>NC_092711.1:266874303-268074303 GCF_047496885.1 Scyliorhinus torazame
TTATAATACTGCACAGAATTAAAGGTCTGTTCCAGAAACACACATATAGACAAATTCAAAGATGCCAAACAATGCTAGGAATGCGAGCATTAGCAGGTGATTAAATCCTTACAGATCCAGAGATGGGGTAACCCCAGGTTAAAAAGGTGTGAATTGTATCAAGCCAGGACAGTTGGTAGGATTTCGCAGGCCAGATGGTGGGGGATGAATGTAATGCGACATGAATCCCAGGTCCCGGTTGAGGCCGCACTCATTGTGTGCGGAACTTGGCTATAAGTTTCTGCTCGGTGATTCTGCGTTGTCGCGGGTCCTGAAGGCCGCCTTGGAGAACGCTTACCTGGAGATCAGAGGCTGAATGCCCTTGACTGCTGAAGTGTTCCCCGACTGGAAGGGAACATTCCTGCCTGGTGATTGTTGCGCGATGTCCGTTCATTCATTGTCGCAGCGTCTGCATGGTCTCGCCAATGTACCACGCTTCGGGACATCCTTTCCTGCAGCGTATGAGGTAGACAACGTTGGCCGAGTCGCACGAGTATGTACCGCGTACCTGGTGGGTGGTGTTCTCACGTGTAATAGTGGTATCCATGTCGATGATCTGGCACGTCTTGCAGAGATTGCCATGACAGGGTTGTGTGGTGTCGTGGTCACTGTTCTGAAGACTGGGTAGTTTGCTGCAAATTTAATATGCTTAATTGTATATTTGATTTGGTTTAAGTGCTGGGAATCTAACCAATTTAGAATTGAGCTATATGTATAAACTGAAAAGTTTGTAGTCATGAATTGTACATGTTGGAATGTTAACTAGGGTAGAGTGTTAATATTGTACATTAGTATTTTGGCTAGTTTGGTAAAATCAGATAATTTAGATTAATATATTGGATTTATTGTCAACCACAAAATATTAAATTTGGTGCATGTCTTCCTGCAGGTTTGGCATTTTAGTTCTTTGGCCTTAACTCTGGTGTATTCAATATTTGTTTCATTTCTTCTGACCAAAACAAATTCAGTCACCAACCAGCTTTGCTTATGTGAAAATAAAATCAGCACGAAACATAGGCTGACATTGCTGCACAACACTGAGGGTGTGCTGCATTGTTGGAGTACTGTTATTCATTTACAATGTTTAATTCTCTTCCTCTTCTGATGAATATTCAAGATATTATGGCACCATTCAAAGAACAGGGTGTTTGCCTGATGCGCATAGTGGTGAGGTACTGATTATTATAGATCTACTTTGGAAGCAATTTGAAGTAACAAAACATATTATTTTAATTCCCATTTCTCCTATAGCACATTGGTCTCAAAATATTGAGCAAAGTTAGTGATGTGATTGGATGCTTGCTAGTTCTACATCATCTCACCCCCAAATTAAGCCATCTTCCAGTGAATATTTGACTAGACTGTTGGGGCTCTTATTTTACGTTCTAACAAAAGTCAATAGTCCGATTGATTGGAGGTATCAAAATACGATTTTATTGCTAATTATTCACTTAAATACACTTGGTTAAGAACTGAATCAGAACTGTAGAAATGGAATATCGAACGATACATAAAAGGGTTGACCACATGGCAAAAAGCATAAAATATAAAAAATCACTTTAAACACAAACAAACAGATAGATGATTCAAGAAGTCAGGATCAAGACCTTGACCTCGAGGCCCTACTTTTAGGGGAATTCCTAGCTCTGGTTTAATCCCTCATTTACTTTAATTAGTTTATAATTCTCAGATGAGACCTCTCGGTTTGTTCAAAAGGATGTCTGTTACTTAGAAGATGATTTATTAATCAAACATTGGACATTACTTAAGATTGACTGGTGCCTATCAAGACTAGCTCAGCATCTGCAAGCGCAGTCTTAGGACAATTACTGGATATGTTTCTTGTGCTACAACTCGGCTCAGAGACCTTACTGTAACTGATTAGTTGGTACATTCTTATTGCTGAATACACTGGAATACAATAGTTAATTCACCATGTGAAACATTGACTGAAACAATGTCTGGATTCCCACACTCAAGGCACTGGAATATAATGGCTAATTCATTATGTGAAACAATGACTGGATTCTCACAGTCATGACACTTTTAATAATTTTACCTCGCCACTAATTGCATTCAATTAGCACCTAAAACAATGAATACATCAATAAATCAATACTCTATCAAGACCTGGCACATGAATTTCGTCACAGTGAAGCTGTCACTGTGGTACAGCTATACTGAAGCACTATAATTACTGAGAGTAATAGCCACAACGGTGTCCATAATCCTAACATAACTGTTAAGGCAGTTCCCGAGTAATGATCCTTAATTGGTGCTGGCCATAGAATAGCTAGCATGCGTTGTGATTCTGCCTTTTTATAAAATTGAGATTATCCATTTTTTTTTCCAATTAAGGGCCAATTTAGCGTGGCCAATCCACCTAGCCTCAACATCCCCAAAACCCACGCAGGCACATGGAGAATGTGCAAACTCCACATGGACAGTGACCTGGGGCCGGGATTGAACCCGGGCCCTCGACGCCGTGAGGCAGCAGTGCTAACCACTGCACCACCGTGCTGCCCAGTGAATTTGCCTTTTTATGTTTCTTTCTTGCACCAAGAACTGTCACAGACATTGAGCAACCTCTGTTCCCTCATGAAGTACCCCTTATTCAGACACGAACTGCAACTGCCTGTCTTGGCCGGCAGTTTGATCATGGGATTATCACCGAGAAGCCATATGTTGACCCATTTGCAAGTATATTTCAGAAAAGGTTACTTAAAAGTAGTGCTCAGGAAAGAACCATTGACAATTCTACCCACCAAGACCAATTATAGCATCTCTATAATTGATAAACTAACTTTGCACACATTGAGAATCAATCTTAGCCATCAGGGCTTTCCCAAGGAGTTAGTAGTATAGCGAAATAGGCCAACAACTCATTATCGTATTGACACCAAATTGGGAGGAAGCATGAATCCAGTTTTGTCGAGATGCAGTGGAATCCTTTTGTACCTTAATCAGTCTGAAATATAAAATAAATTACAATATATATATATATATGTGTAAAATTATCACTGTTTGACTTTGCAGCCATTTGTCAAAAATGTCTTGTACTCTGGCACATATAGTTTCTTCTTTAGTAATTCTGATCTTCATGGGTGATTTATTATGTCAGATTCACCAACGAACTAAACATTTTTATTAGCCTCAAGATATTTTTGTGAAATCAAGGGCAGAGTAGGAGAGAGGGCAGAGTTCAAGGGAACTCCTGAGTTTTTATAAAGAGTTCAGAGACCAAATCCTTAATCACAATGGCTGGCTAGGGAGTTCCTTTAATATAGCAACATGTCCCAAGATATTTCACAAAAGGAACAGGTCACAGGATGTAATGGCGTCAATATGGAGAGACTATTTCCTCTGGTGGGAAGATCAAGAGACAATTTTCAAATTAGAACCAAGAAATCCAGGAATGAAGTTAGGAAGTGTTTTTCACACATATGAGAATATAAATCTGGAAAGCTCCCTCCCAAGAGGCTGTGGATGTTAAGACAATTGGAACTTAAAAGATTGGGAGAGATTTTTGTTAGTTGAAGGCATCAGGGATGTGAAGCAATAGGTAGGTAAATGGAGTTGAAGTGCAAGTCATCCGTGAGCTATTTGAATGGTGGAGTACGTTTGATGAGCTGGTGTATTCACTGAGAAACTGAGGAAGCATTGAGAGGTAGCGAAAGGTCTGGTTGAGGAATTATGTTTGGAGCAGGCTTTTGTAGGTGTGGGAAGGGAACTTAGAGTGCAGTGGTGTAAATGGCTGATGTCTGTTCCACTAATGGTAGACGGAGGGTTATCTCACAAATTTCCAATTGGAAAAGTCATAGTTATGAAAGAACAATGTTACATTTGTGAAATATCTTCTCTATCCTCGAAATTGCAGTGCTTCCCAGCCAATGATTTTATTTTTGAAGTGCATTTATTTGTTTTGTCAGTAATAAGGCAGCTATTTCCCACAAAGTCTAACAAGCAGATAAGATAAAAATGCAATTAATCTGTTGTAGTGATATTGATTGAGGGACAAATGATGCCATACTCTTCCAGTAGTGCCACAAGATCCTTTATACACTTGGGTTTGTATTCAAAGCTCAGTTTAACATATCATCTGAAAATTTGTACCCTTAAAAATGTAGCAGTCTCTTGGTATTGCACTGATGTGCCAGTGTGGAAAGTATTCTCGAGTTCTGGTGGTGGCAGACCCCTTGACGGAGTTGGTTCCTTGAAGCCTACTGAACCATATTTCAGTGCCTGTCTCCATGTGGGCTAGCTGACTGCAATGTTTTCCCAGGAGAAGTGGCCTGAAATGCAGACAATCGTATAGCTGTGTTTTAATGTGTCCTTGTAACATTTGTAATGACCACCTTGCTGTAATTTGCCCTGAGACAGTTCCCAGTGAGAAGATTTGCTTGGAGATTCTGTAGTCATCCATGCAGAAGACATGGCCAACCTACCTTAAGTTGAATCTTCTTGAGGATAGTCTCCATTGTTGCTACAACAGTGTGTCTTAACCCATATATGGTGGACAAATGCCTGCTTGTTTAAATCAAACAGTATTTATTTGCAATCATATAATGTTATAGTTAAACAATCACACCATCACCATAAGTTATACTACAGAGTACTACAAGTTCATATGAGTCCTTGACTTAACTTCAGAGTGACTAGCAAGTACTAAACAGATATTGGCTTTTATCTGTGTGCTGAATCCTGTAATGCCTTGGTCTGGTCTGTTCCTGGCTCTGGTCTTCCTTCAGTTGGTAGGGTGATGGTCTTCCTCGTGTTGACTGGTGAAGGTCACCGTTGTTCCGTTGCTGCTGCAGAGAATGATTCTGGGGTGATGCAGTACCTTTTAACCTCATTGATTTTGCGCCCTTTTGGGCGAGCCCTGGGATGCTACAAATTAATCGATCAGGGTTCAATCACCCTGCTCGATCAAGTTCAATCAGGGCCTGCCACCTTAATTGAGGGCGTGCATTCACCGACCATGTCTGTAGGTGTCTGGGGCACGTAGGCCCTTCCAAATAAGGAATGCAGGTGCCATTGTGTCTGGTAGATGAGTATGATTGACATGATAGTTCTATTGTCCCTGGGATGGCCAGGAAGTGGCCTTTTTCCTGTGTATTGGAGAGTCTGGGCTGCAGTTTATTCATCAATGTTTATTTCAGCTGCAGCCTGCTTGTCCTTAAACTTGCCAATTCTCCCAGAATCCTATGCAGGACACCATCTTAGATGGCTATTCAGCGACACCATGTTGTTGAGCCCAGCACAATGAAAGGTCTCTTGTGATTTTAACCTGCCATTGAGTTTAAGACGCACATTGACCTTGAGTCTACAGCCTTCTGACATGAGTGAGAGTGCTACCACTGAACCGATCCTACACTAGGCAGCACGGCAGCATTGTGGATAGCACAATTGCTTCACAGCTCCAGGGTCCCAGGTTCGATTCCGGCTTGGGTCACTGTCTGTGCGGAGTCTGCACATCCTCCCTGTGTGTGCGTGGGTTTCCTCCGGGTGCTCCGGTTTCCTCCCACAGTCCAAAGATGTGCAGGTTAGGTGGATTGGCTATGATAAATTGCCCTTAGTGTCCAAAATTGCCCTTCGTGTTGGGTGGGGTTACTGGGTTATGGGGATAGGGTGGAGGTGTTGACCTTGGGTAGGATGCTCTTTCCAAGAGCCGGTGCAGACTCGATGGGCCGAATGGCCTCCTTATGCACTGTAAATTCTATGATTACACATCAACAAATTTGCTGTTCCCTAGTGGGCTCTGTCACAAGCTGCTCCATAAAACCATCTTGTAGACATTCCACAAATTTCTTTTCATGGGATTCACTACCAACCTGATGTTCCCAGTCTATCTGCAAATTGAAGTCTCCCATGATTATTGTAATATTGCCTTTCTTATATGCCTTTTCTATCTCCTGATTTATTTTCTGGCCCACATCCTGACTACTGGGGACCTGTACATAACTCCCATCAGGGTCTTTTGTCCTTTGCTATTCCTCAACTCTACCCACACAGATTCTACAGTGCCTTCCGACCCTATTTGATCTAATTTTCCATACAACTGCACCCTCCCCAAAATATTTAGTTGAAAGCCCTATCTACAGCCGGGTTATCTTGCAGAAAGAAAGCCACACTGGACTCAAGCTAGTAAGTTAGCTGAAGGTGAAAAATGAAAACTCCTTTTGCAAATCACACACGATCCAATCAACAAAAAAATAGTCATAAAATCTTGTGACCAGGTTCAGAAGTGACATTATAGAAAGAAAAGAAAATCTTGTGTTTGTGTAAATATTTTCATGATCACTGGATGTCCCAACATACTATACAACCAACAAAGTGCTTTTGAAGTATGATCACTCTGTAATGTAGACCATTGAGCAAGAGATGAAAAAGTCTGAGAACTGTTTTGGCTCACTTTGAAACCAATCCCAAGTGTCTGAATAATCTCTACTTCTCTGATCTAATTTGAATTTTCTTTTGTGCTCCTAAATTTACACACACAAAAGTTTCATAATTTTACCAAAGTAGTGCAGTATAGCATTTTGAAATGAAATATATAAATTGATTAAATTCATCACTGTTCAGTAAAAAAAATGCTGCTTTCAGGTCAGTTATGTAGATTCTTAGAATATATAAGTTAGTAAAAAGCTTGTGTTTTGTGCATATTTGTTGGCTGTAGCACTCTGCACTTACTCGTCCTTTCTTGTTTCAGGATGAGCTGACAGCCCTGAATGTCAAGCAAGGCTTTAATAATCAACCTGCAGTGTCTGGAGATGAACATGGTAGTGCAAAAAATGTTAATTTTAATCCTGGCAAGGTAAGAGTGTTTATCAAAGTCTGCTGTGAGTAAACCCGACTTTTATTAATGGGCTGTACAATTAAGAATGTATCTATTATAACCGAAAACCTGATTAAGGTGTAAAGTGCTATAACTGAGAACATTTTTTTCTGAATTTGGGGTTAGTAATAGAAAAGTGATATACTATTCTTAATCCTTGGCTCTGTGCTGAAGGGTCTATTGACAAGTGAACGTTAAGGCATTGGAGTGAATGCCTGCACCGAAATGAAGGCTCAGGATACACGAGAGTGGCCAACCCTGTTGCCACTCAGTCATGTAGCGTGGGGCAGGGGTGGTGTGGGATCTTGCCCAATTAGCTGACAAATTTTGTCCATAAAATTATGAGAGGCATGGACAGAGTGGATAGTCAGGAGCTTTTTCCCAGGGTGGAATAGTCAATTACTAGGGGACATAAGTTTATGGTGCGAGGGGCAAAGTTTAGAGATGGACGAGGGAAGTTTTTGTACACAGAGGGTAGCGTGTGCCTGGAACATGCTGCCGGAGGAGGTGGTGGAAGCAGGTACAATAGTGACGTTTAAGGGGCGTCTTGATAAATACATGAATAGAATGGGAATAGAGGGATGGGACCCCTGAAGTGTGGAAGGTTTTCGGTTAGACAGGCAGCATTGTCGGCGCAGGCTTGAGGACCTGTTCATGTGCTGTACTCTTCTTTGTTCTTTGTAATCAAATGGATGATTAAGGAAGTATGCATTAGCATTGCTAGTTTTGAATGTTACAATTTAAAATATAAACAAAAACACGTATAGTGTCTCAAATCCTCATATGCGAAACCGGCTATGTCCGAAAACCAGACATTTTATCTTTCAATTATTATAATTTTTTAATTTTAGAGTACCCAATTATTTTTCTGCAATTAAGGGGCAACTTAGCATGTCCAATTCCCCTACCCTGCACATCTTTTTTGGGTTGAAGGGGTGAGATCCCCACAGACATTTGGAGAAAGTGCAAACCAGACAATTTATAAACTGGCCTGCATGGATTTTAGTTATAATTATTCAAGTAAAATAACAGCTAGATTGACGAGGCACTGAATTGATGCAGTGGTGTACCGACTGCTTATTGGCTTTGGGTGCTTAGCTTTTCCCTTGTCCGGCTTGAATCGCCCAACCCAAAAGTCAGCAAGATGAAAATTCCGACATGGACTCAGTCCAAAGGTTGCTGCTTTTGAGTTCCTGTACAAGCGCTCCAGGGTTAAATGTTCAAGAAAAACATTGTACTTTTAGGGAAAATTTTGCTTTCATAATTAATTTTTTCACTTCATGTTATTTACTGATCAGTAAGATAGTGCAGTCAAAGCTACATCTGATAAACCTACCAAAGTCTTGCGTCTGCACCACAAGAGACGGGGACACCTTCCCCATCAAGATGATCTAACTGACATGTGAAATTTTACAGCAAAGAAGAATTCTTTCTATGATAAGAACTGAACTTTGATTACTTTTATGTTGTACTAGAAATGAGAGCGGTACGGTGGAACAGTGGTGAGCACTGCTGCCTCAGTGCCAGGGACCTGAGTTTGAATCTGGCCTTTGTGATTCTGTGGAGTTTACATGTTCTCTCCTTGCCTGTGTGGGTTTCCTTTGGGTCCTCCCACAGTCCAGAGGTGTGCAGGTTAGGTGAATTGGCTGTGCTAAATTGCCCCTTCGTGCCCAGTTATGAGCAGGTTAGGTTAAGAGGGTGGGGTGGACGGTGGAGTGGGCCTTGGTAAGGTACTCTTTTGGAGGTTTGGTGCAGACTCAGTGGGCTGAATTGTCTCCTTCTGTATTGTGGGGATTCTACAGTTTCTATGGAATGTGATCTACATTTCTAATACTGCAAAGAAAAAACTCCGTATGATCATCCATTTGAAACCATTGGATAGATGTGGCAATGAGCACAATTTTTCGTTGAAGAATGACTCAAAGTGGGGAAGAGCCTAAAGAAGAGCCAGGAAAATAATTTATAAGATTAGAGAAAGGAGATGAGTCAGAGATTCAAATGTAAACTAATTTTAGATTAATAAAACATTTGAAAAAGTTTTTGTGTTTCCTTCCAGACCTTCACAAATACAGCCACTTTGTTACAAATTTACAAATCAGTGAAGTGCTTGCGTTACTGAACCCACTCAAGTCTTTATCAAATTTTGTTGCAGATCAGCTCCTACTTTAGCAGTATAATTGCTGAAAAGTTGCGATGTAACACATTTCCAGATACTGGCAAAAGGAAGCCTCAGGTTAATCAGAAGGACAGCTTCTGGCTTGTCACAGCTCGATCCCAACCTTCAATACATAACTGGTTTACTGATCTATCTGGAACCAAACCATTAACACAACTTGCAAAAAAGGTAAGTTTCTTTTGATGCACTGTTTTTTCCAGACTTAAGTTTATATGGATGTAATTGTCTCATTGTCAATTTTCATTGACCAGCTCCCCCAGTGGTAATAGTTTGAATTGCAGTCCCATAATAATGCTCCGTTTTGCTTTGTCAGGTAGATCATAAGTTGGAACATAGCCAATCCATAGTACCTTTACCTAGCTGCTGATAAAATTCAGATTTGTAAGTGTGACACTAAGCCAATCACTGATGCTTTTTTTCTTTTAACTCCCTTTAGAAATCTATTTTCCTTCATATGCACCAATATAATGATATCTGTAGGCTTCTATTTCAATCAAAGCATTTAATTCAGCAACTTTGTTTGGACTCATTTGATGCTACTGATGGTAAACACACTAAGTTAGCTTAATGTTTTTTAATCACTAGGATCAGATAGGACACGGCCTGTTGAATTTTATCCAAGCATCCTCCAGTGCCTAATCAGCTGGTCTGAAAAGTGTCTGCTTACTATGAACCACAGAGTGCATTTGAGCTGGGAAAAAAACAGACATATTTCGGATTATAGAAATCAGGAAGGATATAGAACTTGTTGGTACGGCAATCATAGAATGATACCACCCAGAAGGAGGCCATTCAACCCACCCTACCTACGCCAACACTTTGGTTCGGTTGTCCATTTAAACTCACTCCACTTACTTTGTCAGACTGTAATTTTATTCCTTTGAATTATTTATCCAGCCTCTTTTGACTATTACTATTGATTCAGCCTCCTCCATCTTTTCATGCATTGCATTCCAGAATACAAAATCGCTGTAGAAAAAAAATCTTCTTATCTGCTCTGGTTCTTGGCCATCGTCTTAAATCCATGCCCTCTGATTGCTGATTCATGTGCCACTGGAAATAGTATCCCTTTGTTTACTCTATTAAATCACTCATGAGTTTGAACACCTCTATCAAATTTCCTCTTCATCTTCATAGTTCTTCAGGCAAACAATCCCAGCTTTTCAGATCTATCCATATAAATGAAGTCCCTTGGAATGGATTACGTTTCTTTTTTGTTTCTTTCATTCGTGCAGAGGATCTGGGTGTCACCGGCTTGGCAAACATTTATTGCCCATCCTTAATGGCCCTTGGACTGAGTGGCTTGCTATGCCATTTCAAGGGCATTTAAGAGTCACCCACATTGCTGTTGTTAGCCGTCCTCCAATTAAGTATTTTTGCACCTGATTGTATTTTGTCTTTTTCCATAACTAAACTAAACCTGATGTGATCCCTGTTCCTTAAATTCCTTCCTACTGAAACATGCTCTGCCTGCCCCACTTTATTTCCTAGATCTAGATCAGGCACTGCTTCCTTCCTCATTGGGTTGGAAATACACTGATCCGAGAAAATTCTCACATTCAAAAAATTCCTCCCCCACTTTGCCCTATTACAATCTATTAGGATAATTGAAGTTACCCCGCTATCAGTACTTTGTCGTTCTGAATTTGCCTGCAAACTACTTCCTCTGTCACATTCTTATTATTTGAAGGTCTCTAATATACACGCTCCAAGGCATCAATGCTCCTCTATTTTGTGCCTATGAATAAAACCAAGTTTATGGGAAAGTAGAATTTGATCGGTATTAAATAACACTTTGTCAGACGCTTGGAGGAAAGGTAATGGAATTTCCATACAGTTGATCTGAGACTGCCAAAGAGGTACCATTACAAAACAGCCTATTTTCTGGCACGGTTCTCTGTCCCTGTCAAGGTTATCTGTCAGTCAGTCAATGATATATTATAAATCTTAATGCCCATGTGCACTTCTTAACGACAAATTGTTAACTTCTTCCTGTACTGCAGAATAACTGTTCTGCCCCAACTAACTGTACTTCCCAAATTGCTCTAAACATTGCTATTTAACTCTGGTTCCTTTACTGTCTATTTGAAATCATGTTTTGACTGCCCTATGGGCTACTTTACTTTTAAACCCCTGCCCTGCTTCCCCTCCTTTTTCCCATGTCTCCTCTTGGGCCTTCTTACCTGTCATGCCATCTTTCTGTTATTTCTTTTTGTGTACTTTGCCTTTTCTAATTCCTATTCACGATTATCATTATTCTTTTGCTATCCTACTCACCATGCTGCATTGTTAGGCTTTCCCCTTGGCTAAACCTATTGCTGTTTTCTGTGGGGCTCTGTATTCTGCAAAGGCTCTATTGAGGCATCAGTCAGCACGACCTTATGAGCAGCAATCCAAAATCGTCTGTCCTCTCCATTTGCCAGCTCTCCACCTCAGATAACCTTGCCAATGTTCTGTCCTGTTACACTCATTCCATTTATTACTACTCCTTAGGGCTATGCCAGTGAATCAACAATCACCGCACCTCTCTGCTAACTTCCTTGCTCTCCATGGCTGTATTGTAGACCATTCTAGTGACGTCATGAACTTGGTTCACAGTGGCAACAATTTTTCTGTCACTGAAGTCTCTCTCTCTCTGTACCACTTTACGCCACTCAAACTGCCACAGTGACAGTTATACCTTGCTTCAACTCATCTCTTCTAGTATATTTCATCTAATCATCTCATCATCTCACTTCTCCTTTAAAATTGTTCTCAGTGGAAATATAAAATCATATAATGTTTACACCATAGCAAGAGGCCATTTGGTCCTCAGCTAGTCCCATTGTCTTATATTTTCCCAATATGGAACTCTTTCCCCCAAAAGACAAGTTCATGTTGTGCCAGTTCAAATTTTCTAAATTGAACTAACAGTTTTTATTGGGTAAAGGATGACGAGGCATAGAGCAAAGATGGAAAATTGGAATTCAGTGATAATATAGCCATGATCTAATTAAATGATGACCGGCTTGAGAGGCTGAATGACCTACATATTCCTGTTCCTAAGTAAAATAGAACAAAAATGGGTGGAAATGCTTAGCAAGTCTCACAGCATTTGTGGCGAGAGAAGCAGAGTTACGATTTCAGGTTGATGACCTTTCCTTTATTTCTATGTTCCTTGTGACCCGCACTTGCTATCCTCCAACTCCACTTCCTCTGCTTGCACAGCTGGGGAAACCTTAACCAACCACCCCTAACCTCTTTTACAATTGCACTTTCATTTAAGTTTCCTGCTTTTGGCCTCCATTCATTAGGGTACTTCTGTTGCAACTGAGCTGCTTAAGTGCTCCTTCACCTCCACATTTAGTGCCGCTGTCTCGAGTAAAATCTCTCTTATTATGATAAATTTATCGTTGCAACCCTATCTTCACTTCAAGTCCAAGGGGTACATATTGAACATCACTGGCAAACAACTAGTTGAATCATTCATCACCAATTTTGGCTGGGCCATATCGTGCATTTGGTCCATACACTATTCTACGGCATCTGCACCTCATTCCTTGATGATCCTGGAAAGCAAATGTGACTCTCAGTTCGCTCCCGTTCCAAAGGCGAGTCATATTGGACAATAAACATTAACTCTTTCTCTCTCCACAGTCGCTGCCCTACTTGCTGAATTTTTCCAGCACTTTGTTTTTATTTCAGAACTCCATCTGCAATATTTTGCCTTTATAACTCCCAGCTCCTTTTCTCCACTAAAACCCATCGTATGACATTCCTATCTACAGCACCATCAGCAACAAATACAAGAAGATCATGGACATCTAAAGTTGCGATGATCTGCTCAGTTGTTGTATCCCTAATTTTGCCTTGTTCACCAGCCAAACCTCTTCCAAGGTGGAGTCTAGTCCTGAACCTATGGCATTTTCAAATTGTATTTCCTAACTCCACCCTTCACCTCTTTGATCTCAGCTTGTCCATGTATGGCACCTTCTATTTTCCCCACCCTATTTACGCTCACCTTCCAACCACCCAACAATGCTTCTTGGGGCCTCATGCTGACCATCTGCCCCTTGTTTTGAATGCACATTATCACCCCTTCCTGAAAAAATCTGGACTTTTTGTCTCTGCAAGCCACCATCCCGTCACTAACCTTCCACTCATTGTTACATATAGTCATAGTTCAATTTGGTTTTTTAAAAAATTATTTTTATTCAGATTTTTATTAAAACAAAAGTTTTTACATAACCATTAACAACATTTAACAAAACAAGGTGAACGTTAACATTATATAAAGAAAGAAAACAAGTTTATTCAACATTCCCCCCCGCCCCCCCCCCCCCCCCCCCCAGAATGCTGCTGCTGACATTTTAATGCTCTCCCAGAAAGTCGAGGAATGGCTGCCACCTCCGAGACAACCCCGTCATGGACTCTCTCAAGGCAAACTTTATTTTCTCCAGACTGCGAAACCCAGCCATGTATCCAACCCGGGTCTCCACACTCGGGGGTTTTGAGTCCCTCCACATTAAAAGGATCCGTCTCTGGGCTACCAGGGAGGCAAAGGCCAAAACCTCGGCCTCTTTCGCTCCCTGAACTCCCGGATCGTCTGACACACCAAAGATCGCTATCTCTGGACTCGGCACCACCCGCATGTTTAAGATCTTGGACATTGCCTTAGCGAATCCCTGCCAGAATCCTTTGAGAGCCGGACATGCCCAGAACATATGGACATGGTTTGCTGGGCTTCCCGCACATCTCACACATCTATCCTCAACCCCAAAGAACTTGCTCATTCTCGCTTCCGTCATGTGTGCCCGGTGGACCACCTTAAAATGGATTAAGCTAAACCTGGCACATGATGAAGAGGCGTTCACCCTGTTTAGGGCATCCGCCCACAGGCCCGCATCCAGCTCCCCGCCTAGCTCCTCCTCCCACCTGCACTTAAGTTCCACCACTGGGGCTTCCTCCGCCTCCTGTAGTTCTTGGTAGATGTCCGATACATTCCCCTCCCCTACCCAGGTGCCGGAGACCACCCTATCCTGTGTCCTATGTGGGGGTAGTAACGGAAATGTTGCCACCTGTTTTTTTAGAAAGGAGCGTACCTGAAGGTATCTGAAGGCATTCCCAGGGGGCAGATTAAATTTCTCCTCCAGCGCTTTCAAGCTGGGAAAAGTCCCGTCTACGAACAGGTCCCCCATCCTTTTAATACCTGCCCTATGCCAGATTTGAAACCCTCCCGTCTATCTTGCCCGGGACAAATCTGTGATTGTTGCGTATCGGGGTCCAAACTGAGGCTCCCTCCACCTCCCTATGTCTTCTCCACTGACCCCAGATCCTTAGTGCCGCCGCCACCACCGGACTTGAGGAGTAGCGCACCGGCGAGAACGGCAGAGGTGCTGTTACGAGTGCCCCTAAGCTTGTGCCCTTGCATGAGGCCACCTCTAACCGCTCCCACGTCGACCCCTCCCACAATGCCAATTTCCTAATCATGGCTATATTAGCCGCCCAGTAGTAGCTGCAAAAATTCTGCAGCGCTAGCCCACCACCACCCCGCCCCCGACTGCACTCTAGATACAGTCTCTGTATTCGCGGGGTCTTATTTGCCCATACAAATCCCAAAACGACCTTGTTCACCCGCTTGAAGAAGGACTTAGGGATGAAGATGGGAAGGCACTGGAAGACAAACAAAAATCTGGGGAGGGCCGTCATCTTAACGGTCTGCACCCTCCCCGCTAGAGAAATCGGGGGAGCATGTCCCACCTTTTAAAGTCCCCCTATATCTGTTCTACCAGCCGGGATAGGTTAAGCTTGTGCAGGTTCTTTGAAGCCCGCAGCGCTATGGCCAACGGCTCTATTGCAAGGGCGAATAGTAACGGGGGGAGGGGGCATCCCTGCCCCGTCCCTCAGTGAAGCCTAAGGTACTCCAACCTCACCCTGTTCGTGCATACACTTGCTACGGGGGCCTGATATAGTAGTTGGACCCACCCTATGAACCCCTCACCGAATCCAAACCTTCTCAGCGTTTCTCACAGGTACTCCCATTCCACCCGGTCAAAGGCTTTCTCTGCACCCATCGCAGCCACTATTTCTGCCTCCCCTCCTTCTGAGGGCATCATAATAATGTTTAGGAGCCTCTGTACATTGGAGTTCAATTGCCTGCCCTTAACGAAGCCTGTCTGATCCTCCCCTATCACCCCTGGGACACAGTCCTCTATTCTAGCGGCCAAAATCTTGGCCAACAATTTGGCATCTACGTTCAAGAGCGATATCGGCCTGTAGGACCCACATTGTAGCGGACCTTTCTCCCGTTTGAGAATGAGAGAGATCGAGGCCTGTGACATTGTTACGGGGAGGGTCCCTCTCTCTTTAGCCTCGTTAAAGGTCCTTGGCAGGAGTGGACTCAACAGTTCTGAAAATTTCTTGTAGAATTCTACAGGATAGCCGTCCGACCCCGGAGCCTTGCCCAACTGCATACTCCCTAGGCCCTTGACAATCTCCTCCAACTCTATCGGGGCCCCCTGTCCCTCCACCAGATCCTCTTCCACCTTTGAAAACCTCAATTGGTCCATGAATTGGTTCATCCCTTCCCCTCCCGCCAGGGGTTCTGACTCATACAGTTTACCATAAAACACCTTAAAGACTTTGTTCACCTCCTCTGGGTTACCTTCCTTATCCCTAACACCCCTGGCCTCCTCTCTCCTACGAAGTTTGTGCGCCAGCATTCTACTCGCTTTCTCCCCATACTCATAGACTGCCCCTTTAAACCTTCCTCAGCTGTGCTACCGCTTTCCCTGTGGTCAGCAGATCAAACTCCGCCTGCAGTCTCCGGCACTCCTTCAGTAGCCCCGTCTCGGGGGTCTCCGCGTAGCTCCTGTCTATTCTGAGTATCTACTCAACTAGCCTCTCTCTCTCCGCTCTTTCTTTCTTCTCCCAATGGGATCTGATAGAAATTAACTCCCCTCTAATAACTGCCTTCAGAGCCTCCCAAACCGTAGTCGCTGTTACCTCTCCCGTGTCGTTTGTTTCCAAGTAGTTTTGGATGTTCCTATTTATCCGCCCACAAACCTCGTCATCCGCTAACAGCCCCAGATCTAACCTCCAGAGTGGGCGCAGCCCTCTCTCTTCACCAAGTTGCAAGTCCACCCAGTGGATGGTCAGAGACTGCAATGGCCGAGTATTCCGTCCCCTCCACCCTTGGGATTAATGCCCTGCTCACAACAAAAAATTCCATACGAGAATAAACTTTGTGGACGTGGGAGAAAAAAGAGAACTCCCTCGCCCTCGACCAAGCGAACCTCCATGGGTCTATGCCCCCCCACCTGTTCCATGAAATCCCTCAGTTCCTTAGCCGCTGCCGGTCGCTTTCCTGACCTAGACTTTGACCGGTCCAATACCGGGTCAATGACTGTTATGAAGTCACCCTCCCATGATCAAATTATGTGAGTCTAAGTCCGGAATTTTACCCAGCATGCGTCTCATGAATTCCCCGTCATCCCAATTTGGGGCGTAGACGTTCGCTAGCACCACCCGAGTCCCCTGCAGCTTCCCACTCACCATTATGTACCTGCCCCCTTTATCAGCCACAATACTCCCTGACTCGAATGCCACCTGTTTACTGACCAGAATTGCTAGCCCTCTAGTGTTTTAATCCAGCCCTGAATGGAACACCTGACCCACCCACCCCTTTCTCAATCTTGTTTGATCTGCGAGTTTTAGATGCGTCTCCTGTAGCATGGCTGCGTCTGCCTTTAACCCCTTTAGGTGCAAGAACACGCGAGCCCTCTTGACCGGTCCATTCAGACTCCTCACATTCCACGTGATCAGCCTGGATGGGGGGTTAACACTAACTCTCCCCCCATTATGCTTCCGTGAGTCAGCTGACCCCGGACGCTCCCGCCTCTGACTCCGATCATCCTGTTGCCTCGTTATTCAGGCCCCTCACTTCTTATGAAAAGCCCAATTTAACCGCCTTTACAGCCCCCAAAGAATATTTTTTTCCCCCCTCCCCAGTGAAACAAGAAACAAACCCTGGGCGCTAACCCAGCCCCACAAAAGAAACAGCTCCAGATGCCTGAAGAGCAGCCCTAAGTATAGGGCCCCTCTCCCCCCTCTGCGGCTGAACTCCGCAAAAGCAGGGAGCATGGCCAGAGAAACAGGGAACAAAAAAGGGAAACAACATAACATAGCTCCCTCCAACCACCTCCCCAGCCCCCTCAAACAATTAACATTACTCCCAATCTTCTGTTAGGACAGCATCATGTTACACATCCTCACTCGAGCGTTTCATCAAAGTGTGGCTGTCCTTTAGCTCGAGTCCAACTTTTCCTGTTTGATAAATGTCCACGCCTCGTCCATTGTATCAAAGTAGTGGTGCCTGTCTTAATACGTGACCCAAAGCCTCGCCGGATGCAGCAGCACGAACTTCACCCCTTTGTTGTGGAGGGCCGTCTTAGCACGATTGAATCCTGCGCGCCTCTTGGCCAGTTCTGCTCCCAGGTCCTGGTATATGCGAATTACGCTGTCCTCCCACCTGCTGCTCCGCTCCTTTTTGGCCCATCGCAAGACACGTTCCTTGTCTGAGAAGTGGTGAAATCGTACCACAGTAGCCCTCGGCGGTTCGTTAGTCTTGGGCTTCCTTGCGAGGACTCTGTGCCCCGTCCAGTTCCAGAGGCCGAGGAAATGCCCCCGTTCCCATCAGAGTCCCCAGCAACATGGTCACAAATGCACTCGCATCCCACCCCTCCGCACCCTCAGTGACGCCCAGAATTCGCAGGTTTTGTCTCCTGGACCTGTTTCCAAGGTCTTCCAATCTCTCCTGCCACCTGTTATGCAAGGCATCGTGCGCCTCCACCCTGACGGCCAGACCAAGTATTTCATCTTTGTTATCCAAGACCTTTTTATCGAACTCCTTGATCGCCTTCTCCTGCATCTTCTGGATCTCAACCATCTTCTCCATTGAGGCCTTCATCGGGGCCAGCATCTCCGTTTTTAGGTCTGCAAAACAGCTTCTGAGGAACTCCTGTCGTTCCCGCGACTATTGGGCTCACGCTGCCTGATCCGAGCCGGCCGCCATTTTGTGTTCCCGCACCCGTTCCACCCGCTTCTCAGCACTCACTTGCTTTGCCGCTCTGCTCCTGGTCCCCTCCATAAACCGATGCGGGGAACCTTGCCAGCATTTCTTGCCCCGCCGAATTTACCGAGGAGGAGCCGCTGAAACTACTAAAAAGGGCCCGCGGTGGGAGCAGCCAAATTCGCGACTTACCCTCGCATGGCCGCCACCGGAAGCCCATATTTCAATTTGTTAAGAGAACTTATGCTGAATTAAGGATTTACCTAACTTTTCAACCTTTTGTTTTGTCACCAGGTGCCTATATTTAGTAAAAAGGAAGAAGTATTTGGATACCTAGCCAAGTACTTAGTACCAGTAATGAGAGCTGCTTGGCTGATAAAAATGACATGTGCCTATTATGCTGCTATCACCGAAACAAAGATGAAGAAACGTCACGTCATAGACCCATGTATAGGTAGGGTTAACAAAAAAAGTTCCTTTTTGATGTCGGTTTACAATGTGAATAAACATGTTTGATAGGCTGGATTCTGCATTTCATATCCTGAATATAGTTTTGTTGTTCAGAGCTTTTGAAGAAATAATTGATTTAATTTCACTTTAAAGGTTCAACATGGTGGAGATGTTCGTTAAACTGTAAATTAGCAGTATTCATGAAGACCCGCCTTCTGAAACTTGCCCCTCACCTTAGGTATGGTGAGCCTCAGGTTAGCTCACCCCCTCAAAGGAGAAAGCAGCCTCTGGTCATCTGGGACTATGGCAACTTTACCTTACCTTAAATTAGCAGTTCACAGGGGAAGTACATTTTCTTTACTGTGATTTATTTCCTCCGCTCCTCTCCTGAGGGCATCATCATCTTTCTGAGGTATAATCTCTTTTTGTACCTTGTTTGAGTGGCCATTATCCGCAATGAGTGTCCATGCACACTTCACTTCTAATTATTTGTTTACTTTCCAGGTTAGTTGTGCCGCCCATTTGACCTTTCTGACCTCTATAGCTCAAGAAATCATAACTATTGAGGGAATTACATGGGGAAAGATATTTTGATTATGGATTTTCACAATCCAAGTTCAAAAAAAGTTACTATAGATTATGGTGTCTTAAGTCGACCGTTGCAGCCTCCAGAAATTCTTCCTAAAATGGGGATCGACATATGTTGAGTATGAAATGTGAACTGCCACTGTGGACCGTTGTTATATCGAAATATGTGACATGGTTTATTGAATAAATTAATTACACAATGATACCTTCAACCACAATCAAAGCATTTTAAGACTGTCAAATTCACTCTCTTTGGCATCTGATGCAAAGAGTTCATCAAATTAATTCTGAGTCACTTTGGCTATGACATCGTTATAAGGATCCCGTTCTGGATCAGATGTGGCATTGCTTTCAGAATCAATCTTCCACAGCAAATCCACATCCTCTCCATTCATTGAGTTGGATATTCTGCACTTTTGAACGATCTGATGACACTTGATGCACTAATGGGCCTTAACTCGAGCTCCCCAGTGTTAGATTTGGTGGATACCCCAAAGATGGGCTGGGGAATATCTCTTAGGTTCACAGATAGGGTTTGCACAGCAATTGCCCAGAAGTGCAAACTTTTTTCGGACAATTGCTCTGTGCTACGAACATCCGAAAATGCAATTTAAATCACAATTTGGATGGTTCTGCCAGGATAACACTGATAGTTACCCAGAAAATATTAGAAGCACTAACACCTTTTCTTTCTTCTGGGTAACTATTGTAAATCCCCCAAAGTATTTTTCATCACCTTGATCTCCCTCCTCCTCCCCCTTCTCTCTCTCTCTCTCTCTCTCTCTCTCTCTCTCTCTCTCTCTCTCTCTCTCTCTCTCCCCCCCCCCCCCCCCCACCACCACCACCACCACCACCACCACCACCACCACCACCACCACCACCACCACCACCACCACCACCACCACCTTTCGATTGCACTCGTGGGCCTGAACCAAGCCGACCCACCTGATTTGACCCGACCAACCCCTGACCTTGGATCCATCAACCTCTGACTCCTGTTATTTTTCCGCAGCCACCCCTTGATCTCATCAATTACATGGGATCTGGGCATGTCCCACATAAATAAGCTGCATTCTTTACATAGTAAGAAGCCTTACAACACCAGGTTAAAGTCCAACAGGTTTGTTTCGAGTCACTAGCTTTCGGAGCACTGCTCCTTCCAGTCCAACGCCGGCATCTCCACAGCATGACTTCTTTACATAGGTCAACAGACTACATAGTCCACATGTTGTTGATCCATAACTTCACTCCATCCTCATCCACCCAACAATTGTCATTGATATGCACAAAAAACTCCAACGGGAACTTAATGCTTGGCATGATCTTACATTTGGAAATTACCATAGGCTGTAATTTTGTTCTGTCGGCCATGCAGGCTCGTGCCGACAGGAAATTTTCTGCTCACGTCCAGTCGTTTTCACTAGAACTATTTTCAAACTTTTCTACTCCACAGTTTGGGTTCTGGGCATATTGACATTTCTGGGTGTTTCATCCACGTTGCTGATGTGACTTAAAGGGTACTTGTGTTTTTACCAATGTGTTATGATGAATTGCTGGAAATTTGTAATCTTGGCATTGAGGTCTTTTGGTTGTCTCGAAGCTATTACACCTGTTGGCTTACAATCTTTGCTGGACTTGGTTTGATTTGACCCACTTAAGCACATATCTGCTCATTGCATTCGACCAATTGTTGAGGACCCATTTCAGTCCATTCTTCTCGAGATCAGACCAGTGGCTGGCCCTGTTCTTGTGGCATACTAGGTCTTGGTCACCTTCTTTCGGGCAAATTCCTTCTTCCATTCTTGCCCTTGTTTTTCACTAACACCAAATTCCCTCACAGTACAGCTATTTGACAAGTTAGCAAAACCTCATCAGCTTGAAAGCAGCTTCGTACTTAATTTGTTTTGCTGGAGGATCCATTGCTGTTCATAACTCGCGATACCATGAATGATTTGCTCTATGTGGATGTGTCTTAAACTCACGTGCATTTTTCCGTGACTCAGCCCATATCCCTGCCTTGATCCAATGTGCCAACTAAATGTACAATTTTAAAAAGCACTTTTGAGGTTAAAAATTGAGGCTAACTAATGTGAGTATAGCATTTCATCACTGAAAAGGGATGTCGACCTTTTGCTGAGTATGTGCAAAATAATGATTTTTGGTGGTGAAACTATGGGGTTGTCTTGTACGCCAGGCTGCTGTGTACACCATGATCTACTGTGTTGCCACTGTCGAGCCTTCTACCATGCAAATGACTGCTTGAGTGGCTCAAAGCATGACATGGCTGGGGCAAACCGTAATGTTCTCAACATAGCATCTTGAGACTGCTGTACTTTGCTTTATTTTTAAGAAAATATTTACTTTTCCTTCTCCATATCAAATAGAGCTGTGAAGGTAGGCACGGTGGCACAGTGGTTAGCACTGCTGTCTCATAGCGCCAGGGACCTGGGTTCAATTCCGACCTCGGGTGACTGTGTGGAGTTTGCACTTTCTCCCCGTGTCTGCGTGGGTTCCCCCCAAGTTCTCCGATTTCCTCACACAGTCCAAAGATGTGCAGGTTAGTTGAATTGGCCATGCTAAAAATGCCTCTTAGTGTCCAAAGGTTAGGGGGGTTACAGGAATAGGGCGGGGGAGTGGACCTAAGTAAGATGCTCTTTCAAACAGTCATTGCAGACTTGAAGGGCTAAATGTCCTCCTTCTGTACTGTAGGAGTTCTATGATTCTATGTGGCTTGCTGCCTGGTGTAGTTGCTGTCTGTGGGAAAGGATTGAATTCTTCCTGATTCTGAAAGCCAAACCTCCCTTTTAAAACTCCTTCAGAAATCCAGCGTCATTTATACGTTTTAAATATGAAAATGATAATGTTTGCAGTAAAATATGAGCTTTTAAACAAAGGAATGCTTTTCAGTTTGTTATTAAATGGCTATCTGAGCTTAAATCCTTGAACTGAACTTTAAGATGGGAGTGCAATGCTTTATTCTAGTTGAGATTTCTTCATCAGAATTTTTTTTTTGAAGCATCAAGAAATAAAGAATAAAATGTATTTGTTTAGCAGTTGTCCAGTGTGCAGAGTACAATTCACTGCTGAATGGTTGGTGCATTTTGTCTCTTTAAAAACATCTGTTTGTATGTGTGAACTTATGCACATAAAAATCATAGGTTACTCAGTGGAGATGGGCTATTTTCTAAGCTTCTTGTTAGGTTTTCATATCTATTGTTGTCATTCCAAAAATGTTTGATGGAAGTTTTTTGTGTCATGATCAGTTATGTAACAGAATATCATGAATTATTTTGCAACAGTCCTTCCTCCAGATCCACACGACAGCTGTAGCTCTGGAGTGTGTGTTGACAATTCTATAATTGCAATTGGTGTACTTATTTGAAAAAACACTTTGGGACCCAAAAAATAAAAATTACATGCTTCTGCCAATGTTTTAAAAGTATAAATTGAGAAACAAGATTAGGCTGGAGGTAACTGAGTTTTCCTCCTTCCTCTGGGTAGGCCACTACTATTTGTTGTCATGTCAAGGCACAGTGCATGGATAGGTGAATATTCTACCTCTTTGGGACACAATTCTATTACTGAGTTTAAATATATGTTGGTCGAAGAAATGCCTAAATACAGGGTACTTAATTTCCTCCCATAGAGTGGACTCAAATCATCACAAAGTACCTTTGGGAACAGCTGCAGAAGATCGCTGAGTCATATCGACTGATGTCTACGCAGAATTGTGGGACACCAGTACAGCCCACAGTGCCTGAAGTGGAGCACGCCATGAAACAATGGGAATATAATGAAAAATTGGCTCTTTATATGTTTCAGGTAATGTGCAAACTTTGTATATGTATAAGTAAAGTCAGTGAGAGAACTGTATAAATTTATTTTGGCGGGACAGCAGTACTAATTGGAAACGAGAATGGTCTAAGTTTTGGTAATTAGATTTATGTTTATTTATATGATATAATGAAAGACTTCCTTCTATTTCAGAGGTCATGAAGTTCAAATCCGACCAAAGAAGTTGTGTTATTGAATTCAATTAAGTCTTGAAATTTAAAGGTTAGCTCCAAGAAAAAAATTGCAATGACAATTACCAAATTGACATTAAAACTGAACTTATTCACTCATGTTCTTCAGGATAAGGAACTGGCCATCACCATTTGGTTTGGCCTATATTTATATGTAACTCTAGTCCACAGAATGGATGATTCATCATGCCTTTTTAAAAGCATTAGCAAACCACTCAAGTCATTTTGGGAAGGTACGGATTAGCAATGAATACAGATTTTCTACCAGTGCCCGCATTCCCAATTGTTTTTTTTAAAAAAGAAGCTGATCATATGCTGCAGTCCTGGGGAGGCCCTTAATTTCACAATCTTTTGACTTTGATACTAGTTCTGCTAAATGAAGCAAGCTGACTTTGTTTATAAATATAAAATGAAAAATATTTCTTTATATACCCCTGATTATTTCATTTTGGCTACAGGATGGAATGCTGGACAGACACGAGTTCCTGACCTGGGTTCTTGAATGCTTTGAGAAGATCAGGCCAGGGGAGGATGAACTTCTTAAGTTGTTGCTCCCACTGATGTTACAGGTGAGTAAATTCCTGTATGTATTTGCTGCAGAAAGCAATTAGAGCTTATTATTTATTAAAATAAATTCAAATAACTTTGTCATACATACAAAGCTGAAATATAAAGCTTTTATTTCTCTACAAGGGTTAAAACGTGCTATCACAAGGCTTATTCAATTTCTAGCTGCCATCATACCACCGGAAATTGATATTTAACCCAATGTGTTCTGAAATTGTATCAGTACATTTTCTTGCGTAATGCTCCTAATTTATATCTCAAATCGGTTAATAACCAGGATTGCACAGATCGAAACAGAAGACAAAATCTATAATTATATGATCGGGTCTTCCATAATTCAACAATTGCAGCATGAAAATTTTAAGCACCCAACATTAGACTGAAATCGCAATGACAATGCTATTAATACTGTTGCATTTATCAGTGTACAAATGTTAGTGTGATTCTAGTGTGTTAAATCCCAATATGCTCATCTGTATAGATCTAGTAACTGTGGGATGTTAACAGTCCGTATGGTTTGTGACTTTGTACCTTTCCTGTTTTTCTGCTCTGTGTAGTACTCTGGAGAGTTTGTGCAATCTGCATATCTGTCGAGACGCTTGGCTTACTTCTGTACACGACGTCTCTCCATGTTGCTTGGGGACAGTGGTAACAATGCAGTAACAGGAGGACATCAGTCCCATGTGATGGCTGCACCCACTGGAAATGCCTTGCCTCCAACTCCAACACCACCAACCAATGGGTCTAACCAGCCTCAATCTCCATTCATGGATTTTTACATTTGTCCGCAGCATCGGCCAGTTGTGTTTGGATTAAGTTGCATGCTTCAGGTAGGTCTGAAATGAAGTATTCTTTATCTTGCCTCTGATTGGGCTAGTGCCAAGTAGCCATTATCTTTTTCCAAATGAAACAAAATAGGCTTTATAAATGGATAGAAAAAGAGGATTTCTCATTAAATTGCAAACTTTTAATACATTTTTTCATGACATATGGACATTGCTGACAATTTGTAATTACCCATGAGAAGGTGGCAAAGAACCATCGCCTTGAACTGCTGCAGTCCATGTAATGTAGGTGTAGATTTTTATCCAGCTACAGTGAAGAAATTGTGATATTGTTCCAAGTCAGGGAACCTGCAGGTGGTGATGTTCCCATGCATCTGCTGCCCTTCTCCTTCTAGGTAGTAGAGGTTGTGAATTTTGAAAGTGTCAGAGCTGCATTGCATCTTGTAGATGGTACACACTGCTGCCACTGTACGATAGCGGAGGAGGGAGTGAATGTTTAAGGTGGTGGATGGGGTAGCAATCGAACAGGCTGATTTGTCCATTGGTACTGAGCTGAATGCATCCAGGAATGTGGAGAGAATTCCATCACACTTCTGACGTGTGTCATGTGGACGGACGTTTGGGAGTCAGGAGGTTAATTATTTGCTGTAGAATTCCCCATCTCTGATCTGCTCTTGTAGCCACAGTATTTATATGGTCGGTCCAATTCAGCTTCTTGTTGGTGGCAACCCCCCATTATGTTGCTAGTGCTGGATTTAGTGATGATAATGTCATTGAACAGGCTTGTTCAATCTTTTCACGTGAGGGGCCACATTTCAATTTTCTTCTCAGTCAAGGTGCCGATGAGCAGGTTTTGGCAAGATAAGGTATAGCACAACATTGAACATGAATTTTTGAAATAAAAATTGAGGTATGAATAAAATAAACTTGTTGAGCAAAGAAAAGTCAAAGCAATAAATTAAAAAATGGGTAATTAATGAAGTTGATCATCTGGGTGGCACGGTAGCACAGTGGTTAGCACTGTTGCTTCACAGCGCCATGGTCCCAGGTTCGATTCCCAGCTTGGGTAATTGTCTGTGCGGAGTCTGCACGTTCTCACAGTGTCTGCGTGGGTTTCCTCCGGGTGCTCCGGTTTCCTCCCACAAGTCCCGAAAGAACTGCTGTTTGGTAATTCGGACATATTCTGAATCCTCCCCCCAAACAGGCGCCGGAATGTGGCGATTAGGGGCTTTTCACAGTAAACTTCATTGCAATGTTACTGTAAGCCTACTTGTGACAATAAATATTATTATTATTATAATAGAGTGTGAGAGGGTATGTGTCCAGCTCACTTATTCACTCATCCACATCCACTTCCGTGAGTGGGTGTGAGTATGTGTAGGAGTGAGGGTGACTGAAAACCCCCAGTCACATAGACATATTCTCTCGCTCTCTCTTTCTCTCTCTCATATGCTCGCTCTCTCTCACACCCTTTCATGCAGCTGAAGAAGATTGGGCTTAGGGCACTACTCTGAGGAACTCCAGCAGCTATGTCTTGGAACTGAGCTGATTGACCTCCAGCAACCACAACATCTGCCTTAGTGCTTGGTATGACTCTAGGTTTTTTCCCCTGATTCCCAGGTTCAATTTTGTTAGCGCTCCTTGCTGCCGTACTCTTGTCAATTGCAGCCTTAATGTCAAGGGCAGTCGCTCTCACGTCACCTCTGGAATTCAGCCATGTTTGGACCAAGGCTGTAATTTCAATGTAAATGCTGTACTGCTTGATTGTGCTGTCGACAACACCTTCCATCATTTTGCTGATGATCGAGAGTAACAGAATGCGGCAGTAGTTGGCTAGGTTGGATTTGTTCTGCTCTTTTGTGGACAGGACCTTGCTGGACATTTTTTCAATATTGCCGGGTCAATGCCAGTGTAGTTGTACTGCAAAAGGTGGATTACGGATGCAACTAGTTCCACAGCACAAGTTTTTTTAAAAAAATATATATATTTTATTAAATTTTTCAAACATAATTTTTCCGTTTTTACAAATCAACATAAAAATAATACAATAACTAGTAAATAACATTATTTAAATAATATAGTGAACTGACAAGATAACAAAAAATAGTGCTTCTCCCCACCCCCCGCCCCGGGCTGCTGCTGCTGTCACTCTATCTACTCTTAACGTTCCGCGAGATAGTCAAGGAACGGTTGCCACCGCCTGGAGAACCCCTGAGCCGATCCTCTTAGCGCAAATTTTATTCATTCCAGCTTTATGAACCCTGCCATGTCGTTTATCCAGGCCTCCACGCCGGGGGGGGTTTTGCTTCCTTCCACACGAGTAAAATCCTACGCTGGGCTACTAGGGACGCAAAGGCCAGAATATCGGCCTCTTTCACCTCCTGCACTCCCGGCTCTTCCGCTACCCCAAATATCGCTAACCCCCTAGCCTGGCTTGACCCGGACCTTCACCACCTTTGACATCACCCTTGCCACTCCCCCCAGTACTCATCCAATGCCGGACACAACCAGAACATGTGTGTGTGGTTCGCCGGGCTTCCCGAGCACCTCCCACACCTGTCCTCCATTCCGAAGAACCTGCTCAGTCTTGCTCCCGTCATATGTGCTCGGTGTAGAACCTTAAATTGAATCAGGCTAAGCCTGGCACACGAAGACGAGGAATTTACCCTGCTTAGGGCATCAGCCCATAGCCCCTCCTCAATCTCCTCCCCCAGCTCTTCTTCCCATTTTCCCTTCAGCTCCTCTATCAGCGCCTCCCCCTCGTCTCTCATCTCCTGATATATTTCGGACACTTTGCCCTCCCCGACCCATACCCCGGAAATCACTCTATCTTGGATCCCCTGTGTCGGGAGCAGCGGAAATTCCCTCACCTGTTGCCTCATGAACGCCCTCACTTGCATATATCTGAAGATATTCCCCGGGGGCAACTCATATTTTTCCTCCAGCGCTCCCAGGCTTGCAAACGTCCCGTCTATAAACAGGTCCCTCAGTTTCCTAATTCCTACTCGTTGCCAACTCTGGAACCCCCCATCCATCCTTCCTGGGACAAACCTGTGGTTATTCCTAATCGGGGAAAACACCGAGGCACCCGTCACCCCCCTGTGTCGCCTTCACTGCCCCCAGATCCTCAAGGTTGCCACCACCACTGGGTTTGTGGTATACCTTTTCGGGGAGAACGGCAGCAGCGCCGTCACCAGCGTCTTTAGGCTCGTTCCTTTACAGGGCGCCATCTCCAGCCTCCTCCACGCCGCCCCCTCTCCCTCCCTCATCCACTTACAAACCATCGCCACATTGGCGGCCCAGTAGTAGTTGTTCAGGCTCGGCAGCGCCAGTCATCCTCTATCCCTACTGCGCTGCAGGAACCCCCTCTTTACCCTCGGGGTCTTCCCTGCCCACACAAAGCTCATAATGCTCCTGTCTATTTTTTTTGAAAAAGGCCTTTGTGATCAGAATGGGGAGACACTGAAACACGAAAAGAAACCTCGGGAGGACCATCATTTTTACCACCTGCACTCTGCCCGCCAATGAGAGCGGCAACATATCCCGCCTCTTGAAGTCCTCCTCCATCTGCTCCACCAGTCGCGTCAGATTAAGTCTGTGTAGAGTTCCCCAGTTCCTGGCTACCTGGATCCCCAGATATCAGAAGCTCCTTTCCACTCTCCTGAACGGCAGAGCGTCAATTCCTCTTCCCTGGTCCCCGGGGTGTATTACAAAAAGCTCGCTCTTCCCCATATTTAGCCTGTATCCCGAGAAATCTCCAAACTCCCTCAGTATCTGCATAACCTCTGGCATCCCCTCTACAGGGTCCGCAACGTATAGCAGTAAGTCACCAGCGTAGAGCGACACTTGATGCTCCTCTCCCCCTCTAACCACCCCCCTCCACTTCTTAGAGTCCCTCAACGCTATGGCCAGTGGTTTAATTGCCAACGCGAACAGTAGCGGGGACAGGGGATACCCCTGTTTTGTTCCCCTGTGTAGCCGAAAATACCCCGATCTTTGCCGGTTTGTGACTACACTTGCCACTGGGGCCCCATATAGGAGTCTGACCCAGCTAACAAACCCCTCTCCGAACCTAAACCTCCTCAGCACCTCCCACAAATAGTCTCACTCCACCCTATCGAATGCCTTCTCCGCATCCATCGCTGCCACTATCTCTGCCTCCCCCTCCGGTGGGGGCGTCGTCATCACCCCCAGCAGCCGTTGAACGTTAACATTCAGTTGTCTCCCCTTTACAAACCCTGTCTGGTCTTCATGCACCACCCCGGGACGCAATCCTCTATCCTTGTTGCCAGCACTTTTGCCAGCAGTTTGGCATCTACATTTAGGAGTGAGATAGGCCTGTATGACCCGCATTGCAGCGGGTCTTTATCCCGCTTCAGAATTAATGATATCGTCGCCTCCGACATTGTTGAGGGTAGTATCCCCCCTTCCCTGGCCTCGTTAAAGGTTCTCGCCAGCAGCGGGGCCAACAGGTCCACATATTTCCTGTAGAATTCCACCGGAAACCCGTCTGGTCCCGGGGCCTTCCCTGCCTGCATGTTCCCCAGTCCCTTAGTCACCTCGTCCACCTCGATTGGCGCCCCCAGACCTGCCACCTCCTGCTCCTCCACCATCGGGAACCTTAGTTGGTCCAGAAAAAGTAGCATTCCCTCTTTTCCCCCCCGGGGGTTGGGACTTATATAGCCTTTCATAAAAGGTCTTGAACGCCTCATTTACCTCCCCTGCTCTCTGCTCCATAGTTCCCGTTTCGTCCCTAACTCCCCCAATCTCCCTCGCCGCTATCCTCTTTCAAAGTTGGTGGGCCAGCAGCCGGCTCGCCTTTTCCCCATACTCATATCGCATCCCCAGTGCCTTCCTCCAGTGTGCCTCCGCCTTTCCTGTGGTCAGCAGGTCAAACTCCGTCTGAAGTCTTCGCCTTTCTCTATATAGTCCTTCGTCTGGGGCCTCCGCATATCTTTTGTCCACCCTCATAATCTCCCCCACTAATCTCTCCCTTTCTTTGCCCTCTTGTTTCTCCTTGTGGGCTCTAATGGAGATCAGCTCTCCTCTAACCACCGCCTTCAGTGCTTCCCATACTACCCCCACCTGAACCTCACCATCGTCATTGACCTCCACCTCTCAATACACCCCCGCACCCTTCCACAGACCCCCTCATCCGCCAGTAGTCCCACATCCAGTCGCCAGAGTGGGCGCTGCTCCCTCTCCTCTCGTAGTTCCAGATCCACCCAATGCGGGGCGTGGTCTGAAACGGCTATGGCCGAATACTCCGTTCCTGCCACCTTTGAGATCAGTGCCCTACTCTTAACAAAGAAGTCTATTCGGGAATAAACCTTGTGGACGTGGGAGAAAAAGGAAAACTCTTTAGCCAATGGCCTGGCAAATCTCCACGGATCCACTCCCCCCATTTGATCGATAAATCCCCTAAACACCTTGGCCGCTGCCGGCCTTCTCCCGGTCCTGGATCTAGACCGGTCCAGCCCTGGATTCAGCACAGTGTTGAAGTCCCCCACCCCCCCCATTACCAAACTTCCCACCTCCAGGTCCGGGATACGTCCCAGCATCCGCTTCATGAATCCCGCGTTGTCCCAATTCGGGGCATATACATTCACCAGCACGACCGCCTCTCCCTGCAATCTACCACTCACCATCACATACCTGCCCCCGTTATCCGCTACTATGTTCTTAGCCTCGAACGATACCCGTTTCCCCACCAGTATCGCCATCCCCCTGTTTTTCGCATCCAACCCTGAGTGGAATACCTGTCCCACCCATCCTTTCCTTAATCTAACCTGATCCACCACCTTCAGATGCGTCTCCTGGAGCATGACTACGTCCTCCTTCAGTCTCTTTAAGTGCGCGAATACCCGGGCCCTCTTAATCGGCCCATTTAGGCGCCTCACATTCCACATGATTAGCCGGATTGGGGGGCCGCTCGCCATCCCCTTTTCAGGGGGAGAGAAATTCCCCATCCAACATTGCTGTATATTGAACCTCCCCTTTCCCCACTTTACATTCCTGTACCACCACCTCGTTGCTTCCCCCTCAACATCAAACTGTCAGATCTAACCCAGTTTCTCTTCTTGAATAAAGGTCCATGCCTCATCTGCCGTTTCGAAGTAGTAGTGCTTGCCCTGATGCGTGACCCACAATTGCGTCGGCTGCAGCATCCCAAATTTTATTTTCTTCCTGTGAAGCACCGCCTTGGCCTGGTTTAAAGCTCGCCCTCCTTCTTGCCACTTCCGCACTCCAGTCCTGATACACTCGTATCACCGCATTCTCCCACTTGCTACTCCGTACCTTCTTGGCCCAGCTCAGGACCGCCTCTCTGTCCATGAAGAGGTGGAATCTCACCACTATCGCCCTTGGTATTTCACCCGCCTTTGGTCTTCTCACAAGGACCCGGTGCGCTCCTTCCACCTCCAGGGGGCCCGTTGGGGCCTCAGCTCCCATTAGCGTATGGAGCATCGTGCTCACATAAGCCCCAACATCAGCTCCCTCTGCTCCTTCGGGGAGACCTAAAATCCGTAGGTTCCTCCTCCTCGAGCTGTTCTCCAGGGCTTCCAGCCTTTCTATGCACCTCTTGTGTAGCGCCTCATGCGTCTCCGTTTTTACCACCAGGCCCTGTATCTCATCCTCATTCTCTGCTGCCTTTGCCTTCACTCCACGGAGCTCTATCGCCTGGACCTTTTGTGTTTCCTTCAGTCCCTCGATTGCCAATAACATCGGCGCCAGTACCTCTTTCCTTAGTTCCTCCACACATCGTCGGAGGAATTCCTGCTGGTCTGGGCCCCATGCCGTCTGGCGCCTTCTCTTCTCTGCCGCTGCTCCAAAGGATCCTTCGCAATCTGGCCACTACCAGTGGTCCTTTCCATACACATACGGGGGGGATCTCCCTTCGTCACCCCACACTGTGCTTGGTCTAAAAAAAATTCCGTTGGGGCTCTCGAAAAGAGCCCAAAGGTCCGTTAGAACGGGAGCTGCCGAAACGTGCGGCTTAGCAGTGCATCACCGCAACCGCTCACACAGCACAAGTCTTTAGTACTACTACTCTAATGTCTAGTATCCAGTTTTCAACCATTTCTTGATATCAAGTGGAGTGAAAAGAGTTGGCTGAAGACTGGTATCTATGATGCAGGGGACTTCGGGAGAAAGCTGAGATGAACAGTCACTCACCATTTCTGGCTGAAGATGGCTGCAAATGTTTCACCTTTGTATTTTGGAATGACATGGTGATCTCTCCCATCGTTGAGGCGGGGGATATTGGTGAAGCTTCCTCTGCCGCAGGGAGTCTGCAAGTTCTCCCTGTGTCAGCGTGGGTTTCCGCCGGGTGCTCCGGTTTCCTCCCACAGTCCAAAGATGTGCAGGTTATGTGAATTGGCCATGCTAAATTGCCCTTGCTGTCCAAAAAGGTTAGGTGGAGTTACTAGATTACGGGGATAGGGTGGAGGTGTGGCCTTAGGTAGGGTGCTCTTTCCAAGGACCTGTGCTGACTCGATGGGCCGATTGACCTTCTGCACTGTAAATTCTGCGATTCTATAACAGTTAGTTGGCCACCACCATTCACTTCAGAATGGGGCAGGACTGCTGATCTTTGATCGGATCCATTGGTTGTGAGATTGTTTTACTCTGCCACATGCTGCCTCTACTGTTTGGCATGCAATTAGTCCTGTGTTGTAGTTTCACCAGGTTGGCATCACGTTTTTAAGTATGCCGGAGGTTGCTCCTGGAATGCCCTTCTGCACTCTTCATTGAACCAGGGTTGATCTCCTGTCTTGATAGTAATGATGGTGAGGGATTGTGCCTGGCCATGAGGTTACGGATTGTGTTTGAATACGGTTCTGCTGCTTCTGATGACTCTCAGCTCCTAGTGGCTGCCCCGTTTTTGTTGCTAGATCTGTTCTAAATCTATCCTATTCAGCACAGCGGGTTGTGCCACATAACATGATGGAGGGTGATATGTTTTCACAGTAATATAGAGGCACCAGTCACTCATAAGGAATTAGGTAAACAGGTTGTGGATTAATTTATTTTACTAGGTACATGAGAACAGATATACATGGATCAAAAGCTTGAAAATATCTGTTCTCACAGGCAAAACTGAGACTGGATCACATGATACTCTTCTAGTGGTGACATGCTGCCATCTCTTTTTAATCAATTTAGTGTACCCAATTCATTTTTCCAATTAAGGGGCAATTTAGCGTGGCCAATTCACCTACCCTGCACATCTTTGGGTTGCGGGGGCGAAACCCAAGCAAACACTGGGAGAATGTGCAAACTGCACACGGACAGTGACCCAGAGCCGGGATCGAACCTGCGACCTCGGTGCCGTGAGGCAGCAATGCTAACCACTGTGCCACCGTGCTGCCCCGATGCTGCCATCTCTTAAGGACATATTACAACATCTTTCCTTTTTAAAGATATTTCCCCTCCATCTCCCCCCTTCCAAAAAGTATAAATATTTACAATACATGTTCATGTTTTGTTCTATTGCATAAATGTGTAGAGGACTGGTGAATCTATGAATCTCTCGAGTGTAGAGTAACCTGCTGGTATGCCCTTGCCTAGAAGTTTCTTTGATTGCTCACAATGATCTGTGAGATTATCATTCTTGAATATTGTTCCTGGTTGCATTTGGGATCTAGTCATTGATGCAATAAGACTGCATGGTTGTAGAGGAGCTGGAATGGGAATGAATTTGTCCTTACAACAGACATAATTGAATCTGTGTGCTCTTGTACTCATTTAATGATTCCACCTTTCTCCATTTTGTCTAGTTCAACCTTTAATTTGTCTTGTAAGTGGATGCTGCACTTACATGATGGATCAGTTGACAGCCTGTATTCTCTGGCAAGTGTAATATTTCAGCTCTCTTGAAACTGCCAATTCTGTTGAAAGAACAGTGGATATTTTGGTGTTAGATCATGAACCGAGGTTATAGAAGTAGTTTCTGAGGTTGATCTGCTATATGAGGTCTGCCTCAAGGATTGTTATTAATGTGAGGTTGCAGCATGCTGGTAGACCTCTGATTGCTGGGCCTTTAGTCTCCACCGTGTAGAACATCTGTGACACCCAGCAGGATTGATTGTACTTGCACTTCAAGACTATGGAACCTGCAAATGGAATTAGTGAATTGTTTAATGCTGAAAGTTTCACAGCAGTTTTTGCTATGGCCTTCCATGTATGTGGATTCATGCCTTTTAGAAGTAGTATGTATGTTTGCAGTATAAACAGTATTGTATACAATTGAAAGAAGACTTTGCTAGTCCTGTACTCAAAACCTCTTGTGATAAAGGCTAACTTAGCATGAGCCTTCCTAATTGCTTGCTGTACCTGCACGTTAGCTTTCAGTGATTTACTGACGAGGACACCCAAATTCCTTTGTGCATCTACACTTTCTAATCTCTCTATACTTAAGAACTACTTTGCACATCTGTTTCTCCCACCATAATGGGATAACCTCACGTTTTTCTAGATTGTATTCCATCTGGCATGATTCTGCTCACTCACTAAGTCTGTCCAAATTCTCTTGAAGCCACTTTGCATCTTCCTCACAACTTACATTCCCACCTAGCTTTGTGTCATCCACAAAATATTACATTTGGTCCCCATATCCAAATCATTGAGAGACATGGTGAACAGCTGGGGTGAAGGACTTATCCTTGTGATACCTCGCCAGTCAGCAGCCTACCAATATGAGAATGACTTGTTTATTCCTGTTCTATGTTTTCTGCCTATAACCAATTTTAACCATACTTGTGTATTGTCATCTATCATATGTACTTTAATTTTGCCAACCAACATCTGCGGAACTTTATTGCAAGCCTTCTGAAAATCCAAGTACACTCATTCACTGACTCCCCTTGTTATGGCTTTGGTCCTGGTACCTTTCAAGGTCAATCAGTACGCAAGTAGGCATAGGAGATAATTAACATTGCAGTCGTCCTTTATTGCTGCAGCAGTCGAACTAACAAGAAAAAATGGATTGTAAAGTACAGCAAGCCAAACAAGACATTCAATACATTTCCTCCCCCATTATTGGAAAGGTCGGTTTAGCAAAACGTTTTCTGAATTAGGGAAAGAGGATAGATTGCCTCAAAATAAAAAATCCTGGATTTGCCTTAACGATAACTCAGACGGTCAGAAGTTCTTCTCTCCCAGTGTGGATTACAGCAGATTTCCTGTGCTTTTATTGAGTAATGTTCATTGAAGACTGGTGACAATTTAGGGCTTGTAGCTACATCTGAAATTGTGCCTCATGCCAATTAAACTTCAGTCAAACTAAACTGAGGAGGTGAGACTAGAGTCAGCGTTCCTTGACTTGGAGATAGCTCACTCAAAGTGGTGAAATCAGGCTGTTCCATAAGAGGTGCATTCTTAGATGGCGCTTGACTGGGCAGCAGTTGATCATCGTGTCTCCGCTAGGTGAAATAATTTGCCGTTGGACTGTGTATGAAAAGGGTTCTACCTGAGCAACAGGAACCCATTTGGTTCTGGGAGCATAATTACATGCTAGAACGTCTAGCACTAAACAGAAAATTCTTGGCTTTGATCTTTGTGCCCTTCTCTCCACTTGGCTCTGCTGTTGATCATGCACAACTTGTTGCGTTTTTATTGGTTTCAGCAGATCAAAGCACATGCACAGTTACTGTCCCATTAGCTGGAACGCTGGAGATGCTTTAATCATAGCGTGTGACGTGTTTTGGTAGGTCAGCATAAATATGTCCAGGCACTTGCAAACAGAGAGGAATATCGTTGCGACGACCTTCAGGCATGTTTCATGGTTTGATTAAATCTCTCTGCTAAACCATTGGTGGATGGGTAGAATAGTGCTGAGGTGATGAATTCCATTTCATCTCAAAATATTCTCCAAACTCTTGCGAGACAAATTGAGGTCCATTGTCTGTCACAATTTTGTTCTGGTAACCAGTATGACTAAATGTTTCTTCTAGAGTTTGAATTGTACTCAGCAGTTATAGAGGACATCACTGAGTCTCCTGGCAGTTTGGGATGAGTATCCACAATCATCATGAACATTAATCCTTGAAATAGACCAGCAAAAAAAGGGTTTTCTGGCCAATCCCATGGATGGAGGGATGCCAAATGAGGCATGTTTCTCACACTCTGACATAAAGAACAAGATCTTGCCTTAGTTTCAATGTCTTGGTGTAGTCCAGGCCAGACCACCAATGTAGCTCCTGGCAATCTCTTTCAAGGAAACTATTCTAAAATGTCCTGAATGCAGTTGGTTCAACACTGGTTCCCTCAGTGTTGGTGGAATAATAACTCGCATGTCCCAATGCAAACCTCCTGAAGTGACTGATCTCCATCCTCCTGGAAACGTAAGGATGAGATTCAGGTGAGACTGGGATGTAATGAGAAGAGTTTGCCATGCATCACAAGGTCTATGACTTTGGACAATGTTTGATCCAATAGAGTGACCGTCATGATTTAGCTGGAAGTGGTGGGTGTGCTCTCCATGTGTGCAAAGTAGAAGATGTCTTTTTGAGCAGTGTTCCCATGGATAACTGGCAGGGGAAGCCACAAAAGACGATCTGTGTTGCCATGCAAGGTAGATTTTTGATATTTTATGTCATGTGTGTGGGTATTCACCATAAAGCCCAACATCCTGCTTGAAGCTAAAGAGGGGATACTTGTGTGCTCACCAAATATTGAGGTGAGTGGTCGATGATCAGTCAGGATCGGGAATTTCCGTCCAATCAAGTACTGGCGAGACTTCTGAATTCCCTAATGCTTTGTGTTTGATTTGAGCATATTGGCTCTCTGCTATATTTAAGGTCCGTGAAGTAAACACTTTGGGCCTCTCCACACCAGAGTGCATTATGTGTGAGACAAATGTTGCTCGTTTTAGCCTTAGTTTATTTGCTCTAATTCTGTCACCTTTGCTCTTGAGTCGCCAGGTATCTTTCTGATACCGCCACGTGGTTCAAGTCCGAGTAATGATTAATAATCCAACACACCGCTTAGTAAGAGTTAAATCAACGCTCATTTATTATATACAGCAATTAATACTTGTACATTAATTCTACTTCCAAACTACTACCTACCACTAACAGGCCAATACTTAACTTTGGAAATGGCCCACCAGATCAGGGAAACTAATGTCCTTTCGAATGGGTTCTAAGCCTGCGGGATTCAAAAGCTGGTACAGGTTGATAGTCAGGAGTGTCTATCTGGTAGCGATCATTGGAGTAGAACTTGCATTCTCTTTCAGCAAGGGTCTCGAAGGGTACGGAGCGGAGAAGAAGGGTCGATTTGAACTTGGCCCCTACTCTTCTAGTCCCCAGGGGCTTCCCGCCTCTCGGGGCGGACCTTGTACCTGGTTCCAAGCGATTGGACTTGGTCCCAATCACTTGGTTCGATATTCTCCAATACTGGAGCGATTCCTTGATTGAGGGGTGGTCGTTTACTTCTCTTTGTGTCAGCTCCTGCTGGCGCCGAAAGGTCTGGGTCGGCTTTGTGTGTCTATTTTGTATCAATTGTTCCCGGGGATTGCTGCTTAATATGCAGATGGCTGGGGTGTTGTCATGTTGATGGCTGCAGGTATCGGTTTGGTCTGGCTTCTCCAGAGGCGAATACACTGTTTTACCTGCAGCTGTCCGTTTGAGTCCTGTTGGCTGATTTTCCCATCAGCCTCTTCCGTTCGCCATTTTAAATCGGAGTTTGGCCATTCTAATCGGGAGTCGGCCATTTTACATGGCTACACAACGACCCCAAACCATCAGGTGATGCATCACATACAAGATGTAGAGGTATAGAGGGGTCAAAGTGATGTCAGTACCTTGGAATCTTTCAGTGCTGATTTAGCCTTCTTGAAGGCAACATTACAAGCTTATGTCTATTTCCAGGCTTTGTTCTGGTACACAAGCTCCTGCAGGAGTTTCAGCAGGGTTGCCAACTAAATTAATCTCCCGTCACCATTCAGCAGGCCTAACAGTGAGTGAAGCTGGTTGATATTATGAGGAGTTGGGGCATCTACAACAGCCTTGACATTGGAAGGTGCTTTGTGGAGCCCAGCAGTGTCAGTGATGCTGATATTCGAGAGAGGGCTGAAAATCTCATATTTGTTTTTGCGAACCATTAGGCCATAGTCCTCTGACTTTTGTAGGGTGGCATCCAAGTTCTTGAAATGATCCTCATCACTCTTGCCTATTACCAAGATGTTAGCAAGCCACTCAGGATCTGGCCCATGGCCCTCTGAAATGGCTGGAGCAGGCATTGTTCAAAAAAGGCAAACTGCAATATCTATACAGTCCCTCGTGTGCTGTGATGGTAAAATATTCTTATGATTTCTCATCAGCATGCATTTGTAAGTAGGCTTAGCCGGGTCTATTTTGCTGAATTTCTGTTCACCAGCTAGATAAGCTGGGGAAGTGAATATTGTAGCACGGCCCCTGGGTTAGCAGTAACCTTGAAATACCCCTGGATGCATATTGAGCCATCTTTCTTGAGCACTGGAACGATGCGTGTTCCCCATTCACTATGGGGATTGGTACCAAGACGATTAGTTTGACCAGATGCTCCAGGTAAGGTTCAACTTTTTTAACCTTTAGTTATGATTTTTCCAATTAAGGGGCAATTTAGCATGGCCAATCCACGTACCCTGCGCAATTTTGTGTTGTGGGGGTGAGACCCACGGCGCGAATGTGCAAACTCTAGAAGGACAGTGACCCGGGGCCGGGATCGAACCCCGGTCCTCGGCCGTGAGGCAGCAGTGCGAACCACTGTGCTACCCGCTGTAAAGTTCAACTTTTGGGTCGTATGGCATAAGGCACGGTTGTGATCTTCAGAACTTTTGGTTGATTCAGATTTGATATTCAATTTTACGGTAGTTCTCTTCACGCTTCCAAATCTTCTCTGAAAGCAACAGCATGTTTTTGCATAACAGCTGTCGGACCTGTTTCTTCCACTGCAATGCTATGTACTTCCACCTAGTTCAACCAGATCTTCTCCAGCCATGACAGTCCAGCTAAGGCTGGTTCATTGCCTTTCACCACATATAGTGGTAACTTAACAATCTGTCCATTTAGTTGCACTTTAACTTCCATTCTGCCCATCATAGGTTAAAAATCCCCCCATATATGTTTTCAGAACGACTTTTGCAAGCATCAAGGGGAGACGTTTAAGATTTTCCTCATATACTGCATCTGAGACCAGAGAAACTGCTGCTCCTGTATCCAGTTCCATACGTATTGGTTTGTCCTCCAGCAGGTGTTATCCAGTAGTCCTGTGAACTACCTATCACTGACCAGATATAGAGGGCCTTCTCCTTCAAGCTCAGTGTCACATTTGTCGTGTTCCTGCTTTATGACATGGAGAATTATTACACTAGGTTCCAGTGTCTTTCTCTGGTTGACCTTTGTGATTCAGTGCGTCTTTTTTGATTTTTACAGTCATGTTCAATGTGTCCCTTTTTGCCACTAACAGCATTCAAGGTCTCTGCACTGACATTCAGATGTATGGTGACAAGGCTTTCTATAATGTTAACATTTTCGGCTGCTTGCTATCATGTGTGCATGATCAGCTGTAACATTATTCACTCGTTGACGCATTCAGTGCTCTACCTCTTTTGTGGCCAGCTCCGTGGAGACTGCAAACTCTATGGCTTTCTGAAAGGTGAGGTTAGCCTCCGTCAGGAGTTGTTGCTGGATTGATTCACTACTAAAACCACAGACTAACCTGTCTATGATATTCTATGGAGGATATAATTCAGCACTTCATTGAATTCACAATGTTCAGTGAGCTGTTTGAGTACTGCAACGTACTGAGCAATTGGTTCTCCCTCTTCTTGGTTTGTTTTGTGAAACCTAAATTTTACTGCTATGACAAGTGGCTTAGAGGAAAATCCTGAACTTTCACAATATCTTTGTATGATTTTGTGTCAGGTTTGCCAGGTTGCACCAAGCTTTTTAAAAACTAAACGTTTTAGGTCCCATCACACTTTAGAAAGTCACCACCTTTCTATAATTTTCAATTCCATTTGCAAAGACAAAAAGCTTGAGACGTTCAAAGTAGGAGCCCCACGATTCAATGCTCTCATCGAAATGTTCAGTTGGTCTATTAACTGTGGCCATTTTCAGCTGTATTATTTCCCCTTTCTTTTATTTTTGCCGTTACATTTTTGATTTATGGATGATTAATAAATATGTGTATTTAAGGCAAGTAGCCTGTATCTTTAATTCAAGCAGGGGATTTCAGCAGCAGGAGGGACCTCTACATTAGTCTGTGCTGGTTCAAACCGGAGTTGTAGACTGACTGGCATCAGTGAGAAGAGATGGGCTGAGACTTGGTTTGATTGGTTTGGCTGATGGCCAACGGATTGACCTGAAAGGTTGTGCTCTGCCTGGTAACAGATGGCGATTGGATCTTATCTCCATGGGATGGTTCAGAGTCCCAAGGTTTTCAGCTTGGTTTCAGTTTGACTCCTGGCAGCCCCTGGAAAGGTGCTGCTCCATTTTCCTGCAAAAGGCTGTGTTTCTGAACTGCGAGTGAGCCTGGGTGAATCTATCCACAGGAGAACCAATACAGGCTGTGCAGACAAAGATCAGAATCTGCTAACTCTCTCCAGAAAAGCTGGTGTGAATCGACTATCTTTCTCCAGAAAGCCTGCTGCCTGTGAGTACTGCATTTTTCTAAACTACAAAGGCAAGAAGACGATCCAAGAGCTAAAAGCAAAGTTTGATGAAACAGAGACACTGCCTCTCCAGGAAAGTTGTGTACAGGCTGCAAAACAAACACTAATCTACAAGGGTACTGTGAAGAAAGAATGCAAAGAACCATCCTCTGAAGCAAAGAATCCTATCTCTTTCACTTACTTTCTATCCCCCCCCCACCAACACCTTTTTCAGCCCTTGTCTGCCCTTGTGTGTGGAGAGGGTGGGGATGCCAGTTAAAGTAGGAGTTGTGTATTTATTAATAGTTAACCAACTGTATTTGCTGAGTATTTCATTATAGTTTTCATTATAAATAAACAATGATTGTGTTTAAACTTACAAACCTGGTGACTAATTATCAGGCAACCAAGGGCCAAAGACTTTGGGAATTTTTATAAGAATCATTGGTTAATTCACTTGTGTTGTGACCGGAATCCGGGATGAGTGCGGCTGGATTTAACCACAGACTTACCCAGGGTGTTGTAACACAGCCTTTTATTTTCTCTTCTTTGTCAGTAGCCGTGTTGCATTTTGAATGTGTTGCAAAGAGCTAAAGCCGCTTTTCTTACTTCAAGCTGTCATGCAGCTGTCGGCTTTCTCTGCTGAGTTTCCTGCACCTTTGAAGTTCTGCCAGCTCACCAGTAACATAGCTGTGTTTTAAAATGTTTCAAAGCTTCTTAGTTGCTGGTTCAAGCACAGCAACAAGCTGTTTTTCTAGGCGATTTGAGAGTTTGCTTTTCTTTGTACCCAGATAGAACTTTCACTCTCCGTTTCCCATGCTTCGGGAGGCCTGGTGGGCTCGTATTCTGATCAGGAGCCTTTTTTATCAAATAGAAATTTATTTTTACCAGCTTTTTTTCTGTCCTTTTTAATGTCCCAGATTTTCTTTAACTTAAAGGAACAGTGCTTTTGATTGCATTTTAAAATAAATCTTCCAAACCGCTGCAATTATTTTTTTAATCACTCTTTGCAGGTTTCTCTTTGTTCCAAATGGTGCAAGTCCCTGCATTTAACTGCCAGCCCTTTTCTGTCATGCAGTGCAAATTCAACATGCAGTTCAGGTGAAAATTAAAGTTACCTTGCTTTAACTTCACTTTTCAAGTTGCATTTCATAAAGGTCGGTTGTCCAGTTTATATTTTTGGCCCTGGTACCTTTCAGTCAGTACACTGTACATTTGTGCGCGGTCAGTTCCAGCCCCACTTGACCCAGAGTCGCAACACAATTGAAGTTAATAAATAATTCCCAGAAAAGCACCCAAAGTCTTTGGCCCTTGGCTGCCTAATAACTAGAGTCACCAGGTTGTAAAGTTAAACACAATTAATTTTATTAATAACAAAAACTAAAATATGCAGCCAATACAACAGGTTAACTATTATCTAATTCCCAACCCCCCCCCCCCCCCCCCTTAACTCACCTCCACCCTCTACCCACTTCACACAAGACAGACAAACAAACACAGAGGGGCATAAAAATATTAATGAAAGTATAAAGTGATGGTTTCAGGTGGTTATTCTTTAGCACATCTTCCTTCAACCTAGGCTTTCAGTTCAAAGTTTTAACTTTCAGTCTGTAATGATTTTCATTGTAGATTCATTCAGGTTTCAAAAACACAAAACCTATGCAGCTTTTCTGGAGAAAACAAGAGAGAGAGCCCACCTTTCCTCTGAATCTCCAGGACCTGACTGTGTATTCCTTAGTTAGCTGAAAATCATTCAACTGTGTAGGATCCAGTCACCGTCTTTTACCGGGAGGAATGCAGCCTTTGGTCAATATTTTGGCCACCGGCAACCAATTGAACTGTGTTCCACCGATCTCTCGGGTGCCAACACGTCTGAATTCTGCTGTACGAAGGCTAGCACAGTACTACATTGTAACGTTTCAGTTTTTCACTTCCTCTGCTCGACTTAAAGAGATACGACCATAATGCATCCATGGATCAAAATTATAACAGCAAAAAAAAAAGGAAGAGGAAATAAGGGAGTCAACAAGAAGGGCCCTTGCAGCACAAGTAGGCACAGGAAGTAATTAACATTGCAACCTGTCCTTTATTGTTGCAGTGGTCGAACTAACTGGGAAGCATAAATCCTGCAAACCTATAATGCACGGGCTTGATTGCAAAGTACAGCAAGTCAGACAAGACATCGGATCATAATAAGACCATAAGATGTGGTACCAGAAGTAGGCCATTCAGCCCACCGAGTCTGCTTTGGCATTCAATGAGATCATGAGTGATCTGGAATGATAATCCTGAACTCCACTTTCCCACCTTATCCCTGTAACCCATGATTCATTTATTGATTAAAAATGTCTATCTCAGCCTTGAACATACCCAATGACTATGCCTCTACAGCCCTCTGCGATAAAAGATTTCACAGATTCACACCCTCTGAGTGAAGAAATTCCTCCTCATCTGTGTCTTAAATGGGTAACCCCTTACTGTGAGATTATGCCCTGATCCTAGATTCTCCCACAAGGCGAAACAACCTTTCAGAATCTGCCCAGCCAAGCCCCCTGAGAATCCTACATATCTCAATAGGGTCGTCTCTCATTCTTCAAAATCCTATGCGTAAAGGTCCAACCTACTCGACCTCTCCTTGAGGAAATCCTTCCATACCCTAGATCAACCTAATGAGCCTTTTCTGGACTGCCTCCACTGCCAGTATATCTTTCCTTAGATAAGAGGACCAAAACTATTCACAGTATTCCAGATGTGGTCTAATGCAATGTTTTTCAAACTTTTCTGCTCAGGACCCATTTTTACCAACCGGCCACCCTTTGGCACCCATGCCGGCCAGCCTTTGTGATCCGCGCTCCCGAACTTCGTGACCCACCTTTTGCTTACCGTTAATGCGACAGGTTAGCCTGCTTGGTCCTCACAATCTCACTTGCTTTGTCATTCAATATTACATTTCTGCTAAGGACTTCAGCTAATGGTTTAAGTTCTCGCTGCATCCTTTGAAAATAATCAACAGGTTTGTCCTCGAACTCAACATGCATAGTCTTCAAATGCTTTTGAAGTTTTGAGGATTTTAATCTTTCATTTGCCAGTACATCCCTGCATATAACACACATGAACTTTGCATCCTGATTTGTATTGGCACAATTAATAAAGCCATACCTGAAGAAATCATCTTTATACTGCTTTGTTCCTTATTTCAACTTCTTAATGGGTTGTTCATCAGAGGGCCTGGAGCTCACCCCAGCACTGCTTTCTCCTGCTGTAGATTCTCCTGAGAAGCTCTCCCCAGCAGAATTAGTTGTGAGATCCTGGCCTGTTTGTGTCTCTGATCCTCTCTTCCTTATTACAAACTGATCCATTTTGAGTTCTTCACACACCTGTTGCTTGCTTGATGGCAGCTACAAAATGGATGAACCTCTCCTCCATGATTTCACGGCCAAAGCATGCGTTACATGTCGTCAGTGAACGTGCCGGGTGCGTCACCCCTCCGTTGCCAGTTCTGGTGGGAAGACTCTGCCATTTTTTTAAAAGAAATTTGATCCTGGGACAGCGCACTGATGTCAGGAGGGTACTGGGACATGGAGCTGACATCGAGAGGTGGCCGCCTGCCACGTTGGGCACCGGGCCTGCATACTGCCGGATCCGCCTGATGGGGCATGCGTGCAGACGGCATTTTCTTTTTTTAAACAGCAAATGGTGTCCCATGAGTTTTATTTGTGAAGGCTGATAACTTGATACACCATTATAGTGACATGATTGCAGAGGTTTCACACATTCACACAGGTTTCACATGCTGATCCTTAAAATTCCACTTGTCCTGCCCCAGAGTAGAATGACACATCATTTCTTTCTGTGATTGCTGGATCTCAGTTTGAAGAACAAACAAATGACTGCAATCCCTGTTTATGTAACTTATCACATACTTCCTCCTCCCTATATTGGTGTAGGCATTGAACTATTTGTGGGCACCGTGAACTGGTGGTGACTGCCAGCATTCAGACCCGCCATTCTCACCCCTCACACAAATTTCATTTGGACGCTCTCCGTGTCCTTTACAGGCTCTGAGCTCCAACAGTCTCAGAATATAATGTCTGAAGTACCCCCCCCCCCCCCCGCCCCCACGTCCTCCTATTGGTCAGCAGAACAACAGGGTGCCAGATGTGACGTTGGAAAGATAATCACCCATTTAATAATCTGGGTGCCATTCGAATGGAGCAAGGCGAAATGCTGCGGCTGCTGGCAGTCACGACCGACATTCTCAACCTAAAAGCTGGTCGCTGTTATTGGGTGTTTCTCCTGCAATCGGGAACGCCATGAACAATTGCTTCCCAACCCTCCTGCCATCCGCCCATACCCACCCGCAGGTCACGATCCTGAGTTTGAAAAACCCTGGTCTAACGAGTGCCTTGTATAGTTTTAACAAGACTTTACTATTTTTGTACTTATTCCCTTTGGAATGAAGGCCAACATTTCATTTGCTTTCCCTATTACCTGCTGAACTTCTAGCTTTTTGTGTTTTATGCACCAGGATTCCCCTCCATCACTTCTGTTAGTAACATCCTTGAAATAGCTCCCAACAGGTTTGTCAAACATGATTTTCCATTCAGAAGTCCATACTGACTATGCCTAATCAGATCGTTATTTAAGTATCCGTCTGTCACGTCCATTATTAAAGATTCCAGCATCTTCAATTCCAGTGATGTAAGTTCATCAGGCCTGTAGTTCCCCATTGTCTCTTTCCTTCCCTTCTTAAATTGTTGGGTGTCATTGACTGACTCAGAATCTGCAGGAAGCGTTCCAGAAGCAATAGAATTTTGGACGATATCACCAATGCATATCCATAGTCACCTCTTTCAACACTCTGGGATGTAGGCTATCACGTCCTGGAGAATTATCAACCTTCAGTTCCATTAATTTCTCCAATACACCCTTGCTAATACTAATTTCCTTCAATTCCTTATTCTTCCTAGTCCCTTGGATTTCTAGTCTGGCAAGTTTCTTGTATCTTCCTCAGTGAAGAAAACTCAAAGTAATCATTTAACTTCTCTCTCATCTCTCTTTTCCCCATTATAAACCCTTTTAACTCTGCCTGTAATAGACCCACATTTGTCTTGGCTAAACCTTTTTTTTTTGCATACCGAGAGAAGCTTTTATAGTTCATTTTAAGTTTGTTAGTTTACATTCATATTCTGTTCTCCCGTTGTAGGTTTTTTGGTCCTCCTTTGCTGTGTTCTAAAATGTTCCCAATCCTCGGGTTTACTGTGTCCTTGTTCAGATTCTGTGTCGTTGCCACCCACAGTGCTGTTTCTAATTGGTGTTCAACATGGAGGAGTACTGATTCATCAGCTGAGTGTATGTGGAAGGAGGTAATTAGCAGGATGTTCCCTTGCCCATGTTTGACCTAATGCCGTGTGACTTCATGGGGTCCGGAGTCAATGTTGAGAACTCCAGGAGCAACTCCCTCTCAACTGTACCACTGTGCCGCCTGCCATCTCTGATGGATCTGCCCTGCTGAAAGGATAGAGCATAACCAGGGATGGTGATGGTGGTGCCAGGCACATGTTGAGTTATGATTTGTTGAGGGCTAAGGTCCTTAAATGCATTGTCATTGTATAACTGAATCTTTAAAAACTAGAAAAGCAGCAGGTTTCATGACAATCTTGGGTGCCATAGAGGGCAGGGGTTTGGGTAGTGGTAATATCACCAGGCTAATGATCCCGAGGCCCAGGGTAATGCTCTGGAGACATGGGTTTGTATCTCAATTAATTAATTTAATAAATCTGAAATTAAAAAGGTAGTATCAGTAATCATAACCATGAAAACAATGCAAACATGAAAACAACCACACTTGGAGTATAGTGTTCAATTCTGGTCGCCACACTACCAGAAGGATGTGGAGGCTATAGAGAGGGTGCAGAAGAGATTTACCAGGATATTGCCTGGTATGGAGGGCATTAGCTATGAGGAGAGGTTGAATTAACTCGGTTTGTTCTCACTGGAACGACGGAGGTTGAGGGGCGACCTGATAGAGGTCTACAAAATTATGAGGGGCATAGACAAGATGGATAGTCAGAGACTTTTTCCCAGGGTAGAGGAGTCAATTACAAGGGTGCGAGGGGCAAGGTTAAGAGGAGATGTATGAGGCATGTTTTTTTACACAGAGGCACTCGCAGAGGGTAGCGGGTGCCTGGAAATCTCTACCGGAGGAGGTGGTGGAAACGGACGATAGTGACGTTTAAGGGGCATCTTGACAAATACATGAATAGGATGGGAATAGAGGGATATGGACCCCGGAAGTGTAGAGGATTTTAGTTTAGACGGGCAGCACGGTCGGCGCAGGCTTGGAGGGCTGAAGGGCCTGTTCCTGTGCTGTACCTTTCTTTGTTCTTTGCTCTTTCATTGGCATTAAAACCGATCTGGTTCACTAATGTTCATCGAGAGAAGAAAATCTGCCATCCCATGTGTGACTGCAGACTCTTAAATGCTCTCTGAAGTGGCCTGGCAAGCCATTCAGTTGTGTAAAACCAATACAATACCAAGGAATGAAACTGGATGGATCACTTGGCATTGACCTAGGCACAGGATACACAAGGGCAAACTCGGTCCCGCGAACACTGCAAAGCACGAACATCTGGGGTGCCACAATTGGGAGAGCTGTCCCACAGACTAGTCATGCAACAGCCTTACATAGTCATACGTACAGAGCTGTGCCTTACAAACAATGACTCTCCATTATCATCCCTGGTCTGTCACCAGAAGTGGTGGCAGAACAGTGGTATACACTCAGGAAGGAGTTGCCCTGGTAGATGTCAGTTCTAGACCCCATGAAGGTTTATAGTATCAGGTCAAATATGGGCAGGGAAACATCCTGCTGACTAACCTCCTCCCCCAGCTGTTGAATCAGTACTCCGCTGTGATTAACACCACTTGGCGGAAGCACTGAGGATTGCTAGGGCAGCACTGAAAGTACCCTGGGTGAGGGAGCAAAATCCAGCCTTTAAGTTGAGAGTAACCTCAGTTGTGTTGTGTGACAGTACTGCCGGGATAGTTTTAGAAGCCGATCTAACCATTCAAAACGGGGCATCCATGAGACACTGTGTGCCATCAGCAGCAGCAGAATTGAATACAACCACAATCTATAACTTCATGACCCAGTATATCCCCTGGTTTACTATTATCATCAAACCAGGGGATCAACCTTGATTCAGTGAAGAATGGAGTAAGGCGGCATGCCAGGTGCAGCACCAGGTCCACCTAAAGATCAGGTATCATTCTGGTTAAGCTACAACACAGGACGACCTGCATGCCCACAATTAAAGCAGCATGTGCGAGACAGAGTGGATCAGATCTAAGCTCTGCAGTCCTGTCGCATCTAGTTGTGAATTGTGGTGGGCAATTAAACAACTAACTCAAGGAGCACGCTCCACAAATATACCCATCCTAAACGATGGGGGAGCCCAGAACATTGCGCAAAAGATAAGGCTGTAGCATTTGCAACAGTCTTAGCCAGAAGTGACGAATGGAGGATCCATCTTGACTTTAGCAGCACAGAAGCCAGTCTTCAGCCAACTCAATTCACTCCATGTGGTATCAAGGAGCAGCTGAACTCACTGGATACTACAACTGCTGTGGACCCTGACAACATTCCAACAATAGTTCTAAAGACAAGTGCTCCAGAACTAGCTGTGCTTTTCACCAAGCTGTTTATCAATACAGTTACAACACTGGCATTTACTGCTCAGTTATGTCCTGTCCACAAAAGCAGGACATATCCAGCCTGCCCAATTTACCACCCCATCAGTCTGCTCATATCATCAGCATAATGATGGAAGGGGTCGTCAACAGTGCTCTTGAAGCAGCACTTACGCAACAAAAACTGCTCAGTGCTGCTTCGTTTGGGTTCTGCCAGGTCCGCCCAGCTTCATTATATCCTTAATCTAAACATGGATAAAAGAGCTGAGCTCAAGACGTGAAGTGAAAGTGACTGCCCTTGATATCAAGGCAATATTTGGTGGAGTATGACATCAAGGACCCCAGCAAAACTGGAGTCAGTAGGAATCGGGGAAGGGAGAAGAACTCTCTCCACTAGTTGCAGTCTTACCTAGCACAAAGGAAGATCATAGAACCATAGAATTTACAGTGCAGAAGGAGGCCATTCGGCCCATCAAGTCTGCACCGGCCCTTGGAAAGAGCACCCCACTTCAGCCCCACACCTCCACCCTATCCCCGTACCCCCACTTAACCTTTTTTTTTTGGACACTAAGGGCAATTTAGCATGGCCAATCCACCTAACCTGTACATCTTTAGACTGTGGGAGGAAACCGGAGCACCCGGAGGAAACCCACGCAGACACTGGGAGAACGTGCAGACTCCGCACAGATAGTGACCCAAGGCCTGAATCGAACCTGGGACCCTGTCGCTGTGAAGCAACCATGCTAACCACTGTGCTACCATGCTGCCCTCAGATGGTTGTAGTTTTTGGAGGTGAATCAGCTCAGTCCCAGAACACCACTGCAAGAGTTCCTCAAGGTCGCGTCCAAGCCCAACCATCTTCAGCTGCTATTGACCGTCCCTCCATTATAAGGTCAGAAGTGGAGATGGTTGCTGATGATTGCACAATGTGCAGCATGATTTGCGACTCTTCAATTACTGAAACAGCTTAAGCCCAAATGCAGCAAGACCCGCACAACACTCAGGCTTTGGCTGCTATGTGGCAAGTAATGTTCCCACTGCAATGGGCAGTGGCAACAAGAAAGAATCCAAACATCTCCCCATGACATTCAATGGTATTACCATCACAGACCTCTCCGCCGCCCCCCAAATTGTTAACATCCGGGGGGTGAGGGGGAGATTTACATCGACCAGAAACTGAACTGGTATAAATACCATGGCTACAAGAGCAGGTCAGAGGTGGGGATTTTGCAGCAAGTAACTCAACTACTCGTCGAATCATAAAATTTACAGTGCAGAAGGCGGCCATTAGGCCCATCGAATCTGCACCGGCTCTTGGAAAGAGCACCCTATTTAAGCCCGCGCCTCCACCCTATCCCAGTAACGTCACCTAATTTCTGGACACTAAAGGGCAATTTATCATGGCCAATCCACCTAACCTGCACTTCTTTGGACAGTGGGAGAAAACCGGAGCACCCGGAGGGAACCCAGGCAGACATGGGGAAAAAGTGCAAACTCCACACAGACAGTCACCCCCGGGGCCGGAATTGAACCTGGGACACTGACGCTGTGAGGCAGCAGTGCTCTTTTTAAATAAATAAAAAATATTTTTTTTAAATTAAAGGGCAATTTAGCGTGTTCAATCCACTTACCTTGCCCATCTTTTGGGTTGTGGAGGTGAAACCCATGCAAACACGGGGAAAATGTGCAAACTCCACACGGACAGTGACCCAGAGCCGGGATCGAACCTGGGACCTCGGCGGCGTGAGTCTGCAGTGGTCCCACTGCGCCACCGTGCTGCCTGTGAGGCAGCAGTGCTAACCACTGTGCCACCCATCTATTGACTCCCCATGGCCTGTCCACTATCTCCAGGGCACAAATCAGGAGTGTGATGGAATACTGTCCACTTGCCAAGATGAATGCAGTTCTAACAACACTCAAGAAGCTTGACACCATCCAGAGCAAAGTGACCTGCTTGATTGGCACCCCATCCATCTCCTTCAACATCCACTCCCTTCACCACCGATGCAAAGAGGCAGCAGTATGTACAATCTATAAAATTAATGGCAGGAACTGACCAAGCCTCCTGAGACAGCACCTTCCAAACCACTGATCTGTGTTATCTAGAAGGACAAGGGCAACTGATGCATGGGAGCAGCACCACCTACAGGTTTCCCACCCAACCACCTATCAACCTGAATTGGAAATATATTGCCGATCCTTTACTGTCGCTGAGTCAATATCCTCAAACTCCCTCCCTAACAGCGCTGTGGGTGTACCTACACCAAATGGACTACAGCAGTTCAAGCAGGTGGCTCACCACCACACTCTTTCTCGGGCAGTTAGGGGTGAGCAACAAAAATGCTGATCTAGAGACAGTGACACTCAAGTCCCATAAAAGAATATTAGGAAAGCCTATTATTTACTGTGGTTTAAAGGAAACAAATATCAGCCAGGTTGTGTGTCTCACTTAGAAGTATGTGTATGAATGCAGTGTGAGGACAGGGTAAGACTCGACTGTGATGCCATCCATTGGCGAATAGCCTGCTGAGAAAGAGTCTAGGCTAACATAGACATCAGGCAAATGACTTGGTTCCAGACCTCTTCTAGCAGCATTGTTACCAGGCACATTAAAGCAGTTTCAATTACTTGCACTCTCGTTTTTCTATCTCAGCAAATTCTTGGTGTTACTCTTAATTCAGTCAGAAAGGACAGACAGCACTTTCCCTAATGTCCTCTCATACTCCCTTACTTCACCAACCTGAGACCACGGGAACATCACCTATACGTGCGTTAGTATGTCAATCTTCAGTAACACCCAATCCACTGCAGAAGAGAGAATTAGTTTGGGCAGTTGTTCCTAATCATTGCTCAGTGACCCTTGATTAAAAAGTGTGCATCTGCCCACATAAGGTGAGGAACAACCATGAGGTCCGTACGTTGAACAGACTCTTGACGCACACGTCAAGAGTGAACAGATGGGCGAGATACTAGTGGACACTCAATGCCCATAAAATCAAAATACAGCGAGGAGTCTGGAAAGCAGGGAAGGAAATAGTGAATTTCTTTCCTCCGAGATTCCTGAGGGTAAACGTAAGACAGTTGTTCGGAGAAAAACACACACATTTACTGGTGTTAATTACAGTCGGCTGCTTGTTTTACAGAGTATAGTTTTGTGTTGTCCAAGTGCATTGGTGTGGCATTACTCGTTGACTGATTGCAGAAATAAGACTGGATCTCCCCTCGATCTTTTACCCATAGCACCATCCAGTCTCCCCATGCCAGGAGGGAATTCTACATTTACCCAACAGGTATGTGAGATTCTCTGGTATAAAATAATCATTAAGGTTCTGTGAAGCAACTTTGGATGTTTTTCAACATTAAAAGTGCTGTGTAGCTGTAAATTGTTACTAAACTTTATTTTATTCTTCTACAAAAACCGTGACCAGGTCCGAGCAAAAGTGCGAGAAATTGAAGAGCAAATTAAAGAACGAGGTCAAGCTGTGGAGGTCAGGTGGTCATTTGATAAGTGTCAGGAAACGAATGCAGGTAATAGCAAATCTTGATGTTAAGGATGTTTCTTTCAGTGCCACATTTAAGTGAACTGATACAGACCAGAATTAAATTTTGCTTGTTGAATATTGACTATAACTGAGATAATAAAGCAATTTGTAGGGACAAGTGTCATGGGAGTGTCCCTTTAAGAAATATTTTTGTCTTATCACATAGCTTCAGTGATGTCATTGTGTGGGCGGAGCTGGGCTGTGGCTCTGTGAGTTTTTACTTTTGCTTTGAGTTTGGACCGGTTTGAACTGCACAGGTTGAATGAAGTGTCTCTCTATCTTCATTTTAAAAGCTGTTCCAGACTACTTGGTAACTTAAAAGAGACAATTGCTTTCTGGAAGGAATTCAAATCTGCTGTTTGAAATGGGGAACAGCATCAATAACAAGTCTTATACACTGCAAATGCCAGATGCTGGGACATGCCTTTGAAAAGGGGTTTCTGGTTTTACTTGGATTTTGATATTGAATTGGAACAGTTAAGGGGGATTTCATTAAGGGTTATACATAAATTACTGTAGCTTTGTGTGGTATTTATGTTTGTAGTTGATAATTCTTGTTGTGTGTGTTTATAACAAATGTTAACTAAATTTGTAGAATAAAGCTTGTTTTTTTGATTAAAAGCGCTTAAGAACTCTGTTGAATAACACCTGAAAGGCAGGCTCTGCTGCTCCTCCCAGCCAAATTCAATAAACAGTTCTAGGTCAGGTGAAATCCATAATATACTTTGGAGTTTTCTAAACCCTGACCCATACACAACGATATACTGTCATGGATAGTTTTCGGAGGGATCTCAACCCTATCTATCTATCTTTTCACCATATATTTTATCCTCGAGAAATGTATCTCATTTTATGGGAAACCCATTCATATTGTACATTTTCATGTTTTCCCCAGGGAATTTACCTGACATTGTAGGATGGAAACAGTCCATTGAATTTCTTTCTTATTCCCAACCATATGATTTTAGATTTAACGTGTCTTGGTATTTGAACTCTTTCCTGTAGGGATTTTAGATTTTTCATTACAAAGTGCCAAAACACTCTTTATTTAGCTGTATATTCTCTTGGGTTTTTTAAAGTAACTATACAAACACCAATAGCCATTTGGAGCAATACAGTGCATCCCTGGCCATAGTTAAATGTTTCTTCCTTCAGGGCTGACTTTGTAGGGGTGGATAAATGGCAGACTCACTTAACAACCCACCCAGCGAACGTACTCTCTTACCCTCTACCCTACCATCACCACCCTCTTGATTTGTTTTTCAATTCAAAAGCTGAGTCGATGCAGATAGTTGCCTCAGTCGCCAACTCTCCTTTTTCCAATTCCCTGACTTCATTTCCTGATATCTTTCCTCCTTCTCTGCTATTCTTCCCCATCATTTTATTCATCCAAGTGATGCACCATGCTCTCCTCTCTCTCTCTCCCACTTGTTCTTTCCTGTGCGCTCTTTTTCCCGTTCTTACTGGTTCCAGCCACGTTGTGTTCACTCCGTCCTGCATGGCGATCATTCACTCTCTCCCCCTTGCGTAGCAGTCACTTGCTTGCTTCTTCCCACAATGCATGTTCTCACTCCTTCCTGCACTGCCCACTCCTTCCAATCGGGTACGGTGCACTCTGTGGTCCAATCGCGTACAGTGCACTCTGGCTCGAATCACGTGTGCCGCTCTGGCTCCGATCACGTGTGCCGCGCTCTGGCTCCGATCCTGCGCTCCGATCCTACGCTCTGGCTCTGATCCCGTGCGGCGCGCTCTGGCTCCGATCCCACGCGCCATCCTCCGGCTCCGATGCCGCGCTCCAATCCCGGGCTTTGGCTCCGATCCCGCGCACTGCGCTCCGACTCCAATGCCGCACGCCGGCTCCGACCCTCCGTACCGCACGCTGGCTGGCTATATTGCCACGCGCCATGCTGGCTGGCTTGCTCCCTTCTTCCCCACCGCCGTCCTTCCCTGGGCCCATTTGGAATTTACTAGATTTGGCTTGTGTCTGTAAGGGGGTTGTTTGGATAGGCAGAATATGCGCCGCATTTGAAGTAAATGTGAACTCTAAGCACAAGTATGGGGATTGTTGACGGTAATTATCCTGCCGACAAAATATGATATTTTTTTTCCCCCTCATTTTCATTACATACATACTTAACCTGTATGCTGTAACTTAGTGATGATGGCTGTAAAGCAAAAAATCCTCTGTTTCAGCCATGCCCTCACTTCCAAATTAAGCCAGTGAAGCATTGTGTCATTTTCTGTGGAAAACAAAAGGTTTGCATCTCTCATGGTACTGGTCTCATTTGCATAGGTTTTACTATTGGTCGTGTATTGCATACACTGGAGGTACTTGACAGCCACAGCTTTGAAAAATCCGATTTTAATAACTCATTGGATTCGCTGTACAACAGAATATTTGGATCAGGACAGAATAAAGATGGGCACGAGGTGAGTTTAACGACTTCTGTTTAAAGCATTTGAAACATCGCCTGTTTTCTGAAAGATACCACAATTTCTACTTGATTTTCTTTTGAATGCGAGATTTCTTTTCTCTGATATAATTTTACAGTTGTCAACTGTCACCCTTGCTCAGTGACCGCTTTAAATTCATGATTCTGCATATTAAATGTTGGACCTTAAGAGGAACAAATGCTTTGCATGCATATTTTCAAGCAGGGCTAATTGGAAGGTTAACTGATTTGTCTATCCTTTACCCTTACCCAGCGGCAATTGGGAAATTGGAATTGTTTTAAAAACAAACAACTGAAATGTTAATATATGGGCTGGCCAAATGTCTCAAAAATTGAAGCTTTGTTATTAATTTATTTCACTGCAGTGCTTTCACAGGCTATTGATGAACAGATTTGTTTAAAATATGGGAGAGGTGATCTTGCCGAGTTGCCCTTGCAGAGGGCCAGCAGGGATATAATGGGCCAAATGGTCGCTCTGTGTTGCAACAATTGTATGATTGTGTGATTTATTCACAATTATTTAAAGATTGAGAAAATGTGTTTTCTATTAATCTCAGCTTACATCTTCACCTTCAACTTGGGGATCTGGTTTGACATTTAGCCCTGAGTTTGACTGAATGAAATTCCCACCTGCTTACTGTCTTAACAATTCCAATAAATTTAGTTTAGGTAGTTCCAATGCAGATCATTGTGGAAATGGGCCAACAGGACAAACGGCTCTCTTCTGATTAAGGATCCATACCGACAATATTCCTTTTTTTCCCAAATGCTGACAGGGCAGCACGGTAGCACAGTAGTTAGCACAGTTGCCTCACAGCTCCAGGGTCCCAGGTTTGATTCCCGGCTTGAGTCACTGTGCAGAGTTTGCATGTTCTCCCCGTGTCTGCGTGGGATTCCTCCAGGTGCTTCGGTTTCCTCCACAGTCCAAAGATGTGCAGGTTAGGTGGATTGGATATGCTAAATTGCCCTTAGGGTGTCCAAGAAAGAGGTTAGGTGGGGTTATGGGTATAGGGTAGAGGTATACGATAGGTTGGAGGTATGGGCTTAGGGAGGGTACTCTTTTCAAGGGGCGGTGCAGATGGGCCAAATTCTCCTTCTGCACTGTAAAATCTATGAATATTCATTTCTGTTTTTGTTTTAGATTTCTTGTATTTACAATTTCTTATTTTTATTTGTTGACATTGGTTCAGCATAACTAGAATTAAGTTCGCAATTTCACTCAGTATAGCCACAGAAAAGTTTGAAATAACCTAGAAATGTCACATGGTGCTATAGAAGTGTGTTTTGAAGTTGGGACTGAGACAGGTTATTGAAGTAAAAAAAATGAGTGAACCTTACTTAGCACCCGACCAAGTTATACTTAACCTGTGAATGGTTTAATGTTGATACTGGTTTGTGCAAAATATAAAATTCACAGCCGATTAAAACATTGATCTGATGGCATTATGCTATGAAAAGTCCTTAGGTCCTACTTAATACTGCTTACCAACTGTAATTTTCTTTAAAAGTTAAAAAAAATTCTGCAGTGATGTGCAGAACATAATGTTCAATTTCCAACTTTTTGTAGTATTTTAAATAATCTCAAATTATTGACAATATTTAATAATCTTTATTGTCCCAATGTGGAGATGCCAGCATTGGATTGGGGTGAGCACAGTAAGAAGTCTTACGACACCAGATTAAAGTCCAACAGATTTGTTTCGAATCACTAGCTTTCAGAGCACTGCTCCTTCCTCAGGTGAATCAGGTCATTCACCTGAGGAAGGAGCAGTGTTCCGAAAACTAGTGATTCGAAACAAACCTGTTGGACTTTAACCTGGTGTTGTATGACTTTTTATTGTTACAAGTTGGCTTACATTAACACTGCAATGAAGTTACTGTTAAAAGCCCCTAGTCGCCACATTCCGGCACCTATTCGGGTACACAGAGGGAGAATTCTGAATGTGCAAATGACCTAACAGCACGTCTTTTGGGACTTGTGGGAGGAAACCCACCCAGACATGGGCAGACTCCACACAGACAGTGACCCAAGCCGGGAATCAAACCTGGCACCCTGGAGCTGTGAAGCAACAGTGCTACCCACTGTACTGCCTGCGGTGTTTGAGAGTTGCTGCTGTTCACAATATTGAACCTGTGGCTTTCCTTTCCCAAACCATTGAACTCATCAATCATGATTTTTAGTTTTTTTTAAATAAATTCAGAGTACCCAATTTGTTTCTTCCAATTAAGGGGCAATTTAGCGTGGCCAATCCACCTACCCTGTGAGGGGAAACCCATGCAAACACGGGGAGAAAGTGAAAACTCCACACGGACAGTGACCTAGAGCCGGGATTGAACCTGGGACCTTGGCGCCGTGAGGCAACAGTGCTAACCACTGCACCACCGTGCTGCACAATCATGATTTGTAGTGCTTTTTAAAGTTTGTTGGAAAAATGGCTTGTATTACACGTAGCCTTGTTACTTCCAATTGAGTTTCATATCTATTTTGTTTTAATTTTTTATTTCAAACCCATGCTGACCTTTGTTCCCTTTAGTTAGAGCACACCTGATGTACAACTAGTCTAGTCATTCAATGTTGAATCTGGTCAATCGATGTTCAGAGTTGAGGAAGTTCCAGGATTTTGACCAGCTACAGTGAAGGAAAAGTGATATAGTTCCAATGTCAAGAACTACAATGGTGTGTGGTTTGGAGGGAAACTTGCAGGTGGTGGTGTTCCCATGCATCTGATGCCCTTACCCTTCGAGGTGATTGTGGTGACTTTAATTGAGGGAAATTCTGATCAAAATATTTAATTTGTGTGTTGATTTCTACTTTTGAATATACAGATTCTTGCTAGGGTTAAATTCTCTGTGCAATGGAATGGCATGGTCAGCAGACCATATTCATCACTGGAGGGCACTTCAGCTATATCTTAACACATTCCTCACCCATTGTACACATGTGCACTTCGAACCAATGCATCTTGTAGACCACCTCCTTTCCTAGACCTACCCCAGCCCCCTGCTGCCCAGAAAGGATCTGGTCGCTTGGCACAAATTATGAATTGAACTTCACTAGGCGCTATGGCACAGTACCACATTATACATTTACTTGCTTAATCATAAAGAAAAATTTTCTTCCATCCCACAGTTTTCTAATGTATCTTGAAATTTAAAACCATTTGCATACATTAGAGAATATAGCATTACTCGCCTGCTATGGACTCGTTGAGTTCTTGATCCTCTTCCACTTCCTTTATGCTCCCTGAGTTGGAGGAGAAAAATGAGCTCATACTTTGAAGCTTTTTATGTTTTGGCTTCCAAGCAAATTGTAACCGTTTCCATTGCATTTATGATTTTCCTCTGTCCAGATGTTGCCAGATGATGACGCAGTGATGACATTGCTATGTGAGTGGGCAGTGAGCTGCAAGCGTTCAGGCAGACACCGGGCCATGGTGGTGGCAAAACTGCTGGAGAAGAGGCAAGCAGAGATTGAAGCTGAGGTAAGATTCTTGCTAGGTGTCTCTACTTCCAATTTTTATTTGAGACTCTTATGTTTGTGCATTGTTGTTCAGTTGAATCAAAAGTGGGAAATAGAATTTCCTGCATCAAAGTGTAAATCAGTGGAATGTGTTATTTTGTACTTTGTTCATAGAGAGTATCCTTATTATCGCCGTAGATGGATTGAGCTACTTTCCAGTTTTGTCTAGAAGTACAAACCTCTTCCTATGACTTCCAGTAGAGGCTTTTAGGAGTTTGATCACTGTGCCAAGTGAATTTAAATGTCAGATGGGCCTTGCAATTATTAGATATTTTGTTTAATTTTTATAATAATCTTTATTGTCACAAGTAGCCTTACATTGCAATGAAGTTGTGAAAAGCCCCTAGTCGCCACATTCCAGCACCTGTTCAGGTATACAGATGGCGAATTCAGAATGTCCAAATTACCTAACCGTGCTACCCACGCTACTGTGCTGCTCATAATTTTAACAAGTTAATAAAAACTAACATTAAGATAATTCTTTGGAGGGCTCCAGGGTGAGTAGGTAGGATGGTCCATCTTTGGACTTCCAGTTGCGGCTATGCGGAGCTAAGTTGCACATTCGGCAGCTCCCGCCAGAAACTGACTTTTGGGCTCTTTTTAGGGCCCCCAGCGGAATTTGTTCGACGTTTCCCAGTGTGGGAAGGTGACAGTAACATTTCCCCGGCACTGTATGGATTGGACCAGGAGTGGAGCGGTGAAAAAAGTAGTTTTGGAGCAGTGAAAAGTGCGAGGGAGGAAAACCAAGATGGCGGCGGGTGGAGACCCGGCAGCGTGGGCGCAGTGGTCGCAGGAACAGCAGGAGTTTCTCCAGCGCTGCTTCACGGAATTGAAGGCAGAGCTGTTGGAGCCGATGAAGGCTTTGATAGTCAAGCTGCTCGAGACCCAGAAGGCCCAAGGGGCGGCGATCCGGGAGGTGTGGCAAAAGGCCTCGGCGAACGAAGACGAGATCTTGGGCCTGGCACCGAGGCGATGCATAAGAAATGGCAGGAGACGTTCGAGGACATGGACAATCGGTCGAGGAGGAAGAACCTGCGGATTCTGGGTCTCCCGGAGGGAGTGGAGGGGTCGGATGTTGGAGCATGCGTGGTCACGAAGCTGAACACGCTGATGGGTGCGGGGGGGCCTTCCCAGGGCCCCTGGAGCTGGAGGGGGCCCACCGAGTCCTGGCGAGGAAACCCAAGCCCAACAAGCTGCCGCGGGAGGTGCTGGTGCGGTTCCACCGCTTCGTGGACAGGGAGTGTGTCCTAAGGTGGGCAAAGAAGGAGCGGAGCAGCAGGTGGGAGAATGCAGAGGTCCGGATATACCAGGACTGGAGCGCGGAGGTGGCCAAGAAGAGGGCCGGGTACAATCGGGCTAAGGTGGCTCTGCATCGGAAGGAGGTGAAATTTAGAATGTTTCAGCCGGCGCGACTGTGGGTCACTTTCAAGGACCGCCACCACTACTTCGAGACGCCGGAGGAGGCATGGACCTTTATCCAGGCCGAAAAGTTGGACTCGGATTGAGCGTCGGTTGCGAGGGGATTCGGGAGGGGATTGATGTGATTGTTGTGTTTTGGGGGATGTTCTGTTCTGTTTGGTACTGGGTTTTTTTGGGTGCCGGGTGGGGTAGGGTGAAATGGCTCGTAGTGGGGGTTTGGTGAGAGTGTGGGCGTCGGTGCTTGGAAGAGGGGCCCCCATTGGGGGGGGGGGGGGGGGGGAGGGGGGAGGGGAGGCCCGAGGTGGGGGAGCTGGGATCAGGTCACGAAAGGGAGCTGCACCAAAGGGGGCGGGGCCGGCTTGGTGGAATGCGCGGGCTTTTTCCCACGCTAGGGAAGGAAGGGGTCGGGGGGAGGGGTGGTGCTGGAGAGGAACGCCCGCTGATGGACAGGAGGGGGTGGGGGGGGAGAGATTCTCACACTGGGGGGGTTGATGGAGTGGCAGGAGCGGCCGGGGTCAGCAGGAGTCAGCTGACTTACGGGAGTGCTATGGGGGGAGCAACGCAGCTGGGGGGGGGGTGGGGGTGGGGGGGGGCGGGGGACTGGGTTGCTGCTGCATTGGCCAAAGGGGAGCTGGAGCCTCAAGAGAGAGTCGGGGCGGGGGTCTGCCGCTGGGGGGAACGGAGAGTGCTGGAGGCGCAGGCACGTGGCTGGCCTAGAAAGGGAGATGACTAATCGGCAGGGTCGTTGGTGGTGGGCAGCCCCCTGATCCAACTGATAACTTGGAATGTGAGAGGCCTTAACCGGCCAGTCAAGAGGGCCTGTGTGTTCGTGCACCTGAAGGGACTGAAGGCAGATGTGGTCATGCTCCAGGAGACGCATTTGAGGGTGGCAGACCAGGTTAGGCTGAGAAAGGGGTGGGTAGGGCAGGTTTTCCATTTGGGGTTGGACGCAAAGAATCGAGGGGTGGCGATTTTGGTGGGGAAGCGGATGTCGTTTGAGGTGCTGAGCATCGTGGCAGACAACGGAGGTAGGTCCGTGATGGAGAGTGGTAAGCTGCAGGGGGTGCGGGTGGTCTTGGTGAATGTGTATGCCCGAATTGGGACGATGCCGGATTTATGCGGCGCATGTTGGGCCGGATTCTGGACCTGGAGGTAGGGCTTGGCTTGATAATGGTGGGGGGGGGGGGGGGGGGGGTGGCCATTAATATGGTATTGGATCCAGCATTGGAACGCTGTAGGTCCAGGACGGGTAAGAGGCCGGCGGCGGCCAAGGTGTTGAGGGGGTTTATGGACCAGATGGGAGGAGTGGACCCATGGAGGTTTGTTAGGCCGGGGGCCAGGGAATTCTCTTTCTTTTCCCACGTCCATAAAGCCTACTCCCGGATTGACTTCTTCGTTTTGAGCAGGGCGCTGATCCCGAGGGTGGAGGACACGGAGTATTCGGCCATAGCCATCTCAGACCATGCCGCACACTGGGTGGAGCTCGAGCTAGGGGAGGAGAGGGACCGGCGCCTGGATGTGGGTTTGCTGGCGGATGAGGAGGTGAGCGGACGGATCCGGGGGTGCATTGAAAGATCCCTCAAGGTTAACGATAATGGGGAGGTGCATGTAGGTGTGGTCTGGGAGGCGCTGAAGGCGGTGATTAGGGGAGAGCTAATCTCTACTAGGGCCCACAAGGAGGGGAAGGAGAGGAGAAAGAGGGAGAGGTTGGTGGGGGAGATTTTAAGGGTAGATAGGAAGTATGCAGAGGCCCCCGAGGAGGGACTACTCAAGGAGTGACGAAGCCTCCGGGCCAAGTTCGACCTGTTGACTACCAAGAAGGCGGAGGTGCAGTGGAGGAAGGCGCAAGAGGCGGTGTATGAATACGGGGAGAAGGCTAGCCGGATGCTGGCACACCAGCTTCGGAAGCGGAAGACAGCGAGGGAGATTGGGGGAGTTAGGGATAAAGGGGGGAACACGGTGCGGAGTGCGGTGGGAATAAATGGGGTATTTAAAGACTTCTATGAGGGGCTGTATCGGTCTGAGCCCCCGACGGAGGAGGGGGGGATGTGTCATTTTCTGGACAAGCTGAGGTTCCCAAGGGTAGAGGAGGGGCAGGTGGCGGGGCTTGGGGCACTGGTAGGGCTGGAGGAGCTGACTAAGGGGTTGGGGAGTATGCAGGCGGGGAAGGCACTGGGGCCAGATGGGTTCCCGGTGGAATTTTACAGGAAGTGTACGGACCTATTGGGCCCACTACTAATGAGGACTTTCAATGAGGCGAGGGATGGGGGGTGCGGGGGGGGGGGGGGAGTCCTACCCCCCGACGATGTCTAGGGCGCTGATCTTGAAGCGGGTCAAGGACCCTTTACAGTGTGGGTCGTATAGGCCAATCTCGCTCCTCAACGTGGATGCGAAGGTGTTGGCTACCAGAATTGAGGATTGTGTCCCGGGGGTGATCCACGAGGACCAGACGGGTTTCGTGAAGGGAAGGCAGTTAAACACCAATGTGCGGAGGCTCCTAAATGTAATCATGATGCCTGCAGTGGAGGGGGAAGCGGAGATAGTGGCGGCTATGGATGCGGAGAAGGCCTTCGATAGGGTGGAGTGGGGGTACCTGTGGGAAGTGTTGAGGAAGTTTGGGTTCAGGGAGGGGTTCATTAGTTGGGTTAGGCTACTGTACGAAGCCCCGGTGGCGGGTGTGGCCATAAATCGGAGGAGGTCAGAATACTTTCGGCTGTACCGGGGGACGAGGCAGCCCTATCCCCCCCTGCTATTTGCGTTGGCAATTGAACCTTTGGCGCTGGCTTTGAGGGAGTCCAGGAACTGGAGGGGGCTGGTGCGGGGAGGAACACCGGGTATCGCTGTATGACGACGACCTGTTCCTGTATGTGGCGGACTCTGTGGGGGGGATGCCGGAGGTGATGCGGATCCTCAGGGAGTTTGGAGACTTTTCCAGGTATAAGCTCAACATGGGGAAGAGTGAGCTATTTGTGATACACCCAGGGAAGGGGGATAGACGAGCTTCCACCGAAGCGGGCGGAAAGGAGTTTTCGGTACCTAGGGATCCAGGTGGCCAGGAGCTGGGGGGCCCTACACAAGCTCAACTTGATGAGGCTGGTGGAGCAGATGGAGGAAGAGTTTAAAAGATGGGATATGTTGCCACTCTCCCTGGCGGGTAGGGTACAGTCGGTGAAGATGACGGTGCTCCCGAGGATCCTTTTTATATTCCAGTGCCTCCCCATCCTGATCCCGAAGGCCTTTTTAAAGCGGGTCGGCAGGAGCATCATGGGGTTTGTATGGGCGAAAAAGACCCCGAGGATGAGAAGGGCATTTCTGAAACGGAGCAGGGACAGAGGGGGGGGTGGGCTACGGTTGCCTAATCTGTGTGGATACTACTGGGCTGCCAATGTGGCGATGATACGCAAGTGGGTAATGGCGGGGGAGGGGGCGGCGTGGAAGAGGCTGGAGATGGTATCCTGTGTGGGCACGAGCCTGAGAGCGCTGGTGACGGCACCGCCGCCGCTCCCGCCGACAAGGTACACCACGAGTCCAGTGGTGGTGGTGGCCCTCAAAATTTGGGGGCAGTGGAGACGCCACAGGGGGGAGGCAGAGGCTTTGGTGTGGTCCCTGATCCGAGAGAACCATCGGTTTGTCCCGGGGAGAATGGATGTGGGTTCCTGAGCTTGCACAGGGCAGGTATTAGAAGGATGGGGGACCTGTTTATAGATGGGACGTTTGCGAGCCTTGGGGCGTTGGAGGAAAAATTTGGGCTCCCCCCTGGAAATGCCTTCAGTTACATGCAGGTAAGGGCGTTTGTAAGACGGCAGGTGAGGGAATTTCCGCTGCTGCCAGCACGTAGGATCCAGGATAGGGTGCGCTCGGATGTGTGGGTTGGAGAAGGCAATGTCTCGGCGTTCTACCAGGAGATGCAGGAGGAGGAGGAGGCCTCGGTGGAGGAGCTGAAAGGTAAATGGGAGGAGGAGCTGGGGGAGGAGATAGACGAGGGTACGTGGGCTGACGCCCTGGGTAGGGTAAATTCTTCCTCCTCTTGCGCCAGGCTTAGCCTGATACAATTTAAGGTTCTGCACAGGGCGTACATGACTGGGGCAAGGCTGAGTCGGTTTTTTGGAGCAGAGGTCAGGTGTAGGAGGTGTTCTGGAAGCCCAGCAAATCATGCCCACATGTTCTGGGCGTGCCCAGCGCTGGACGGGTTCTGGAGGGGCGTTGCGAGGATGGTGTCTAAGGTAGTAAACACCCGGGTTAAGCCGAGTTGGGGGCTCGCACTATTTGGGGTATCGGACGAGCCAGGAGTGCAGGAGGCGAAAGAGGCTGGTATTCTGGCCTTTGCGTCCCTGGTAGCCCGGCGGAGGATTCTGCTACAGTGGAAGGATGCGAGGCCCCCAAGCGTGGAAGCCTGGATCGGCGACATGGCAGGGTTCATTAAATTGGAGAGGGTAAAATTTGCCTTAAGAGGATCTGTGCAAGAGTTCTTCAGGCGGTGGCAACCGTTCCTCTAGCGGAGCGTTCGGAGGTGGACAGCAGCAGCAGCAACCCGGGGGCCGGGGGGGGGGGGGGACCATTGCACAGGTTACTTTGAGTTTACTACTGTGTTTATTATCGTTTAATGGGGGGCTTGTATATTGGGGGAATGCGTGACATAGCTATAAGATGTTTATTGATGTGTTCTTTGTTTTTTTCTTATTTCTGTAAGGGTGCGTGGTTTGTTGAAAATATGTAAAAATTTGAATAAAAATATTTTTTTTCAAAAAAGGATGGTCCATCTTTGGACAGACAGGAGCAGAGGCCCATGAGGCATTGAACTGGACATCAGTGGAATGATGTAACTTTTAAAGCCATGGATGGCATGGTCAGCCACATAAAATATTAGAGTTTGAAGAGGCAAAATGACTGATGCGGTTTGCAACTTTGTTAGGATGAGCTCAATGCTGTAAGGAGGGTGGGAGCAGACTGAAACAGGAAGATTTGAGAGCTTTTGGTATGGCAACAAAATGTTTGAGGGCCTTGGAGAAGGAAGAGAGATGTGTTGAGTAGCTTTTTGAATATAATGACTTTTCATGGGTTTGAAAGAAAGGTTGTGTATGGATCGAGGGATCAGAAGCTTGGTCTCATGCAAGAGTTTAGCTTAAAGATAAGATGAGAGAGAAATTAGAGTGGCAAATATTCCCAGATAGAAAAGATGGGCTGCTAACGTGTTGGTCAGGGCTGCAAAGGATGAGGAAGAAGTTATGGTAGTGGCAGATACAATTACAAAGATGGTCTTAGTTTTGGTGACAAAAAAAGACATGAATGTTTTACAGCTTAATTTGGAGACAAGGCAGGCGGGACAGAGCAAAGGGAGAGCAGACATTTGGTTATAAATAAAAGGAGCATTGAGGTATGCTTAGAAGTATTTGCCCAAGGAAGCAAAAGCATTGTATTGTATATCTGAACATGGCTGAACAGATCCAACATTGAATGATTAGACTAATTGTACATTAGATGTGCTCTGTATGATGTCAGAACTCCCTGCGCGGCCAATTCCAACCTGTCATGACACCCTGGGCAAATACAGTTCCCTTGACCTGGAGTCATAACACAGGTGAAATAAGATTCTGTTTAAAATACCCACGGTCCTTGGCTGAGCCCAATAAACTGCAGTCACGAGGTTTATGACTTTAGCATAAGTAATGTTTTATTACGTACAGTATTATAATTAAGCTGACAGAAAATGTAACTGACTTGTACCCCTTTCCCATCTGCCACATTCCTAACTGCCCTCACTCTTTATTTATATATATATATATATATATTTTTTTTTAAAATAAAAATATATATGTATATATAATATGCACATACACACACAGACAACACAGAGAGCAAAGGCTGATTAGGAGGGAAATAAATTATTAATTATCCAGAAGGACCGACAACACGGGAAAGGTTTGTTGAGAGGAAATAAATTATTAATAAACTAAAATGATAAAGGATCTTTGATGTATTGGGATGAGTTCCAGTTACTGCTTTTCTGAAATTCAGACTTTCATTTTGGTGGTACTTCCTTCTAGGTTTGAGATAGTTTTCTCTGGCAAGGCTGCCTACTTTCTCTGCAAATTCAGAATAATTTCAAATTCGCAGCAAATATGTACCAGGCATTCACTAGTTTTAGAACAATAAAGCAGTCCTTTCACTTACGAGGTAGAGAGACTGTTCCCTTCACTTCCAAAATCTGAGCACGTCTGCAAGTTCTCTCAAAGCATCAAGCAGGAACGAATCACTGATTGTTGTCAGGCAGAACACGGTCGCTGGCCAACTCACCAGTTGCCATTAGCCAATCGAACCAACTTCCTCCAAAATCCGTTATCTAAGATTCACAAATAATAAAATAAAAAGAAATGGAAACAAAGGAAATAAACAGGAAAGACTCGTACTGTAAAAGAAACAAAAATCAGCATGGGTTTTAAACAGTCGGTGCCTTAATAGTAACCAAGGCTGCACAGGTTAAGGGAGTAGTTGAGCAGATTAGTAGTGACAGTGTGTCATGGATAGGCAGCACGGTAACACAGTGGTTAGCAAGTTGCTTCACAGCTCCAGGGTGCCAGGTTCAATTCCTTGCTTGGGTCACTGTCTGTGCGGAGTCTGCATGTGTTTTCTCCGGGTGCTCCAGTTTCCTCCCACAAGTCCTGAAAGACGTGCAGGTTAGGTGGATTGGCAATGCTAAATTGCCCTTAGTGTCCAAAAAAGGGTGGGTGGGGTTTCTGGGTTAGTGGGGTTGGGTTGGAAGTGTGGGCTTAAGTGGGGTGCTCTTTCCAAGGGCCGGTGAAGACTCGATGGTCCGAATGACCACCTTCTGCACTGTAAATCCTATGATTCTATGAATGCCAGAGGAGAGTGAGAGTTTGAGTGAATTTGTGAGTAAACTACATGGGTGTTTATTCGAGAGGTGGATGATTGCGGAAGGTGTGTGAAGGATATGGGATTTAAAGGCTACGGGTAACATGGAAGTGGTGTCTTGTGAATTGGACAGGTCATGAGAAATGGTGATCCCAATCTAGGAATGGTGGGTTTAAAAGTGATGGCCTTGGATTTATGTGGTGAATGAGATTGAGTGATGATAGGATGGCAGAGTGGGATGGGGAAGTTTAGATAGATCTAGGCTGAAATTACTGAGAATAAAGAATGGACCATTGCACAGGTTAAGAACATGGGATTGGGAGGGAGGGTATTTAAATGAGATAGGAAATTGAAAGAGGGTCAGTTGGAAAAAGAATATGCCAAGGGTGTGGCCAGGCGAGACCAGGATGGGAGTTGGTTATAAAAATTGTTACTGTGGCAATGGTTTGGGCAAACAATTAATGCAAGAGGAAGACTTCATTGATAAGGAGGGAACCCGTCAGCTATATTTTGTAAGGTTGTTTGGACAAACCTTTTCTGGAGAGAGCACTATAAATTCCAAAGCGATGAATTGTCCCTTGTCTAACTTCATTCCGCATGATTTCAAGCAAAATACCAGTCAGTGGGATCAATTGATACAGCTTTCTTTCTTCCTTCATGCTTCGGCAAGAATCTCTGAGTTTCTGTGCAAGTCAGAACCCACTCTGACTTTGGAAATACATACAAGCACAGCATTTTGACTAAGAATGTGATGTGATTTGTTGTCTGGATTATGCTTCGACGGGAGCTTCTGTCTTTAAATGCTTTCTGCTACCTTCAAAATATATGCATTTTAGTCATATTTGTGAATGCTGAGAGATAAACACGTTCTATAACTATTGTTAAAATCCGCATTCCTGGAAAAGCTCCCTGTATATAATCTATGCTTACCCAATGCATATGATAGAATAAAACTCCATCCGCTCTGCCTCACTCAGTGCTCTTCAATTACGTACATTCTTCTCTTCAAATGAGACTGTTGGCTTAATACTGAATTGCATGGAGTCCTGTGATATGAACTCATGCACGCTCAAAATTTAGTTGGAGCTGAGTGAACGGATTTCATCTAATGACTGGAAGATTTGGGTTTTTCAAGGAAATTTGTGTCCACTTGATAGCATTCTCACTTTTAAGTCAGAAGGTTGTTGATTCACTAAGATTCACTGCAATACCTGAGCATGCAAACTAAGGTGCTATTTCAGTGCATTGATTGCTGCATGCTGCAATATTAGTGGTGTTATCTTGTGGATAATATGTTAAACGGACGCCTCATTTGTCAGATGGGTTGTCCTGGCCAACATTTCTACCTCAATCCACACCACCTAAAGTCGCTGATCATTTGTAAGGCTTTTCTATATACAAATTAGTTGCTATATTCATCGACGTAAGAATAACGGAGGAGGTGGTGGTGTAGTGGTAATGTCACTAGTGGGCGAGTAATCCAGAAACCCTGCTCTGGGGACACAGGCTCACTCCCACCATGGGAGTTGATGGAATTTAAATTCAAGTAATAAAATTTGAATTTAAAAATAAAGCTAGTCTCTGTCATCGTGACCATGCAATCATTGTTAATTGTATTTTAAACTCATCTGGTTTACTAATTTCCTTTAGCGAGGGAGACCTGCAGTCCTTACCTGGCCTCGCCTACATGTGACTCCAGACCCACTTCTTGCGTGCCCTCTGAAATGGCCTAGCAAGCCACTCAGTTGAATCAAACCACTTCAAAGTCTAAAAGAACTGCAACTGGATGGACCACCTTGCAGGACCTAAGCACTAGTAATGACAATGGCAAACCCAGCCTTGTTAACCCGTGCAAAGTCCTCCTTACTAACATCTGGAGTCTTATGGAAAAATTGGGAGAGCTGTCCTACAGGTCAGTCGAGCACAACAGCCTAATATAATAATACTCACCAAATCAAACCTTAAGGCAATCTCCCAGACATCACCATCCCACCAGCAGGACAGACTCAACAGAGGTGACCAACAGTGGTATGCAGTCAGGCGGGAGTTTGTCTGGGTGTCCTCAATATTGATTCTGGCCAAAGAAGTCGCATGACATCAAGTCAGATATAGGCAAGTATACCTCTTGCTCATTACCATCTACCGCCATCCGCCCTGCCACCCTTGGCTGATGAATCAGTATTCCTCTATATTGAAAACCAATGGGAAGGAGCATGGAGGGTGACAAGGGCACAGAATGTACTCTGGGAAGGGGCTTCAATGCCCATCACCAAAAGTGGCCTAGTGGCATCATGACTGACCAAACTGGCCAATTCCTAAAAGATGTAGCTGCTAGACTGGGTCTGTGACAGTTGATGGCTGTACCAACAAGAGGGGAAAACCTACTTGACCTTGTCCTCACCAATGTACTTGTCACAGATGCATCTGTTCATGACAGTATTGGTAGAAATTACCACCACACTGTGGAATTTTCACGTTGAAGATACTCTCCATCGTGTTGTGTGGCATTACCACCATGCTGAATGGGATAGATTTAGAACAAATCGAACAACTCAAATCTGGGCATCCATGAGGAGCTGTGGGCCACCTGTAGCAGAATTGTGTTTAACCACAATATGTTATCTCATGGCCCGGCATATCCCTCACTCTCCTATGACCATCAACTTTGCAGATCAATTCTGGTTCAATGTGAGTGTACGAGGGCATGCCAGGAACAGCACCCTACATACCTAAAAATGAAATGTCAATGTGGGGAAACTACAACACAGGACAATTGAATGCCAATAGGTGGAAGCAGTATGCAGTAGGCAGTCCAAATATGTGCAGGTTAGGTAGCATTGGGGTTAAGGGGATAGGGCGGTGGAGTGGGCCAGCATAGAGTGCTCTTTTGGAGAGCCGGTGCAGACTTGATGGGCCGGATGGCATCCTCCTGCATTGTAGGGATTCTATGGATTAAATTCCAACCTGGCCAACTATTTCCTCATCATTTTACTTGCGATCATCAGCAAACTGATTGAAGGTGTCACCAACAAAGCTATAACCTGCTCACTGTTGTTCAGTTTGGATTTCTGAACTTTGACCCAGCAACAATAAAGGAAAGGTGATGTAGTTCCAAGTCACGATGACCTGTGACTTGGAGGAGAAGATAAATGTGGTAGTGTTCTCATACATTTGCTGCTCTTATTCTTCAAGTGGTAGAAGTTGGGGTTTACCTACATGACATGGAGTGCAGTGATTCAAGAAGGAAGACCACCATCACCTTCTCAAGGCCAATTAGTGATGGCCAATAAATGCTGGCCTAACCAGGAAAGCCCACATCCTGTGGATGAATAAATAAAAAATGTTTGCATTAAAAAGTAATAATTTAGTTATAATCGGGGACTTAATGCCTGGATTATATAGAATGGGATAGTAAAGGGTAGAGGGGATCAAGAATTCCTAGAATGTGTTCAGGAGAATTTTCCACAGTAGTATGTTTTGAATCCAATGAGAACAAAAGCACTACTAAACCTGGTTCTTGGGATTGAAGGTGGACCAAGTGGATCATGTGTCTGGGCGAATGTTTAGGGGACAGTGATTATTGCATCATAAAGTTTAGATTGGCTATGGAAAAGGACAAAGAACAATCTGGAGAAAGAGTAATTAACTGGGTAAGAATGGATCTGGGCCGAATAGATTTGAATCAAAGGTTGGCAAGCAATACGGTAATTGAACAATAGACTGCCTTTAAAGAAAAGATAGTCAGGCACAGCCAAGGTATATTCCTACAAAGGCGAAAGATTGGGGCAATTAAATCCAGAGCTCTCTTGACCAACAAATGAGATTAAGATGAAGAAGAAAAACTATTTATGACAGAAAGAGATGGATAATACAACTGAGAACCAGGCTGAATACAGAAGGTTCAGGGGCGATGACAGAAAGCAAATAAGAGAAGCAAAGAGAATCTGAAAAGTGACTGGCAGCTAACAAAAGGAAATTCCAAGGTTTTCGATAGGCATATAAGTAGTAAGAGGAGGAGCTGGACCAATTGGTGACCAAAAAGGAGATTTACTTATTGCGGCAGGAGGCATAGCTGAGCATTAAATAAGTACTTTGCACCTTTCTTTTCCGAGTTTGAAGGTACTGTTGCAGGTCGTGGTGAAAGAGGAGGTATTTTAGACATTTGAAGTGTTTAAAATTGACATGGAAGAGTTATTAGGTAGGTTGTATGTACTTAAGGTTGATAAGGCACCAGGGCTGAATGAGATACATTCAAGGTGTCATGTGAGAGTACCTTTAAGAAATGGGTGTTTATAAATGGGTGAGTATATAAGTATCTGTAGTGAGAGTACCTTTAAGAAATGTGTGTTTATTACTGCAGTGATGTCAGAGAGTGGGTGGAGCTGGGCTGTCTGTCAGCTTTTTACTTTCATTTTAGGCTGTTTGCTGCAAGGTGTGTTTTAGTTTCGTTTTCAGAGCTGGATAGCTGCAGTCACAGCCAGAAGGTGTATTAGAGTCTCTCTCTGTAATCTAGAGACTGTAAATCGATCCTGGTGATTTAAAACTAATAACAGTAGTGACTTTAACCTGATGTGCTTCCGGTAAAAGATGTTTTAAGTCTTATGGATGTTAAAAGGAAAGCTTAAAGGATTACTTAGTGTTGTATTCTTTGGGGTTGTATTTGAATTAATGGTTGCTAAGATGTTCACTATGTTTTAAAAAGGTTAACTTGAGTTCATAGAATAAACATTGTTTTGCTTTAAAAAATACTTTTCCATTTCTGCTGTACCACACCTGTAGAGTGGGCCGTGTGCTCCCCATACCACAATCTATTAAAAGTTGTGGGTCAGGTGAACTCCATGATACACTTTGGGGTTCTCTAAACCCTGGCCCATAACAAAGGGTACTGAGGGAAGAGAGAGTGGAAATTGCAGAGGCACTGGTCATAATTTTCCAACCTTCCTGTACTCAAGGTGGTGCCAGAGGACTGGAGAATTGCAAAAGTTGCATCTTTGTTAAAAAAGTGTTAATAAAAAGTCCAGTAACTACAGGGCAGTCTGTTTAACCTCAGTGGTGGGGTAATTTCTAGAAACGATAATTTGGGACAAAATTAATAGTCACTTGGACGAATGAGAGTTAATTATGGGGAGTCAATGTGGATTTGTTGAGGAAAAATTGAGTTTAACTAACTTTTTTGAGGTTTTTGATGAAGTAACAAAGAGGGTTGATGAAGTGTCACACAGCAGTTGTCTAAGCAAAGTTATCTGGAATAGAAGGGACAATAGTGAATGGATAAAATTAGCTGAGTGACAGGATACTGAGTGTAGTGGTTAATGGATGTTTTCAGACTGGAGGAAGGTCTGTTGTGGTTTTGGTGTTTGAACCTTTGCTCTTTTTGATATGTATTAATGACCTAGAACTTGGTGCGCAGGGTACAATTTCAAATTTGCGGATAATACAAATCTTGCAAATGGGGAGGAGCATAGTGATAGACTTCAAAAGGTTGGTGGAATGGGCAGACAGGTGACAGATGAAATCTGGTCTGAAAGACCAGTGTGAAGTGATTCATTTTGGTAGGAAGAACGTGGAGAGCATTATAAATGAAGGGTTATAATGGATGCAGGAGCAGTGGCACCATATATATGCATAAGCAATTGAAGGTACCAGAATGGATTGGATACTGGTTAATAAAGCATCCAGCATCTGAGGCTTATTAATAGGGTCATACAAAAGCAAGACGGTTTATATGTTAAACTTGTATAGAACACTCATTCGGCCTCAACTGGGAATTATGTTCACTTTTGGAAACCAAACTTTAGGTACGGTTTAAAGGCTTAAGAGAGGGTGAAGAAAAGATTCACGAAAATAGTTCCAAGGATGTGGAATTTCAGTTACACAGATTGCAGTGGTTGGAATTGTTTTCCCTTGGAGAAGAGAAGTTGAAAGATTTGATAGAGGTATACAACACCATGAGGGGTCTGGACAGAGTAGAGAGGGGAAAATTGTTGCCATTAGTGAAAGGACCGCGAACAAGAGGGTGCAGATTTAAGGTTATTGACAAAAGAAAGAATGGAGACATGAAGAAAAACTTTCATACAGCGACTGGTTGGGGTCTGCCTGAGAGTGTGGTCGAGGCAGTTTCAATAGAGGCATTTAAGAGTCAATTGGATTGTTACCTGAATGGGAATAATGTGCAGGGCTTTGGGAAGAAGGCCAACTAATGGCACTAGTTAAATTGCTCCTTCACAGAGCCAGTGAGGACACAATGGGCCCAATGGTCACCTGTTATGCTGTAACCATTCTGTGATTAGTGTCCAATGCTTCGGGACATTCTGAGGACATGTAGTGCTTTAGAAGTCAAAGATTTCCTATTTCTTGCGAAACCTGATAAGGGGACTGCACGATAGCACAGTGTTTAGCACTGTTGCTTCACAGCACCAGTGACCCGGGTTCAATTCCCGGCTTGGGTCACTGTCTGCGTGGAGTCTGCACGTTCTCCCTGTGTCTGCGTGGGTTTCCTCCGGGTGCTCCGGTTTCCTCCCACAAGTCCCGACAGACGTGCTTGGTAGGTGAATTGGACGTTCTGAGTTCTCCTCTGTGTATTCGAACAGGCGCCGGAGTGTGGCGACTAGCGGATTTTCACAGTAACTTCATTGCAGTGTTAATGTAAGCCTACTTGTGACACTAATAAACATTATTATTATTACCAGCTTTAGCTGGAAGAGTTCGTCAACATTATTTTGAAGTTAGTTTGTTCCCTTGAGGAAAAGTGAAATTTGAGGTGAGGACAAAGTACTCGGGAGAAAACAATATAATTTATAAGATTTGAAAAACTAAAGTGAGGCGTTTAGTTTGTATCATGAATATGTATTGTGAATTAACATCAAATTGATTTTTTTAAAAACATTCTCTGCTGTATATTTATGTGAATCCAGTAATATTTATAATCTATTCTTTACTCTAGAGATGTGGTGAATCAGAGGTAGTAGATGAGAAGGGATCTGTGTCATCTGGCTCTCTCACCAGTGCCAGCATTCCTGTTTTCCAGGATGTGTTGCTTCAATTCCTGGATACCCAAGCTCCAATGCTGAGTAAGTGTGTTGCAGGAAATAGGGGTACTGTGCTGTGGCAGCAAACCCAACAAAATTGCTCTTTGGAATCCTGGAATCTGTCATTTTCACACAATTAGGCCATGTGCTAAAATTTGATAATGCAGTTTGGTGGGATTTACATCATATTATGCATTTGTATGGGAGGGGTGGTGTGGAGAAGGTTTCATGAAGGTGCTGCCAGGAACCAGAATGAATAAACTGTAGCTCATTGCTCAACAGTAAAATATTAATCTCAAGTGCACGCTTATGCATTCATCCTAAGGTTTGACCATAAACTAGTTGCAAGTTTGAAACAATGGGTGTCGTTGCACTTTAACTTTACTTTGGAAAGCTATAACATCTGAGACGGACAATTTTCTGGAAGACTGCTACTTCCAGTTTCATCTATGTCTGATTTAAAATAACAAGATGTCCACTCACTGGAACAGTCAGGCTGGGATTTCTGCAAAAACTGCTGGTATAAATCTTGTCGGAGAGCAAGAAGCACACATCTGTAATGCTTGGCTGTGCACTTGCACCTAATTTCTGCAGTTGATTAAAAACATTCTCTCTGACTTCTATTAAAGTTGCACCAGCAGGCAACCATATTACCGTGGATGATGCAACATTAGCTCTGTACAATGTTAGCTCAAATTATGTGTTCTACATTAAGTATGAGGCCCAAATCCACAAACCTTTGACTCAGAGGTGGAAATTCTGTGAGATGTGCACAATAGTTGATGTTAAAAAGAAACTGCTGCTCCTGTATTCCATGTGAAATCATGAAGAAATGTGGGTTGGTAATTGGTTTGAGTCATCTGCATGACACTCAGGATATTTTGTTAATTCACTTTGTGGTCGGTATAGCACATTTTATTGAGTAGTTAAGTATTAAAGTTTGCAAGTAACTATATCGCTATACATGCTCCATTTCCCCATGGGGAATTCAAGATTTAAATGCCATATCAAGATGTCACCTACTATGACGTATGCAAATATTATTGCATTTGCCATATAAAGGTTGGGTCCTTTTTGTAGTTCAACATCTGAAATGAAAACAGAAAATGTTTGAAGTGCTCAGAATTTGTGAAGAGAGAAACAAATTTAATATTTCAGGTTGATGACCTTTTATTAGTAACTATTATAACTCGCTGAAATTACAAGAGCAAGTCAGAGATGGGCATTCTGCAGTGAATAACTCTCTCCTAACTCCCCAAAGCCTGTCTACTTTCGACAAGATATAAGCTAGGAATGTAATTGAATACTCCCCACTTGCCTAAAAGAGTACAAGAAACTCAACAGCATCTAGGCCAAAGCCCACTTGATTGGCATCCTATCCAGCACCTTAAATATTTACACCCCCCAACCCAGGCACACTAGCAGCAGTGTGTACCATCTACAAGATGCAATGGAGCAACTTGCCAAGCTCCCTTTGGCATCACTTTCCAAAACTGCAACCTCTAACCACTTGGGCAATAAGACACATGGGAACACAATCACCTACCTACAAGTTACCCTTGAAGTCACAAAATTGACAGCTGGGTCAAATTTTTGGAACTCTGTATCCTACAACATCAAGGGTAAATTAAACAACCTTAGACCTCAGTGGCTCATCCTCAACTTCTTGAGGGCAGTTAGGAATGGACAATAAATACTGGCCTTGCATTTAGTTAGTAGACTGTTCTCTAATTTCCCTATAAATGTTATGCTGAATTTCCCTCTAGCTGTTAAGTAGCCTATATAAAATGCTCAGTAACGGGACTAAGGCATTCGGTAGTAGCATGTATGCTGCAGGCTGCTGTTTGCTCATCCCTGGTTAGAGCATAGACGAGCAATTCATTTGCTGCCCTTGACCTTCTCTTAATTATCTTCCAGCTGATCCTAGTAGTGAAAGTGAAAAGGCTGAATTTGCCAACCTGGTACTCCTATTCTGTGAGCTGATCCGCCACGACGTTTTCTCTCACAATGTCTACATGTGCACACTGATATCCAGAGGAGACCTGTCATCAGAGCAGCATGTGCCCAGACCCCGCTCGCCTGTTGATGACGCTGTGGAAGAGCAGGAGCGGAAGGAACATGAAGGAAATAATAGTGTTAAACTGGAGGTAAGGGGAAAAACAGGGATAATGTTTGGATTGATATTTTGAATAATAATTTCCTCTGTCCTCTAATTTGAGGAATTCTTTGGGCCACAATCTTAATGTCGAATATGTTACCAAAATGGTTGTGGGCTGTTGAGCTAGAATATCTGGTGGCTATTATATTTACATTGGATGTAACTATCCTAGTGGAGACAAATAAAAGAAGCCAAATGACTGGAATGTGTCTGACCAAGCTCATCTCTTATCATTCCAGGTTGAGGTATTAAACGTACAAGTGGGGTTGGGGGTGGGAATGTGAAAAGTTGCATTTTGGATTGGCATTGAGGGGGTTTTATTGACTAAGTTTATTCCAGAGGACAGTGTAGTCTGTGTTTGCTGTGTTGAAAGCTTGGTAGCATGTCCCGCATATTTGGATACTGGTGCATATGTTTGTTCAGATTATACAAGATTTGATCAACTTGGACCTGTCCCTGTGGAATGAGACTTTGCACCAGAAGCTCTGCCAATGTGCATTTTTTTAGTAGCTAGATCGAGAGACACAATATACTGATGAGTTTCCTTGTCTGTTGAAACCTAGCGAAAGAATGTGCCATTGGTGCTGATCACTGAAGCCATGAACAAAATGCCTGAATATTTTACTGGCTGACAAATTCTTTAAAATATGAAATCAAGGTCAGAAACAAAACAAAGATTAGCTGAGTTGAGTTCAGACAAAGTTAAACATTTCCTTAAAAAGATTGAGCCAGAAAGCTGAACGCCCACCTGAGAACCTACATGTGCCTTTAGTTTATCTGTTTCACACATTCCCATCACTTCCACAAAAGCAGATCAAGAACTCTTTCACTGCATTAAGTTACAACCAGGGTTCACCTCGTGGCCTCATACAACTGATTCTTTTCAGAAACTCTTAACTTCTTATATTTTTCAACCATCTTTTTCTGCGACAATCTTCAGGCTTTTAAAATCCAAAAGTTGCATCACCGAATTATTATTTCCTTATTTGTCTTTTTTTAACCCCTGAGTAATGTAAATGCTGGTGAGCAATGGAGAGGGCAGCTTGGTACATACAAATGATCCCGGGTTAAGTATCAACATGTCTTTAATTAGTTAGTGGTTATTTTAAGATTATTAATACCTACCTGGCTACTTATTTACCCACTAATTATTTTCTTTCCAGTTGTGTTTAAATAACGAACTATACTGAAATACTGAAACAATAATGTGTTTCCTATACAGCAGCAATCAGTCAGAGCTTTAACTGACAGGGAAACGATGCCATCTTAAACATAAAACTTTTGAGGGTGGCTTGGTTGGTTTTCATGCGCAGCAGAGCTTGGGACTGCTTTTAGGAGCTGTCACATAACAGTGATGCAGAGTGTTCGCAATCAGAACTTTGTTTATTCAAAAGACATCTTCCAATTCCTAGTAGGTGCTCCCTTTTGTACTCCAACTTTTATCCCACCTCTGCTGACTGCTGATTCTTTTTGGAGGTGCAGTTCCACAGTGCTAGCCCCAGTGCCTTCCACAAGTGGGTTTTGTTGTAACAAAAACATAAAATACCAGACAATGTCAGGTCTGCTAGCATCTGTGGAGAGAGAAGGGAGCTAATGTTTCGAATCTGGATGACTCGTTGTCAAAGCTGGAGAGAACTGGAAATGGGGTCAGATTTATACTGTTGTGGGAGGGGAATGTAAATGGGGGATGATCATGGCTAAGTAGGGTGCTGATATTGCCACAGTAAGAGATTTGAATGTGTTAATAGCAGAACAAAGGGTAACCCTGTCCAACCCATCTCCCCCACCTCTACTCTCACCCCTTCCCCACCCTCCCAGAACCAGGATAGTGTCCCTCTTGCCCTCACTTTTCACCCCACCCAGCCTCCGCATTCAAAGGATCATCCTCTGTCAGTTCTGTCAACTTCAGCATGATGCCACCATCAAACACATCTTCATCTCACTCCCCCGTCAGCATTTAGCAGGGATCATTCTCTCTGGGATACCCTGGTCCACTCCTCCATCACCCCCAAAACCTCATCCTCCTCCCACGGCAACTTTACATGCAATCGCAGAAGGTGTTACACCTGTCCCTTTACCTCATTCATGTTTGCCATCCAAGGGCCTAAATTCATTTTTTCATGTGAGACAGCACTTCATGTGCACCTCCTTCAATCTGGTCTGTTGCTTGTTGCTTCCAATGCGGTCTCCTCTACATTGGAGAAACTAAATGCATACTGGGTGACCGCTTTGCAGAATACCTTCGGTCCATCCGCAAGCAGGATCCAGACTTTCCAGTCGCTAGCTATTTCAATTCAATGTCCTGATCTCATGTTCACATGCCTGTTATTGGTCTGCTGCAATGTTCCAGTGAAGCCGAACGCAAACTGGAGGAACAGTACCTCATCTTCCGATTAGGCGCATTACAGCCTTCCAGACTTAACATTGAGTTCAACAATTTCAGACTGTGAACTCTCTCTTCCACCTTCACCCCATTTTTATTTCCATAATTTTATTTTCATTTCTTCCATCGATCTATCTTTTCCTCACCATTGTTGTCCACCCCACTTGGGCCACCTCTTCCCTTTTCCTAGTTGTCCTCTGACACACTGCTTACCTTTGTTCTGCCATTAATAAATTCTGATCTCTTAATGTGCTACTATCAGCACCCTTCTTAGCCTTGATCACTTTCATTTACATTTCCTTTGTCTTTCTGTTCATGACATCTTTGTCAATCTCCGGCTATCGCTGGCCCTCTGTCCGGCTCCACGCTCCCTCCTCCTTCCCCCATAATAGTATAAATCTGACCCTATTTCCAGTTCTCTCCAGCTTTGAAAAAGACTCACCCAGACTCGAAATGTTAGCTCCCTTCTCTCCACAGATGCTGTCCAACCTGCAGAGATTGTTCAGTATTTTCTGTTTTTGTTTCAGATTCCAGCATCCGCAGTGACTTGCTTTTGTCTTCTGGTATTTTTTGTGATTAGTCTAGAAAGTAAACATTTAACTTATTTTTGCAACCATTCCTGACTTCTACTTTTACCTGACCTCATTTGCACTTGTTGTCAGGGATTGCTGTATAAAGATTAAGAATGGAATTCCTAACTTTTCATTGCTTTCCAGCAACTTAGGATCACCCAGGGCAAATACAATATTTCTGCCACCTCCCTAGCTGAGGTTGCTTATCATCTCAGACCACAGAGTGACACATGTTTTTTTTTCTGTGCACGCCCTTCAGTGCATTTGGCAACTGAACCATGGAAAGTTAATTTACTACCTTCTGTCTGACAAGGAACATATTTATATATCATAATCAGGTGGATTGGCCATGCTAAATTGCCCTTAGCGTCCAAAGATTAGGTGGGGTTATAAGGATAAGGTGGGGGAGTGGGCCTAAGAATGGTGCTCTTTAGGAGGATGGATGCAGACTCGATGGGCCGAATGGCCTCCTTCTGCCCTGTGGGGATTCCCTGATTCTATGATATTGTAGCATAGTGCCTTGGGGTAGGTTGAAAGGGGCTTGATTTTCTACTGTCCTCCTCACTACCCAAATTGATTATGATGGAGGGAATGTGGCTTCCAGTGAGGGCGAGATGAAATAACTTGGCAAACCATTGCTGATGTGTATATATAGCTGGACATTGTGCTGGAAAGTGTATGTGTGAAATAACAAAACAGGGACAACATGATTCAGTGACACCTTTAGAGAAAATATGAGGTGACGAAAATGCAAATCGATTCCCTTAAAACAAAAGAAAAGAAAGATGCTACAGAAAACTTGCATTTTACTTTTTCCGGCACGCTGATGTTTCAACTTTGGTGGATTTTCCCTATAGTCAAACAAACCAATGATATCAAAAATAAGGTATAATTACTGAACATAGTCCTAAAAGTCTCAGTAGAAATCCAGGAGTTCCATGTAGTAATGGAGTTTGAAGTGGAAAATGGTGAAAATCAGTGGAGATCCATTGAGACTTGTGAGTGAGGGTTGGGATTGTGGGATCGTCAAGATACAGAGATCATCGAAGTGTCTGTGAACAGGACCAGCAAATCATCTAAAATACTAATGGAATGCTGGCCTTAATATCTAGAAGAATGGAGTACAAGAGTATGGAAGCCATGCTACAACTATACATAGCCCTGATTAATTCACATCTGTGAGCAGTTCTAGCCATCACGTCTTCAGAATAATATATTGGTCTTGGAAGGAGTGGAACTTAGATTCACTAAAATTATACTTGAACTCCAAGGATTAAATTACAAGGAGAAATTACCAAAAGTACCGCTATATTCTCTGGAGTTAGAAGGTTAAAGGGTAATTTTCTTGACATTTTTCAAGCTATTAAGGAGAACACACCGGATAGATGGAAGAAAACGGCTTCTGCAGGTTAAGCGGTCCAGGTCTAGAGTACTTAGTCTGAAATTCAGAACTCGATCTTCCAGGGGTGAAATGGGACCACCATCCAGACAAAGGTTAATAGAAGTTTGGAATTCTCTTTGAATGACAATTAATGCTCGATCAATTGTTAATTTTAAATCTAAGGTTGATAGATTGTTTTGTTAACGAAAGGTATTGAGGGACAAAAGGAAGTTAGGTCACAGATCAGGCATGATCTCCCTGAATGGTAGAACATGCTTAATAGGCTAAATGGCATGCTGTTCCTATTTCACTATATCCGATGTTCTTGTAATTTGACTTAATCAATTTCTATGTACTGGTGGTGTTACTCAGCGCAAGCTTTGTAGTTAAATTATATTTTGTTGCTGTTCTTGTGACTTGTGTTACTCAACTTCTCTTGTAATATCTTTCAGATTAAAAGCTTCTTTCTCTATTTCACAGTGTCTGGCACTTAGTAATGTTTCATTGCTTTTTTTTTAAATAGTCTGCGGAACATTTTGCATTTGTGCCTGGTAATTATTGACTGACAACATAAGAAATAGGAATTGGGGTAGATTATTCAGCTCTAATGTCTGATCGTCTTGTTTAATTGCACCTTCTTGAACTATCACTTTATTTTCTTGGTATACAAAAATCTAACAATCTCTAACTTGAATACAGAAACATAGAAAATAGGACCAGGAGTAGGCCATTTGGCCCTTCGAGCCTGTTCCGCCATTCATTATGATCATGGCTGATCATCCAACACACTGGAAAAAGTGTCACGTGCTGTGTCATGGCCTTAGTGGCTTCAAAGAATAGTTTGACTCTGACGTGAAAAGCAATCTGTGCATCTGCTGCAAAAATATTTCCATCTGTATGATACATAGTGGTGGTGAGATGGATTAAAGTTTCCTTTTAACAGGCCAAGAGTGAATGTAGCAATGCAATAACACGTATTCCTAATTATACTAATATTATAAATTGAATTCTGATTCCAGTAAATTTTATGCCCACCGTTTTCATTTGACTTAACTGGTTAACGTAAACGTATATTTAACTTAACTTTTCTTATTACTTCCTTTTGCTGCCCAAAGCTTGGCTCAGTTGCAGTGCTCCCAACCTTGAGTCAAATGTTATGGATTGAAGCTCCATTTCAAGACTAGGACATGTGCAGTGCAGTCTGAGGGAATGCTGAATTGTCAGATGAGCTGTTTGATAGATCATATGCTAAATTGCAGCCATGTATGCTGATGATTAAAGTGCATATTAAAGATCCAAAGGCACTGTTCCAAGAAATCCAGTGAGTTCTTTTGGAGTAGTCAGTGCTCCCTTGGCCAATATCACAAAAACAGATCAGCTGCTCATATGTTGCTTTTTGTCAAATCCTGCTCTGTGCAAAATGGCTCCTGCATTTGGGTAAAATAAAAATCATCACTTAATTTTGAATTCAATGTGTATGTAACACCAGTTATTCTCAGAGACTATTCTAAGACACTTGAGTTCTCTAGAAATGCCATATGGACTCGAAAATTTAACTGTTTCTCTTTCCACATGACAGACCTGCTTTTCTGCTTTTATTATCTAAGACACTATACTGCTGCAAGTCTCTTCTATAACTTTTTCTTCCATCTCCCATCTTAAAATAGGAAAGAATACTTTGATGCTCTTGGCTAAGAATTGGGTTAATATTATATGTAATTGTATTTTCTTTTTCCCCCTCTTTCCTAAATGATAATTGAGCCTGAACGGGAAATTGTACTGCCAGCATTCCATGTCTGATGTTCTTTTCTGGTAGTATGCTTTGCAAACTTCAATTGAACTTTATTCAAACATTTCTAAAATCATAAAATTGCTTTTTGAATTTTCCTTTTCTCTCCTCCTGGGTATGGTTCTGCTAAATTTTGCTTCTGATCGTGAACAATTTGTCAAATTAGTGCGATTGCTTATTTGCTGTGAGGCCTCGAGCCAATATGAAAACAACCTCTAGGAGATATATGTCCAGATTGGGTTTTCTCTTTCTACTCTCTCTTTCATAACCTTCTTACCCCCTCCAACAACTCCAGAAAGATGACTGTATTCCTTTCCTAGAAAACATCTAAACTCAACTTGGTTACTCTATGCATTACAATTGAGGTTAGAAATTTAACAGTAAGTAGGATACCAGGTATAACCAACCCACTTTAATTTTCCTCGCAGCTTCTGATATGATTAACATAGACAAAAGTGATAGAAACCCACGGCATTTTCAACATTGGATTTAAATTTGTTTTTTGCAGGATCCTGGTTTATCAGAAAGTATGGACATAGATCCGAACTCCAGTGCTATCTTTGAAGATGTGGAAAAAAATGACTTCAAAAATGAATTTAGTTCTGATTTCTCTGTAAGTTAATTTTAACATACTTCACATATGTAATATGTAAGATCCAAATGTATCATTCACCCTGCCCCTGTTCCTTGATTTGTGCAGGAAGTGGTGTGAAGGGGGGAGTATGGAGAAGGGGGTGATGGTTGTGTTGCTGGTTTGGACATTTAAAAAAATTATTTGATGGAATGTGAGTATCACTGGCAAGGCTAGCATTTGTGACTCATCCCTAATTTCCCTTGAGTAGGTGGTGGTGAGTCACTTTGTTGGATTGCTGCAGGCCATCTGATGTAGGTACACTTACAGATGGGATTTTGAGGATTTGGACCGAGCAACAGTGAAAGAGCGGTTTATATTTCCAAGTCAGGATGGTGTGTGGTTTGGAAGGGAACTTCCAGATAGTGGTGTTCCCATGCACCAGTTGTCCTGGTTCTTCTAGGTGGTAGAAATCACAAGTTTGGAAGGTGCAATCAAAGCACCCTCTGAGTTGAAGCAGTGCACCTTGTATACAGTACGCACAATGTGTATGGTGGTGCAGGGACTGAATGTTTCGGATGGAGTGCTGATCACGCGGTTTCCTTTTCCCTGGATGGTGTTGAGTTTCCCAAGTGGTGTTGGTGTATTCCACAGAGCGCACTCCTCCTTACCAGCAATGCCTGCATCACAAGAAAGAATAAAGAAAAAAAGATATCACTCCAACTAGTGGGAAATTTTCACCCAATTGCCAATGACTACAATTTTGCACTGTCTCCTTGATACCACACTGTCAAATGTTGCCATGATTAAAAGGGCAATCACTCTCACCTTGCATCCTGTGTTCAGCTCTTTAATTGACGATTGGACCTGTAATAAGGTCAGAAGTTGAGCGACCTGGCAGAACCTAAAATGAGCATTGGTGAGCAGGTTACTGCTGTGTAAGTGCCACTTGACAGCATTTTTGATGGTACTTTCCATCACTTTGATGATCATAAGATGATAAAAGATAGGAACAAGAGTAGGCCATTCAGTCCATTGAACCTGCTTCACCATGCAAAAAGATCCTGGCTTTGTTGATCAAAAATCTATATATATTCAATGACCCAGCCTTCACTGCTCCAAAGACTAACAGCCTTCTGAAAGCAGAACTTCCTCTTCATCTCCATCTTAAATGGGAGATCTTTTATTTTTAATCTTACCCCCTCGTTCTAGATTTCACCATGAGGGGAAACATCCTCTCAGCATGTCTCATGTTAAGCCTCCTCAGAACCATATATGGTTCAATAAAACCACCTCTCGTTCTTCTAAACTCCAATGAGTATAGGCCCAACCTGCTCAACTTATCATAATCCTCCCTTCATCCCCGGAATCAACCCAGCGAACCTTCTCTTGATTCTCTCTATCCTCATTAAGTAAGGAGATCAAACCTGCACTCTTGTGGTCTCAATAATGCCGTGCACTGTTACAGTAAGTCTTTTGTACTTTTATACTCCATCCACCTTGAAATAAAGGTCAACAATCTATTTGCCTTCATAATTACGTGCTGTACCTACATGCTAAAATTTTGTGATCATAGGGCAGCACGGTAGCACAAGTGGATAGCACTATGGCTTCACAGCGCCAGGGTTCCAGGTTCGATTCCCCGCTGGGTCACTGTCTATGCGGAGTCTGCACATTCTCCCCGTGTCTGCCTGGGTTTCCTCCGGGTGCTCCGGTTTCCTCCCACAGTCCAAAGACGTGCAGGTTAGGTGGATTGGCCATGCTAAATTGCCCTTAGTGTCCAAAAAAGGTTAGGAGGGGTTATTGGGTTACAGAGATGGGGTGAAAGTGAGGGCTTAAGTGGGTCGGTGCAGACTCGATGGGCCGAATGGCCTCCTGCACTGTATGTTCTAAAAAAAAAATCTAAAATGTACAAGTTGGAAAAAAGTGGGTAGCACTGTTGCTTCACAGCTCCAGTGTCCCAGGTTTGATTCCCGGCTTGGGTCACTGTCTGTGCTATGTCTGCACGTTTTCTCCGTGTTTGCTTGGGATTCCTCTGGATGTTTCGGTTTCCTCCCACAGCCCAAAATGTGCAGGTTAGGTGGATCGGCCATGCTAAATTGCCCATTGTGTCCAAAAAGGTTAGATGGGGATAATATGTGGAGGTGTGGCCTTGAGCAGGGTGCTCTTTCCAAGGGCCGGTGCAGACTCGATGGACCAAATGGCCTCCTTAGTGATGGAATCCAGGAAAATATAATTGCATTGAATGCTGCAACTGAAAATATATTGAATGCTGCAACTGGCAATTGTTACATTTAAGCTTCTCATTTCAAGAGCTTTTTTTCCCACCTCTGATCTATAGATGTTTTCTCCTTCAATGCACTGCGAATCCAAAACCAGCCCCTCCCCAGAAAAACCTGCCTCTGAAAAAGAGATGAAGCTATTACAGAAAGAAAAGATGAATGAAGTAGCGTTTCCGTCACCATATGACCAATCCAGGCATATACAGTATGCCACACGCTTCCCTATTCCTCAGGTAAGGAGGTAAGGGTGCACGGTTGGGGACAGCAGTGCTGAGATGAAATGTTTGTGTTTAACATGTTTAAGCTTTTTGTTGTCGTCTTTATGAAACAGAAAGATCAAAGACCCATGGCCAGAATCTTTGCTGATATGCCAGGATCTCACACTGTAGTGCTGACCCCAGCAGAGTTTGTGGTGTAATTGGGAGGACATCTCATTTGTGTGGGCTTGGTGACATATGCAACACTATCAGCATATTTTGGATGCTTGCTGGTTGAATACTGCCCGAAACTGGAATCCTACTTTCGGTCCTTTTTGGCCTCCTTTACATAGGGTTAATAGCAATATAATTTCAAAGTTAACATTACTTCCCTTTATTGGGTTGAGTGGCGCTCCTATCTGTGCCCTTTAGAAGGCTGGCTTTTCTGACTTGATGGACTGGTCTCTGGTCTTATGGTGGATCTCTAAAGGGCTAGAGAAACAGGAAGGTCTCATGCCTTTAATAAAATTTCCTGTTTTTCTGCTTTATTACCAAAGTGAATAATCACACACTTCTCCACATTATACACCATCTGCCACTTGGTTGTCCACTCATTTAACCTGTCTGTCATTTTGCAGCGTTTTTGTGTCCTCACAGCTTGCAGTCCCATTTAGCTTTTCGATCGTCATCAAACCTAGATACATTATTCTCAGTCTCTTAGTCTAAGTCATTAATATAGATTTTTAAAAGTTGAAGTCCTAAAACTGATCCTTGCATCATGCCACTAGTACTGGCAATTTGAGAATGAGCCAATTATCCCTACTCCCTGCTTTCCGTCTGTTAACCAATTCTCTATCCATGGTAACATATTGCCCCCCAATTCATCAGCCCTGCGTATTAATCTTTAGTGTGGAGCTTGATAGAATGCCTTTCGGAAATCTAAGTAGTTCCATCTACTGGGTCTACTTGACAGAAATCTTTGGATTCTCGCTGTCTTCAGGGGATGTCCCGGAGGACTGGAGAATAGCCAATGTTGTTCCTCTGTTTAAGAAGGGTGGCAGGGATAATCCCGGGAACTACAGGCCGGTGAGCCTTACTTCAGTGGTAGGGAAATTACTGGAGAGAATTCTTCGAGACAGGATCTACTCCCATTTGGAAGCAAATGGACGTATTAGTGAGAGGCAGCACGGTTTTGTGAAGGGGAGGTCGTGTCTCACTAACTTGATAGAGTTTTTCGAGGAGGTCACTAAGATGATTGATGCAGGTAGGGCAGTAGATGTTGTCTATATGGACTTCAGTAAGGCCTTTGACAAGGTCCCTCATGGTAGACTAGTACAAAAGGTGAAGTCACACGGGATCAGGGGTGAACTGGCAAGGTGGATACAGAACTGGCTAGGCCATAGAAGGCAGAGGGTAGCAATGGAGGGATGCTTTTCTAATTGGAGGGCTGTGACCAGTGGTGTTCCACAGGGATCAGTGCTGGGACCTTTGCTCTTTGTAGTATATATAAATGATTTGGAGGAAAATGTAACTGGTCTGATTAGTAAGTTTGCAGACGACACAAAGGTTGGTGGAATTGCGGATAGCGATGAGGACTGTCTGAGGATACAGCAGGATTTAGATTGTCTGGAGACTTGGGCGGAGAGATGGCAGATGGAGTTTAACCTGGACAAATGTGAGGTAATGCATTTTGGAAGGGCTAATGCAGGTAGGGAATATACAGTGAATGGTAGAACCCTCAAGAGTATTGAAAGTCAAAGAGATCTAGGAGTACAGGTCCACAGATCACTGAAAGGGGCTACACAGGTGGAGAAGGTAGTCAAGAAGGCATACGGCATGCTTGCCTTCATTGGCCGGGGCATTGAGTATAAGAATTAGCAAGTCATGTTGCAGCTGTATAGAACCTTAGTTAGGCCACACTTGGAGTATAGTGTTCAATTCTGGTCGCCACACTACCAGAAGGATGTGGAGGCTTTAGAGAGGGTGCAGAAGAGATTTACCAGAATGTTGCCTGGTATGGAGGGCATAAGCTATGAGGAGCGATTGAATAAACTCGGTTTGTTCTCACTGGAACGAAGGAGGTTGAGGGGCGACCTGATAGAGGTATACAAAATTATGAGGGGCATAGACAGAGTGGATAGTCAGAGGCTTTTCCCCAGGGTAGAGGGGTCAATTACTAGGGGGCATAGGTTTAAGGTGAGAGGGGCAAAGTTTAGAGTAGATGTACGAGGCAAGTTTTTTACGCAGAGGGTAGTGGGTGCCTGGAACTCACTACCGGAGGAGGTAGTGGAGGCAGGGACGATAGGGACATTTAAGGGGCATCTTGACAAATATATGAATAGGATGGGAATAGAAGGATACGGACCCAGGAAGTGTAGAAGATTGTAGTTTAGTCGGGCAGTATGGTCGGCACGGGCTTGGAGGGCCGAAGGGCCTGTTCCTGTGCTGTACATTTCTTTGTTCTTTGTTCTTTGTTCTTTGGGTCCCCTTTTTTCTACCCTACTAGTTACATCCTCAAAAATCTCTAATAAATTGGTCAAACATTATTTCCCTGTCATAAAACTAAGTTGACTTGTTTTCATGTAGTTATTTTTTGACATACTGATTCACTGTGACTGACATAGGGCAGAATGGCCAGGAGAATTGGTCCCTTTTTTGATATCTCTTCTCCCCATTTTTTCTAGAGGGGCTGCTGGATTTCCACAATGGTATTTGCTCTCTAATGTTTAGTCCATGTGATCATTTTTTGATCCAGGCCTGCAAAGTGAGTTGTTTGACCATTAGGATATCACAATTAACCTTAATCCTATTCTTCTCTAGTCTCCAATCACATGTACCACCCTGAGGTCACAGGAAGTGGGAATCTTGGCTGTTTTTCCCGTCTTGTGGCCCAGAATGCAGAACATTGTAATGCCATAATTGAGAACAGTTAATTTAGTATTTAACTGGGGATTGAATTATTTGTCTTCTAGTCTGCATGTCTTTGCATCACACCAGGCATTACTTTCGGTGCTATATTTATCAATTTGAATACTCAACTTTCTTTCCCTTTTCTAAGCCAAGGTCTTGTTTTTCACTACCAGAATAATGTTCATTGATGGATTCGGCATGATGGGTATTACAACCCACTGATTAATGTGCATTAATGTTGATAGATGCTCCACAAGTAATTTAATCAGAAGATTGTAGAGGTACCTAGTAAGAGCAATTAAATAATCTTTGAATTTTTTTTGATCGACTTTGGGTAGTGTAGCATTTTATTCAGTGGCCTTCCCTCTCTAGCATCTGAGTTTCAATCTAGGTGGTAAAGATTTCTCTGCTGGCTGTAAGGGTCCTTTGTGAAACAAATTTGGACAACCCCAATGCAGTTCTAATCGGCACAAACCCAGTGCCAAAACAACCACAACTGGGATGAAATTATGAAAGTTTAATTTTGGTGCAGTGTGAGGTACTTTTCTAGTTTGGAGTTGAGGTTGGGTTTTAGGACAGAGGAGGAAGCTTGACTTTCTGTATAACCATTATTCTACCAAAGCTTGGAATATTTGTTGCTGATTGTGTGTCTGAAATAAAGGTGGGCCGTTCCACAACACTGATGACCTTCAAATGAGCATAAGTTTCACTATTTAAAGTGAATACTCCAATTTCTTATTTGGTTTAAGAAGCAATTTAAAATCTTTGCGACTTCAAAATTGCAACCAACAACTTGATAGTGTTGGGGTGGTCGGTTAGCTCAGTTGGCTGGACGACGGGCTTGTGATGCGAAGCAATATTCAATTCAGTTGGCATTCATGGAGGCCCTACCTTCTTAACCTTGCACCTCGCCTGAGGTGTGGTGACCCTCAGGTTAAATCACCACTAGACAGCTCTCAAATTGGAGAGCAACCTATGGTCCTTGTGACTCTGTTGTCTCTACATCACTGATATTTTGTTTCAGACCTAACCTATATTATAGAAATAATGGATAAACTCAAAGTTAACATTTTGAGTCCATATGACCTTTCTAGTAAGTAAAAGTAATGCCAGAGTCCCAGATGACCACAGGCTGCTTTCCCCTTTTAGGGGGTAAAGCTGACTGGTGGTGATTTAACCTGAAGATCATCACACCTCGGGCATGGGGCAATATTGAGAAGGCAGGGCCTTCATGGATAACCTCAGCTGGTACAGAAATTGAAGCCATGCTGTTGGCATTGCTCTGCATCACAAACTACCTGTCCAGCCAACTGAGCTAAACCACCCCTTCTACAGAACTGAAGACAGATAAAAATGTAATGAATTATGTAGTGGGATATGCGGCTGGGGGAGATGGGGCAGAGTAGAAGGTCAGGGATAGGCTGAAGCTAAGGAGAGATTGACAAAGATATGGACATAAGACAAAGGGGGTGTTAATGGTGTCATTAGGACTGAAGAGTGCTAATGGTGGCATAAAGATAATATAGCAGAATGTGTTAGTAGGAGAACAAAGGTTAGTGCTCAATGGGAGCAAAACTGAATAAGGGATAGGTGGCCATGTGGGGAAGGAGTGGGGTTGTGTTGAGGCAAACCCAACGGAACTGAAAAACAAAAAGAGGGAGGGGGTCAAGATGGAGGACAAAGTTCACAGTTTAAGGTTGTTGACTCAGTGTTGAGTCTAGAAGGCTGTAACGTGCCTAACCAGAAGATGAGGTGGTGTTCTTCCAGTTTGCATTGAGCATCACTGGAGCATTGCAGCATGCCTGGTGGACTTGTGGACATAACAGCAAGATGCTGAGTTGAAATGACAAGTTTCCAGAAGATTGGGGTCATGCTTGCGGATGAAGAGAAAGTGTTCTGCCAAATGGTCACCCAGTGTGTGTTTAGTTTTCCCAATGTAGAGGAGACTGTATTGGGAGCAACGAATACTGTAGACCAAATTGAAGCAAGTGCAAGTGAAATACTGCATCACCTGAAAGGAGTGTAACTCCTGCACATCTCCACAGGTGCTGCCAAACCTGCTGAGTTTATCCAACAATTTCTGTTTTCATTTCAGATTTCCAGCATCTGCAGTATTTAGCTTTTATTTCTGTATTCTAGAAAATGTGGTCAGATTAATCTTAATCTGTATAGAAGCAGAAAAGCCTTAAATGTTGAAAATCTAAATATTGGGAATGGTCAGCGTGTCTGTCCGTATCTGAAAAGGTTAACATTTCAGATAGATTCCTCCACTATATCTGAAACAGTAACCCATCATTTGCTCTCATACTGATTAACCTGATGTGTATTTTTGGCATTTTCTGCATTTAATTATATGAAATTACTGTTTCAACAAAGAACAAAGAAAAGTACAGCACAGGAACAGGCCCTTCGGCCCTCCAAGCCTGCGCCGACCATGCTGCCCGTCTAAACTAAAATCTCTGACACTTCCGGGGTCCGTATCCCTCTATTCCCATCCTATTCATGTATTTGTCAAGATGCCCCTTAAACGTCACTATCATCCCTGCTTCCACCACCACCTCGAGCAGCGAGTTCCATGCACCCACTACCCTCTGTGTAAAAAAAAAAAAAAAAAAAAAAACCTGCCTCGTACATCTCCTCTAAACTTTGCCCCTCGCACCTTAAACCTATGCCCCCTAGTAATTGACCCCTCTACCCTGGGAAAAGGTCTATGACTATCCACTCTGTCTATGCCCCTCATAATTTTGTAGACCTCTTATCAGGTCGCCCCTCAACCTCCTTCGTTCCAGTGAGAACTAACCAACTTTATTCAACCTCTCCTCATAGTTAATGCCCTCCATACCAGGCAACATCCTGGTAAATCTCTTCTGCACCCTCTCTAAAGCCTCCACATCCTTCTGGTAGTGTGGCGACCAGAATTGAACACTATACTCCAAGTATGGCCTAACTAAGGTTCTATACAGCTGCAACATGACTTGCCAATTCTTATACTCAATGCCCCGGCCAATGAAGGCAAGCATGCCGTATGCCTTCTTGACTACCTTCTCCACCTGTGTTGCCCCTTTCAGTGACCTGTGGACCTGTATGTTGTGTTGGGTGCTCTGGATCCGTGGAACACATACAGGTCACCAACACTTGAAATAGTGCAACACTATTTTATTGAATCATTAACTGTTGTAACATACTCTGACTGTGGGTTAACACGATACTAGCTTTAACTAAAGACCTTTGCCTTGTCCTAACCAGTAGATGCACTCAGCATGTGGTTAATGTCAAGTGTAGGTCAGTATCTGTTATAAGTGTAGTTAGAAAAGTGAGCCTGTAGTTAACACAACAGGCCTACTACTGTGCCTACATTTTCTGTTTGTGTCTCTTGTTAAATTATTTTCCATCCTGTTCTTCCACCCTTCCCATGCATATCAAAACAGGAAGAATCAGCAAGTCATGAATGTAATCAGCGTTTGGTGGTTCTGTATGGTGTTGGGAAACAACGTGATGAAGCCCGACACGTAATTAAAAAAATAACCAAAGACATCCTGAAGGTTTTGAACAAGAAGAGTACCGCAGAGACTGGTAAGCAATGTTTGGGATATGGTGTTGCTAACTTTTGGTTGGTTCAATTGGCTCTGTTTTATAACCTTTGCTCTCGATTCGCCAGGCATCTTTATGATACCGCCACGAGGTTCAAGTTCAAGTAATGATCAATAACTCAATACACCGATTAGTAAGATTCAAATCAAAGCACATTTATTATACACCGTGATCGCTACTCATGCACAAATTCTACGTCTAAGCTACTTCTACGACTAACAGGCCTATACTTAGCTTCGGACTGGCCCACCAGGTCAGGGGAACAAATGGCCTTTCGTTCGGGTTCTGAGTCTGCGGGATTCGAAGTTGGTACGGCTTGGTAGCTAGGAGCGCCTATCTCGTAGCGAGCGTTGACTTAAGACTTACTGGATATCGGCGGCAGCTGTACCGGTCATGGTCAAGGTTGGTTCGCGTTGCTGAGTGACCCGGTCAAGAAGAACGATTTGAACTTGGGGGCTTAACTTTATAGTCCCCAGGGACTTCCCGCCTTTCGGGGCAGACCGTGTACCTGGTTCCAAGTGATTGGACTTCGTTCCAATCGCTTGGTTCAATTTCTCCAATACTGGAGCGGTTCCCTGATCGATGGGCGGTCTTGAGGTGTCCGTTAACCTCTTTTGTGTTGGCTCCTGCTGGCGCCGGGGAGTCTGGCTTAGCTTTGTTTGTCCCAAATGTTGCAATTGTTCCCGGGGATCGCTTATTAGTATGTAGATGGCTGCTACATTATTATGCAGATGGCTGCTTGTATCAATGCTGTCTGGGCTTTTGCAGAGTTTAATACATAGTAACTGGCACCTGCTGGTTTCTGCCTGTGTTGGCTGAATTTCCCTGCAGCCTTTGCTGTTCTCCATTTTACATCGGGAGTTGGCCAACCCAGGTGGTTACAATGTTAAGTGTTGCAAGTTCTAGTTGCGTAACCCTTCGATCATGTACACACTTTTCATGTACATCGTAGCATGTTATGCAGGTAAAATGTAATCAGCATCCTCATTAATGATTTTTGGAATCACTTTTTTCTTGGATATAATTAATTTCATGTTTGAATTTATACCGTTATATATTTCTATATAATGTGGAAAATGTGACTACACTTCATAGAATCATAGAATTTACAGTACAGAAGGAGGCCATTCATCCCATCAAGTCTGCACCAGCCCTTGGAAAGAGCACCCTACCCAAGCCTACACCTCCACCCTATTCCCGTAATCCAGTAACCCCACCCCAACCTTTTGGATACTAAGGGCAATTTAGCATGGCCAATCCACCTAACCTGCACATCTTTGGACTGTGGGAGGAAACTGGATCACCCGGGGGAAACCCACGCAGACACGGGGAGAACGTGCAAACTCGCACAGACAGTGACCCGAGCCTGGAATTGAATCTGGGACCCTGGAGCTGTGAAGCAACTGTGCTACCTTCTGAAGGCACTGACTCTTACTTGGGTTTGATTCCTTAGATACCAGATGTTTGGTGTAACTTTGTCCAAGTGGCTCATTTTCTTGTGTAAGCTGAGACAGTGAGTGAGTTTTGATGCAGTCTTCAGCTTATCATGGTGATGATTAAAGTACTGTGATGTTCTGATCGCCATATTATAAAAAAGGATATGATGGCAAGGGACAGTGAAGATATACAAGGATAATACCACAGATACAGGGGTATACATATCAGGAAAGGATTGCCAGGTTGGGTCTCTTCTCTTAAAAATAGACTCTGAGGGGTGACCTAATAGAGGCCTTTAAATCTATGAAAGGTTTTGGTAGACTGGATACAGAGAGACTGTTTCCACTTGTCAGGAAGAAGCATAACTAGAGGCCATCAGTATGAGATAGTCACCAACAAATCTAATAGGGAATTGGGAGGAAACATCTTCACCCAAAATGTGTAAGAATGTGGAATTTGCTGCATCAGGGAATAGTGATTGCATTTAAGGCAAAATAGACGAGCATATGAGGGAGAAGGTAATAGATGATTACAATGGTTTACTTAAACGGGAAAGAACGAGAGGAGGCGCGAGGGGAGCATAAACATTAGCATGGTCTGGTTTGGTAGAATAGCAATCCAAGAATTCCCACTCCCCTGTTTTTTCCCCATACCCTTACAATTTCTCTCCTTCAAACATTTTTCCAATTGCTTTTTGAATGCCACTAACAAATTGGTATCCACCAGCCTATCAGATAGTGCATTCCAAATCCTAACTACTTGTTGCATTAAAAAAATATTTCCTTATGTCATCTCTGATTCTTTTACCAGTCACCTTAAATCTGGGCCCTCTGGTTACCAACCCTTAGCCATTGAAATAGATTTCTCTCTTTTTACGCCAGCTAAACCCTTCGTGATTTTAAATACCTCTATCAATCTCCTCTTAGCCTTCTCTACCCGATGAGAAGAGCCTATTATTTTCCAGTTGACCCATATAGCTGTAATTCCCTCAATCCTGGAACCATTCTAGTAAATCTTTCCTTAATCCTCTATACATTTTTATGTCCCTCCTAAGATGTGGTCCTCTGAATTGGACACCATATTCTACCTGGGACCCAATTAGTATTATGTTGGTGCAGCATAAAAAAAACTTCAGACCTCTATTTATAAAGCCAAGCATCGTAATTGTGTTGTTAACCTCCCCTGCATCTTTAAAGATTTATGCGCAAACATCCCAAGCTCCCCTGTTCTTCGAATTGTACTATTTAACTTGCGTTGTCTCTCCAAGACGTATAATTTCACATGAGTTGTGTTGAGTTTTGTCTGCCCGTTCTACCAACCTGTCTATGATCCTTGAAATCTATTACCATTTTCCTCATCATTAAATGAACTTACAAATATTGTGCCATCTGCAAATTTCAGAAATATTGCCTTCTGCACCCCCACATCTCACGTTGTTAATGTATATCAAAAGCAGCAGTGGTCCCAGTAATAAATCCTGCAGAACTCCACTGTATACTTCCCTCCAGTTTGGAAACAAAATACCATTCACCGCAACAATGGTTTCTGTCATTTAGCCTATTTTGTGTCCAGGCTGCTACGTCATTTTTTTAAATCTCATATGCTTCAATTTTGCTAAAATGTCCAATATATGGTGTCCATCAAATTTCTTTTGAAACTCAATACACACATCAACTACAATGTCCTCATCCATACTCTGTTACCCTCTCAAAATTCAAAATAGGCATTCACTTTTTCCTGTAGGAATAACTAGGAAGCTGAAGTGAATTCCCTCTCAGCTCTTCAACCAGGATGCCAGACTCCGCACAGACAGTGACCCAAGCCGGGAATAGAACCTGGGACCCTGGCGCTATGAAGCATCAGTGCTACTGTGCCTCCCTGATAAGAAACAATGGTTTGTCCTTACCCACATAGTGGCATATTAACATTGCTAATATTTTGCGGGGTGCAGACAAAAGGCCTGGTATGTCCTCACGTGATGAGAAATTTCCTATGCTGCATCAGCATACTGAAGAACAGCATTAGAAGAACAGCAATTAAAATTTATGGAGAACCTTTCATTACCTGAGGCCACCCCAAAGCACTTTACAACCAAAGTAGTATTGTTGAAGGTCTTAAAACATTCCAGACATTTAGTTTAGTGCTGTTCATTGAAGGCTTCCGATAGGCCAGGGCACATCTGCCTGACAGCACAATTTGGTTTTACATTCCATATGAAGGATGGCACCCACAACAATGCAGCAATCCCTCAGTACTGCATTAAAGTGTTCTCATTTTTGTGCTCCGGTCACTGGAGTGGAATTTGACACAAAACATTTTGACTCAAAGGTCAGGGTTCTACTTGCTGAACCATAGCTGACACACTGAAAGGGACTATCCAAGCAATTTTACTTACGATTCAGCCAGCTATTTGGATACATTGCATGATGCACAGAATCAATGGAAAGGGATGAGGACATTTTGCATTTAGTTGTAGCTTTGGGATTCTGTGACCCACCCTCTCGGCCTACTGTAATGCACTATTCCCTGCCTGACATAATAGACATATCTTTTCTAAGATGTTTAAACAATCTCTCTGTGGCATGTGCTGAAAGCAGTTAAGATCAGTCAAATTTTGTTTCCTATGCCTGAATAAAGTAGCCAGAGTTCACAAGTGACTTAACCATGTAGGTATGGTTCCATATGTGCTGACTTATTGAAATTACATTCCTCTGTTTGATGTTGGACAATGAGTGTTAGTTGTCTGTTTGGTTATTCAGGACTTAAATGCAAAATCAGACTTCATTGTTGCCAGCAGGGGTTACTGGATAAAGATTTGTCAGAGGAACTGTGATTAATTTATTTCCCTCCTGACCCCAGATTTGTTGCAGCCATATAATATTGCATTTATTTTTATTTCACAATGTCTAAAAACAGCAACACTGCCATAAACATTGCTTGGAGATGAACGACTGGTTAATTTGTTTTTTTTGGTGGTTTTGATTGAGTGTGCAGTGTTGGTCAGGGTATGTATGTGGGTTTTTAATATCAGCAGTTATGGATTATACCTACATGGCATGATCAACTTTTGCTCGAAGAGGTGAATTTTTAGGAGCGTCTTAATGGAGGACAGGGTGATGGAGAGGTGAGATTTTGATTAGGCATTTAAAACTCGGACTAACTAGCTGAAGGGGAAAAAAAATCAAGGTTCAAGAAATATGGAAGTGTGAGGCCAACAGGGAATTTAAAATAGACAATTGGCTCCTGGCTCACCATAGGGACAGTATTCCCATAGTATTGTGTCAAGAATGTCAAGCTAAGTTACAAGTTTAGGCACAATTCCTGAACCCACAACCTACAGATACGAGAGGTAAGTATTATGCAGTGAGCCAACCTGATGTATATTTGAATAATCAGTCTGGGAATTGTGTTTGAAAAAGATGGAAATAAATTATGTTTATATTGCTTCAAAAAGATAGGCACATCTTGGCGATGAAGGTGAGTCTGAAAATTACTACAGCTGCAACTGAGATAGTTAATCTCCTGTGATGACCTGATTTCCCTTGGCATGTTCTTCAAAGTTTCTTATACAAGGTTATACAGGGTTACATGGTTATGTGTTGTATATTGCAACAGGTGACTTTTATAATTTTACAGGTGGAGAGGAAGGACAAAAGCGAAAGAAAAATAAACCAGAAGCATTTCCTACAGCTGAGGATATATTTGACAAATTTCAGCATCTTTCACATTTTGATCAACATCAAGTTACCTCTCAGGTAAGGGACATTAAACTTCTGAACTATGCGGTAGGAATTGTCAAGCTTCACACTGCTGCACCTTCTGTGATGGAAATTAAAAACGATAAACTTTAAGGATGTGCTGTATGTTACTTGGGCAGGCATCATTTAACAACTGGTACTTGACTTGCCTTGTCCTGTTCTGTCTTATTGGTTCCTCACATTATATGCTTTGATTCTTGTTTTTCGCGATCTTTTTATTAAATAAAGAATTAAGTAAAAGGTTGATGCTCTTCAAAAGCATAATTTGCTGGCAGCAAACTCATAATTAAAATGCAAATATGCATGGGTGGCTCTGGATATGTTGTATACAGTATTTCCCCATTGATTTTGCTGTTCTTGGTTAAAAAAAAAATTACAGTCAGTGCAAGAGAAAGTACCATCTTTTCAAAAAATTGAGAATTTTTTCTTTTTTTTTACTGTTATGACAGGTATCACGGAATGTGCTGGAACAGATCACTAGCTTTGCCTTAGGAATGTCCTATCATCTGCCTCTTGTTCAGCATATTCAGTTCATCTTTGATCTGATGGAGTATTCCCTTAATATCAGTGGACTGATAGATTTTGCTATTCAGGTACCTTTGGTAATCTGTTTTATCCTGTGTTTACATAACTTAAAATCTCGAGACAGAATAATGATTTAAAATTTTGTTTCTATCGTGGTGAATCACAATTTTTATTGTGAATAGTTGGTACAATCTAGAGCAAGATTACAATAAAGGCAGAAATAGCACTGCATGCTTGACTGGTACTGTCGACATTATATCATGGACTTTATAACTTTTCCGGATTTTGGATGTTCTCGTTGTTTAATTATTAGAATGCCAGTTCCTTCTTTCCCAGATGCTTACTAATACCCATAAGGTGCAGTGTTTGCACTTAACTTGATATTTGCCATGATTCCAACAACTTCAGAATGATTTGGTTGTATTGAAAACAGCAGCAAACAAATATTTTTCGTCTCATTCCTTTTCTTTTTTTTAAGGTGCTGAAACTGGTTGGAATGTAATTCCATGAGCATCAGCAGTTCACTACTACCTAATGCATTTTTTAAAAAATATATATTTTATTGAAATTTTTCAAACAGAAATTTTCCATTTTTACAACTTAATAAAGGAATATACATTAAACGTTATTTAAATAATATATTAAACTAACAACAAATGAAAAATGGGATAAACCAAAAAGCAAATATCAACAACTGGCAAAAAACAAAAACACGGGATAATACTTACCCCCCCCCCGCCCGGGTTGCTGCTGCTGTCTTTTCTGTTTTTCCATTATCGTTCCGCGAGATAGTCAAGGAACGGTTGCCACCGCCTGGTGAACCACTGAGCCGATCCTCTTAACGCATATTTTATTCGTTCCAGTCTTATGAACCTGCCATGTCGTTTATCCAGGCCTCCACGCCCGGGGGCTTCGCTTCCTTCCACATAAGTAGAATCCTTCGCCGGGCTACTAGGGACGCAAAGGCCAAGACGTCGGCCTCTTTCGCCTCCTGCACTCCCGGTTCTTCTGCAACCCCAAATATAGCTAACCCCCAGCCTGGTTTGACCCGGACCCCCACCACCTTTGAAATCACTCTTGCCACACCCTCCCAGAACTCATGCAGTGTCGGACTCGACCAGAACATGGGAGTGTGGTTCGCCGAGCCCCTGAGCACCTTCCACATCTGTCCTCCACCCCGAAAAACCTGCTCAGTCTTGCTCCCATCATATGCGCTCTGTGTAGAACCTTAAATTGAATCAGGCTAAGCCTGGCACACGAGGACGAAGAATTTACCCTACTTAGGGCATCTGCCCACAGCCCCTCCTCGATCTGTTCCCCCAGCTCCTCTTCCCATTTTCCCTTCAGCTCCTCTACCATCACCTCCCCCTCGTCTCTCATCTCCCTGTATATTTCGGACACTTTACCTTCTCCAACCCATGCCCCCGAAATCACTCTATCCTGGATCCCTTGCGTCGGGAGCTGCGGAAATTCCCTCACCTGTTGCCTTGTAAATGCTGTCACTTGCATGTATCGGAAAGCATTCACTGGTGGCAACTTATATTTTTCTTCCCAATGCTCCCAGACTCGCAAACGTCCCGTCTACAAACAGGTCCTTCAGCTTCCTAATTCCTGCTCGCTGTCAACATTGAAATCCCCCATCTATCCTCTCCGGGACGAACCTGTGGTTATTCCTTATCAGGGACCACACCGAGGCACCCGTCACTCCCCTGTGTCGTCTCCACTGCCCTCAGATCTTCAAGGTCGCCACCACCACTGGGTTTGTGGTGTACCTTTTCGGGGAGAAAGGCAGCGGCGCCGTCACCAGCGCTTTTAGACTCGTTCCCTTACAGGACGCCATCTCCAACTTTTTCCATGCCGCACCTTCTTCTTCCCTCATCCACTTACAGACCATCGACACATTAGCGGCCCAATAGCAGTCACTCAGACTCGGCAGTGCCAATCCCCCTCTGTTCCTACTGCGCTGCAGGAACCCCCTCTTTACCCTCGGGGTCTTTCCCGCCCACACAAAGCCCAAAATACTCCTGTCTATTTTTCTGAAAAAGGCCTTTGTAATCAGGATGGGGAGGCACTGAAACACGAAAAGAAACCTCGGGAGGACCACCATTTTAACTGCCTGTACTCTGCCCGCCAATGACAGGGGCACCATATCCCACCTCTTAAAGTCCTCCTCCATCTGCTCTACCAGTCGCGTCAGGTTAAGTTTATGTAGGGTTCCCCAGTTCCTGGCCACCTGAATCCCCAGGTATCGAAAGTTCCTTGCCACTCTCCTCAGCGGCAGAGTATCTATCCCCCTGCCCTGTTCCCCGGGGTGCATCACAAAAAGCTCACTCTTTCCCATATTTAATTTGTATCCCGAGAACTCTCCAAACTCCCTGAGTATCTGCATTACCTCTGGCATCCCCTCTACCGGGTCCGCCACATATAGCAGTAAGTCATCTGCATATAGTGACACTCGATGTTCCTCTCCCCCTCTAAGCACCCCCCTCCACCTCTTAGGGTCCCTCAGCGCTATGGCCAATGGTTCAATTGCCAACGCGAACAGTAACGGGGACAGGGGGCACCCTTGTCTTGTACCCCTATGTAATCGAAAGTATCCCGATCTTTGCCTGTTTGTAACAACGCTTGCCACCGGGGCCCCGTACAAGAGTCTAACCCATCTAATGAACCCCTCCCCGAACCCAAATCTCTTCAGCACTTCCCACAGATAGTTCCACCCCACCCTATCGAATGCCTTCTCTGCATCCATAGCCACCACTATCTCTGCCTCCCCCTCCGGTGGGGGCATCATCATCACCCCCAGCAGCCTTCGTACATTGGCATTCAATTGTCTCCCCTTTACAAACCCTGTCTGGTCGTCATGTACCACCCTGGGGCACAATCCTCTATCCTTGTCGCCATCACTTTGGCCAGCAGTTTGGCGTCTACGTTTAGGAGGGAGATGGGCCTGTATGACACGCACTGCAGCAGGTCTTTGTCTCGTTTCAGAATTAGCGATATCGTTGCCTCCGACATTGTTGAGGGTAATATCCCCCTTTCCTTAGCCTCATTAAAGGTTCTCGCCAAGAGCGGGGCCAGCAGGTCCATATACTTCCTATAAAATTCCACCGGGAACCCGTCTGGTCCTGGGGCCTTCCCTGCTTGCATGTTCCCTATTCCTTTGATCACCTCATCCACTTCAATCTGCGCCCCCAGACCTGCCACCTCCTGCCCCTCCACCCTCGGGAACTCTAGCTGATCCAAAAAGTGTATCATTGCTTCTTTCCCCTCCGGGGGTTGGGACTTGTACAGCCTCTCATAAAATGTCTTGAACACCTCGTTCACTTTCCCTACTCTCTGCTCCATCTTTCCCGTTTCGTCCCTAACTCCTCCGATCTCTCTCACCGCTCCCCTCTTCCGAAGTTGTTGGGCCAGCAGCCGGCTCGCCTTTTCCCCATATTCATACTGTATCCCCTGTGCCTTCCTCCACTGTGTCTCTGCCTCTCCCGTGGTCAGCAGGTCAAACTCCGTCTGTAATCTTCGTCTCTCCCTGTATAGCCCTTCGTCTGGGGCCTCCGCATACTTCTTATCCACCCTCAAAATTTCCCCCACTAATCTCTCTCTTTCTTTACCCTCTTGTTTCCCCTTGTGGGCTCTGATGGAAATCAGCTCTCCTCTAACCCCCGCCTTCAGCGCTTCCCATACTACCCCCACCTGGACCTCCCCATCGTCATTGACTTCCAGGTATCTTTCGATACATCCCCTCGCCCTTCCGCATACTCCCTCGTCTGCCAGTAGTCCCATGTCCAATCGCCAGAGTGGGCGCTGCTCCCTTTCCTCTCCCAGTTCCAGATCCACCCAATGCGGGGCATGATCTGACACGGCTATAGCCGAGTACTCCGTTCCTGCCACCTTCGGGATCAGTGCCAGTCCCAAAACAAAAAAGTCTATCCGGGAGTATACCTTATGGACGTGGGAGAAAAAGGAAAACTCTTTACCCATCGGTCTGGCGAATCTCCACGGATCTAGTCCCCCCATTTGTTCCATAAATCCCTTAAGCACCTTGGCCGCTGCCGGCCTTCTCCCGGTCCTGGATCTGGACCGGTCCAGCACTGTGTTGAAGTCCCCCCGCCATTAACAAGTTTCCCACTTCCAGGTCCGGGATACGTCCCAGCATTCGCTTCATGAATCCCGCATCATCCCAGTTCGGGGCATATACGTTCACCAGCAAAACCACCTCACCCTGCAATCTGCCACTCACCATCGCATATCTGCCCTCACTATCCACCACTATGGTCTTAGCTTCGAACGATACACGTTTCCCCACCGATATTGCCACCCCTCTGTTTTTCGCGTCCAACCCTGAGTGGAATACCTGTCCCACCCATCCTTTCCTTAGTCTAACCTGATCCGCCAACTTCAGGTGCGTCTCCTGGAGCATAACTACGTCCGCCTTCAGTATCTTTAAGTGCGCAAACACCCTTGCCCTCTTAATCGGCCCATTTAAACCTCTCACATTCCACATGATCAGCCAAATTGGGGGACCATTTACCCCCCCCTCGTCGACTAGCCATCCCCTTTTTTAAGCCATCTCCTCACCCAGGTCTCACGCACCCGTCTGTCCCCCAGACGGCGCCCTCCCGTCCCGACCACCTCGTCTCGTATCAGCTCCCCCTTACCCTCAGCAGCAGCAACCCAGTTAATCCCCCCCCCCCGCTAGATCCCCTCTAGCTTGATTACTCCCGCCATATTGCTTCCGGAAGTCAGCTAACTCTGGCTGACCTTGGCTTCCCCCGTTCATTCTTTGACCTCCCTGCGTGTGAGGCTCCCTTCCTTCCTGCGCCCCTTTTCCCGCTATAATTTCGATAGCGCGGGAAAATACCCGCGCTTTCTTCTTGGCCCCGCCCCTAATGGCGCAGTTCCCTCATTCCCCTTCCCTGTCCCCTTTTCCACCGGCGCCCACATTTCTTCGTGTCCCCCCCCCATCGGGGGGGAGAAATATTCCCCGTCCAACATTAGTATACAGTAGCCCACCCCTCTCCCCACTTTACATTTCTGTGCCACCACCTCGCTACCTCCCTCCGGATATCAATTTCTCAAGTCTAGTCCAATTTCTCATCCTGAATAAATGTCCATGCCTCCTCCGCCGTCTCGAAGTAGTGGTGTTTGCCCTGATGCGTGACCCACAGTCTCGCCGGCTGCAGCATCCCAAATTTAACTTTCTTCCTATGGAGCACCGCCTTGGCCCGGTTGAAACTCGCCCTCCTTCTCGCCACCTCCGCACTCCAGTCTTGATACACGCGTATCACCGCGTTCTCCCATTTGCTACTTCGTGTCTTCTTAGCCCAGCTCAGGACCATCTCTCTATCCCTGTAGCGATGGAACTTCACCACCATTGCTCTTGGTGTTTCCCCTGCCTTTGGTCTTCTCACGAGGACCCGGTACGCTCCCTCCACTTCCAAGGGGCCCGTTGGGGCCTCAGCTCCCATTAGAGTATGGAGCATCGTACTCACATACGCCCCAGCATCAGCTCCCTCTGTTCCTTCGGGGAGACCTAGAATCCGTAAGTTCTTCCTCCTCGAGCTGTTCTCCAGGGCTTCCAGCCTTTCTATGCACCTCTTATGTAGTGCCTCGTGCATCTCCGCTTTTACCACCAGGCCCTGTATCTCATCTTCGTTCTCGGCTGCCTTTGCCTTCACTCCACGGAGCTCCATCGCCTGAACCTTTTGTGTTTCCTTTAGTCCCTCGATTGCCAGTAACATCAGCGCCAGCACCTCTTTCTTGAGCTCCTCCACACATCGTCGGAGGAACTCCTGCTGTTCCGGGCCCCATACCATCTGGGCTCCCTCGGCCGCCATCTTGCTTCTCCCTTCTCTTCTCTGCCGTTGCTCCAAAGGATCCTCCGTAATCTGGCCGCTACTGCTGCTCCTTTCCATCCACCCCCGGGGGGACTGCTTCCTTTGTCACCTCACAGTGAGTTTGGCAAAAAAAAGTTCCCATTGGGGCTCCCGATAAGAGCCCAAAAGTCCGCTGAAACGGGAGGTGCCGAAACGTTTCTGCATCGCCCCCTAATGCATTTTGTTGTTCATCATCTAGAAGTTTTGATGCTGAGCACAAGCAAGCTTTTTTATTTACAATGAAGAACATTACAGCTGAACCTGATATCCTCAGCCACACACATGCCCCTCAGCCAGCAGACCTCCCTGAATAATGATTAGGAGTAGGCAATGTGCCTGATTCTCCTAGCTCCTGTGCCTTTCCTTCACTTCTCCAGGCTAGCGAGGGCAATTGAAATGCTTGTGTTACCATGGGCTGGGAATTGAACCTGAGAAATTCTAGTATGCATGTTCCATTACCCTAACAAGGAATGTGCTTCACAGTTTTTCAATAGCTTAGTTTGTAAATAGCAATCTTTTTGTAAAATCAAGGCACTGTTGCTAATTTCTTTAGGAAGTTGATTTTCCTGTAATGGAATAACCAGTAGTGTTTACTGTGAAATCATTTGGTCTGCTCCTGCGATACTGCTGCGTTGTACTGCCTTTGTGTGTCAGGCTGCATTTTTATTCATTCTGTGATGTAGGTCTCAATGCCACCCTTAATTGCTCAAGAAGGTAGTGATGAGCCACCTTCTTGAATACAACTGCATGGTCTGCTCGGCTATTTCAGAGGACAGTTAATAGTCGACAATATTGCTATGGCTCCGGAGTCATATATAGGTCAGGCTAAGGATGGCACTTAGTTGCTCCTTAATGAAGAAATTTGTGCCACAGATGATTTTTAACAACAATCCAATTGTTCCATGGCCATCAGTGCTGAATTTAGCTTTTCATTGCAGACTTATTAAATTTAAATTCCTCATTTGCCAAGGTGGTGGATTTGAGCTGTATCTCTGGAGTGTTAGTCCAAGCCTCTGGATTAGAAATCCAGTAACAGCACTATGCTGCCATATCCATGTCTGCTTGTTTAATTTGTTTTTTGAAAGCTTTTATTTCCTCTAGTCTATATGCCCTCACATTGAGTAAAGTCATCAAGTAGCTCAGGATTCAGTCAGTACAGCTTTCACTCTTACTCTTGGGAAGTTCCCTGGAGTAATCTGAGGTGACCCTCATTCTTTGTTCAGTCTTTGCTTTTTAAGAAGGTACTTTATTCCAAACGTAATTTAGCAGGATCCTTCGCCAGGCAATTGAAGAGGCAAAGACCACAACATCGGCCCCCATTTCCTCCAGAAGCTCCGGCATTTCTGACACGCCAAATAGCACCACCATCGGGACTGGTCCACTCTCCACCCTCACTTTCTTAGATAGTGTCCCTAACATCGCCTCCCAGTTTTTCTCCAGAGTCTCGCAACCCCAGATCGTATGCGCATGATGCACCGGCCCTCGCCCACACTTCTCGCACTCATTGCCCACCCCTTGGAAGAACCCATGCATCCTTGGCCGAGTCATTTGCACCCTATGCAACACCTTGAATTGAATCAAGCTCATCCTTGTACAGCAGGTTGAGTTCACCCTCCACATCGCCTCGCAAACAGTCCCCAACTTATTTTGCAGGCCCCCTCCCCCAATTTGGTCTTGATCCTCACCACCTGCTCTCCTCCCACTCGTATATATCTTATTTTTAAAAAATGTTTTTATTCAAGGTTTTTCAATAATTTTTACAAAACACTCCAAAAAGGAAAATAATACAAAGAAAACAGGGCAATATGCCAACAAAACAACTTAACCCTCTAAACGATTAACAATTTAACACCCATCTCAAAGCAAAATGGGGCATACGCCCCTTACAAAAAGAAATCAGCCCGCAGGCCCTCATCCAGCTCCTCCCACTTGCCCTTTAGCTCCTCCACCGAGGCTTCCTCCGCCTCCTGCAGCTCCTGGTATATCTCCGATATCTTACCCTCCCTGACCCACTCGCCTGAAACCACCCTGTCCTGTATCCTTCGGGCAGGCAGCAGTGGGAATTCCCCTACCTGCTTTCTCACGAACGCCCGAACCTGCATATACCTAAAGGCATTTCCCGGAGGCAACCCAAATTTCTCCTCCGGCGCCCTCAGACTGGCAAAAGTCCCATCGATGAATAAATCCCCCATCCTTTTAATTCCTGCCCGGTGCCAGCTTACCTACCTGGAAAGAACCTATGGTTGTCCTGTATCGGAGCCCAGACTGAGGCCTCAACCTCCGCCCTATGGTGTCTCCACTGCCCCCAAATCCTCAATGTCACCGCCACCACCGGGCTCGTGGAGCATGGGCAGGCACTGAAAGACGAACAGGAACCTGGGGAGGACCGTCATCCTAACAGACTGCACCGTACCTGTGAACTCCTCCCCGAACCCACTTTCGTGTTCTGCTGCCTGCCCTTCACAAACCCCGTCTGGTCCTCATGTATCACTCCCGGGACACGATCCTCAATCCTGGTGGCCAAAGTTTTTGCCAACAGCTTGGCATCCACATTGAGGAGCGAAATCGGCCTGTAAGAGCCACACTGCAGCAGGTCCTTATCCCGCTTGAGGATAAGCGAGATCAAAGCCTGCAACATTGTCGGGGGAAGGATTCCCTTTTCCTCCGCCTCATTAAAGGTTCTCAGCAACAACGGGCCCAACAGCTCCGAGAACTTCCTGTAGAACTTAACCGGGAACCCATCCGGCCCAGGCCTTGCCCGCCTGCATACTCCCCAACCCCTTAACTAGCTCCTCCATCTCGATCGGGGCCCCCAAACCCTCACCCGCCCTTCCTCCACCCTCCACCCTTGGAAATCTCAGTTTGTCCAGAAATTGCCACACACCCCCCTCCCTCGTCCGGGGGTCCTGACTTGTACAACTTACCATAAAAGTCCCTAAAGACCTTGTTTACTTTAGCTGGACTCCGCCCTGTGTTCCCCCCTCTATCTCTGACTCCCCCAATCTCCCTAGCCGCCTCCCTCCTCCGCAGCTGATGCGCCAGCATCCAACCAGCCTTCTCCCAATACTCGTACACTGCTCCCTGTACCCTCCTCCACTGGGCCTCAGCTTTCCCCGTGGTCAGCAAGTCAAACTCCGTTTGGAGGCTCCGACGCTCCCTCAGCAGCCCCTCTTGGGGGGATTCCGCATATCTCCTATCCACCCTCAGTATCTCCCCCACCAATCTCTCCCTCTCCATCCTCTTCCTCTTCTCCCTGTGAGCCCTGATTGAAATTAGCCCACTCGTATGTATCTTCAATCCTACCCTCCTCCAGCTCATCCAGGAGAAGCAATTGCTCCAACAGAGGGCTCCTTGTTCCCACTCACTATGCCCTGCCACTCCTCAGACCCGGGAAGGGGGGGGGGGGATGGTTTCTTTGTTCAGGGTTCTATTACTTGATGTGCTTTGGGGGGGGGGAGGGGGGTGGAGATGGTTTCTTTGTTCAGGGTTCTATTACTTGATGTGCTTGTTCCCCTGGTCAGCATCTCTCTCTACAACAACAGAGTTGAAATCGCAAAAGCTTACTTAGTTATTGCAGCCTGGCCCTTATAGCCCATAATTCTGCTCTGGTCTGAAATTGATCAGAAATTGTGCTTACTACTTGTTTGTTTTTTCTCTTTCTGCAGTTGCTGAATGAACTCAGTGTGGTGGAAGCAGAGTTACTCCTGAAGTCATCCAGTCTGGTTGGCAGCTACACAACGGGTTTGTGTCTGTGCATTGTGGCAGTCCTGCGGCGTTATCATTCCTGCCTTATCCTCAACTCGGATCAGACAGCACAAGTGTTTGAAGGGTGAGACTTTCACATTCTGTTTTTAAGATAGATGTATTTGAACACAAATTAAATGTGTTATGGGGTTGTTCGTGCATTGCCCCAAATTATGAGCGACATTATTTTGAGTTGGTGCCCTATGGAGGTTTGGTATTTCCCTTCAGAGAGGGGCAGAAGTGGAGAGAGTTGTTCTCTCCTCAAGCATCTTCACACCAGCATTATTGGCAAATCGAGAGCAGATTGAATATAAAAAAAAGACTTGCATTTATGTAGCACTTTTCATGGCCACCTGACGTGGCTGTTGACAGCCAGTGAAGTGCATTGTGAAGTGTAGTCACTGTTATAATGTAGGAAACTAATTTGTGATGTTGATTGAGGGTTAAATCTTCATCAGAATAACTCCTCAGCTCTCCCTGCCATGGTGTATTTTACATCCAGGCAGACAGGGAGGCAGGTGGGGCCAAAAGACCATCCTGACAGCCAGTACTCCCTCAGTATGGGAGTGAGGGTTTTGATTTTTGTGCTCATGTCCTGAAGGTGGGATTTGAAACCAGAACTTTGTGTCTCAGACAAGAGTACTGCCAACTGAGGCACTATGGATACACTGAGAATTTTCTTAGTTGGTTCAATTTGGAGCAATACCCGCATCAAAAAAAAAAATCAAAGCTTAGTATAAATGAGTAAGCAAATTATTTTGTTATTTCTGGTTTCTTGGCTAAATGATTGCTGTAAGGAATTGTGAAGAAAATTAGTTTGCCAGTCATTGTGCATTTGGATATTGTTATTGGGGATCTATATATAGCACAAATAGCATTGAGATTGGAAGATATCAAAGAACAGGAACAACGTATAAAGCAAGGAAAGTACTATCTGTTTATGCTGTTTTATCCCAATTCGGCATGATTTTAGGGTAAAAGTAATAGGAACTTCCTTCAGCAACCCATGAGGGAAAGTCATAAAAAATAGAGGTTCCAGTTAGATGGGGGCAGAGGGCTATCAGACTGAGATTCTTTCTAGAATGAAGGTTGCACCTAACAATAGCCATATGTATCTGTGTTTAAAGTGGAGGGAAACAAAAAGTTTGTAATGTTGCAGTGAATGTGGTATAAAGTCACAATATTCTTATGGCGGGATCCATAAATCAAATTTCATATAATTTCTGGACAAATACTGAAGCTAGCTCTTTAACTCTTGTTGTGCCAAATAAGAAGAAAACATAAAGTATTTTTTTGTGTCGATGTTTCATCTCACAACAAAACCTTTGAAGGAAAACGTTTTTGTGAGTAACCCCTCTCTGCTTTTCAGTTTATGTGGAGTTGTAAAGCATGGTGTTAACCCAGCAGACTGTTCCTCTGCTGAGCGTTGTATCCTCGCCTACCTCTATGATCTCTACACCTCCTGCAGTCATTTAAAGAGCAAGTTTGGAGAACTCTTCGGGTAAGGGTTGGAGATGATGTTTCAGATTAAGTATGTGAAACGTTTATTGGATAGATAAACTTTTGGGAGTCATTTGCTGGAAAGTCAGAGAGGTGTTTATGGGAAATCTTTCCTCAAATCTTTCTGATATGTTTGAAAATTCAGGTTGATTAATTCCAGAATATTTGCAGAATTTGGTATCGCCTGCTGACCCCTTTTTCACGCCTTAAGAATGAACAAGACATAACCTGAAATGACTATTTGGGTCATTAATCATGTTTTTTCCTTGGACCATGCGTAATCCACTCTATCATGGAGTCTATCTAATTTATATAATCTCTTCAGATAAAGTTCATTATCCCTAAAATGTTTTCCGGACAATTGTCAATCCTTGTCCAGTATTCAAGCTTAGCTTTATGCTCTACAGCCAACCCTATCCTATTCCCTGCTTTAGCAGCACAGGAAGTGTAATGTTTAGAGACGTAGGAATGGGAGGAGACCATTTAACTCCCCTAGCCTATTCTACCATTCAGTGACATTATGGCTGACCTGTGATCTAACTCCATATACCCATCTTTTGCCCCATATCCTCTGATACCGTTGGTGTAAAATTATCAATTTCAACATTAAAATTAACTGCCTCTCGCATCAATTCCTGCTTGCAGAAGAGATATCCAAACTTCTACCACAATTTACATGGTGTTTCCTAGTTTCTCCCACACCTCTTAACTTTCTGAATTCCAGCTCTAGTTTGTGCAATTGTTCCCCATAATTTAATACGTGGATACGTATCATTCTGGTAAATCTATGCTGTACTCACTCCAAGGCCAATCTATCTTTGTACAGTGTGGTGCTCAGAACGGCTGTCAGTATTATAGAATCATAGAATTTACAGTGCATTCAGCCCATCGAGTCTGCACCTGCCCTTTGAAAGAGCACCCTACCTAGGCCCACGCCGCCACCCTATCCCCACAACCCAGCACACAGTCACCTGAGGCTTGAATTGAACCTGGGTCCCTGGAGCTGTGAGGTACCAGTGCTAACCACTCCGCCACCGTGCCGCCCCTCCGGGTGTGTTTGGCAAATGCTTGGTACACCTAAAGCATCAATTATAACTCCTTGTGTTCTATTCCTCATGATAAAAAGACCAGCATGCTATTAGACTTTTTGATTATTTTCTGTACATGTTTGTGGTCTGTATACTTGGTCTGCAATCTCTTCGATCCTCCACTGTTCTATTAACAGAGTACCCCATTCCATCCTTTTTCGATTCAAACCTTACATTTTCCTACATTGAAATCCTTTTATGACAGTTTGACATATTCACTTAATCTATTAGTATCTGTTTGTAATTTTATGTTTTCATCTACATTGTTTACATTGCCATCCATCTTTGTGTCTTCAACAAATTTGGATATGTGGCTTTCTATCCCATCATCAAAGTCATTAATAATTGCAGAGAGAAATTGAGACCCTAAAAAAGTACCTGCCCATGACCTCTATTCTCTGTCTCCTGCTCAGCCAATTTCCTAACCAAGTCATTAATTTTCCTTCAATTGCATCAACTTCAATTGTAGCTAACAGTCTATTACGAGGGACTTTATTAAATGCCTTATGGAAGTCCATATAAATAACACTCATGGAAATTCTCTTGACTACAACTTCAGGTATCACTTCATATTCAGTCAGATTTGTCAGACATTACTTTCTATTTACAGATCCTTGGTGGCTTTCTCTGATTAACTAAATGTTTTCAAGGTGTTCAGTCATCCTACCCTTAATGAAAGTCTTTCCTGACATCGGATGTTAGCTAACTGATCTGTAATTTCCTGGTTTCCCTTTGCCACCTTTTGCAAGTGATAAAGCATAATTTTTTAATCCAAAAGAATGGCTCCCAAATTGAGAGAACTTTAGAATATTACAATTGGAACATCTACAATGTTCCAAATCCCTGTGAAGGAAACCATCTGGTCCTGGGGGCTTGTCGCACTTTTGCACCTTAATTTCTCCATTACTGTTCTATGCTGATGTTAATTTTGCTGAATCCCTGTCCTTGAACAATAATAGTTTTCTTGGATGCCTGGCATGCTGACCTCCACCAAATACTGATGCATAGTAATTGTTCAATTTGTCTGACATTTCTTTATTTTCAATGAAAACATTGCAATTATCAGTTTTCAAAGGGCTCACATTGCTTTTGACCACCTATTTTTCCTAATGAAGTTCAAAAAGTTTGTTTAATGGTGATTTTAATATCCCTTGCAAGTTTCTTTTAATACACCCTTTTTTGAGAGGTTTTACTATGCTTTGTCACCTTTTGCTGCTCTTTGTATCTCTCCCATTTGCCAAAATGTTGTCTTTTTTGCAATTTTGTATGTTTTTTCTCTCTAGTTTTATAGTGATAATTTAGATTTTAGATAAAGCTAGATTTTGAGTGGGATAGAATCACTTCAATCTGTACCTCTGTTGCTACTGTTGATGGGGAGGCTTAAACTAACTTGGCAGGGGGAGCGGGAACCAGGATATAACAATAATGAAATAAACAAAGTGCATAAAGAATTGGGAGAGACAGTACTAGAATAAGAAATATTAAAGTATTTAGAGGGGTTAGAATAGGAGGGAATGCAATAAGGTCTGAATTAGGTTTATGGTGCATCTATGAAAACACAGCATGCTCAATAAGTTTGGGAGCTGGAGGTGAAGACAACCACTTGGGAGTATGATATTATGAGATACCTGGCTCAAGAAAAGACAGGACTGAGTTCCTGAGTACATTATTTTTAAGGAAATATAGGGAAGAATGAAATCAGGAGAGATGAAAGCATTGTTTAAGTTGAATATCACAGTGTTGGATAGAGAGGATGGCCAAAAGGATTCAACAACAGAATTTATTTTAGAATAAATATTTGAGCTGCTGTTACCCACTACTGAATGTGTTCTACAGGACATCAATTAGTGGGAAAGATTTGGAGAAGCAAATTTACAGGGAAATTAGAGTGCTGCAAAGGTTTGAGAGCAGTGATAATGGCGGACTTTAAATTATCCTAACATAGACTGGGATAATAATGTAAAGGGCATTACATCTCTTGCCCTGTACACTATCCCATACCTTCCCTTTTGTTCTTTGTCCTTCTCCCTTTCAACGGCATAAAACCCATTATATGTCCACCTCTTAATTCTGAAGAAGTGTCATATTCAACTGTAAATATAACTCAGTTTCTCTCTACACAGATTCTGCCAGACCTGCTGAGTTTTTCCAGCATTTTCTGTTTTTATTATACAAGTAATTCTGGAATTTATGAATACAGGCATGGAGGACAAAAGGGAAGATGTTCTGAAGAACCTTCATAACATGTTGGTTCGGTCGCAACTGGAATATTGCATCCAATTCTGATCAATGTACTCTAGGAAGGATGTAAAGACACTAGAGAGATTGGAGAAATGGTTTACGAGTGGGATTCCAGGGTTAAGGGACTTTGATTATGTGGATAGATGGGGAAGCTAGAGTTCTCCTTAGAAATAGAAGGTTGAGGGGAGATTTGATGGAGGCATTCAAAATCATGAGCATAAACCGAATGGTAGAGAGAAACTCTTCCCAGTGGCAGAGGAGGCAAGAATCAGAGGACACCAGTGTAAGGTGAATGGCAAAATAATCAATGAAAATCTTTTTTTCTGAAGAGAATGAGTAGGATCTGGAATGTCATGCTTGAGAGTATGGTGGAGGCTTATTCAATTATGGCTTCCAAAAGGGAACTGTATAAATACCTGAAGATGTATACAATTTGCAGGGCTACCGGGAAGAGACTTGGTGCATGGAACTAGCGAATTTGCTCTTGCAGGGTTGGAATGGACACAATGCCCTGCAACCATTCTGTTATTCCACTTGTACAGATTTCAGACCACAATTTGTCACTTGCCAACTTTTGACAAATCTTGAAATACTGTTTTTAAATGTAAAATTTAATGAAATTTAATTGTCTATTTTCACCTTAAGTGATGCCTGCTCCAAGGTCAAGAATACCATCTACAGTAATATTGATCCTTCTGACTCCAACATGCTCTGGGAACCTGAGTTCATGATCGATGCTATTGAAAATCCCTCTGCCCACAACTTCAGCTACTCCATGCTTGGTAAAATCCTGAATGATAATCCAGCCAATCGCTACAGCTTTGTTTGCAACGCACTCATGCATGTCTGTGTGGGACATCATGATCCTGATCGGTAAGAGCCTAACTAATTTTATACATAACTGACTAATTTTATATCTGTGAAGGGAATGATGCGGCCAGCTGGGTTAGCATTTTTTTCATTTGCTGTTATGAGCCAGCTGATTTGTATGAATAAAATAATCCATTCATTCTTCAAAAATGGAGAATGTCTGATGAATAGAGTTTGTGTTCCTACAGCATGACCCCATTCACTTCGGCAGTCTAGATTAAAATTCAAGGCAGAATAATTAATTGTTACGGGTCGCCTCTCTGCATTCTGAAGTGAAATGAGCACTGGCCAACCTTAGTCCAGCTCCTAATGAACATGGGTCCAGCATTAAATCGACTAAGAATTCAACTAGGTTGTACAAAATTAACAATATTGACTAACTTATTCTACACTTGATCTGTGAGTACTGACTGGATGGAGCATAAAAGAAGTTATCACAGAAAAGTCGTAAATGTAGCAAACAAGTGGCTGGAAAAATATTATAGCCTGATGAAATGTGGCAACGGAGGCATTTAATGGCTGACCAGGATTTTGAAACTGATGCCAAGTAACGTCCAATTCCAGGGATAGCAGGATGTCGAATGACTTCAGTTTTTGTAATATGTTTACATCTTTACTTTGTTCCACAGCTCTCATTTAACCTTTCGACACCCAGAACCAAAGAAGAGCAAGTCTCTTTGCGTTGTGATCTTTTGTATAGCACTGTATATTTTTACTGGTTGGGATGTTAATTAATATTCTTCATAGAAGCATAGACAATGGGAGCAGTAGGCCATTCAGATCTTAGAGCCTGCTCCACCATTTATTATGATAATGGCTGATCACCCAACTCCGTAACCTCTCCCCGCTTTCCCCCCCATATCCTTTGATCCCTATAGCCCCAAGAGCTATATCTCACTCCTTCTTGAAAACATACAATCTTTTGGCCTCAACTGTTTTCTGTGGTAGAGAATTCCAAAGGCTCACCACTCTCTAGGTAAAGAAATTTCCCCTCCTCTCAGTCCTAAATGGTTACCCTGCATCCTTAGACTGCGACCCCTGGTTCTGGACTGCCCCGCCATCAGGAACATCCTTCCTGCATCTACCCTGTTCAGTCTTGTTAGAATTTTATAGATTTCTATGAGATTCCCCCCCCCCTCATTCTTCTAAACTCCAGTGAATATAATCCTAACTGATGCAATCGCTACTTATACACAAGTCCCACCAGAAATCAGTCGGGTAAACCTTTGTTACACTCCCCAATCCCATGCACTTTAAATTTACACGTTAATCGATCATGTAGGACGTGTTCAAAAGCATCCTGAAAGTCCAAATAAACCATACCCACTGCACCCCTCCTCGTCAACTCTACTTGTTACAGCCTTAAAAAGTACCAATAGATTTGCCAAGCATAATTTCAGTTTCTTAAGTCCAGCCTGACACTGTCGGATTCTGCCACTGTTTTCCAAGTGCTCTGCTATTAAATCTTTTGTAATGGATTTTCGCATTTTCCCCGCTACTGATGTCAGGCTGACTTGTCTATAATTCCCTGTTTTCTCTCTACTTCCTTTTTTTAAATAGCGGGGTACCCGTCAATCTGTAGGAACTGTTCCAGAGTTGATAGAATCCTGGGAGATGACCACCAATGCATCCACTATTTTTTGGACCGCTTCCTAAGTACTCTTGGACATAGATTATCAGACCCTGGGGATTTAACGACCTTCAATCCCATCAATTTCCCCAGCACCACTTCCCTAACAATCTTTCTTGGGCAGTCCCTCAGTGCCGAGGATGACTCCACCCGGGGCGGTGGGTTCTGCAGTGACTGAATAGTCTGATCCTGGATCCGCAGACTCTGCCACAGGTTTGGCAGGTGGTGCTTAATGAGGTGAGTGGGTGGGATGCTCTGGATTCTGTGCTCTCCTTCCGCCGTTTTTGGCTGGGCCTTCTTGTGCTCCACCCTACGGTGCTCGAGGTGATTGGAGCACTCGCAGATGCTTTTTCTCCAGTTGGTGCATTCTAAGGCAAGCGATTCCCATGTGTCAGTGGGGATTTTGCATTTATTTAGAGAGGCTTTCAGAGTGTCCTGGTAGCTTTCCTTTGCCCTCCTAGTGATGGCTTTCCATTTCGGAGCTCGAAGGAGAGCACCTGTTTTGGGAGTCTTAGGTCGAGCGTGCAAGCAATGTGGCCCAACCATCGCAACTGGTCGACCGTGACCAGTGCCTCACTACTGGAGATATTGGCCTGGGAGAGGACACTCATTTTGGTACGCCTATCCTGCCAGTGGATTTTCAGGACTTTGCGGAGGCAGCATTGGTGATAGTGGATTTGAGGTGTCTGCTGTACATTGTTCATGTTTCTAATGCAGACAGGACGGGGATTACGGCTCCACTTCCCCACTTCCCTCACAATGCTGATTTAGAGAGTCATACAGGATAGAAGAGGCCCTTGGCATATCGGGTCTGCACTGCCAAAACTTCACTAAATCTACACTTCTCCCGCTTTCCACCTTTAACGTTATGACATTTCACGTGCTCATCCGCATGCTTTTTAAGGTTGTGAGGTTTTCTGCCTCTACTACCTTCCCAGGCAGTGCATTCCAGACTCCCACCACCCTCTAGGTGAAAATTGTTTTCCTCAAATCCCCTCCAAACTTCCTGCACCTCACTTACAATTATGTCCCCTCTTATTGACCCTTCATCAGCTTCCTAGCCACCCTGTTCATACCACTCATAATCTGTACATCTCAATCAGGTTCCCCCTCAGCCTTTTCTGCACTAAAGAAAACAACTCAAGCCTATCCAGCCTCTTTTCATAGCTCAAATGCTCCATCCCAGGAAGCATTCTGGTGAACCTCCTCTGCACTCTCTCCAGTGCAATCACATCCTGCCGATAATGAGGCTACAGTACTCAAGCTTCCTTTAGTTCCTCCCTCTCACTAAACCCTGTGTTCCCCAACATTTTTGGAACGTTATTTGTGTCCTCCTTAATGAAAGCAAAACCAAAGTATGTATTTAGTTCATCAGCCATTCCTTTGTTCCCCATTTTAAATTCCTCTGTTTCTGACTGTCAGATCTACATTTGTCTTCACCAATCTTTTTCTCTTTACATACTTATAGAACCTTTGACAGTTACTTTTTATGGAATCTGCAAACTTATTCTTGTACTCTGTTTCTCCCTTCTCTTTTAAAAAAAATAATATTTTGAGGTATTTAAAAAATTTTTATAACAGTTACATGAACAATGACATCAACATAGTAAAATAAACATTTCCCCCCCCCCTCAGCCAATCTTTCCGCACCTCAACCATACAACAACAATCCGCCCTCCCCCTCACCTCTTGGAATACTGCAACTGCTGACATTTTAATTTCCCCCGAGAAAGTCGACGAACGGCTGCCACCTCCGGGTGAACCCTAACATTGACCCTCTTAAGGCAAACTTTATTTTCTCAAGACTGCGAAACCCAGCCACGTCACTAACCCAGGTCTCTACACTCGGGGCTTTTAGTCCCTCCACATTAACAAGATCTGTCTCCGGGCTACCAGGGAGCCAAAGGCCAAGACATCGGCCTCTTTCGCCCCCTGAACTCCCGGCTCTTCCGACACTCCAAAGATCGCTACCACCGGACTCGGCACCACCCGTGTTTTTAGCACCGCGGACATTGCCTTAGCAAAACCTTGCCAAAACCCTCTAAGCTTCGGGCATGTCCAGAACATGTGGACATGGTTTGCTGGGCTTCCCACGCACCTCGCAAACCTATCTTCTCATCCTAGCCATTGTCCTCCCATTTGCCTTAAGCTCCTCCACCGGGGTTTCCTCCGCCTCCGAAAGCTCCTGGTAAATATCTGATACCTTCCCCTCTCCCATCCAGGTACTGGAAACTACTCTATCCTGTAACCCCTGTGGCGGCAGCAGCGCAAAGGCCACACCTGTTTTCTCAGGAAGTCTCGCACCTGCAAATACCTAAAACTATTTCCTGCTGGCAATTTAAATTTATCCTTGATAAACCTTCAATTCACCGAGAGGCAGAGAGATCGAGTGAACATTAGGCTTTATTAATCATGAACTTGCCTAGCCAGAGTCGGTTGTACAGATTAATGCCGCCCACAGGCGGCCGGTCTATATATGGCCCCGGTGAGGGCGGAACCAGAGGGGGAGCCCACCGGGGTTACAGTACAGTACCTGGAAGCAGTTTGTATCACCACTTCCAGGTCATAGGTTACAGTATCATACATGCATTAGGTGAATACATTCACCACATTCCTCCAAGGCTTTCAAGCTGGGAAAGCTCCCATCTATAAATAGATCCCTCATCCTTCTAATTCCTGCCCTTTGCCAACTCCAGAACCAGCCATCTCGCCTACCCAGTACAAACCTATGGTTATTATAAATCGGGGTCCACATTGATGCTCCCTCCACTCTCGTGTCTCCTCCGTTGCTCCCAGATTCTGAAAGCCGCCACCACCACCGGACTTGTGGAGTATCGGGCCGGCGAGAACAGAAGAGGTGCCGTTATCAGTGCTCCCAAACTGGTGTCTTTACATGACGCAGCCTCCATCCGCTCCCATGCCTCCCCCTCCCCCACTACCAACTTCCTAATCATGGCTATATTAGCTGCTCAGTAGTAATTACAGAAGTTCAGCAGCGCCAACCCACCCTCCCCTCGACTACGCCCCAGCAACACTTTCTTCACTCACAGGGTTTTACCCGCCCACACACAGCCTGAAATAATCTTATTCACCCGCTTGAAAAAGGCCTTAGGGATGAAGATGGGGAGATGTTTCCCCCTTCTCAACCAATCCCTTCGTCCCCCTTTGCTGAACTCTAAACTGCTCCCAATCCTCAGGTCTGCTGTTGTTTTGTTCTGGCCATTTTCTACACCTCTTCCTTGGATCTAATATTATCCCTATTTTCCCTTGTAAGCCATAGTTTGACCACCTTTCCCATTTTACTTTTGCACAAGACGGGAATGAACTATTGTTGCAGTTCACCCATGCGTTCTTTGAATGTTTTCTATTGCCTATCCACTGTCATCCCTTTAAGTAACATTCCACAATCCATCATAGCCAATTCTCACCTCATATCATCGTAGTTTCCTTTATTTAGATTCAGGACCCTAGTCTCAGAATCAACTACGTCAGTCTCCACCTGGATGAAGAATTCTATCATATTGTGGTCGCTCACACAACTAAATTGCCAATTATTCCTTTCTCATTGGGGCGGCAAGAGGGCACAGTAGTTAGCACTGCTGCCTCACAGCGCCAGGGACCTGGGTTCAATTCTGGCCTTGGGTGACTGTGGAATTTGCACTTTCTCCCCGGAGGGTTTCCTCCGCGTGTTCCGGTTTCCTCCTACAGTCCAAAGGTATGCATGTTAGATAGATTGGCCATGATAAACTGCCCCGTAGTGTCCATGAATGGTTAGGTTAGGTGAGGTTACAGGAATCGGGTGGAGGAGTGGGCCTATGTAGGGTGCTCTTTCAGAGATTTGGTGCAGGCTCGATGGCCCAAATGGCCTCCTTTTGCACTGTAGAATTCTGTGATTCTATTACACAATTCCCAGTCTAGGATGGCCATTTCTCCAGTTGGTTCCTCAACGTATTGGTCCAGAAAACCATTCCGTATATACTCCAAGAATCCGCCTCCATGGTATTGTTAATTTGATTTGTTAATATGTATGCAGATGAAAAGCACCACAATGCATTGCATCACCCTTTCCTCCTGAACCTGTGTTGAGATTATGCTGCTATTTTGGATCTAGTGTTAAATTGTTGCTCTCTACATGAAAAGACAATGGTTTTACAGGGTCAGAGGACTTGTGACTGCAAAAGCATAAAGCGAGCTTGTTAATTGTTGTTTCCTTGACCCCAAGTGTGTGTCACCTCTGCATAGTTGCTGCTTTCAAACCAGATTACCTGTCTGTTCTTTGCATAAATTTATATAGCTCTCTCTCTGTCCCTCTTTATTTAGTGTGAACGACATTGCTATCCTGTGTGCGGAACTGACAGCTTATTGCAAGGCTCTCAGCGCTGAGTGGCTTGGTGTGCTCAAGGCACTGTGCTGTTCATCCAATAATGGGACATGCGGCTTCAATGATCTACTCTGCAATGTTGATGTAAGTATTGTTTCATCATGAAGGTGTTTAAGGTTTTAATCTTTTGCAGTGTTAAATTCATCCTTTAACTTTACTGCATGTCCTTTCGTTAACTTGAAGTTTAACAGTGATCACTGCCACAAGTCCGTCTCTGTGGTGAGCTGACGAGTGATGTGTGAAGCAAAAAGGCAAGTGTATCCTGAATATTGAGAGAGGGGATGTCTGCTTAAAGGTTAGAGGCAGACTGATAGGTTAACTATTCAGATTATGATGACTCCTTAATAGTGTCATCAAAGGATGACAGTATAGAAAAGGGAACCAGCAATATTTAATGAATATCTGGAGAAGTGCCATTGAGAAAATGGAATTGAGATCTACTGGGTTTTAAAACCTGTTACTAAAATGTTTCAATCTAATACATTTACTGGTTGACAGTGTAGGTAGTAACCTAGCCTATGCCTATATACGTTTTTGTACCTTGTTAATATTGGGTGCATAGGAGCTGTTAAATTGGATTATTAGTCAGAATACTGAAAGTTGTCCTTGCAGTTTCTTTTAGAACTGAATCTAATTCCAATCCATGTAAGAATATGAAAGATTCATCAAACTTTAGAAAGGATCTGCATAAAATGTGCTTGGGCCATTTCAATCTAGTTTTATGGTGTAATGTATCTGCAATTGACTTCTACAATATCCTCACTTCTGATGTCAGTCTCATTCTGGTCAAAAGATGATTGGCATGGAAATTTGAAGGGTCAGACTGGTTAAGTAGGTGTTATGGGCCAGCGTTTAGAGAACCCCAAAGTCTAGCATGGAGTTCACCTGACCCACAACTTTTAATAGATTGTGGTATGGGGAGCATGGCCCACTCTACAGGTGTGGTGCAGCAGAAATGGAAAAGTATTTTTTAAAGCAAAACAATGTTTATTCTATGAACTTAAGTTAACCTTTTTAAAACATACAATGAACATCTTAGCAACCATTAATTTGAATACAACACTTAAGTAAACCTTTAAGCTTTCCTTTTTAACATCCATATGACTTAAAAACAAAACCTTTATCAGAAGCACATCAGGTTAAAGTCACTACTGAAAACATTTATAATTCTGAATTCACCAAATGATCAAGAGATAGTCTTTTGATGGCAGAGAGAACAGCAGTACACCTGGCTTCAGCTCCAACACTGAAAATGAAACTAAAGCACACCCTGCAGCCTGCTCAAAAACGAAAGTAAAAAGTTGACAGACAGCCCAGCTCCACCCACTCTCGGACATCACTACAGTAGTACACACCCATTTCTTAAAGGTACTCTCACCACAGATATTTATATACACACCCATTTATAAACACCCATTTCTTAAAGGTACTCTCACATGACATAGGTGATAGTCCTCTTGAGTTAGGGTTAAGAGTAATTTGTGGTGATAAAAATGTTTTGGGAAAGTATTATACTCCATAGAATCCCTACATGCAGAAGGAGATCATTCAGCCTATTGAGTCTGCACCGATCCTCCGAAACAAAACTCCACCTCGGCTCGCTCCCTCGCCCTGTCCCGTAACCATGCATATTGATCACAATCAGGTATAGCCAAAGGAGAACTGCAGCTGCGCTGTTTCTAAGAGTCTAAAAGCCTGCCTCCATTACAATCTCATCTTTAACACCATCAAAACTTGAATCCACTCCTTTTGGTACTTCTGAACTGGGTTTCTCCAACAGATTCTGTACAGCCCTCCCAATCTCTATCTTCTATAAATTCTAACTCATCAGAACTTTTTATTTTAAAAAAAGTTCATTCTCTGGATGTGAATTCTTAATCGTGGAGTGTCTGAAGTACAAATACGTTGCAACTGAGTGGTTTGCTAGGCCAGGTCAGAGGGTATTTAAAAGTCACCCACATTGTTGTGGGATTAGAATCACATAATAGGCCAGACTAGGTACGGCAACAGGTCACCTGGACTATGAACCAGTAGTGTTTCTATGCCAATCCAAAAACTTCATGGTAATTTTTACTAGTACCAGATTTTTAAAACAAATGTCCTCATTAGTGACAGAACATCTGGAATTTCTTCCTAATGTCATCCTATTAACATTTATCTCTCCACTTTCAAAAGCTTTCTTAGAACGACCTTGTCTTTGTCTTCCCAAACTCCTGTTTAAAGTCTGTTTTGTGCTGTTCTTTTTCTGAGAGTACACATCATATAATGTTTTATTATTACTGGAAAAAGAGATCACCCTCTACCCAAACGCCCACAAGTCAGACACACACAGAGGGAGGGGGAGGGGTAAAAATAATAGGAATTAAAATATGAAATGAAAGATGAGTGTCCTTGCTTCTGATGCTGAGGTCGTTGCAGCAGGATGTCCCTCAGGATGCTTAGGGATCAAAGCTACAGGATGGATTGCTGATGAGGATCTTCTGGCAGTAACATTCAGTTATAAACTCCAAGGCGGTAGGATTTTCTCTAGGGGAGTCACTTTAACTTTTATTGCCCTGAGCCTTCACTCCAAAAGAACAGCCTCAGGCCAGTTTGATTCTCAAGACCCTCAGTCTCGCCTTTCCCCCTCAGCCTCAGACAATGTTTTAAACTTAACTGGTTTCCAGGCTCACCAGAATGGCACTTAGCTTTACTGAGGAAAACAGGTTATCGGAGAAACAGCTTCCACAAGATTTTAGAGAGGTCGGTTAGCATTTCAGGGAGAGAAATCTAAAGACATCCCTCCAGCTATGTCTTCAGGAATTAAACACTCACAGGCTGGATAGAGCAGAAAAGGTGGCTGGATCCGTTTACCTGGAGAGAACTCCAGCCGAGGTGTTGATCTGTTGCTGGAGTTTTAAAACTGAAACCAAGATCAAATCTTCCTAACTCTGCAGAACATTCCAGAATGGTCAGCACCAATCTGCATCGAGTATCAGCTAAGGCCCGGCATTTTAAAACAACTCATTGGCTGACAGCCGAGTACATCAAGATGTGTCATCATTGATCTTCCCTGAATATGCCGATCTTTGCTCTTTGCAACCTGCCTTGCCTGAGGTCTTGGTCAATGCTCAGGTTACCAGCCACTCAAATTAAAGGTGAAGTCCATATTAAAGGTATATGCAAATATTTGTCCATGTACAAAAAATTAAATAGCAGAACAACAGAAATTAAAAGGAGGAAAAGAGAACAGACCGGGATTAAACAGGAGGATTGTTGTAATCAAAGCTTTTGTCCTTGCACTCCGGATACTTTGCAAGAATACCGATATATAAGGCAAACAACAATTTATACTGTATGATAAGAAAGTGATGATTGGTTGGCAAGTAGACTCTGATAGAGACAGTGCCATGGAGAATGTACCAGGTGAATGACAGTTAACTACCAAGCATTTTTTGAAATATAAACCAGGTATTTTGATCCTGATTGGTCACAGCATTGCTCTGGGGAATAAGTCAACAAATGGCTGTCGCTTATTTAGCTAAAACAGACACAGTGTGTATACATGTTCTTTCTGCCTGCAAAGAACAGAACACTGTGTGTTAATATATAAAACTTCCAGTACACGCAAATATGCCACATTGTGAGCAGATCCTAAATTGGTTTCAGCATTCTCAGGACAATGCCTTAACCAATCAGGGTCAAACTGTTTGGTCTATATTTAAAACAATGCCCAATAGTTAACTGTCAGTCAACTGGTGCATTCTCCATGGCAACGCTTCTATCAATCAGAGTCTACTTATCATACAGTATAAATTGTCATTTTCATTTTATATTGGGATTTTTGTGAAGTGTCCTGATGAGTGCAAGATGAAAAGCTTCGTCATGCCTCTTCTCACAGCAATACTTAAATTCTGTACTACCTAATGACTAATTGAGTACTTCATTATGTAACTCAGGATGATGTTCCAAAGTACACCACAGACAATGATTCACTGATTTGCAGATATTATTTGGCAAACACGGCAGCAGTTATGCATGCAATGTCAGTCACGAAACACTGAGATGAATGACCAATTAATTTGCTTTTAGTAGTGTTTGCATCTGGAAAGAATGGTTGCCAAATACTGGAGAGCTTGTGTTTTTCTGTCTATGAAAAGTGTTATGGGGTCTTTAATATGTATCTTAACAGTAACAACAAAATGCACATCTGTGAGTAGGGTATATTAAGGAGATAAAGGAACTGTGGGTGATGGATTTCTGTGTCTATTCGGAACCCTGGATATCCGTTATCCCTTCTCAGTTTCCAAATAACAGAGATCAAGTCTGTGCTTTTTGGCAAAGTCCACTTGTACTTTATTTGTCAACTGTGCCACTGGAAAACTTATTTTCAATACAACATTTAGGAAGTTCCGACTAGCCCTGCAGCAAGCTAGTCAGATTGATTGTCTTTAGCGAATACAGTAGTTAAGATTTCATTCAATTGCAGATAGTGGTAATCCTTCAAATCATAATACACAGGATAACATGACTAAGTGATTTAAACAAAAGAAAGATGGCAATTAGCAAGTAGCAAAGAAATAAGTTTCAGAAATATAGATAGGGTGATTCCGGAATGAGTTTTTCCATCCCGAAAAGTGATTCTTAAGGAGATTATTATTTTAAGGTCTGGCCTTTTTACTTCTGACTGGCTTTAACTAATTTATAATTCACTCAATTCGAGCAATTAGGCCAAACTGTCTGTCCATCAGTTTAAGAGCTATATGTATTTAAATATATTGGTGCCAATTTCCCATTCCAGTGCTTGCCAATTTAATTAGAAAAACACAGTTTTTGTTAAGAAATTATCAGCCCTAGACTGGCTGTTACTATAGAAACGGGACTGCTCGTACTGGACAGTCACCCAGTTGTCAACCATACAATGGGGCCTTTTAGCTAGTTGACGTCACTGTCCTTGTAGTCTCAAGCAACTTGCTAATGTGAAATTAAAGTGTATGATCTGGATTAACCCTTAGTGGATTCCCAGCTATTGTTGCACTGAAGTAATGCTTAATATGATTATAGTTAATTATTCTTAATGAGTTCTCAATTAAACCTCTATCATCTTCCCTTACTCTCATGGTTATAGCTGACTAGAAAAGTCATTTCTATCAGTGGGCAACAAAGCAAATAGATGGGCACTGGTTTAATGCATTTACAAGGTTTGTATCCACTCCCACATTGGAGAACCTGCCACTATCATTGCTGAAGCCTTGGAAAGGGGTGTGATCCCATCACCTTCTGACTGAAGTTGTGACTGCTACCACTGAGCCCATTGATGCATGTTCTCAGGAGCAAACGTTTCCTGAGGTAATGGCTTAACTTTTGTCTGGTGCTAAAGTTCTCCCTCTTTTTTTTCTCAGGTGAGCGACTTATCATTTCATGATTCTCTGGCAACATTTATAGCTATTTTAATAGCCAGACAATGTTTGCTGTTGGAGGATCTGATTCGCTGTGTGGCCATCCCATCGCTCCTTAATGCAGGTAATCATCTATCTTAGAATCATCATCTTCAAGTGCCAAGATGATCTATTCCTGTCTGCCATTGAAAAATAGAATTAAGAATGTGCCTGTTCGCTATGTTCGTACTTGTATTTTAGTTATGAGCATTAACTCCATCAGTGCCACATTGACTTGTTTGAGTAGTCTATCAGTGGCAGAGATGTTTTTTCAATAACTATTGGCAAAATTTGGAGAGCTCTTACTGGAACAAAATTGTTATCCTCCCCTCTTGAAACTTGAAAATTTTCTAAGCGTTTTACTTGCTGACCTATTGTCCTAGTATTGTTTACTTTTTCAGTCCCCTCCAGAAACTTGGGCAACTCTGCAGTTCCACAGGCAGGAGCACATTTTCCATGTTCTAATAGTTTCGCAGTGAATTGTGTTCTAGGATGAATAGTGCTCAACTGATATCAAAGGAAATAGTCTCAGTGTTTTCCTGTTGTAAGATAATTATTAATGAATTAGGTGCTTCTTTTGTAGTCCTTCCTTTCCTGCATCCTTTCTTCCATCTATCATTTTCTACAAATACCAATTTCAAATAACATTTTTGAAATGAAAGGTACATCACTATGAGTTTCATGTAAGACATTGAACTTCGGGTGCAGGGTCTCAAATCAAAAACTGGAGTTGTCTGAAAATCGTACATTTTTAGAATGTGCCTTCCATTTTAATTGAGTAAAATAAACAATAACACTTTACCTGGACAATTCGGCTAGACACGGCATTGGTACAGTGTGGCGCCAGGCTCATTTTCTGCTTCGCCTCTTGCATCCTAGTCTATTCCCTGACTCTTAAGTAACCCTTGACCCCCACCCAACCTCGCTTGGCCTGAACTGCCCACAGCCTGAAACACCTGACTCACAATCCAACAAGATCTGATGACCGGCACGACCTGGTCCCAAAGCTTCTGGTTGTGAGACATTGTGTTGTGTATCATATATTTGCCTTTGTGTCATATGTAATTTTTGTTAATGGAAATTTCCATTTTAATTCAATAATATATAGATTGCACATTTTAGTATAAGCTTGGTTATTTCATATAATTGAATGATAATTGAGAATCTCCAAATGTTGATATTTCATGCATGATATAACAAAATCCTAAAGATGACAATGAAGCTGAAGGTAATATATAAACTAAAAGAAACATGGATGCCAACCTGGCCAAGGCATGGAATAGAAGAGCAGACAGATTATCATAGAACTGTATAAAATTTATTAGGTTACAGCTCTGGTCATGGCATTATAGGGAGGAAATAATTGTGCTGGAGAAGGTGTGGGGGAGATTTATAAGCAAGTTACCAGAAATTGAGAATTTTAAATGTGGGGAAAGATTGTATAGGCTGAGTTTGATTCTTTGAAACATGTGAGGCACATGGAAGATTTATCGGCATGCATAGACGAGAGGTGTTTGATGACGACCTGTGCCATACATTTTCCATGTTTTGACAGAAAAGTGTTGTAAGAACTGCAAACAGTGCAGAGGGCGTGTGGCATCGTTGCAAATGCTGTTCTCCAGAGGGGTTGTTAAACTAGTTTCTAACTGCTGATTCATGAAATTGTAAAAATCCAATGGCATTATTTAAATTTGGACCTCTTTTGTTATTCTGACCACAATTCCTCCTTTACCACAAAAAGTTAAATCAGCTGGTCACTGGGTATTGCTGACGGTGGGGCTTTGCTGTGCACAAGTTGGTTGCCATATTTACCTGATAACATCGCAACAAACGTAGTCCAATAATATAAACAAAATACTGCGGATGCTGGAATCTGAAAGGAGAGCAGAAGACGCTGGAAAATCTCAACGGGTCTGCCAGCACCTACCAGATGCTTCTGAATATACCATTGTTTTAGGACATGCGGACAATGTGGTAAGGTATTATTTGGATGAAAATGTTTCCCTCTCACTGAATCATAGCATTCTCAAAAGTACTTCACGCAAATTAAATAATTTCAAATAGTAACAATTGACTCGTATCTGAAATGTTAACTAATCTTTCCCTTTCAGCTGATGATTGAACTAAGTTTGGTTCCAGCATTGTTTTTCTACTTAGACATTCTGAGAATGGGCAAATTGTAATATCGTTGCATATTTGGCACACATTCCTGCTTGGCTGTTTTACAAAAATACAGAACATGCCAATAAGTGTCTTTATTTGTTTTGCAGCTTGCAGTGAGCAGGATTCAGAACCTGGCGCTCGTCTAACATGCAGAATCCTCCTTCACTTGTTTCGGACGCCACAGTTAAACCCTTGTCACCAGGACAGCAGTAAGTGAAGTATATTGCATGTACTGTCTTTTAACCAGTGGAAACATAGAAATTAAATGTTGGCCTTGACTTGGATTCAGTCATGCCCAGGGAGGAGAGATCTGTAGTTTTCTCTGTCTAAGCTAAGTTTTTTAATCAAAACAGAATTTATCTGAACATTGATTTCATGAAGATCATTCAAAAAAATGTGTTTGTTTTGAAAGAACATCTGTGCTAAGTACAATATTGAATATACCTAGGGGAGAAGATGAAAAGAAGGTGCAATCTACTTTTTGATATAAAATACTTACCTGTCTAGTTTTTTTTCATGTCTTCAACTTTATCTTTAGAACTTTTTTTTTAAGTTCACTTATTTCTAAGAGCAGTCATTCAAGAGGAGAATTTTTATAGGACATTCCTTTTCTAAACTGACGCTATACAGTGTCAGTTTATCCCTGCCTTCTATCCAACGTGTGTTAACTGTCAGAGTTGCCTGTGACTTGAAAGAAGCACATTCAGTGTTGACAAAGATTCTACACTAGACTGGGCTGCTGAAGTGGAAAGTTACATTGGCATATGCAGTCTTTGTTTGTTCAGGTACAGAGAGGCTTTGAAGTCTGACATTAGTGTGGTTGCTGCAACGTTTATGACTGAGACATCTTGCTTTTCTAGTTAAGGACGTGCATGACAGAGTGTGGGTTCGAACAAGTAACATTGCTGGTGACAGCTATAGTTAAAATTTCTTGACATTGTTGACAGTCAATGGTTTCTTCTGATAGAGCAATTTTTTCAGATAAACCTACAGTAGGGATTCGTTCATCCTGTGACAGACACCTGCTGGCAGCATCGCAGAACAGCATTGTGGTGGGAGCAGTTTTTGCCGTCCTCAAAGCTATATTTATGTTGGGTAAGTGATGCCAATATTGATTACTGGTAGGATTGAGGGGTTCCTTTTTGTTTGGCATGTTTGTTTTGCATTCCCACAGAATTGTTAAGGCCATTTGACCCATTGTGTCTGCACATGCTCTCCAAGTGACATTGTGACTTTGTGCTATTTGTTATGGGCCAGGGTTTAGAGAACCCCAAAGTGTGTCATGGAGTTCAGCTGACCCACAACGTTTAATAGATTGTGGTATGGGAAGCACACGGCCCACTCTACAGGTGTGGTACAGCAGAAATGGAAAAGTATTTTTTAAAGCAAAACAATGTTTATTCTATTAATTCAAGTTAACCTTTTTAAAACATACAGTGAACATCTTAGCAACCATTAATTCAAATACAACCCCCAAAGAATACAACACTACGTAATCCTTAAGCTGTCCTTTTAACATCCAGAAGACTTTTTTTTTTAAAAAACCTTTAAACAGAAATACATCAGGGTAAAGTCACTACTGAGAGCAGTTATTAGTTTTAATCACCAAAGGATCGATTTACAGTTTTTAGACTACAGAAAGAGAGACTCATACACCTTCTGGCTGTGACTGCAGCTATCCAGCTCTGAAAACAAAACTAAAACACACCCTGCAGCAAACAGCCTAAAACGAAAGTAAAAATCTGACAGCCCAGCTCCACCCACTCTCTGACATCACTGCAGTAGTAAACACCCATTTTCTTAAAGATACTCTCACTACAGATGTTTATATACATACCCATTTATAAACATCCATTTCTTAAAGGTACTCTCACATGACACATTCAACTGCCTTTTCCCCGTACCTGTCCACATGTTTCTATTCAAATGATCATCTAATGCGCACTTGAATGCCTCAATTGAATCTGTTTCCGCCACACTTCCAGGCATTACGGTAGCACAAGTAGATAGCGCCGTGGCTTCACAGCGCCAGCGTCCCAGGTTCGATTCCGGCTTGGGTCACTGTCTGTGTGGAGTCTGCACGTTCTCTCCGTGTCTCTGTGGGTTTCCTCCGGGTGCTCCGGTTTCCTCCCACAGTCCAAAGACTTGCTGGTTAGGTGGATTGGCCATGATAAATTGCCCTTCGTGACGAAAAAGAATAGGAGGGGTTATTGGGTTACGGGGATAGGGTGGAAGTGAGGGCTTAAGTGGGTCAGTGCAGACTTGATAGGCCGAATGGCCACCTTCTGCACTATGTTCTATTACATTCCAGACCCAAATCACTCGTTGTGTGAATTTTCTTTTCTCGTATCACATTTGCTTCTTTGGCAAAATACTTTAAATCTGTGTCCTCTTGTTCTAGATGCCTTTAGTTTCTCTGTCTACTCTGTCCAGCTCTCTCATGATTTCGAACATCTATATCAAATCTCCTCTTAGCCTTCTTCTCTTCAAGGAGAGATAAGCCAGGGAACTATAGACAGTGAGTCCCAACCCCTCTAATCTCTCCTCATAACTGACGTTTTTCATCACTAGAACCATTTTTGTAAACGTCTGCTGCACTTCTCTCCGATGCGTTCCCATCCTTTCTATAATATGACGCTCGGAACGGTACAAAACATTCCAGCTGAAGTCTAACTAGTTTCTTGTATAAATATAGCATAACCTCCTTGCTCCTGTACTCTGTGCCCCTATTAATAAACTCAAAATCACCCTCCTTCAACTAAGCCAATTTTGAATCCACCTTATCAAATTACCCTGTATCCCATGTGCATTTGACTTTTTTATAAGTCTCCCATGTGGAATCTTGTCAAAGGCTTTGTTGAAATCCATATAAACAACTGCAATGCCCTCATCTACACACCTAGTTACCACAGCAAAAAATTCAATCAAATTTGTTCGGCATTACCTCCCTCTGACAAAAGCCATGCCGATTATCCCTGATAAAATCTTGCCGCTCCAAGTGGAGATACATTCTTTCTTTCAGTATTTTCTGACGTGAGATTCACTGGCCTCACTGGCTTATCTCTGCAACCCTTCTTAAATAGTGGAACCACATTAGCTACTCTTCAGTCCTCTGGCACCTCCCCTGTGGCCAGTGAGGAATTAAAAACTTGGACGAGAGTCCCTGCAATTTCCTCCCTCGCCTCCCACAGCAGCCAGGGATACAATTTATCCGAACCTGGAGATTTGTCCACCTTTAAGCCTGCCATCACCTCCAGTACCGTGTCACTCCCAATGTCAATTTGCTCAAGTTTCCTTCCCTGAGTTCCATACCTACCTCCTTATTCTCTTGGGTGAAGACAGATTTGAAGTATTCATTCAACATCCTACCAATGTCCTCTGGCTCCACCCACATATTGCCCCATGGTCCCGAATGGGCCCTACTCTTTCTCTAGTTTTCCTCTTCCCATTGATATATTTATAGAGTATCTTGGGATTTTCCCTACTTTTACCAACCAGAGATTTCTCATATCCCCTCTTTGCTCTCCTAATTGTTTTCTGAAGTTCCACACTGTACTTTCTGTACTCCACCAATGCCTCTGCTAATTTGCTGCCCTTGTACTTGCTAAAAGCCTCTCTTTTCCTTTGCATTGTATCCTTAATATCTCTGGTCATCTGTGGTTCTCTGGACTTGTGACTCCTTCCTATTACCCGAGAGGGAACATGTTGGACCTGCACCCTCGCCATTTCCTTTTTGAATGCCCCCACTACTCTTCTGTAGATTTCACCACAAGTAACTCTCCCAGTCTACCGTAGCCAAATCCTGCCTTATTTTACTAAAATCTGCTGTCCAATCCAAAACCTTTATTTGCAACTTGTCTATTTCTTTGCCCATGACAAGCTTAAATTATTAAAATGTTCCCCCACTTGGTAGACTTGGATCAAGAATCAGATTCAATAGTGCATAATGTTGGATAGCCATATCCTGCTTTAGAAAATTTTCCTGAACACACCTAGGAACTTATGCCCCTGTCCGCCCTTTACACGACCACTGTCCCAGTCTACGTTTGGGTAAATAAGGTCTTCCATTGTAACTACTCTATATTATTTGCATCTCTCTGTAACTTTTATATAAATTTGTTCTTCTTCATCTTTCTCACTAGCTGGTGGTCTCTAGACTACACCAAGCAATGCAATTGCATCCTTTTTGTTCCTTAGCTCTAGCCAAATTGATTCTGTCCTGGAAGCCTCTGGGACATCTCTTTCTCCAGCACTGCAATGCTCTCTTTTTTTTATAAAAAAAAAGAGAATTTAGAGTACCAATTCATTTTTTCCAATTGAGGGACAATTTAGCGAGGCCAATCCACCTACCCTGCACATCTTTGGGTTGTGGAGGCGAAACCCACGCAAACACGGGGAGAATGTGCAAATTCCACACGAATAGTGACCCAGAGCCGGGATTGAACCTGGGACCTTGGTGCCATGAGGCAGCAGTGCTAACCACTGTGACACCATGCTTGATGCAATGCTCTCTTTACCCAATACTACTTTCCTTCCTCCTTTCCCTCTCTCCTCTGAACAGCTTGTACCCAGGAATATTGAATACCCAGTCTTGCCCTTTCTTGAGCCAGGTCTCTGTTATCGGCACAACATATTTCCACGACGCAATCTGCGTCTGTAACTCCCCAGTTTTACTCTCCTCCTGGATTCACACACTTGCTCAATACCCTGATTTAGATGTCATTTCATTCTATCTTACTCTGACTTCACCTATTAACATAATATTCTCTTTACGCGTGCTCTCTGCCCCTCCCAGTATTTTGTGCACCTTGGTATTCTCTTAATGTTTCCTCTTGGTTCGCACACCCCTACTGTGTTAGTTTGAAAGCTTTTCAACAGCACTGGCAAGGAACATAGTACCAGCTCTATTCAAGTGCAACCCGCCCGGTTTGTATAGGGTGCCATCGCCCCCAGAGCCAGTCCCAGGGAAACCAAGCTTACAAAACTCTTCTTCCTGCACCATCTTTCCAGCCATGCATTCAGCTGCCATATCCTCCTATTTCTGTACTCACTTGCAAGTGACACTGGAGTGATCCAGAGATCACTATGTTTATCCTGTTGACTAATATCCTACCTAGCTCCCTATATTTTACAGGACCCCAAACCCCCTTTCTAAATAAGTTATTGGTACCAATGTGGACCACGACCTCTTGCTATTCACCCTCCCCCAGAAGCACGTCCTACGCTGCTCCGTGAGATCCTTGACCCTGGCACCAGGGAGGCAACATACAATCCTGGAGTCACGTCTATGGCCACAGAAATACCTATCTGTTCCCTTAACTAATGAATCCTCCTATCATTATTGCTCTTCACTTCTTCTTCACCTCCTGTACTATCGAACCACTCGTAGTGCAACAAACCTGGCTCTGACTGCACTCTGATGAGGATCCAACGCCCCCACCAGCTTCCAAAATGCAAAACCGATTTCTGAGCAAGACGTCAGGGGACTCAGCACTCTGCCTAATTCTCTTGGCCTGCCTGATGGTCACCCATTCCAACTATGCTTCCAGGCCATTGAGCCTGGAAGGTGTGACCACCTTTTGAACGTGCTACCCATATAGCTCCCAGCCTCACAGTGTTACTCATGCTCTAAAACCCAGAGGTTGAGTTTCTGCAGCTGATAGCACTTCATGCATATGTGATCATCTAGGATACCAGTAACATCTATGACTATGTATGTTATAGCCCATGTAGTCCACTTGACTGGACTGCCCAGCCACATCTTAATTTTATTCACTTTTATTTCACTTTCGTCTATTGGCACTGTGTTATGCCCCAAATTGAAATCTGCTGACCCGTGTTTCATTATTAATGTAATGTTTCTTGATATCCTTTATAGGAATGAAAATCAGGAACACTACTTGAGGGCTAAAGATCTTAATGTTCAATTTCTATTTTAACTACGAGGGTTGAAATTATTAATCGCACCATTTCAGTTATCTTCCCATGGAAGATAAAGCAAGCGATTTTGGATGAAATTGTTTCATTGTAGTTCAGCAAGATCTTGTATGCAGCAAATTTCTTACTGAAAAATTGTAATGTCTGAGCATTTGTTTATGAGCATTTGTTTTAATGGATGGAGAGTCCACCTGTGCTTTTGCAATAAGCTGCCTTTTGTACATTAGGCACCACTATTTGAGCATGATCTATGAAAACTCTACTGTTAGTACTCCCAAGAATCAACAGGTAGGGTAATAATGAGGGAATAAACGTATATGGACTCTGATGGGGTGAGCATCAAATATACAAATGGCCTTTCCCTGTTCCATTTTCCTGTTCACCAAAGGAAGCTTGGATAAGTAACCTTGAGCTGAGAGAGGAGGTTGCTCTGGATAGCTTTATTCCACAACAAAGATGTAGTAGAATAGCTTTGTGGTAAAATTAAAATTTAATCTCGGAGGCTCCCCAGACAAAATTAAAAGATCTTACTTTTCTATTTCAGGTGATGCTGAATTGAAAGGCTCTGGCTTTACACATTCTGGTGGAATGGAAGATCTTGCAGATGATGATGTAGGAGTCAAAAAATCTGGCAGCCGGGCTGTTTCTATTGAAACAGCCAGTTTAGATGCTTATGCTAAATATGTGCTGAAGAATATCTGTCAGCAGGTAAGGGGGCATTAAATCTGAGGCACTGAAATTAAGCTTCTCTATATTCATGCACACTCTATCTTCATAGATGTAATTTCCTGTATTTTTAGTCTGGACGACCGAGACAGAGTTTGAAAATGTTTTTGTTGTATCACCAACATATGACTGCTGAAATAAGTTCCATTCTTCACTATTTTAATTGTGTTCCTTTGTGCAGGCCTCACATATTACAATAAGAAACTTGCATTTATTTGGTACATTTAATTTATTAACCCCCACTCCCCCAAGGTGCTTCTCTGATAAAATTAGACATCGAGCCAAAAACAGAGTCAGGATAGGCAAAATAAAAGTTTTTTAAAATAAATTTAGAGTACCCAATTATTATTTTTTTCCAATTAAGGGGCAATGTAGTGTGGCCAATCCACCTAACCAGCACATTTTTGGGTTGTGGGGGTGAAACCCAAGCAGACATGGGGAGAATGTGCAAACTCCACACGGACAGTGACCCAGGGCCGGGATTTGAATCCAGTGCTAACCACTGCGCCACATGCCGCTCCTGCAAAAGACAAGTTTAATGAGGATTTTAATAAAGGAGAGCGAAAGAAAGAGAAATTTAGGGATGAAATTCCAGAATTTACCATCCAGTTGCCTGACTTTACCACCGCTAAGGTTGAGGTGAAGGAAGTAGGGATATAAGAGAGGCACGGGTTGAAGGAACACAATTATCAGAGAGCCATTGAGCTGTAGGTCATTACCGAGACTACGGTAAGGGGGTGGTAGTGGGGAGCAAGACCATGGAGGAATTTGGGCATGCGGATAATTTTAAAATGGAGAAATTAGGGGACTAGGAGCCTGTGTAATTTGATGAGTATAAAACAGAGGTTTGGTGTGAGTTGGGATACGTGCAACAAAGTATGGATGAGCTCAAGTTTATGGAGGGTAGAAGTTAGGAGGCCCATCAAGAGAGCATCAGATAATAGTGTCTTAAGGTAAGTAAATCATGGAACAGCGTTTCAGCAACAGATTAATTAAAGTAGGGGTGGATGTGGATGATATTACTGAGGTGGAAGTGGTCAGTCTTGATGATAAAGAAGATATAGGGCCAGTAATTACATTTTGAATGGTCAAAATATTGGTTTGCTTAACAAATGGTTTCTGCCTTTAAGGGGACACAGCCTGACTTTGGTAGCAGAGTACTGCATTACTTACTACATTGTATTACTCAAGTTTTTATTGATGTCTTTCCTCACAGGAGTGGGTGGGAGAACGCTGTCTAAAGAGTTTATGTGAGGATAGCAGTGCTCTGCAGGATCCAGTTCTGACTAACAAACAGGCACAACGACTTTTACAACTGATCTGCTATCCTCACCGGCAGCTGGATAGTGAGGAAGGGGACAACCCACAACGTCAAAGAATCAAACGCATTCTACAGGTAAGGAACAATGCATATTGAGAAGGATAGCAACAAAAACCACCCTCAAGTATTTTGTGGTGACAGGATAAATTGAATGGCGGCCCTTGCTCTCATGTCACAAGGTGTTGTAACGTAGGTTAAAGGGCCGTTGAATGATTTAGAGGCACCATCCCCAACCTCACCCACTCACTTCAGAAGGTGCAGAGAAGATTTGCAAAAATGATATCAGAAATGTGTGGGTATACATGTCAGGAAAGGATTGGGGTCACATCTCTTCAAAAAAGAAGGCTGAGGGATGACTTCACAGATGAATTTGATGAGGTCACGGAGGTTTGATTAGGTTAATGTTGTGAACACACAGTATGTGGACTCCAAAAGACATTTGATAAAGTGCCACACAACAAACTTGTGAGCAAAGTTGGAGCTCATGGAATAAAGAGAACAGTGGCAACATTGGTACAAAATTGGCATGGTGACAGGAATCCGAGTAGTGGCAAATAGTTGTTTTTGGGCTGTAAGGTTTATAAAGGATGTCTCCATGGGTCGGTGTTTGGACCCTTGCTGCTTCTGATATATTTATTAATGACCTAGAGCTTGGTGTACCAAAATTTGTAGATGATACTAGACTTGGACGTATTGTGAACTGTGAGGATGATGGTGCATAACTACAAAAGGACATAGGTTAGCGGAATAGATGGACAAGTGACAAATGAAATTTCATGCCAAGAAGTGTGAAGTGATACATTTTGGCAGTAAGAATGCAGAGAGACAATTTAAAACAAAGGGTGCAGTTCTAAACTGGGTGCAGGAGTAAAGGAACCTGGAGCAGAGGCTGTTTATCACAGGGCTAAATTGCTGGCTTTGAAAGCAGACCCAGGCAGGCCAGCAGCACGGTTCAATTCCCGTAACAGCCTCCTCGAACAGGCGCCGGAATGTGGCGACAAGGGGCTTTTCACAGTAACTTCATTTGAAGCCTACTTGTGACAATAAGCGATTTTCGTTTCATGTGTATGTGCATAAATCATTAAGGCTCACAGGACAGGTTGAGAGAGTAGCTAATAAAGCATATGGCATTCTGGGCTTTATAAATAGGGACATCGAGTGCAAGTAAGAAATTAAGTTAAACCTATATAAAATACTGGTTCAGCCTCAACTGCATCCAGTTCTGGGCACCACACTTTAGGAAGGATATGAAGACATGAAACAAGGTGGAGAAAAGATTAATGAGAATGGTTCCAGGACCGAGGAACATCAGTTATGTAGATAGATTGAAGAAGTTGGTATTCTTCTCCTTGGAGAAAAGAAGGTTGAATGGAGATTTGATATAGTTGTTCAAAATTGTGAAGGATCTGGACAGAGTGGATAGGGAGAAATTGTTCTCTGGTGGACAGATTGAGAACTAGAGGGCAAGAATGTGCAAACTCCACTCCACACAGACAGTTACCCAAGGTCAGAATTGAACCTGGGTCCCTGGCACTATGAGGCAGCAATGCTAACCACTGTGCCACAGAACTGCCCATGTTTCCTCTTGTGGTGAACTAGAGGCCATCAAAATAAGATGGCCACAAAGAAATCCAATAGGAAATACTGACAAATTTCTTTACCGAAAGAATAAGAATGTGGAGCACCTTACCACAGAAATAGATTGAAGTGAACAGTAGAGATACATTTAAAGGGAAACTAGACAAGCATATAAGGGAGAAGGGATTTGGATGAGAAAAGATGGGAGAATTCTCAAGTGAAACATAAATACTGGCATAGACTATTTGGGCCAAATGGACTGTTTTTGTGCCATATATACTTTGCTACCCTGTGTTACTTTCATATCTGGAGGTGTTTCTGGCTATCGGCAACCCATCAACACAGTTGGCAGCTGCAACTCACTCAAGCAGTCCCAACCTATCTCTGACGTTCTCCAACCTTCTGCGCCAAAAATACGCATTTCTTAAATGAAATACTAAGTTGACCATTTTTCCCCCATTTATTTCAGAACCTTGATCAGTGGACAATGAGGCAATCGTCATTAGAACTGCAGCTTATGATTAAACAGAGTGTCATCAGCGTAAGTAAAAGGCATTAAAAACAGAAAATACTGGAAACCCTCAGTAACTCAGGCAGCAACAGAGTTTCAGCTTGATGACCATTCATCAGAGGTTTGTTCATTAATCTGATGAAGCGTCATGGACCTGAAGCATCAACACTGTTTCTGTCCCTACAGGTGGTGTCTGACCTGCTGAGTATTTCCAGCATTTTCTGTTTTTATTTCAGTTTTGCAGCATCTGCAGTAATTTGATTTTGTATAAGTAAAAGGCGGTCACTGTGCTTTTGTGTTCGTACCTATACGTGAATGTAGGGATTCTCCATTCCTGGAAAAAAATTATTTCCCAAATAAGCTTGCATCGTTAAAGAATTATTTGTCTGAATTCAATTTCCACAGTGCTTCTGAACTTCACTAGCTATTGGAAACCTTTTATCCTCTTCTGTTCTAAACCTGTACCGAGTCAGGTTTTGCCCATCAACTGCTAGTAAGAATGCACAGTTTTGTCTTTACTGACATATTGGATGGTAAATATGCGACACAGCTGTCATCCAATGTAACACGTTGACTCGTGAGTGTGAGAAAGCCAAAAATGAGAATACATCAAGTTTGGAAATGTTGTACCTGAGTGTAATTCAGATGTAACATGAGGGGAAACAACACCCGACTATAAGTGACAGCATGCAACTAGATGGGTTGTTTCACCAACATGATAATGATAATGTTAGGAGTAGGACCAGTTTTTTTTTTAATTTTACACTTGATGGCAGAGTCAACCAATTCTACAGATACAACATGTTGCAAAATTCCCTTTTCTTGTTTCTTATAAGTGTGTCTCTATCCCAATAATCAAAATAGGCTAACTTTCCTATAATCCTACATCTTTATATGTGTAATATCATGAAATAAAACACATGGCCTGGATTTTAATTCTCGGGCCCAGAGCGCAGAGTTGGGACATTTCCTGACTCTTCAAAGGTGGCCTGGAAGGTCAGATTTTTGTTTTCAGCTGGTAGGGTTCCCTGGGAATTGGGACGAGTGAACCCAGAACGAGTGCCGAGGATGCTGGGTGTGGAGGTGGGATGGGCTGAAGGCCTGCCTATGGGTGCTTTAGCACTGTTTAAAACAAAACAGAAAACAGGAGCCCTTCTTCCCCTCCATAATACCCCTTCCTTACATATTCCTGATGCACCACTCATGCCAGCACATGCCACTGTTTGCCCACCCACCCCCATGGCCTGTCATATCCTTCATTCAACCTACATACATCCAAATTAGGAACAGGAGTTGCCCACTTTGCTTCTCAAGCCTGGTCTGCCATTCAATAACATCATGGCTGATCTGATTGTAATTTCAACCCCACATTCCTGCTTACCCCCGATAACTTTCACCCCCTTGCTAATCAAGAATCTATCTAGCTCTGCCTCAAAAATGTTTAAATACTCGCCTTCTACTGCTTTTTAAGGAAGAGAATTCCAGAGACTCTCAACGCCCCGAGAAGAAAATTCTCATCTCTTGTCTTAAATGAGCGACCCCATATTTCTCAACAGTGACCCCTAGAAACAGGCTCTCCCCATCCACTCTGTCAATACCCCTCAGGACCTTAACGATTTTGATCAAGTTGCCACTTAACTCTTCCAAACTCTAGTGGATTCAAACCTAACTAACCTCTCAAACCGTGCCTTGTAAGACACCCCTCCCATTCCTGGTATTAGTCTAGTAAATTTTGTCCAAACTGCTGCTAACGCATTTACATATTTCCTTAAATAAAGAGACCAACACTGTACACAATGCTCCGGATATGGTCTCACCAGTGCCCTATGGGGCAGCACGGTAGCATTGTGGATAGCACAATTGCTTCACAGCTCCAGGGTCCCAGGTTCGACTCCGGCTTGGGTCACTGTCTGTGCGGAGTTTGCACATCCTCCCCGTGTGTGCGTGGGTTTCCTCCGGGTGCTCCGGTTTCCTCCCACAGTCCAAAGATGTGCAGGTTAGGTGGATTGGCCATGATAAATTGCCCTTAGTGTCCAAGATTGCCCTTAGTGTTGGGTGGGGTTACTGGGTTATGGGGATAGGGTGGAGGAGTTGACCTGGGGTAGGGTGCTCTTTCCAAGAGCTGGTGCAGACTCGATGGGCCGAATGGCCCCCTTCTGCACTGTAAATTCTATGATTCTATACAATTGAAACATAACCTTCCTACTTTTGTAATCAATTCCCATCACAATAAATGATCACATTATATTAGCTTCCCTAATTACTTGTACCTGTATACACTCCTTTCGTGATTCATGCACTAGGATACCCAGATCCCTCGACAACTCAAGAGCTCTGCAATCTCTCACCATTTAAATAATAAGCTTTTTAATCCTTCCTGCCAAAATGGGCAATTTCACATTTGCTCATATTATACTGCATTTGCCAGATTTTTGCCCATTCACTTAACCTATCTATGTCCCTTTGTAGCCTCCTTATGTCCACTTCACAATTTACTCTTGCTCATCTTTGTTTCGTCAGCAAATTTAGCAACCTTACCTTCAGTCCGTTCATCCAGGTCATTTATATATTATGATCTCTGTGGCACACCACTCGTCACATCCGGCCAACCAGAAGAAGACCCTTTATGCCAACTGTGTTTCCTGTTAGCTAACCAATCTTCAATCCATGCCAATATGTTACCCCCTACATCATGAGCTTTTAATTCACGCAATGACATTTAATGTGGCACCTTATCAAATCCGTCCTGTGATTCTAAGTACAGTACATCCACTGGTTCCCCTTTATCCACAGCACAAATGACTCCTTCAAAGAACTCCAATAAATTGGTTAAACATAATTTCTCTTTAACAAAAACATGTTGACTCTGCCTGATTGCCTTGAATTTTTCCAAGTGCCCTGCTATAACATCTCTAATGACTAATATTTTCCCTATGACAGACGTTAGGCTAACTGCCCTATGGTTTCCTGTTTTCTTTCTCCCTTTGTTTTTGAATAAAAAAGTTAGATTTGCTATTTTCTGAACTCTTGGGACCTTGCCTGTGTCTAAGGGATTTTGGAAGATTAAAAACAATGCATCAACTATCTCATTAGACACTTTCAAAACCTTAGGACGAAGTCCATCCGGATCAGCTGATGTGTCAGCCCCAAGACCCAACAATTTGCTCAATACCACTTCCCTGGTGATTGGAATTTTATTTCTATTTCCTGGTTTACAGCTATTCTGGGACTTGTCCTCTATACTGAAGACAGATGAAAAAAAACTGTTTAATTAATCTGCCATAGCTCTACTTTATATTACCAATTCTCCAGAAGCACTTTCTATTGGGCCAATGCTCACTTTGTTAACTCTTTTCTTATTTAACTACCAAAGAAACTCTTACTGTCCGTTGCTGGCTAGCTTTTTCTTTTACTCTAGTTTTTCCCTCCTCACCAATCTTTTTGTTATTCTTTGATGTTCTTTATATTCCTTCCAATCTTCTGAGCTGCCAGCAAATACATGTTTTTTCTTTTAAGTTCAATACTGTCTTTAACTTTTTTAAATTAACCACAGATGGTGGGTCCTCCCCTTGGACCTTTTCCTGATTGGAATGCGTCTATTGTGTGCATTCTGAAATATCAGTTTAAATGTCTGCCACTTAATATCTGTTGATCGATCCCCTAAGTACTCTTTTTAATTCATTTTAGTTAGCTCCGCTTTCATGCCCTCATAATTGCCCTGATTTAAGTTTAATGTACTTGTTTTGGACGTCCTCTCCTCTCCCTCAAACTGAATGTCAAATTCAATCATTATGATCGCTGCTACCTAGGGTTGCCTTCACTAAAGGTATTCAATGAATCCTATCTTATTACACAATACCAGTGCTAGTATAGCCTGCCCTCTGGTTGGTTCCAGAACATGCTGTTCCAAGAAACTATCCTGAAAACATTCCATGAACTCCTCATCTATGCTTTGCCCACCTGATTTTTCTGATCTAATGTAGATTAAAATCCTCCATGATTATTGCAGTACCTTTCTGACAAGCTCCATTATCTTTTATTTTACATTCTGTCCTACTGTTGCACTGAGGTGTGCAAACTGGACCTGGTAAAAGCAGTCCTGAATTCTGTGGGTTTGCTTGGATGTACCCTTTTTGAGGTAAGGTACCCATTTGGATATGATCACAGGACAACATTTGGAGAGGCCAGGTGCCCTTCAGGGGAAGTCAGCTGCCTCTGGGATTACTAAAAGTAGTTTCAATTAGGGGCCTCTTATATCACTCCCACAAGTTAGTTCTTGTCTTTATAATTTCTCATTTCAACCAAACTGGTTCTACATCCTGGTTTCCTGAACTTGAGTCATCTCTCTCTAATGTACTCATACTATCATTAAATAACAGAGCCACACCTCCACCTGTTCTTATCTTCCTGCCTTTCTAAATATCTAATACCCTTCAATATTCAGGTCCCATTCCACGTTATTCTGTAGTCATGTTTCTGTAATAGCTACCAGATTATACTTATTAAATTCTGTTTGTACTACTAGTTCATCTGTTTTGATTCGAACGCTATGTGAGTTCAGTTACAGAGCCGTTTACTTTGGTTTTTTTAAATTTTTGTAGCATCTAATCTTATCTGCTGATTTAATCTTAGATTTGTATTCTATGTCCTGCTGCCCACTTCATGGTCTTTCATACCCTCCATGCCAACCTATGCCCATCTACTCACTCCCTTGGCTTTCTCATCTCCTCCAAGCCAACCTATGCCCTCCACCTACCCTTATTGACCTATCATAGCACCTACGCCAACTTAGTGCCAATTCGTACAACACATGTCCCCCCTTACGCTCTTTGCCCTTAGCCCGACTTTGTCACCTCACCCAGTATCCACTATGGACAGACCACAAGAACCATGCTGAGATTAAATAAAGTTCCAAATATCTATTGCAGACTTTATTTTTTTAAACTTGCATTCATAAAAAAACCTTTACTACATTTACATTCCCTTTAACTCCATTATCCCTTATAACAACAAACCTTTCAATTATTTGCATTATCCTTTATAAAAACAGGCATTAGAACTCATAGTTCCACTTCAAAGAGTTCAGAACCACTTTGAGCTGTCAAGCAAACTGAAATGGCAGGCACCTTACTGTGATAAGGGATGGTTGTGAAATCAGTTATGCAGCACCAATCCAATAATGGTAACCCGAAGGCTTATATCAACAGACAGAGTGAAATAACAAGCAATCATTCTTTTTTAACATTCCTCACAACCACCATAAGACACCTGACCACTTTTCCCCTCCCCCGAAGGGTCACCTGACCTCCCCAAAAGCTGTCCTGTGATCATATCCAAAGGGGTGCTGTACCTCTCCCGAAGGCCATCCAAATGAGCCCACAGAGTTCAGAACTGTTTTTCCCGGTCTAATTTTCGCACCTCAGTCTTTAGTTCCCACAGAATATTGACTGATCTTATATTTTAGGAGATGAATTCTTTGCTGGAGAACATTGCTAAAGCTACGATTGAGGTATTCCAAAAATCAGCTGAAATGAATTCTTCCAATCTGAGCAGTAATGGAACTGTCAATGCTGGGGCACCTGTCTTTAGCACCAGCAGCACAAATGGAAATGCCACCAGTAAAATGAAACCATTGCTCAGGTGAGTTTTTGGTGACTTAAAAATATTGACACTGGAATGTAAAATAAAAATAGAAATACACAGCATGCCAGTTAAATCTGGAAGGAGAAAATTCAGGCTAACAATTTAATCAAAACCTCTTACCAGTCTTTTTTTAAAAATGTATGTTGGTTGATTCATTTCTGCATTTCCAGTGTTTGCTGATGATTTATTTTAGTGAGGTTTTCTTTGGATGTTTGGAGCTTAAGAACATGAAACAATATTTGACAGTATAATGCATCATAGCCAAGCCTGATCTGCCCTCACTTGACATCATTTTGACAGCCAATCATGCACTTTGCAACTGCTTGCTATATGGTGATCAGGGAATGAGACCTTACTTGATTTTGTGGTGTTTTCCTCTTTAACTTTGGCCCTGAGCTTCTGTAATGCTCACTGAGCATAGCCTTGAGATCAAACTTCACCTCGTCACGGCAGCACACAGTGAGTTTTGAAAACCTCAACTGACAGGAAATTCGGATTCATTCCAGCTGAAATTTTGTGCATGGAAGGTTTTTTTGTTCCGGGGTCCGACACATTTGTTGGAAAAATTTGTTGGCTAGTTAGATTAGCCAGACCTGCTGAGTATTTCTAGCTTTTATTATATTTGGAGATATTAGGACAGGTGACCAAAAACTTGGTGAGAGAAGATTTTAAGGATTGTCTTAAAGGAGAGGAGTTTTGTTAATTTTATCTTCTCGACTGCTGTTATTTGCTAATTGAACGGACCCCTGAGTTGCACCTGCAACTTTATAGTCTCCAGGACTTCATGATACTTGTTTTTAATTTGTTCATAGGATGAGGGTGTCACAGGGTAGGCCAGCATGTATTGCCCAGCCCTGAGGGCGGTTAATAGTCAACCATATTGCTGTGGATCTGGAATCAGGCAAGGATGATAGATTTCCATCTCTAAAGGGCATTAGTGAAACAGATGGGTTTTTACGACAACCGACAATGGTTTTGTGATCATCATTAGACATTTAATTCCAGATTTTTATTGAATTCAATTTCACATCTGCCATGGTGGAATTCGAACCCTGCTCCCCAGAGCATTGTCCTAGGTCTTCTGGATTAGTCGTCCAGTGATAATAGCACTATGCCACTGCCTCTCCAAACTGAAAGATGTTCTACTGTTGAAATCAATTAGAGTTCCAGACACCAAGACCATCAAACTGTAGGTGATATTTGTGCATTATGTATTCTTGTATTTAAAAATAATTTTGATTTTACATGTAGTTCATCAGAGCGGACAGGTGTCTGGCTGGTGGCACCATTGATTGCAAAGTTGCCAACATCTGTCCAAGGTCATGTGCTCAAAGCAGCTGGTGAAGAATTGGAGAAAGGTCAACATCTGGGGTCATCCTCACGGAAAGAACGGGATCGGCAAAAACAGAAGAGGCAAGTGTGGGTTTTTAATATTTTAACGAGCAGTAGCAGTATGGTTTGGTGCTGTCCTCGCTCGACAGCTTTCCACTGTTAACTCTTTAAATGATATTTGAGCTGGTTGTGGCATCAGTGATGTGTAGCAACATATGTGTAACCACGGAAAGGACACTGAGCAGTATAGAAAAAAAGGTGGATCACGAATCATTGCCAAAAACTACAGTCCTGATTGTGTACTAAACTTCCATGCACTTATCATTCAGTGTGATAGCAGACCACATTGAACTTGTTTCAATTGCAACAACAAAAATATCCTTGTTCCTTTATTTTTTAAGAAGTTAGTTCTTTAGATATGGGTGGTGCCAGCAAGGTCATGATTTATTCCCGATCTCTTGTTGCCCTTGAGACTTTGTGAGCTGTCCATGTGGAGAAGGTACTCTTGCAGTACTTTTAGGTAGGGAGTTCTAGGATTTTGACCGTGCAACTATGAATGGAGAAATGTCGCCATGTACATCTGGAGCAATTTGGAGGTGATGGCGATTCCATGCACCTCCTGCCTAGGTCCTACCAGGTAGGGGAAGTTCTGCCAATGAACAGCCGTTTAAAGTCCCTTGCACTGAATTACATGCCCTGGTAGACTTATATAATTAAACCAAAACTCTAGCTTTGTCACTTTGTAATTCTGCAGACAAGTGCTCATTTTCACCTCATCCCTTCCCTTTTAGAGAGAAAAGGCTGACCTGTGCTTAAGCAGGATCAGAAGTGGCCCACAAATCTACAGTCATGATGGTGCACTGAAGGGCAGCACGGTGGCGCAGTAGTAGCACTACAGTCTCACGACACCGAGGTCCCAGGTTCGATCCCGGCTTGGGTCACTGTCCGTGTGGAGTTTGCACATTCTCCCCGTGTTTCCGTGGGTTTCGCCCCCACAACCCAAAGATGTGCAAAGTAGGTGGATTGAACACGCTAAATTGCCCCTTAATTGGAAAAAATGAATTGGGTACTCTAAATTTATAAAACGGGAAAAAAAATGATGGTGCACTGCACCTACGCACTCATCATTCAGTGTGGTTTCAGACCACTATTGTTCTGTCATGTGCACTTGTATCTGCATTCAAGAGTTCCCTTCCCCTGTTCAGTTGAATACTGGATGATTGATATTGCACCATTTTAAAATGCATGCACTGGATATCAAAGTGTTAGCTTGAATACACTATTATGCATCTTTTATTTACACTCCTGGATATATTTTAACGGTTCTCTATATGGTAGTCATCCTCTTGTCTTGAGCTTGGAACTTCTCCACTGAAGTCACTCCTTTTCTTTTTCTGGTTCATGTGATTAATGCTCCTTTGACATGTTTGTTCCTTCCAAGCTTCAGGTATGCCACCCGACATAGTCCTTCCCGTGTTGTACAAACTGAAGACTCTTGTTCCCTACTCTAACTATGCAACTTTCCTCATTCTTCCCTTCCTCCTACAATCTGTAAACTTTTCAGATCTAAGCTTAGCATTACTATTTCCTAATTTCCCTTGTCATCTTTACTATGTTTTTCAATCTCAGTGGTGTTCTATGCTGTAGACCTTGACTCTTCACCTATTGGGTGTTATGATCCTTGTCCAGACACCCAATCTGGTGAGATTTGATTAGGGACAATAATGTATTTAAAGTAGACAAGTTTGAGATTCAAAATAATAATCTTTATTGTCACAAGAAGGCTTTACATTAACACTGCAATGAAGTTACTGTGAAAAACCCCTAGTCACCACATTCCGGCGCTTGTTCGGGTACACAGAGAGAATTCAGATTGTCCAAATTACCTAATAGCACGTCTTTCGGGACTTGTGGGAAGAAACTGGAGCACCCTGTGGAAACCCACGCAGACACGGGGCGAACATGCAAACTCCACAGACAGTGACCCAAACCGGGGATCGAACCTGGGACCCAAGCGCTGTGAAGCCATAGTGCTAACCACTATGCTACCATGCTGCCCACAATACTTAGCAAGTGAAAATATTCGCAAGATTCCACGGGTTTTGAATAAACAAGAATAAACCTTACTCTCTAAGGTTAGAAAGATAAGGCAATTTACAATATCTATCTTCTACTTACCTTGCATGTTAAGAGGTACATATGAATTAACAAGCCACTGCAGTTGGACACATTGCAATACACAATAAATGCCAAATGCGAGCAAAACAGATTCCATTGGTTTCTCAACAACACACCCAGACATTCATAGCACTGAATAGACCAATCTTACTGAAACCGTGGGCGGGATTCTCTGATCCTGAGGCTAAGTGTTGACGCCGTCGTAAACACCGCCGCATTTCACGACGGCGTCAACATGCCCTCAGGAGCAGCGATTCTGACCCCTACAGGGGGCCAGCACGGCACTGGAGCGACCTATGCCACTCCAGCTGCCGATACCGGCGTCAAATGGGCACCGCGGGTCTGCACATGTGCAGTACGCCCGGTGGTTGCGCGCATGCGCAGTGGCTTCCTTCTCTGCGCCGGCCCCAACGCAACATGGCGTAGGGTTACAGGGGCCGGTGCGGAGCAAAAGAGGACCCCAGCCCAAGAGGCCGGCCCGCCAATCGGTAGGCCCGATCGCGGGCCAGGCCACAGCGGAGGCCCCCCCCCCCCCCCCCCGAGTCGGATCCCCCCCCCCCTCCCCTCTAGGCCGCCCCTGGATGGATGCACGCCGGGGTCCCGCCGGGTAAGACTACACGTGGACGGCGCCAGTGGGACTCGGATTTTCTTTACATCCGCTTGGCCCATCCCGGGCGGAGAATCACCAGGGGGGGGGGCACGTAGAGCAGCCCCCGACCGGCACCACGCCGGCGCCAATGGAGAGCGTGGAATCGGCAGACCGGCGTCGCGCGATTCTCGCCCGGCCCGACGATTCTCCAGCCCGGTCTGGGCTAAGAGAATCCCGCCCTTTGTCTTTCTTATGAGGATTTCCAATCTTCATCTTCAAAGATCTCGTCTCGGAATTCTTCACAAACTTTGCTCCAACTCGAACAGCTTCAATAAAGGCCCACCTTACAGGGTTTCAATCTTGCCTTCCATGATTACATTCCCCTGAAGTACCGAATACACTTGACCATCAGCGTACAAGCACAATTTCAGCTCTTCGGCCATGCCAAGCTGAACAGCACTGCTCCAGAGGGGTACCTATGCAACAGCCGCCTGAAGCATGGGGTCACTAACCTTTGTCTGCATTCTTAGACCTTCAGGGCTTTTTTTGATCTCTCTTCAATTACCAGGGCATCTCCCGAGCCCACTTCACTTCAAGTCTGCTCTCGCAGCCTTCTTTCTAATTAGAGCCTGTTTCTCTGCTATACTCTTTTTCTTAACTGGGACCTGTTTCCCTGGGATACTTCTTGGGACCGCTCCCTGTCCCCTACCTGGGACCCTTGCTGGCCATGGCACTCGGTCACCTGACCTGGGTTTTCGCACCCATTTTTTCCCTACATGCAAATGTCCTGGGCCTGAAGAATGCAAATATGAAGAACTGTGCATGTGCAGCCTGTTCCCAGTCTGCACATAAACGGGAACTCTGAAGACTGTCGGAATTTGAAGTTCAATTGTGTACTCTAATACTACCAAATAATTTTTTTTAAAGCAGCAGAATTTAATTACTTTGTTTCATAAGGTGACGTTAATTTGATGATACCAGTTTGAGACATTGCATGGATATTAATGTATGTTATTTAATCTTTATTTTTCTCTCCAGTATGTCTCTGCTGAGTCAACAGCCATTTCTTTCTCTGGTTTTGACATGCCTGAAAGGGCAGGATGAACAAAGGGAGGGGCTTCTCACCTCCCTTTACAGCCAGGTCCAACAGGTAATGGAAGCCTCAAAATTATTAGTTGTGGAAGATTAGTGAGTCTCATGTTAGCAGGTGTAGGTGATGTCATTAAACTGATGTGTTTCAGTTTTTGCATCGAGTCCATCGAATAATATAGTAACTGCCTAAGTTTATTTGAAGAAGGCCCTTCCATCAAGCTATCTCATCCCTTCAAAATTCTAGTTTCCCCTCTTCCCATTGCAGCTTTTATGACCAGCTGAGTAAAACCTTGATTTAACATCCCCGTAAAGTAATTCCCTGGAGCATCAGCTTAAATTATGTGCTGAAATCTTGAAATGGGTATCAAGCTTCTGACCCAGGGGCTGGAGCACTACCAACTATGCCAACCTGATAACCTTACAGTATCCAAACAGGGATTTCAATCATCCATATTGTTTTTGCCTTTTTACCAGTCTACTCAAACTCAACATCGAATGAAATAAATTAGAAGGAAGCTGCTTTTAATTGCTTTACACAGCCAGGTAGAACGGAACAATAGTACCAATGAAGTAGGATATTAATACAGCTATCAGAAAATTGAAAAAAGTTCCCTTCCTCCAATTGTCTGCTGTTATTTCTTTTAGGCATTTTTCTTGCTGAAGTGTAGCTCCACAGATACTGGAAACCATCCATTATCTTGGCTTTTCTGCACAGCTGAGCTGAACAACAGACATCAGCAGCCTGTTAAACTGTGAGACATTGGCTAGCCAAATTCTGTTCACCAGACATCTATACAATCTCCAGCTGGACAGCAGTCAAGAGGTGATGCCTAAGACTATAGCAACAAGGGTAGGCCACATGGTTCCCACAAGTTTGTTTTATTATTTAATAAGGTCATGGCTGATCCTCTGCCTCAACTCCACCTTCCTGCACTATTCTCATTCCCTTGACTCCCTTAAGTGTCTAAAAATCTATTGATTTCAGTCTTAAATAAGCTCAATAATTGAACATCTAAATCCCTCTGAGGTAGAGAATTCCAAAGATTCAGAATCCTCTTAGTAAAGAATTTTCACCTCATTCTTAAATTGCCAACACCTTATCCTGAGTCTTTCAACAACCAGTTCCAGATTCTTCAGATCGAAAGAGCAGCCTGTTGCCAGGCCCTCGAAGAACCTTTATGCATTTCATAAGAACATCTCTAATTCCTCCAAACCTCAGAATATAGACCCATTCTGCTTAATCTAATTTCATAGAACACCCCTCTCAGGAACTTTTGTTGCATATCACCTAAGGCAAGTATGTAAGGAAACCAAAACTGTATGCAGTATTCCGGCTGTATTCTTAACAAAGCTCAATATATTTGCAATAAGACTTCCTTACTCTTTTACTCCCATCAAATTTCAGTAAAAGCTAACTGTCTGACTTTTCTCATCCCAATCAGGGGCATTGAAGCCAGTTGGAAAACCTGTTCTATTGGGGGACAGCAGAGATCATGTTCGTTAGAATAAAGGAAGGTATACAGTAGGATTCCTCAGGGGTCAGTAATAGGTATTCCTTTTTTAAAATAAATATCTGTGACCAAGACTTGGGTGTACAGAGCACAATTTCCTAATTTATAGATGACATAAAATTTGGGAGTATTGGGAACTGTAGGGAGGACATGAAAGACCTCCAGAGGATATAGACCGGTTGATTGGATGGGTGGACAAGTGACAGATGAAATTTAATGCGGCAAAGTGATAGGAAGAACAAGGAGAGGCAACAAGAAATGAAGGTACTATTCCAAAGGTGGTTTGGGAAAAGCGACTTGGGGACATATGTGCACAAATTGTTGAATGTGGCAGGGTAGGTTGAGAATGTGGTTAAAAAGAGAGATGGGATCCTGGACTTTATAAATAGAGGCATAGAGTACATAAGCAAGGAAGTTAAATTGAACATTTATCAAGCACTGGTTCTGTTGAAACTGGAGTCCAATTCTGGGCACTGTACTTTAGGAAGAATGTGATGGCTTTAAAACAGGAACTGAGAAGATTTAGCAGAATAGTTGCAGGGGTGAGGGACTACAGATATGTTGATATATTGGAGAAGCTGAGCTTGTTCTCCATAGAGAAGAGATGGTTGAGAGGAAATGTGATAGAAGTGTTCAAAATCAAGAGGGGTCTAGACAGAGCAGATAGAGAGAAACTGTTCCAATTGTCCAAAGGGTTAAGAGCAAGAGGACACAGATTCAAGGTGATTGGTAAAAAGAGCCAAAGACAACATGAAAAACCTTTTAATGCAGTGAATACTTAGGATCTTGAATGCATTGCCTGAGAGTGTGGTGGAAGCAGAATCAGTCAAAACTTTCAAAAGGGAATTAAATAAGCACCTGAACGCAAACAAATTGCAGGGCTACAGAGAAAAGAGCTGGGGAGTGGGGCAAGCTAAACTGCAATTGCGTTGAACCAGCATGAACTTGATGGGCCAACTGGCCTCCTGCTATGTTGCAGCGATTCTATGATTCTAACCTGTAACCTCGTCTATGTGGCTCCATTGAGCAGTGTATTTTCCCTGGGTAATCATGATAATTCCAAAGTGAACCAATGGAAAAGACGTGATTTACCTCCATGATCTTCAAACTTCATTTTTGGTTTTAAGTCTCAAATAGTTTGAAGTATAAACTATGCATTAACTTTGCTAGTGTAGTGTTAAGGAACAGTACTGTGTGAAGAATATAATGCTATAAGAGGAAATACAGAACAAGGATCCTACAATCATGTTGTTATGGACAACCAAGGACCCTGTGCACTTATGCCTGGCACTACAGTATAATATTTGTCTGCAGCCAATTGAGTTTCAAGAAAATTGTATCTGGTCCGCCATGGTCAAGGAACCGAACTTCAAAATAAACAAGTAACAGCTGCATCTATGCTGCATAAAACAACTTTAGATCTTATTTGGTCCTAGAAATTGCCTCCAGTTTTGTTGATAATCTGCTCCTGAAAACATTCTCATTACTGGAAATGTTGCATGAGCTCCAACAGCATCCACCGCCACAACCAAATGGCCATTTTCACATATGAGCCAATGGAGTGAGTAACGAGTGCAATACAGCCTAATCAAATTTGGTCTTTATGCAATAACCACACGTGAGCGCTTTCCAACAGGACCGTGATTAAGAGCATAAACCTTGTATACTTAACCCAGTTCTCCCTTTTTCCTTCTCGGAGGATAATGAGACCAAATGTAACACCTCCATCACTTTGACATATGCAAGCTAACGCAATAAAGAATAGGAATTTGAATTCAGCATATTGCTGGTTTGTATGGCTGTACAAGTGCTCTATCTACTCACTTGACTTTGATTACATTTGAAATGCAATTCCTTTCAAGCCTTGAAGAATTACATTCAAGTCTAGTACAGATGGCTTTTCCAATACCCTACAATGAAAACCACTTCAAGAGTGGATGTTATGGAAAGAGTTTAAAGAACCTAGATTAACATTCTTGTATAAAGATTTCACTCAGACCCTTAAATAATTCCACATCAGTGTGATGAGTTTACTTCCTTTTGAACTTGTTGTAACTCCTTACAGAAACCGTAGTATCCTCTTTGGGTACTCTTATCAGTATTTGTCTGACAGCAAGTTACTTTGTCGGACGAATGGTGCTGGCTAACTGACCACCAAAAGATAAATCCAATAATTGCATTATGTATCCTTTTCAGATTGTAACAAACTGGCGTGAAGATCAGTACCAGGATGACTGCAAAGCCAAACAGATGATGCATGAAGCACTGAAACTTCGCTTAAATCTTGTGAGGACTGTTTAGAGAGAAAATAATATAAGCACGTTGCCTTACTGGGACAATGGTCTCTTTCTGATCCTCCCTATTCATTCACTTTCTCTCCAGTCCACATTTGGCTATTGTTTCTTTTCATTCCATTCCTCCTTCCCTATCTTTCTCACTTTTTGTTTCCCTTAACCTTATTTACACAAATAATTGTGCCATTTGACTGAATAAAAGGGGCCTCTATATATTCAGTATCCTACTTTTTAGTCTCCAAGTTCACAACCCGAGGAGAGGGCCTTGGCTAGGCAATGACTGCCCAGTCCATGGGCGTGATTTGTTCAGTGATTACTGAGACGTGCTTATTGTTTACAAAATGGGAGAAACTGTTTCCAGGTACAAAGACATTAACATTATTACCACCTTTTGTCTCTGTACATTGCTCAAATGTCAATAGCTTGGTACCTGGAATTTGCTTAGCAGTTTAACAGTGACATTTAATGGTCATGAAGACAGTAATGCTGTAGTGAATTTAAGTTTCAAGTTTAATTTTCTGTTCATCATCGAAAAGCTTCTTTAGCTCAATTGACTGGACACGTAGCTTGTGATGCAGAGCGAGGCCAATAGCGCAGGTTCAAATCCTGTATTGGTTGAGGTTATTCATGACGGCCCACCTGAGGTTTGGTGATCCTCAGGTTACATCGCCACCAGTCAGCTCCCCCTCAAAGAGGAATGCAGCCGATGGTCATCTGGGACTGTGGCAACTTCACTTATTAATAAGGCTATCTGTTGGTGTTGTAAGCAGAAAATAATGGCATCAGACGATGCTTGCCTCCTCAGTAATAAAAACAGAAAATACTGGCAATACTCAGCACGTCAGCCAGCATCTGTGAAGAGAAATAGAGTTAATATTTCAGCCACGAGAAAATATAAAAAAGAATAAAAATATTTTCAAAAAATATATATATATTTCAGGCACAACTTGAAATGTTAAGTCTGTTCTTCTCCACAGATGCTGTCTGACCTGCCAAGTATTGCCAGCTTTTTCTGCTTTTATTTGAGATTTCCAGCATCTGCAGTATTTTGCATTTGCCCTTCTCAGTGATGTTTTGTGGTTACTTGTGCCAGCATGCTTACGAGTGTTCAGGCAGGTGATTTAGTCAATGCCCTTTCCTAAAATGTGTGTCAAGTGCACAGGCTGTCAGGGTAGCAACTGTCCCTGCCCAAAAGATGCAATACACAGTAGCTCTCAGTCACAGGACTGTCTTGTGCCAAGTTCTTATTCAAGGCTGCCTGATCCAAATTCGAGTCCTTTGCTCAAAATGCTTGCTTATTAGAAAAGTATCATCTTGCATTCATATTCAGCGTGCATTGGTATTCTATAGTTTTTGGTTGGTATAGTTTAGCCTTTTTGATTAATATTTGCATAATTTACCAACTAGAACTATTAAGTTTCAAACTCTTTCCACCTCAAGTCCTACGACCCATGAAAACATTTGCTGCTAGCAAGGCTATTTAAAACTATCTCCGAGGTTTCACAGGCCTCAGTGATAGGTCAATATTTCACACCACATTAATGAGCTCGGCTGGCTGGTCAATTATGTTCACTCTCTACAGTACTATGAATATCTCTCAGGTTCCGGCTTGCAAAGCCTACCATGGAGAATTGACTTAATTCCAAACTCCTACTGTCCAGTGTTTCATTTCAAATCAATTATACCCAGGCGCAGTTTACTTTCCTGCAGAATCCACACTAAGGTAAAGAGGTACTTTAATAGGAGGAAATCAGAGAGTGTACCTTTAAATAAACAGGGACACAAACAATGTTTTTGGGTAAATTGAATTATAAATTGAAATCGCATCAACGCTGAGTTACTCAGCACTTGGGAAAGATAGCTTGTTTAAAGGATAATCACTAATTGACTGTTTTTTGTTTCTGATTTACTTCTCAGGTGGGTGGGATGTTCGATACTGTCCAACGTAGCACACAGGGGACTACTGAATGGGCTGTTCTTCTTTTGGACATAATCAGCAGTGGAACAGTTGACATGCAGTCCAACAAGTATGCACTACAATTACGTTAGAAGCATTGATATCTTGTTCTCTCTCTCACACACTCTCTCTCTCTGTCTTTCTTTCTCTCTCTCACACATACATCTGTGTGTCATTTATGGAGCATGTCGGTTGTCAAATGTGCACTGATCAAATATATAATTGTCTTGAAGAGATATAAGTTAACTGGATTTTCAAAAGGCATTTGGTAAGGTGCTTCATAATAGACTAATGAATGAAGTCAGAGAATGTGGAGTCAGGAAACATGAGGCACAATGGATTTCCAGCTGGCTTCAAGATAGAAAGAGAGAGTTGGAATGAAAGGCAATTAGTCAGGGTAGCAGCAAGTGGTGTTCCACAAGGATCAGAGTTGTGATCACTGCTGTTCACAATTTACATCAGTAATTTGGACTTTGGAATCTAAAAAAAATTCTATATTTGTGGATTACAAAATTATTGGAAGATAGGCAATACTGAGGAGGAATGCAACAAATGGCAGGGAAACATTAATAAACTTATAGAATAGGCAAATAATTGGCAAATGAAGTTCAACACAGATTAATGTGTGGTAACACATTTTGGTAGATAGAATAGAAAAGTCACTTATTGGCTAGAAGGTGCAAGTTTAGGTGGGGTAGAGGAACAAAGGGATTTCTAGGAGTATAATTACGTCAAGCCAGAGCTAAAAAGGCCGTAAGAAAAGCAAACCGACTGCTAGACTTATTTCCCGAGGGATACAATTGGAAAATAGGGACGTTATGCTAAACTTGCACTGAACCTTGGTTAGACCATATTTGGAGTGCTATGAGAAACTCTGGTTGCACGGTAGCACAGTGGTTAGCATTGTTGCTTCACAGCGCCAGAGCCCGGGTTCAACTCCCGGCTTGGGTTACTGTCTGTGCGGAGTCTGCATGTTCTCCTCATGTCTGCGTGGGTTTCTTCCGGGTGCTCCGGTTCTCTCCCACAAGTCCCGAAAGACGTGCTTGTTATGTGAATTGGACAGTTTGAATTCTCCCTCAGTGTACCCAAACAGGCGCCATAGTGTGGTGACTAGAGGATTTTCACAGTAACTTCATTGCAGTGTTAATGTAACCTTACTTGTGATACTAATAAAGATTATTATTATATGGAGGCACAGGAGAGGATACATAGGAGATTTATAAGGATGATACCAGAAATGTGTGGCTACGCAAACCAGGAAAGGGTTAACAAGCTGGTTTTCCCAGGGAGGAAAAGTCTTAGGGAGATGTGTTTTGGGGAAACTAGACAAGCATGTGAGGGAGAAGAATTACAATGTTAAATTTAGATGAGAAAAGATGGGAGGAAGTTTAAGTGGATCATAATCACCAGCATCTACCTGTGCTGGGTTGCAGTCCAAATGAATTCTAAGGATTGATAGCTATAGAATGTTATAATATACAATACTTCCATACAGCATGAAAATGTTGGCAATATTGAGCAAGTGTGGCAGCATCTGAGAAAAGAGTTGATGTTTTCAGATCAATGAAAATTAGTTCTAATGAAGGATCATTAACCTGAAACGTTAACTCTGTTTCTCTTTCCACAGATGGTGTCAAGCCTGCTAAGCATTCCACATTTTGTTTCCTCCCCCACAGATTTCCACTGTACTTTGTTCTTCTTACCATAAAGCATATAATGGCCGATTTGGCTACTTGAACTGAGGGGAAAATGGCCATGAGAACAATTTTGACTGTCAGTACAATTTCAAACTTTGTTTGCTGAGCTTCAATGTCAGCTCCGCAAGTTTAATTTCCGAGTAGCTGAGTCTCACAAGCCAAGACAACCTCAGCTCTGAGGTTTGTTTCATGTCTGTTCTGTGCTGAATTTGTTACAGTTTGCTGGAGTGGAGGTGCTACAATTGGTCTTGGCATTCTGGGTTACAAGGGTGGAAACCTGTTTTGGGTTTTTACCACTAATTTCCTGTTTGTGACCATTGGCGTTCATGTGCTCATTCATCTGATGCCAACACAATGTATATATATATTGCTGTGAAGTGCTTCTGAGAGTAAAGGACTGTCTTGTTTCCCAGTGAACTATTCACTACAGTCCTGGATATGCTCAGTGTGCTAGTTAATGGAACTCTGGCTGCGGACATGTCAAGCATCTCGCAGGGCAGTATGGAAGAGAACAAGAGAGCCTACATGAACCTTGTAAAGAAACTTCGGGTAAAAAGTGTTTCTTCTTTATTCTTGAACATCATATTTCTTCCCATAGAAATAGTTGAAAACATTTACCCAAGATTATTATGGATGAAGAAAGCAAATTAACTTTTACTAACTCATCATAAAGAACCTTCAGTTTCTTCACTAATTCCAGACTATTAGCTCCATTTTGTTCCAAGTCTGTGTCATATGTTGTTCACTCTGTGATGCATGACATCCTGAAATTGTGCTTTGTTGGTCTAAACCTGTACCATTTAGTTCTATTGTTGGATGAATTTGTATTTTTAAAATACTAATTACTATCTTATATAGTACACAAGCACCTCTTTTTAACACTTCCAAGCTCTGTTTTCTACAGTCTTTCTAAATTCTATATGTAATGAGTGGAGGGATTTCAGCTACATTGTATTAAAATTATTTGGTGAAGTAAGGGTTAAAAACCAGAGTTAGAGTGTGTTTGACTGCTGAAGCCATGTTTTAAAATAATCTTGGTTTGAAAGACAACAAAGCTCTTAGGAGCCAGAGGTGCAATTAACCATGGTAAATAATTTGGTTTAATGCAAATTTTGTTTTGACTCGGGGGATTCCCTGGGGAGTTAATTAGTTTTCAGCTTGGTGAGATGATATCATTGCTGGCTGGAGGTGAGGCATCAGGCTTTTTGAGAAAGCACCATCAGTTCAGTTCTGATCTGGCTCAAGCTGTGTGCACAGTAAAACAGTCCTGCTTTCACTGTGAGTCAGTTAAAAGAGATTAGCAGTATTTAAAACAGTGCAGACTTGTCTGAGGTCAAGGAGCTGAAACAGCTTTTGAAGACATACAACCGGAAGTTCTGACAGGATTCAGATATTTTCTGTAAAGCGTATGAAGAGGTCTTGCATTCTCAAAGAATAACTCTGTACTGCAAGTATTCCTCTGCCATTGATATTTAAGGTGGATTGAAAGTTGAGATGGTTTATTTTCTTGTTGTTTAAGTGGGAATAAAGATTCAAATTAAGGGTTTTATATTCACTGTATTGAGTAGTATTGTTTAAGGAGTAATTGTAAGCTATTGTCTGGTGTGATGTTAGAGTTTAATACTGTGTTAGTAATAATGTTTTAATACACCATATCTAGATTTATTCATGCAATCATTCCTGGAGCAAAGTATCCTTTCCTCACATTCTTACAAAATTAAAATAAAATATTGGGGATTTCTGTCCATTCTTAGCCACTATTGGGGTCTGGTCTGGGATTGTAAGATTAAAAAACTACTTTATCAGGGTTGGGATCAATCTCTTGGCTCTTCTCTGAACCATCTTCAGGCTTTGTATATCTCGCAGTGATCAGAATTGGATGCAGTATTTAAGTTATAGCTAGACTCAATTACTATGCAGCTTAAACGTGAGTTCCTCTGACCTGTATCCTAATTAAAATTGTTCCACAGAATTGTGCATTAGCACTTTTGATGGACAAATTTTAATATTCCAGTATCTGAATAGCAAAAGAATTACTTCTATTCTGGCATCCATGTATCACTTCCTGACTAAAGCAACTGATGGGTGTCTTACAACCAGCTCTTCAGAGTTGTAAAACCATGCGAAGGTAGATGTGCAAGCGGCTTTGAATACTTTACTTTCCAGTGTTTCCTGCTTAGCCTTTATTTTTCCCTCAGTCTCTCAAGGGTGTAAAATTTGCCTTCTCAGATAAACTGGGGGAAAACCCGCACCCTGCAATAAGCAGAGCATTTTAGAAAATGAGCAATTTCTGCTACTGTGGCCGGATATATAATAGTGAAACAAAAATGCTGGTAATGCACAACTGATGAATCAGCAATTTGAAAAACGTCATATTTCAGGTATTCTGATGAGTTTGAAATTTTAACTTCCTCTTTTGCTTTCATGGATTAATTCCCTGATCAGGGGTTTCCAGTGAGGAGTGCTAGCCGAGATTGCAGACCTTGGATTTTCTAACTATTAAATGAATGCAAAGCCAAATCTGTGATTTCCTGAATAGCGTTCCCTGTAAGCAGCACTCTTGGTCAGGAGCACCATATCATGGAATTTCAGACTTCCGAATTTGTAGTTTTTCTTTTCACTATTTAAATATGTAGCCCGGTGCATATATGTAAAATAGTTATGTCTCCTTTTGTTTTTCCAATGTCTATAATTCTATTTTCCTTCTATAATTGACCCAGAAAGAGCTTGGGGACCGACAATCAGAAAGTTTAGAGAAGGTGCGACAGTTATTACCACTTCCCAAACAGACAAGAGATGTCATCACTTGTGAACCCCAAGGCTCTCTGATTGATACCAAAGGAAACAAAATTGCTGGCTTTGACTCAATATTCAAGAAAGAGGCAAGTATTTGATTACCTTAGAGTGCTGATATCCCTTCATAAAATGTGAGGTTAGAGATTTCTGCTGAAACCAACATCAAGGTTTCCTGCAAGAAACTGATCATTGTGGGTTTTTTTATTCTGTTCTAATGGGGCTAAGTATGACACTATTGTAAGAGGGAGAGATGAGTATAGAACAACTGGGATTGCAACTGGGTCATTGCTGAATACAAGAAGTGATTTACTGTGGTGCTTAATCCAAGCTTCAACATGCAATTTATACCTTGGAGATCTTAGGAATTGAATAGGCATTGTGTATAGTTCTTAGGTAGTTGGAATGTTATGACTTTCAAACATTTCAGCACTATAAATTATCAACCCTAAACCTTCATTATATTATGGGTTTACAATGTCACATTTGACAAGAACAGCATACGTGTTTTAATCCAGGAGGAATCCGGGTGAAAAAATCAGCACCAATACTGCAGTACATTAATAAAGTTAAAACATAGTGACAGGATAAATTATGAAGTAATCATTAAGTTGCATCAAACTAATGTTTGTAAAAGCCTGCAAATTACAGGAGGAACAAAAGACTTTTAAAATCATCCTTAATACATGTGTCTTCAATTATACTTTCAGTCATGTCCATTATATCTTCTCTGTTCCTGCCTGGTTTGTACCCTGAACTGTGACAGCACTTGTGATATTCTACAACATTAAAGCTCAGCACTAGAAATTAAGGTGTGGGTCTGTACTCAATTTTTTAAAATAACAAATGAAATGAAGCCATGAACTACAGACTCTATTCATCAGAGCAATGCTGGGTGCTACTTATGGTAGTATACCACAGGTAATTCAGCATTACTAGATCCATCAGTGAATGGAATCTATGTCTTGAGCCAATTCACACTATTCCCAGAAGGGCAAAAATGCTTTCACTCTTCCAGATTACCTATCCCCTCTGGTAAGAATTGGACCTCTGCATTAACCATCTGCTGATCCCAGTGCAACTGACTGTTTTGGCAGGAGCCCACCATGGGCTAATTTGCTGCTGAAAATGTACATATGAACCTAACTCTGGTATTTCACTGCAACTGGTCAGAAAGGAAGGGAAAGAGTCCTGTCATCGTCTATCTCAAAATCTGTTTCAAAACTTTTGTAAAATTGATTAGTATGTTCCAGCTCGTCATTTTAATAATAGTTTTATTCTCAACTTTAAGTTTTAATAATCATCTTCTGACTATTTTTCCCTCATTTCATCAATGAAAAAACCAATGCACTGCATCTGCTTACATTTGTTCTTGTTCATGCTGTAGGGATTGCAGGTTTCCACGAAACAGAAAATTTCACCTTGGGATGTGTTTGAAGGGATGAAGCACTCTGCTCCTCTTTCTTGGGGATGGTTTGGAACAGTTCGTGTTGATCGCAAGGTAACTAAATTTGAAGAGCAGCACAGGCTCCTGTTGTACCACACACACTTAAAACCAAAACCACGCAGTTACTACCTAGAACCACTGCCACTTCCCCCAGAGGAGGAAGAACCACCTGTGCCAATCATTCCAGAACCAGAAAAAACTGCTACAGAACCGCCAAAGCTGGAAAAACCCAATACCACTGAAGAGAAGAAAAAGAAACCACCTAGAAAGAAGCGGCAGCCTCCTAATAAAGCAGAGGTGAGCTAGAAACAAATTCCTGATTAAGGCCTATGTATTCAAATTACAATAATAACTGGTGCGCTCTCTGTAACCAGAAGCCCCCAATATAGTGACATCAGTTTAGTTGTGATCTCCAGAGTTGCAAATTTGAGAGCTGGAATATTGTTGTAGATCCTTTTTTCCTGAAATAAATTAAATTGTGATCCAACAGCTAAGAAACATAATACAGTGATATAAATAGAATTATCAATGATAGTCATTATTGATGAGCAAAGACTTTGGCTTAATGGAAACTGTCAAATTATATGTATATTTCTGTGAACACCATAAATCAATAGCCATTGATAATGATGCAGAAAGTCTAAAACTTGTTTTTTGCTTGTCTTGTCTTTGAACAGCTGGATTTACAATCCAATGCACATAGAATGCCTCCCTATGGTGGTGGAGTTCCTACTGATCTAATCCCGCACCAGACTGGTAATCACTATACAAGACTTCCATACGGACAGCCCAATGTAGGGATATATGCACAGAACCAGCCTTTACCAGCAGGTATGTAGTGGAGTGGGTTTGGAAGCATGATTTTCCTTCCAATAAAACCACTTTAAATCTATCCCTTAATTTCTAAAGTTCATTTTAGAGCATTCTCTATTAATTGTATAAATGTATTCAGGTGGTGGGCATTAACTAGCTACCTTGTTAACAATGGTACCTTATCCTAAGTGGGCATCCTTTCTGTGAACTTCAATAGTGGATGTTGACAGAATGGAAGAGAGATAGAGGGCGTCATTCTCCGCCGGCGGGAGTCTCCGTTTTGCCGGCGCCCGGGGGTTTCCCGACGGCGTGGGGCTGCCCCACAATGGGAAACCCCATTGACCGGCCGGTGTAACGGAGCATCCCGCCGGCGGGTCGGGGCAGAAATGAGGCGGGGCGGGATGGAGAATTTCGCTCAGGATATTTATAGAAAATTCAATCAAGCCAATTTTGTCCTCGCCTGATAACTACATCCAAAAATTTGGGTAGTGGTCACTGGGCATTGAATTAAGCTTTCCCTCTCTGCCACTGTGTTCATGTGCACATGACTCAGATTAGCTAACTCATTCAGACCAAACACAAAGTATCTTGATTTTGCTCTGTTCTGACTGGCCAACTTGAACCCAGCTTGCATCGCAATGGACTGAATTGCCCACAGTGACATAATGATATTCTGAAGACTTTTAATTTCAAACAGGAGTAAAAGCAAAGTACAAGAAAGTCCATTTGATCCATTTAAACCTCAAACCTCTCATACCCCAGCTTATCGAATTTAACTTTCATCTGTATTTTGCTCACCCCAAATGCCAAGAGGTCTAAACTTGCAGATGGGCAACTCCTGAGACTCTCATTTCCAGATTCTAACTCGATCTCTGTGAACTCTTGGCAGACGGAAATTGCAGGCTTTGGAGAAAACATTGCCATGTGTGGAAGAGGAACCAAAAGCAAGTCACGACATCATGGCAGAATAAAGCTTATATTTATATTTAAGTGTTATCATTGACATCAGCATGCTTCCCCACTGTCAAAGGCACTGAAGCATATCAAGCTGGCTGTTTCTGTGGATTGGACATCAATATATTGTGGAGGGTTTTTAAAAATTACTTTTGTGGATGGGATGTGGGCATCTCTGGCTAGACCAGCATTTCTTGCCCATCCCTAGTTACCCTTCAGAAGGTGGTGGTGAGCTGCCTTTTTGAACTGTTGCAGTCCCTGTGATGTAACTACACCCGCAGTTCTGTTTGGGAGGTAATTCCAAGATTTTGACCCTGCAACAATGAAGAAATGGTGATATATTTCCAAGTAAGAATGGTGGATGACTTGGAGGGGATCCTCCAGAAGTTGGTGTTCCCAGGTAGCTGTTGCTCTTGTCCTTCTAGATGGTAGTGGTTGGAAAGTGTGATCTAAAGAAACTTGGTGAATTCCTGCAGTGAATCTTGTAGACGGTACACACAGCTGTCCCCCTCTGTGGTGGAAAAATTGAATGTTTATGGCAGGGTGAGCAAGAGTGCTGCTTTGTCCTGTTTGGTGTCGAGCTTCATGAGTACTGTCGGAGCTGCACTCATCCAGACAAATGGAGAGTATTCCATTACATACCTAACTTGTACCTTGTAGATGGTGGACAGGCTTTGTAGGATCAGGAGGTGGGTTACTCGCCGCAGGGTTCCTAGCCTCTGACCTGCTATGATAGCCACAGTATTTATATGGCTAGTCCACTTCAGTTTCTGGTCGATGATAACCCATTCGGCTATGGTAATGTCATGGGGCGATGGTTAGATCCTATCTTGCTGGAGGTGGCCATTGCTTGGCACTTGTGTGGCATGAAAGTTATTGCCACTTGTCAGCCCCAGCCAGGATATTGTCCAAGTCTTCTGCATTTGGACATGGATTGCTGCAGTATCTGAGGAGTCATGAATGGCGCTGAACATTGTGCAGTCGTCTGCAAACATCCCCAATTCTGACCTTATGATGGAAGGAATGTCATTGATGAAACAGCTGAAGATGGTTGGGCCTAGGACAGTACCCTGGGGAACTTCTGCAGTGATATCCTGGATCTGTGATGACTGACATCCAACCGCCACACCAGTCCAAAGATGTGCGGGTTAGGTGGATTGACTATGCTAAATGCCCCATAGTGTCCAAAAGGTTAGGTGAGGCCACTGAGTTACGGGGATAGGATGAGGGCATGAGCCTAGGGGGAGTGCTCCAGACTTGATGGGCTGAATAGCCTCTTTCTGCACTGTAGGGATTGTATGATCTTCCTTTGTGCCAGGTATGACTCCAACCAGCGCAGAGTTTCCCCCTGATTCCCAATTACTCCTGTTTTGCTCAAGCTCCTTGATGGCATACTCGGTCGAATACTGCCTTGATGTCAAGGGCAGCCATTCTCATCTTACCTCTGGCATTCAGCTCTTTTGTCCATCTTTGAACCATGGCTGTAATGAAGTCAGGAGTGGAGCGTCTTTGGCAGAACCCAAACTGAGTGTCTGTGAGCAGGTTATTGCGAAATAGGTGCTTGATATCACTTTTTAAAAAAATATGTTTTTATTAAGGCATAAATAATTTTTAACAACAATTTTCAAGAGGAAAAAAAACCCAACAGATCAAATAACACCCAACCAACCAACAATCAAACCCAGCCAACGTGGCTCACATACACAGTTCCCCCGTCCCCCTTCCCCGCTAACTGTTTCCCACCTCAATCAACCCCCCCGCCTCCCTCTTTCCCTTAACCCCCCCCTTAATATCTGCTTGATATCACTGTTGATGACCCCTTCCATCACTTTGCTGATGATCGAGAGTAGACTGATGCAGCACTAATTGGCTGAATTGAATTTGTTGTGTTTCCTGTGTACAGGGCATACCTGGGCAATTTTCCACATTGCCAGGTAGATGCCAGTGTTGTAGCTGTACTGGAGCAGCTTGGCTGTGGGCACAGCAAGTCCTGGAGCACAAGTCCCTAGACCTACCCTCGCTCTAGTCATTCTCAGATTTCTCACATGTGTAAAAGGCCTTGGGGTTTTCATTGATCCTACCCGCCAAAGATTTTTCATGCCCTCTCTTAGCTCTCCTAATCCCTTTCTTCAGTTCCCTCCTGGCTATCTTGTATCCCTCCAGCGCCCTGTCTGAACCTTGTTTCCTCAGCCTTACATAAGTCTCCTTCTTCCTCTTAACAAGACATTCAACCTCTCTTGTCAACCATGGTTCCCTCACTCGACCATCTCGTCCCTGCCTGACAGGGACATACATATCAAGGACACGTAGTATCTGTTCCTTGAACAAGTTCCAAATTTCAATTGTGTTTTTCCCTGACAGCCTATGTTCCCAAGATATGCACTTCAGTTCTTGTCTGACAGCATCGTATTTACCCTTCTCCCAATTGTAAACCTTGCCCTGTTGCATGCACTTATCCCTCTCCATTACTAATGTGAAAGTCACAGAATTGTGGTCACTATCTCCAAAATGCTCCCCCACTAACAAATCTATCACTTATCCTGGTTCATTACCAAGTACCAAATCCAATATGGCCTCCCCTCTGGTCAGACAATCTACATACTGTGTTAGAAAAGCTTCCTGGACACACTGCACAAACTCCACCCCATCCAAACTATTTGATCTAAAGAGTTTCCACTCAATATTTGGGAAGTTGAAATCACCCATGACTACTACCCTGTGACTTCTGCACCTTTCCAAAATCTGTTTCCTAATCTGTTCCTCCACATCTCTGCTGCTATTGGGGGGCCTATAGAAAACTCCCAACAAGGTGACTGCTGTTTTCCTATTTCTGACTTCAACCCATACTACCTCAGTAGGCAGATCATCCTAGAACTGCCTTTCTGCAGCTGTTATACTATCTCTAATTAACAATGCCATCCCCCCACCTCTTTTACCACCCTCTTTAATCTTATTGAAGCACCTATAACCAGGAACCTCCATCAACCATTTCTGCCCCTCTTCTATCCAAGTTTCCCCATCATTGAGCTTCCTCCTCCAGTAAGATGGTTAATTATCCACCACAGTTCATGGCTGGATGTGGCAGGACTGCAGAGTCCTCTAGGGCATATATCTAAGGGCAGCACGGTAGCACAGTGGTTAGCACAGTTGCTTCACAGCTACAGGGTCCCAGGTTCGATTCCTAGCTTGGGTCACTGCCTGTGCGGAGTCTCCTCGTGGCTGCGTGGGTTTCCTCCGGGTGCTCCGGTTTCCTCCCACAGTCCAAAGATATGCAGGTTAGGTGGATTGGCCATGATAAATTGCCCTTCAGGTCCAAAAAGATTAGGTGGGATTACTGGGTTATGGGGATAGGGTGGAGGCATGGGCTTAAGTAGAGTGCTCTTTCCAATAGCCGATGCAGACTCGATGGGCCAAATGGCCTCCTCCTGCACTGTAAATATTATGATTCTATAAGTTTCTACTCGCTCCGTTTGCTGGGACTCTACTTATCTGATTAGTGGCAAGCTTTTATCAGGAGGTGGAACAAACAAAACAGGAAGGGTGAAAAATTGAGTTTTGCATCTCTACCTAGACTGCATACATAAAACAGCTTCAAGACTTTTGAGAAGACCTTCTTGAACATTTGGTCTATGTAGGGAGGTGATCAGCAAATCACAACTCTGGAGTCCAATACTCCAAGACAAAGCTATCATTTAGTATGTATTTGCTGGAGTTCACATGCAAGTTTCAAGCCAGTTAGGCACTAAAAATAAAAATGATAATATTGTCTGTTTAAATCACTTTGTTTTACATGTAGGTGGACCCAGGTTAGATACAATCCCATACAGATCGGTACGACCTTCTTTCTCCAAAATAATGCAGAATCGCCCAACATACAGCACAGTGATGACCCCTATGGGTGGAATGATGGATCCATCACTGTACAAACCTCCCCAATACAAACAACAACCTTCAGTCACACAGGCACAAATTCTCCGACAGCAGCTACAAGCCAGACTGGTGAGTATGGGTAAGAGGTGTTCAAAACAAAGCTCTACCAAAGACCTGGCAAAGGCACTGTGGTGGAATGGCCTCCTTCTGTGCTGTTTACTACAATTGTATAGGGCATTGGTGGGGCCACACCTTGAATGTTGAGTGTAGTTTTGGTGTCCTTTTCTGAGGAAGGATGTTCTTGCAATGGAGGGATTGCAGCGAAGGTTTACCAAACTGATTCCTGGCATGGCGGGACTGTCATATGAGGAGAGACAAAAGAGTGTCGGTTAGGATTATAGTCATTGGAGTTTAGAAGAGTGAGGGGGGATCTTGTAGAAACTTATAAACTTCTAACAGGATTAGACGGGTGGTTTCAGAAAGAATGTTCCCGATGGTGGGGGAGTCCAGAACTAGGGGTCATAGTTTGAGGATAAGGGGTAAACCTTTTAGGACTGAGGTGAGGAGAAATTTCTTCACCCGGACAGTGGTGAATCTGTGGAATTCTTTATCACAGAAAGTAGATGAGGTGAAAACATTGTGTAATTTTAAAAGAATTAGATATAGCTCTTGGGGCTAAAGGGATCAAGGCATATGGGGGAAGGTGGGATCAGAGTATTGAACTTGATGATCAGCCATGATCATAACGAATGGCAGAGCAGGCTCAGAAGACCAAATGGCCTCTTGCTTCAATTTCTTATGTATGTTTCTATGCATGTATCCTTCTTTGATTCTCAGGCATCTTGATATCAGAGTGCTTTGCTGACAAGATAGATTTTGAAGGCAGCTGCTTGATGTGGAGATCTCAACTGTATAGCACTCTTTCTGCTGCGGAGGTGCCAGACTAACATCTGCAAACGGAGTCCTGTCTTGCATATGGGAGCTTCATTTATATGAATCAACATGTATAATTATGGAGGCGCTCAATGATAAAAATGCACCAGATACCGTATTCTTACTGTAAAGGGACGAATAGTCCAAAGCAAGGGAGCTGTATGGCATTGAGAGGTCTCCAATCTGTCGGTGGTTGTACGAATGAATCTATGCTATAAAATAGACAGTATTGCATGTTGATGCAACAACAGATTGCATTTGGCGGGCTTTGCCTTTTTATTTTCGCTCTTGTTGCATTCACATTTCTTTGCGGAAGAGTTAACTTTAAAATGCTTCTAAAATCAGCCATGGTGTTCCTGTCTAGTTAGGATCCTGGCAAATTGTCACGGGATTTTCACAGTAACTTCATTGCAGTGTTAATATAAGCCTACTTGTAATACTACTAAAGATTATTATTATATTATTATGTACAATGGCCTGTATGCACTGTCAGCAGGCCATGTGAATGGCGGCTTGTATGCAAGAGTGGTCTAGGAAGATTTTGCCTTTGTTATTTTCTTTCTGTTCCCCCCGTCAAGAGGTGCAAATTGTATTGTTTCAGCAGAGTGGTTAGCACCATGACTTCACAACACCAGGGTACCAGGTTCGATTCCCGGCCTTGGTCACTGTCTGAGCGTTCTCCCCGTGTCTGCATGGGTTTCCTCCGGGTGCTCCAGTTTCCTCCCACAAGTCCCGAAAGACGTGCTGTTAGGTAATTTGGACATTCTGAATCCTCCCTCCGTGTACCCGAACAGGCGCCGGAATGTGGCGACGAGGGGCTTTTCACAGTAACTTCATTGCAGTGTTAATGTAAGTCTACTTGCGACAATAAAGATTATTATTATTATTTTACCTGAAAGTAATGATAATAGCATATGACTCTTTCTCACATCCACAAAATGACTTGCTGGCATAATATAAATGCACAAATACAAAACTTTTAACTTGGGAGTGATTGAATATGGAAATTTTGCTTTTAACAGGAACCTAATAATTCACAAAGGACAGCTTACATTTTCTCCAATTCTGGTGTATTATTTTTCATTTTCATAGAATCTACAGTGCAGAAGGAGGCCATTCAGCCCATTGAGTCTGCACCGGCTCTTGGAAAGAGCACCCTACCCAAGGTCCACACTTCCACCCTATCCCCATAACCCAGTAACCCCACCCAACACTAAGGGCAGTTTTGGACACTAAGGGCAATTTATCATGGCCAATCCACCTAACCTGCACATCTTTGGACTGTGGGAGGAAACCGGAGCACCCGGAGGAAACCCACGCGCACACACGGGGAGAACGTGCAGACTCCGCACAGACAGTGACCCAAGCCGGGAATCGAACCTGGGACCCTGGAGCTGTAAAGCAATTGTGCTAACCACAATGCTACCGTGCTGCCTTTTATTGTTTACCTGCTATTTTTACCGTAATGTTTGACACTATACCTGAGCCACTTTCTTTTTGTCCCTCACCCGTACTTGCTGGTCTATATTGGCTCCTGATCTTGCAGCTCCTCTATTTTTAAAATTCTCAAGCTTGTTTTCAAATCCCTCTCTGGCCTTACCCTGTACCCTCCCTCAGCCCTACAACCCTCAGATACCTGTACTCCTCAAATTATGATATGGAGATTGCACCTGAGGAAGGAGCAGTGCTCTGAACGCTAGTGATTCGAAACAAACCTGTTGGAGTTTAACCTGGTGTTGTAAGACTTCTTGCTGTCCTCAAATTATGGTCTCTTGCACTTCCCCAATTTTCATTGTTTCACATTGATGATCTTGGCATTCAACTGCCTAGCCTCTAAGCTCTGCAATTCCCTCCATAAACCTCTCTGCTTTGCTAACTTTCACTCATCCTTTTTGTCACTCCTTGAAATCTTCTACTTTGTACAAGGTTTTGGTCCTAATAACTCCTCATATTGCTCAGTATCAGATTCTGTTTGTAATGCTCCTTTGAAGCACCTATTATGTTAAGGGTACAATATCAATTCCTGGTGTTCAAATTTTTGGAGTTCAAAAATGTCTTAATGAGTCATTCCTTTTTTCTGTTCCACAATATAGTTCTACAGGCTTGTCCCTGTACTTTAAAAAAAAAATTGGAGTCGTCTTTTTAAAAAATCCTTTTATTTGATGTACATACTGGGAAAAGTGCAGCCAATAAATTAAGAGGAAGAGCAGATGTATGGTGAAACGCACTTTGTAATAACCAGTTATTTTATGAAACCACTGTGAAATCAGGCTCATGTGAAATTCTTTGGCTTTCATTTTGTCAGGTACAATTTGTCAGGGCAGCACGGTAGCACAAGTGATTATCACTGTGGCTTCACAGCGCCAGGGTCCCAGGTTCGATTCCCCGCTGGGTCACTGTCTGTGCGGAGTTTGCACGTTCTCCCCGTGTCTGCGTGGGTTTCCTCCGGGTGCTCCGGTTTCCTCCCACAGTCCAAAGACGTGCAGGTTAGGTGGATTGGCCATGCTAAATTACCCGTAGTGTCCATAAAGGTTGGGAGGGGTTATTGGGTTGCGGGGATAAGGTGGAAGTGAGGGATTAATGTGGGTCGGTGCAGACTTGATGGGCCGAATGGCCTCCTTCTGCACTGTATGTTCTATGTAATCTATGTAATTGTGCCAAATATGGCTAAAGATTAAAACCTATGCATTTCTAAATATTCTTTCTCCCCAGAATTCCGGTGGAATGTATGGGCAGCAGGTTCGTCAAGCAAATCCAACTCAGCAATTTGGTCCTATGTCACAAGCCCAGGTATGTGATATTTTTATCTTAGCCCACCATCCAAAGGCATCTTTACCTAACTGCACTGTAATTTTAGATGCTCGCTCCAGGCAGTCCATTCGCAATGATAGAAAAGTTATGCAAATTCGGGACAGAACAGACATATGACAATGGTCTTTATAGCTCTTTTATGGTGCATTTTCCCACAGATTTACTCATTATTTGTGAGAGTGACTGCCCTTGTTTTCAAGGTAACATTTGACCAAGTGTGGCTTCAAGGAGCTGTAGCAAAGCTTGGAGTCAATAGAAATTGGGGGAGGGGGGGGGGGGGAGGAACCTTTCATGGGTTGCAGTCATACCTGGCACAAAGGAAGCTGGATGTGATTGTTGAACACAGCGCCAGGCATCGCTGTAGGAGTTCCTCCGGATAGTGCCCTAGGCACAGTCTTCAGCTGTTTCATCAATGACCTTCCCTCCATCACGAGGTCAGAATTGAGGTTGCTTACTGATGACTGCACAATGTTCAGCACCATTTGCAACTCTTCAGACACTGAAAGCAGTCTGTGCCTATATGCAACAATAAAAAGTCTTATCACCTGGTTAAAGTCCAACAGGTTTGTTTCAAATCACTGGCATTCGGAGGGCAGCTCCTTCATCAGGTGAGTTGCAACATTTAATGCAAGAAAACCTGGAGAACATTCAGGCTTGAGCTGATGAGCAGGAAATAATATTTGTGCCAGGCAATTCCCTCCATAAACCTCTCTGCCTTGCTAACTTTCACTCATCCCAACAAGAGAAAGTCCAACCATCTTCCCTTGGAAAAAAATTGCATTACCATCAATCAGCCCCCAACTCTTCAATATGTTGGGGGTTACCATTGACCAGAAATTTAACTGGATCAGCCATATACATACTGTGGCTAAAAGAGCAGGTCAGAGGCTGGGAATGCTGTGGGGAGTAACTCATCTGACTCCTCACAGCCTGTCCACCATCTACAAGGCACAAGTTAGCAGTGTCTCCACTTGCCTGGATGAGTGCAGCTCCAACAAGATTCAAGAAGGTTGACACCAAGGACAAATCAGCCAGCTTGATTGGCACCTCATTCACCACCTTCAACATCTACTGCCTCAACCACCAACACACAATGACAGCTGTGTGTACCATCTACACGATGCGCTGCAGCAACTCACCGAGGATCCTTAGGCAGCACATACCAAACCCACAACATCTAGCACCTAGAAGGACATGGACAGCAGATGTTTGGGTACACTGCCACCTGCAAGTTTCCTTCCAAGCCACTCATTATCCTGACTTGGAATTATATCACCGTTCCCTCACTGTTGATGGGTCAAAATCCTGGAACTCCCTAACAGCACAGTGGGTGTACTTACACCACATGGAATGCAGCAATTCAAAAACATGGCTCACCACTGCCTTCTCAAGGGCAATTAGGGGTGGATAATTAAAATGCTGGCTTAGCTAGCAACATACACATCCCATAAAAGAATTAAAAAGCAAATTGAGCTTACTAGAGGGTAATCACTGAACAATAATAGGAAATTGTTGAGTGGGATGGTTCGGTTTAGTCCAAACAAATGTCACCTTAAGAAAATTAATATAAATAAGTTAAGATAAGGAGGGAGAATAGCCTCTATATATATCATCCCAGAAAAACTGAAAGCCTTCCAATTAAATAATTATGGAAATATACATTAAACGTCCAAGAAGCAAAGAAAGACCTGAAAAAAAGTATAGCTGTAGACATAAATGATAACAGTAAAAAAAAAAATTCAGTACCTTAACATTAATCAATAATCTGAATCATCAATGTCATCGAGTTTTCACCCAAGCGCCAGAGGTGACCGTGAAAGAGATTTATAAGTGATTTATGGTCATTATGAGGGAACCAAAGGAGCCGCTGAATACTGGGGAGCTGCAGATAGACTGGGAGCAAACTAATGTTCAAAGCAAATGCAAACTTCAGTAAAGAGATCAATTTACAGGACTAAACTGGAGGGTTATCTGATCCATGTCAACATGGACTCAGAACGGAAATATCTGGCCCATATTCTGGATTTTTCTTTGTGACACAACTGAATTTTGAAAGGCCTACAATACATTGTACCCATCCAAAAAAAACTTTGGATAAAGATCTGAACGAAATGCTTTTTAGTTAAGCTCAGTGTCATGGAGAGTCGGGGTAAATTTTAGGAATGAAAATAAATTTGTCAAAGGTTGTAATCCATAGATAGTGCTCAATATTGATCAAATATTGATTTTAGGATCAGCACTTTCTAATTTCAATCAGCAAAATTGATTCCCAAATTCAATGCAAATTGATTAAATTAGCAAATGATATCAAAATCAGGAGGGAGGTCTTGTGGTGCGGTGTAGCTTCCTTACCTCTGGGCCATAAGCTCCGGGTTGCCATGTAATGTGGATGTAGAGTGTGGTCGAACAGGTTGATTGTCAATCTGCCTAACGGATGTAAAAACTGGGACAGTTTCATGGTCAGCCATGCTACAGAAGGTAATGGCAAATCACTGCACTGCTTTGTCAAGCATAGTCATGGATCACTCCATGGCGATCCATGATCTCCAACACCCTGAACGAGAAGGAGGATCAAACTCAAGGGACAATTAATACCGAGGCGCCAACTCGGTAATTCATGTAAATGATGTAAGCAGCTGTAAACTAAATTTAATACAGTTGTGTATAAAGTGTTTTTAAAATTATTTCTCCGGATGTGGGCATCACTGACTAGGCCAGCACTTTTACTGCCCATCCCTTATTGCCCTTGAGAAGTTGCTGGTCAGCTGCCTTCTTGAACGCTGGAGTCCATGTGATGTCGGTACACCCACAGTGCTTTTGGTGAGGGAGTTCCAGGAGTTTGACGCAAAGGCAATGAAGAAATGGCCAATATATTTCCAAGTCAGGATGGTGTGTTGCTTGGAGGGGAACCTGTAGGTGGAGGTGTTCCCATGCATATGCTGCCCTTGTCCTTCTAGGTGGCAGAGGTTGCAGGTTTGGAAGGTTCATTGGAACGAGCTTTGGTGAGTTGCTGCAGTGAATCTTGTTGATGGTACACAGTGCTGCCACTGTGCGTCAGTGATGGAGTGAGTGGATATTGAAAGTGGATGGGTGTCAATCAAGCAGACTGCTTTGTCTCGATGGTGTGGAGCTTCTTGAGTGTTGTTGGAGCTGCACTCATTCAGGCAAGAAGAGAGTATTCCATGAGCAGAATTAGGCCACTCGGCCCATCGAATCTGCTCTGCCATTCAATCATGGCTGATATTTTTGTCATCCCCATTCTCCTGCCTTCTCCCCATAACCCCTGATCCCCTTATTAATCAAGACCTATCTATCTCTGTCCTAAAGACATTCAGTGATTTGGCTTCCACAGCTTTCTGCATCCTTCTGAACTCCGAGTACAGACCCAGAGTCCCCAACTGTTCCTCATACGACAAGCTCTTCATTCCAGGTAAATTTCTTGTGAACCTCCTCTGGACCCCTTCCAAGGCCTGCACATCCTTCCTTAGATACGGGGCCCAAAACTGCTCACAATATTCCACATGGGATCTGACCAGAGCCTTATACAGCCTCAGATGTCTATCCCTGAATTGGACACAGTATACCAAATGTGGCCTAACAAACGTTCTATATAACTGTAACAATTTTTGAGCTTTTATACTCGATACCCCATCCTATGAAGGCAAGCGTGCCATATGCTTTCTTTACCACCATTTCCACCTGTGCTGCAACGTTTAAAGATCTGTGGACCTGCACACCCAGATCTCTCTGTGTCTCTATGCTCCTGATGATTCTGCCATTTATTTTATAGCTCCCACCTGAATTGGATCTACACTCAACTGAATTCCCAGCCCCTGTCCTGCTCTGGTAGCCACAAGATTTGTATGGCTGGTCCAGTTCAGTTTCTGGTCAATGATAACGCCCAGGAAGTTGATAGTTGGGGATTCAGCAATGATAGTACTGGTAATGAATGCCTAGGGGAGATTGTTGGATTATCTCTTGTTGAAGATGGTCGTTGTCTGGCACCTGTGACTTATCAGCCCAAGCCTGAATGTTGTCCAGGTTTTCTACTTATGGACATGGACTGTTTCAGCATCTGAGGACTTGCGAATGATACTGAATATTCTGCAATCATTAGCGAACATCCTCACTTTTGACCTTATGATAGAGAGAAGGTCATTGATGACACAGCTGAAGATGGTTGGGCCAAGGACACTACCCTGAGGAACTCCTGCAGTGATGACCTGGAATTTGATGACCTCCAATAATCACATCCATCTTCCTTGCTGCCAGGTATGACTCCATCCAGTGGAGCGTTTCCCCCCCCTGATTCTCATTGACTCCAGTTTTGCTAGAGTTTCTTGATGCCATGCTTGGTAAAATGCTGCCTTGATGTCAAGAGCAGTAGTCATTCTCACCTCTCCTCTGGAGTTCAACTCTTTTACCCATATTTGGACCAAGGCAGTAATGAGGTCAGGAGCTGAGTGACCCTGGTCGAACCCAAACTGAGCATCAGTGACTAGGTTATTGCTGAGTAAGTGCCACTGGTCAGCACTGTCGCGCCCCCTTCCATCATTTTGCTGATTGTCGAGACAAATGAGGGGGTGATTGGCTCGGTTGGATTCATCCTATCTTTTGTGGGCAGGACATAACCTGGACAGTTTTCCATATTGCCAGGCCAATGCTAGTGTTGTAGCTGTACTGGAACAACTTGCCTAGTTCTGGAGCGCAAGTCTTCACCACTGTTGCCAGAATGCTGTCAAGGCCCATAGCCTTTGTAATATCACTGCCTTCAGCCATTTCTTGATGTCAAATTGGCTGAAGATTGGCCCCTGTGATGCTGGAGACCGAGATGGATCATCCACTCAGCACTAGGGTTTCCTATGGAAAGGAAAAATGGCACATTCCATTAATGTGTCAAAACAGCAAGTGCTGAAGTTGCAAAGGATTGATCCTGATAGACTTCGCTCTCATCTTAGCCTGTCATCACAGAGCAGGATTTAGCCAAACAAGTAGAATGCTGAACTATACATCTAAAACTGTACACTAAAAGACATGCTCGAACAATATTTGGTGACCGACCAGACCGCACCTCAAGTACTGTGTTTGGCTCTATTCACCGAGCCCCAAGGAAAACCTTAAAGGACCTGCAGCAGGACTTCACAGTGGAATAGTAGAGGTGAAATCGCTGCGGTTATTTAAGAAACATAATGCGTGGATTGAATTTACTGTCTGTCTCTGAATTAACTAATTAAACTAATCCAAATGGCTGCCTTATCCATATTTATCTTGTGATAACAACAATGACTACACTTTGGAAGTGATCATTGGATATGATACACTGAGACTTGATGGAGCACTATATAAATATTATTTCCCTTGAGATGTATTTATTATTGGGAAGAAAAATTGAGATGGTGGATGCTGTACTTTGGAGGTGTGATAGTAGGGAGCATGGAGGTTTGAAACAACGGAGCTTTATTTATAGTGTGTTAACTCTTACATGGCTGTTCTTCTCTCTCTGTTTCCCGCGTTATAACTTTTTTTTAACAAATAATTTTTATTAAGATTTTCATAAAATATCAATAACAAAATGAAAAAGGAACCCAACAGGGTTAAGTACAAAACACAGTCTAGAAAAGCAACCCGTTCCCCCCTGTACATAAATAATAAATTAACATTGACACCCCGACCTAACACAACAGGTATATACACCCCCTCAGACCCCCCAGTGTAAATGAAAACAAAAATAAAGTGGAACCCCCCCCCCCCCCGAGTTGCTGCTGCCATTGACCAATGTCTACCGTTCTGCCAAGAAGTCTAAGAACGGTTGCCACCGCCTAAAGAACCCTTGTACCGACCCTCTCAAAGCGAATTTCACCCTCTCCAACTTAATAAACCCCGCCATATCGTTGATCCAGGATTCCACGCTTGGGGGCCTCGAATCCTTCCACTGAAGAAGAATCCTACGCCAGGCTACCAGGGACGCAAAGGCCAGAATACCGGCCTCTTTCGCCACCTGCACTCCCGGCTCCTCTGCGACCCCAAATATTGCAAACCCCACAGCACGGTTTGACCCTGGATCCTACCACCCTCGACACCGTCCTCGCTACGCCCTTCCAAAATTCCTCCAGCGCTGGCACACCCAGAACATATGGGTGTGATTTGCTGGGCTCCCTGAGCACCGAACACACCTGTCCTCACCCCCAAAAAACCGGCTCATCCTTGTCCCGGTCATGTGTGCCCTGTGCAGCACTTTAAACTATGAGGCTGAGCCTCGCGCACGATGAGGAAGAGTTCACCCTCCCTAGGGCATCTGCCCACGTCCCTTCCTCAATCTCCTCTCCCAACTCCTCCTCCCACTTGCCTTTCACCTCCACCACCGAGGCCTCCTCCTCCTCCTGCATCACCTGGTAGGTTTCCGAGATCTTCCCCACTCCAACCCACCCCCCGAGAGCACCCTGCCCTGTACTGTGTGTGGCAGCAGCCGCGGGAATTCCACCACCTGCCGCCTGGCAAACGCCCTTACCTGTAAGGTGTTCCCCGGGGGGGAGCCCGTATTTCTCCTCCAGCTCACCCAGGCTCGCGAACTTCCCGTCCACAAACGGGTCCCCCAACCTTCGTATCCCTGCCCTGTGCCACCCCGAAAACCCTCCATCTGTTCTCCCTGGGACGAACCGGTGGTTCCCCCGTATTGTGGTCCACACCGAGGCCCCAGCTTCCCCCCCTGTGCCGCCTCCACTGCCCCCAGATTTTGAGGGCAGCCGCCACCACCGGGCTCGTGGTATACCTCCTTGGAGGGAACGGCAGCGGCGCCGTTGCCAACGCCCCAGACTCGTATCCACACACTACGCCGTCTCCAACCTCTTCCATGCAGCCCACTTGCGCACCATCGTCGCATTGGCAGCCCAGTAGTACCCACAGAGGTTGGGCAGCGCCAGTCCCCCCCCTATCTCTACTCCGCTCCAGGAACACCCTTCTCACCCTCGGAGTCCTTCGTGCCCACACAAACCCCATTATACTCCTGTTGACCCGCCTAAAAAAGGCCTTCGGGATAAACACGGGGAGGCACTGGAACAGGAACAAAAGCCTTGGGAACACCGTCATTTTGACTGACTGCACCCTACCCGCCAAGGACAGCGGCAACGCGTCCCACCTCTTGAACTCCTCCTCCATTTGCTCCACCAGCCTTGTGAAATTAAGCCTATGCAGGGCCCCCCAGCTCCTAGCCACCTGGACACCCAAATACCTGAAGCTCCTCTCCGCCCTTTTTAATGGGAGCCTGCTAATCCCCCTCTCCTGCCCCCCTGGGTGAACCACGAACAGCTCGCTCTTCCCCATGTTGAGCTTGTACCCCGAGAAATCCCCGAATTCCCTCAGGATCCTCATTACCTCTGGCATTCCCCCCACCGGGTCCGCCACATATAGCAGCAAGTCGTCCGCATAAAGCGACACCCTATGCTCCTCCCCACCCCGCACCAAGCCCCTCCAGTTCCTCGACTCCCTCAGTGCCATAGCCAGGGGTTCAATAGCCAGTGCGAAGAGCAGGGGGGACCCCTGTCTCGTCCCTTGGTGCAATCAAAAGTACTTGGACCTCCTCCTGATTGTGGCCACACTTGCCAACGGGGCCTCATACAACAGCCTAACCCACCTGACAAACCCCGCCCCAAGCCCAAACCTCTTCAGCACCTCCCACAGGTACCCCCACTCTACTCTATCGAAGGCTTTCTCAGCGTCCATCGCCACCACTATCTCCGCCTCCCCCTCCCTCGCCGGTTTCATGATAACGTTCAAAAGCCTCCGCACATTCGTGTTCAACTGCCTCCCCTCACGAACCCCGTCTGGTCTTCGTGGATGATCTGCGGCACACAATCCTCGTGGCTAGGACCTTCGCCAGCACCTTGGCATCTACGTTTAGCAACAAAATCGGCCTGTAAGACCCACACTGCAGGGGATCCTGGTCCCGCTTCAGGATCAAGGAGATCAGTGCCCGGGACATTGTCGGGGACAAGGCCCCCCCATCCCTTGCCTCATTGAAGGTCCTAACTAGCAACGGGCCCAACAGGTCCATATATTTTTTATAGAATTCAACCGGGAAACCGTCCGGCCCCAGTGCCTTCCCCGCCTGCATGCTTCCTATCCCTTTGGTCAGCTCCTCCAGCCCAATCGGGGCCCCCAATCCTGCCACCAGTCCCTCCTCCACCTTCGGAAACCTCAATTGGTCCAGGAAGCGGCCCATCCCTCCCTCCCCCCAGTGTGGGCTCGGACCAGTACAATTCCTCATAGGAGTCCCTGAAGACCCCATTGATGCCAACCCCACTCCGCACCACACTCCCTCCCCTGTTCTTAACTCCCCCGATCGCCCTAGCTGCGTCCCGCTTCCGAAGCTGATGCGCCAGCATCCGGCTTGCCTTTTCCCCATACTTGTAAATCGCCCCCTGGGCCTTCCTCCACTGCACCTCCGCCTTCCTGGTGGTCACCAGGTCGAATTTGGCCTGGAGGCTGCGCCTCTTCCTCAACAGTCCTTCCTCGGGCACCTCCGCATACCTCCTGTCTACCCTCACCATCTCCCCCACCAGCCTCCCTCTCTCCCCCCGCTCCGTCCTCTCCTTGTGGGCCCTAATGGAGATCAGCTCTCCCCTAACCACCGCCTTCAGCGCCTCCCATACCATCCCCACTCGGATCTCCCCGTTATCGTTGGCCTCCAGATACCTCTCTATACTTCCTCGGACCCGCTCGCTCACCTCGTCCGCCAACAGCCCCACCTCCAAGCGCCACAACTGGCGCTGGTCCCTCTCCTCCCCCAGCTCTCAGCCCACCCAATGCGGGGCGTGGTCCGAAATGGCTATCGCCGAGTAGTCGGTATCCTCTACTCTTGCTATCAGCGCCCTACTCAAAATAAAAAAGTAGATTCGGGAATAAGCCTTATGGACATGTGAGAAGAATGAAAATTTCCTAGCCCCCGGCCTTGCAAATCTCTGAGGGTCCACCCCTGCCACCTGGTCCATAAACCCCCTCGGCACTCTAGCCGCCGCCGGCTTCCTACCCATCCTAGACCTGGAGCGATCCAGTGCCGGATCCAGCACCGTGCGTTAGGACTTATGACATCACTTCCAGTGAATACTTTAGCACAACAGAGCTTCACTAGAGCTAATGAGAATTAATATAAATACATACATGTTGTCCAGGTCTTGCTACCTATAGCTGGGTACAGTGGTTAGCACTACTGCCTCACAGCTCCAGGGACCTGGGTTCAATTCTGGCCTCGAGGGGGGGGCCTGTTTGTGTGAAGTTTTTACGTTCTCCCCGTGTCTACGTGGGTTTCCTCCGGGTGCTCCGGTTTCCTCCCACAGTCCAAATATGTGCAGGTTCGAGGGATTGACCATGCTAAATTGCCCCTTAGTGTCCAAAAAGGTTAGGTGGGGGTTACTGGGCTACAGGGATAGTGTGAGAAGACGTGGGCTTAAGTAGGGTGCTCTTTCCAATGGCCGGTGCAGTTTCAATGGGCCAAATGGCCTCCTTCTACACTGTAACTTCTATGATTCTATGATAACATTTCCTCCCCCTCCCCTAAATTGAACTTTCCCAACAAGTTCAACATGCACAATAGTCAATAATTCAGACTGAGGTCTGGAGGTCATCGCTCTTTGAACTGTTGATGGCAAACCTCTGACGTCTTCTTTACACTGGTGGTAACCTCTGTCTTTCTGTTTCTGTCTTTTTTTTTAAAATATATTTTATTGAACATTTTTTCTAAACAACATTTTTCCCTCTTACAAAACAAACGGAACGATAACAAAATAGAAATTTTTAACAATACACAAGTAACAAAACCCCATTATCTATTGACCTATACTAAACTAAACCCCTCCCCCCTCTCCCCCCCCCCCCCCCCCCCCCCTTCCCCCTGGGTTGCTGCTGCTGGTCATCTGTCTTCCCTCTAACGTTCCCTTAGGTAGTCGAGAAATGGCTGCCACCGCCTGGTGAACCCTTGAGACGATCCTCTCAGGGCAAACTTTATCTGCTCCAGTTTGATAAACCCCGCCATATCGTTTACCCAGGCCTCCAGTCCGGGGGGTTTCGCCTCCTTCCACATAAGTAGGATCCTGCGCCAGGCTACTAGGGACGCAAAGGCCACGACATCGGCCTCTTTCGCCTCCTGCACTCCCGGCTCTTCCGCAACTCCAATTAGAGCTAACCCCCAGCTTGGTTTGACCCGGGCATTCACCACCTGCGAGATCACTCCCGTCACTCCCTTCCAATATCCTTCCAGTGCCGGGCACGCCCAAAACATATGTGCGTGGTTTGCCGGGCTCCCACCACACCTCCCACATCTGTTCTCCACTCCAAAGAACCTGCTCAATCTTGCCCCCGTTATGTGTGCTCTATGTAGCACCTTAAATTGAAGCAGGCTAAGCCTGGCGCATGAGGAAGAGGAGTTTACCCTGCTTAGGGCATCAGCCCACATACCCTCTTCTATCTCCTCCCCTAATTCTTCTTCCCACTTTCCCTTTAGTTCTCCCACCGACTCCTCCCCCTCTTCCCTCATCTCCCTGTAAATCTCTGACACCTTGCCCTCTCCGACCCACACCCCTGAAAGCACCCTGTCCTGTATCCCCTGTGTCAGGAGCAACGGAAATTCCCTCACCTGTTGTCTAGTAAACGCCCTCACCTGCATATATCTCAAGAAATTTCCCTGGGGTAACTTATACTTTTCCTCCAATGCTCCCAAGCTCGCAAAAGTCCCATCTATGAATAAATCTCCCACCTTCCTAATTCCCAACTGGTACCAGCTCTGAAATCCTCCATCCATTCTTCCTGGGGCGAACCTATGGTTGTTCCTGATAGGGGACCCCACCAGGGCTCCCCGCACCCCTCTCTGTCGCCTCCACTGTCCCCATATGTTCAGTGTTGCCGCCACCACCGGGTTCGTGGTATACTTTTTAGGTGAGAGCGGTAGCGGTGCCGTCATCAGCGCCTCTAAACTCGTCCCTTTACAGGACTTTCTCTCCAGTCTTTTCCACGCCGCTCCCTCACCTTCCATCATCCATCTACGTATCATTGCCACATTGGCGGCCCAATAATAATCTCCCAAGTTCGGTAGTGCCAGTCCTCCTCTATCCCTACTACGCTGAAGGAAACCCCTCCTTACTCTCGGAACTTTCCCTGCCCACACAAAGCTCGTGATGCTCCTGTCTATTTTATTAAAAAAGGTCCTGGTGATTAATATAGGGAGACACTGAAATACAAATAAGAACCTCAGGAGGACCATCATCTTAATTGCTTGCACCCTGCCCGCCAGCGATAAAGGCTGCATGTCCCACCTCTTGAAGTCCTCCTCCATTTGTTCTACCAGCCGTGTCAAATTAAGTCTGTGCAAGGTTCCCCAGCTCTAGCGATCTGAATCCCCAGGTATCGGAAGTTTCTTTCCACTTTCCTTAGCGGTAAGCCTTCTATCTCTCTACTCTGGTCCCCTGGATGTATCACAAATAATTCACTCTTCCCCATGTTTAGCCTATACCCCGAGAATTCCCCGAACCTCCTCAAAACTCGCATAACCTCTATCACCCCCCCCCCCCCCCCCCCCGCTGGGTCCGACACGTATAGCAATAGGTCATCCGCGTATAATGAGACTCGATGTTCTTCTCCCCCTCTAATCACCCCTCTCCATTTCCTGGAGTCTCTCAACGCCATGGCTAGAGATTCAATTGCCAACGCAAACAACAATGGAGACAGTGGGCATGGCATCCCTGTCTTGTTCCCCTATATAATCGGAAATACTCCGATCTATGTCGACCTGTAACTACGCTTGCCGTTGGTGCCCCATAAAGAAGTCTAACCCAGCGAATAAACCCGTTCCCAAACCTCCTTAACACTTCCCATAAATACTCCCACTCCACCCTATCAAATGCCTTCTCTGCGTCCATTGCCGCCACTATCTCTGCCTCCCCCTCCACTGGGGGCATCATTATCACCCCTAACAGTCGTCGCACGTTAACATTCAGTTGTCTCCCTTTTACGAACCCTGTCTGGTCTTCGTGCACCACCCCCGGGACACAGTCCTCTATCCTCGATGCCAGTACCTTTGCCAGCAACTTGGCGTCCACGTTCAATAGTGAAATAGGTCTATAGGACCCGCACTGCAACGGATCTTTGTCTCTCTTCAAAATTAGCGATATCGTCGCCTCCGACATCGTCGGGGGTAGAGTCCCCCCTTCCCTGGCCTCATTGAACGTCCTCGCCATTAACGGGGCCAACAAGTCCACATATTTTCTGTAGTATTCCACCAGGAACCCGTCCGGCCCCGGAGCCTTCCCTGCCTGCATGCTTCCCAGTCCCTTAATAACCTCATCCACCTCAATCGGCGCCCCCAGGCCTGCCACCTCCCGCTCCTCCACTTTCGGGAACCTCAATTGGTCCAGGAACTGCCGCATCCCCTCCTCTCCCCCTGGGGGTTGAGACCTATACAGTTCCTCATAAAAGGTCTTAAACACCTCATTTATCTTTCCTGGCCTTCGCACAGTGTCTCCCCTTTCATCCCTAATTCCTCCTCTCTCCCTCGCTGCTGCCCTCTTTCGCAGTTGGTGCGCCAACAGGCGACTAGCCTTTTCCCCATATTCGTACCTCCTCCCCTGTGCCTTCCTCCACAGTACCTCCGCCTTTCTGGTGGTCAGAAGGTCAAACTCGGTCTGGAGTCGTCTCCTCTCCCTGTACAGCTCCTCCTCCGGGGTCTCTGCAAATTCCCTGTCCACCCTTAAAATTTCCCCCAGTAATCTATCCCTTTCCTTGGCCTCTGTTTTTCTTTTGTGGGCCCCAATAGAGATCAGCTCTCCTCTGACCACCGCTTTTAGTGCTTCCCAGACCACTCCCACAGGGACCTCGCCTTCGTCATTGACCTCCAGGTATCTCTCAATACACCCCCTCACTCTTGCGCACACTCCCTCATCCGCCATCAGTCCCACATCTAATCGCCAGAGTGTTCTCTGCTCCCTGTCCTCTCCTACTTCCAGGTCCACCCAATGTGGGGCATGATCCGAAACCGCTATGGCTGAGTATTCAGCTTCTTCCACCCTAGAGATCAGCGACCTTCCTACAACAAAAAAATCTATCCGGTAGTACACTTTATGGACATGGGAGAAGAAGGAATACTCCCTAGCCCTAGGTCTTAGAAATCGCCATGGATCCACTCCCCCCATTTGGTCCATAAACCCTTTAAGTACCTTGGCCGCTGCCGGCCTTCTTCCGGTCCTTGAGCTGGATCTATCTAGCCCCGGGTCCAGCACCGTATTGAAGTCCCCTCCTAAAATCAAATTTCCTGCCTCCAGGTCCGGTATACGCCCCAGCATCCGTCTCATGAATCCCGCATCGTCCCAATTTGGGGCATACACATTAACCAACACGACCTCCATTCCCTCCAGCCTACCACTCACCATTACATATCTACCTCCGCTATCTGCTACGATGTTCTTTGCTTCAAATGCTACCCGTTTCCCCACCAAAATGGCCACCCCTCTGTTCTTTGCGTCCAGTCCTGAGTGGAACACCTATCCCACCCATCCTTTCCTTAGCCTATCTTGGTCCGCCACCTTTAGGTGCGTCTCTTGGAGCATAGCCACGTCTGCCCTTAGTCCTTTCAAATGCGCGAGCGCTCGGGCCCTTTTTATCGGTCCATTCAGGCCTCTCACGTTCCACGTGATCAGCCTCACTAGGGGGCTACCTGCCCCCCACCCGTGTCGACTAGCCATTACCTTCTCTAGGCCAGTCCCATATCCCGCCTCCGCGCTCCCGCTCGCTCCCCCAGCGTCGCACACCGTCCCCGACCACCCACTCTTTAGCCATTCCCTTTTGGATTTCCGCAGCAGCAACCCAGTTGTCCCCCCCCCCCCCGCTAGATCCCTATCTAGCTTGATTGCTCCCCCCATATCACTTCCGTAAGTCAGCTGACTTCAACTGACCCCGGCTACTCCTGCTCACTCCTCGACCCCCCCGGTGTGAGGGAACTCCCATCCGCCTTGCGCCTGTTTTCCCGCCTTATTCTTTCTGGCGCGGGAACATCCCTTTACCTGACCCGCCTCTTATGGCGCAGCTCCCTTTCCCCTCCCGCTCCCCTTCCCCATTCTCCGACTATGTCCCGTCTTTCCCCCCTCACCGGCGCCCACATTTCCCCAGTGTCTCCCCCCTTCCCTGTTTACTTCTCAATTAACTTTCACCATAACATTAACAAAACAATAACAATAACAATTCCCTGCAGCATCCGTCCCTCAGTTCCGGTCCAGTTTCTCTTCTTTAATAAAGGTCCATGCTTCCTCCGCCGTCTCGAAGTAATAGTGTCTCTCCTGATACGTGACCCATAGTCTTGCCGGCTGCAGCATCCCAAACCTCACCTTTTTGTGCAAAACCTCTTTGGCTCGGTTGAAGCTCGCCCTCCTTCTCGCCACCTCCGCACTCCAATCCTGGTATATCCGTACCACCGCATTCTCGCATCTGCTACTCCGCACCTTTTTAGCCCATCTCAGGACCTCTTCTCTGACCTTAAGGCGGTAGAATCGGACGATTATCGCCCTCGGTGGTTCTCCCACTTTTGGTCTTCTCGCCGGGATCCGACCTGCCCACTCCACCTCCATTGGGCCCGCAGGGGCCTCAGCACCCATCAGTGAGCTCAGCATCTTACTTGCGTACGCTCCACAGTCCACTCCTTCCACACCCTCAGGGAGACCTAGTATCCTAAGATTCTTCAGGCTGCAGCCGCCGCCGCCGGTTTTTTCCTCCGTCGTTCGGGGGGGACTCCCTTCCCACACACCCCACACCGGGTTGCTCGGCCGAAAAAATCCCCGTTGGGGCTCTTAAAAGAGCCCGAAGGTCCGTCGGAGCTGGAGCCGCCGAAACGTGCGGCTAGCTCATCCTCACCGCAACCGGAAGTCCCCTGTTTCTGTCTTTACACTCAGCTCATCAATGTTGGGTTTAACCGGCATTGACATAGGCACTTGAGGTTTTCCCTGTGTCTGATCAGAAGGTAAGGTGTTGCATTCATCAACAGTGCCTGTTAGTGTCAGGTAGTCGGAAAGGTCAAGTCATGACTGAATTTTCTGCAGGCCCCGATTTTGTTCTTCGAGCCAGTAACTAGTCTGCATGTCTCCTCCAGATAACATCATCTCTGGCCTGGACAGTATAAGAAGCCAGTCCAACCTGTGCAAGGATTGTGGCAGGAACCCATTTCTCCTAAACACGTGGCTAAACAGCTGGTGTAGGAGGGAGGGTTTCCATTATCTGGACCACTGGGAGCTCTTCCGGGGCAGGTGTGACCTGTATAAGAAGGACGGGTTGCATCTAAACCGGAGAGGCATAAATATCCTGGCCGCGAGGCTTGCTAGTGTCACGCGGGAGGGTTTAAACTAGTATGGCAGGGGGGTGGGCACGGGAGCAATAGGTCAGAAGGTGAGAGCATTGAGGGAGAACTAGGGAATAGGGACAGTGTGGCTCTGAGGCAGAGCAGACAGGGAGAAGTTGCTGAACACAGCGGGTCTGGTGGCCTGAAGTGCATATGTTTTAATGCAAGGAGCATTACGGGTAAGGCAGATGAACTTAGAGCTTGGATTAGTACTTGGAACTATGATGTTGTTGCCATTACAGAGACCTGGTTGAGGGAAGGGCAGGATTGGCAGCTAAACGTTCCAGGATTTAGATGTTTCAGGCGGGATAGAGGGGGATGTAAAAGGGGAGGCGGAGTTGCGCTACTTGTTCGGGAGAATATCACAGCTGTACTGCGAGAGGACACCTCAGAGGGCAGTGAGGCTATATGGGTAGAGATCAGGAATAAGAAGGGTGCAGTCACAATGTTGGGGGTATACTACAGACCTCCCAACAGCCAGCGGGAGATAGAGGAGCAGATAGGTAGACAGATTTTGGAAAAGAGTAAAAACAACAGGGTTGTGGTGATGGGAGACTTCAACTTCCCCAATATTGACTGGGACTCACTTAGTGCCAGGGGCTTAGACGGGGCGGAGTTTGTAAGGAGCATCCAGGAGAGCTTCTTAAAACAATATGTAGACAGTCCAACTAGGGAAGGGGCAGTACTGGACCTGGTATTGGGGAATGAGCCCGGCCAGGTGGTAGATGTTTCAGTAGGGGAGCATTTCGGTAACAGTGACCACAATTCAGTAAGTTTTAAAGTACTGGTGGACAAGGATAAGAGTGGTCCGAGGATGAATGTGCTAAATTGGGGGAAGGCTAATTATAACAATATTAGGCGGGAACTGAAGAACATAGATTGGGGGCGGATGTTTGAGGGCAAATCAACATCTGACATGTGGGAGGCTTTCAAGTGGCAGTTGAAAGGAATACAGGACCGGCATGTTCCTGTGAGGAAGAAAGATAAATACAGCAATTTTCGGGAACCTTGGATGACGAGTGATATTGTAGGCCTCGTCAAAAAGAAAAAGGAGGCATTTGTCAGGGCCAAAAGGCTGGGAACAGACGAAGCCTGGGTGGAATATAAGGAAAGTAGGAAGGAACTTAAGCAAGGAGTCAGGAGGGCTAGAAGGGGTCACGAAAAATCATTGGCAAATAGGGTTAAGGAAAATCCCAAGGCTGTTTACACGTACATAAAAAGCAAGAGGGTAGCCAGGGAAAGGGTTGGCCCACTGAAGGATAGGCAAGGGAATCTATGTGTGGAGCCAGAGGAAATGGGCGAGGTACTAAATGAATACTTTGCATCAGTTTTCACCAAAGAGAAGGAATTGGTAGATGTTGAGTCTGGAGAAGGGGGTGTAGGTAGCCTGGGTCACATTGTGATCCAAAAAGACGAGGTGTTGGGTGTCTTAAAAAATATTAAGGTAGATAAGTCCCCAGGGCCTGATGGGATCTACCCCAGAATACTGAAGGAGGCTGGAGAGGAAATTGCTGAGACCTTGACAGAAATCTTTGGATCCTCACTGTCTTCAGGGGATGTCCCGGAGGACTGGAGAATAGCCAATGTTGTTCCTCTGTTTAAGAAGGGTAGCAAGGATAATCCCGGGAACTACAGGCCGGTGAGCCTTACTTCAGTGGTAGGGAAATTACTGGAGAGAATTCTTCGAGACAGGATCTACTCCCATTTGGAAGCAAATGGACGTATTAGTGAGAGGCAGCACGGTTTTGTGAAGGGGAGGTCGTGTCTCACTAACTTGATAGAGTTTTTTGAGGAGGTCACTAAGATGATTGATGCAGGTAGGGCAGTAGATGTTGTCTATATGGACTTCAGTAAGGCCTTTGACAAGGTCCCTCATGGTAGACTAGTACAAAAGGTGAAGTCACACGGGATCAGGGGTGAGCTTGCAAGGTGGATACAGAACTGGCTAGGCCATAGAAGGCAGAGAGTAGCAATGGAGGGATGCTTTTCTAATTGGAGGGCTGTGACCAGTGGTGTTCCACAGGGATCAGTGCTGGGACCTTTGCTCTTTGTAGTATATATAAATGATTTGTAGGAAAATGTAACTGGTCTGATTAGTAAGTTTGCAGACGACACAAAGGTTGGTGGAATTGCGGATAGCGATGAGGACTGTCGGAGGATACAGCAGGATTTAGATTGTCTGGAGACTTGGGCGGAGAGATGGCAGATGGAGTTTAATCCGGATAAATGTGAGGTAATGCATTTTGGAAGGTCTAATGCAGGTAGGGATTATACAGTGAATGGTAGAACCCTCAAGAGTATTGAAAGTCAAAGAGATCTAGGAGTACAGGTCCACAGGTCATTGAAAGGGGCAACACAGGTGGAGAAGGTAGTCAAGAAGGCATACGGCATGCTTGCCTTCATTGGCCGGGGCATTGAGTATAAGAATTGGCAAGTCATGATGCAGCTGTATAGAACCTTAGTTAGGCCACACTTGGAGTATAGTGTTCAATTCTGGTCGCCACACTACCAGAAGGATGTGGAGGCTTTAGAGAGGGTGCAGAAGAGATTTACCAGAATGTTGCCTGGTATGGAGGGCATTAGCTATGAGGAGCGGTTGAATAAACTCGGTTTGTTCTCACTGGAACGAAGGAGGTTGAGGGGAGACCTGATAGAGGTATACAAAATTATGAGGGGCATAGACAGAGTGGATAGTCAGAGGCTTTTCCCCAGGGTAGAGGGGTCAATTACTAGGGGGCATAGGTTGAAGGTGAGAGGGGCAAGGTTTAGAGTAGATGTACGAGGCAAGTTTTTTACGCAGAGGGTAGTGGGTGCCTGGAACTCGCTACCGGAGGAGGTAGTGGAAGCAGGGACGATAGGGACATTTAAGGGGCATCTTGACAAATATATGAATAGGATGGGAATAGAAGGATGCGGACCCAGGAAGTGTAGAAGATTGTAGTTTAGTCGGGCAGCATGGTCGGCACGGGCTTGGAGGGCCGAAGGGCCTGTTCCTGTGCTGTACATTTCTTTGTTCTTTGTTGTTCCCCTGTGGAGTAATTCCTAGCCAAACTTCCTTGTCTTTGGTGGAAAACTCATTGCTTTGCCTTGCTCTCCCACCATTCCATTTGTACTTGCTGTCGTACAATCTCTTTAGTTTTCGGAGATTTCAACAGATCGAACGAAGAATGCAGTTGCCTTTTCATCATTAGTAATGCAGGAGTGGCCTTGGTTTTGGAATGTGCGGTATCCCTATACGCCAGTAGGAACTTGTTAAGACATTTGATCAGCGAATCCCGTTCCCTGGTTGCTCTCAAGGTATGCTTCATAATTTGGACGAAACATTCTGCTCGTCCAGTCGCAGCAGTGTGGTACAGTGAGGACTTAATATGCTGAAAACCATTCTCTTGTAAGAAACCTTAGAATTCTTGAGACAAATTGAGGTCCATTGTCACTTGCCACTTGTTCAGGGAATCCAAAACAACTAAACACTTCTCCTAGCTTCTCAGTCTTCTCTAATGAGGTAAATTTCATCACAGCGACCTCTGGCTACTTGGTGTGAGCATCGACTGTTCCCAAGAATGTATGTCCTTAAAAAGGTCCTGCAAAATCCACATGCGCACATTGACAAGCTGCTTCAGGCCATTCTTATGGATGCACCGGAGCTAAGGGTTGCAGGTGTCTTGCCCTCGCACAGGAAGAACATGCTCTAGCTTTCTCTTCAATTTCTGCATCCAGTCCGGGCCACCTGAAATAACTTCTCAATACTTTCTTCCTGCGTAGAACTCTGAAATGGCCCACATGTAGCTTCTCTAGCATCCGTTTCCTTGGTGGCAAAATAATAATTTTGAGCGCCCATAGAAGACATCCTGACAGTACTGACTGCTCCAGTTTCTTTGTATAGTAGGGTTTCAGGTTAGGTACTAGTTCCGAAGTCTTCCCTTGTAATATAATATCCATCACTTCTGAGAGTATTGGATCACTCCAAGTATGTTTCCTCACTTCTTTATTGACGATGTGTTGTCTAATTGTTCAAAGTAGAAGTTATTCCCATTTAAGCAGATTGACGTACTACCTGGCAGTGGTAATATTGAAAATCCATCCATATTACCATGTGGACTTGACTGTCGGTATTTAATGGAAAAGTATGTACAGACTAAAAAAAATGCCCTTCTTTGCATTCGACTTGTGGCAAGTGACGGAATTCCCCTGTGTCGTCCAAAAATGGTCGTTACTGGACAATGGTCGGTCAACTATGTGAACTTTCCCCCGTACAGGAATTGATGGAATTTCTTTACTCCAAAAATGATCCCTAATGCTTTCCGTTCAGTCTCGCATTAGTTACTTTCAGCTTTACTCAAGGTTCGAGAAGCAAAAACAATGGGACTTTCTTCACCCAATATCATTGCAAGATAACTGTAAGGGTAACACAGGAACAAAGTGTGTGAGAACTTCAGATTTAAGTATCGCTTCTTTGACCTGCACCAAAGCGTTATTACATTGAAATGACCACTTCTTGTTCACTGCAAGAGGTTATGTAATGGTTTCAAAATTATTGCCAAGTTTGGGACAAGTCTTCCATAGTAGTTCAACAATCCAGGAAGGAATGTAACTGGTTAATATTCTGAGGTGCAGGCGCCTCTGCCATGGCCTTAACCTTTGAAGGAGATTTGTGAAGGCCAGTGGCATCGATCACATGTTCCGAATACTCAATGGAGGATTGGAAGAACTCACATTTGTCCTTATGGACCCTCAGCCCATAGTCTCCCATTCTCTGGAGAGTGGCATCCAGATTTCAAAGATGTTCCTCTTCATCTCTTCTACTGACTAGGATGTCATCCAGATAGCAATGGACTCCACTCGGGAACTGATGATCCATTGTTCTTTGAAACAGTGTAGGAGCTGATGTGATACCAATCGGCAATCTTTGGTACTAGAGCAGGCCTTTATGTGTCACAATTTCCTGTGACTTCTTGTATACACTTGTAAGTAAGCTTGGCTCAGATCAGTTTTGCCGAAATGTTGGTCTCCTGCCAATCCCGCAAACAAATCATCAATGTTTTGTTGACCATTCAGCACATAATACTGGATTTATGGTGACTTCGAATTCCCCACAAATCCTTACAGATCCATCCTTCTTGATGACTGGAACTATTGGAGTGGCTCATACACAGCTTCCAAAGCTCCTGACTTAACAGGCCACCCTAAGTCAGCTTCCACCTTTGGCCTAAAGGACAGTGGTTAGCACTGTTGCTTCACAGCACCAGGGACCCGGGTTCGATTCCCGGCTTGGGTCACTGCCTGTGTGGAGTCTACATGTCCTCCCCATGTCTGCGTGCGTTTCCTCTAGGTGCTCCGATTTCCTCCCACAAGTCCCGTAAGACATGCTTGTTAGGTGAATTGGACATTCTGAATTCTCCCTCCGTGTACCCGAACAGGCGCCGTTGAGTGGCGACTAGGGGATTTTCACAGTAACTTCATTGCAATGTTAATGTGAGCCTACTTGTGACACTAATAAAGATTATTATATGGTGGAGATCTTGCCTTCAAGTATTTTGCTTGGCTTCCTTCTTTTGTTTTAACTTAACCAATACATTTCATGCTCCCTGATTCACCATCAAACGCAATAATGTGCTTCTTTAAAATATTTGTGAGGCCACATTCTCCTTTGGTCATCTTGTTGACTTTGGCCCAGTTCAGTCAAATCTTCTCCATCAATGCTGGATAGTCTCCCTTTACTACATGTAGAACAAAGCTGCCGTTTGCCAATTAAGTTGCACAGCTACTTCAGTGCGGCGCTTCAATGAAACCACTTCCGTGCATGTCTTCAGCACTATTCTTGACGGGCTTAAGGGAATATGTTTAAGTTTCTTTATGTAGACAGTCTCTGGCACCAACAAGACTGCTGCTCCAATGTCAACTTCCATCCTTACTTGGCTGTCCATCCAGCAATGGAGTGACCCAGTATTAGTGTGTAGTACCAGCAATGGCTCGCATGTTCAGTGATAATTCCTCCTCTGACAGAGTTGCTTCGTTTTCCTCGACCCTTTTGTACAGAATTGGCATTCCTCCTCTTATTTTGTTTAAATGCTGCCCTGGTTTGTTCTTATTTTTACTTGGAGCTTGCATTTTCTTCCTGCAGATGCACTCAGTGTCATTTAATACCACAGCTTTCACATAGCTGGGGCGGGATTCTCCGTTTGCCAACGTCAAAATCGTGAAACGCGATTGGGCGGGAGAATAGCTTCCGACGTCGAAATCGCATAAGGTGCCGAGTTCCTGCCAAATCGGTATGCTCCGGCACCCCGAAAATGGCGCAAGTGTGTCGCTTGCCACGCAGGCTAAGAGCACAGTAGGCATATCGTTAGCGGGCCTGACGCCTCCGCGATTCACCGCCTTCGATGGGCCGATTTCCCGACAGTATGGTTCACATGTGGTTATACAAATCGTGAACCTGGCATCCTGGCTGCTGAGTGAGAGAGAGAGGAGGTAGGAAATGGTGAGGAGTGAATGCGGGCTGCTGGACTGGACACCGAACAGCCGGGGTGCCCCGTCACAGGACTGGGGCAGAGCCCAGGCACCGACTGCCATTACACCGGGCATCTTGCTGACCACCCACCCCGGCTCCTGGATCTACACATTGACACTGGCTGTATGGGTGGCCCTCTCCCCCGCAAATGGCACCCCCCCCCCCCCCCACCCCCCACGGCTTCGAGCACCCCGCCCAACCGGCAGCCACCCACCAGGGCAACAGCAAGGGCCACACCCAAGGCAGCTCCCAGTGAAGGCAGTGCCAGCCAACGGTGTCACTGGCAGCAGGGATGGCCGCCAGGACTGGAGCACCGATGGGGCCGGTTACCGACGGGGTGGGGTGGGAGTGGCATGCGTGGGTGGGGCCTGCAGTGTCAACCAGGGCAACCATGTAGCCCATGGAACCTGGAATCGCACGGGAGTGTGCACCATGCTAACATGTTGGCCTTTCAACCCCTGCAGAGAATTGCATTCGGACACCAACCCGCGATGATGGCCGCTGTGGTGATGGTCGCAGCCCTGCAAGATGCCCTATGGCCGCATGTGCAGGGGCCGCTCAGAGAGGAGGCAGAGGCTGCAACAGAGGACCGGGCTGCCGAGGGGCAGGTGGCAGCCGCATAGACTGGAGGGCCGGCCGCCCAACCGGCCGAGGAAGAGAAGGTGCCATTAAGGCACCGCATGAGGCCCCGCGTGTACCTCAACCGGATGTCGTTCGAGGACCTGCCTGATCGAGCATGCAGATGGACAGTGAGACACAACTGCCAGATAATGGCACACCTGGCACCGCGGGGGTTTCGGGGAGGACACCCTCTCCCGGTGACCGTCAAGGTGACGGTCGCCCTCAACTTTTATGCAACGGGGTCGTTCCAGTCGCCGAGTGGGAACCGTTCTTGGACCTCACAGACTTCGGTGCATCCATGCCGTCACAGACGCCCTGTATGCACATTACCATTAAGCTATTTTGCTGGTAGGGACAGCTGGTTTTCAAACAGTCGTCCCAGGTTGGCTTCAGCATTCACAGGATGTGGAAATTTACGCTCTTTGAAGAGACCTGAGAGGTCACTCTCAATCTTGCTTTTTGACTTGAACAGTTTTTCATTGAAGAGCCTCATCAGTACATCCATGTGGACCGCGCCCACCAGGAAGCACGGGTCCAGGGTGTGATCGATGGCATGCATGTCGCCCCACGAGCACCTGCAGATAACAGGCCGCTGTACACTAATAGAAAGGGGTTCCATTCCATGAACGTCCAGCTGGTCTGCGACAAACAGATGCGCGTCATACACTTCTGCGGCCGATACCCGGGCAGCGCGCACGACTCATTCGTATTTGCGCACTCTGTGATCCCCGACATATTTGATGGGCACACCGCCGGCTGCAGGGCTGGCTGCTGGGCAACCGGGATTACCTGCTGCGGTCATGGCTGATGACGCCTACGCAGAGGCCACTGACCGACGCGGGTACCTGCTATAATGACGCCCTTACAGCGACCAGGGGTGTGGTCGAGCGGTGCTTCGGCATCCTAAAGATGCGCTTCAGGTGCCTGGACCGTTCCGGAGGGGCTCTCCAGTATGATGCTGGGAGGGTCGCCCGCATCGTGGTGGCCTGCTGTATCCTCCACAATGTAGCTCAGCAGAGGAGGACGTCAATGAGGATTTGCAGACCTCGTCCAACGAGGAGGATGTGGGAGAGGGGGACAATGAGCGGGACATGGGGCCCAGGCAGGCACGAGAGGCCGCACAACGCCATCGCTAGGGCCAACGCGCACGAGACATCCTCATCACAACACGGTCCACTGACTAGCAGCGGGGATGGGAGTTTGCTGGCCAGGGGCACGGACGCCACCATCCCAGACCCACACTCCCTCCCCTCCCACACCACAAAACTACCTGTATGCACACCCCCTCAAAGACACATACCTGCGCTGCGACCAGCTGGGGGCACTGGGTTGGCATTGACAGCGGGTCTGGCCCATCTCGTGTTTTGTGCTCTGGGATAACACAGGCTGCAACTGGATGCAGCTTTAACCAAAAGGTACTCCAGACCTTGAAGTTAGTTCAATCTGATTTATTGAATCAGTAGCACAGTTCTCTATGAGTTCAACTCTCTGCTAACCTAAGTGTGGTTACTCTGTCTGACTGAACCAGACTAGCTCTTAGCCACTTGCTGGAGGTGTGATACTGTACATACACCCTGACTCACTCTGTAGATGTTCATCAGTGGAAAGAGGCGGAGTGTGAGTGACTCGTGCCTTTTATAGTGAGATACCACCCCTGAGTGTCCTGCCTGCTCATTGGTCATGTCCTGTTCTCTGTGTTCATTAGCTGCCTGTCTGTATATCATTATCTGCATATCATGACAGCCCATGGGATGGAGGATGATGACCACCCGCCCTGCGATGAGCTCCAGTGCTCCACATCGTTTGAGAATGTCTGGCTCATGCCCACAGTAGCACTTTCCACTTGGGTGATCCCTGCATGAGAGCTGGCCAGTCCATCACGCGGTCCCGTTGAATCCCTGGGGTGGGGGTGCTGGGGGTGGGGGATCAGCGCTGACCAGCCCACACCCATACCCACCAGACAGAGCACTGAGGCAGGTTTCAATGCTGTTAACAGGTGTTTATTGTGGAGAAATATATACAGCCGGTGCCCCTATAACTCAACTGTGCTCTGCACCCGTGCCCCGTTAACTGGTGTCTAACTTTCTGGCTTTACGGACCCTAACACTACGCCTAGGTGGTTCCCCAGACGGTACAGCAGGAGTGGAGGCGGCCTGCTGTGTCTTCTGCCCTGCGAAAAGGGCTCCCGTTGGCGCACGTCTCCTGGGACGATTCGTCCTGGATGGGCGCAGCCGATGTTCAGGCGTCCCGGATGGCATGGTGCCGCCCTGCTCTGCCCTCTCCCCATCAGATACACCAGGGACAGGAGGAGGGGAGTCCGAGCTGCTGTGCTGTTCCGGCACCTTCCCTGCAGGGGTCACCAGCACGGGCCCCTCGCATCCTCCCTCCTCGGGGTGCCCATTGGCCCCCAGGCTACTCCATGGGACGGAGATGCAGGCGGAGCCATCCCCTGACGCCACTGCCGCTGCCAGTCCTGGAAGCCCCCTCTGGTCTCGACCAGAGTCTGCACGTTCGTGGCCATGGAGCACAGGGAATGTGCCACCATCCTGAGGATCTGTGCCACATCAGCCAGTGACTGGGCCACCTCCCTCTGGGTCTGGGGCATCTCCCCCTGGGTCTGGGCCATGTCCATCTGAGGGTGGGTCACCTTACTGGGACTGGGCCACCCCACCCAGTGTCTGCACCATGCCGGCCAGTGCCTGGGCAATGCCGCCGATGTTCTCAGCCATGGCCTGCTGTGACTGGGCCATGCAGAGCAGCGCTGCTGCAATGTCCAGGTGGCTCTGGCACATGGCTGCCTGTGAGAGGGCAGCCCGGACCTGTGAGAGGGCAGCTCTGACCTGAGCCTCGTCCCCCGCCTGCACTGAATGCCCTAGGCCTTGCACACTGACCCATATCCGACACCGTCGCCCCCATTGCCTCCACAGCGGACGCCCCCCCATGCGGTGTCAGCATGGGTGGCACGCATGACCGGCACCAACCCCTGCTCCTGCACGCAGATGGACTCCTCCACCTGCACTCGCAGGTGCTGGAAGCCGGCTGCCATCCCCTCTTGTAGTCCCAGGGTGTCTGACTGCACCTGCACTGTGGCTGGGACTGGATGTTCCAGAAGCCTGGGACCCGTCTGGACAGCAGCTGGTTCCTGGGGCCGACCTGCCCTCCGACCATCCAGCCCCTTGGCTGCTCCTCCTTCCACCTGCTGTACCAGATGCGATGTGTGGCTCGCACCAAGTAGTGTCCCAGGAGCTTCTTCGGTAATGTGCCCAACTGAGGTGTTAATCTCTGAGATGGTGGGAGGTGTGGGAGACAGCTGTGACGGAAAGTCAGTGTCCTGCTACAACCCGAACTCTGGGGTCTCCTGGGTCTCGGGCGGAGGCCTGGTGTTCGGGCTGCTCTGCCTGTCAGTGCTCGGCCGTCTGGGAGGCACCGGCTCTGGCATTGGCTGGTGGTGGGTGCTCCGGATAGACCGGCCCCATATCTGACAGATCCTGTAAGACACAACGACATGTATGGTTAGACAGCAGTGCGGGGGGGGGGGGGGGGGGGGGGGGGGTACGGGTTTGGGGGGGGCGGGCCAGACATGTGTCATGGGGATCTGCAACTAAGCAGGTCTCACTTTCTTGCCCACCGACGACCTCTACGTGGGCGAACATCTTTCCTCCAGGCCGCCAATCACATCCCGTGCCCTCTGCTCGGGCACGGTGAGGGGCCGTAGGTCTGGTGGTTCCCCCTCCGGTCTTCTCCCGCACCCGGCTGTTGTGCGCGGCCTTCTCCTTGGGTGAGGGGGTGGTAGATCGTGCAGTTTCTTCCTGGATGCCAGTCCGGCTGACATTGCCCACGGCGCTGACGGCCTCTGCGACCTGCGCTCAGGCAGGGCGAATGGCGGTGCCTGGCGGCCTTTCTCCCGGGCCGGGGTACAGAATCATCCTTCTCTCCTCCATGACGTCCAGGAGGGTATCCAGCTCAGTGTCCCTGAACCGTGGCGCTGCTCTCCTTGCAGCCATCTTGTTGACTGGGACGGTGTGTGTGGGGGGGATGGATCGTTTAAGTGTGGCTGCGGCTTGTGAGCCTCATGTGCGGCAATCACGGACCCGGCGAATCTGGCGCCGTTTTGCATTCCACGTGGCGATGGTGCTAACCCATTTCGAGTTGCTGAATCGGTGCACCTGTTGCGCCGTTTCTCCTGTCGCAATACACCACTACTTCCACGCCGCCGTCAGCACATAGTCTCAGAAATGGAGAATCCAACCCTTGATCTTTACACCAGTATTCAGCAGCAGAATGCCCTGACTTTGCACATCGTTAATGTGTGCATACCTCGAGATTCTTGGGTGCCAATTCAGTAGCCATTTTGTGTATTTGAGTGCACAAACTCAATTGCTGCTATCCCTTTGCAGACAGCTGGTTGGAAACAGTGATTTCCATAGCATTCTGCAGGTTAAGATTACTCTCAGTTAGCAAACGTTTCTGGATTGTTTTGCTGCGTAGACCACAAGTCAGTCTGTCCCGAATAGTATCATTCAGCACATCTCTGAACTCTCAACATTCTGCAAGTCTTTTAAGGACAGTCACAAACAGCGCGATTGACTCCCTCTCTTATGCAATCTAAAGTGCTCTACAATTGCCAAGATTTCGGCGAAAAATGTACTTACAAAATATCTACAATCTGCTTGTACATCTTAATGATTGGCTTATCAGGTTGCATTAAATTGCGGAGGCGATTACAGGTTTTTCCCCCCATCACGCTCAGGAAAGTGGGCACCATAATATTTTCAGCTATTTTGTTTTCCTGTGCAAAATAGTCAAAACGCTCCATCAAGAAACTCCATCACTCACATTTTCATCGAAGGGTTCATGATGCTGAAAACCCCTGTCATTTTTCCACAAAAAGAGCTTTCCTGTGTGCACACTTCGCAACCGGGTTTTCAGCAGCTACCTTGATTCCATCACACACAAAGCAACAACCTAAGCTTCAGCCTCTTTATCTATCACAGATAGCTTATAATCAGACAGATTATCGTTATTCATGTCCACCTAGCGTGTTAGTTCACCATAGCACATGCCGTGCTGGGTGAAAAGTTTTAATTTCGAAAAAAAATTCCCCAACTTTTCTTGGTAAATTTCTTCTTCCCGAGTGACTAGTCAGTGTATGTTCATAGTCCTCATCGCCATTTTTGTATTGTGTTTTGGAGGTGTGATACGAGGGAGCACGAAGGTTTAAAACAACGGAACTTTATTTACAATATGTTAACTCTTACATGGCTGTTCTTCTCTCTTTCCTGCCCTAGGACTTATGATGTCACTTCCAGTGAATGCATTAATACAGCAGAGCTTCACAAGTGCTAATAAGAATTAATGCAAATACATAGCAGTGGAGGAAAGTGATCTGGCTTTAAATTCTAATAAATTTAATTAATGATATATTGAGGTAGAAGTAAGATAGCCAGTCAAAGCAGGCCCAGAAAGCATAGCAGGATAATGGAAAGATTTGGTTGTTTCTTGTGTTATTCATGAAATACCTTTCTCTTCCAGAATATTTCCCAGGGATACACAACCTATGGCTCTCACGTGGGGATGCAGCCACACCCTTCGCAGACCAGCGGCATGATTCCTCCTGCCTATTCGAACCAACCGTACCAGACCAGTCACACAGCCAACAATCCTGCACTTGCCGATCAGGTTCGGCAGATGCAGCAACGACCAAGTGGTTATGTTCACCAGCAAGCTCCTGCTTATGCACACTCCATGCAAAACACACAGAGGTACGTGATGTAGAAAATCTGATTTGCCAGACCTAACTTTGATTCTTCCCCCCACTCAATATGTCCCAGTAACTTTCAGCAACTGTACAGTATTTAAGAATAGAATAATTTTCTATCTCTGCTTTTTTAATTTATTATTTGTCCTTTTTAATGTTTGTTTACAATTTCTTTTCCACACTGCTGCTATATAGTTTTAAGATCTGTGTGTCAACTTGGCTTAGCCGGTAGCACTCTCACTCCTAGGCCATTTACCAGGGGCTGACACTCCTCAGTGTGCCACAGCAGGAGACCTGCATTTTGATTCACTTGGAACATTAAACTGAGGCTCAGTTACCTCTTTTGGTGGTTCAGATGGGTGTTGAAGGTCTTCTGACCTTTTCAAAGGAACAGCAAGACGTTCTCTAAGTGTCCTGGCTAATATTACTTCTTCAATCAATATCAGAAAACATGTGAAATAATCACTCATTTCATAACTGCTAGTGATATGTTGTTGGCAAAGAATGCATTGTCACAACTTGGCAGCTGTTTTTCAAAGTTAGTTGTCTAAAGCACCAGAAAAGACAAGAGGAAAACCTATTCAAAGGAGGATGTTGTTTGACAATTAGATAATTTTATCACTTTCAAATTTTAAGTTTTTAAATATTTAAGGTGATTTAGCCACGGTTAGTTTTGCTGTAACTACCAGTATGGCTGAACATAAAACCATGGTCAGGAAATATATTTTGAGGGTAAAGATAAAATTACTCAAATTAAGCACAGTTGAACACCAACTCCTTGCTTAGTTCTGAAGGTAATCTATTAAAGTAATTCATTCGAAGAGGTAACATTCCATTGTCTAAGTATACAAGGCGGGTTGATCTGATACCAGAAAAAACAGATTAACAGACTGATTGAAATTTGTTGGCACAAACAACCTATGGAAGGTGGCACAAATGGAAGCTAGCTCACCAATACAAGTGACCCCTTTCCATGAGCCCCCATATAATGTACACTTCAGATATTTCAAGAACCAACATATTACCTGTTCATGATTGGGATCTAAATTGGAAAAATTAATAAATATGAGGTAGTAAGGGAAAATACAGAGATTTGAACTTATTGCAGAACGTCTACTTTTGTGAACTTCACTAATTCTACTGATGGCCTTTTGCCACACTTTAACTGTTATACATGGAGCATGTGCAGCATTAAGTTGCACAAAAGAACAAAGATGTGGAAGCATAACACCTGTAAAATGGTTTTCGTACTCCTTGGAAGTCATAAACTGAGATGCAGAGAAAAATGTTTATCCTGTCACTAAACCAAGTTTATCAAACATGGTTTTCTGAGATTCACCCAGATGGGAGATCTGATGGTATTTATAAATGTTCCGAAATAATTGATGCTACGTTTGATTCATATGGGTTTTTTTGCTCACTTCTGTATTCAAAATATATTTGCAAAGGGATGAAACCTTTGAAGTGACATATTTCATACTGAGAAAAACTGTTCCTTTCAGCTGATGGTTCAAGGACAAGGGGACACAGATTTAAGATTTAGGACAAGAGATACAGGCAGGGATGTGTGAAGAACTGTTTTACACAGCTTGTGATAATGGCCTGGAACTTGCTGCCTTCAAAGGTGATTGAAGCAGAAACAATCAATGATTTCAAAAGGAAATTGGATGGGTGAGGGAAATAAACTTGCAGGGATATGGGAATAAAGTGGGAGATGGGACTGACTGAATTGCTCTACATAAAGTCAGTAAGGATTCAAACATGAATGCCCTCCTTCTGTGCCAGTATGATTCAATAAGACAGGCTTGTATTTTCCAACATGTTTCAAAGCAAATTAACAGCAATCCAGGAGAGAAGTCATGTTTCATAGACGATTTAAAATTTGAATTTTGACCATCTGTTATTTTTCAGCTGTTTACCCATGTAACACTTTGAAAGCACATAAAAATATTTTGACATGCCATTGCAAGTATTATTACGAATAAAATTGTAGGAACGTTTACATAAGTAACTCGATTTTCTCTCCTCCACCCTTCTCACCTTGCTGTTGATGAGATGACCACATTTCAGACCAATCCACCTATGGCATGCCAAATTATATGTGAGGACCACCTCCCACCCTCAAATTCTTATCAATTCCTATCACTTGCCCATTGGAGCTAGAACATTCTTTGGCACAATATCGCTTACATTTTACCTAACGAGTAGCCTGTGACTGCTTCTCGATATAACGTTTTCTCTAATCCAGCTTCTATAAACTTGAGCTCATCCAAAACTGCTTCACGTGTACCAACTCGCACAAAGTCCTATTTACAAATGTGCTTGCTGGTGTGCATTAGTTCCTGGCCCACCGGCATTTTAATTTTAAACTTTTCATGCTTGTATTCAAATCCCTCCATTGTCTCCTCTTATCTCGGTAACATGCTTTATCCCTGTAACCCTTTGAGAACACTGTTTCTCCAGCTTTTGCAGTCCTCTTCTACATCCCCCATTTCCTTTACCTCACCATTGGCAGCAATTCCTTCAGCCTGATCTGGAATTCACTTTGTATAGCTCTCCAACTCCCTTCACCCCACCCCCTACAACCCTTTTAAAGTTGCTTAAAACCTAATTCTGTAACTAAGTTACCCGTCCTAGTATCTTCCTCAGTGGCTTGAATTGATTTTGTCTGTTAGCCACCTATGTAGCACTTTTGAATATATTAAAGGTGCTATACAAATGCAACTCGAGATTAAGTATGTATTTTTCTTTGCAGGTTATCCCACCAACCCATGCAACAGGCACCATTGATGACGGGAATTAATCATATGACCCCACAGAATGTTCACACAACTATGAGGAGTAATCAGTTGGGTCAGGAACAGCAGTATCTACGACAGCAGCAGATCTTGAGGGTAGGTTCTTCTCAAACATTGTTCAGGAATGAATGTTTAAGCGGGCTGCTTTGCCTTGAATGCTGTTGAGCTTCTTGAGTATTGTTGGAGCTGCGCTCATCCAGGCAAGTGGAGAGTATTCCAACACATTTCTGATCTGGGCCTTGTAGATGGTGGACTGGCTTTGAGGAGTTAGGAACTGAGTTACTCACCGCAGAATTTCAAGCCTCTGGTTTATCCTCTTTAAAAATCAGGGTATAATTTGGGATCCTCTGTCTCTGGCACTGCCTCTGTATCCAAGGCAAGAACCTTGCAATTTCTAACCTTATTTCTTAGATCCATCTCTTCTTTATCTATTTTTATCTCATCCAGTATCTGGCATCCTCCTCATTTACCATTGTCCGGTATAAACTGTACTGCACAGTATTCCTTTAGTATCTCAGCCATACCTTCTGCTTCCACCAATAGATATGCAATTTTATTCCTAATTGACTCCACTGATAACCTTTTTTTAACTGTTAATCTGCCCGTTGAAGACTTTTCGCATATCCATTTATGTTAGCCATCTATCTTCATTTATTGTGTTTTGACCCATTTATTTCCTGACCATCTGGAAAATCCTCATTCTCATCTCTTTGTCCTCACTTAAAAAAACACATGTTTTCAGCTACTCAAAATTAAAACTCTTGAATTACTGTTTAAACTCAGATCATTCTAGATTAGATTTACTCTTCATCCACCGCCTCCACCTCACAGAATTGCAGGTATATAGTGGACTAGAAGTCCAGGGAAAGCTTTTCCTGCAATTTTGGGTTTACTCTCACTAAAAAGAAAATTCTTGAATTGGTGTGCAGCAGCAGCACGTACAGCAACAACAACAACAGCAGCAGCAACAACAACAGGTGCAGCAGCAGCAGCAACAACAACAGGTGCAGCAACAGCAACAGCAACAGCAGCAGCAGCAACAGCAACAGCAACAACAGCAGCAACAGCAACAACAGCAGCAACAGCAACAGGCTCAACCCCAACCACAGACACTGGGAATGCAGGCCATTCCACCTCAGCAGTCCATGGTAAGGTCTAATTTACCCTGATTATGATATTGAAGCAATGTGACCTCTACTTTCAGAACAAAAGGGCGGCATTGTAGCACAGTGGTTTGCACAGCAACCTCACAGTGCCAAGGACCCAGGTTCAATTCTGGCCTTGGGTGACTGTTTTTGTGGAGATTTCACTTCCCATGTCTGCGTGGGTTTCCTCCGGGTGCTCTGATTTCCTCCCACAGTCCAAGATGTGCAAGTTAGGTGGATTGGCCATGATAAATTGCCCCTTAGTGTCCAAAATGGTTAGGTGGGAATAGGGCAGGGGCGTGGGCGTGGGCCTGGGTAGGGTCCTCTTTCAGAAGGTTGGTGCAGGCACAATAGGCCGAATGGCCTCCTTCTGTACTATGATTCTATACAAGATGTAATGCCATGTGCTGCTATAATTTATGACTCAAATTGAGTTAGTAAACATAGTGATGGCCAAGAAATCATTAAGTTGTATCTTCCTTTTTCCCCTTTCCTCTTCCAAAAGCATCTGTTCCTAACTAAAAGCAGAACCAGCATGATTGTAGGTTCGAACCTTCAGCTACAATGCTAGTTTAGGCATTGCTATTGCTCTTGACATACCTTGGCTAAGAAGACAAATCATCCACAAGATTTCTGTTGACACTACAGGAAATTATGTATGTGTTGATGGCATTGCATGTTCCCATGATGAAAAAGTCCTTGACACTTGTGACTAACACGAAGAATTATCATTTTTAATTTCTTGGTTATGGTGAGAAAACAAATAGTGGGGGGGAGGAATTTTCCGCCCACCCCCCAGCATGTTTCTCGGCAGTGCGAGGCGGCCCGCGATTGGCTGGCAGTGGGGTCTTCTGGTCCCGCCGCTGTCAATGGGATTTCCCATTGAATCACGCCCCGCTGCCGGGAAAGCCATGGCCCAAGATAATTAGCAAGTCCTAAATTGTTTTCCTATTCTAAAAAGAAAGTGGGGGAAATATCAGCATGTTTTAATTATTTTTCAGTTCCAGAGACAAGGAATGCAACAGACGCAGCAACAACAGCAGACGGCAGCACTGGTCAGGCAATTACAACAGCAGCTTTCAAGTAAGGTTAATGTACTTCTGGTTGTTTAGCTCTGCTTATCATAATGGGGGGGGGGGAAAATTGAGCCTGACACCATTAAATGCTGCTAGTCAAACTGACCCAGAACCCCTGTACAATACCTTTGACAGTGTTCCCACTTTTCCTCACATAGGAAGGGAAGAACAGGGCTAGGTCATTCAGCTTCCGGAGCCTGTTCGCCATTCAATGAGATCATGGCTGTTTTGTGATGTAGTTCATTATACCTGCCTTTTCATCATATTCCTTTCTAATTTCGATTAACTAAAGCCTATTGATATTAAATTTAAAATCAACAATTGATTGAACATCAATTGCCATTTTCGGAAGACGGTTCCTAACTTTTACATCTTTATTCAAGAAAGGAGGAAGAGAAAGAACAAGAAACTATAGCTTAGTTAGCCTAACATCTATCATAGGAAATTGCTAAATCTATTATTAAGGAAGTCATAGCAGGATTCTGAGGAAATCATAATAGGATCAGGCAGCATCAACATGGTGTTTAGCTAATTTATTAGATTTCTTTGAGGAAGTAACAAGCAAGGTGGATATAGGGAAATGAGATGTGGATTTCCAAAAGACATTTGAAAAGGTGCCACACCAAAGATTACTATACAAAATAAGAACACATGGTGTGGAGTTAACATATTAGCATGGATAAAGGATTGATTAGCTAACAGGAAGAAGAGAGGAGGGATAAATGTGTAATTTAAACAGCATGAGTATGGCAAATGGAATCTTGGCCTTTATTGCAAGAGTAATGGAATCTAAAAGTTTGGGCAATTTTACTTCTAACTTCAGCGTAACTATTTTAAACACCCAGACCGAGTCCCAACGGGACAGCCCTCTTCCCCGACCCAGCCCAGCCTCGCCCCCACAATGTCCGACTCCCCACCCATGATGGGAACCCCCTCTACCCCCACCCATTTACGTTCTACACTTACCTTCTCCCTGGTCTGTGATTTTCAATGGAACATTTACACTTGCCTGCTTTACAACAGCCAGTGCTATTAAAAAAGGGGGTTGTCTTCCTTTGCTCCACTCTTTTTCCACTTTGTCTCTGGAGCCAGGGACCTGCCTGGGTGGCTTGAGCCTCACCTGGCCTGAGTAAATTATGGCCCTATCTGCAAATTTCCAGCTGGGAGTGATTTCCTATCTCATTTAATTTATCAAGATAGGCACTAATAAGCAGATATCTTGGGATTAACCTATGTGCCCATCAATACTGGTTACAGAAGGACAGAAAAGAAAGAGAAACCCGTAAAGGCTGGATTTTTCATTGATGAGAAAACCCTAGCTCACTTAGAAAACACACAAAAATCAAAACTGGTTTTATTATAAGGGATTCTTGCTGTCTAAACTCTACACTAAATAGACTTGCAAAGCTTGGAACAAATCCATCTCAAAAGTGTTGAGATTAATTAACCAACTGAACCATGTAAGCATCTAAGCAGTTCACCCACTTTTCTAAACATGTACTGATTAATAAATGGGATGTTCCTATACTTGCACAACAGTAACAATAAATGTTACAATATTCTGTGACATGCTGAGCATTTGCTGCATTTTCTATTTGTATTGCAGACTTCCAGAATCTGCAGTAATGTTATATGTTCCTTGGGAAGACGGTTAGATGTTTTATCTCTAGAACTGAAACCAAACTGACTGAATAAATTGATTCAACAGTGGCACATAATTTTTCTTCTGCAAGGTTTCTTTTCCTCTGATACTGCGTCCAGTCAAACGTTTCTGAGAGTTGATTTGTTGATATTTGAGTCATGCCCACTCACGTTTGTTATTTTGATTCAACAGATTCACAACCACAGAAGAATCCAAACCCATACTATTAACGCTGGAATCTCCTGAAATAAAAGAATGTGTCTCGCTCACCACATGGTCCTCCCCAGATTCTGTCTGCTGTTATCCAAAGGAATGTTCGATTGTGACTGAAACAAACCTTGGACACACGTTTACTGATTGTCCTATGGAATTGGCTTTTTAATTGACCACTTCCTCATGTACTTAACGGATTGCACTCGATGCATATTCACTGTTGTAAAATATTATTTTTCAACATTTAAAAGCTGAGAGATGCTGGTATATTTTTCCATTCTCCCTCCATCCCATCCCATCCTATTCTCTTCAATGAGGAGATCAGGAAGGCTGAACTATTGGACATCTGTGCTCAACAACAGTACTTCATGTGATGTGCATTTAATTAACACATAATTTAATTGTCATAGACCTTGTAACCTGAAGAACGATCCAGCACAATTTGTAAACTTCCATACAGCTTTGTTAGTTGCTGCCAATGATTGAGATTCACAAGATGTCATATTGTTACTGAAACTGTTACTCCCAGCAGCTGCGCCAGTGCTGTTTTTTTTACATATATATATATTTTTTATAAATATATATAAATATATACAGTTGTGTGTATATATACACATAGAAAGCAGTCTATGAACATTAATTTTTAATTGTTTTCATTAATGTTTCATATTGATGCTCTTAAAACTAAAGAGCCCAAGAAATTATTGTAACCCTTTTTTCTGCTCATACCTGGAAATCACTGACTTATTGGGGTGTGCCTCCACAGAGCCATTAGCAATTTGATAGCTCTCTGTGTAAACATTTTTGTTAAATTAAATTGCATGCAGGCCACTCAATAACGCATGTCATCATAGTCAAGTCTGAACTTGTCCAAACGAGTACTGTTTCCACGATAGGTCATTGAATAATGATCAGAAACCAGAATATGTGCCTTGGCATATCAATAGAAGGAACAATTTTACAAAGTCAGAAGAGAAGTGTTTTGACCTGTTTGGCAGCAAGAAAAATGATTTTCAGATTGGTCTTCACTTGCCATTTTTAATACATACTCTAGATTGCAAAGTGAGCTATTGAAGTTTGTATGTGTGCTGGAGAGAAAATTATGCTTCAGAAATACTACAATAGTGTTGCCACTGCAAGTTTTCTACATTGTATGCTTATAATTGTTTCTTTAGTTAATTCAGGGAAAGGTGGGGAGCAGCATCTCTCAGTCTTCTGATTCGAAATTCTACCAACTATTGAGACAGGACACATGGTGGTTTATTGTATGTGTCTGCCACGTTCAGTGCTTTGAATGAATTCAGAGTACCCAGTGAAAGTAAGACCTTTGTAATAGAAAGACAAAGTAGTCTATGAAATACTGCAGTTGTTACTGCGTACTTCGAAAATGTGTTTGCAATTCAGTTGTTGGCTCCTACTAACACAACTCAACTGGTTGAGAACAAAACTTATTAGAGAAGAACACCTGAACCAACGATTATATTGTACGAGTGTGGAGCTACCGAGATTTACTGAGGACACGGTTAAATTGAGAAGCTTCAGATACTGCCATCGCAACTTTGAAAATTCTTCACCCCAATGTTTTTCTGAACTTAACCCAACAAAAGCAGTTTCCAGTTCTCCATCCAATGATTTATCTTTATATTTTAAAGAAAGGTAAGGCTCATAATTTTCACTCAATGCAAACCTTCAACTTTGCTTTTGAGGTTTGGCTCATTCCAAAGGTAATTTTTCCTTAAGAAAATTTGTTTTAGCAAGCTGCAGGTACGAAAAGAAGCACAAAGTGCAGAGCACATAGTGCTTGAATGGAATCTGGGGCTTAAGTATGATGGAAATAAACTACTGAAATTGAATATATCTATAATGCGGGGCTTGGGGGGGGGGGGGGGGAGGGGGGGCAGAGAAAGGTGGCAGGAAACTCTCTGAAGTTGCTGTTTCTGAAGAAATTTGTGGAACAGGTTACTAAGTGATGTGAAACAATACCCCCTCCCATTAAGTTGTAGGAGAGTAAGCCTGGTGGAGAAAAGAATATCACACTGTACAGAAAAAAATACTTTCTATCTTGGTTTGTAAAACTGTACCCACATATTAAAAATTATGTACATTTTTGGTAATTGATTTGTTTTTTCTTTAAGAAAATTCTGATGTAAAGAAAAAATTCAAGATAGTGTATGTATAAAAAAATTGTACATGTGTTGTTTTTATATATAAAACACAAACACTGGTCAATATGATAGAGATGACCAAATGAATCAGAAGATCCAGGACTCCGTTTTTATGACTTTTTGCATGCATTATCTTTTTCATATATGGTGTAAATTTTCATCATTTACAATGAGCTGGGTAACTTTCTCGCCTTGTCATGATCGCCATTTCTGCTTTTTAATTTATAAACCCCTGGGTGGCACGGTGGTTAGCACAGGGACTACGGCGCTGAGGACCCGGGTTCGAATCCAGGCCCTGGGTCACTATCCATGTGGAGTTTGCACATTCTCCCCGTGCCTGCGTGGGTTTCACACTCGCAACCCAAAAATGTGTTGGTTAGGTGGATTGGTCACGCTAAATTGCCCCTTAATTGGAAAAAAAAATAATCTGGTACACTAAATTAATTTTTTTAAATAGTTATGAACCCATGTTGAAAGGACATAATTTTGCTGGTGGAAACCATGCAACTAATTCACCAGTATGTGGAAATAATTATGATCTGCAATTTGCCACTCTGGGCAGAACAGCCATTGTTTATTACATTACCATCAGTAACAGATTTTGATACCTGTAGGTCCAGTTTTTATTCATTTTTATGGGATCTGGGATTCGCTGGCGAGACCAGCATTTGTTGCCCATCCCTAATTGCCCTTGAGAAGGTGATGGTGAGTTACCTTCTTGGACCGCTGCAATCCTTGTGGTCTAGGCATACCCACTGAGAGGGAGTTAAGGAATTTGACCCAGCGACAGTGAAGGAACGGCGATATATTTCTAAGTCAGGATGGTGAGTGACTTGGAGGGGAACTTCCAGATGGTGGTATCCCAGGTAGCTGCTGCCCTTGTCCTTCTAGATGGAGCTGATTGTGGGTTTGTCTAAGAACATTGGTGAGTTCCTGCAGTGCATCTTGTAGATATTACACACTGCTGCTACTGTGCACTGGTAGTGGAAGGAGTGAATGTGAAACGGGTGCCGATTAATTAGGCTGCTTTATCCTGGATGGAGTTGAACTTCTTGAGTGGTGTTGCAGCTGCACTCATCCAGGCAAGTGGGGAGCATTCCATCATACTCTTGACTTGTGCCTTGTAGTACAGGGCTTTGTGGAGTTGAGAAGTGAGTTAGTTGCTGCAGGATTCCTAGCCTCTGAGCTTTTCTTGTAGCCACAGTATTTATATGGCTAGTCCAGTTCAGTTTCTGGTCAATTGTAACCCCAGGATGTTGATCATGGCGGATTCAGTGATGGTAATGCTGTTGAATGTCATGGGGGGGATGGTTTAATTCTCTCTTATTGGGGATGGTCATTGCTAGCACTTGTGTGGCGTGAATGATAGTTTCCACTTGTCAGCCCAAGCCTGAATATTGTCCCTGTCCTTGCTGCATTTGTACGTGGGCCTGCATCAGTGTCTGAGGAATCGCAATGGTGCTGAACATTGTGCAATCATCAGCGAACACCACCACATTTGACCTTATGAAGGTAATGAAGCAGCTGAGATTTTTGGCGTAGGACACTACCCTGAGGAATTCCTGCGTGTGATATCCCGGGATTGAGATGACTGATTCCAACCACCGCAACCATCTTCCCTTGTGCTGGGTATGACTCCAACCAGCGGAGAGTTTTCCCCCTGATTTACATTGACTCCAGTTTTGCTGGGGCTCCTTGATGCTAGACTCAATCAAAGGCTACCTTGATGTCAAGGGCAGTCACTCTCACCTCACCTCTGGGGTTCAGTGTTTTTTGTCTATGTTTGAAACAAGATTGTAATGAAGTCATGAGGCTGAGAGACCCTCGGAGAACACAAACTAGGCGACAGTGGACAGTGAGCAGGTTATTGTTAAGTAAATGCTGCTTGATAGCACTGTTCATGACTCCTTCCATCACTTCACTGATGATTGAGAGTGAACTGACAGCAGCAATTAGGCATGTTGCATTTGTCCTGCTTTTTGTGTACTGGACATAACCCTCCAAGGTAGGTTTTGAGGCAGGGATGTGTAAAATTCAATAGATGGGATCCCCCCCCCAGAAACTCACCCGCCCAAAACGAAACATAATTTCATGCTTGGGCAGGCAGGGCCTCTGGTGGGAAAATGCTCATTCACCTATTAAGGTTGGCAGGAACAGAGGGGGGAAATGGACTGTTACAGAGTGTCACTGTAAGGTGAGGGGGAGACCTGCTTTGGTGATGGCTCATTTCTAGAATCAGCATTTTGACGAGATCATTCTCTTTGTGTCACCCTGTCCACTCCTCTATAACCCCCAGCACCTCATCCCCTTTCTGTGCAATCACAGGACCACCACTGGCCCTTTTACCTTCTCCCTCACTGTCCCAGGCCCCAAACACTCCTGCCAGTTGAAGCAGCATTTCACTTTGATTTCTTTCAATTTATTCTACTGTATTCGATGCTTGCAATGCGGTCTCCTCTACACTGGGGAGACTAAATACTGACTGCTGTATGAAGCACCTTGCTCAGTCCGCAAACATGACCGCAACATTCCTGTCACTTAGAATTTCACTTCACCATCATCCTATTGGACTCACATTTTTGACTTCGGCCTGCTGTAATGTTCCAGTGATGCCTGACACAAACTGGAGGAACAGCACCTCATCTTCTAATTAGGCGCTTTACAGCGTCCTGGACTTAACATTGAGTTCAACAACTTATGACCATGAACTCTGTCCTCCATTCTGAGTTTTTTTCCACCTCTCCGCCCCCCCCCCCCCCCCCCCCCCCCCCCCCACCTCCTCCAGCACCCCCCACTCCAACAAGTGCCAGTCTGTTTTGTTAAGAACCCAGCTGATGTTAAATGCTAGGATATTGCTACTCCCAGAAGGGAAGCTTGGAATGCTGGTTCCTAATAATTTTCCCCATAAATATGGGGAAAGATATGAAGACCGGGCGATTAAGGTTCCATTCTTGTCATAATTAAGCAATGTTTATTAAACAGAAAAACACTAAGAAAGGCAACAGAAATGTAATTACCTGCAAAGACTCGCACTCAAGTATCATCTTGCATCATTGACTTTGTATGCGTGTTTGTGGAACCCACCTCTTCACTCACCTGCCGAACGAGCTGCGCTCCGATAGCTAGTGATTCAAAACAAACCTGTTGTACTTTAACCTGCTGTTGTAAGACTTCTTACTGTACAATAATAGCTGCACACAATATCCTTAAATTGACCCAGTACCAAACCCCTCTATTTTCCTAAATTCAGAGCTAAAGTTTAATGCGAGAAGCAAAATCCAGCAATAGCTACCACACATGGCACCTATATCGAAGGTTCAAACAGGATTCCACAAGCCATGGCTTATTTGGAGTGAACACAACTTCCTGCTGTGTATGACTATGATCTTGGACCTGTTCTGCTCAGTTCAACTCACCTCAACTTATATGATGAACACTGCCGCTGGTAAACTGCTACCCATTTGATCTTTTCTTATACAAACTAAATCTCTTTGGAGTCCCTCTTAATGACATTTCTTACATGAGATAACCCTTTTAGAACATACAGTGCAGAAGGAGGCCATTTGGCCCATCAAGTCTGCACCGACCCACTTCCACCCTAACCCAATAACCCCTCCTAACCTTTTTGGATACTAAGGCCAATTTAGCGTGGCCAATCCACCTAACCTGCACGTCTTTGGACTGTGGGAGGAAACCGGAGCACACAGCGGAGACCCACGCAGACGGGGAGAATGTGCAGACACAGCACAGTGACCCATCAGGGAATCAAACCTGGGACCCTGGCGCAGTGGAGCCACAGTACGAACCACTGTGCTACCGTGCTGCCCTGGATGTTAGTGTGAAATTCACCCTTTTCACTTTTGAACTTTAACAATCTGTGATAGCACGAGTTTTCAATGAGGAGGCTGCTTAATCACAAACGTTTTCAAACAACGAGATAGAATTATATCCACGCACAGCAACTACAATATAGGCTTTTACTCCTTGAATCCTGCACTCTCACTGAGGGTCCGCTTGTTTCCCGGACCCCGCGCTCTTGACATTGGTCCAGGTTCCAAGCAATATGCGCTCCCAAGCAATAAACCCTGGGCAAGCCAAATGACCAAAAGACAATCACCCCTTAAAAGGGTCATGCTACCACATCTCTCCCACCTCAAGTCCCTAAATGCTACATACAAAATAGAATAATAACAGGTAACCATGTCCAACAAGGGCAGAACCACAAAAGGAATGTGTCTAGGTACAATCTTTGGTAAACTCAGTTTATCAGATGGCTTCCGAGGTCTGGTAATACCTCTTGACAGGTCCTTCCATCATCAAAGTTGTGGTATCGTTAGCGGCAGATAGTTGTTTAAAGGTCTCAGAAGGTGTGTTGGCGCAGATACCCTCTCCATTTCCCTTGAAGTAGCTAGAGTGACCTCTTCTGAAACAACCGGTTTGCTCATTTCTGACTCTAGTGAATAAACATTGGTAGTAACCACTGGATCCACTTGACTTTCAGTTGGGGGTGCAGCCTCGCTCTTTCTTATGTAGTCCCCGTGTTTTTGCACCTCTCTCCCTTGTAGGTCCACCAAATACGATACAGGCCCAGACCTTGCTACGATTCTTCTACCAGGTAAACATGTTAGTGCAACCCCGAACTTTCTACAAAATCTAGAGGCCCGAACAAACGGCCATGTTGCGCCTGAAAGGCAGAATGCCGTGGCGCAATGTGGCCGATAGAAGCCAGGTGACTCCGCTTCCGGAATCTACCCGGCTCACACTGCCTCGCGAGACCTAATACGATCTGCGAGATGTTGCGATGTGAATCCCGTCCAGAATGAGCGGGATCACTTTTTGGAAATCTGCATGTTGGAGCGAGACAGCTGGTCTCACCTTAATGTGCATATCCCTGAGGCCCCCGCTGCATTGGGTTCCACCCACTTCACCTTGGAGACCTCAGGCGAGCACTGTTTAGTACTGTCTCTACAAATGGGGACCAGGTGGAATGACACTTGTGGGGGTCTCCCTGACGATAGGAGGCAACCAGATGCTTGTGATCTGGGCAGGGTGGCACCCTGGCACTGGTGCCACCCAGGCACCTTTGCACTGCCATCCTGGCACTGCCAGTGTGCTAGGCTAGCAGTGCCAAGATATCAAGCGTGCATTTTTTGCACGGCGGTGATTGGGTTGGGGTGCCCTGCTCAGGTGTTGGAGGCTGTGTGGGTAACCCGGGGGAACCCCTCATAATGAGTTGTCACTTGGGGGTCGGGTTGCGTCGGGGGCTCCAGAAATTGGGATGCCATTTAAAAATGGCATTCCCAATCTCTCGCTGCACCGAGGAGTTCTGGTGAGCAGAGCTCCTCAGTGCAGAAAATGGAGCTATGTGCAGCCTTGGCCGTGCGCTCCCCGCTGAGGCCCCCTATCTAACCGGGGGAGCATTAAATAGCGGGGTGTTTCTCAGTGCTGCAAGCGCCGGGAAACACGAGGCTAAACAGGCTCGCTATGGGACTTTGTTCCCATTTAGTTAAATCGCGCCCTCGATAGTAATAATAATCTTTATTGTCGCAAGTAGGCTTTACATTAACACTGCAATGAAGTTACTGTGAAAAGCCCCTAGTCACCACATTCCGGCGCCTGTTCGGGTAAACGGAGAATTCAGAATGTCCAAATTACCTTCTGCCTTGAAAGATCTGTTACCTTTGATCAAGGGCTGGTTTTTATTTGAGTAGCTTGCGTCACCTCCACCCTCCCTGCCAATTTGGGGAACGCCAAGTCCTGCCAAGTTCAGATATGTCACCCCATCAACAGTTCTGCTGGTGTTACCCGGGTGGTAATGAGGGGACGGGGGTGTCTTCAGAATGGAGAAAATTGGCTCGCTGGAATCACAATGGTCTGACTGCTATTTCATCTTGGATGTGTAGGTTTGCACTGCGCTGTTTTCCAGGCCGGGTGATTTGCTTTGTAGATGTGCTGTACAAAACATTGAAATTCTTCCGCTGTAAAGGCGGTGCATTTATCCGAAAACATAACTTCTGGGAATCTGTGTATCACAAAGATCTGTTTTAATCTTTCAATGGTTGCTGCCGAAGTTGTTGTATACATTTCTTGGATGTCTAACTACTTAATATGGGCGTCCACTACTACTAAAAACAAGGAAAGGACCGGCAAATTCTGGATGCAATCTTGCCCAAGGCCAGCCTGACCATTCCCACGGATGTAGTTGAGCCACAGGTGCCAGGGTCTGGTGTGATTGACAAAATTCACAATGGCAGACCAAATTTTCGATGTCTGTGTCAGTGCCCGGCCACCAGATGTAGCTCCTGGCCAACATCTTCATTTTGGTTTGTCCAGGATGTGCGCTAGGTAGTCCTTGTAATATTGACTCTCTTGCTGGGGGTGGTACCACCAGCCGGAACCCCCAAAGCAATACCCCGTCTTTGCAACTGCGATCGTCTTTCCTCAGTTGGTACGGTCTGAGTGCTCTGATTTATCATAATGCCAGCACACAAAACCATTCGCTTAACTTTAAACAATAGTGTCCCTCTGAGTTCCAATCTTATATATGATTCAATGATACGATCAAGGTACCCTAGAAATTTAAAGGTCCAGCAATTTTCTGTGGGATCGGGGATGGAGACACACTCTGAGGGAGCGGAATTCGACTCAGAGCATCAGCATTGGAAATCTGAGTCCCCGGCCGATGTTGAAAACATAACTACAGGCAGCCCAAAGTGAGCCCAACTCGGCACCAGGGCCGAAGCAATGGGTGGAATCAACTTATCCTCACTGAGTAATCTCAATAATGGTTTGTGATAGTTAATGATGGTAAAGTGCTGACCATAAAAATATTGGTGAAACTTTTTCACCTTGTGTACTATTGCAAGATCCTCTTTTTCAATTTGCGAATATCTTCTTTCTGCATCAGTTAATGTCGTGAAGCGAAAGTGATAGATCGGTCTGTGCCATCTTCCATTTTGTGTGATAGTACTGCTCCTGTCCCATAGGATAAATCATCACATATCTTAACATTATCCATTTGTCTCGGTCAAAGTGATGTTGTAAATTGTATGATTGTCACGCCAGCTTGACCTGTTCGAAGGCCTCTTTTTGTGGATCTTTCAAGTGCTAGTCCTGATTCTTTTTAAGAGATGGTGCAAAGGAGCTAATGTTCTGGCTAAACTTAGTATAGATTGACCCGAATAATTGACCACACCCGGACATTATTTTAATTCTCAAACGCTTCTAGGTACAGGAACTTCTGATTGCTTTTATCTTATTTTCTGAGGGGTGTAAGCCTTTGGCGTCAACTTTAAACCCCAAATATGTAACTTCGGTGCAGTTGTGGTACAGAATATCTTCATTGTTTCTCCCGTATAAGCTGGTAACTTAACAGCCATACTGCTTAAACTCAGTGATTGGACTTCTCCACGTAGGTACTTGTAGGTCTGTTCTCCCATCACCTTGCAAAAGCTTCTTTGTCAAACTCCATATTCAACGGTCTGCCTGTTTAATATAGGACTATCTCAATGGGAGCTGTCATGTTCAACTTAAACCATGTTTAACTTAACTTCTGAATCACAGAACCTTCCTCAGCATTTTCCTTTACTTGTCGCACTACAGTCAGGGTGTGTTTTTAAATTAAACTGGGTGCACCCTGTCTGGCTCAGCACTGTGTTTGAATGTGACCCTTTCTATTATATTTGGAAAAAACAAAATCTTTGCAATGGCACTTGCCCTGAGGGTGATCTCCACCACATCTGTAACAGTCAGCAAAATTCTGGCCCGCTTTTTTCATTTGCTTCTGTCTGGGGTCTCTGTGCCGGCCACTTGGGGTCCTCTTCAGCTCTCATTACTCTCCAGAGCTGATTTACCGACCTTCCTGCACACACGATAGTTCGGAAACGCCCTTTTCGGCACATTCCGTGGATTGATCCATCTCTATTGCTTTATCTAGGGATATTATTGTTTCTGCTAATAGCTTCCTTTGGCTATTCAGATTGTTAATGCCACAAACCAAACTATCACGTAACGTATCACATTAGGAAAATGAAGAGCTGAATTCACAGTGCTCAGCCATTTGACTAAGTCTTGCTACAATGCAGAAATTGTCTCCCCTGGGGATCTGATGGCTAAATTGAATTTGTACCATTGCAATATGGTAGATGGTCTGGGGTTGTACTGCTCCTTCACTAATGCCACTAACTGATCAAATGACAAGCGATGAGATTCTCTGTTTTCCCAGCCGCGTGTTTCTTGGGGATGCGCCATTCGCTGGTGGCGAGATTCTATCACACCATGTGGTGAGATTTACCACACCGCTGGGAAACCTATGGGCGGGGTGCACTGCTAGCGGGAAAGTGAATCGCAACAATCTGAGAATTCCGGCCCATTTTTCTTTGATTCTCTGGAGACCTCCGATGGCACTCCATTCCCCCTCGAATTCAGAAGCTCGATATCATAGTCCCATTTACTCTCGTCGCCAAGATAATAGTGCCAGGTATCAACGCGGCAGCTTCTTAAATCACAAAGTGATCTATTCAAACAACAACAAGGTAAACCTGTCTACAGGCACAGCAGCTACAATGCAGGTCTTTACTTATTGATTCCTGGGCTCACACTGAGGGTCTGCTTGCTCCCTGAATCTGCGTTCTTTCTTATCATTGGCCAAGATTTGCGCACTTCCAAGCAATAGGTTCAGGGTGGGTCATGTGACCGCAAATGATCACCCCTTAAAAGGGCCACACTACCACACAATCTGTACTTTAATAATAATAATCTTTATTAGTGTCAAGTAGGCTTACATTAACACTGCAATGAAGTTACTGTGAAAATCCCCGAGTCGCCATACTCCAGCTCACCATGGCGCTGCTCTCCTAGCAGCCATCTTGTTGGCTCCGCCGGTGTGTGTGGGGCGATGCATCATTTAAGTGCGGTTGCGGCATGTGGGCCTCATGAGTGCCACGGACGCGGTGAATCCGGCGCCGTTTCGCTTGGAACCGGTTGTGTTACACGTGATGGTGCTAGCCCATTTAGAGTTGCTGAATCAGTGCAGCTGATGCGCCATTTTTACTGTCTTAAAACGCCAGTTTCCACGCCAGCGTCAGCACATAGTCTCAAAATCGGAGAATCCAGCCCCATATTTTTGCAATCCTTGAGCTCTCTTCTGTTGTAATAAATAGGGCAGCGTGGTTAGCACTATGGCTTCACAGTGCCGGGGTCCCAGGTTCAATTCCCAGCTTGCGTCATTGTGCGGAGTCTGCACATTCTCCCCGTGTCTGCATGGGTTTCCTCCGGTTGCTCTGATTTTCACCCACAAGTCCCGGAAGATGTGATGTTAGGAAACTTGGACATTCTGAATTCTCCCTCCGTGTACCGGAACACGAACCAGAATGTTGTCACCAGGGGATTTTCACAGTAACTTCATTGCAGTGTTAATGTAAGCCTACTGTGACAGTAAAGATTATTATAATATGACAGATATCCTGGGGTGATATTTTTGAATCATTTCTTCAGGTTGGTCCTGCAGGTAGCTTTATTTTATTGCTTAATGGCACATTTATTTCACAGTGAGCAGGGACAACCAAAAACAGCAGGATTTCATCTGGTAAAGTTACTGCCAGCGTGGCTGATTTACTGGAATAATCTGTTGTACAAAATGTTAAAAAGCGAAGGTGAAATATTGCCTGAAAGTGAATCTGCTACGTGTACAGACTACATGTTTGGCAGTAAGTCTGGATACTTTGTGGGCAAAATTACTGACATATTGACTGTAGTGTACACCACATTATAGACTATTCCACTTGTTTAAGACCACACTTTCTCTTCAATTCAATGTCTGCCTGGAATTTTTTTTTTTAAATGACTCGCTTACTTTTCATTTTAGCTGTGGCTGCAGAAAATAATACAATTGTCTTGGGGAGAATGCAGAAAGCAGGGAATCACTGTTACCAAAATCCATCTTGATAGAGAAAATAATGTTGGCTTCTACTCCACTAAAAAGAAAGCTTCTCTGACGTGTAATCCTTTCCAATCTCTCTCGCAACTGGTCTTACCTCAATCTTTTTGCTGAAAATTGCTGTGATCATTGAACTCTTCTTTATTTTTTTACATTTGTTCTTAGGATGTGGACAACAGTATTTCTTGCTCACTTGAATCACATGAATTCAGGAAGGGGTTGTGTGTTCCCTTCTCTGAAGGACGTCACTGGGCTAGTAATACAGCAGACTCAGGGTAATGCTCTGAAGATCTGGGTTCAAATCTCATCACGGCAGATGGTGACATTTGAATTAAAGAAAAATCTGGATTAAAAGGTCTAATGATGACCATGAAACCACTTCTGATTGTTGTAAAAACCCATCTGGTCCCTTTAGGGAAGGAAATCTGCCATCCTTACCTGGTCAGTTCTAAATGTGACTCCAGATCTGCAGCATCTCTTAACTTACCTCTGAAATGGCCTAGCAAAGTGCACAGTTCAAGGGTAATTAGGAATGGGCATCAAATGCTGGCCAAGCCAATAGAACAGAGAACATTACAGCGCAGTACAGGCCCTTCGGTCCTCGATGTTGCGCCGACCTGTGAAACCACTCTAAAGCCCATCTACACTATACCCTTTAATGCAGATACTGTCAATGTATTTTGAAAACTTTATGTTTTGTTATTCAATTTCATAATAATAATCTTTATTAGCTTACATAACACTGCAATGAAGTTACTGTGAAAATCCCCTAGTCGCCACATTCCGGCGCCTGTTCGGGTACACTGAGGGAGAATTCGGAATGTCCAATTCATCTAACAAGCACGTCCACAGATGTGCAGGGTAGGTGGATTGGCCATGATAAATTGCCCTTAGTGTCCAAAAAGGTTAGGTGGGGTTACTGGGTTAGGGTGGAGGCGTGGGCTTGGGTGGGGTGTTCTTTCCAAGGGTCAGTACAGACCTGATGGGCCGAATGGCCTCCTTCTGCACTGTAAATTCTGTGTCTGATTTTCAGGTCTTGTGGGAGGAATCCGGAGCCCGGAGGAAATCCACGCAGACACGGGAAGAACGTGCAGACGCCACACACAGTCCCTGGCACTATGAAGCAACAGTGCTAATTACTGTGCTACCGTGCCACCCTTGGTTTCCTTGGTTGAATATTCCTTAGTTGAATTTAAACTCAACATTTTGCTCGCTCAGTCCCATGACCACTATATCCATACAGTATATTGCCAATATGCCATAGTGAAGACTCATTGCATTGTTTTCTATTCTCACCAGGGGCTGTTTAGCACAGGGCTAAATGTGGAATGTGGCGACTAGGGGCTTTTCACAGTAACTTCATTTGAAGCCCACTTGTAACAATAAGCGATTTACATTACATCATTTTTTTCCCTATATCTCAAATCTACATAACTCCTTCCTTCTCTCAGCATTTCTTTCTGCAATCCTTAGTATCACTATGGCCCAAAGCCAGCAATTCTTTTGTTGCTGTTAAACGTGACCTGCTACCTTAAGAGGTTGAGTGATGTTATGATCTTTGTGGCCACAGAGGTAAGTCAGCAGACTTTCATGCAAGCCTTGGCACAGCTCCCTTATTGCCTCTCTGATGAATTACACTTACTTCAAAACTACTCAACTAGGTTTCCAAAGGTCAAGTGTTACGTGTATAGCCTATGATGGGAGACATTTCTGCCATGGTGTGTCCTTCTCAAAGTTGCCTCCTTCTCCTTTCCTCCCTCACCGTGACTGCAACGAGGAACAAAGGAATGCCCTTTTGGAGCCTCATGCCTGCTTCTCACTGTGTGTGAGCATAATATATTCTGGGGTGTCACAGTTTCGCAGGCAGGCAGAAACAAGATAAACAGAAAATACACCCTGACTTAATGCCACAGAAAACGGGAAATAAATTTGGTTGTTTTCTGATGAACCTCCTGCACTATAAGTTTCTCAGTTGGAAAAAACTCTTTGGGGGGGGGGGGGGGGGGAGAAATTCCAGGGCATGAGAGATTTTTTAATAGCTTTACTAATTTAATAATATTTAATAGATCAGACTCCATTACGGAGTATAAAATCTCTTCAAAATCCCTTACCTTTTCATTATGCTAGTTAACTTGTTTGTATTTATGAACTAATTACAACTTTTAACATGTCGTGCAATTTACTTTGCTGACAGGTGTTGTCCCTTGGTAGTTGTTAGCTAATTTTTCTTGCTCACACAGTATTTTATTTCAGATCATTGCACCTTATCTGATGCTATTAATGGGTTTACAGGCCAGCCAGTTCATAAAATGCTCGAGAAAAAGAGGCATGTACTGCTAAAGGCAGTTGTTTTCATTGCTATGGTTCAGGTTTACTTGGTAAATTGATGGCAGTGGTTCTAGGCTTCTGCAGCAAAGTTACAAAATCATTTATATTGTAGCACTGCCAATGAAGCAGATGCTGTGGCAGTTCAATGGCTGTAAAGAAATGTAACTTGGGAAAGCACCTGGAGGCGATGAAATTGGATAACTCTTCTGATACGAGCAGCATTTAGATATTGTGCTGCTTGCTCAAATAGATGTTTTTTAAAATTCCTTCACGGGACCAGGGTGTTGCTGGCTAGCCCATCCCTAATTGCCCTTGAGAAGGTGGGGGTGAACTATTTTCTTGAACCCAGTGTACTGTTAATGAAGGAGATCCAAGATTTTAATCCAGCGACAGTGAACGAACGGTGATGTAGCTCCAAGTCAGCGGGTATGTGGCTTGGAGAGGAACTCTCAGGTTGGTGGTATTTCCATATGTATCTGCTGCCCTTTTCCTTCTAGTTGGTAGGGGTCATGAATTTGGAAGGTGCTGTTGAAGGAGCCTTGGTGAGTTGCTGCAGTGCATCTTGTAGACGGTACACATTGCTGCTACTGTGGTTGAGGGAGTATATATTGAAGATGGTGGAAGAGAAACTAATCAAGTGGGCTAGATGGTGTCCTAGATGGTGTCTCGCCTTTTGAGTGGTGTTGGAGCTGCACTCATCCAGACAAGTGGAGAATGTTCCATCATACTCTTGGCTTGTGCCTAGTAAATGATGGACAGGCTTTGGGGAGTTAGGGGATGAGTTACTCGCTGCAGAATGCTCACCTCTGACTTGCGCTAATAGCCACAGTATTTATACAGCTGGTTCAACTCAGTTTCTGGCAAACGGTACCACCCAGGGTGTTGATAGTGGGAGATTCAATGATAGTAATGCCTTTAAATGTCAAGGGGAGATTGTTGTATTCTCTTTAGTTAGAGATAGTCAGTGCCTGGCACTTGTGTGGCACGAATGTTACTTGTATCTTAGCAGTCCAGGACTAGATATTATCCAGGTACACATGACAATATTAATTTCTTTATCTGTCAGTCTGGCCTCAATAAAACTCGAGATGGAGTTAAAAAAGAACCCAGTGGGGTGATGGCCTGCGTTACTGTCGCCTTTTGCATGGTAGGAACAGGTATGGAGGTACCGTGATGTCGAGGGTAACAGAGAAAGTTTTTTTGTTTTATGGTGCAGCAATCAGACGATCGGGTGCCCTGGTCGTCCTTCTGGAGCGTCTGGGCTTCAGCGATGATCCTGGTGGGGGCCCCGGTTGTTGTGGCTCCGGGAATTTGGTGTCTTCCTCCCTGGCAGCTTCGTCACCCCTAGGCGGCGCAGTTGGGGCGAAAAGTGGACAGGGGGGAGGGGAGCCTGTAGGGGGTGTCGGTGCCTGTTCGGCGCTGGGTAGGGGCGGAGGCAGTGCTGACCCTCCGGTCAGGTGCTGCAGGGAGGCTGGGGGTGGGGGCAATGGTGCGGGAACGCATGGGGCTCCGGCAGGCGCCAGGTCCCGAAGGGAGACCGTGTCTTGGCGGCTATCAGGGAACGCTACGTAGGCATACTGGGGGTTGGCATGCAGCAGGTGGACCCTCTCGACCAACGGGTCCGACTTGTGCGCCCTCACATGTTTCCGCATCAGGACGGATCCGGGTGTCGCTAACCAGGTTGGGAGCGAGGTCCTGGATGAGGACTTCCTGGGGAAAACAAGGAGACGTTCGTGAGGTGTCTGGTTCGTGGTAGTACAGAGCAGTGACCAATGGAGTGAAGAGCCACTGGGAGGACTTCTTGCCAGCGGGAGACTGGGAGATTACTGGACCGAAGGGCCAGCAGGACGGTCTTCCAGACCGTTCCGTTCTCCCTCTCTACCTGCCCGTTTCCCCGGGGATTGTAACTGGTCGTCCTGCTGGTGGCGATGCCTTTGCTGAGCAGGAATTGACGCAGTTCGTCGCTCATAAAGGAGGACCCCCTATCACTGTGGATGTATGCGGGGAAACCAAACAGTGTAAAAATACCCTGGAGGGCCTTGATGACGGTGGTCGTGGTCATGTCCGGTCAGGGGATGGCGAATGGGAACCGGGAGTATTCGTCAATCACGTTCAGGAAATACGTGTTGCGGTCGGTGGAGGGGAGGGGGCCTTTGAAATCCATGCTGAGGCGTTCAAAGGGACGGGAAGCCTTTATCAGATGCGCTCTCTCTGGCCGGTAGAAGTGCGGTTTGTACTCCGCGCAGATTCAGCAGTCCCTGGTGACTGTCCAGACCTCCTCGATGGAGGAGGGCAGGTTGCGGGTCTTAATGAAATGAAAGAAACGAGTGACCCCCGGGTGGCAGAGGTCCTCGTGGAGGACTCGGAGGCGGTCTACTTGTGCGGCGGAACAAGTGCTGCGGGACAGGGCATCAGGAGGCTCGTTCAGCTTCCCGGGACGGTACAAGATCTCGTAATTGTAGGTGGAGAGTTCTATCCTCCACTGGAAGATCTTGTCGTTCTTAATTTTGCCCCGCTGTGCATTATCGAACATGAAGGCCACCGACCGTTGGTCCGTGAGGAGAGTGAATCTCCTGCCAGCCAGGTAATGCCGCCAGTGTCGCACAGCTTCTACAATGGCCTGGGCCTCCTTTTCGACCGAGGAGTGGCGAATTTCGGAAGCATGGAGGGTGCGGGAGAAGAAAGCCACGGGCCTGCCCGCATGGTTGAGGGTGGCCACCAGAGCTACGTCGGACGCGTCGCTCTCGACCTGGAAGGGGAGGGACTCGACGATGGCGCGGATCGTGGCTTTTGCGATGTCCGCTTTGATGCGGCAGAAGGCCTGGCGGGCCTCCGTCGACAGGGGGAAGGTTGTGGACTGGATCAGGGGTCGAGTCTTGTCTGCGTAATTAGGGACCCATTGTGCATAATAGCTGAAGAAGCCGAGGCAGCGCTTTAGGGCCTTGGGGCAGTGAGGGAGGGGGAACTCCAGGAGGGGGGGCATGCGTTCAGGGTCGGGGCCTATGACTCCATTTCGCACTACGTAGCCTAGGATGGCTAGACGGTCGGTGCTAAACACGCATTTATCCTTATTGTAGGTCAGATTAAGGAGATTCGTGGTCTGGAGAAATTTGCGGAGGTTGGTGTCGTGGTCCTGCTGGTCATGGCCGTAGATGGTGACGTTATCAAGATACAGGAACGTTGCCCGTAAGCCCTACCGGTCAACCATTCGGTCCATCTCACTTTGGAAGATCGAGACCCCGTTCGTGACACCGAAGGGAACCATTAAAAAGTAATAGAGCCGCCCATCTGCTTCGAAGGCAGTGTACTGGCGGTCACCATTACGGAGGGGTAGCTGGTGGTAGGCAGACTTGAGATCCACCGTGGAGAAAACCTTGTATTGCGCAATCCTGTTTACCAGGTCGGCTATACAGGGGAGAGGGTACGCGTCCAGCTGCGTAAACCTGTTGATGGTCTGGCTATAGTCGATGACCATCCTATGTTTCTCCCCGGTCTTTACCACCACTACTTGAGCCCTCCAGGGGCTGTTGCTCCCTTCGATGACCCCTTCCCTCAGCAGCCTTTGGACCTCCGACCTGATAAAGGTCCGGTCCTGGGCACTGTACCGTCTGCTCCTGGTGGCGTCGGGTTTGCAATCCGCGGTGAGGTTCGCAAACAGGGAAGGCGGGTCGACCTTGAGGGTCGCGAGGCCGCTGACAGTAAGGGGGGGTATAGGGCCGCCCAATTTAAAAGTCAGGCTTTGCAGATGGCACTGGAAATCCAGCCCAAGGAGGGTAGCTGCGCAGAGGTGCGGCAGAACGTACAGGCGGAAATTGTGGAATTCCCTGCCTTGGACAGTGAGGTTCGCTAGGCAGAACCCCTTTATCGTCACTGCGTGTGACTCGGAGGCCAGGGAGATCCGTTGGTTTACGGGATGGGTGATCAGAGAACAGCGCCTTACCGTGTCGGGGTGGACAAAGCTATCCATGCTCCCGGAGTCAATCAGGCTCGACGTCACATGGCCGTTGATGGCGATCGTTGTGGTGGCTTTCGCTAGCGTCCGGGGCCGACTCTGGTCCAGGGTAACGGAGGCCAGCTGCAGCAAGGGGAAGTTCTGGTCAGGCAGCGTGGAGTCGGCTGTGCTGGGGGCTTGAGGCCCCATCCAAGATGGCGTCAGCCACGGGTCGCACATGGAGTCCGGGGATGCAGAACATGGCGTCCAGCGTGGTGGCCGGGGGCAAAATGGCCGTGGCCGTTGGTCACACGTTGTCTGGGGATAGAAGGGTGGCGGTGGGCCTTGGATGGCCGGGACGTGAAACAAAGGCTGCTGATAGTCGCTGGCGACCGCTGCCATGGCACAGCCCTGGCAGACTGCGACATAGTGGCCTTTCTTGCCGCCCCCTTTGCAGGTGGTGGTGCGGGCCAGGCAGCGCGCGCGGGGATAATTCGCTTGGCCGCAGAAGAAGCAGCGTTGGCCGGCGGTGAAAATGGGCTGTCTTGCCGCACAGGCCTGCGAGGTTAGCGGGAAAGTCTGACGTGGTGCCACGCAGCCCAGGGGGGCGCCATGCGTCCGGGAGCAAAAGCCAGTGCGTTTTTGTACGCAACGTCCATGGACCCTGCCAGGGCCCGTGCCTCAGTGAGGCCCAGTGTGTCCATTTCAAGGAGCCTTCTGCGGATGTCAGGGGAAGTCATACCTGCCACGAAAGCATCCCGAATTAAAAGTTCCGTGTGCTCGTTCCCCGAAACTGCTGGGCAGCCACAGTTTCGGCCCAGCCCTAGTAGAGCCCAATAGAAGTCTTCCAGTGTTTCTTCTGGGCTCTGCCTTCTAGTTGCCAGCAGGTGACGGGCGTAGACCTGGTTCAGAGGACGGATGTAATGTCCTTCTAGCAGCTTGATAGCTGCAGCATAATTATCCGCCTCCTCGATCAGAGGGTAGATTGCAGGGCTGACCCGGGAGCGTAGAAGGTGCCTTTCCGTGGGGGTGTCGGCGGCCGTGTCGACGAAGCTCTTAAAACATGCCAGCCAGTGCTTGAAGATAGCAGCGGAGTTGTGTGCGTGGGGACTGAGCTGAAGGCACTTAATGTGGAGATCCATCCTTTCAGAAGTTCTAGCTGATTAAATTGATGCACAATCAATTACTCTCGAGACAAGGTGAGTCATAACTAATCGGCTTTAATCAGCTGGAACTGTACCCAGCAGCTTCGATATAGAAAGTGAAGGCTGCTGGGATGGCATTGGTTCTTATACCCCGCCTCTCAGGGCGGAGATATGTACGTTAGCCAATGGTAGACTCCTAGGTCTAGCCAATGGGCATCCACCTCTCAGGTACTGCAATACCTGGTATTACCACACTGTGCCATTATAAAAAAAAGTAGTATCCTTGCTCCGTGTACAGGCTAGCATCCGATATGACACCTCCTGTCCGTACAGGTGGGGAACAGACATGTTATATTTGTTTCCACTTCTACCAGCAAACAGCCGTACCCGTCACTGCTGAAACAATTCTCATACGACCGGGAGTCTCTATTGGGAGTGAAGTGGGTAGGTATGTACGTCCCCCACCATTGCAGCCTATCATACTGTGAATGGGAATTATCCCGAGGAAGGGAAAGGCAAATAGCTGGTGGTACGGAACCCGGATCATGAAGAAGAGTGACTTGCTCGGGCGGTGTCTCGGAATGCTGACAATGAACCACCGTTTGGGGAGTGCCCCAAAGCGGTGAAACAGAATATAACCTAGAAACCGATGCGGGGTTCGGGTAGCAGACAACCCGTCCCTGGCCATACAAGCGGTGGTAGATCTGGTAGAAGAGATTCATACTACCCAGGTTTCCCTCATTCAGGGTCCTAAATGAATTAAGTATATCGCCTGATAACCCACGTTCTAGTTGTACTCCCCTTCTCACACGCTCCGTCCTCTCTCTAGTCCCCCTCTCCGTACAGTCTGACTTTACCTTTATGGCACCAATCTTAACACATCCAAAATCAAATTTACATGTACTCCAAAAACAAGGCAATGTCCATGCAATGTTCCCTTCCCATCGCCGGGACCGGTGCAATTGCTTCATGAGTCCTGCATTGTCCGTTAACCCGATGACCTTCCACGAGTCGCAGAATGTCACCTCAGCATAAGTGAAATGTCCGTGTAGTTTGGATGGGGTTACAGATGTAGATGATATTTACCTTTTCCATTTCCGCCGCCGATGTCACTCCAAGTGAGGCGAGGCCGAAGATTGCACAGGCGGTGCGTAGCCACCCCATCATGCTCCACACCTGTAAAACAGCGCTGGGTAAGGGAGGCAGGTTAATCTGCCCAAGAAAATGAGGCCCGTTATCAGAACTCAACTGAGCTGGTATGCCGTACCGGGGAATGATTTCCCGCCTCAGTACTTTAACCACAGTAGCAGCTTTATTATCGGTAGTCGGATACACCTCAGCCCATCTGCTGAACACATCCACAATAACCAAAACATATTTATAACATTGACAACATTGACACCTTTCCAACTCAATGTAATCCATTTGGAGCGTCCCAAAGGGACCACTGGGCAACAGGGTTTGCCCCATACCACAAGGGATACCTTTGCCGGTGTTATATTGCTGACAAATCAAACACCGATTACTGATACTCTGGGCCAGCCCCTGCATTTTAGGGTGGCACCAAGTGTCCAGCAACAAATCACTAGTCCCTCGAGCCCCACAATGAGTTGCAAAGTGTACACATTCGATGACCCATAAAGTCAGTACCTCAGACATACAAGTCTGATGTGCAGGCGTGGTCCATAATGAAGAAACAGAATCATATGTACAACCTAACCGTTTCCACATTTGTTTATCACTCTCAGGAGCGTCCTCCTGGAACCTTATGACGTCTTGGATGGTTGGCATTGGCTTGTCAGAGGCAGACCTATTTATTGCAGAACGTTTAGTCTGACTTAACATTTTAGGCACCATCACTTGCTGAATTTGCACGGCTGTCCGCGCTGCACAATCTGCTAGTTCATTACCAACGTCAACTGGGGTCTTACCGTTTGTATGGGCAGCGCATTTAATGACGGAAATCTGCGCGGGCATAAGGAGAGCCTGCAGTAGGTCATTAACTAAACCCCGGTGGGATATTTCCGTGCCGGCAGAGGTAAGGAATCCCCTATTCTTCCAGAGCTGTGGGTTGGCTGAAGTCAAGTGTTAATCGTTTCAGGGACCTCAAAATATTTTATGGAAGTGCCGTCTGGCGTGACTTGAAGTGCGTACTCTGTTGGATCTGAATGATCCACTGCCCTCCTTACCATAGGCCCCAGATCCTCGGCATGGTACTGGTCGTGGACCTGACGTGTAACATGAGAGCCTACAGAAGCTGACGGTTGCCATAAATGTCTTGTATTGTATTGTAACAAATGTATTGTAACAAAATCGGCTGTACCTTCTTTTCCCGTGACTGTGGCTGTAATCTTGACTGACCATTCGGTCCCAATTAGCGGCCGGTATTTGTCCTCCAACTCCTTGTTCTGTCCGGTTCTGTCATAGGCCAGGGTAACGTGGTGTAGTGAAAGTTCAATGTCTAACGTCCACCACTAGGGTGTGAAAGAAATGTAGCACTGTTGTCTCATCCTCCATGATTGAACCGTTACCCCTTCATCTCCACACTCTAGCTGTAGCTGGAAGATACAAAGTAAATCTCGGGCCAACAAGTTACAGTCCAATCCAGCAGTCACCACAAACTGATGATCTGTAGACTTATTCTCATAAGTGACTGTCACAGGTTCAGAAAAAGGATACTGTCCTTGGGGCCCCGACAAATGCTGGGTGTGGCCGGATAGTGGTAGTCGAAGTTCTGATTGCACCGAAGACATGGCTGCTCCAGTGTCGATTACCCTAAAGCTTTCTATAGATATGTCAGGAATAAAAGATTAACTAGGGTAAGAGTAGGGCCAGTCAAGGGCAGTAGTGGGAAGCTGTGCTTGGAGTCCGAGGAGATAGGAGAGCTAAATGAATATTTTTCGTCAGTATTCACACAGGAAAAAGACAATGTTGTCGAGGAGAATACTGAGATTCAGGCTACTAGACTAGAAGGGCTTGAGGTTCATAAGGAGGAGGTGTTAGCAATTCTGGAAAGTGTGAAAATAAATAAGTCACCTGGGCCGGATGGGATTTATCCTAGGATTCTCTGGGAAGCTCGGGAGGAGATTGCTGAGCCTTTGGCTTTGATCTTTAAGTCATCTTTGTCTACAGGAATAGTGCCAGAAGACTGGAGGATAGCAAATGTTGTCCCCTTGTTCAAGAAGGGGAGTAGAGATAACCCCGGTAACTATAGACCAGTGAGCCTTACTTCTGTTGTGGGAAAAATCTTGGAAAGGTTTATAAGAGATAGGATGTATAATCATCTGGAAAGGAATAATTTGATTAGAGATAGTCAACACTGTTTTGTGAAGGGTAGGTCGTGCCTCACAAACCTTATAGAGTTCTTTGAGAAGGTGACCAAACAGGTAGATGAGGGTAAAGCAGTTGATGTGGTGTATATGGATTTCAGTCAAGTGTTTGATAAGGTTCCCCATGGTAGGCTACTGCAGAAAATACGGAGGCATGGGATTCAGGGTGATTTAGCAGTTTGGATCAGAAATTGGCTAGCTGGAAGAAGACAAAGGGTGGTGGTTGATGGGAAATGTTCAGACTGGAGTCCAGTTACTAGTGGTGTACCACAAGGATCTGTTTTGGGGCCAATGCTGTTTGTCATGTTTATAAATGACCTGGAGGAGGGCGTAGAAGGATGGGTGAATACATTTGCAGATGACACTAAAGTCGGTGGAGTTGTGGACAGTGCGGAAGGATGTTACAAGTTACAGAGGGACATAGATAAGCTGCAGCATTGGGCTGAGAGGTGGCAAATGGAGTTTAATGCAGAAAAGTGTGAGGTGATTCATTTTGGAAGGAATAGCGGGAAGACTGAGTACTGGGCTAATGGTAAGATTCTTGGCAGTGTGGATGAGCAGAGAGATCTCGGTGTCCATGTACATAGATCCCTGAAAGTTGCCACCCAGGTTGAGAGGGTTGTTAAGAAGGCGTACGGTGTGTTAGCTTTTATTGGTAGAGGGATTGAGTTTAGGAGCCATGAGGTCATGTTGCAGCTATACAACACTCTGGTGCGGCCGCATTTGGAGTATTGCGTGCAATTCTGGTCGCCGCATGATAGGAAGGATGTGGAAGCATTGGAAAGGGTGCAGAGGAGATTTACGAGAATGTTGCCTGGTGTGGAGGGACGATCTTATGAGGAAAGGCTGAGGGACTTGAGGCTGTTTTCGTTAGAGAGAAGAAGGTTAAGAGGTGACTTAATTGAGGCATACAAGATAATCAGAGGATTGGACAGTGAGAGCCTTTTTCCTCGGATGGTGATGTCTAACACAAGGGGACATACCTTTAAATTGAGGGGAGATAGATATAAGACAGATGTCAGAGGTAGGTTCTTTACTCAGAGAGTAGTAAGGGCGTGGAATGCCCTGCCTGCAACAGTAGTGGACTCGCCAACACTAAGGGCATTCAAATGGTCATTGGATAGACATATGGACGATAAGGGAATAGTGTAGATGGGCTTTAGAGTGGTTTCACAGGTCGGCGCAACATCGAGGGCCGAAGGGCCTGTACTGCGCTGTAATGTTCTATGTTCTATGTTCTACAAATGGGTAATGTTGATCTCCTGTCTGCAGATTATGACTAAATTAGCTAGTCAATCTTGTGTTGGGAAAGGGTTTGCCGGGGAGAAGTCGGTGTACCTTGTCTGTCCTCCCTTGGTGGCTACCCCCTCCTTTTGGGTCAGGTAGTCCCCTTCTGCTCCCTGTCTTTTAAAGGGGCATTCCTGATGTCAGTGATCTGTACGGCCACAATTAAAACATGCATTGTTCCCTCTATATCTGCCGCTGGTTGGGGTCTCAGATCATCCTTTTTCATTACATACTCAGTCTTAATCTTAGTAACTGAGTCTCCTTCCTGGCCTACACCCTCCTTCCAATAAAATCTGACTGCCCGGGCCATCTGGGAAGGGTCGTTCTCTGTCCAATTCATGTTATTACATTTCACGGCAGTAGCCACGGAAGGTGGTAGGCAATGCATTAACATAGCACAATATTGAGGGGAATTCTCACCATTTTGGTACAGCAAGTCGCCTGACTGCCCACGGTAGATTTCATTAAGATAGCAGAGATGTTTATGGGCTTTTGAAATGTGGCATTCAACGCATTCAGGATTTGCGCCCATCTATCATCATCCAAGGCATGGGCTTGCTGAAGTGCGGCATGGCTAGCATAATTCAAGTGGTTGAGGTAACTGCAGTGCTCTGCTGCGGTTAAAAGCTGCTGGACTAGGGCCCAGAAGTCCCTATAATCAGCTTGATCAACTGAGATGGTAGTTCTCAGATAGTCCACGAAAGCAGCAGGAGATTTCTTCCTGTCTGGGATTGCATCCAGAATAGCCATCATCTCACTGGGTCTCCATGGGAAATAAACATCTATCGTGGGCTGGGCTACTGCAGTTGCAACATGAGGGTTGGGTATTTTCCTAATCGGCAACTGTCTCAGAGTCTCACTAGGGGGCGCTTTAGCGGATTCCTCTGGCTCTTCAAAGACATTGATGTCCTTCCCTTCCACCAGGGGGAGCTCCAGCTCCTCAGAATCATTCCCATCCTCTTTCTTTGTTCTCTTACTTTTCTGTCCTACTTAAGGAATCTAGGTGGTATGTGTAATTGTTTCTGGATAGGATCTATTTGTCCGAGATCGGGTCCTAGAGCTAATGGGCTTGTGGAACAGAGCTCCCTTTCTCTAACAGATGGTGAAGGTGCAGAAATAGGGCCCAAACTATTAACCGAAGGGGCAGGAGAGGCTGGCATGATTTGAATCTGGGAGCAGTGACTGGATATAAATTATGATACCCTGGTGGTTCCGGAATTAGTGCAGACAATGCTACTGGTGCAGTCGGGTCTCTACCCGACATGGTCCAATTCTCTAGGTCATCATCTGCGTCTGTCAATGCAAGGCCAGCCATTGAACTACGTAGCCCATTTTAAAAACTCGAATCCACCCTCTCTTTACTTGCGCGTTTTTTGAATGCACACTCTTTTTTCAAAATCTCCAAGAGTTTTCTGGTTCCCCCTTCACTAATTGGAATCCCCATTTTAAGGGCATTTTCTTGCCAACTTAATAACATGATCTTATACCTCTCCTCTTGCCAATATTGTCTCCATAATCCAATTAGCTCTTTAGCTTTCATACTTTGGCTCTTTTTAAAATTTATTTATTTACCTATTTATAACCAATGGCAATTTTTTGCTACTTGGCAAAGTTATTTAAAAGGTTTTAACAGTGTTCTTTTATAACTTCAAATGTTTGAAAATTGAATTCCTGCAAACTGCAAGCTCAGTTCTGATCTCGACTCAGAACTGAATTTACGATTTGCTTAACACAAACTTGTATAACTTTTACAACTTAATTAATTCTTTATCTTAACAATTTTTCTTTTAACCAGTTTTTCTTACATTCACAAAAACGTTGGCTGCTATCAATGAGGGAGCAGTTAGCTGCGGTGATTTATACCGGAGCAAAGTCAACTGTCATCTCCAGATTTACACTTTTTAAAATGGTATCAGTGAGTTTCTTTAAGTTTCTATTAATTCACAAATAAAATGAAATAAACATTATTTCAAGTAATTCAAACTTAAGATTCTGGCAACTTCAATCAATTGCTTGCTAAAATAATTAACTTTTTTCAAAGAGGTGGAGATATCCACTGGTTTCCTTTAATTAATTCAAAACGTAACTTTGCTGGAGTTTCACTGACTCGAAAGAAAGGTATCCGATTACACCACAGGCTGCTGCTGTTATCTCAAGGCCCGTGTGAGAAGCACTGTCTGTAGTCTTTAACTTTGGCTGCTGTTAACCCTTTGAGAGACTTCTGCTTTAACTAACATGCAGCATCCAGTTCTATGGATGTTCTTTGTTTTGAAATTTATCCAAGCAATTCCCCATAATCTCTAACTAGTCCTCAAGACTGCGTTTCTCGCCACTACAGTCCAAGGATACAATTTTAGCTTAATTTACTATAGTTTTAAAACACTCATGGAACTGAACCCTCCTTTCTGAGGTCCCATCAGTTCATCAAAAACACTCGTAGAACTGAACCATCTTGCCGATGTCCCATCAGTTCATCAAAAACACTCGTGGAACTAAACCATCTTTCCGATGTCCCATCAGTTCCACAATTAACCCAAAACTGAACGATCAATTATGATATGCCATCAGTTTAATTTTCTAATCCCCAGACTGACCTTTGATTTCGTCGAGACGATCTTTCCGTATCAACCGCGAGTGACCAGACCAATCAGACCATGAGAAGAGGGGGAAACCAATGTGGGTCATTTTCCAGCTACACACATTGTGGGCCCGTTTCCACTTTCCTTGTCCACCATCAGTCTAATTCTGATTTTGCAGCTGGCCGGTGACCGCCTGGAGAAATTCCGGGTTTCGGCACCAAATGACAATATTAATTTCTTTACCCATCAGTCTGGCCTCAATAAAACTCGAGATGGATTTGTAGGCATAGTATTATTTATTTTTAACCAACTTGCAAGTCTGACTCGCTTCACAAAGACCTCGAACACAAGCTGCCTCCTGGGGTCTCCCGAACCGAGTGCTATTGGAGACAAAGGAATCTCTACAAATACATTCAAATGGCATCAAGTTTCACATACAAGATTCCCATAGGCCATCCTATACCCCTCCTGACCTGGCCATATATCCTGATTGGCTCACTTCTCATTTCTTAACCCTGGGCCTCTTGTTACCCAGCATCCTTTTCCCATCCTCCACCAGACACCCCTCCCCCCTTCCTTGCCATGCTTTCTGAAATCCTTTGTCTGTGAACTCCCTACTATTAGACTGATCACATCCACATCACTGTAACTAATATTTGAACTAACTATTTTATATCACATTCGTTTGTTCAATTCCTCATATATGGGCATGATCTATTTCAATATCTGAGGAGTCGCAGATAGTGCTGAACATTGTGCAGTCATCAGCAAACATTCCTACTTCTGACCCCATAATGGAGGGAAGGTCAATATTTATTCAGTTCATTTTCGAAGCAGTTAATGACACAGAAATTATTTTCTTTCGGTATGAATCTATTTAATAAATTACAAGATATTATTGTGAAGAAGGCCATGCAGCTCATCATCGTTTATCCATGCAGAGTGACCCAAACATATCTCATTGTATCATCCACTTGTTTATTAAATTATTCAATGGTTCTTATCTCTACCACTGTATTTGGAAATTGTTAACAAAGGGTTATTTGATCACTTACCCCATTACTGTGCACTACTTGGCTGCCGTATTTCTCTACTTAGCAGTGATTTAAGTACTTCATTGATTGTGGCATACTTTGGAATGTTCTGAAATCACAAGTACTATTATGTTTTTTCGTTCTTTAAGTGGATTTAGCCAGGAAGATGGTGAGAAGATGCATCTTAAGGTGTTCAAGCCAAATCTGACAAATGAATTACCAAGACAGTTCAAACCAAGCGTGTTTAAACAAAGAGTCAATAGATTTTATGCAGGATGCTGTGTCAAGGAAAACAATAAGGGGAAGATTTTCTAAGATTCAATAGGAATGAACTCATTGAAGGTATTGGTGAGACAGTTAAGGAAGCAATTAATGAGACATTGGCCAGAAATCTCCGGCCGTTGCGATTCCCTATTCCGGGTTTCTTGGTGGTGCGGGGTGGCTGCAATGGGAAATCCGATTGATAAGCAGCGGGAAGATAAAATCCCACCACCAGCAAATGGCACACTGCTGAGAAACATGCGGCTGGGGAACCGGAGAATCATGCCCATTAATATCACTGCAGCAAATATAGATCAGAAAAAGAGAAAGTTGCTGAGAGTGTGTGAGAGGAGGGTGGGTTTTCTTTCCAACAGTGGAAAGTGAATTTGAGGGTGCGTTTGGATTGCACAGAAAATGTATAAGGAGAAAGACAAGAAAATGATCTGAGGGCATTTTATTAATTAAGAGATATCAGGGGTTTGAAGATCAAGGGGTGCTTATGTGTATGGGTGATATAGATATAGCTGATATAGAGGATGAGCTTGATGGATGTAAGGAGGTCAAGAAAGGAGGGTTATAGAGGTAAAGGAATTTTAGTTGTTATGCTAATTGCCGTTCCGAAAATAAAGACGTTTTTGATGCAGAGACAGAGGGCGTGATCTACCAGTGTGCGTGATGCATGAAAGGTGATGTGGATGCTGGGAGATCCCTCTCGGGATCTATTGCAATCCCACGAGACGTCGCTATCTGAATCCCACCCATTGTGGGTAGGGTCACTAGTTTGCAAATCTGCATATTAGAGTGAGACAGCTAATCTCCGCTATTATATGCTCCCCTGATCAACCTGATCAAGCTGAGAGGTTGGGATCTAACCCCTTCACCTCGGAGACCTCGGGCGAGCGCCGTTCAGTGCTGGTCCCCACAAACGGGGACCAGGTGGAACGGCACCTTTGGGGGTTTCCCAGGGGATCGGAGGACTGCAGGTGGTTGCCCTTTTGACAGGGTGGCACCCTGGCACTGCCACATGGGTGCTGGCCTGGTAGTGCCAAGGTTCCCAGATGGCATCGACAGCTGACAGGGGCACTGCCAGGGTGCCAGACTGGCAGTGCCAATGTGCCAAGTTGGTATTTTTCCCATGGTGAGGGGGGGGGAAATCAGGCCTGGGGGGTTCCCTACCCGTATGAGGTGGGGTGCAGAGGGGCCTGAGGACCCCCTTATAGGTGAGTTGGGGCTTTGGGGAATTTATGGGTCATGTCTGGGGGTCGGGAGATCGGGATGCCATTTACAAATTGCGACCCGATCTCTTCCTGCACTGCAGAGTTCTGGGAGCAGAACTCTTCAGTGCAGGAAACAGGACTATGTGCCTGGGCAGAGCAGTCCCCATGAGGTCCCGAATTTAAACTACCACGATAGATAGTGTATTGTTTATTGGCGTTGTGAACACCGGGAATCACCCGGCTAGATGTGCTCATCTCGGGACTCTGTTCCAATTTGGTTATATCGCGCCCAGAGAGTGAACAGGAAAAAATTGAGGGGACACTTGGTGCTGGATTTACCATTTTTAAGACTAAGTGTTGACGCCAGCGGAGGAACTGTGGTGTTTTACCCGGCCTGCCAGATAGTGCCTCCCTGGCCACCCCCCACCAGTTCCCCCAACCCTCACGGAAGCCCCCCCCCCCAGCCAGCAGCACGCTCCCGCCCAACTGTGGCGGCACTGGACAGGTCCGCAGCCGCCACACTGGGTTCCCGACCGCTGAGACCACATATCAACCGCGCAGTCGGGACTGCCGCCCATCTGCGGCGGAGCATCCTGGGACAGCCTTCAGGTGACCCGCTAACACTGTTGCAACGGCGTGCGGCGCGTGATGCGACGACGCCATTTCGGAGGGGTGGAGGATACAAAACTAGCATCAAACAGGTGCTGCCCCGGATTTTGGCATCAGTAGGGATTCTCCGCCTGATCGGCGATTGCAAAATTAGCATCGGGGAACGGTGAATCCTGCCGTTAGTATTTGAGGCAAGAAGAGAAAGATTTAAAGGAAAGGTGGGGAGGATGATAATAGGCAATATATGCAAAAGCACAGAAAGAACAAGAGGAATGGTGGTGAGGTGTAGGTTAAAGTACATTTGGCAGATGACAGCAACATATAGGAGGGGACATGGTGATTGTGAACTGTAGGGAGAAGTCAAAACAAAACCCGAGTCTCATTACAGCTTAGGCTGTGATGCCATCCTCTGCAATAAGACAGTTGATTATAAGGAACAGATTAGCCAGGGAATCCTGTCTTAGATTGATTGATATTTATTGCCTCACATACTGAAGTACAGTGAAAAGTATTTTTCTGCGGCCGAAGGAACATACACAGTACATACAGAGTAGTGTTATGGGCCAGGGTTTAAAAATTCCAAAGTGTATTATGGAGTTCACCTGACTTATAACTTTTTGTTGAATTTGGCTAGGATGAGCACAAGAGCCTTCACTTAATGTGTGATTCATCAGACTTCCTGGACACTTAAATCAAAATAAGCTTTATTATAAGAACTTAGTTAACATTTATATAAACACACAGCAAGAATTTTTATCAATTACAAACACAAAGATGCCACAGCTACAGTAATCTATGTATAACACTTAATGGATCCCCCCTGAACTGTTCCAATTCAAAAACAAAATCCCATAAACCAAAACCCCTATTCAAGGGCGGGGCCCAGCACTCTGCATTCTCACTTGAATAAGACTGACTTTTCCTGAGATTCTGACCCCATCTCACCAGCAGGTTTAAACTCTTCCGGAAAGCAAACTTATTCTTTTAAATTGCCAAGCAGATGATTTTTGCTGGAACAGATATTTAAAATGAAACTGGAGAGCGAGACAGGCCTAAACAATTCCTTCTCCCGTCTGAGTCCACAGCAGACAAATATGAAAGTGAAACCAAAAATAGCTCACACAGCCACAGCCCAGCTCCACCCACACAATGACATCACTGAAGCCATGTGATAAGCCAAAAATCTTTCTTAAAGGGACACTCAAATGACAGTAGACAAAAGAATAATCGACAAATGGTACATCAACAAATAGTGATTGGTTACAGTGCGGAATATGGGACAATCAAACAATACACAAGCAAGTGCCACATAGGGCATCATGAATAGTGTTCTTACAGGGAACAGAGCAGTCCGAGGGAGATTCATTGAGTAGCTGTGGGGGAGATGCTGTTCTTATGACTGGATGTGTGGGTCTTCAGACTTTTGTATCTTCTGCCTGATAGAAGGGTCTGGAAGAGGACAAAGCCTTGGTGGGAGGAGTCTCTGATAATGCTGTCTTCCTGAGGCAGCTGGGGGAGTAGACAGAATCAATGGGAGGGTGGCAAGCTTGTGTGATGCTTTGGGCTGAGTTCACCACACTCTGCAGTTTCTTGCGATCTTGGGCCGAGCAGTTGCCATACCAAGCTGTGATGCAGCTGGATAGGATGCTCTCTATCGCACATCTGTAGAAGTTTGTGAGAGTCGATGCAGACATGCCGAATTTCTTTAGATTCCGTAGGAAGTAGAGACATTGTTGGGCTTTCTTGACAGTTGCATCAATGTGAGTGGACCAGGACAGACTGTTGGTGATGGTGACCCCCAGGAACTTAAAGCTATCGACCAACTCCACTTTTGAGCCATTGATGTAGACGGGGGATGGGGGAGGGGTGCGGGGGGTGGCATGCTACACTTCCTGAAGTTGATGATTAGTTCCTTGGTCTATCCAACATTTAGAGAGAGGCTGTTTTTGGCACACTATGCAACCAAGTGATCTAACTCCCTTCTATAGTCTGATTCAATGTTGTTTGAGATACAATCCACTATAGTCGTATCATCTGCAGACCTATAGATCGAATTGGAGTTGAATCTTGCCACACAGTCGTGTGTGTATAGGGAGTACAGTAGAGGACTGCGCACACATCCTCGCCCGGTTGTGGCCAGTGTTCGGAGGGATGTCCCCATATAGGAGGTCTCTTCCATTTGCATCTATTCTGCCTCCGGCTCTCTCACCCACCCCTGTAACCTTTCTGCATTTGCTGCCCAGTGGTAAATAGGAAGTTTGGCAGCACCAAGCACCCCCCTCCCCCCACCCCCCATTTTCCTCTTTCTTTGTAAGACGCTTTTGCGGATTCTGTTTTTTTCTCCCGCCCACGTAAGCACCATAATTAAGTTGTTTATCATGAAGAAGGCCTTGGGGATGAAGACAGGAGGGATCTGAATAGGAAGAGGAATCTTGGTAGCACGTTTATTTTTATTGTCTGCATTCTTTCTGCCAGGGACTGACAGTGGGGGCAAGTCCCACCTCCACAGGTCTCTCTTTACCTCTTTCACTAGATTCGATAGGTTCCTCTTCTCGATCCATGTCTTGTCATGGGCTATCTTGATCCCCAGGTATTGGAACTTGATTTGGGCCAGTTTGAATGACAGCGTTCCCAGCTCTGGTTCTCCCCCCTGGAACTCACAGGGAAGATTTCACTCTTGTCCAGGTTATGTTGGAAACCTGAGAAATCTTTGAACTCCCTTAAGAGTTCCATTATCCTTCCCATGCTGGCTAGGACATTTGAGACTGAAAGGAATGGCCAAATCCTTGTTTGTTTTGTTTCTCATTTTAACCCCTGCAAAATTGCAGATTTTGTTTTAAACTGCAGACTTTGGTCAAACTGAGAACACCCCTGGTATAATGTACTGGTCTAGGTCTCCCCTTGATGCTCTGTGGCATAGCCCGTGATGCCATTTTGATGGACTTGGCAAGCAGCCAATCCAGGCTTCTGAAACCCTGGAACATTTCCTGTTCTCGATTACAATTGGTGGAGCCATTCAGAACCTTCTGGAAGAAAGGCTGGTCCCTCTCTAACAGCACTGAAGGGTGTACATAACCCCCCCCCTTCCCGCTGACCACCTAACTGTGCTCCCCACCCCCCCAACTGACCACCATTCCAGAACCCCCAGCCGGATACCGCACACCTTCCCCACCAGACCAATCCTATCACCCCATCCCTACCCAATTCTGCACATTTACCTTATAATTTACCTTCTCATTGGCTTCTCAATGACCGAGACCTTCAAACTTACCTGTTTAATGGCAACCAGTGCTGTAAGAAAGTGGGCATGTCCCCCTTCCCTGCGATGCTGCTGTCCTGGAGAGATAGCCATAGGAACCTATTGAGCTACACAGATCATGCCCTGCCTGATTCAGAAAGTCAGGCAAAATATGAGTATCTGGTTTTCCAGGTAAGTACGTACCATAGCGGTAATCCAATTCATTGCCATTCCACTGGAAGCTCTTTTCAAAAACCACTGAATGTGAATCTGCATTTTGGTCTAAACTTCCCCAATGCCGCGACAGCATCAGCAGCCTATTTAGGCCCGAACTGTGCATTCAATGCTGTGGGGATTTCATTTTTGCAGTTCACTCTCAGTTTTATTTCCCTCTGTCGCTAATTAGAGGTTGATTTTTCTCAATCCCATTCAGCATTTATTTAATTTATAATGCTTGTGCTTTACTCCCAATCACCTGCTGCCATGATGTTATGTTTTGTGGATCCCAGAAAAGTTCAATGATCAGTTTTAAACACAAGCTGACATGTATTACTCAGATCACACCATTTATGCAGAATGATAAACCGTTCTGTTGGTACACTGACTCTAATGAGTGATGTATCTTGATTATACTTACATATGGCAGTATTGCTCTTGGGTTAAGTGTAAATTTGATTTTGGGACTTCCGGTTGCGGCTATGCCTAGGTAGGTCGCACGTTCGGCAGCTCCCGCCGGGAACGGACTTTTGGCTCTCTAGAGGGGCCCCAACGGCAATTGTTCGACGGCTTCCCTTTGGATTTCGGCGGCAGCGGTGCGCAGGGGCCTTCTTGGAGGTGAGTAGTGAGTTTAAAAACCTTACCTTTACAGGAGCAGCCCTTTGGATTTCGGCGGGAACCGGAAGTTCGACCTCTGGCAAGTCTCCCCCCCCCCCTCCCCCCCCAATAAATTCTGGTGGAGAGGAAACCCGAGACACTACACGTGTAGTGTCTCCCACCCACCCTCCTCCTCTAACCTAATAATAAGACCCATTGGTGTAAGGTAAGTGCCATATTATATTATTATATTATTAGCATTGTGCAGGCCAAGGATTGGAGGTGGAGGAGCAGTCTCTGTCAGCGAGAGAACCTGAGAACATCTCAGAAGGTAAGCAAGTGATTTTTACTTTTATACCTTTTTTTCAAATTGTGTGTGTCGGGGGGAAACTGAAGTGACATCACAGAAAAGCTGTGACCTGAGTGGCTGGTTGGGATTCTAACCTAAATTTTTTTGAGTATTTGGGAACTAATTAAACATAATAACTTAATTATAATTTAGAGGATATCTAAGCCAGAGATCGGAGGATATTATAGTTAGCTATCGCATTTCTATTAGAAATCTAGTGCTAGGAAACAGATAGTTGACAGTAACTTTGTAATTTAAAAAAAAAGTATTTATAAAAAAAAAAGACAAATTTTAATTTTAATTAATTGACGCAATGTCAGTTAGAGGGGTGCTGTGCTCTGACTGTGAGATGTGGCAGGTCCGGGAGGCTTCCAGCGTCCCGGATGGCTTCATCTGCAGAAAGTGCACCCAACTGCAGCTCCTCACAGACCGCATGGTTCGGTTGGAGCAGCAATTGGATGCACTTAGGAGCATGCAGGTGGTGGAAAGCGTCATAGATCGCAGTTATGTAAGTGTGGTCACACCCAAGGTGCAGGCAGAGAAATGGGTGACCACCAGAAAGGGCAGGCAGTCAGTGCAGGAATCCCCTGTGGTTGTCCCCCTCTCGAACAGATATACCCCTTTGGATACTGTCGGGGGGGATAGCCTATCAGGGGAAAACAGCAGCAGCCAGAGCAGTGGCACCACGGCTGGCTCTGATGTTCAGAAGGGAGGGTCAAAGCGCAGAAGAGTAATAGTTATAGGGGACTCTATAGTCAGGGGAACAGATAGGCGCTTCTGTGGACGTGAAAGAGACTCCAGGATGGTATGTTGCCTCCCTGGTGCCAGGGTCCAGGATGTCTCCGAACGGGTAGAGGGAATCCTGAAGGGGGAGGGCAAACAGGTAGAGGTCGTTGTACATATTGGTACTAACGACATAGGCAGGAAGGGGCATGAGGTCCTGCAGCAGGAGTTCAGGGAGCTAGGCAGAAAGTTAAAAGACAGGGCCTCGAGGGTTGTAATCTCGGGATTACTCCCTGTGCCACGTGCCAGTGAGGCTAGAAATAGGAAGATAGAGCAGACAAACACGTGGCTAAACAGCTGGTGTAGGAGGGAGGGTTTCTGTTATCTGGACCACTGGGAGCTCTTCCGGGGCAGGTGTGACCTGTATAAGATGGACGGGTTGCATCTAAACCGGAGAGGCATAAATATCCTGGCCGCGAGATTTGCTAGTGTCACACGGGAGGGTTTAAACTAGTATGGCAGGGGGGTGGGCACGGGAGCAATAGGTCAGAAGGTGAGAGCGTTGAGGGAGAACTAGGGAATAGGGACAGTGTGGCTCTGAGGCAGAGCAGACGGGGAGAAGTTGCTGAACACAGCGGGTCTGGTGGCCTGAAGTGCATATGTTTTAATGCAAGGAGCATTACGGGTAAGGCAGATGAACTTAGAGCTTGGATTACTACTTGGAACTATGATGTTGTTGCCATTACAGAGACCTGGTTGAGGGAAGGGCAGGATTGGCAGCTAAACGTTCCAGGATTTAGATGTTTCAGGCGGGATAGAGGGGGATGTAAAAGGGGAGGCGGAGTTGCGCTACTTGTTCAGGAGAGTATCACAGCTATACAGCGAGAGGACACCTCAGAGGGCAGTGAGGCTATATGGGTAGAGATCAGGAATAAGAAGGGTGCAGTCACAATGTTGGGGGTATACTACAGGCCTCCCAACAGCCAGCGGGAGATAGAGGAGCAGATAGGTAGACAGATTTTGGAAACGAGTAAAAACAACAGGGTTGTGGTGATGGGAGACTTCAACTTCCCCAATATTGACTGGGACTCACTTAGTGCCAGGGGCTTAGACGGGGCAGAGTTTGTAAGGAGCATCCAGGAGGGCTTCTTAAAACAATATGTAAACAGTCCAACTAGGGAAGAGGCGGTACTGGACCTGGTATTGGGGAATGAGCCCGGCCAGGTGGTAGATGTTTCAGTAGGGGAGCATTTCGGTAACAGTGACCACAATTCAGTAAGTTTTAAAGTACTGGTGGACAAGGATAAGAGTGGTCCGAGGATGAATGTGCTAAATTGGGGGAAGGCTAATTATAACAATATTAGGCGGGAACTGAAGAACATAGATTGGGGGCGGATGTTTGAGGGCAAATCAACATCTGACATGTGGGAGGCTTTCAAGTGTCAGTTGATAGGAATACAGGACAGGCATGTTCCTGTGAGGAAGAAAGATAAATACGGCAATTTTCGGGAACCTTGGATGACGAATGATATTGTAGGCCTCGTCAAAAAGAAAAAGGAGGCATTTGTCAGGGCTAAAAGGCTGGGAACAGACGAAGCCTGTGTGGCATATAAGGAAAGTAGGAAGGAACTTAAGCAGGGAGTCAGGAGGGCTAGAAGGGGTCATGAAAAGTCATTGGCAAATAGGGTTAAGGAAAATCCCAAGGCTTTTTACACTTACATAAAAAGCAAGAGGGTAGCCAGGGAAAGGGTTGGCCCACTGAAGGATAGGCAAGGGAATCTATGTGTGGAGCCAGAGGAAATGGGCGAGGTACTAAATGAATACTTTGCATCAGTATTCACCAAAGAGAAGGAATTGGTAGATGTTGAGTCTGGAGAAGGGGCTGTAGATAGCCTGGGTCACATTGTGATCCAAAAAGACGAGGTGTTGGGTGTCTTAAAAAATATTAAGGTAGATAAGTCCCCAGGGCCGGATGGGATCTACCCCAGAATACTGAAGGAGGCTGGAGAGGAAATTGCTGAGGCCTTGACAGAAATCTTTGGATCCTCGCTGTCTTCAGGGGATGTCCCGGAGGACTGGAGAATAGCCAATGTTGTTCCTCTGTTTAAGAAGGGTGGCAGGGATAATCCCGGGAACTACAGGCCGGTGAGCCTTACTTCAGTGGTAGGGAAATTACTGGAGAGAATTCTTCGAGACAGGATCTACTCCCATTTGGAAGCAAATGGACGTATTAGTGAGAGGCAGCACGGTTTTGTGAAGGGGAGGTCGTGTCTCACTAACTTGATAGAGTTTTTCGAGGAGGTCACTAAGATGATTGATGCAGGTAGGGCAGTAGATGTTGTCTATATGGACTTCAGTAAGGCCTTTGACAAGGTCCCTCATGGTAGACTAGTACAAAAGGTGAAGTCACACGGGATCAGGGGTGAACTGGCAAGGTGGATACAGAACTGGCTAGGCCATAGAAGGCAGAGGGTAGCAATGGAGGGATGCTTTTCTAATTGGAGGGCTGTGACCAGTGGTGTTCCACAGGGATCAGTGCTGGGACCTTTGCTCTTTGTAGTATATATAAATGATTTGGAGGAAAATGTAACTGGTCTGATTAGTAAGTTTGCAGACGACACAAAGGTTGGTGGAATTGCGGATAGCGATGAGGACTGTCTGAGGATACAGCAGGATTTAGATTGTCTGGAGACTTGGGCGGAGAGATGGCAGATGGAGTTTAACCTGGACAAATGTGAGGTAATGCATTTTGGAAGGGCTAATGCAGGTAGGGAATATACAGTGAATGGTAGAACCCTCAAGAGTATTGAAAGTCAAAGAGATCTAGGAGTACAGGTCCACAGATCACTGAAAGGGGCTACACAGGTGGAGAAGGTAGTCAAGAAGGCATACGGCATGCTTGCCTTCATTGGCCGGGGCATTGAGTATAAGAATTGGCAAGTCATGTTGCAGCTGTATAGAACCTTAGTTAGGCCACACTTGGAGTATAGTGTTCAATTCTGGTCGCCACACTACCAGAAGGATGTGGAGGCTTTAGAGAGGGTGCAGAAGAGATTTACCAGAATGTTGCCTGGTATGGAGGGCATAAGCTATGAGGAGCGATTGAATAAACTCGGTTTGTTCTCACTGGAACGAAGGAGGTTGAGGGGCGACCTGATAGAGGTATACAAAATTATGAGGGGCATAGACAGAGTGGATAGTCAGAGGCTTTTCCCCAGGGTAGAGGGGTCAATTACTAGGGGGCATAGGTTTAAGGTGAGAGGGGCAAAGTTTAGAGTAGATGTACGAGGCAAGTTTTTTACGCAGAGGGTAGTGGGTGCCTGGAACTCACTACCGGAGGAGGTAGTGGAGGCAGGGACGATAGGGACATTTAAGGGGCATCTTGACAAATATATGAATAGGATGGGAATAGAAGGATACGGACCCAGGAAGTGTAGAAGATTGTAGTTTAGTCGGGCAGTATGGTCGGCACGGGCTTGGAGGGCCGAAGGGCCTGTTCCTGTGCTGTACATTTCTTTGTTCTTTGTTCTTTGTTCTTCCAGTGTGGGAAGGTGACAGCAAGGTCCCCCCGACATTATATGGATTGGACCAGGAGTGGAGCGGTGAAAAAAGTGATCCTGGTGCAGCGCAAACTGAGAGGGAGAAAAAACAAGATGGCGGCGGGTGGAAACCAAGCAGCGTGGGCGCAGTGGTCGCAGGAGCAGCAGGGGTTTCTTAGACGCTGCTTTGAGGAGCTGAAAACCAAAATGCTGGCGCCGATGAAGACGGCGATTGAGAAGCTAGTGGAGACCCAGAAGGCCCAAGGGGTGGCGATCCGGGAGGTGCGGCAAAAAGCCTCGGAGAACGAGGACGAGATCTTGGGCCTGGCGGTGAAGGTGGAGGCGCACGAGGCGCTGCACAAGAGGTGGGCGGAAAGATTTGAGGACCTGGAGAATAGGTCGAGGAGGAAGAATCTTCGGATTCTGGGTCTCCCCAAAGGAGTGGAGGGGCCCGATGCTGGGGCATATGTGAGCATGGTGCTCAATTCGCTGATGGGCGCGGGAGCCTTCCCGAGGCCTTTGGAGCTAGATGGGGCTCACCAGGTCCTAGCAAGGAGACCCAAGGCCAACGAGCCGCCAAGGGCAGTAGTGGTGAGGTTTCACCGCTTTATGGACAGAGAGTGTGTCCTGAGATAGGCCAAGAAAGAGCGGAGCAGCAGGTGGGAGAACACGGAGATCCGAATCTACCAGGACTGGAGTGCAGAGGTGGCTAAGAAGAGAGCTGGTTTTAATCGGGCTAAGGCGGTGCTCCGTCGAAAGGGGGTGAAGTTCGGGATGCTGCAGCCAGCGCGACTGTGGGTCATGTTCCAGGACCGGCACCACTATTTTCAAACGCCTGATGAGGCTTGGAGCTTCATACAGACTGAAAGGTTGGACTCAAATTGAGGGGTTGTTGTGGGGGGATGTTTCTTGGATAGGGATGGGTGAAGGGATTTGATGGGGAGACTGTGGGAGAGCGTGGGCGTTGGTGTTGGAGGGGCAGACTCCCACGAGGGAAGAGGGGGAGTGGAGGCCCGGAGATGGGGAATTGGGGTAAGGCCGCAAAAGGAGCTACGCCAAAGGGGGCGGGACCGGCTCAGGAAAGCGCGGGCTTTTTCCCGCGCTAGAGAAGTACGTGGGTGGGGGCCGGGGGGGGGGGGGGGGGGGGGGGGGGGAGGGGGGGGTTGGGTGGTGCTGGAGAGGAACGCACAATGACTGCAGGGAGGGGGGATTCTCACACTGGAGGGGGTCGATGGAATGGCGGGAGAGGCCGGGGTCAGCAGGAGTCAGCTGACTTACGGAGTGTTATGGGGGAGCAAAAGGGCTAGACGTGGATCTAGCGGGGGGGGGGGGGTAGAGGCGGGGTATAGGGTTGCTGCTGCACTGGCCAAAGGGGAGCTGGAAGGAGGAGAGGTGGTCGGGGCGGGGGTCCGCCGTCTGGGGGACTGGAGGGTGTGGGAGGCGCGGGCACGTGGCTGGCCTAGAAAAGGAGATGGCTAGTCGGCCGGGGGGTGGGGGGGGGGGGGTGAGCAGCCCCCCAATCCGGCTGATAACTTGGAACTTGAGGGGCCTGAACGGGCCGGTCAAGAGGGCCCGGTTGTTTGCGCACTTAACGGGACTGAAGGCAGACGTGGTTATGCTCCAGGAGACACATTTGAAGGTGGCAGATCAGGTTAGGCTGAGAAAGGGATGGGTAGGACAGGTGTTCCATTCAGGGCAGGATGTGAAGAACAGAGGTGTCATTTGAGGCAATGAATATTGTAGTGGATAATAGAGGTTGATATGCGATGGTGAGTGGTAGGTTGCAGGGGGTGCGGGTGGTACTGGTAAATGTATATGCCCCGAACTGGGATGATGCCAGATTTATGAAGCGCATGCTGGGTCGGATTCCGGATCTGGAGGTAGGAAGCTTGATAATGGGGGGGATTTCAACATGGTGCTGGACCCAGCACTGGATTGCTCTTGGTCCTGGATGGGTAAGAGGCCGGCTGCAGCCAAGGTGCTTAGAGGGTTTATGGACCAGATGGGAGGAGTGGATCCATGAAGGTTTGTCAGGCCCCAGGCCAGGGAACTTTCCTTCTTTTCCCACGTCCATAGAGCCTACTCCTGGATTGATTTTTTTTATTTTGAATAGGGCGCTAATCCCAAAAGTGGAGGGAAAGGCGTATTCGTCCATAGCCATCTCAGACCACGACCCGCACTGGGTGGAGCTGGAGTTGGGGGAGGAGAGGGACCAGCGCCCGCTGTGGCGCCTTGATGTGGGACTGTTGGCGGATGAGGAGATGTGCGGGCGGGTGCAGGGGTGCATTGAAAGATATTTGGAGGCCAATGACAACGGGGAGGTGCAGGTGGGGGTAGTCTGGGAGGCGCTGAAGGCGGTGGTCAGGGGAGAGTTAATCTCCATCAAGGCCCACAGGGAGAAGAGAGAGAGCAGGGAGAGGGAGAGGTTGGTGGGGGAGATCTTAAGGGTGGACAGGAGATATGTAGAGGCCCCCGAGGAGGGACTACTCAGGGAGCGCCGGAACCTCCAGACGGAGTTTGACCTGTTGACCACAGGGAAAGCAGAGGCACAGTGGAGGAAAGCGCAGGGGGTGACGTATGAGTATGGGGAGAAGGCGAGTCGGATGCTGGTACACCAGCTTCGTAAGAGGGAGGCAGCGGGGGAGATAGGTGGAATTAATGATAGCGGGGGGAATACGGTGTGGGGGGAATACGGTGCGGAGTGCGGTGAGAATAAATGAGGTATTTAGGGACTTTTATGGGGATCTGTACAGTTCTGAGCCCCCAGCGGGGGAAGAGGGGATGCGGCAATTTTTTGATCAGCTGAGGTTCCCGAGGGTGGAGGAGCCGGAGGTGGCTGGTTTAGGGGCGCCAATTGGGCTGGAGGAGCTGGTTAAAGGATTGGGGAGCTTGCAGGCGGGGACGGCCCCAGGGCCAGATGGGTTCCCTGTCGAGTTTTATAGGAAATATGTGGACCTGCTTGGCCCGTTGCTAGTGAGGACTTTCAATAAGGCAAAGGAGGGGGGGGACCTTGCCCCCGACAATGTCCGGGGCGCTGATCTCTCTGATCCTGAAGCGGGACAAGTGCTGGCTACGAGAATTGAGGACTGTGTCCCGGGGGTGATTCATGAGGACCAGACGGGATTTGTAAAGGGCAGGCAGCTAAACACTAATGTGCGGAGGCTCCTCAATGTGATTATGATGCCCTCGGTGGAGAGAGAAGCGGAGGTAGTGGCAGCTATGGACGCGGAGGAGGCCTTCGACCAGGTGGAGTGGGAGTATCTTTGGGAAGTGTTGGGGAGGTTTGGGTTCGGGGAAGGGTTCATCAGCTGGGTCAGATTGCTATATAGAGCCCCGGTGGCGAGTGTGGCTACGAATCGGCGGAGGTCGGAGTACTTTCGGCTATACCGAGGGACGAGGCAGGGGTGAGGTGAGCTCTTTGTGGGAAAATGTAGGGAAAAGTGAGCTCTTTGTGGTACATCCAGGGGACCAGGGAAGGGGGATTGACGACCTGCCATTGAAGAGGGCGGAAAGGAGCTTTCGGTACTTAGGGATCCAGGTGGCTGGGAGTTGGGGGGCCCTGCACAAACTCAATTTGAAGCGGTTGGTGGATCAGATGGAGGAGGATTTCAAAAGATGGGATGTGATGCCACTCTCGCTAGCGGGCAGGGTGCAGTCGGTTAAAATGATGGTCCTCCCGAGGTTTCTCTTTGTGTTCCAGTGCCTTCCCATTATGATTCCCAAGGCCTTTTTCAAATGGGTAGGTAGGAGTATCATGGATTTTGTGTGGGCAAATAAGACCCCGAGAGTAAAAAGGGTGTTTCTGGAGCGTAGTAGGGACAGGGGAGGGCTGGCTCTGCTGAATTTGTGTGGCTATTATTGGGCAGCCAATGTGGCGATGATCCGCAAGTGGGTAATGGAGGGAGAGGGGGCGGCGTGGAAGAGGTTGGAGATGGCGTCCTGTGTGGGCACGAGCCTGAGGGCATTGGTGATGGCACCGCTGCCGCTCTCGCCGACAAAGTACACCACGAGTCCGGTGGTGGCGGCGACATTGAAGATCTGGGGGCAGTGGAGATGACACAGGGGCGAGGTGGGAGCCTCGGTTTGGTCCCAGATTCGGGAGAACCATCGGTTCGTCCCAGGAAGGATGGATGGGGGATTTCAGAGCTGTCATCGGGCAGTGATTAGAAGAATGGGGGACCTGTTTATCGATGGGACGTTTGCGAGCCTGGGGGCACTGGAGAAGTTTGCACTACCCCCGGTAAATGCTTTCAGGTATTTGAGGCAGCAGGTGAGGGAATTCCCGCTGCTCCCAGCACAGAGAACTCAGGACAGGGTGATTTCGGGTGTATGGGTTGGAGAAGGCAGGGTTTCGGCGATCTACCAGGAGCTGAAAGAAGAGGAGGAGGCCTCAGTGGAGGAGTTAAAGGGCAAGTGGGAGGAGGAGCTTGGGTAGGAGATAGATGAGGGTCTGTGGGCTGATGCCCTGAGTAGGGTTAATTCTTCCTCCTCTTGCGCCAGGCTCAGCCTAATACAATTCAAGGTTATTCACAGAGCGCATACGACAGGGGCGAGGTTGAGTAGGTTCTTTGGGGTGGAGGATAGATGTGGGAGGTGCTCGGGAAGCCTGGCGAACCACGTCCACATGTTCTGGTCGTGCCCGGCAATGGATGGGTTTTGGAGGGGTTTCGCGAGCACTATCTCCAAGGTGGTGAAAGCCCGGGTCAAGCCGATTTGGGGGTTGGCATTATTTGGGGTAACGGACGAGCTGGGAGTGCAGGAGGCGAAAGAGGCCGGTATCCTGGCCTTTGCGTCCCTGGTAGCCCGGCGGAGGATCTTGCTATTATGGAAGGACGCGAAGCCCCCCAGTGTGGAAGCCTGGATAAATGACATGGCAGGGCTCATTAAGCTGGAGAGGATAAAGTTTGCCTTACGAGGGTCTGTGCAGGGGTTCTACAGGCGGTGGCAACCGTTCCTCGACTATCTCGCGGAGCGTTAGGAGGAGGTCAGCAGCAGCAGTAATCCAAGGGTGGGGGGGAGGGGGGGTCTCTTTCGGGGGGGGGAATTAGGGTGGGTGGGGGAGCTTCCTTACGAGTACCTTTGAATGTCATTTGGGGGGGCTACTGTATATGGGGAAACCCAATGTAAATGTTTTGTATAATTTTTGACTGTTGTGTTTGCCCTTCTTTTTGTTATTGGGGGGGGGGGGGGGTTTGTTAAAAATCTTGTTGGAAAATTTGAATAAACACTTTTTTTTAAAGTGTAAATTTGATTTTAAAGCTATTTTTGGAAGCTTGAGACTCATGGGGCTGAATTTAAATGGGGGGAAAAACAGACTTGTTTGGGTCTCGACTCAAACCCACCTTCGACCCATCAACATCAACTGAATGGATGGCACATGTAACTCAAGGAGGCAAGTTCGAACTTTAATTAGGACATGAAGCTACAAACTGCCACGTCAATCAGCTTTTGAACTTCTACTGTTATCACCTCAGGTTCCCGAACATTGGAAAGTCTTGGTGGAACCAGGTAACTGCTGAGGAGCACCCTCATTCAGGGCCTCCTCCCATTGACCTTCACTCAGAGACCTTTGACCTCACTACCCCCCCCCCCCCCCCACCACCACCACCACCAGACCCCGAACCTGCAACATCACCAGGTCCTGATCTCCCCTTATCCCCCTGGCAAACAGGCCCCGATCTCACAAACCTAGAAAAGCCTCCAATCAACCCCACCATAAAGCCTCCCACATCGTTGTGGAAATGGCGGCCCCTCCATTCAATCCCGCTGCCCACCCTGATTGCTCCTCGCCTGTCTGGCTGCTTCCTATCCTAATCCACCCCACTGTTCCCACTTTTCTCCTGCTGACTGTCAGGGATAGCACCCTCCTGCCCCAGACTGAAAACCCATCTATCAAACTTTGCCTCCAAGTGGATAAGCAATCACTAATGACAGAGACATGTTGTGGAGCATTGGAGGAATCCCAAATTGTGGGTTAACTTTATTAAGACTTTAAGCAATGGTATGTACAGCAGCATGCAATCAGTAGCTCAATATTTGCTTGTAATTTCTATCTTGCTGATGTAGCTTAACTAATGGCGTAATCAATATGCAATACTAATGGAATATCTATAAATACATATATTATTTAATTACAACTTTAAGCCCTTCTGGTGAAGAAATTCTTAAACAAGGAGGATAATTGAAATAATAAAAATGAGAGGTCAAACGTTTGAGTAGCATTCACTGAATAGAAATATGCAGGATTAATCGGGATCAGGCTACCCATTTCATTAGGAGTGATAATAACTCAATTTAGTTTACAACTATGGCCTACTTTGACTGGCATGATTTTGAAAAATCAATGTATTCCATTATATCTAATGCAGTGTTGTAATTTACATCTGTCACTCCTCCTGGGAATAAATGTCGCTCTGAATATTTTCTCAATACTGATGCTAGTAACTCCCCATGGCAAACATCTGCCTGTATGTATGTCCCCTGACTCTTGATGTGCCATAGTAACAATTCATGCAAGGCTCTGTTTGGTTGTATAGCAATACATCATGACAACAATCGTTGTCACTTAGGTTTCTTGGTCAGCTACTAAGGTGCTCAAGCATCAGCTTCCCTGCCTTCCCTTAGCCCACCAAGCTAAACCAACTCTAAGAAGTCCCCCTACTCCATCCCTCACTGCACCTTTCCCTCCTATCTTCCCTCATGTCCACTCCAACCTTGACCATGCAAGCCAGCTCCTGCACCCTCAACCCCATTCCCACTAAACTGCTGACCACCAAACATTCTCTCTCTTCAGGACTGCCCCATCTCTTCAAATCTGTCATCATCAGCCTTCTTCTAAAAAAATCAATTCCTGAACCCTCCTTGCAAACTGCTGCCCCATCACCAACCTCCCTTTACTCACAAAATCATTGAATGTGTTGTCACCTCCTAAATCTGTGCCCATCTCTCCCAGACCTTCGTGCTTGACTCCTTCTAGTCAGGTTTATGTCCAACTTCCATAGTATAGAAATGTCTCTTAATAAAGTGACAGATTATATCTAGTGTGACTGACCATGGTAAAGTGTCTCTCCTCGTCCTTCGCGACCTGTCTACAGTCTTTGCCATCGGTCTCCTCCAGTGCTTTTCTTTTGTCATTGGGATTGGGTGGGACTGCATTCGCCTAGTTCCATTCTTATCTATCCAGTTGCAGTCAGATCTGCAATGGCATCTCTTCGTGCTCCCCTAACATTTCCTGAAGTCCCCCTTGTCCTCAATGCTATTTCTCAACTGACACACCATCAATAATAGACGACGAGTGATAAACGTAACTGAGGCTTTAATACACTAAACAGCAAGCCTCCTGCCTCTGGACCCGAATAGGTCCAGAGGCGGAGACTTGCCACTCTTATACAGAAGCCCCGAGGGGAATGAGCCACAAGCGGAGCCAGCCTGGACAAGCCCAGGCATGTACAACACAGCACAGTGAATATAATACAATGAACACAATAACGTGGTTTACCACATTCACCACCTGTTTAAAAAAAGTCCGGCGGGGGTGAAGTGGTGTTAAAGGTCAAGTCTGTCGGGGGCCTTGACCTTCCGCTGTGACCGCCTCAGTCCCGGCTGTGGTGTTGGCGCCGACGTCGAGACCTGCGCGTCCGGGAGCGTGTTGTCATCTTCTTCACCCAGATGTTGAGTCGGTGAAGGGGTGGGCGGTGTATGGGCGGGGATGGTGGTGCTTGTCCTCGGTGGGCCTGCGGGAGTCAGTTCATGAGGGAGGTGGGCGGATATGGGGGGAAACGGTGTAGGGTGGGGGGTGGTGGTGATTGTCGCCGGGGCGCCTGCAGGAGCCAAATCCCGAAGGGAGACCGTGTCCTGCCGCCCGTCCTGGTGTGTCACGTAGGCACATTGGGGGTTCGCATGGAGCAGCAGGACCCTCTCGACGAGGGGATTGGTTTTATGGCTCCTCGCTTCCGGAGAAGGACGGGCCCCGGGACTGTCAGCCAGGATGGAAGCGAGACCCCGCAGGTAGACCTCCTGGGGAAGGCAAACATACACTCATGAGGAATCTGGTTAGTGGCTGCACATAGAAGCGACCAGATGGAGTGGAGCGCATCGGGGAAGACCTCCTGCCAGCAGGAGACTGGGAGACTTTTCGACCGTAGGGCCAGGAGGACGGCCTTCCAGACCGTCACATTCTCCCTCTCCACCTGCCCGTTTCCCCGGGGGTTATAGCTGGTCATCCTGCTGGAGGCGATGCCTTTGCTGAGCAGGAACTGACTCAACTCGTCGCTCAGAAAGGAGGAGCCCCGATCACTGTGGATATAGGCGGGGAACCTGAACAGGGGGAAAAGACTGTGCAAGGCCTTGACGACGGAGGCAGAGGTCATGTCAGAGCAGGGGATGGCGAAGGGGAATCTGGAGTACTCATCAACGATGTTGAGGAAGTACACGTTACGGTCAGTGGAGGGGAGGGGCCCTTTGAAGTCCATGCTGAGGCGCTCAAAAGGGCGGGAGGCCTTTACCAGATGTGTTCTGTCTGGCCGATAGAAGTGCGGTTTGCACTCTGCGCAGACCTGGCAGTCCCTGGTCACGGACCTGACCTCCTCGATAGAGTAAGGCAGGTTGCGAGCTTTGATAAAGTGGAAAATGCGGGTGACAGAGGACGTTGTGAAGGGCCCTGAGTCGGCCTACTTGTGCGCTGGCACATGTACCTCGGGAGAGGGCATCTGGGGGCTCATTGAGCTTCCCAGGCCGATACAAGATATCATAGCTGTAGGTGGCGAGCTCGATCCTCCACCTCAGCATCTTGTCGTTCTTGATTTTTGCCCTGCTGTGTATTGTTAAACATGTAGGCAACCGACCGTTGGCCAGTGAGGAGAGTGAATCGCCTGCCGGCCAGGCAATGCCTCCAATGTCTCACAGCTTCTACTATGGCTCGGGCCTCTTTTTCGACGGAGGAGTGTCAAATTTCGGAGGCATGGAGGGTACGGGAGAAGAAAGCCACGGGCCTGCCCGCCTGGTTGAGGGTAGCGGCCAGAGCAAAGTCCGACGCATCGCTCTCCACTTGGAAAGGGATGGACTCGTCCACAGCGTGCATCGCGGCTTTGGCGATGTCTGCTTTGATGCGATCGAAGGGCAGTCGGGCCTCAGTCGCCAGGGGAAACGTGGTGGACTTGATCAGTGGCCTTGTCCGCGTAGTTGGGGACCCACTGGGCATAGTAAGAGAAAAACCCCAGGCACCTCTTCAGGGCCTTGGGGCAGTGAGGAAGGGGGAGTTCCAGAAGGGGGTACATGGGGTCGGGGTCGGGCCCGAGGACTCCGTGTTTCACGACGTAGCCGAGGATGGCTAGGCGGGTTGTGCGGAAGACGCATTTCTCTCTATTATAAGTTCGGTTGAGGAGTTTGGCGGTGTGGAGGAAGCGCCAGAGGTTCTCGTCATGGTCATGCTGGTCACGGCCCCAGATTGTGACGTTGTCTAGGTACGGGATCGTGGCCCCAGCCCGTACTTGTCAACCATTCGGTCCATTTCCCTTTGGAAGACCGAGACCCCGTTGGTGACGCCGAAGGGGACCCTGAGGAAGTGATAGAGGCGGCCGTCTGCCTCGAAGGCAGTGTATTGGAGGTCCTCCGGGCAGATAGGGAGCTGGTGGTACGCAGACTTCAAGTTGACTGTAGAGAAGACTCGATACTGCGCAATCTGATTGACCATGTCAGGTATGTGGGGGAGGGGGTACGCATCGAGCTGCGTGTACCGGTTGATGGTCTGGCTATAATCGATGACCACCCGGTGCTTCTCCCCAGTCTTGACGACCACCACTTGGGCTCACCAGGGGCTGTTACTAGCCTCAATGATCCCCTCTCGCAGGAGTCGCTGGACCTCTGACCTGATGAAGGCCCTGTCCTGGGCACTGCAGCGTCTGCTTCTGGTAGCGACGGGCTGACAGTCCGGGGTGAGGTTAGCGAAGAGGGAGGGTGGGGCGACCTTAAGGGTCGCGAGGCTACAGACGGTGAGGGGGGGGCAGGGGTCTGTTGAACTTTAGGGTAAGGCTCTGGAGGTGGCACTGGAAGTCGAGCCCCAGTAATAGGGCAGCGCAAAGGTGGGGGAGGACGTAGAGCCTAAAGTTGGTGTACTCTACACCTTGCACAGTGAGGGTCGCGACACAGTAACCCCGGATCTCCACTGCATGGGATCCGGAAGCCAGGGAGATTTTCTGGGCTGCGGTTAGGATGGGGAGGGAGCAGCGCATTACCGTATCTGGGTGTATGAAGCTGTCCGTGCTCCCGGAGTCGAAAAGGCAGGCCGTCTCGAGCCGGTTGATCCGGACGGTCGTTGTAGACTTCGCGAGGTGGTGCGGCCGGGACTGGTCCAGTGTGACGGAGGCAAGTGTTGTAAGACGGTCGGCGGACCGGTCGGCGGTGGCAGCGGCCAGCGTACGGTCGGGCGAGCTGGGTTCCCGGGAGGCAGCGGAGGGGTCCCAAGATGGCGGGCCCATGAGTCGCACGTGGCGGGCGAGGTGCAAGATGGCATCCAAGATGGCGGCCCCCGTGGGTAGCACGTGGTGGGCAAGGTGCAAGATGGCGTCCAAGATGGCGGCCCCTGTGGGTCGCACGTGTCAGCTGAGATTAAAGATGGCTGTGCCCACGGGTCGCACATGGCGGGTGGCGCGGCAGCTGGGGATGGCCCCGACGAACAGCAGGCACGCTGCTGGGCCTAGAAGATTTAGAGGGGGGGTGTCGGGCCTGACAGGCTTTTGCGAAGTGGCCCTTCTTCCCACAGCCGTTACAAGTGGCGTTCCATGCTGGGCAGTGTTGTCGGGGGTGAGTACCCCGGCAGCAGAAGTAGCACTTCGGGCCTCCGGCATTGGCGGGCCGCTGCGTGGCGCACCCTTGCATCGCGCCCGGGTCGGTTGATGGCTGTGCCCACGAGGCCCACAAGAGTGCCATGCGGTTGGAGGTAGAGGCCCCCATGTTCTGGGAGGCCACCTCCAGTGAGTTGGAGAGCTGGACTGTCTCTGGGAGGCCGAGTGTCCCCCCTTCTAATAAACACTGGCGGATATAGTTCGAGTGCATGCCCGCAACATAGGCGTCCCTGATCAGCAGCTCCGCCTGCTGGGTAGCCGATATCGCCCCGCAATCACAGCAAGGCGCAGGAATTCCGCAAGTGATTCCCCAGGGCGTTGGCGTCTCGTGGTGAGGAGGTGCCTAGCATATACCTGGTTGATGGATTTCACATAATGTCCTTTAAGCAGCGTTATCGCCTCCGTGTACGAGGGGGCGTCCCTGATGAGGTTAAAGACTCTTGGGCTCACCCGTGAGTGGAGGACTTGCTTCTTCTGGAGTCCGGAAAGTCTTCGTTGAAAGATGCGAGGTAGGCCTCGAAGCAGCTTAACCAGTGTTCAAACGTCTCTGTAGCATCAGCTGCTTGTGGGTCCAGGTGCAAGCGATCAGGCGTGAGTGATGAGTTCATCTTGAGTGAAGACTCCATCGTTAGAAGTTTAGTGTATTAAATTGATACACCATCAATAATAGACGACGAGTGATAAACGTAATTGAGGCTTTAATACACTAAACAGCAAGCCTCCTGCCTCTGGACCCGAACTGGGTCCGGAGGCGGAGACTTGCCACTTTTATACAGAAGCCCCGAGGGGAGGAGCCACAGGCGGAGCTAGCCTGGACAAGCCCAGGCATGTACAACACAGCACAGTGAATGTAATACAATGAACACAATAACGTGGTTTATCACATCAACTACATGCTGTCCTTCAGTGCCATCATCCGAAAATGCAATAGCAGATTCTACAAACACCCAGTGCTACCTCACCTCTACATTTCTCGACTCCACTGCTGTCTCTAAGTTGAGTGTTGGATATCCATTACTGGATGAGCAGAAATATTCGTATTTGGAAGAAATTGTCACAAACTGTTCCCTAGCCACCGAAACCCTCTCTCCCTCTCTCTCACCTTGCTGTTGTAATTGAACCCTGCATCTGGTATCTGGGTTATTCTTTGTGTCACAGTAGACTGTCTCATTTGTTCCATGAAAGAATTTCTCCAGGATTTCTTTTAAGGCGGTAAACATTTAATTTTCTCTTCCTCTGAGAACCATTTACAACCTATCCATATGCTACACCTCATCAGAACATAGTAATTTAAGTGCTGAAACCAATCTAGGGATCCCCATTAACTCCATCTTTTTCTGTTTTTCTTCCTCCACTTATTCATTCATTCATACATGCACACACTTACTCACACATTCAATCACTCAAATGATGCTGCCACTGCCTTTGGCAGTTTCCCTGACTGGTAAAGAAATTAATCCTGCATATCTTGCTGACCTTGACCATGTTCCACATGTCAGAATCTACACATAAGGCAGCGTGGCAAAATCTGCTGTGCTGCTACTTCCTGAGTCCAGTCAAAATAACAATATTGTAGAAAGAAGGATTGCACTTCTAACATTAAAGGTGCACAGAATTCACCAAAAGAGGAGAAATTGTGAATACCACCATAAGCTGTTCATCTGAAAATGGGAGGTCCATTAAATGGTACAGGGTGTAGAGATGGGTAAGACTGTGTTAAAATTCCTCTGTCAATAGGGATGGTTGGGGATTTTAGACCTCTGTCCTATTCCTGGACATTTAGTTGAATTGAATAGAAATAAGGAACAAGACTTAGATGAATGATCACCCCTCTTTTAAAGGGGCCAATTTCACTAAAGTGATTGACAGGCGTTGCATTTTTCCACCCCTCCCGAGCATGTGCCCAAGCTATGTCGATACGGGTGAGTGTTTTCCTGTTTATTCAAATGATCTGCCCTCAGCAAGGTCGGGCTTCCATTGAGACTTATGTATGATGCCAGCTTGATCACAATTAAGGCAATAGATGATTCAAGCCCTGCCCTGTTTTTATCTAGTAACATGGAGGGCAATTTGGCCAGGACCTATCTGCCTCCCACATCCACATTGTAGAAAAGCCTTGGGTCAAGTTGTGTGGCAGTTTGGACAGGAGAGAATGAATTTTTTCCCAAAACTGGATTCAACAATAAACACAAATAGGAAAGTTTCCACAGAGCTGCCGGAGACTGAACGATTAATCTCTCAGGGGCTTTTCAGAAGGTCTGCCACCTGATATTTATGGTAACGTGTGCACCCGATTGATGTGCCGGAGAAGGCACCTGACAGGCACTGTCTAACTCATTCTTTAATCAGAACCTGGAGTTGACAGTAAGATTAGATAACGAATGAAAACATGACACACCAAGGGAAAAGGTTGGCGGTCTGTCAGCCTTCAACTGGGTGACCTAGAAGCACTCTGTGCTCAGCTCTTTAAGTACAAACTGATTATGCTCATTTATCAGATGTGAAGTACCACACGTCACTGCACAGTTTGCATTAATGCACAGTGTAGCCCGGCAGAATAGATGCTGAATTCCTTCTGAGCTATAACATTTTGTGAGTCTATAGCACGATTATGGTGTCAGAATTATTTTTTTTATTGCTCCTGTGGAACTGCAATACCTTGGATTTATCATGCCAGGACATATCACATGACAATCAGTGGCTGGATTTTCGCCATGATGGAGAACCTCTATGTCACGGTGAAAATCCTGGAAATGGACGGATTTTCTGAGTCCCACCCCCGAACCTGGCATTTCCACCTTTGCGTAGGCGGGCTGGGTTCGTGCCTGCATGACTCATGGAGGCAGCTGGCCATTTAAATCACCAACTGCCTCCGCTGACCTCTGATTTTCCAACCTTAACTGCATTTATCCTGGAGTGCGCAGAGCGGACCAGGTAAGAGGAGGTCTGAACCTGTCGGATTCTTTGGCTAGCCAGGGTAGCCTTTTTGGAGAGGGAAGATACCCCTTAAGTATGGGGCTTAAATAACGCGGGCTGACCACACATATCGCTCTTTCAGACATAATCAGAGGGGTGGCTCAACAGGGAGCAGCAGCATGAGGGCACCATATGCCCCATTGGCATATCTCCTCAATGCAGAATGATGAGGCATCACCTTGCTAATGCCAGCTGATCGCCAGTCACGCATCATAAAGCAAAAGGTATTAACATCTAGATCATGCATTTAAGTTTTGAGGTTCTTTTGCATTGTCCTCACATCGACTATGATTGGCTGAGATGCAACCACTTGGGACCCTTCAATCAGCGGAATCTTGACTGGTCTCTGTCTTAGGTGGCCTTTACATTAGGATGATACCTTTAACACTCAATTTGGTTGCACCAGCCAAGAAAAAAATATTTCATGCGTGGGCCCTGCGAAATTGGCTTTGAGTCATAGCCCTTGAGAAGGCACAGCATTCAAGGCCATCACTGAGATCCCTGTTATGTAACAATTTCCTATTTGAGTAGAATGCTATGCCTTTACCCAATGGCTATTGAAACCCTTACTAAGGAGGTGTGCAGGTCTAAATAAAAATCACGCGAGCTCAGGAAACAGCTTCAGCTAAATGAAAACACACCTCTTAAATCATATACTCTAACCCTTTTTGCAGTCAAGTCCCGTTGTATTCGTGCATGTCTTGTTCAGCATCATGCTCACTGAAAATGACAATTCACCAATGGAGGGTATTCAGCATTACATACTGATACTACAATCTTCCTCCAGACTTGTATGGAAGCCTACGGGTTTAAATTGCTAAATTGCTAAACAATAGTTTCTCACACCTGTAAATTCATTCACGATAGCACAGTGGTTAGCTCAGTTGCTTCACAGCTCCAGAGTTCCAGGTTTGATTCCCGGCTGGGTCACTGTCTGTGTGGAGTCTGCACGTTCTCTCCGTGTCTGCGTGGATTTCCTCCGGGTGCTCCGGTTTCCTCCCGTAGTCCAAAGATGTGCAGGTTAGGTGGATTGGCCATGCTAACTTGCCCTTAGTGTCCAAAAAGGTTGGGTGGGATTACGGGGATAGGGTGGAGACGTGGGCTTAAATGGGGTGCTCTTACCAAGAGCTGGTGCAGACCTGATGGGCCGAATGGCCTCCTTCTGCACTGTAAATTCTATGATTCTCAATGAACCTGAGACAGGCAAATCTGACCATGACTACTCATGCCATCCACAAACAACTGATACCAGTAGTAAATGCAATAACCTTGATGAACACCTCTCCCAATGCCAAAACATAGTTATGTGCACTAAATGGCCAGGCAGCATAGTCACAAATGAGGTGATTTGCCTGATGTTGAGATATGGCATTATAGACAATTCACTCTTCCGAAAATGTGGGCAAGTGAAGCAATTGAAGTTCCTGATGGGCCTCAGTTTGGGGCCAATATTCCGAACCCTTGCATAACCTTTGAATTGTGAAGAAAATAATATAAAACTGGAATCCAGGAGACTTGGAAAAGGATAGATTCAACATATATTTACAAAAGCAACAACTTGCAAATCATCCTGATGAGTGCAAGATGAAAAACTTTGACATGTCTTTCCTTTTTAGCAATTGCTACCCACCTTAGCATCACACTTGAACTTTCCACTCCCTTCCAACATAGTTCCTTATTCCTTACTCAGTTATGACACCCTGGGCCAGTGAGCGGTCAATTCCAGCCCTTTGTGCCCCGGAATCACAACAAACGTGAATTAACCAACAATTCTTATAAGAATACCCGAAGCCTTTGGCCCTTGGCTGCCTAATAATCACAGTCACCAGGTTTGTAAATGTAAGCACGATTACTGTTTATTTATAACAAGGATTATAATGAAATGTGCAGTAAATACAACTGGTTAACGGCAAGCTAATACCATATATCCATTTTAACTTGCCACCCCCCCCCTCTTACACACACACAAGACAGACAAATACAGAGTGGTGGAAAGAGGTAAAACTCATAAGGATGAAAGTTTTCTGGCGAGAGTTATATTAGGCGCTTTCCTTTGCGTTGCCAGAATCAAAACTGAAACCAAAATCAATCCTTGGGACCCAGTTGAATAGGATCCAATCAGCGCATGTTACCAGGCAGAGCCCAGCCTTTTAGGCCAATCAATCAAACTGAGTCCCAACCAATCTCTGTGCCACTAATGCCGGCCAGTTTGCAGCTCTAGTTTAAAGCAGCACAGCCTTCTGAATTCTTCCTGCTTGAATTAAAAAGATGGGCTGCTTGCCTTAAAGTGAAATGTCCATTACTCATCCATGGGTCAAAAATGTAATGGTAAAAATAAAAGAAAGCGGAAATAAGGGAATGAACAGGGAGAAAACAGGAAGGACCCTTACAACTCTCTTGCAGAACTGTGGCAAAATATTGCACACCCCATCACGTTGTTGGTAGCAAACAGAATTTTGGAACCTTGACTGTGGCTCCAATATCCAAAGCAAGGGAGAAGAAAGGAAACACTGAAATATACAGGAAAACAGAGGTAGACTTGTCTGTTGGACCGGAACATGTGTAAGCATCATACAAATTATAAGACGTAAAATGAAAGAGTTATTTACAGAGAGAAAGGCATGGACAAAGAGACACACATAAAGTAATGAGAGACAAACCAAGGAATATATAGAAGTGAAATATGTATGAGGCAGAGAGAGACAGAGATGGAAAGATGGAAAGAGAGAATGGAAGATTTTCGGTCTGAATTTTTGTTCCCAGATTGGGAGCACAGACATGGGACATTTCCAGTCTCGGAAATTCTGTCCAGGGAGAAGGTGCCCTGGAAATTGGAATTTTCATTCCAGGGTTGGAGGGTCTTCTGGGACTCGGCTGGGCAACCCCAGAATGAATACAGAGGCTGCTAGTTGTGGAGGCAGGCTGGGGGGATGGCCTGCTTGGGCCTTGGCATGTTCTCAAAGATTTTATAAAAAGCATTATAACAAAAAAAGGCCCCCAGCCCTCATTCCTCACATACCATCACCCCCCACACATTCTCCATGAGCCATCAGTGTCTGGCCATTCCACCTCATGCCCTCTACCAATCACACATGGCCCCTCATAACCTTGATATCAACCTATGCCCCTCTATAAACCCCCAGGTCACCGCATACTCTTCATGCCATCCTATTTCCTCCACCCACCCCATGGCACTTCATACGCTCTGTGCCATCCTTTGGCCCTTTATAGCCCCGATGAAAACTTAGTGCCAACTCATGCCAAATCATCCCATGCCCATCCTTACTCTTTGCATGCTGACTCACCCAATATCCACCCTGGGTACACCTTAGGAACCATCCTGAGATTAAATAAAATAAAGTTCCAAGTGTCTACTTAAAAAAACCACTCTCATTCATGAAACCCCTTTCACTACATTTACATTCCTTCAACTACATAATCCCTTAACAGAATTAACATTTCATTCAGGTGCTTAATACCTCATAAAAACAAGCATTGGAATGCATGGTCTGTGTTCAACTAGTCCATAACTACTTGGAGCTGTCAATCAATCTGTGAAATGGAAGGCCCCACTGTGACAAGTGAAGGCTGTGGAATCAGTCATGATCTACAAATCCAGTAATTATAATCCTCTGGTTTATGTCAGCAGACGGAGAGAAGAATCAAGCAATTATTTTATCAACATTCCAGAATTGCTTTCCAAAGATTTAAAGAGCAGGAGTTTTAAATGCCTTTACAGCTTCACAGTTGCTTTTGACAGTTCTTCTTGACCGTTGCTTTAGGCATTTTCATCAGTTCCTCATGACAGTTGCTTGTGAAACTTTTGATATTCCTGTTGACAGCTCTATTGACAGCTGTAATGCATTTATGTACTTTTTGTGCACAGTCATGCCCACCTTAACAATCCAAAAGGGCACCATACCTCTCCCAAAGGCTGAGTGGATTAGGCCTGTATTCCCTGGAGTTCAGAACAATGAGAAATTATCTAATTGAAACATATAACATTCTTAAGGGGCTTGACAGGGTAGGTGCTGCAAAGATATTCACCTTTTCTGGAAAACTAGAACATGGGATCCCAGTCTCAGATTAAAGGAACAGCCACATAAAGCTGAGATGGGAGGAAATGTCTTTACTCCAATGGAATCCTGAACTAGGACTCCTCAATCCCTTTGTGCTTCTGATTTCCGAAGCCTTTTCCCATTTAGAAAATAGTCTATGACTCTATTCTTCCTACCAAAGTGCATAACCTCACCTTTTCCACATTGTACTCCATCTGCCACTTCTTTGCCCATTAGCCTAGCCTGTTCAGGTCCTTCTGCAGCCTCCCTGCTTCCACAACACTACTTGCCCTTCTACATATCTTTGTATCGTCTGTAAACATAGCAACAATTTCCTCAGTTCCTTCTTCATGATCATTACTGTACATCATGAATAGCTATGGTCCCAGCACAGACCCCTGCAGAACACCATGAGCCATCGGCTGCCATCCTGAAAAGGATCCCTTCATCCCCACTCTCTGCCTTCTGCTAGTCAGCCAAACCTCTATCCATGCCAGTACCTTGACCCTAACAACTTGGTCTCTTAACTTATTTAGCAGCTTCCTGTACTGCACCTTGTCAAAGGTTTTCTCGAAATTCAAATAGATCACGCCCAGTGGTTCTCCTTTGTCTAACTTCCCTGTTACCTCCTCAAAGAATTCTAACAGATTTGTCAGCCATTGCCTCCATTTGATGAATCTGTGCTGACTCAGTTCTATTTTACCATGCACTTACTTCTAAATACTCCACAATCTCATCCTTAATAATAGACTCTAAAATCTTACCAACAACTGAAGTCAGGCTAACCGGCCTATAATTTCCTGTCTTCTGCTTCCCTCCCTTCTTAAACAGGAGTGTTACATTAGCCATTTTCCAATCTTCTGAGACCCTCCCTGCCTCCAGCGATCCCTGAAAGATCACCACCAATACTTACACAATCTCTTCAGCTATCTCCTTCAGAACCTTGGGGTGTAGTCCATCCGGTCCAAGTGATTTATCCACCTTCAGATCTTTCAGTTTCCCCAGAACCTTCTCCTTAGTGCTGGCCATCACACTCACCTCTGCCCCTGACTCTCTTGAAGTTCTGGTATGCCACTGGTGTCTTTCAATGTGAAGACTGATGCAAAGTACCGATTCAATTCCTCTGTCATTTCCTTGTTCCCTATTATTACTTCTCCAGCCTCAATTTCCAGTGGCCCTACGTCTATTCTTGCCTCTCGCTTACCTTTTATATATCGAAAAAACTCTTGCAATTTTCTTTTATATTACTAGCTAGCTTACACCCCTATTTCATCTTCTCCCCCCTTTACTGCTTTTTTAATTGTCCTCTGCTTGCTTTTAAAAGTTTCCCGATCCTCTGGCTTCTCATTAATCCTCACTTTTTCCTTTGGTTTTATGCTGTCCTTGACTTCCCTCGTCAGCCATGGATGCCTCATCCTCCCCTTGGTATGTTTCCTCCTCCTTGAATTTCTGTTGTGCCTTCCGAATAACCCCCAAAAAACCCTGCTATTGCTGTTCCACCGTATTCCCTCTCAGCTCCCCTTCCAATCAACTCTGGCCAGCTCTTCCCTCATGTCTATGTAGACATTCAATTCTTTTTTTATTCAATTGTAAAACCGTTACATCTGATTGCAGCTTCTCCCTCTCAAACTGCAGGATACATTCTATCATACTGTGGTTACTATTCCATAAGGGTTCCTTCACCTTAAATTCCCTAATCTAGTCTGCCTCATTACACATCACCAAATCCAGAATAGCCTGTTCCCTAGAGGGCTCTACCACAAGCTGCTCCAAAAACCATTTCATAGACATTCCACAAATTCTTTTTCTTGGGATCCGCTACCAACCAGATTTTCCCAGGCCATCTGCATTTTGATAAACAATTTTAATAAGACATTTTGGCACAATAAACAACAACAATATAAAGCAGTGTGCAAAAAACAATCATTATAGTGCAAGACAACCAACTACCCTCCTACAAGGACCAGCCTAACTACCCCCCCCAATCTACGTTACCCTAACCCCCCCCGCTGACGATTAATTTTCTGTGAAGAAGTCGATAAATGGTTGCCACCTCCGGGCGAACCCTGACAGTGACCGTCACAAAGCGAACTTAATTTTCTCCAGACCTAGAAAGCTTGCCATATCTGATAGCCAGATATTCGGAGACTTCAGAGGTTTTGAGTCCCTCCATGCCAACCAACAGAATTTGTCGCCGGGCTACCAGGGAAGCAAAGGCCAAAACGTCGGCCTCTCTCTCCTCCTGGACTCCCGGGTCCTCCAAAACCCCCAAAATAGCCAACTCTGGGCTCATCACCACCCCTGTTTTCAGTACCCGGGACATAACATCTGCGAACCCCTGCCAGTACCCCCAGAGTTTTGGGCATGCCCAAAACATGTGGACATGGTTCGCCAGCCCTCCCGAGCATCTGGCGCACCTGTCCTCCACTCCGAAAAATTTGCTCCTCCGGGCCACTGTCATGTGGGCCCGGGGGACGACCTTGAATTGAATCAGGCTGAGCCTGGTGCATGTTGTGGTCAAATTTATCCTACTCAACGCTTCCACCCATAATCCCTCTTCCATCTCACCCCCGAGCTCCTCTTCCCACTTAAGCTTCAGCTCCTTGGTCTGTGTCTCCTCTGCTCCCATAAGTTCCTTATATATATCCGAGATCCTCCCCTCCCCCACCCTTCCACTGGACACTACTCTGTCCTGGATCCTCTTAAGTGGCAGGCGGGGGAAGGATGGAATCTGTCTGCGAAGAAAGTCCCGCACCTGCAAGTACCTGAACTCATTCCCTCTCGCTAGCCCAAATTTCTCCTCTAACGCCCTCATGCTCGGGAAGCTCCCTTCCAAGAACAAATCCCCCATCCTCTCAATCCCAGCCTACCGCCATGCTCTGAACCCACCGTCCATATTCCCCAGGGCAAACCGGTGATTGTCGCAAATTGGGGACCAAACCGCTCCCACTACCCCCACATGCCTTCTCCATTAGCCCCAGATCCGCAAAGTCACCAGCACTATAGGGCTGGTGGAGTACCGTGCCAGCGGGAGCGGCAGGGGCGCCATGACCAGGGCTGCCAAACTGGTGCCCCTGCACGAAGCGGCCTCCATTCGCCCCCAAGCCGACCCCGCATCCCCCATCCACTTCCTTATCATATCTATGTTGGCCGCCCAATAGTAGTTACTAAGGTTTGGCAGCGCCAGCCCCCCTTTCCCTTGGTTCCTCTCAAGCATCAATCTCCGCACCCGCGGGGACTTCCCCACCCACACGAATTCCATAATCATTTTCTTGACCTTCTTGAAAAAGACTGCGGAATGAAAATAGGGAGACACTGGAAGACGAACAGGAATCTCGGGAGGATTGTCATTTTAACCGCCTGCATCCCACCTCCGGAGTTCAGCCCTCATTTGCTCCCTAAGTATCCCTAAGTATCTAAAGCTGTCCCCTACTAGCCTGAATGGCAGCCCCCTCAACCTACCCTCCTGGCCCCTCACCTGGACTACAAACAACTCACCCTTTGCCATGTTCAGTTTGTACCCCGAGAACCGGCCGAATTCCTTCAGGATCCCCATGATTTCATCCATCCCAGCCACTGGATCCATGATGTATAAGTGCAGATCGTCGGCATACAATGAAACTCTGTGTTCCACCCCCCCCACCCCCCCTCCCACCCCCCTCCCCCCGTGCCAGCCCCTTCCAACCCCTCGAAGCTCTCAGGGTAATTGCCAACGACTCTATTGCTAACGCAACCACCCTTGGTCTTGTGTTGACCACCCCCCTTCTCCTAGTTGTCCCCTTTTCAGCTCTGCCTAAAGTTAGATTCCTGCCACTTTCCATACTCTCTGTTCTGTTACATATTCTGGAAACTTTACTAACCTCTCCTGAGCCTTCGGCCCCTTTAACACGTTTAAAGTCCTCATCATTAACGTGCACTCTCAACTTCTCCTTTATCTTTGATAAATGTGACCTGTCATGTGAGAGTACCTTTAAGAAATGGATGTTTAAGCAATGTACCTTTAAGAAATGGAGCTGATCATATTACTGAAGTGATGTCAGAGGTGGGGGGAGCTGAGCTCACTTCTGCTTTTTGAGTTTCAGCTTGAGAAGGCAGCTGGGAGTGTCTGTGTGTTTTGCTGTGAGCTGCATGAAGAAACACAGAGCTGGTCTGTTGATTTCTGCAATCCAAAGACTACTAAATATATTGAATGTAACCTAATGTGCTCCTATTTTTGAAGGTGTGAAATCTTTTGGATGTTTGAAGGAACAGTTTGAAGGATTATTTAGTGTTGTAGTCTTTTGGGGGTTATCTTTGAAGTAATGGGTGTTAAGATATTCAATGTTTGTTTCTAAAAGGTTAACTTGAGTTCATAGAATAAACATTGTTTTGTTTTAAAAACCACTTGTCCATTTCTGCTGTGTCACACCTGGAGAGTACGCCGTGTGCTTCCCACAGCACAATCTATTAAAAGTTGTGGGTCGGTTGAACTCCATGAAACACTTTGGGGTTCTGTAAACCCGGACCCATAACAGACCTATAGAGCTCTTTCAGTGAAAGTTGAATGTGTCGGGTCATAATATGAAATTCAGTTTTCCCTGGATAAATAGATGTCTGTGAGTCGAATTTCTCCCCCAAATTAATTGTGTTGTGTTATTAAGAAATATGTATTTTTTAGTTGCGAGGAAGTTGGAATAAATTGAAGATTAAAAAATTGGAAGGACACTCATCGAGACTCAGCTCCACTGATATGCAGATTAGTCTGGTAGCAAGGGGAACAGATATTTCATAGAATATATAGTGCAGAAGGAGGCCATTCGGCCCATCGACTCTGCACCGGCCCTTGGAAAGAGCACCCCACCTAAGCCCACACCTCCATCCCATCCTCGCAACCCAGCAACCCCACACAACCATTTTGGACACTAAGGGCAATTTAGAATGGCCAATCCACCTAACCTGCACATTTTTGAACTGTGGGAAGATAGCGGAGCACCCGGAGCAACCCATGCAGACACGGGAGAACGTGCAGACTCCGCACAGCCAGTGACCCAAGCCGGGAATCGAACCCAGGTGCCTGGAAGCAACAGAGCAAATCACTGTGTTGCCATGCCGCCCTTTATTTACTTAAGAATAGGGCATAGAATTACAGGAGTTAAAGATAATGAACATTGGAGTTCAAAAGTACAAATAAATTTAATATTGTACTTACATGCTAAAAGCGTGAAGTCTGACGCTAGTCGTTTAGATAAAGCAAGATCAAAAGGGGTAAGACATATATCAGTGGCAGGGTTAGTTCTGTAGTGGAGGAAAGCAGCTGATCAGTGTCCCATGATCACAGCCACGCCCAGCTGGAAACAGCTTCATAAAAACAAGCTTTTATCCGAAAGACTGCTGTTATAAACCTCCAGAGATTCTACTCTGAACTAGACAAAATAATTCCCAAAAGAAAGATACAGGTCATGTGTGGTAATTATTTTCTGGGTTTGGCTCACAGTATTAAAACATATGGGATGTTGTTTTAGGAAGGTATATTTTCAGCATTTTGAACGTTTTGGAGCTGGGTTAATTCAAGTATATTACGTGTGTATCCATTACTGTAGTTATTTGTAATTGTTGTTCTGTACTGTAACCTTTCTTGTTGAGTGCTTTACAGTTTAATGAACTTTTTTTATTTGAATGATTATAAGAAGACTGGACTTTTTCCTCGCTGGTTTTCATCTCTTCCCTCACGTTGTACCAAATTGCAAAATAGATGTTCAAGAACCGACATTCCAATTTTTCCTTCTGGGATTTGGGATACCTTTGCATCTAACATCAGTAGAGTTCCTAACATAGTAGGTGAGATTCTCCACTCCCGCGCCGAAGTGCCCACACCGTCGTGAACGCCGTTGAGGTTCACGACGGCGCGAAACGGCCCCTATCCCAACCGATTCAGGGCCCGATAATGGGCTAGGAGCGGGGCCACGTCATTTACACGCGCCAGGCCTTGTCGCCACGTAAAGACGGTGCCGCATACATGACGCGGCCGGCGCCACATAACTGGCGTCACCCGCGCATGCGTGGTTGCCGTCCTCTCCGAGTCCGCCCTGCAAGAAGATGTCAGTCGGATCTTGTGGGGCTGCGGAACAAAGGAGGTCCTCCTTCAGAGAGGACAGCCCGACGATCGGTGGGCACCGATCGCGGGCCAGACCCTTGAGGCCCCCCCCTGGTGCAGGATCCCCCCCCCCACCGCAGGCCGTCCCCCCAGCGTTCCCGCGCTGTTCCCGCCGGCAGCGACCAGGTGTGGACGGCGCCGGGGGCAACCCGCCGTTTTGGCCTGGCCGCTCGGCCCATCCGGGCCTGAGAATAGCAGGGGTGCCGGAGAATCGCCATTTTGGGTGTCGCAGGCGATTCTCCAGCCTGTGCCGTGGGGAACTCGGCGGGGCCGTTCTCGTCGCTTGGGAGAATCGCGGGAGGGCTTCGGACCGGCGTCGCGGGAAAATTCGGCGACCCAGGCGATTCTCCCAACCGGCGCGGGAGTGGAGACTCCCGCCCAGTGTGTTTGGTGTGTTGTAAAGCTTACTTTGAGCATTAGGTATTAGTGAGTTGAGCCTGCAGTATGCTGTTGTATCCATATTAATGCTTGAACATATCCTGAACATCTCCTGCACTTTCTGATTTTGGACAATTGTTCGCCTAAATTAATGAAAGGTCAAGATGGCAGTGTAAAGGATTATAAAGATTATATTGTCAGGACTTTATTGATTTGTGCAGTTAGCTGTCCTAAAACCTGCTTCTTTACATGATGTACGAATACAAGAGTGAATACATCTTCATTTGGAAGATGTTTGGTTGAAACAAAGTAAAATCCCTAATTCATACTATTGAGACAATTTGGCATATTATTATCTATGCCTTTACCCACATATTTTAAATTTACATCTCATACCTTTTCAAACACCAGGACACATGACAAGATGGTACACACGATGTGTCAGGTGCAAGGTAATTACTTTCGCAGAAAATGCACAGCTCCTCTGGTGGGCATGTGGCATTAATGTTGCACTGGTCTGGAAGTTGAGCTGGGAATTCACCCGCTATGTCCTGCTAGGTCTTGGCATTCCCAGGTGGGTTCTGGGGTGCTCTGACTGGGACGAAAGGTCCACCTGACTGATTTGAGGTGGGGAGGAGGGCGATCAGGCCAGGAATTTTGTCATTCCCCACCTGGCAGGAAAAGGATGGGCTGGTATAACGAGTGAAAGGAGGTGTACCAGTCTATGGGTCCAGGCCTGAGCTATGCCTTGACCCTTTTTTGATTTTTTTAAACTGCCGGCACCTTTTCAGTTCATTAAAATTCAATGGGCATAGCCTGGGATAGCCTGGAGCAGTAGGAATTAACAGAGCTCTCTCTGGAATGTCAGAATTACTGGATTTCTCAGTCAGATAGCTAGCTGAGATGAAGTCTGATCATGTGGAGCTCAGCCGAAATTATAAAATTAGATGACCCTCCATCTACGTATAGAGAGCTTTTGCAAAATATTCAGGAAATTAGGAAAACAGTTTGAATTTTCGAAATAACTGTCAGCTAAACATAACTTGTGAGAAGTCAATTAGGATATTTCCTTTAAGAAATCGTGATTTTCGAATTGTACAAAGCTCTCATGGAACTGGCTGGCACTGCATTTAATTTTCTCTCTCTCCCTCTGAAAAAAGAGAAATAATTCTGAAGGGTCAGGCACTAAGACAAGGTAGAGATAAAGCTCATAAAGATTGCACTCCCCACGCTAAAGTCTTGAGACCCTACAAACATTTCTGAACCGGTAGCAGAAAATGGGCTGGTGCCCTGTGTACCCCAGCGGCCTCAGGCCAGCGTGACGACCAAGAGGGTAGGTGACCAACGTGACATAGAATAGACCCCCGACAGTGCAGAAGGAGGCCATACGGCCCATCGGGTTTGCACTGACCCTAGGAAAGAGCACCCTACCTAGGCCGACACTTCCACCGTATCCCCGTAACCCCACTAACCTTTGGGACACTAAGGGGCAATTTAACATGGCTAATCCACCTAACCTGCACATCTTTGGACTGTGAGAAGAAACCGGAGCACTCAAAGGAAACCCACACAGACACGGAGAGAAAGAGCAAACTCCACATAGACAGTGACCCGGGCCGGAATTGAACTCAGATGCCTGGAGCTGTGAGGCAGCAGTGCTAACGACTGTGCTGCAGTGCATTAGGTATTAGTGAGTACCTGTCCTGTATCCAGTGGTCAGAAATGTTTGAACAGGTGTTTGTCACTGGGTAAGCTACCAGTATCTAGAAATAAAGCTTATTAATGAGTGCTCGGAGACAGGGAGGGGACTGCCCTTGTGCTGTGGCAGTCTTGTCAAGCAAACGGCTTGTTCAAATATAAGATGGACCAGCAAGATGGAGGAAGAAGAGTGAAGAGTTCCCGAACCCTTCAGTTAGAGAGAAGAATGTTGCTATCACAAGCTACTGAGATCAACACACTCGGTGCCAATTGACGGTTGTCCTGGTTTCAACTGCTTTCAACTGTCAGTCGTTGTCAGCTTTTCATGTCTACTTCACTAATGCAGCGAATCTAAACTGTTTCTTCTTAATCATAGAATCATAGAATTTACAGTGCAGAAGGAGGCCATTCAGCCCATCGGGTCTGCACCGGCCATCAGGAAAGAGCACCCCACTTGAGCCCACGACTCCACCCTATCCCTGTAACCCAGCAACCTCACCTAACGTTTTTTGATACTGAGGGCAATTTACCATCGTCATTCCACCTAATCTGCACATCTTTGTACTGTGGGAGGAAACCGGAGCACCCGGAGGAAACCCACGCACACGCGGGGAGAACGTGCAGACTGCACAGACAGTGACCCAAGCCAGGAATCGAACCTGGGACCCTGGAGCTGTGAAGCAACTGTGCTAACCACTGTGCGACTGTGCCACCCAAATAATCACGCAAGTCAGTTTGGTGCGGTAGGTGTGATGCACGATCAATTGCACAAAGACTAAAGTTGGGTACAACTGTGGCTTTATTACAGTCAGATGTGTGGCCTCCTGCTGCAGCTGGCGAAATGGCAGGGCACTGGAGGTCATACATATTTATACAGTTCTCCGTGGGCGGAGCCAGCCGGCAGGAGCTACCGGCGAACCTGTAGTGCAGGTCCTACCTTACATCTCCTATTACAGTGGTTCACCACAAGGCGTTCTATTCTAAGGCCAAGACTGGCGGGGTAATAGAGAAAGACCTTTACACTGCATCTCACTGTATGGCACCTGACATGGACTAACTGCACAAGGCATGAACATGCATAGTTTGGCGTAACAAGTTATTTGGTGTAGCTTCCCAAGCAATTCAATAGGTCATACAAACCAGAAGGATAAAATTAGAGCCAATCCTTACATCTAATATTTATTTATAGAGTTACACGTCGCAAGCATGCAGCTCCTCACCTAACAACCAGAGTTTGTCTGTTCCTGTTTGTACTCTTTTGGGTGCAACTAAATAAACTAAATTAAACAAACAAAGAGACAATGAGGCAGAAGTGAATTCCCAGTTAATACCCCACTACCTGCAACAATTAAGTAACAAGATAGACCAGGAAAGTTTCAAATTCACTCCTCGTTTCTGTGGGACTGGGATTAAGACCAGATCGGACAAGGTTGGCAGAGCCTTTTCCCTAAACTATATTAGTTGGGTTTGTTTGGCAGCTTCACAGCCACTTTCACTGCTTTTTATTTTTGCTGTTAAGACAGAATTAAAGTTCTCAAACTGCCTCTAAAATGATGGGGGCTAAAGTCTCACTCTCTGCATGATTACTCCAGGTCTCTGGATTAATCTTACTCTAATATTTTATTAGTGTCACAAGTGGGCTTTCGTTCTTGATTGATTGTTTGATGTATTGTCACATGTACCGAAATACAGTGAAAAGTATTTTTCTGCGGCCAAAGGAACGAACACAGTAGACAAAAAGAATAAAACATTAACACTGCAATGTAGTTACTGTGAAAATCCCCTCGGCGTCACATTCCGACGCCTGTTCAGGTACGCTGAGGAAGAATTCAAAATGTCCAATTCACCTAACAGCATGTCTTTCGGGACTTGAGGGGGGAAACCGGAGCACCCGGAGGAAACCCACGCAGACACAGGGAGAACTCGCAGACTCTGCACAGACAGGGACCAAAGCCGGGAATCAAACCTGGGTCCCTGGCGCTGTGAAGCAACAGTGCTAACCACACAATCCGAGTATCATAACCATTGCACTACCTTACCCAGGATCTAGACTGCATAATGCTGCAGTTCAAAGGGGTTTGTTCAACCCTACATACATCGCAGCAGGCCATTCACAGCTCATCGTGCCTGATCAGTGAAAAAACTATCAATGGTCCCACTAAGTCCCTCTTTCCCTGGGCTCTGCAAATTTTTCCTTTTAAAGTTTGTATTCAATTCCTTTTTGGAAGTTATTGAATTTGCTTCCATCACCCTTTTAGGCAGTGTAATCCTGAGCACAGTAACTCTTTCCCCCCCAAAAAAACAGTTCGATCACTCCACACATGCTATGAATTATTTTCTCTCGGACTGACAGCTGAGAGCAAGCCTCCCCTATAGGAGTAATATTGTTAGGCTGGTAACCTGAATTGTGGATACGTACCACCAAAGTGCATGGACATAAAGTACTAAGCTTAATAAACTACCGTACAATTGTTTACAAATACTCGACTGCCTATCTTAGATACCTGCGGCTCCTGAACCCAAACTCTTACAACTTCGTACTCTGCTTTGATATGCGGCACCCAGGCCAGGCCCTCAGACCTGCAGATTTGGGGTCTCTGGTATTGAAAATCACTTGGAAGTGGAGGAGTTTCTTCCATTTAGCAGCATTGATGGGGCTTTGATGGCACTGAGGTGGCTCTGTTTTCTTTTATCAGGAAGGTGTGTCTGGAGGTTAGAAGCACAATACAGAGATTCTGTGGTTTAGCAGAATTGTGGAGGAGGAACTTGGGATGTGGCTGAAAGTGGATTTCAGCTCACAGTGAGCTTCGACAGGTGCTGTTTTTGGCCATTGTAGAGGCAAAGGATAAAAATACTGGGCCCTCTCCCGCCAAGCAGCAAAGTAAGAGGCTTGTCACCTCGACCAAAGGGCTACGATTAGATTTGTTTATTGTCACGTGTACCACGGTACAGTGAAAAATATTGTTCTGTGTACAGTTCAGACAGATCATTCCATACATTAAAAAAACCATAAATACACAATGTAAATACATAGGCACAGGTATTGGGTGAAGCGTACGGACTGTAGCACTACTCAATAGAGAGGATATGTGAAGAGATCAGAACAGTCCATAAGAGGGTGGTTTAAGAGTCTGGTAACAGCGGGGAAGAAGCTGTCCTTGAATCTGTTAGTGCGTGTTCTCAGACTTTTGTATCCCCTGCCTGATGGAAGAAGTTGGAAGAGTGACTAAGCCGGGTGGGAGGGGTCTTTGATTATGCTGCCCATTTTCCCCAGGCAACGGGAGGTGTAGATGAGTCAATGGATGGGAGGAGGGTTCGTGTAATGGACTGGGCTGTGTCCACGACTCTCTGTAGTTTCTTAAGGTCTTGGGCTGAGCAGTTGCCATGCCAGGCTGTGATGCAGCCCGATGGGACGACCGCCCCACCCTCCCCTGCCATTCAGACAAAATACATTTTTGTCTATGTTGAAGTTTTAGACTTGTATTGGTGTGTTGCTGTAACCATAGTTAATGGGTTCAATCAATATCACCCATTATACTTCTGAACGATTCAATATTCCAGTTAGAGAATTCATTCGACGTGGAAATTGATAAACTGAAATAAAAAGGAAGCTCCAGTTTAGCATTTGGGCTGATTTGCACCATTCATTGACAAGTGTCTTAAGCCATTTGGAGAGAGTTCTTGAATTAAATACTGACAAATGATTATTTTGGTTTAGTTAAATCATGAGTGGCATATTACCTGGTCACATATCAAGTGACAGGTCCTCATGCCAGAGGCAGTCACTTTGATTAACTGCTATTTCTGAGTTCTTTGAGGAGAGGGCAAGACTTTGACTGGATAAAGTCCTGTGACATTGATAGACCAATCTGCACAGGCAGAACCTCACGGACCTAAGTTGCAGCTTTCAAAGACAGAACATATACTGGGAGGCAATCAGAATACAAGTGTAATTTGCACAGCCAGTGACCAAAAAGCTGTCTGTATTTTAAACCCGGAACCAGACTAACGGGAAGAGATAAGCTGGCAGGTAGTCTTCTGTTTAAAAAGAATCTAAGTTGCAAATTTGCTCCTTGTGTGCCAAAATATATAAGGAAATAGACACACACTCGCTGTGTTTAACCATCCTTTCATTAATCACATATAAATGAAACCATTTATTAGTTTAAAGCTTGTGCCTTCATTTGGTGGAAGTATTTATTCAGTTCAGCATCCCTAAAGAGAGAATTAAATATGACAGCCTGTGGTACAGTGTAATAACCAGAATACAGGGTAAGGGTGATCTTTGATCATTCTCCCATTAATTTAGATTTTTGTGCACTGCACTTCAAACTGTTCAGACGGTGAAGTCAAGATGCTGAATAGAAAAAGTTATTTAATACAAAACCACAAAAATGAGACATGGACCTTGGGCCCGAGATGTTAAATATCCCATCTGCCTCTTCTGCCCACTCAGGTGCACATAAAAGGCCTTGTGTCATTGTTTGAAGAGGAGAGACAGCACTGGTGGCCTGGGTGCTATTCATCCTCAACCAATGAGCTAAATTCTTTGTTTGGGAGATTATGTTCTCCCGCCGGAGCTGAATTGAACTTGCGAGAGCGCAAATCAGGAAGCGATTCCCAATCCTCAGCGCTGCAACTTTATGCACGGTGAGGGTTGCGAGGGATTCCCGAGGGAATCCCTCTATCGAGCCGCCATTTTCATCTTCCTTCACGGTTGAGTAACTCTGAAGTAGACAGCTGTCAAACTAACCACAATGTTTATAAACATCAAGCTTTGATTGATAACTCCTTGACCATTTCAAAGAGAATTAAGTGCTTTCCAATCACCTTCATAGTTGAGTGATTTTATAGCAGTCAGCTAGAAACTGTAACACTTAAGTCTGTTTGAAGTGGTCCAGGAGCTGTCAATCAATGCTTCATGTTTAGAAACATTGCAGTGAGACCAATTCAGATTTACTCAACTGTGAAGGAAGATGAATGGAAAATGCTGACAGCTGGATGTGTGGAAGCTGTTGATCAAAGCCTGGTAAAATCAATATCAAAGAGAAATGAATGAATGGCTTGCAGATCAAAGATCTGAGGGCATTTAAACCCTGCTGACTGGTCTTCTGAGCCAGCAGGTGTATTATCAACGTGAGTATTAAAGTAGTGATGTTTTATACTGCCTCTGTCTGGACTGCTCTCTAGCTTCCAGTAATGGGTCTCTTCTGCGGACTTCTTGACAGGAGTTTCCCTTCTGGGAGGCTTCCTGACGGCGGTCTCTTTTCTAGGGGCTTCCAGACAGGAGTCTCTCTTCTCGGGTGGCTTCCGAGTACTGGATAAGTACTTGGAACTACGATGTTGTGACCATTACGGAGACATAGGTTTTACAGGGGCAGGATGTTCCGTGGTTTAGATGTTTTAAGAAGAATAGGGAGGGAGGTAAAAGAGGAGGGGGAGTGGCATTGTAAATTAAGGAGTGAATCACAGCTGCAGAAAAAGAGGTAGTCGAGGAGGGTTTGTCTACTGAGTCAGGATGGGTGGAAGTCAGAAACAAGAAAGGAGCAGTCACTTTATTGGGAGTTTTCTATAGACCTCCCAATAGCAGCAGAGGGTTGGAGGAACAGATTGGGTAGCAGATCTTGGAAAGGTGCAGGCGTAACAGAGTTGTTGTCATGGGTGACTTCAACTTCCCTAACATTGACTGTAATCTCCTTACTGAAAATGGTTTGGATGGAGCAGATTTTGTCAGGTGTGTACAAGAAGGTTTCCTGACTCAATATGTAGATAGGCCGACTAGAGGGTGTTGTGTTATGCTGCTTCGGATAACACAGGCTGCTACTTGATGCAGTCTTAACTAAAGGATGCTCCAGACTCTGAAATGAGTTCAACGTGTCTATTGAACTATTAACACAGTTCTCAAATGAGTTTGACTCTCTACTAATCTAACTGTAGTAACTCAGTCTAACTGTACCAGCTTGCTCGAAGCCACGTGCTGGGGTGTGATGCTGCTGATCAACCCTGTCTAACTCTCTAGATGTCTGTCTGTGGAAAGAGGCAGGGTGTGAGTGCCTCATCCCTTTTATAGTGTTTATGTCATGCCCCCTTGTGGTGATGCCACCTCTGATTGTCCTGACTGCCATTGGTTGTGTCCTATTCTGAGTGTTCATTGGTTGCACCAGCTGTCAGTTTTGCACTGAGTGCTGAATTTGGTGCATTTGAGTGCTATAGTAAGAGTTTGGTGACCGAGGGAGTATAAGATTTCATTTTTATCTAAAGTTTAGTCTTTCTTTTATTTAATTAATTAACTTAAAAGTTGCTGTTTGGTTTAGAAGAAGGTGAATTTTCAATCAGTTTTAAACAAGCTTCTACTTGTAGGCATTTGCAGCTGGAGCTTGTTAATAAGTTAATTGGATTAGGCCAGTTTTCAGAGGCTAGATTCACAGTATAAAAGTGATCCCCTGGTGCAGACTTTGTTTGCACTGAGTACTGAATTTGGTGCAATTGAGTGCTATAATGAGAGTTTGGTGACTGAGGGAGTGCTGAATTTGGTGCATTTGAGTGCTATAGTAAGAGTTTGGTGACCGAGGGAGTGCTGAATTTGGTGCATTTGAGTGCTATAGTAAGAGTTTGGAGACCGAGGGAGTTAGGTGAGGAGGGAGTAAGGTGCTCCTTTCATTTTGTTTCCGACATTTCCGCAAAGAGTGAGAAGAGAGCCAGGAGTTTACAGAAAGTGTAGCTGACTGGGAACAGAGTCGGAGGGCGGAGATCTAGTTAGTCCACAGGGCAGCTATATTCTGTCAGGTAAGAGGGGATGGAGGCTAGGCCAGTTGCATGCTCCTCCTGTAGGATGTGGGTGGTGAGGGATACCACCGGTGTCCCCACTGACTATACCTGTGGGAAGTGCACCCAACTTCAGCTCCTCAAAGACCTTGTTAGGGAACTGGAGCTGAAGCTGGATGAACTTCGGATCATCCGGGAGGCAGAGGGGGTGATTGAGAAGAGTTACAGGGAGGTAACCACACCCAAGGTACAGGACAAGAATAGCTGGGTTACAGTCAGGGGGAAAAAAACAAACAGGCAGACAGTGCAGGGATCCCTCGTGGCCGTTCCCCTTCAAAACAAGTATACCATTTTGGATGCTGTTGGGGGGGGATGACCTACCGGGGGAAGGCCCTAGCGGCCAGGTCTCTGGCACTGAGTCTGGCTCTGGGGCTCAGAAGGGAAGGGGGGGGAATAGAAAAGCAATAGTTGTAGGAGATACAATGGTTAGGGGAATAGATAGGAGATTCTGTGGTCGCGAACGAGACTCCCAGAAGGTATGTTGCCTCCCGGGTGCCAGGGCCAGGGATGTCTCGGATCGTGTCTTCAGGATCCTTAAGGTAGAGGGTGAGCAGCCAGAAGTCGTGGTGCACATTGGTACCAACGACATAGGTGGGAAAAGGGGTGTGGAGGTAATAAACAAGTTTGGGGAGTTAGGCTGGAAGTTAAAAGCCAGGACAGACAGAATTGTCATCTCTGGTTTGTTGCCGGTGCCACGTGATAGCGAGGCTAGGAATAGGGAGAGAGTGCAGCTGAACACGTGGCTGCAGGAATGGTGTAGGAGGGAGGGCTTCAGGTATTTGGATAATTGGAGCGCATTCTGGGGAAGGTGGGACCTGTACAAACAGGACAGGTTGCATCTGAACCAGAGGGGCACCAATATCCTGGGAGGGAGGTTTTCTAGTACTCTTCGGGAGGGTTTAAACTAATTTGGCAGGGGAATGGGAACCGGATTTGTAGTCCAGCAACTAAGGTAGCCGATATTCAGGACGCCAAAGCGTGTAATGAGGCAGTGGGGAAAGGAACACTGACAAAGGAGAGTACCTGCAGGCACGGAGATGGGTTGAAGTGTGTATACTTCAACGCAAGAAGCATCAGGAATAAGGTGGGCGAACTTAAGGCATGGATCGGTACTTGGGACTACGATGTGGTGGCCATCACGGAAACTTGGATAGAAGAGGGGCAGAAATGGTTGTTGGAGGTCCCTGGTTATAGATGTTTCAATAAGATTAGGGAGGGTGGTAAAAGAGGTGGGGGAGGGGTGGCATTGTTAATTAGAGATTGTATAACAGCTGCAGAAAGGTAGTTCAAGGAGTATCACCCTACTGAGGTAGTATGGGTTGAAGTCAGAAATAGGAAAGGAGCAGTCACCTTGTTAGGCGTTTTCTATAGGCCCCCCAATAGTAGCAGAGATGTGGAGGAACAGATTGGGAAACAGATTTTGGAAAGGTGCAGAAGTCACAGGGTAGTAGTCATGGGTGACTTTAACTTCCCAAATATTGAGTGGAAACTCTTTAGATCAAATAGTTTGGATGGGGTGGTGTTTGTGCAGTGTGTCCAGGAAGCTTTTCTAACACAGTATGTAGATTGTCTGACCAGAGGAGGGGCAATATTGGATTTAGTACTTGGTAATGAACCAGGGCAAGTGATAGATTTGTTAGTGGGGGAGCATTTTGGAGATAGTGACCACAATTCTGTGACTTTCACTTTAGTAATGGAGAGGGATAGGTGTGTGCAACAGAGCAAGGTTTACAATTGGGGGAAGGGTAAATACGATGTTGTCAGACAAGAATTGAAGTGCATAAGTTGGGAACATAGGCTGTCAGGGAAGGACACAAGTGAAATGTGGAACTTGTTCAAGGAACAGGTACTATGTGTCCTTGATATGTATGTCCCTGTCAGGCAGGGAAGAGATGGTCGAGTGAGGGAACCATGGTTGACAAGAGAGGTTGAATGTCTTGTTAAGAGGAAAAAGGAGACTTATGTAAGGCTGAGGAAACAAGGTTCAGACAGGGCATTGGAGGGATACAAGATAGCCAGGAGGGAACTGAAGAAAGGGATTAGGAGAGCTAAGAGAGGGCATGAACAATCTTTGGCGGGTAGGATCAAGGAAAACCCCAAGACCTTTTACACATATGTGAGAAATATGAGAATGACTAGAGCGAGGGTAGGTCCGATCAAGGACAGTAGCGGGAGATTGTGTATTGAGTCTGAAGAGATAGGAGAGGCCTTGAACGAGTACTTTTCTTCTGTATTTACAAATGAGAGGGGTGATATTGTTGGAGAGGACAGTGTGAAACAGATTGGTAAGCTCGAGGAAATACTTGTTAGGAAGGAAGATGTGTTGGGCATTTTGAAAAATTTGAGGATAGACAAGTCCCCCGGGCCTGATGGGATATATCCAAGGATTCTATGGGAAGCAAGAGATGAAATTGCAGAGCCGTTGGCAATGATCTTTTCGTCCTCACTGTCAACAGGGGTGGTACCAGGGGATTGGAGAGTGGCGAATGTCGTGCCCCTATTCAAAAAAGGGACTAGGGATAACCCTGGGAATTACAGGCCAGTTAGTCTTACTTCGGTGGTAGGCAAAGTAATGGAAAGGGTACTGAAGGATAGGATTTCTGAGCATCTGGAAAGGCACTGCTTGATTAGGGATAGTCAGCACGGATTTGTGAGGAGTAGGTCTTGCCTTGCAAGTCTTATTGAATTCTTTGAGGAGGTGACCAAGCATGTGGATGAAGGTAAAGCAGTGGATGTAGTGTACATGGATTTTAGTAAGGCATTTGATAAGGTTACCCATGGTAGGCGTCTGCAGAAAGTAAGGAGGCATGGGATAGTGGGAAATTTGGCCAGTTGGATAACGAACTGGCTAACCGATAGAAGTCAGAGAGTGGTGGTGGATGGCAAATATTCAGCCTGGATCCCAGTTACCAGTGGCGGACCGCAGGGATCAGTTCTGGGTCCTCTGCTGTTTGTGATTTTCATTAATGACTTGGATGAGGGAGTTGAAGGGTGGGTCAGTAAATTTGCAGACGATACGAAGATTGGTGGAGTTGTGGATAGTAAGGAGGGCTGTTGTCGGCTGCAAAGAGACATAGATAGGATGCAGAACTGGGCTGAGAAGTGGCAGATGGAGTTTAACCCTGAAAAGTGTGAGGTTGTCCATTTTGGAAGGACAAATATGAATGCGGAATACAGGGTTAACGGTAGAGTTCTTGGCAATGTGGAGGAGCAGAGCGATCTTGGGGTCTATGTTCATACATCTTTGAAAGTTGCCACTCAAGGGGATAGAGCTGTGAAGAAGGCTTATGGTGTGCTCGCGTTCATTAACAGAGGGATTGAATTTAAGAGCCGTGAGGTGATGATGCAGCTGTACAAAACTTTCGTAAGGCCACATTTGGAGTACTGTGTACAGTTCTGGTCGCCTCATTTTAGGAAGGATGTGGAAGCTTTGGAAAAGGTGCAAAGGAGATTTACCAGGATGTTGCCTGGAATGGAGAGTAGGTCTTACGAGGAAAGGTTGAGGGTGCTAGGCCTTTTCTCATTAGAACGGAGAAGGATGAGGGGCGACTTGATAGAGGTTTATAAGATGATCAGGGGAATAGATAGAGTAGACAGTCAGAAACGTTTTCCCCGGGTGGAACAAACCATTACAAGGGGACATAAATTTAAGGTGAAAGGTGGAAGATGTAGGAGGGATATCAGAGGTAGGTTCTTTACCCAGAGATTAGTGGGGGCATGGAATGCACTGCCTGTGGAAGTAGTTGAGTCGGAAACATTAGGGACCTTCAAGCAGCTATTGGATAGGTATATGGATTACGGTAAAATGATATAGTGTAGATTTATTTGTTCTTAAGGGCAGCACGGTAGCATTGTGGATAGCACAATTGCTTCACAGCTCCAGGGTCCCAGGTTCGATTCCGGCTTGGATCACTGTCTGTGCGGAGTCTGCACATCCTTCCCGTGTCTGCGTGGGTTTCCTCCGGGTGCTCCGGTTTCCTCCCACAGTCCAAAGATGTGCAGGTTAGGTGGATTGGCCATGGTAAATTGCCCTTAGTGTCCAAAATTGCCCTTGGTGTTGGGTGGAGGTGTTGAGTTTGGGTAGGATGCTCTTTCCAAGAGCTGGTGCAGACTCAAAGGGGTGAATGGCCTCCTTCTGCACTGTAAATTCAATGATAATCTATGATTAATCTAGGACAAAGGTTCGGCACAACATCGTGGGCCGAAGGGCCTGTTCTGTGCTGTATTTTGCTAAGTTCTATGCATGTTTGCATATAATGACATCTTCCCCCCCCCCCTTTTTTTTAGATGTATATACATGTGACTGTGTCTGTCTAATGTGACTGACTGAGGGTCTCTGAGGCTTGCGTCTGATCCTCGTCAACCGCCAGAGAGGTGGTGGAGGGGATGACGCGAATGGGAGGCACGACTGGTGGTTCGTGGTTCTAGATGTCTGGAGGTGACAATTCGACATGTGGAAATGGAGGGGAAAGTGGTTGTGGGCAAGCAACTTTTCGCAGTGTCCTTCGATTCCTTCGCACAATGGAGCCATCAGCCATACGTATGACATAGGATCTGGGTGCGGAGAGCGGTGAACCCAGTAGAAAGCAGAGTGGGAGGAGAACGGCGAACCTAGTATAAAGATGAGCGGGAGGAGAGCGGTAAACCCAGTTCAAGCAGAGTGGGAGGAGAGTGGTGAACCCAGTATGAAGCAGAGCAGGAGGAGAGCGGTGAACCCAGTATAAAGCAGAGCGGGAGGAGATCGGTGAACCAAATATCAAGCAGTGTGGGAGGAGAGCGGTGAACCCAGTATAAAGCAGAGTGGGAGGAGAGCGGTGAACCCAGTAAAAAGCAGAGTGGGAGGAGAGCGGTGAACCCAGTATAAAGCAGAGCGGGAGGAGATCGGTGAACCCAGTATGAAGCAGAGCGGGAGGAGAGCGGTGAACCCAGTATAAAGCAGAGTGGGAGCAGAGCGGTGAACCCAGTATAAAGCAGAGCGGGAGGAGAGCGGTGAACCCAGTAAAAAGCAGAGTGGGAGGAGAGCGATGAACCCAGTATAAAGCAGAGCGGGAGGAGATCGGTGAACCCAGTATGAAGCAGAACGGGAGGAGAGCGGTGAATCCAGTATGAAGCAGAACGGGAGGAGAGTGGTGAACCCAGTATAAAGCAGAGTGGGAGGAGAGCGGTGAACCCAGTATAAAGCAGAGCGGGAGGAGAGTGGTGAACCCAGTATAAAGCAGAGTGGGAGGAGCGGTGAACCCAGTATGAAGCAGAGCAGGAGGAGAGCGGTGAACCCAGTATAAAGCAGAGCGGGAGGAGAGTGGTGAACCCAGTATAAAGCAGAGTGGGAGGAGCGGTGAACCCAGTATGAAGCAGAGCGGGAGGAGAGTGGTGAACCCAGTATAAAGCAGAGTGGGAGGAGAGCGGTGAACCCAGTATAAAGCAGAGCGGGAGGAGAGTGGTGAACCCAGTATAAAGCAGAGTGGGAGGAGAGCCGTGAACCCAGTATAAAGCAGAGTGGGAGGAGCGGTGAACCCAGTATGAAGCAGAGCAGGAGGAGAGCGGTGAACTCAGTATAAAGCAGAGTGGGAGGAGAGCGGTGAACCCAGTATAAAGCAGAGCGGGAGGAGATCGGTGAACCCAGTATGAAGCAGAACGGGAGGAGAGCGGTGAATCCAGTATAAAGCAGAGTGGGAGGAGAGCGGTGAACCTAGTATGAAGCAGAACGGGAGGAGAGCGGTGAACCCAGTATAAAGCAGAGCGGGAGGAGAGCGGTGAACCCAGTATAAAGCAGAGTGGGAGGAGAGCGGTGAACCCAGTATAAAGCAGAGCGGGAGGAGAGTGGTGAACCCAGTATGAAGCAGAGTGGGAGGAGAGCGGTGAACCCTGTATAAAGCAGTGAGGGAGGAGAGCGGTGAACCCAGTATAAAGCAGAGCGGGAGGAGAGTGGTGAACCCAGTATGAAGCAGAGTGGGAGGAGAGCGGTGAACCCAGTATGAAGCAGTGCGGGAGGAGAGCGGTGAACCCAGTACAAAGCAGAGTGAGAGGAGAGCGGTGAGCCCAGTATTAAGCAGAGTGGGAGGAGAGCAGGGAACTCAGTATAAAGCAGAGCGGGAGGAGAGCAGTGAACCCAGTATAAAGCAGAGTGGGAGGAGAGCGGTGAACCCAATATAAAGCAGAGTGGGTGGAGAGCGGTGAACCCAGTATAATGCAGAGCGGGAGGAGAGCGGGGAACCCAGTATAAAGCAGATTTGGAGGAGAGCGGTGAACCCCGTATAAAGCAGAGTGATAGGAGAGCAGTGAACCCAGTATGAAGCAGAGTGGGAGGAGAGCAGGGAACTCAGTATAAAGCAGAGTGGGAGGAGAGCAGTGAACTCAGTATAAAGCAGAGTGGGAGGAGAGCAGTGAACCCAGTATAAAGCAGAGTGGGAGGAGAGCAGTGAACTCAGTATAAAGCAGAGCGGGAGGAGAGCGATGAACCGAGTATAAAGCAGAGTGGGAGGAGAGCGGTGAACCCAGAATAAAGCAGAGCGGGAGGAGAGCGGTGAACTCAGTATAAAGCAGAGCGGGAGGAGACCGGTGAACTCAAAATAAAGCAGAGCGGGAGGAGAGCGATGAACCGAGTATAAAGCAGAGCGGGAGGAGAGCGGTGAACCCAGTATAAAGCAGAGCGGGAGGAGAGCGGTGAACTCAGTATAAAGCAGAGTGGGAGGAGCGGTGAACTCAGTATATAGCAGAGCGGGAGGAGAGCGGTGAACTCAGTATAAAGCAGAGTGGGAGGAGCGGTGGACTCAGTATAAAGCAGAGCAGGAGGAGAGCGGTGAACCGAGTATAAAGCAGAGTGGGAGGAGAGCGATGAACGCAGTATAAAGCAGAGTGGGAGGAGAGCGGTGAACCCAGTATAAAGCAGAGTGGGAGGAGCGGTGAACTCAGTATAAAGCAGAGCGGGAGGAGAGCAGTGAACTCAGTATATAGCAGAGCGGGAGGAGAGCGGTGAACTCAGTATAAAGCAGAGTGGGAGGAGCGGTGGACTCAGTATAAAGCAGAGCAGGAGGAGAGCGGTGAACCGAGTATAAAGCAGAGTGGGAGGAGAGCGATGAACCCAGTATAAAGCAGAGTGGGAGGAGAGCGGTGAACCCAGTATAAAGCAGAGTGGGAGGAGCGGTGAACTCAGTATATAGCAGAGCGGGAGGAGAGCGGTGAACCCAGTATATAGCAGAGCGGGAGGAGAGCGGTGAACCCAGTATAAAGCAGAGTGGGAGGAGAGCGGTGAACCCAGTATAAAGCAGAGTGGGTGGAGAGCGGTGACCTCAGTATAAAGCAGAGCGGGAGGAGAGCGGTGAACCCAGTATAAAGCAGAGTGGGAGGAGAGCGGTGAACCCAGTTTGAAGCAGAGCGGGAGGAGAGCGGTGAACCCAGTATAAAGCAGAGTGGGAAGAGAGCGGTGAACATTGTATCAAGCAGAGTGGGAGAAGAGCGGTGAACCCAGTATAAAGCAGAGCGGTAGGAGAGTGGTGAACCCAGTACGAAGCAGAGCGGGAGAAGAGCGGTGAACCCTGTATAAAGCAGAGTGGGAGGAGAGCGATGAACCCAGTATGAAGCAGAGCAGGAGGAGAGCGGTGAACCCAATATAAAGCAGAGCGGTGAACTCAGTATAAAGCAGAGTGGGAGGAAAGCGGTGAACCCAGAATAAAGCAGAGCGGGAGGAGAGGGGTGAACCCAATATAAAGCAGAGCGGGAGGAAAGCGGTGAACTCAGTGTAAAGCAGAGTGGGAGGAGAGCGGTGAACTCAGTATAAAGCAGAGTGGGAGGAGAGCGGTGAACCCAGTACGAAGCAGAGCAGGAGGAGAGCGGTGAACCCAGTATAAAGCAGAGTGGGAGGAGAGCGGTGAACCCAGTATGAAGCAGAGCGGGAGGAGACCGGTGAACCCAGTATAAAGCAGAGCGGGAGGATAGTGGTGAACCCAGTATGAAGCAGAGTGGGAGGAGAGCGGTGAACCCAGTATAAAGCAGAGCGGGAATGGAGCGGTGAACCCAGTATAAAGCAGAACGGGAGGAGAGCGGTGAACCCAGTATAAAGCAGAGCGGGAGGAGAGCGGTGAACCCAGTATAAAGCAGAGTGGGAGGAGAGCGGTGAACCCAGTATAAAGCAGAGCGGGAGGAGAGCGGTGAACCCAGTATAAAGCAGAGTGGGAGGAGAGCAGTGAACTCAGTATAAAGCAGAGCGGGAGGAGAGCATTGAACCCAGTGTAATGCAGAGTGGGAGGAGAGCGGTGAACCCAGCATGAAGCAGAGCGGGAGGAGAGCGGTGAACCCAGTATAAAGCAGAGTGGGAGGAGACCGGTGAACCCAGTATAAAGCAGAGCGGGAGGAGAGTGGTGAACCCAGTATGAAGCAGAGTGTGAGGATAGCGGTGAACCCAGTATAAAGCAGAGTGGGAGGAGAGCGGTGAACCCAGTATAAAGCAGAGTGGGAGGAGAGCGGTGAACCCAGTATAAAGCAGAGCGGGAGGAGAGCGGTGAACTCAGTATAAAGCAGAGTGGGAGGAGCGGTGAACCCAGTATAAAGCAGAGTGGGTGGAGAGCGTTGAACCGAGTATAAAGCATAGCGGGAGGAGAGCGTTGAACCCAGTGTAATGCAGAGTGGGAGGAGAGCAGTGAACTCAGTATAAAGCAGAGCGGGAGGAGAGCATTGAACCCAGTGTAATGCAGAGTGGGAGGAGAGCGGTGAACCCAGCATGAAGCAGAGCGGGAGGAGAGCGGTGAACCCAATATAAAGCAGAGTGGGAGGAGAGCGGTGAACCCAGTATAAAGCAGAGTGGGAGGAGAGCGGTGAACCCAGTATAAAGCAGAGCGGGAGGAGAGCGGTGAACCCAATATAAAGCAGAGTGGGAGGAGAGCGGTGAACCCAGTATAAAGCAGAGTGGGAGGAGAGCGGTGAACCCAGTATAAAGCAGAGTGGGAGGAGAGCGGTGAACCCAGTATAAAGCAGAGCGGGAGGAGAGCAGTGAACCCAGTATAAAGCAGAGTGGGAGGAGAGCGGTGAACCCAGTATGAAGCAGAACGGGAGGAGAGCGGTGAACCCAGTATAAAGCAGAGCGGGAGGAGAGCGGTGAACCCAGTATAAAGCAGAGTGGGAGGAGAGCGGTGAACCCAGTATAAAGCAGAGCGGGAGGAGAGTGGTGAACCCAGTATGAAGCAGCGTTGGAGGAGAGCGGTGAACCCTGTATAAAGCAGTGAGGGAGGAGAGCGGTGAACCCAGTATAAAGCAGAGCGGGAGGAGAGTGGTGAACCCAGTATGAAGCAGAGTGGGAGGAGAGCGGTGAACCCAGTATGAAGCAGTGCGGGAGGAGAGCGGTGAACCCAGTACAAAGCAGAGTGAGAGGAGAGCGGTGAGCCCAGTATTAAGCAGAGTGGGAGGAGAGCGGTGAACCCAGTATAAAGCAGAGTGGGAGGAGAGCAGGGAACTCAGTATAAAGCAGAGCGGGAGGAGAGCAGTGAACCCAGTATAAAGCAGAGTGGGAGGAGAGCGGTGAACCCAATATAAAGCAGAGTGGGTGGAGAGCGGTGAACCCAGTATAATGCAGAGCGGGAGGAGAGCGGGGAACCCAGTATAAAGCAGATTTGGAGGAGAGCGGTGAACCCCGTATAAAGCAGAGTGATAGGAGAGCAGTGAACCCAGTATGAAGCAGAGTGGGAGGAGAGCAGGGAACTCAGTATAAAGCAGAGTGGGAGGAGAGCAGTGAACTCAGTATAAAGCAGAGTGGGAGGAGAGCAGTGAACCCAGTATAAAGCAGAGTGGGAGGAGAGCAGTGAACTCAGTATAAAGCAGAGCGGGAGGAGAGCGATGAACCGAGTATAAAGCAGAGTGGGAGGAGAGCGGTGAACCCAGAATAAAGCAGAGCGGGAGGAGAGCGGTGAACTCAGTATAAAGCAGAGCGGGAGGAGACCGGTGAACTCAAAATAAAGCAGAGCGGGAGGAGAGCGATGAACCGAGTATAAAGCAGAGCGGGAGGAGAGCGGTGAACCCAGTATAAAGCAGAGCGGGAGGAGAGCGGTGAACTCAGTATAAAGCAGAGTGGGAGGAGCGGTGAACTCAGTATATAGCAGAGCGGGAGGAGAGCGGTGAACTCAGTATAAAGCAGAGTGGGAGGAGCGGTGGACTCAGTATAAAGCAGAGCAGGAGGAGAGCGGTGAACCGAGTATAAAGCAGAGTGGGAGGAGAGCGATGAACCCAGTATAAAGCAGAGTGGGAGGAGAGCGGTGAACCCAGTATAAAGCAGAGTGGGAGGAGCGGTGAACTCAGTATAAAGCAGAGCGGGAGGAGAGCAGTGAACTCAGTATATAGCAGAGCGGGAGGAGAGCGGTGAACTCAGTATAAAGCAGAGTGGGAGGAGCGGTGGACTTAGTATAAAGCAGAGCAGGAGGAGAGCGGTGAACCGAGTATAAAGCAGAGTGGGAGGAGAGCGATGAACCCAGTATAAAGCAGAGTGGGAGGAGAGCGGTGAACCCAGTATAAAGCAGAGTGGGAGGAGCGGTGAACTCAGTATAAAGCAGAGCGGGAGGAGAGCGGTGAACCCAGTATATAGCAGAGCGGGAGGAGAGCGGTGAACCCAGTATAAAGCAGAGTGGGAGGAGAGCGGTGAACCCAGTATAAAGCAGAGTGGGTGGAGAGCGGTGACCTCAGTATAAAGCAGAGCGGGAGGAGAGCGGTGAACCCAGTATAAAGCAGAGTGGGAGGAGAGCGGTGAACCCAGTTTGAAGCAGAGCGGGAGGAGAGCGGTGAACCCAGTATAAAGCAGAGTGGGAAGAGAGCGGTGAACATTGTATCAAGCAGAGTGGGAGAAGAGCGGTGAACCCAGTATAAAGCAGAGCGGTAGGAGAGTGGTGAACCCAGTACGAAGCAGAGCGGGAGAAGAGCGGTGAACCCTGTATAAAGCAGAGTGGGAGGAGAGCGGTGAACCCAGTATAAAGCAGAGTGGGAGGAGAGCGATGAACCCAGTATGAAGCAGAGCAGGAGGAGAGCGGTGAACCCAATATAAAGCAGAGCGGTGAACTCAGTATAAAGCAGAGTGGGAGGAAAGCGGTGAACCCAGAATAAAGCAGAGCGGGAGGAGAGGGGTGAACCCAATATAAAGCAGAGCGGGAGGAAAGCGGTGAACTCAGTGTAAAGCAGAGTGGGAGGAGAGCGGTGAACTCAGTATGAAGCAGAGTGGGAGGAGAGCGGGGAACCCAGTACGAAGCAGAGCAGGAGGAGAGCGGTGAACCCAGTATAAAGCAGAGTGGGAGGAGAACGGTGAACCCAGTATGAAGCAGAGCGGGAGGAGACCGGTGAACCCAGTATAAAGCAGAGCGGGAGGATAGTGGTGAACCCAGTATGAAGCAGAGTGGGAGGAGAGCGGTGAACCCAGTATAAAGCAGAGCGGGAATGGAGCGGTGAACCCAGTATAAAGCAGAACGGGAGGAGAGCCGGGAACCCAGTATAAAGCAGAGCGGGAGGAGAGCGGTGAACCCAGTATAAAGCAGAGTGGGTGGAGAGCGTTGAACCGAGTATAAAGCAGAGCGGGAGGAGAGCGTTGAACCGAGTGCAATGCAGAGTGGGAGGAGAGCAGTGAACTCAGTATAAAGCAGAGCGGGAGGAGAGCATTGAACCCAGTGTAATGCAGAGTGGGAGGAGAGCGGTGAACCCAGCATGAAGCAGAGCGGGAGGAGAGCGGTGAACCCAATATAAAGCAGAGTGGGAGGAGAGCGGTGAACCCAGTATAAAGCAGAGTGGGAGGAGAGCGGTGAACCCAGTATAAAGCAGAGCGGGAGGAGAGCGGTGAACCCAATATAAAGCAGAGTGGGAGGAGAGCGGTGAACCCAGTATAAAGCAGAGTGGGAGGAGAGCGATGAACCCAGTATAAAGCAGAGCAGGAGGGGAGCGGTGAACCCAGTATGAAGCAGAGTGGGAGGAGAGCGATGAACCCAGTATAAAGCAGAGCAGGAGGAGAGCGGTGAACCCAGTATGAAGCAGAGTGGGAGGAGAGTGGTGAACCCAGTATAAAGCAGAGTGGGAGGAGAGCGGTGAACCCTGTATAAAGCAGTGAGGGAGGAGAGCGGTGAACCCAGTATGAAGCAGAGTGGGAGGAGAGTGGTGAACCCAGTATGAAGCAGAGTGGGAGGAGAGTGGTGAACCCAGTATGAAGCAGAGTGGGAGGAGAGCGGTGAACCCAGTATGAAGCAGTGCGGGAGGAGAGCGGTGAACCCAGTACAAAGCAGAGTGAGAGGAGAGCGGTGAACCCAGTATAAAGTAGAGTGGGAGGAGCAGTGAACCCAGTATAAAGCAGAGCGGGAGGAGAGCGGTGAACCCAGTATGAAGCAGAGTGGGAGGAGAGCGGTGAACCCAATATAAAGCAGAGTGGGTGGAGAGCGGTGAACCCAGAATAAAGCAGATTTGGAGGAGAGCGGTGAACCCAGTATAAAGCAGAGTGGGAGGTGAGCGGTGAACTCTGTATAAAGCAGAGTGAGAGGAGAGCAGTGAACCCAGTATGAAGCAGAGTGGGAGGAGAGCAGGGAACTCAGTATAAAGCAGAGTGGGAGGAGAGCAGTGAACCCAGTATAAAGCAGAGTGGGAGGTGAGGGGTGAACCCAGTATAAAGCAGAGTGGGAGGTGAGCGGTGAACCCAGTATAAAGCAGAGTGGGAGGAGAGCGGTGAACCCAGAATAAAGCAGAGCGGGAGGAGAGCGGTGAACTCAGTATAAAGCAGAGCGGGAGGAGACCGGTGAACTCAAAATAAAGCAGAGCGGGAGGAGAGCGATGAACCCAGTATAAAGCAGAGCGGGAGGAGAGCGGTGAACCCAGTATAAAGCAGAGCGGGAGGAGAGCGGTGAACCCAGTATAAAGCAGAGTGGGAGGAGAGCGGTGAACTCAGTATAAAGCAGAGTGGGAGGAGCGGTGAACTCAGTATATAGCAGAGCGGGAGGAGAGCGGTGAACTCAGTATAAAGCAGAGTGGGAAGAGAGCGGTGAACACTGTATGAAGCAGATTTGGAGGAGAGCGGTGAACCCAGTATAAAGCAGAGTGAGAGGAGAGCAGTGAACCCAGTATAAAGCAGAGCGGAGGAGAGCGGTGAACCCAGTATAAATCAGAGTGGGAGGAGAGCCGTGAACCTAGTATGAATTAGAGCAGGAGGAGAGCGGTGAACCCAGTATAAAGCAGAGTGGGAGGAGAGCCGTGAACCCAGTATAAAGCAGAGTGGGAGGAGAGTGGTGAACCCAGTATGACGCAGAGCGGGAGGAGCGGTGAACCCAGTATAAAGCAGAGTGGGAGCATAGCGGTGAACCCAGTATAAAGCAGAGCGGGAGGAGAGGGGTGAACTCAGTATAAAGCAGAGCAGGAGGAGAGCGGTGAACCCAGTATAAAGCAGAGTGGGAGGAGAGCGGTGACCCCAGTATAAAGCAGAGCGGGAGGAGAGCGATGAACCCAGTATAAAGCAGAGTGGGAGGAGAGCGGTGAACCCAGTATGAAGCAGAGCGGGAGGAGAGCGGTGAACCCAGTATGAAGCAGAGCAGGAGGAGAGCGGTGAACCCAGAATAAAGCAGAGTGGGAGGAGAGCGGTGAACCCAGTATAAAGCAGAGCGGGGTACCCAGTATAAAGCAGAGCAGGAGGAGAGCGGTGAACCCAGTATAAAGCAGAGCAGGAGGAGAGCGGTGAACCCAGTATGAAGCAGAGTGGGAGGAGAGCGGTGAACCCAGTATGAAGCAATGCGGGAGGAGAGCGGTGAACCCAGTACAAAGCAGAGTGATAGGAGAGCGGTGAACCCAGTATAAAGCAGAGCGGGAGGAGAGCGGTGAACTCAGTATAAAGCAGAGTGGGAGGAGAGCGGTGAACACAGTATAAAGTAGAGTGGGAGGAGCAGTGAACCCAGTATAAAGCAGAGCGGGTGGAGAGCGGTGAACCCAATATAAAGCAGAGCGGGAGGAAAGCGGTGAACTCAGTGTAAAGCAGAGTGGGAGGAGAGCGGTGAACTCAGTATAAAGCAGAGTGGGAGGAGAGCGGTGAACCCAGTACGAAGCAGAGCAGGAGGAGAGCGGTGAACCCAGTATAAAGCAGAGTGGGAGGAGAGCGGTGAACCCAGTATGAAGCAGAGCGGGAGGAGACCGGTGAACCCAGTATAAAGCAGAGCGGGAGGAGAGTGGTGAACCCAGTATGAAGCAGAGTGGGAGGAGAGCGGTGAACCCAGTATAAAGCAGAGCGGGAATGGAGCGGTGAACCCAGTATAAAGCAGAACGGGAGGAGAGCGGTGAACCCAGTATAAAGCATAGCGGGAGGAGAGCGGTGAACCCAGTATAAAGCAGAGTGGGAGGAGAGCGGTGAACCCAGTATAAAGCAGAGTGTGAGGATAGCGGTGAACCCAGTATAAAGCAGAGCGGGAGGAGAGCGGTGGACCCAGTATAAAGCAGAGTGGGAGGAGAGCGGTGAACCCAGTATAAAGCAGAGCGGGAGGAGAGCAGTGAACTCAGTATAAAGCAGAGCGGGAGGAGAGCATTGAACCCAGTATAAAGCAGAGCGGGAGGAGAGCGGTGAACTCAGTATAAAGCAGAGTGGGAGGAGCGGTGAACCCAGTATAAAGCAGAGTGGGTGGAGAGCGTTGAACCGAGTATAAAGCATAGCGGGAGGAGAGCGTTGAACCCAGTGTAATGCAGAGTGGGAGGAGAGCAGTGAACTCAGTATAAAGCAGAGCGGGAGGAGAGCATTGAACCCAGTGTAATGCAGAGTGGGAGGAGAGCGGTGAACCCAGCATGAAGCAGAGCGGGAGGAGAGCGGTGAACCCAATATAAAGCAGAGTGGGAGGAGAGCGGTGAACCCAGTATAAAGCAGAGTGGGAGGAGAGCGGTGAACCCAGTATAAAGCAGAGCGGGAGGAGAGCGGTGAACCCAATATAAAGCAGAGTGGGAGGAGAGCGGTGAACCCAGTATAAAGCAGAGTGGGAGGAGAGCGATGAACCCAGTATAAACCAGAGCAGGAGGGGTGCGGTGAACCCAGTATGAAGCAGAGTGGGAGGAGAGCGATGAACCCAGTATAAAGCAGAGCAGGAGGAGAGCGGTGAACCCAGTATAAAGCAGAGTGTGAGGATAGCGGTGAACCCAGTATAAAGCAGAGTGGGAGGAGAGCGGTGGACCCAGTATAAAGCAGAGTGGGAGGAGAGCGGTGAACCCAGTATAAAGCAGAGTGGGAGGAGAGCGGTGAACCCTGTATAAAGCAGTGAGGGAGGAGAGCGGTGAACCCAGTATGAAGCAGAGTGGGAGGAGAGTGGTGAACCCAGTATGAAGCAGAGTGGGAGGAGAGTGGTGAACCCAGTATGAAGCAGAGTGGGAGGAGAGCGGTGAACCCAGTATGAAGCAGTGCGGGAGGAGAGCGGTGAACCCAGTACAAAGCAGAGTGAGAGGAGAGCGGTGAACCCAGTATAAAGCAGAGCGGGAGGAGAGCGGTGAACTCAGTATAAAGCAGAGTGGGAGGAGAGCGGTGAACACAGTATAAAGTAGAGTGGGAGGAGCAGTGAACCCAGTATAAAGCAGAGCGGGAGGAGAGCGGTGAACCCAGTATGAAGCAGAGTGGGAGGAGAGCGGTGAACCCAATATAAAGCAGAGTGGGTGGAGAGCGGTGAACCCAGTATAAAGCAGATTTGGAGGAGAGCGGTGAACCCAGTATAAAGCAGAGTGAGAGGAGAGCAGTGAACCCAGTATAAAGCAGAGCGGAGGAGAGCGGTGAACCCAGTATAAAGCAGAGTGGGAGGAGAGCCGTGAACCCAGTATAAATCAGAGCAGGAGGAGAGCGGTGAACCCAGTATAAAGCAGAGTGGGAGGAGAGCCGTGAACCCCGTATAAAGCAGAGTGGGAGGAGAGCGGTGAACCCAGTATGACGCAGAGCGGGAGGAGCGGTGAACCCAGTATAAAGCAGAGTGGGAGCATAGTGGTGAACCCAGTATAAAGCAGAGCGGGAGGAGAGCGGTGAACTCAGTATAAAGCAGAGCAGGAGGAGAGCGGTGAACCCAGTATAAAGCAGAGTGGGAGGAGAGCGGTGACCCCAGTATAAAGCAGAGCGGGAGGAGAGCGATGTACCCAGTATAAAGCAGAGTGGGAGGAGAGCGGTGAACCCAGTATGAAGCAGAGCGGGAGGAGAGCGGTGAACCCAGTATGAAGCAGAGCAGGAGGAGAGCGGTGAACCCAGAATAAAGCAGAGTGGGAGGAGAGCGGTGAACCCAGTATAAAGCAGAGCGGGGTACCCAGTATAAAGCAGAGCAGGAGGAGAGCGGTGAACCCAGTATAAAGCAGAGCGGGAGGAGAGCGGTGAACCCAGTATAAAGCAGAGTGGGAGGAGAGCGGTGAACCCAGTATAAAGCAGAGTGTGAGGATAGCGGTGAACCCAGTATAAAGCAGAGCGGGAGGAGAGCGGTGGACCCAGTATAAAGCAGAGTGGGAGGAGAGCGGTGAACCCAGTATAAAGCAGAGTGGGAGGAGAGCGGTGAACCCAGTATAAAGCAGAGCGGGAGGAGAGCGGTGAACTCAGTATAAAGCAGAGTGGGTGGAGAGCGGTGAACCCAGTATAAAGCAGATTTGGAGGAGAGCGGTGAACCCAGTATAAAGCAGAGTGAGAGGAGAGCAGTGAACCCAGTATAAAGCAGAGCGGAGGAGAGCGGTGAACCCAGTATAAAGCAGAGTGGGAGGAGAGCCGTGAACCCAGTATAAATCAGAGCAGGAGGAGAGCGGTGAACCCAGTATAAAGCAGAGTGGGAGGAGAGCCGTGAACCCCGTTAAAGCAGAGTGGGAGGAGAGCGGTGAACCCAGTATGACGCAGAGCGGGAGGAGCGGTGAACCCAGTATAAAGCAGAGTGGGAGCATAGTGGTGAACCCAGTATAAAGCAGAGCGGGAGGAGAGCGGTGAACTCAGTATAAAGCAGAGCAGGAGGAGAGCGGTGAACCCAGTATAAAGCAGAGTGGGAGGAGAGCGGTGACCCCAGTATAAAGCAGAGCGGGAGGAGAGCGATGTACCCAGTATAAAGCAGAGTGGGAGGAGAGCGGTGAACCCAGTATGAAGCAGAGCGGGAGGAGAGCGGTGAACCCAGTATGAAGCAGAGCAGGAGGAGAGCGGTGAACCCAGAATAAAGCAGAGTGGGAGGAGAGCGGTGAACCCAGTATAAAGCAGAGCGGGGTACCCAGTATAAAGCAGAGCAGGAGGAGAGCGGTGAACCCAGTATAAAGCAGAGCAGGAGGAGAGCGGTGAACCCAGTATGAAGCAGAGTGGGAGGAGAGCGGTGAACCCAGTATGAAGCAGTGCGGGAGGAGAGCGGTGAACCCAGTACAAAGCAGAGTGAGAGGAGAGCGGTGAACCCAGTATAAAGCAGAGCGGGAGGAGAGCGGTGAACTCAGTATAAAGCAGAGTGGGAGGAGAGCGGTGAACACAGTATAAAGTAGAGTGGGAGGAGAAGTGAACCCAGTATGAAGCAGAGCGGGAGGAGAGCGGTGAACCCAGTATGAAGCAGAGTGGGAGGAGAGCGGTGAACCCAATATAAAGCAGAGTGGGTGTAGAGCGGTGAACCCAGTATAAAGCAGATTTGGAGGAGAGCGGTGAACCCAGTATAAAGCAGAGTGGGAGGTGAGCGGTGAACTCTGTATAAAGCAGAGTGAGAGGAGAGCAGTGAACCCAGTATGAAGCAGAGTGGGAGGAGAGCAGGGAACTCAGTATAAAGCAGAGTGGGAGGAGTGCAGTGAACCCAGTATAAAGCAGAGTGGGAGGTGAGCGGTGAACCCAGTATAAAGCAGAGTGGGAGGTGAGCGGTGAACCCAGTATAAAGCAGAGTGGGAGGAGAGCGGTGAACCCAGAATAAAGCAGAGCGGGAGGAGAGCGGTGAACTCAGTATAAAGCAGAGCGGGAGGAGACCGGTGAACTCAAAATAAAGCAGAGCGGGAGGAGAGCGATGAACCCAGTATAAAGCAGAGCGGGAGGAGAGCGGTGAACCCAGTATAAAGCAGAGCGGGAGGAGAGCGGTGAACCCAGTATAAAGCAGAGTGGGTGGAGAGCGGTGAACTCAGTATAAAGCAGAGTGGGAGGAGCAGTGAACTCAGTATATAGCAGAGCGGGAGGAGAGCGGTGAACTCAGTATAAAGCAGAGTGGGAAGAGAGCGGTGAACACTGTATGAAGCAGATTTGGAGGAGAGCGGAGAACCCAGTATAAAGCAGAGTGAGAGGAGAGCAGTGAAACCAGTATAAAGCAGAGCGGAGGAGAGCGGTGAACCCAGTATGAAGCAGAGTGGGAGGAGAGCCGTGAACCCAGTATAAAGCAGAGCAGGAGGAGAGCGGTAAACCCAGTATAAAGCAGAGTGGGAGGAGAGCCGTGAACCCCGTATAAAGCAGAGTGGGAGGAGAGCGGTGAACCCAGTATGACGCAGAGCGGGAGGAGCGGTGAACCCAGTATAAAGCAGAGTGGGAGCATAGCGGTGAACCCAGTATAAAGCAGAGTGGGAGGAGAGCAGTGAACTCAGTATAAAGCAGAGTGGGAGGAGAGCAGTGAACCCAGTATAAAGCAGAGTGGGAGGAGAGCAGTGAACTCAGTATAAAGCAGAGCGGGAGGAGAGCAGTGAACTCAGTATAAAGCAGAGTGGGAGGAGAGCAGTGAACCCAGTATAAAGCAGAGTGGGAGGAGAGCATTGAACTCAGTATAAAGCAGAGTGGGAGGAGAGCAGTGAACCCAGTATAAAGCAGAGTGGGAGGAGAGCAGTGAACTCAGTATAAAGCAGAGCGGGAGGAGAGCGGTGAACTCAGTATAAAGCAGAGCAGGAGGAGAGCGGTGAACCCAGTATAAAGCAGAGTGGGAGGAGAGCGGTGACCCCAGTATAAAGCAGAGCGGGAGGAGAGCGATGAACCCAGTAAAAAGCAGAGTGGGAGGAGAGCGGTGAACCCAGTATGAAGCAGAGCGGGAGGAGAGCGGTGAACCCAGTATGAAGCAGAGCAGGAGGAGAGCGGTGAACCCAGAATAAAGCAGAGTGGGAGGAGAGCGGTGAACCCAGTATAAAGCAGAGCGGGGTACCCAGTATAAAGCAGAGCAGGAGGAGAGCGGTGAACCCAGTATAAAGCAGAGCAGGAGGAGAGCGGTGAACCCAGTATAAAGCAGAGTGGGAGGAGAGCGGTGAACCCAGTATAAAGCAGAGCGGTAGGAGAGCGGTGAACCCAGTATAAAGCAGAGTTTTAGGAGAGCCGTGAACCCAGAATAAAGCAGAGTGGGAGGAGAGCGGTGAACCCAGTATAAAGCAGAGTGGGAGGAGAGCGGTGAACCCAGTATAAAGCAGAGTGGGAGGAGAGCAGTGAACCCAGTATAAAGCAGAGTGGGAGAAGAGCGGTGAACCCAGTATGAAGCAGAGTGGGAGGAGAGCAGGGAACTCAGTATAAAGCAGAGTGGGAGGAGAGCAGTGAACTCAGTATAAAGCAGAGTGGGAGGAGAGCAGTGAACCCAGTATAAAGCAGAGTGGGAGGAGAGCAGTGAACTCAGTATAAAGCAGAGCGGGAGGAGAGCGATGAACCGAGTATAAAGCAGAGTGGGAGGAGAGCGGTGAACCCAGAATAAAGCAGAGCGGGAGGAGAGCGGTGAACTCAGTATAAAGCAGAGCGGGAGGAGACCGGTGAACTCAAAATAAAGCAGAGCGGGAGGAGAGCGATGAACCGAGTATAAAGCAGAGCGGGAGGAGAGCGGTGAACCCAGTATAAAGCAGAGCGGGAGGAGAGCGATGAACTCAGTATAAAGCAGAGTGCGAGGAGCGGTGAACTCAGTATATAGCAGAGCGGGAGGAGAGCGGTGAACTCAGTATAAAGCAGAGTGGGAGGAGCGGTGGACTCAGTATAAAGCAGAGCAGGAGGAGAGCGGTGAACCGAGTATAAAGCAGAGTGGGAGGAGAGCGATGAACCCAGTATAAAGCAGAGTGGGAGGAGAGCGGTGAACCCAGTATAAAGCAGAGTGGGAGGAGCGGTGAACTCAGTATAAAGCAGAGCGGGAGGAGAGCAGTGAACTCAGTATATAGCAGAGCGGGAGGAGAGCGGTGAACTCAGTATAAAGCAGAGTGGGAGGAGCGGTGGACTCAGTATAAAGCAGAGCAGGAGGAGAGCGGTGAACCGAGTATAAAGCAGAGTGGGAGGAGAGCGATGAACCCAGTATAAAGCAGAGTGGGAGGAGAGCGGTGAACCCAGTATAAAGCAGAGTGGGAGGAGCGGTGAACTCAGTATAAAGCAGAGCGGGAGGAGAGCGGTGAACCCAGTATATAGCAGAGCGGGAGGAGAGCGGTGAACCCAGTATAAAGCAGAGTGGGAGGAGAGCGGTGAACCCAGTATAAAGCAGAGTGGGTGGAGAGCGGTGACCTCAGTATAAAGCAGAGCGGGAGGAGAGCGGTGAACCCAGTATAAAGCAGAGTGGGAGGAGAGCGGTGAACCCAGTTTGAAGCAGAGCGGGAGGAGAGCGGTGAACCCAGTATAAAGCAGAGTGTGAAGAGAGCGGTGAACATTGTATCAAGCAGAGTGGGAGAAGAGCGGTGAACCCAGTATAAAGCAGAGCGGTAGGAGAGTGGTGAACCCAGTACGAAGCAGAGCGGGAGAAGAGCGGTGAACCCTGTATAAAGCAGAGTGGGAGGAGAGCGGTGAACCCAGTATAAAGCAGAGTGGGAGGAGAGCGATGAACCCAGTATGAAGCAGAGCAGGAGGAGAGCGGTGAACCCAATATAAAGCAGAGCGGTGAACTCAGTATAAAGCAGAGTGGGAGGAGAGCGGTGAACCCAGTATAAAGCAGAGCGGGAGGAGAGCGATGAACTCAGTATAAAGCAGAGTGCGAGGAGCGGTGAACTCAGTATATAGCAGAGCGGGAGGAGAGCGGTGAACTCAGTATAAAGCAGAGTGGGAGGAGCGGTGGACTCAGTATAAAGCAGAGCAGGAGGAGAGCGGTGAACCGAGTATAAAGCAGAGTGGGAGGAGAGCGATGAACCCAGTATAAAGCAGAGTGGGAGGAGAGCGGTGAACCCAGTATAAAGCAGAGTGGGAGGAGCGGTGAACTCAGTATAAAGCAGAGCGGGAGGAGAGCAGTGAACTCAGTATATAGCAGAGCGGGAGGAGAGCGGTGAACTCAGTATAAAGCAGAGTGGGAGGAGCGGTGGACTCAGTATAAAGCAGAGCAGGAGGAGAGCGGTGAACCGAGTATAAAGCAGAGTGGGAGGAGAGCGATGAACCCAGTATAAAGCAGAGTGGGAGGAGAGCGGTGAACCCAGTATAAAGCAGAGTGGGAGGAGCGGTGAACTCAGTATAAAGCAGAGCGGGAGGAGAGCGGTGAACCCAGTATATAGCAGAGCGGGAGGAGAGCGGTGAACCCAGTATAAAGCAGAGTGGGAGGAGAGCGGTGAACCCAGTATAAAGCAGAGTGGGTGGAGAGCGGTGACCTCAGTATAAAGCAGAGCGGGAGGAGAGCGGTGAACCCAGTATAAAGCAGAGTGGGAGGAGAGCGGTGAACCCAGTTTGAAGCAGAGCGGGAGGAGAGCGGTGAACCCAGTATAAAGCAGAGTGGGAAGAGAGCGGTGAACATTGTATCAAGCAGAGTGGGAGAAGAGCGGTGAACCCAGTATAAAGCAGAGCGGTAGGAGAGTGGTGAACCCAGTACGAAGCAGAGCGGGAGAAGAGCGGTGAACCCTGTATAAAGCAGAGTGGGAGGAGAGCGGTGAACCCAGTATAAAGCAGAGTGGGAGGAGAGCGATGAACCCAGTATGAAGCAGAGCAGGAGGAGAGCGGTGAACCCAATATAAAGCAGAGCGGTGAACTCAGTATAAAGCAGAGTGGGAGGAAAGCGGTGAACCCAGAATAAAGCAGAGCGGGAGGAGAGGGGAGAACCCAATATAAAGCAGAGCGGGAGGAAAGCGGTGAACTCAGTGTAAAGCAGAGTGGGAGGAGAGCGGTGAACTCAGTATAAAGCAGAGTGGGAGGAGAGCGGTGAACCCAGTACGAAGCAGAGCAGGAGGAGAGCGGTGAACCCAGTATAAAGCAGAGTGGGAGGAGAGCGGTGAACCCAGTATGAAGCAGAGCGGGAGGAGACCGGTGAACCCAGTATAAAGCAGAGCGGGAGGATAGTGGTGAACCCAGTATGAAGCAGAGTGGGAGGAGAGCGGTGAACCCAGTATAAAGCAGAGCGGGAATGGAGCGGTGAACCCAGTATAAAGCAGAACGGGAGGAGAGCCGGGAACCCAGTATAAAGCAGAGCGGGAGGAGAGCGGTGAACCCAGTATAAAGCAGAGTGGGTGGAGAGCGTTGAACCGAGTATAAAGCATAGCGGGAGGAGAGCGTTGAACCGAGTGTAATGCAGAGTGGGAGGAGAGCAGTGAACTCAGTATAAAGCAGAGCGGGAGGAGAGCATTGAACCCAGTGTAATGCAGAGTGGGAGGAGAGCGGTGAACCCAGCATGAAGCAGAGCGGGAGGAGAGCGGTGAACCCAATATAAAGCAGAGTGGGAGGAGAGCGGTGAACCCAGTATAAAGCAGAGTGGGAGGAGAGCGGTGAACCCAGTATAAAGCAGAGCGGGAGGAGAGCGGTGAACCCAATATAAAGCAGAGTGGGAGGAGAGCGGTGAACCCAGTATAAAGCAGAGTGGGAGGAGAGCGATGAACCCAGTATAAAGCAGAGCAGGAGGGGAGCGGTGAACCCAGTATGAAGCAGAGTGGGAGGAGAGCGATGAACCCAGTATAAAGCAGAGCAGGAGGAGAGCGGTGAACCCAGTATGAAGCAGAGTGGGAGGAGAGTGGTGAACCCAGTATAAAGCAGAGTGGGAGGAGAGCGGTGAACCCTGTATAAAGCAGTGAGGGAGGAGAGCGGTGAACCCAGTATGAAGCAGAGTGGGAGGAGAGTGGTGAACCCAGTATGAAGCAGAGTGGGAGGAGAGTGGTGAACCCAGTATGAAGCAGAGTGGGAGGAGAGCGGTGAACCCAGTATGAAGCAGAGTGGGAGGAGAGTGGTGAACCCAGTATAAAGCAGAGTGGGAGGAGAGCGGTGAACCCTGTATAAAGCAGTGAGGGAGGAGAGCGGTGAACCCAGTATGAAGCAGAGTGGGAGGAGAGTGGTGAACCCAGTATGAAGCAGAGTGGGAGGAGAGTGGTGAACCCAGTATGAAGCAGAGTGGGAGGAGAGCGGTGAACCCAGTATGAAGCAGTGCGGGAGGAGAGCGGTGAACCCAGTACAAAGCAGAGTGAGAGGAGAGCGGTGAACCCAGTATAAAGCAGAGCGGGAGGAGAGCGGTGAACTCAGTATAAAGCAGAGTGGGAGGAGAGCGGTGAACACAGTATAAAGTAGAGTGGGAGGAGCAGTGAACCCAGTATAAAGCAGAGCGGGAGGAGAGCGGTGAACCCAGTATGAAGCAGAGTGGGAGGAGAGCGGTGAACCCAATATAAAGCAGAGAAGGTGGAGAGCGGTGAACCCAGTATAAAGCAGATTTGGAGGAGAGCGGTGAACCCAGTATAAAGCAGAGTGGGAGGAGAGCAGTGAACTCAGTATAAAGCAGAGCGGGAGGAGAGCATTGAACCCAGTGTAATGCAGAGTGGGAGGAGAGCGGTGAACCCAGCATGAAGCAGAGCGGGAGGAGAGCGGTGAACCCAATATAAAGCAGAGTGGGAGGAGAGCGGTGAACCCAGTATAAAGCAGAGTGGGAGGAGAGCGGTGAACCCAGTATAAAGCAGAGCGGGAGGAGAGCGGTGAACCCAATATAAAGCAGAGTGGGAGGAGAGCGGTGAACCCAGTATAAAGCAGAGTGGGAGGAGAGCGATGAACCCAGTATAAAGCAGAGCAGGAGGGGTGCGGTGAACCCAGTATGAAGCAGAGTGGGAGGAGAGCGATGAACCCAGTATAAAGCAGAGCAGGAGGAGAGCGGTGAACCCAGTATGAAGCAGAGTGGGAGGAGAGTGGTGAACCCAGTATAAAGCAGAGTGGGAGGAGAGCGGTGAACCCTGTATAAAGCAGTGAGGGAGGAGAGCGGTGAACCCAGTATGAAGCAGAGTGGGAGGAGAGCGGTGAACCCAGAATAAAGCAGAGCGGGAGGAGACCGGTGAACTCAGTATAAAGCAGAGCGGGAGGAGACCGGTGAACTCAAAATAAAGCAGAGCGGGAGGAGAGCGATGAACCCAGTATAAAGCAGAGCGGGAGGAGAGCGGTGAACCCAGTATAAAGCAGAGCGGGAGGAGAGCGGTGAACCCAGTATAAAGCAGAGTGGGAGGAGAGCGGTGAACTCAGTATAAAGCAGAGTGGGAGGAGCGGTGAACTCAGTATATAGCAGAGCGGGAGGAGAGCGGTGAACTCAGTATAAAGCAGAGTGGGAAGAGAGCGGTGAACACTGTATGAAGCAGATTTGGAGGAGAGCGGTGAACCCAGTATAAAGCAGAGTGAGAGGAGAGCAGTGAACCCAGTATAAAGCAGAGCGGAGGAGAGCGGTGAATCCAGTATAAATCAGAGTGGGAGGAGAGCCGTGAACCTAGTATGAATTAGAGCAGGAGGAGAGCGGTGAACCCAGTATAAAGCAGAGTGGGAGGAGAGCCGTGAACCCCGTATAAAGCAGAGTGGGAGGAGAGTGGTGAACCCAGTATGACGCAGAGCGGGAGGAGCGGTGAACCCAGTATAAAGCAGAGTGGGAGCATAGCGGTGAACCCAGCATAAAGCAGAGCGGGAGGAGAGCGGTGAACTCAGTATAAAGCAGAGCAGGAGGAGAGCGGTGAACCCAGTATAAAGCAGAGTGGGAGGAGAGCGGTGACCCCAGTATAAAGCAGAGCGGGAGGAGAGCGATGAACCCAGTATAAAGCAGAGTGGGAGGAGAGCGGTGAACCCAGTATGAAGCAGAGCGGGAGGAGAGCGGTGAACCCAGTATGAAGCAGAGCAGGAGGAGAGCGGTGAACCCAGAATAAAGCAGAGTGGGAGGAGAGCGGTGAACCCAGTATAAAGCAGAGCGGGGTACCCAGTATAAAGCAGAGCAGGAGGAGAGCGGTGAACCCAGTATAAAGCAGAGCAGGAGGAGAGCGGTGAACCCAGTATGAAGCAGAGTGGGAGGAGAGCGGTGAACCCAGTATGAAGCAATGCGGGAGGAGAGCGGTGAACCCAGTACAAAGCAGAGTGAGAGGAGAGCGGTGAACCCAGTATAAAGCAGAGCGGGAGGAGAGCGGTGAACTCAGTATAAAGCAGAGTGGGAGGAGAGCGGTGAACTCAGTATAAAGCAGAGTGGGAGGAGAGCGGTGAACCCAGTACGAAGCAGAGCAGGAGGAGAGCGGTGAACCCAGTATAAAGCAGAGTGGGAGGAGAGCGGTGAACCCAGTATGAAGCAGAGCGGGAGGAGACCGGTGAACCCAGTATAAAGCAGAGCGGGAGGAGAGTGGTGAACCCAGTATGAAGCAGAGTGGGAGGAGAGCGGTGAACCCAGTATAAAGCAGAGCGGGAATGGAGCGGTGAACCCAGTATAAAGCAGAGCGGGAGGAGAGCGGTGAACCCAGTATAAAGCAGAGCGGGAGGAGAGCGGTGAACCCAGTATAAAGCAGAGTGGGAGGAGAGCAGTGAAACCAGAATAAAGCAGAGTGGGAGGAGAGCAGTGAACCCAGTATAAAGCAGAGTGGGAGGAGAGCGGTGAACCCAGTATAAAGCAGAGCGGGAGGAGAGCGATGAACCCAGTATGAAGCAGAGCGGGAGGAGATCGGTGAACCCAGTATGAAGCAGAACGGGAGGAGAGCGGTGAACCCAGTATGAAGCAGAGTGGGAGGAGAGCGGTGAACCCAGTATGAAGCAGAGCGGGAGGAGAGCGGTGAACCCAGTATAAAGCAGAGCGGGAGGAGAGCGGTGAACCCAGTATAAAGCAGAGCGGGAGGGGAGCGATGAACCCAGTATAAAGCAGAGCGGGAGGAGAGCGGTGAACCCAGTATAAAGCAGAGTGGGAGGAGAGCGGTGAACCCAGTATAAAGCAGAGCGGGAGGAGAGCGGTGAACCCAGTATAAAGCAGAGTGGGAGGAGAGCAGTGAACCCAGTATAAAGCAGAGTGGGAGGAGACCGGTGAACTCAGTATAAAGCAGAGCGGGAGGAGAGCGGTGAACCCAGTATGAAGCAGAGTGATGGGAGAGCAGTGAAACCAGAATAAAGCAGAGTGGGAGGAGAGCGGTGAACCCAGTATAAAGCAGAGTGGGAGAAGAGCGGTGAACCCAGTATGAAGCAGAGTGGGAGGATAGCCGTGAACCCAGTATAAAGCAGAGTGGGAGGAGAGCAGTGAACCCAGTATAAAGCAGAGTGGGAGGAGAGCGGTGAACCCAGTATGAAGCAGAGCAGGAGGAGAGCGGTGAACCCAGTATAAAGCAAAGTGGGATGAGCGGTGAACCCAGTATAAAGCAGAGCGGGAGGAGAGCGGTGAACCCAGTATGAAGCAGAGTGGGAGGAGAGCAGTGAACCCAGTAAAAAGCAGAGTGGGAGGAGAGCAGTGAACCCAGTATAAAGCAGAGTGGGAGGAGAGCGATGAACCGAGTATAAAGCAGAGTGGGAGGAGAGCGGTGAACCCAGTATAAAGCAGAGTGGGAGGAGAGCAGTGAAACCAGAATAAAGCAGAGTGGGAGGAGAGCAGTGAACCCAGTATAAAGCAGAGTGGGAGGAGAGCGGTAAACCCAGTATAAAGCAGAGCGGGAGGAGAGCGATGAACCCAGTATGAAGCAGAGCGGGAGGAGATCGGTGAACCCAGTATGAAGCAGAACGGGAGGAGAGCGGTGAACCCAGTATGAAGCAGAGTGGGAGGAGAGCGGTGAACCCAGTATGAAGCAGAGCGGGAGGAGAGCGGTGAACCCAGTATAAAGCAGAGCGGGAGGAGAGCGGTGAACCCAGTATAAAGCAGAGCGGGAGGGGAGCGATGAACCCAGTATAAAGCAGAGCGGGAGGAGAGCGGTGAACCCAGTATAAAGCAGAGTGGGAGGAGAGCGGTGAACCCAGTATAAAGCAGAGCGGGAGGAGAGCGGTGAACCCAGTATAAAGCAGAGTGGGAGGAGAGCGGTGAACCCAGTATAAAGCAGAGCGGGAGGAGAGCGATGAACCCAGTATGAAGCAGAGCGGGAGGAGAGCGGTGAACCCAGTATAAAGCAGTGCGGGAGGAGAGCGGTGAACCCAGTATAAAGCAGAGTGGGAGGAGAGCCGTGAACCCAGAATAAAGCAGAGCGGGAGGAGAGCGGTGAACCCAGTATAAAGCAGAGTGGGAGGAGAGCGGTGAACCCAGTATAAAGCAGAGCAGGAGGAGAGCGGTGAACCCAGTATAAAGCAGTGCGGGAGTAGAGCGGTGAACCCAGTATAAAGCAGAGTGGGAGGAGAGCCGTGAACCCAGAATAAAGCAGAGCGGGAGGAGAGCGGTGAACCCAGTATAAAGCAGAGTGGGAGGAGAGCGGTGAACCCAGTATAAAGCAGAGTGGGTGGAGAGTGGTGAACCCAGTATAAAGCAGAGCAGGAGGAGACCGTTGAACCCAGTATGAAGCAGAGCGGGAGGAGAGCGGTGAACCCAGTATAAAGCAGAGTGGGAGGAGAGCGGTGAACCCAGTATAAAGCAGAGTGGGAGGAGAGTGGTGAACCCAGTATAAAGCAGAGCAGGAGGAGAGCGATGAACCCAGTATGAAGCAGAGCAGGAGGAGAGCGATGAACCCAGTATGAAGCAGAGCGGGAGGAGAGCGAAAAACCCAGTATGAAGCAGAGCAGGAGGAGAGTGATGAACCCAGTATGAAGCAGAGCGGGAGGAGAGCGGTGAACCCAGTATAAAGCAGAGTGGGAGGAGAGCGGTGAACCCAGTATGAAGCAGAGCGGGAGGAGAGCGGTGAACCCAGTATAAAGCAGAGTGGGAGGAGAGCCGTGAACCCAGTATAAAGCAGAGTGGGTGGAGAGCGGTGAACCCAGTATAAAGCAGAGCGGGAGGAGAGCGGTGAACCCAGTATGAAGCAGAGCAGGAGGAGAGCCGTGAACCCAGTATAAAGCAGATTGGGAGGAGAGCGATGAACCCAGTATAAAGCAGAGTGGGAGAAGAGCGGTGAACCCAGTATAAAGCAGAGTGGGAGGATAGCGGTGAACCCAGTATAAAGCAGAGTGGGAGGAGAGCAGTGAACCCAGTATAAAGCAGAGATGGAGGAGAGCGGTGAACCCAGTATGAAGCAGAGCAGGAGGAGAGCGGTGAACCCAGTATAAAGCAGAGTGGGATGAGCGGTGAACCCAGTATAAAGCAGAGCGGGAGGAGAGCGGTGAACCCAGTATAAAGCAGAGTGGGAGGAGAGCAGTGAACCCAGTAAAAAGCAGAGTGGGAGGAGAGCAGTGAACCCAGTATAAAGCAGAGTGGGAGGAGAGCGATGAACTGAGTATAAAGCAGAGTGGGAGGAGAGCGGTGAACCCAGTATAAAGCAGAGTGGGAGGAGAGCAGTGAAACCAGAATAAAGCAGAGTGGGAGGAGAGCAGTGAACCCAGTATAAAGCAGAGTGGGAGGAGAGCGGTGAACCCAGTATGAAGCAGAGCGGGAGGAGAGCGATGAACCCAGTATGAAGCAGAGCGGGAGGAGATCGGTGAACCCAGTATGAAGCAGAACGGGAGGAGAGCGGTGAACCCAGTATGAAGCAGAGTGGGAGGAGAGCGGTGAACCCAGTATGAAGCAGAGCGGGAGGAGAGCGGTGAACCCAGTATAAAGCAGAGCGGGAGGAGAGCGGTGAACCCAGTATAAAGCAGAGCGGGAGGGGAGCGATGAACCCAGTATAAAGCAGAGCGGGAGGAGAGCGGTGAACCCAGTATGAGCAGAACGGGAGGAGAGCGGTGAACCCAGTATGAAGCAGAGTGGGAGGAGAGCGGTGAACCCAGTATGAAGCAGAGCGGGAGGAGAGCGGTGAACCCAGTATAAAGCAGAGTGGGAGGAGAGCCGTGAACCCAGTATAAAGCAGAGTGGGTGGAGAGCGGTGAACCCAGTATAAAGCAGAGCGGGAGGAGAGCGGTGAACCCAGTATGAAGCAGAGCAGGAGGAGAGCCGTGAACCCAGTATAAAGCAGATTGGGAGGAGAGCGATGAACCCAGTATAAAGCAGAGTGGGAGAAGAGCGGTGAACCCAGTATAAAGCAGAGTGGGAGGATAGCGGTGAACCCAGTATAAAGCAGAGTGGGAGGAGAGCAGTGAACCCAGTATAAAGCAGAGATGGAGGAGAGCGGTGAACCCAGTATGAAGCAGAGCAGGAGGAGAGCGGTGAACCCAGTATAAAGCAGAGTGGGATGAGCGGTGAACCCAGTATAAAGCAGAGCGGGAGGAGAGCAGTGAACCCAGTAAAAAGCAGAGTGGGAGGAGAGCAGTGAACCCAGTATAAAGCAGTGTGGGAGGAGAGCGATGAACTGAGTATAAAGCAGAGTGGGAGGAGAGCGGTGAACCCAGTATAAAGCAGAGTGGGAGGAGAGCAGTGAAAACAGAATAAAGCAGAGTGGGAGGAGAGCAGTGAACCCAGTATAAAGCAGAGTGGGAGGAGAGCGGTGAACCCAGTATAAAGCAGAGCGGGAGGAGAGCGATGAACCCAGTATGAAGCAGAGCGGGAGGAGATCGGTGAACCCAGTATGAAGCAGAACGGGAGGAGAGCGGTGAACCCAGTATGAAGCAGAGTGGGAGGAGAGCGGTGAACCCAGTATGAAGCAGAGCGGGAGGAGAGCGGTGAACCCAGTATAAAGCAGAGCGGGAGGAGAGCGGTGAACCCAGTATAAAGCAGAGCGGGAGGGGAGCGATGAACCCAGTATAAAGCAGAGCGGGAGGAGAGCGGTGAACCCAGTATAAAGCAGAGTGGGAGGAGAGCGGTGAACCCAGTATAAAGCAGAGCGGGAGGAGAGCGGTGAACCCAGTATAAAGCAGAGTGGGAGGAGAGCAGTGAACCCAGTATAAAGCAGAGTGGGAGGAGACCGGTGAACTCAGTATAAAGCAGAGCGGGAGGAGAGCGGTGAACCCAGTATGAAGCAGAGTGATGGGAGAGCAGTGAAACCAGAATAAAGCAGAGTGGGAGGAGAGCGGTGAACCCAGTATAAAGCAGAGTGGGAGGAGACCGGTGAACCCAGTATAAAGCAGAGTGGGAGGAGAGCGGTGAACCCAGTATAAAGCAGAGTGGGAGGAGAGCAGTGAACCCAGTATAAAGCAGAGTGGGAGAAGAGCGGTGAACCCAGTATAAAGCAGAGTGGGAGGATAGCGGTGAACCCAGTATAAAGCAGAGTGGGAGGAGAGCAGTGAACCCAGTATAAAGCAGAGTGGGAGGAGAGCGGTGAACCCAGTATGAAGCAGAGCAGGAGGAGAGCGGTGAACCCAGTATAAAGCAAAGTGGGATGAGCGGTGAACCCAGTATAAAGCAGAGCGGGAGGAGAGCGGTGAACCCAGTATGAAGCAGAGTGGGAGGAGAGCAGTGAACCCAGTAAAAAGTAGAGTGGGAGGAGAGCAGTGAACCCAGTATAAAGCAGAGTGGGAGGAGAGCGATGAACCGAGTATAAAGCAGAGTGGGAGGAGAGCGGTGAACCCAGTATAAAGCAGAGTGGGAGGAGAGCAGTGAAACCAGAATAAAGCAGAGTGGGAGGAGAGCAGTGAACCCAGTATTAAGCAGAGTGGGAGGAGAGCGGTAAACCCAGTATAAAGCAGAGCGGGAGGAGAGCGATGAACCCAGTATGAAGCAGAGCGGGAGGAGATCGGTGAACCCAGTATGAAGCAGAACGGGAGGAGAGCGGTGAACCCAGTATGAAGCAGAGTGGGAGGAGAGCGGTGAACCCAGTATGAAGCAGAGCGGGAGGAGAGCGGTGAACCCAGTATAAAGCAGAGCGGGAGGAGAGCGGTGAACCCAGTATAAAGCAGAGCGGGAGGGGAGCGATGAACCCAGTATAAAGCAGAGCGGGAGGAGAGTGGTGAACCCAGTATAAAGCAGAGTGGGAGGAGAGCGGTGAACCCAGTATAAAGCAGAGCGGGAGGAGAGCGGTGAACACAGTATAAAGCAGAGTGGGAGGAGAGCGGTGAACCCAGTATAAAGCAGAGCGGGAGGAGAGCGGTGAACCTAGTATGAAGCAGAGTGGGAGGAGAGCAGTGAACCCAGTATAAAGCAGAGTGGGAGGAGAGCGGTGAACCCAGTAAAAAGCAGAGTGGGAGGAGAGCGGTGAACCCAGAATAAAGCAGAATGGGAGGAGAGCGGTGAACCCAGTATAAAGCAGAGTGGGAGGAGAGCGGTGAACCCAGTATAAAGCAGAGTGGGAGGAGAGCGGGGAACCCAGTATAAAGCAGAGAGAGTGGTGAGTGGTGAACCCAGTATAAAGCAGAGCAGGAGGAGAGCAGTGAACACAGTATAAAGCAGATCGGGAGGAGAGCGGTGAACCCAGTATAAAGCAGAGCGGGAGGAGAGTGGTGAACCCAGTATAAAGCAGAGCAGGAGGAGAGCGGTGAACCCAGTATAAAGCAGAGCGGGAGGATAGCGGTGAACCCAGTATAAAGCAGTGCGGGAGGAGAGCGGTGAACCCAGTATAAAGCAGAGTGGGAGGAGAGCGGTGAACCCAGTATAAAGCAGAGTGGGAGGAGAGCGGTGAACCCAGTATAAAGCAGAGTGGGAGGAGAGCGGTGAACCCAGTATAAAGCAGAGCAGGAGGAGACCGGTGAACCCAGTATAAAGCAGAGTGGGTGGAGAGTGGTGAACCCAGTATAAAGCAGAGTGGGAGGAGAGCGGTGAACCCAGTATGAAGCAGAGCGGGAGGAGAGCGGTGAACCCAGTATGAAGCAGAGCGGGAGGAGAGCGGTGAACCCAGTATAAAGCAGAGTGGGAGGAGAGCGGTGAACCCAGTATGAAGCAGAGTGGGAGGAGAGCGGTGAACCCAGTATGAAGCAGAGCGGGAGGAGAGCGGTGAACCCAGTAGAAGCAGAGTGGAAGGAGAGCGGTGAACTCTGTATAAAGCAGAGTGGGAGGAGAGCCATGAACCCAGTATAAAGCAGAGTGGGAGGAGCGGTGAACCCAGTATAAAGCAGAGCAGGAGGAGAGCGGTGAACCCAGTATGAAGCAGAGTGGGAGGAGAGCCATGAACCCAGTATAAAGCAGAGATGGAGGAGCGCGGTGAACCCAGTATGAAGCAGAGCAGGAGGAGAGCGGTGAACCCAGTATAAAGCAGAGTGGGATGAGCGGTGAACCCAGTATAAAGCAGAGCGGGAGGAGAGCGGTGAACCCAGTATCAAGCAGAGTGGGAGGAGAGCAGTGAACCCAGTAAAAAGCAGAGTGGGAGGAGAGCAGTGAACCCAGTATAAAGCAGAGTGGGAGGAGAGCGATGAACTGAGTATAAAGCAGAGTGGGAGGAGAGCGGTGAACCCAGTATAAAGCAGAGTGGGAGGAGAGCAGTGAAACCAGAATAAAGCAGAGTGGGAGGAGAGCAGTGAACCCAGTATAAAGCAGAGTGGGAGGAGAGCGGTGAACCCAGTATAAAGCAGAGCGGGAGGAGAGCGATGAACCCAGTATGAAGCAGAGCGGGAGGAGATCGGTGAACCCAGTATGAAGCAGAACGGGAGGAGAGCGGTGAACCCAGTATGAAGCAGAGTGGGAGGAGAGCGGTGAACCCAGTATGAAGCAGAGCGGGAGGAGAGCGGTGAACCCAGTATAAAGCAGAGCGGGAGGAGAGCGGTGAACCCAGTATAAAGCAGAGCGGGAGGGGAGCGATGAACCCAGTATAAAGCAGAGCGGGAGGAGAGCGGTGAACCCAGTATAAAGCAGAGTGGGAGGAGAGCGGTGAACCCAGTATAAAGCAGAGCGGGAGGAGAGCGTTGAACCCAGTATAAAGCAGAGTGGGAGGAGAGCAGTGAACCCAGTATAAAGCAGAGTGGGAGGAGACCGGTGAACTCAGTATAAAGCAGAGCGGGAGGAGAGCGGTGAACCCAGTATGAAGCAGAGTGATGGGAGAGCAGTGAAACCAGAATAAAGCAGAGTGGGAGGAGAGCGGTGAACCCAGTATAAAGCAGAGTGGGAGGAGACCGGTGAACCCAGTATAAAGCAGAGTGGGAGGAGAGCGGTGAACCCAGTATAAAGCAGAGTGGGAGGAGAGCAGTGAACCCAGTATAAAGCAGAGTGGGAGAAGAGCGGTGAACCCAGTATAAAGCAGAGTGGGAGGATAGCGGTGAACCCAGTATAAAGCAGAGTGGGAGGAGAGCAGTGAACCCAGTATAAAGCAGAGTGGGAGGAGAGCGGTGAACCCAGTATGAAGCAGAGCGGGAGGAGAGCGGTGAACCCAGTATAAAGCAAAGTGGGATGAGCGGTGAACCCAGTATAAAGCAGAGCGGGAGGAGAGCGGTGAACCCAGTATGAAGCAGAGTGGGAGGAGAGCAGTGAACCCAGTAAAAAGCAGAGTGGGAGGAGAGCAGTGAACCCAGTATAAAGCAGAGTGGGAGGAGAGCGATGAACCGAGTATAAAGCAGAGTGGGAGGAGAGCGGTGAACCCAGTATAAAGCAGAGTGGGAGGAGAGCAGTGAAACCAGAATAAAGCAGAGTGGGAGGAGAGCAGTGAACCCAGTATAAAGCAGAGTGGGAGGAGAGCGGTAAACCCAGTATAAAGCAGAGCGGGAGGAGAGCGATGAACCCAGTATGAAGCAGAGCGGGAGGAGATCGGTGAACCCAGTATGAAGCAGAACGGGAGGAGAGCGGTGAACCCAGTATGAAGCAGAGTGGGAGGAGAGCGGTGAACCCAGTATGAAGCAGAGCGGGAGGAGAGCGGTGAACCCAGTATAAAGCAGAGCGGGAGGAGAGCGGTGAACCCAGTATAAAGCAGAGCGGGAGGGGAGCGATGAACCCAGTATAAAGCAGAGCGGGAGGAGAGCGGTGAACCCAGTATAAAGCAGAGTGGGAGGAGAGCGGTGAACCCAGTATAAAGCAGAGCGGGAGGAGAGCGGTGAACCCAGTATAAAGCAGAGTGGGAGGAGAGCGGTGAACCCAGTATAAAGCAGAGCGGGAGGAGAGCGATGAACCCAGTATGAAGCAGAGCGGGAGGAGATCGGTGAACCCAGTATAAAGCAGAGCGGGAGGAGAGCGGTGAACCCAGTATGAAGCAGAGTGGGAGGAGAGCAGTGAACCCAGTATAAAGCAGAGTGGGAGGAGAGCGGTGAACCCAGTATAAAGCAGTGCGGGAGGAGAGCGGTGAACCCAGTATAAAGCAGTGCGGGAGGAGAGCGGTGAACCCAGTATAAAGCAGAGTGGGAGGAGAGCGGTGAACTCAGTATAAAGCAGAGTGGGAGGAGAGCGGTGAACCCAGTATAAAGCAGAGTGGGAGGAGAGCGGTGAACCCAGTATAAAGCAGAGCAGGAGGAGACCGGTGAACCCAGTATAAAGCAGAGTGGGTGGAGAGTGGTGAACCCAGTATAAAGCAGAGTGGGAGGAGAGCGGTGAACCCAGTATGAAGCAGAGCGGGAGGAGAGCGGTGAACCCAGTATGAAGCAGAGCGGGAGGAGAGCGGTGAACCCAGTATAAAGCAGAGTGGGAGGAGAGCGGTGAACCCAGTATGAAGCAGAGTGGGAGGAGAGCGGTGAACCCAGTATGAAGCAGAGCGGGAGGAGAGCGGTGAACCCAGTAGAAGCAGAGTGGAAGGAGAGCGGTGAACTCTGTATAAAGCAGAGTGGGAGGAGAGCCATGAACCCAGTATAAAGCAGAGTGGGAGGAGCGGTGAACCCAGTATAAAGCAGAGCAGGAGGAGAGCGGTGAACCCAGTATGAAGCAGAGTGGGAGGAGAGCCATGAACCCAGTATAAAGCAGAGCGGGAGGAGAGCGGTGAACCCAGTATAAAGCAGAGCGGGAGGAGAGCGGTGAACCCAGGATAAAGCAGAGCGGGAGGAGAGCGGCGAACCCAGTATAAAGCAGAGTGGGAGAAGAGCGATGAACCCAGTATAAAGCAGAGTTGGAGGAGAGCGGTGAACCCAGTATAAAGCAGAGTGGGAGGAGAGCGGTGAACCCAGTATAAAGCAGAGCGGGAGGAGAGCGGTGACCCCAGTATAAAGCAGAGTGGGAGGAGAGCGGTGAACCCAGTATAAAGCAGAGTGGGAGGAGAGCGGTGAACCCAGTATAAAGCAGAGCGGGAGGAGAGCGATGAACCCAGTATAAAGCAGAGCGGGAGGAGAGCGGTGAACCCAGGATAAAGCAGAGCGGGAGGAGATCGGTGAACCCAGTATGAAGCAGAACGGGAGGAGAGCGGTGAACCCAGTATGAAGCAGAGTGGGAGGAGAGCGGTGAACCCAGTATGAAGCAGAGCGGGAGGAGAGCGGTGAACCCAGTATAAAGCAGAGCGGGAGGAGAGCGGTGAACCCAGTATAAAGCAGAGCGGGAGGGGAGCGATGAACCCAGTATAAAGCAGAGCGGGAGGAGAGCGGTGAACCCAGTATAAAGCAGAGTGGGAGGAGAGCGGTGAACCCAGTATAAAGCAGAGCGGGAGGAGAGCGGTGAACCCAGTATAAAGCAGAGTGGGAGGAGAGCGGTGAACCCAGTATAAAGCAGAGCGGGAGGAGAGCGATGAACCCAGTATGAAGCAGAGCGGGAGGAGATCGGTGAACCCAGTATAAAGCAGAGCGGGAGGAGAGCGGTGAACCCAGTATGAAGCAGAGTGGGAGGAGAGCAGTGAACCCAGTATAAAGCAGAGTGGGAGGAGAGCGGTGAACCCAGTAAAAAGCAGAGTGGGAGGAAAGCGGTGAACCCAGAATAAAGCAGAATGGGAGGAGAGCGGTGAACCCAGTATAAAGCAGAGTGGGAGGAGAGCGGTGAACCCAGTATAAAGCAGAGTGGGAGGAGAGCGGGGAACCCAGTATAAAGCAGAGAGGGTGGAGAGTGGTGAACCCAGTATAAAGCAGAGCAGGAGGAGAGCAGTGAACACAGTATAAAGCAGATCGGGAGGAGAGCGGTGAACCCAGTATAAAGCAGAGCGGGAGGAGAGTGGTGAACCCAGTATAAAGCAGAGCAGGAGGAGAGCGGTGAACCCAGTATAAAGCAGTGCGGGAGGAGAGCGGTGAACCCAGTATAAAGCAGTGCGGGAGGAGAGCGGTGAACCCAGTATAAAGCAGAGTGGGAGGAGAGCGGTGAACTCAGTATAAAGCAGAGTGGGAGGAGAGCGGTGAACCCAGTATAAAGCAGAGTGGGAGGAGAGCGGTGAACCCAGTATAAAGCAGAGCAGGAGGAGACCGGTGAACCCAGTATAAAGCAGAGTGGGTGGAGAGTGGTGAACCCAGTATAAAGCAGAGTGGGAGGAGAGCGGTGAACCCAGTATGAAGCAGAGCGGGAGGAGAGCGGTGAACCCAGTATGAAGCAGAGCGGGAGGAGAGCGGTGAACCCAGTATAAAGCAGAGTGGGAGGAGAGCGGTGAACCCAGTATGAAGCAGAGTGGGAGGAGAGCGGTGAACCCAGTATGAAGCAGAGCGGGAGGAGAGCGGTGAACCCAGTAGAAGCAGAGTGGAAGGAGAGCGGTGAACTCTGTATAAAGCAGAGTGGGAGGAGAGCCATGAACCCAGTATAAAGCAGAGTGGGAGGAGCGGTGAACCCAGTATAAAGCAGAGCAGGAGGAGAGCGGTGAACCCAGTATGAAGCAGAGTGGGAGGAGAGCCATGAACCCAGTATAAAGCAGAGCGGGAGGAGAGCGGTGAACCCAGTATAAAGCAGAGCGGGAGGAGAGCGGTGAACCCAGGATAAAGCAGAGCGGGAGGAGAGCGGCGAACCCAGTATAAAGCAGAGTGGGAGAAGAGCGATGAACCCAGTATAAAGCAGAGTTGGAGGAGAGCGGTGAACCCAGTATAAAGCAGAGTGGGAGGAGAGCGGTGAACCCAGTATGAAGCAGAGCGGGAGGAGAGCGGTGACCCCAGTATAAAGCAGAGTGGGAGGAGAGCGGTGAACCCAGTATAAAGCAGAGTGGGAGGAGAGCGGTGAACCCAGTATAAAGCAGAGCGGGAGGAGAGCGATGAACCCAGTATAAAGCAGAGCGGGAGGAGAGCGGTGAACCCAGGATAAAGCAGAGCGGGAGGAGAGCGGCGAACCCAGTATAAAGCAGAGTGGGAGGAGAGCGGTGAACCCAGTATGAAGCAGAGTGGGAGGAGAGCAGTGAACCCAGTATAAAGCAGAGCGGGAGGAGCGGTGAACCCAGTATAAAGCAGAGTGTGAGGAGAGCGATGAACCCAGTATAAAGCAGAGCAGGAGGAGAGTGGTGAACCCAGTATAAAGTAGAGTGGGAGGAGAGCGGTGAACCCAGTATAAAGCAGAGCGGGAGGAGAGCGGTGAACCCAGTATAAAGCAGAGCGGGAGGAGAGCGGTGAACCCAGTATGAAGCAGAGCGGGAGGAGAGCGGTGAACCCAGTATAAAGCAGAGTGGGAGGAGAGCGGTGAACTCTGTATAAAGCAGAGTGGGAGGAGAGCCATGAACCCAGTGTAAAGCAGAGTGGGAGGAGAGCCATGAACCCAGTGTAAAACAGAGTGGGAGGAGAGCTGTGAACTCAGTATAAAGCAGAGTGGGAGGAGCGGTGAACCCAGTATAAAGCAGAGCAGGAGGAGAGCGGTGAACTCAGTATAAAGCAGAGTGGGAGGAGGGCTGTGAACTCAGTATAAAGCAGAGTGGGAGGAGAGCCATGAACCCAGTGTAAAGCAGAGTGGGAGGAGAGCCATGAACCCAGTGTAAAGCAGAGTGGGAGGAGAGCTGTGAACTCAGTATAAAGCAGAGTGGGAGGAGCGGTGAACCCAGTATAAAGCAGAGCAGGAGGAGAGCGGTGAACCCAGTATAAAGCAGAGTGGGAGGAGAGCCATGAACCCAGTATAAAGCAGAGCGGGAGGAGAGCGGTGAACCCAGTATGAAGCAGAGCGGGAGGAGCGCGATGAACTCAGTATAAAGCAGAGTGGGAGGAGAGCGGTGAACCCAGTATGAAGCAGAGCGGGAGGAGAGCGGTGAACCCAGTATGAAGCAGAGCAGGAGGAGAGCGGTGAACCCAGTATAAAGCAGTGCGGGAGGAGAGCCCACTGGAGGGAGCATTTTGAAGGCCTCCTTTACATAGACTCAATGCGAGTGCCTTTCCCACAGCGTGCTACACACCAGCTTCTCAGCTTAACCCCAACCCGCACGAGGTAGAAAGACTAACGAAAAACAAGGCAACAGGATCAGATGGAATCCCAGTGAAGCACTAAAACATGGAGGAAAAGCACCATTGGCGCAAATAAATAACCTCCTTTCCCTTATCCTGCTGGGGGAGAACATGCCAGGAAATGTCAGAAATCCTGTTGGTCACAGGAAAGTTGATCGCAAGAGTCCTCCTGAATTGCCTTCTCCCTGTGGCTGAAGAGCTCTTCCCAGAATCTCAATGTAGATTCCACCCACTAAGGGGCACAATGGACGTGATCATCACCGCTTGGCAACTACGAGGAAAATGCAGAGAACATCACCAACCCTTGTACGTGCCCTTCTTTGACCTCACAAGGGTCTTCAACACTCTCAACCATGAGGGATTATGGAGCATCTTTCTCCTTATCAGCTGCCCCCAGAAGTTTGTCACAATCGTGCTCCTACTCCATGGTGACGTGCAAGCCATAATCCTGACTAATGGATCCACCACAGACCCAATTCACCTTCGGACTAGGGTCAAGTGATGCCATGTCATCGCACCGATGCTCTTCTCGATCTCCCTTGCTGCAATGTTTCATCTCACCCTCAGTGAAGCTAAACTACAGAACAAACAAGAATCTGTTCAATCTCTGTTGCCTGCAGGCCAGATCCAAGGTCATCCCATCCTCTGTCATTGAACTACAGCATGCAGACGAGAGTTGTGTTTGTGACCACTCGGAGGCTGAGCCTCCGAGTGGTCGTCAACACCTTCATTGAGGCATACAAGAGCATGGGCCTAACACTAAACATCCCCAAGACAAAGGTCTTTGACCAACTTGCTCGGCCACACAAAGCTGTGCCCTCCCCTAATCAAAGTCCATGATGAAGTCTTGGACAATGTCGACCCCTTTCCCTACCTTGGGAGCCGAATGTTGACAAGGGCGGACATCAACAAAGAGGTTCAAGACCACCTTTGTTGTGCCAGCACAGCCTTTGGTCCCCTGAGGGAGAGAGTGTTTGAAGACCATGACCTCAGACCCAGAACCAAACTCGTGGACTATAGAGCAATAGTGATACCCACCATCCTATGTGGCTGAGAGATGTGGGTTATGTACAGCAGGCACTTCAAAACCCTGGAGAAGTATCACCAGCACTGCCCTGATTACCTTCAATGATTTATGCACATATACACTCAGACGCCTCTGCTCCATTTAGAATTGTATTTATTTCACATTGTCTCTCCATTTTCTTCCTACTAAAATGAATCACTTCACATTTCCCTGCACTGAACTTCATCTGTAAAATAGATCCCGCCATCTTTTGACCTTGCATGTCGTATAACTGTACTCAAACTCTACCATTCAGACTCTGCATGGAGCACAGCTGTAAATAACCTCCTGGGTTTCCCAAGTGGAACACAACTGTAAGTGACCCCAGTTCTCAGATTCAGATATGGGGCGAAATTCTCTGTTATCGGCGCAAAGTCCGCCGATCGGCGCAAAAAACCGCAAATCCGACTTGCGTCACGCCGCGAAAATCATCGCGAAGTCTCCGGCCCGAAATGGGCTAGCAGCGACGTGACGGGATCCGCGCTTGATCACGTGGTTCACGCCATGCGGCGTCATACACGCCGCACGGCGTGACGGCTCATAAGGACGCGCTGCTCCCCCCCGCCCGACCGGAACACCCGATCGGAACACCAGACTGGATGGCTGGCTGCCGCTCAGCCCCGAGGTTCCAGTCACGGGATGTGGAGGCGCTCCTGGACGCAGTGGAGCAGAGGAGGGAGGCCCTGTATCCCGGGCACGGCTGCAGAGTTGCCCCACGCCACAGCTGGCGTCTGTGGAGGGAGGTGGCAGAGGCCATCACCCGCTGCGGCCCTGACACCACGGACAGGCACCCAGTGCCACAAGAAGGTGAACGACCTCGTCAGAGCAGGCAGGGTGAGCCTCCCCCCCCTTGCCCGATATCCATATCCCCCATATCCCCCCTCCCCCATATCCCCCTCTCCCCATTTCCCCCTCCCCATATCCCTCCTCCCCCATATCCCCCCTCCCCATAACCCCCATATCCCCCCTCCCCCATATCCCCCTCTCCCCCATTTCCCCCTCCCCATATCCCTCCTCCCCCATATCCCCCCTCCCCATAACCCCCATATCCCCCCTCCCCATATCCCCCCTCCCCCATATCCCCCATATCCCCCATATCCCCAAGTGAATCCAGCCCTAACCTTAACCTCTGCAATACACGCGTAACCGATGGCGTGCATTCATTTACCTGTCTAACACTGTTGCCTTTTACCCCTGCCACCCTCCCCCCCCACCCCGCCACAGGAGAAACGCGCACACAACTCCAGGGAGCATGTGAGGACTGGAGGAGGCCCCGCTGATGAGAGGCCACTGACCGAACACGAGGAAAGGGCCCTGGAACTGCATGGCGGACCTGAGGACCAGGAGGTTGCTGATGCAGAGGTCGGGGGCCTACTAGCAAGTGAGCCACCGACAGCCCGTCCCCATATCCCCCCTCCCCTATATCCCCCTCCCCCATATCACCTGATCACTGCCTGCGTGTCTAACCATGCATGCTTCATTGTGTATCGCAGGAGCAAACGTCGAGGCACCCATCCCCGCAGATACAGACCGCCCGCAGGATGCCCCTCGGAGGCTACGGGAGACGGAGAGACCCGGACCCTCCGGCATGCGACGCCCGCAGGATGCCCCTCGCACACCACAGGAGATAGAGAGACCCGGACCCTCCGGCATGCGATGCCCGCAGGATGTCCCTTGGAGACCACGGGAGACGGAGAGACCTGGAGCAACAGGGAGACGGCGCCCCCGTCACGTGCGGGTACGACGACGCAGGCGTGTGCCACCCAGCGACGAGAGGGGCAGCCACAGGCCCCCGTCACAGCCGAGCCAGGACACCACTACCCAGGACACCCCTACCCAGGACACCCCTACCCGGGACACCCCTACCCGGGACAGCACTACCCAGGAAAACGAAATACCGGACAGTGACTCAGAGTGGATGGGTGGAGACGAACCCCCACCCCAAAGTGCCATGGACTCAGAGTGGGACGAAGAACACGACACAACGCCACTGCTGTCACCAACACCCTCCACCATCGCAGAACCACTCACCTCGGTTGGGCACTTTAGTGATGAGGCGTCTGGTACACTCACTGGTGCGCACAACACAGCCGTCCCGGTACAGCAGGTAGAGGTAGGAGCAGCAGAGGGGCCGGGCGGTCGGAGGGCAGCCCAGCCCAAGCGAACATCTGCCGCCCAGATGGATCCCGGGTTCCTGGAGTTACCACACCCACCCATAGATCCGATGCAACCACCGACCCGGAGACGAGCGAAGAGGGTGACGGCCGGCTTGCGGCGGCTGCAGTCGCAGGTGGAGGAGTCCATCCGCGTCCAGGAGCTGGGAGTGGTGCCGGTCATACGCGCCACCCAGGCCGACACCGCACGGGTGGCGCCCGTGGTGGAGGCAATGGGTGCTACGGTGTCAGACATGGGGAACGGTTTGCGAGGCCTGGGGCTTTCCGTGCAGTTAGACGGGGCGTCTGTGGCCCAGGACATGGCTGCCCTCTCACAGGAGGCCATGAGCCAGTGCCAGCGCCAGATGGCAGAGGCGCTCAACGCCATGGCCCAGTCTCTGCAGGCCATGGCCCAGTCTCAGCAGGCCATAGCCGAGTCTCTGCAGGCCATCACTGAGGGCATCGGCGCCATTGGCCATGTGCGAGCCGGCGTCGCACAGTCACAGACAGGGTTTGCCAATCCCCTGGGCTCCATGGCTGCAAACCTGCAGACCCCTGTCGATACCAGCACGGGCCTCCAGGACTGGCAGCGCCAGATGTCGGGGGGGGGAGTTTGATGGCCAGTCCGTTCGCATCCCCAACCCATGTAGAGGCCTGGGGGCCATCGGGCACCCCGAGGGAGGAGGAGGTGGTGTGGTCCGTCCCGGGTCCCCCTGTAGGGGAGGTCCCGGAACACCGCGACACCTTGGACTCCCCCCCCCTTCCGTCCCAGGTGCATCGGGTGGGCAACGGGCAGGACAGGCTGGCAGCTTGCCATCCCAGTCGCCCAGGCCGCAGCCTGGCCCATCTAGGCCAGGACGCCCCAGGAAACAGCTGCCAAAGGGATCCCGTGTCAGAGGGCAGGAATCACAGGAGTCCACCTCCAGTTCTGCTGTACCGTCTGGGGAACCACGTAGACGTAGTCAAAGGGCCCGTAAGGCCAAACAATTAGACACTGAGTAAGTTGGCACGGGTGCAGGGCACAGATGAGTTTTAGGGGCTAGGGCACATGCATGAACTCCTTTGGTTATTAAAGTCAATGTTACACCTATAGAAGCTGCCTTTGTACTCTGTCCAAAGCATGCGGGGGTGTCATGTACGTTGAGCGCAAGTGTGTGTGTGTGAGGGGTGGTCTTACCTCAGCCCCAGGTGAGTCTGCCCCTTCCCCCTGGGCCGCCATCAACATCCCCCCGGGCAGAGGACGGGACCGTGCGCTGCAGTGTCATAGCCGCATGCAGGGATGGTCCGGGTGGATGGTGGTACTGTGGCCATGGGTCAGACATAGTCCAACGATGTGGAGCCAGGAGCTCATCGCAGGGCTGGTTGTCATCATCCTCCATGGCCTGCAATAGACACGCGTCCACCCGCAACTGTGTGAGCCCGCCCATTGTGCTGCAGGTGGATCGGCAATGGGGGGGTGGTGTGCATGCGGGTGGGGTGGGTGGGGTTGGGGAGGGGGGTGAGGGTGCTGGGTGGGTGGATGGGTGGGGGGTGTGGGTGGTCGGCTGTTGCCATGGTGTGCGGTATGTGGCCGTACTACCCGATTCCCACGCCCATCTAGTCAGTGAAGCGGGCGGCTATCAGCCTGTCCCGTGCCCGCTGGGCCAGCCGGTAACGGTGGACAGCCACCCGCCTGTGTCTAGCCCGTCTGCCCTGACCATTGCCCCCATCCCCCTCATCTGGGGAGGACTGCGCCTCTTCCTGCTGCTCCTCCTCTCCGCCCTCCTCTGCCTGCGGCACATCGCCGCTCTGCTGGGCTATATTGTGCAGGACGCAGCACACCACAATGATGCGGCCGACCCTATCTGACCGATACTGGAGGGCGCCCCCAGAGAGGTCCAGGCACCTGAAACGCATCTTCAGCACGCCAAAGCACCTCTCTATCACTCCCCTTGTCGCTACATGGGCATCATTGTAGCGGTACTCCGCCTCATTGCGTGGCCTCCGTATAGGCGTCATCAGCCACGATTGCAATGGGTAGCCCCTGTCGCCCAGCAACCAGCCCCTCAGCTGGGGATGGCGTCCCTCGTACATGCTGGTGATGGATGACCGCGACAACACGTATGAGTCGTGTACACTGCCCGGCACGGGCCCCCCATCCCCCTCCCCGGCACGGACCCCCCATCCCCCTCCCTGGCACGGACCCCCCCCATCCCCCTCCCCGGCACGGGCCCCCCATCCTCCTCCCCGGCACGGACACCCCCCCATCCCCCTCCCCGGCACGGGCCCCCATCATCCTCCCCGGCACGGACCCCATCCTCCTCCCCGGCACGGACCTCATCCTCCTCCCCGGCACGGACCCCCCCCCCCCATCCCCCTCCCCGGCACAGACCCCATCCTCCTCCCCGGCACGGGCCCCCCATCTTCCTCCCCGGCACGGACCCCCCCCCATCCCCCTCCCCGGCACGGGCCCCCCCCCCATCCCCCTCCCCGGCACGGGCCCCCCTCCCCGGCACGGACCCCCATCCCCCTCCCCGGCACGGACCACCCATCCCCCTCCCCGGCACGGACCCCCCCCATCCCCCTCCCAGGCACGTACCCCATCCTCCTCCCCGGCACGGACCCCATCCTCCTCCCCAGCACGGATCCCCCCCCCCATCCCCCTCCCCGGCACGGACTCCATCCTCCTCCCCGGCACGGACCCCCCCCCATTCCCCTCCCCGGCACGGGCCCCCCATCCTCCTCCCCGGCACGGACCCCCCCCCCCCCATCCTCCTTCCCGGCACGGACCCCATCCTCCTCCCCTGCACGGACCTCATCCTCCTCCCCGGTACGGACCCCCCATCCCCCTCCCCGGCACGGACCCTCCATCCTCCTCCCCGGCACTGACCCCCCTCCCGGCACTCCCCCGGAGCCCAGTCCACTCTAACCCCCCCCCGCCGCGCACACACACACACAACCCTAGACACACCTCTCCCCCACACATTCAGACTGCGGCCACGCCATCGCCTGCCCAGCGGCCAACCCCCCAGGCCGTCACTCACCTCCACGCTGGTCGGCGTGAACCTGGAGCACAGGTTGAAGCCGATTAAAAGGAGGTTTGATTTACGGCGACGTGACCCGTCATCACGTCGACGGACTTCGGCCCATCCGGATGGGAGAATATCGGCAGGCCCAAAATCGGCTGCCTTGCGCCCACCCATGCCATTCTCCGACGTCTGCGGCGCCATTAACGCCCCACCGACTTTTCTTCCTTCGGAGACTTCGGCAACCGGCGGGGGCGGGATTCACGGCGGCCAACGGCCATTCTCCGTTCCGCTGGGGGGTCGGAGAATGACGCCCATGGAATGTATGTTGGTAATGGCCACAAGATATCAAAACAGAAATAGGTCTTCCAGCCCATTGAGTCTGTTCCACAACTATATCTAACCTGGTGTCTCCCATTCATGGGGCTTGACCATGAATCATTCTCTCTCTCTCTCTTCTCTCTCTCACGCAGATCAGGTTTTCTGGTATCGCAGGAACTCATTACCCTCCTCTTATACTCTTCATGTGGGCAATGACAGTAAGTAAGTTGCTGCTTCTCGGAACCAGCACATGTTCTAACTGTAACTAACCTGCCTCCCCTGTGAGTGGCATCATTGTAGATAACTCCCTGCCTGCTCCTGAATGGTCAAACACCATGGGTGGGCCCGGAACATCCTCGCCTGCATGTTTGTTTGTGTCCCTCAGTCTGGCTGTTTGTGCAGAGGAAAGAAACTAATACAAAATAACATTGGACAGTTCTTCCATATTCCAATAACCTGGTCATTGTATCGGGGTAATCCAATGCTCTGCGTGGCACAATCTGATAGTGAACAGTAGAACATCTCTGGAAAGACAGGAAGCCATAAAAATAAATTCTCATTAGATATTCAGTACATAACTTCAACCAAAAGACAATAATTTCAGTTGAGGGGGAACACAAACGTTAATGGGAAATGGGAAAGTGTTATGACATAGAACATAGAATATACAAGTGCAGAAGGAGGCCATTCGGCCCATCGAGTCTGCACCGACCCACTTAAGCCCTCACTTCCACCCTATCCCCGTAACCCAATAACCACATCTAACCTTTTTGGATACTAAGGGCAATTTAGCATGGCCAATCCACCTAACCGGCACGTCTTTGGACTGTGGGAGGAAGCCGGAGCACCCGGAAGAAACCCACGCAGACACGGGGAGAAGGTGCAGACTCCGCACAGACAGTGACCCGGCGGAGAATCGAAACTGGGACCTTGGCGCTGTGAAGCCACAGTGCTAGCCACTGCCCATTGTTCTGCACAAAACAGAGTTTTATCTTACAGTTTAAAGAAGCTTCATTTCTTTTTACAGCCTGGAGGTAAAACAAATTATTCAGAATCAGTCTCAGATTTTACTGCTTAGCAACAGCTGTGTATCTGAGTTTATTTCATTCCTTCACTCAATCCAGTCCCTTCTCCAGGCCTGACATGTTTAAAAATATGCCAATCTACAGTTACCTCTAATGTCATGTCAGCTGTGCCCAGCCTCTCCCTAACTCCGCAAATACCTTTCTGAAAATTGCTGGGTGCGGTTGCACTAAAAAGACTATCTCTTCTCACTGTTTAAAAGAAAGAAAAAGTTTGAATTTAATTAGCACCTTTAATAGCTCAGGAAGTCCCAAAGTGCTGTCCAACTAATGAAGTACTTTTTGAAGTGTAGTCACTGTTGGAAAAATGGAAGGTTGATAATCAAACAATGCACAGCAAACTCCCACAAACAAAAATTAGACAAACGACAAGATTATCACTTTTAAGTGATGTCATTTGAGGGAGAAATATTAATCTAGACACAAGTGAGAACCTTTTTGCTCTTCTTCGAAATAGAAACTCTGTAGACGAAGGGGCTGAAATTCTCGAGTATTTCTGCCAGTTTCTACCTGACTCCAAGAGGATTAAACCCAATGGGAAGCAGTGAAAGCCCAGGAGTTTCTGATTTGCCTATTAGAGGGCAAAATCTCCATCTACTGGTGGATGTTGTCTGGGCAAAGCCAGGGGCAGGAATCCCTTTGCCAGGGGTTTGTGCTACCCTGACTCAGTCAAGATCTGAAATATCACTGGAATGCAGCCTTCCAAGGGCGCTGGGATGTACCACCTCCAGATGAATACAGGTATGGCCAACTAGCAAGGCCAAGGGCAGGGAGGCCACCTGGACCCTCCATGAGGGGAGCTCATTTTTATTTTTATTTTTAAAAAGCTATGAGGTTGGATTCTCCACAGGATTCTCCGTTGCGCCGGATTTCCCAGCGGCATGGGGCTTCCCACAATGGGAAACCCCATTGGCTGGCTGGCGGGACGGTGAATCCCTCCCATGGTATTCCATGTCCCAGATGGGAAGCTTGAAATGACTGCTATCAACTGTATTTTACAATTTGGTATAATGTGAGGAAGGATGTGAAGAGCATGAAGGATGTCCCAGCTGTTTTTTTGTGTGGTGATTTCAAGCTAAATAAACAATAGAGCACACAACAAGAAAACTCAACTGGAAATAAATGTAACTACCTTAATGGCTATACACAGTATCTTTAACTCGAACCAGTTCCAAATCCCTCTATTTTTCAAACTCTAGAGTTAAACGTCCCAAAATAACATCCCATAGATTTGAAAACTATAGGCAAAATCCAGCAATAGTTACCTCACCAGGCATTAATTCTTTTGGGGTTGCTTTCAACTTAGGATAGAACACCTGGGTTCTGAAATAGACTTTTCTCCAAGCACACCGTGGCATAGCTTCCTGCTGTGTGCTCAATTCTCAAAACAGCCAGCTTGCAGAGGGGAACATCCCCTGATATTTGTTTCCCCTTTGATCTTCACCTATCTGAACTGACCTTCTCAGAAGTCATTCATAATTACCTTCATTTTGTCAGTTCACCATTTAGAATTTAATTGTGGAATTCACACCTCATCACTTCCTTTGAACTTCTAACATCTTTGCTACCCCTTCCACAAACATTGAATCTCTCCACCACTGAGGCACAGTGGCAACCGTGTGTACCATCTACAAGATGCACTGCAGGAACTCACCATAGAATCATAGAAACATAGTATTTACAGTGTACAAGGAGGTCATTCGGCCCATTGAGTCTGCACTGGCCCTTGGAAAGAGCACCCTGCTTAAGCCCACGCCTCCATCCTATCCTCGTAACCCAGTAACCCCACCTTACCTTTTGGACACTATGGGACAATTTAGCATGGCCAATCCAACTAACCTGCACATCTTTGGACTGTGGGTTAAAATCGGAGCACCCGGAGGAAACCCACGCAGGCACAGGGAGGAAGTGCAAACTCCATACAGACAGTCACCCGAGGCCGGAATAGAACCTGAAGCTGTGAAGCAATTGTGCTAACCACTGTGCCACCGTGCTGTCCATAAATGCTCCTCAGGGACTTTTCAAACCTACAACCACTTCCATTTAGAAGGACAAGGGAAGCAGTTGTATGGAAACACTAACACCTGGAGGTTCCCCTCCAAACCACTCACCATTCTGGCTTAGAAATATATCACTTTTGCCAGCAGTACCTACACCACATGGACTGCAGCAGTTCAAGAAGGCAACTCACCACCACTTTCTCAAGGGCAATTAGGGGTGGGCAATGAATGCTAGCCTAGCCAGTGACACCCACATCTACTGAATGAATAAAAAAGCAAATTCCTCCCTTATACAAGGGGTTGAGGAGAATGTGGTTGGCATTAAGGGAAGGACCTGGGCATTTCCACACAATCACTCCCTCTCCCTGATACAAAGATGGAGAGCTCTTGGAAATTCTGGCCACGTTGGACAGGTGGGTTCCAGAGAAGCACCCATAGCAAAAGATATGTGCTTGTTGTAAGATGCCTTTAAGGGATTACAGCATGACATCACTAAAAAGGACATGTGTCACATGATTCAGTTTTGGTTCACATTTGGTTTTCAGCACACATGCACACACACATACCCCCCCCACACACACACGCACACGCACGTACACACATGCACTCATGCACACACACACACACACAGCTCTGCAGTTCTGATCTCTTAAAGCTTTATACCTTTGTATAGTTGCTTTCATGTGTCTCTTTCTTAATCAATGAATGAAAAACGTATTTATCCAATCCCTTATTAGTGATTGGTGCCTTTTATCTCATTATAAATATACAACGGGGCCCTTCCCTGACTGCTCAAACTCTGATGCAGTCAGTGCTGGAGAGTGCTGTTAGGTGTTGTCTCGGTAGCTCCCAAGAGATTGTCTTTCACGATTCTTATTTAAATTTCTTATATACAAACAAAGATGTGCAGGCTAGGTTGATTGGCCATGCTAAAATTGCCCCTTTGTGCCCAACAGATATGCTGGTTAGGTGGGGTTACGGGTTACGGGTTACGGGGATAGAGCAGGGGAGTGGGCCTGGGCAGAGTGCTCTTTCAGAGGGTCGGTGCAGACTCAATGAGCTGAATAGCCTCCTTCTACACTATAGGGATTCTATGGATTCTATGGATATGAAATTGGCATGCAGAGAAAAAACAGCTGGATCTTCATGGTTAAAAACCTCTTCCCTCCATGTCCATGTCTCCTCAAAGTCTGAAGTCAGACTTCCTCAGATGGGGAGGCAAAACCCATGGCCAGTAGAGAAAATAAGTACTCTGTAAATTTCCTCCTTCACGCCTTCAGGCTATTGAAGCCAATCCAGGAGATCGGATGGACCAAGTGTTACCTGTAAAGACACTTGTACCAGATGATATAATCTCTGTCCAATCAGGGAAGCAGTCCATCTTCCTTTTGAAGCCACACAGAGAGTTGGTATCCATCACGCTAACTAACTGGCGATGTATTTCATAAACTCATCCTTTGGCAAAGAAGAACCATGTAATATCCTGTCTATTCCTGTTCTCACAGAGTTTAACCTCATGTCCCCAATCTATTACATTGGAACAATTCATCAATAGGGACACTATTTTATAGATCATTGTCAGATTGTCTTGAAGTCTATGCTCCTCTAAAGTAAATAGACTGAGTTCCTTGAGCCAATTTGAGTAGCTTGAGGTTTTTTAAGTTGCAAATTATGATTCTTAAATTGTTTTCTTTGGTTAATTTGGTTTCCTTTTAAAAAAAAAAAAATAATTCAAGTTTTTCAACAAATTATCAACAATCCCCCCCAACAAAAAAGAAAGCAACAAGAACACAAGTAAAAATTATACATTGGATTTCCCCATGTACAGTAACCCCCGTTCTAACAGTAAACAGCACAAATAGGGAAAAAAAAAACACCTCGACCCAAACACCCCCCCAAAAGAACCCCCCCCCCCCCCCTCTCCCTTGGGCGGCTGCTGCTGCTGACCTCCTAACGCTCCGCGAGATAGTCTAGGAACGGTTGCCACCACCTGAGGAACCCCTGCACAGACCCTCGCAAGGCAAACTTTATCCTCTCCAGCTTGATGAACCCTGTCATGTGTGGCGCACAAAGACTCCGTGAGACAAATAGAGTGAAGTCGATGAGGCTTTATTAAGCGTGTCTGTTCCCCAGCAGCCCGATAGTAAACTGGCCTGCGGGGGAAGGCACGGGCTTCTTATACTTCGCCTTCAGGGCGGAGTATGAGGTCAACGGCCAACCAGGACCCGGGATCTGTCAGCCAATGACATTAGGGCTTCCAGTCCCACATGACCCCCAATACATACTACCACATTATGTCATTGATCCAAGCTTCCACACTAGGGGACTTCGCATCCTTCCATAGTAGCAAAATCCTCCGCCGGGCTACCAGGGACGCAAAGGCCAGAATACCGGCCTCTTTTGCCTCCTGCACTCCCGGCTCGTCCGATGCCCCAAATAATGCTAATCCCCAGCTCGGCTTGACCCGGGCATTCACCACCTTGGACATAGGCCTCGCAAAACCCCTCCAAAACCCATCCAGTGCCGAGCACGACCAGAACATGTGGACGTGATTTGCTGGGCTCCTCGAGCACCTCCCACATCTGTCCTCCACTCCAAAGAACCTATTCAACCTCGCCCCTGTCCTGAATCCCACGTGCCGGAAGCAGTGGGAATTCCCTCACCTGCCGCCTCACAAATGCCCTCATTTGCATGTACCTGAAAGCGTTTCCCGGGGGTAGCCCAAACTTCTCCTCCAACGCCCCCAGGCTCGCAAACATCCCATCGATGAACAGGTCCTCCATTCTTCTAATCCCCGCCCGATGCCAGCTCCGAAACCCCCCATCCATCCTTCCCCTGTGTCGCCGCCACTGTCCCCAGATCTTCAGCGTCGCCGCCACCACCGGACTCGTGTGTACCTTGTCGGCGAGAGCGGCAGCGGTGCCGTCACCAGCGCCCTCAGGCTCGTGCCCACACAGGACGCCATCTATAACCTCTTCCACGCCGCCCCCTCTCCCTCCATTACCCACTTACGGATCATTGCCACATTGGCTGCCTAATAATAGCCACACAGATTCGGCAGCACCAGCCCTCCCCTGTCCCTGCTACGCTCCAGAAACACCCTCTTCACCCTCGGGGTCCTATTCGCCCACACAAATCCCATGATGCTCCTGCTTACTCGTTTGAAAAAGGCCTTGGGGATCAAAATGGGAAGGCAATGGAACACAAAGAGAAACCTCGGAAGGACCTTCATTTTTACCGACTGCACCCTACCTGCCAGTGAGAGTGGCAGCATAACCCATCTTTTAAAATCCTCCTCCATCTGCTCCACCAACCACGTCAAATTGAGCTTGTGCAGGGCCCCCCAACTCCTAGCTACTTGGATCCCCAGGTACCAAAAGCTCCTTTCCGCCCTCTTCAGCGGTAACTCGTCTATTCCCCTTCCCTGGTCCCTTGAGTGCACCACAAAGAGCTCACTCTTCCCTACATTGAGTTTACACCCCGAAAAGTCCCCAAACTCCCGAAGGATCCGCATGACCTCCGCCATCCCCTCCACTGGATCCGCAACATACAACAGGTCATCGGCATACAACGACACCCAGTGTTCCTCTCCCCCCCCGAACCAATCCCCTCCATTTCCTGGACTCCCTCTGTGCCATGGCCAGCGGCTTAATTGCCAGTGCAAACAACAAGGGGGACAAGGGGCACCCCTGTCTCGTCCCCCGGTACAGCCGAAAGCACTCCGACCTCCGCCGGTTCGGAGCCACACTCGCCACTGGGGCTCTATATAGCAGCCTGACCCAACTGATGAACCCCTCCCCGAACCCAAACCTCCACAAAATTTCCCAAAGATACTCCCACTCGACCCGATCAAAGGCCTTCTCCGCGTCCATAGCTGCCACTACCTCCGCTTCCCCCTCCACCGAGGGCATCATAATCACATTAAGGAGCCTCTGCACATTTGTATTTAGCTGCCTACCCTTCAGAAATCCCGTCTGGTCCTCATGAATCACCACTGGGACACAGTCCTCAATTCTCGTAGCCAGCACCTTCGCCAGCAACCTAGCGTCAACATTGAGGAACCAGATCGGTCTATACGACCCACATTGCAATGGATCCTTGTCCCGATTCAAGATCAAAAAAATCAGCACCCTGGACATTGTCGGGGGCAAGGTCCCCCCCTCCCTCGCCTTATTAAAAGTCCTCACTAGCAACGGGCCCAGCAGGTCCACGTATTTCCTGTAGAATTCAACCGGGAACCCATCCGGCCCCGGGGCCTTCCCCGCCTGCATGCTCCCCAATCCTTTAACCAGCTCCTCCAGCCCAACCGGCGCCCCCAAACCAGTCACCTCCCCCTCCTCCACCCTCGGGAACCTCAGCTGATCTAGGATTCATGGCATCCCCTCCTCCCCCGCTGGGGGCTCAGACCTGTACAGATCCCCATAGAAGTCCCTAAATACCTTGTTTATTCTCACCGCACTCCACACCGTATTCCCCCCTCTATCCTTAACTCCACCAATCTCCCTCGCTGCCTCCCTCTTACGAAGCTGATGTGCCAGCATCCGACTCGCCTTCTCCCCATACTCATACGTCGCCCCCTGTGCTTTCCTCCACTGTGCCTCTGCTTTCCCCGTGGTCAACAGGTCGAATTCCGTCTGGAGGTTCCGTCGCTCCCTAAGTAGCCCCTCCTCGGGGGCCTCTGCATAACTCCTGTCCACCCTTAAAATCTCCCCCACCAACATCTCCCTCTCCCTCCCCTCTCTCTTCTCCCTGTGGGCCCTAATGGAGATTAGTTCTCCCCTGACCACCGCCTTCAACGCCTCCCAGACTACCCCCACATGCACCTCCCCGTTGTCGTTGGCCTCCAAATATCTTTCAATGCACCCCCGCACCGGCCCGCACACCCCCTCATCCGCCAACAGTCCCACATCGAGGTGCCACAGCGGGCGCTGGTCCCTCTCCTCCCCCAACTCCAGCTCCACCCAATGCGGGGCGTGGTCCGAGATGGCTATGGCCGAATATTCCGTTCCCTCCACGTTCGGGATTAGCTCAAAATGACTCAAAATGAAAAAATCTATCCGGGAGTAGGCTCTATGGACGTGGGAAAAGAAGGAAAATTCCATGGCCAGCGGCCTGGCAAATCTCCTTGGATCCACTCCCCATCATCTGGTCCATAAACCCCCTAAGCACCTTGGCCGCAGCCGGCCTCTTACCCGTCCTGGACCTAGAACGGTCCAGTGCTGGGTCCAGCACCGTGTTGAAGTCCCCCCCCATTATCAAGCTTCCTACCTCCAGATCCGGAATCCGACCCAGCATGCGTTTCATAAATACGGCATCATCCCAATTCGGGGCATATATGTTCACCAGTACCACCAGCACCCCCTGCAACCTACCACTCACCATCACATATCGACCTCCATTATCCACTACAATATTCAGTGCCTCGAACGACACCCGCTTCCCCACCAGTATTGCAATCCCTCTGTACTTCGCATCCAGCCCTGAATGGAAGACCTGTCCTACCCATCCCTTCCTCAGCCTAACCTGATCTGCCACCTTCAGATGTGCCTCCTGGAGCATAACCACGCCTGCCTTCAGTCCCTTTAGGTGCGCAAATACCCGGGCCCTCTTGACCGGCCCGTTCAAGCCCCTCACATTCCAAGTTATCAGCCGGATCGGGGGGCTACTCTCCGCCCCCCCCTCCCCGCCCTCTCCCCCCCGCGAGATCCTCATCTAGCCATTTTGCTCCCCCCATGACACTCCCGTAAGTCAGCTGACTCCTGCTGACCCCGGCCTCTCCCGCCCTTCCATCGACCCCCCAGTGTGAGAAGCCCCCACCCCTTGGCAGTCAGTGTGCGCCCCCCTCCAGCACCGCCCCCCCCCCCCCCCCCGCCCCACCCCCATCCTTGCCTAACACGGGAAGAAGCCCGCGCTTTCCTGAGCTGGGCCCCCCCCCTGGCGCAGCTCCTTTTTGCCGCCTTACCCCAACTCCCCATCCCCGGGCCTCCACCTCCCCCTTCCTCCGTGGGGCCCTGCCCCTCCACCACCGACGCCCACACTCTCCCACAGCCCCCACATCAAATCCATTCACCCATCCCCACCCAGCACTCAAACAAACAGAACATTCCCCAAACGCAGTAAACACAGTAAACACAGTAAACATTCCCCCCACAACAAACCCTCAATTTGAGTCCAACTTTTCAGTCTGTATAAAGTTCCAAGCCTCATCAGGCGTTTCAAAATAGTGGTGACGATCTTGGAACGTGACCCACAATCGCACTGGCTGCAGCATCCCAAACTTCACTCCCTTCCTATGGAGCACCGCCTTAGCCCGGTTGAAACCAGCCCTCTTCTTAGCCACCTCCGCACTCCAGTCCTGGTAAATTCGGATCTCCGTGTTCTCCCACCTGCTGCTCCGCTCTTTTTTGGCCCATCTCAGGACACACTCTTTATCCATAAAGCGGTGGAACCTCACCACTGCAGCCCTTGGCGGCTCGTTGGCTTTGGGTCTCCTTGCCAGGACCCGATGAGCCCCATCCAGCTCCAGGGGCCTCGGGAAAGCTCCCGCGCCCATCAGCGAATTGAGCATCGTGCTCATATATGCCCCAGCATCGGGCCCCTCCACTTCTTCAGGGAGACCCAGAATCCGAAGATTCTTCCTCCTCGACCTATTCTCCAGGTCCTCAAATTTTTCCTCCCACCTCTTGTGCAGCGCCTCGAGCGCCTCCACCTTCACCGCCAGGCCCAAGATCTCATCCTCATTCTCCAAGGCCTTTTGCCGCACCTCTCGGATTGCCGCCCCTTGGGCCTTCTGGATCTCCACAAGCTTCTCAATCGCTGCCTTCATTGGCGCCAGCATTTCTGTCCTCAGCTCCACAAAGCAGTGTTTAAGAAACACCTGCTGCTCCTACGACCACTGCGCCCACACTGCTTGGTCTCCACCCGCCGCCATCTTGCTTTTCCTCTCTTGCACTTTTCGCTGCACCAGGATCACTTTTTTAACCGCTCCACTCCTGGTCCAATCCATATAATGTCGGGTGGACCTTGCTGTCACCTACCCACACTGGAAGCCGTCGAACAATTGCCGTTGGGGCCCCTCTGAAGAGCCCAAAAGTCCGTTCCCGGCAGGAGCTGCCGAACGTGCGACCGACCTAGGCATAGCCGCAACCGGAACTTAATTTGGTTTTCAAATGACCACTTTGATTTCTTAAATGGGCCGTTCCAATGTTGACAGTTGATCTGAGGGACCTTTCTGTGTCTGGGATGAAAGATCTTCAGTCAAGACACCCCAGAGACCAAGATCATTGGACATTTTGTATCTATTTCCTTCAGCTGGTATTTCAGGCTCTGTAACATCCTCAGGTGTAGTAGTCGCATTCACATCTATGCCATCTATCTTAGTGGAAGAGGTGGGTGCGTGTGGTTGTTCTGGGCCCGGCCGACCCACTTGACGATGAGTTCCTTCCCTTCTCACGGTGAAATAACTGGCAGCTTTCGGTAATTTTTTAGTCCACCTCTCCATTGGCTCCATTTTCTCTTCCAACATCCACTTTCAAAAGTTCTTCTCATTTATGACAGGCCTCTCTAGAATGATGAGATGATTAAACCTTAAATTGTTTGGGTGGATTTTTACCATATTTGTTCAGAGTGTCGGGCTCTGATTGAAACCTAGTATGCAGCTCTCCAGCTGAACAGCTGAGTTCTTAGTCCAGATCTAGAGCTTCTCTGAAAAAATTCAGGGGTGTAGTTTACGCAGTCATCATGGCAGGGCAGTGCCCGACAGAGCCGACTCCAAAGAGAATGGGCACCCTTTAAAAACAGCACACCGATCAGCAAGCCTCGGGGCTCCTCTCCACTACCACAAACAGCATCGGGCACTTTCCTGCCCACCCCCCACCCCCAATCATCACCGCTGCATCAGGCTTGTAAAGCAGAACAAGGCCAGCAGCACGGGTTCAAGTCCCGTACTAGCCTCCCTGAACAGGTGCTGGAATGTGGCGACTAGGGGCTTTTCACAGTAACTTCATTTGAAGCCTACTTGTGACAATAAGTGATTTTCATTTCATTTCATCGAGTTTGTCACAGCCTCCCCTCTACCAATGGGGCTCCCAAGAAGGTCTGCCCCTTGCACTGCCAACCTGGCACTTCCAACCTGTGTCAGGGGCAGTGACAGGGAGCAATGCCAGGGCATGCCTCTCTTCCTCCTCCGGAGTGTTGCTAACTTTTGGTTGGTTCAATTGGTTCTGTTTTATAACCTTTGCTCTAGAGTCGCCAGGGATCTTTATGATACCGCCACAAGGTTCAAGTTCAAGTATTGATCAATAACTCAATGCACCAATTAGTAAGATTCAAATCAAAGCACATTTATTATACACAGTAAATCGCTACTCATGCATAAACTCTACTTTCTAAGCTATTTCTATCACTAACACGCCTATACTTAGCTTCGAACTGGCCCACCAGGTATGGGGAACAAATGGCCTTTCGTTCGGGTTCTGAGTCTGCGGGATTCAAAGCTGGTATGGACTGGTAGCTAGGAGCGCCTATCTCGTAGCGAGCGTTGACTTGAAACTTACGTTCTTGGAGGCCGCCGGACAGGTCACTGTCAAGGGTTGCTTCGCGTTGCTGAGTGACCCTGTCAAGAAGGACGATTTGAACTTGGGGGCTTTACTTTATAGTCCCCAGGGGCTTCCCGCCTTTCGGGGCGGACCCCGTACCTGGTTTCAAGTGATTTGACTTTGGTCCAATCGCTTGGTTCGATTTCTCCAATACTGGAGCTGTTCCCTGATCGTTGGGCGGTCCTTAAGTGTCCGTTACCCTCTTTTGTGTTGGCTCCTGCTGGCGCCGAGGAGTCTGGCTTGGCCTTGTTTACCTCAAATGTTTTGATTGTTCCCGGGGACCGCTCATTACTATGTAGACGGCTGCTTGTATCGATGCTGTCTGGGTTTTTTGCAGAGTCTAATACACAGTAAACTTGCACCTGCTAGTTTTTGCCTGTGTTGGCTGAATTTCCCTTCAGCCTTTGCTGTTCTCCATTTTAAGTCGGGAAGTGGCCAACTCAGGTGGCTACAGGAGGCTATAGTTATCTTTGCGTCCCTGGGAAGGACGTCTCGACTGATTCCCATTTTTCCAAACTTACTGTAAACCTCGCTGACGCAACATCCCATTGGCGAGGTTTTGAATATGTGTAGCGGGGGGAGGGGATGTCAAGTGGCGAGGACGGGGAGGCTCGGTAATTAGATTAAAACGTACGTAAATCTATTAGAATTAGGTTCTCGCCCTTTGTGGGCGAGGGACCTGGATAATTGGGAAACAAGATCTCGCCGCCCAGAATCCTGTTTCCTGATTCTGATGAGATTTTGAACCATTCTCGCTCCTTTGTGATTACGAGTAAAATGGAATTTAAAAAATACCATACCTACATTTTAATAATACGTATATATTTAGCAGATGGCAAGGAGAGAAGGGAGAACCCTGCGCAAGATTTTCCGAAGAAAACTGTATCACAGATTACGACTGCATCGTGTGTTTTTCACACCTTTGTAGCTTTGGAATTTTTTTAAAGGAAGACATTTTAAAATTAAAAAGTACTTTCATATATGTTATTGTCTTGAAAAAAACGTATAAGGCGCACTTTTAATTAGTGATTGAAGTGTCTAAATAGATCATCTGACTGTTGGTGCTCAGCGAAATAGCAGCACCATGGATATAAATTATAGTCATTTCTGTATAAACTCGATATGACAAACAATTGTACAGCCATATCAGTACATTTTTGTCATATCAGTACCAAAATGTTTGTTTTAGAGAATATTTTTTTCTCTGTTCCTTTTATTTGTCAACCGATTATGAAATGTAGACTGGGATTTTCCGGCCCCGCTAAAGGTGACTCCCCCACCCCACCCCCACCCCCTCCGCCGCACACCGGTGGCACGACCGGCGAGCAATGCAAATGGTCATTGACTTTGGCGGGGCTAGAAGATCAGGCCGGTGGCCAATGGCAAGCTGCCTCCGCTGCGGGAACACACGCTGCGAGGGGACAGTGGGATGGGGTGGATGAGTGGGGGGAATCCCAACCGTAGTCTTTTCTGTCAAATTTAAAGGCCCCTCATAATGTCAGGGTGTAAGCTGTGGCTTCCTTAGCTTATGCATAAAACTGGCACTGCCTCTTGACTGTGTGACCAGCACTTGGGGAGACCACAACGCCACAGTCCTGGTGGGGTCTGACCGGTGACCTTACAGCATCAAAATAATGTCCTTCCATTTAAACTGAATGGTTCTGTGAGTACAATCCAATACTTTATTAACTTTAGCACAGCTTCTCTGGTCATGAACCTTCATTGACCTGTGCACTGGAGATCAATTTTAATTTGGCTTGTTACAACCCGCTCGCAGAAAGACACACCATTAAATTACAGCCCACTGAAGGGGAACCATAAATCCAATCTTCTATGGGACGTTTGGAAACTTTCCAATGGAAGGTGTAACCTGCAAGGCATTAACAAGCTGTAAATTACAAGAATGCTGCTGACAGACACATCAATGTGGGTTCACACCATTCCACAGGCAAGACAAAATGCTGCACAATATATGCAAAAATTAATTGTTTCATCAATCCTTAGCACAGACGAGAGGAGAATAGACCTTCCCTTCACTAACTGCAACCAGACTACCTTCCTGACAAGCTCTACCGCCAAACGGACCCCCCCGCCCCCGCAAAGACCATTGGAAGTGATGGACTCCATAACTTTAGCAGGCTACACAGCACTAACTGTCATAATATACACCAGTATATCATGGTGCAGACACACACACACACACTGATGGTCATGCAGTGGGACCAATCAGCATACACAACACCGCAGCCAATCACCAGTGAGAGCACTTAACCAACACCAAGCTTGAGCTGTGGGGCGATAAAAATATTGTGCTTTATGTAACCTTTTTTTTAAACAAGGTGACTGAAAGTGAATTAAAGGCTGCAGTAGTTCCACAAAAGATCCAGAAAACACTCACAGAAATACCTGCACCTGAGTACCTCCTCACCCATGTGTCAAACGTTGACCATAGTGGATCTCTAGTATCCCCTGCTGGCAGAAGTGAGGGTTACCTCTTACACAGCACCAGGCACTCAGGAAATAAAATGTGCATATAGTTTTTCTAGGAGCTGACACCGGCATGATAAGCTGAATGCTGTTATCATTCTAACATTTTTATTCCATGGTCTCAGGCTATCCCAAGGTGCTATTCGGTAATTTAAATAGGCAGTCAAATTTATAATGTAGGCCACTTTAACCATTACAAAGACACCCTTGAATTTTTTCAGAAAAGGAGGATGGTGGAATACATTTTGCTTCTACCTACCCACGAAGAAACAATACTTGTTAATGAGGTGTAGGATTGCCACAAAGTTTCTGTCGTTTAAAGATTAATTTAGGGACATACCTATGTGCAACTTGAGAGAAAAATCACAGGGATATTTTAAAACAGTGTGATTTTCTTTGTATTTTCTTTGAACGTTTCTGTTTATTAGTTATTAAAATATTGGAAATAGGGGGAAAAGGCTGTTGGACTGGGCCAGGTGATTGAAGGTAGAGGTCATGTGGAGTTTACAGCCCTCCTGCGGGGAAAGAAATTCGGTACTGGGTGTTGCATCCCAGGGATTGGTGGTTGAATGGTTTCTGATTATTATTCATATTAATAGCTTAGATTTTGATATAAATTGCTAAAATTTACAAATCATACTTGCTGTATATGCCTTTAAGGGACAGCAGTATGCTATTGTGGTATAGGGGTGTTCGACAGTGCAAGGGTTGATGTGGGATTGGAGACTAGTATCGCTGATGGTATGATATAAATAGTCACATGGTGGTAGACAACATAGCAGCATCTGGAATGGGCCAGCATGGAGACAGCATCCATGCATGTCGCAACCTTCTGGGGAGGCAGTGGCGTAATGGTATTGTCACTGGACTAGTAATTCAGAGACCCAGGGTAATGCTCTGGGGACTTGGGTTCGAATCCCGGGTAGTCCCAGGGCAGATGATGGAATTTGAATTCAGTAAAAATCTGGAATTAAAAGTCTAATGACGAAGATGAAACCATTGTCGAATGTTGTAATAACCCATCTGGTTCACTAATGTCCTTTAGGGAAGGAAATCCCACCTGGTCTGGCCTACATGTGACTCCAGAACCACAGCAATGTGGTTGACTTGTAAATGCTCTCAGGGATGGGAGCATTTCCTCATAAAAGAGACCCTTGCTTGGAAGCCCACCAGAAGAGAGCTATTACGATGCCAGACCAGACCCCAACAGTGGCTATGATGCTTGGACAGAAACCCTAACATTTTATTTTAATTTTGAAAGACTGTGAGGAAAGCATACTTTGCTCCAGGAGTGATTTCACAAAGAATTTGGAAATAGTATATTGAAACAAACTTTATTCCTAACACGGTATTAAAATATCTTTAACATCATACCCAAAAAGAGCTTATAATTCCCCTTAGACAATGACACTCAATGTGAATACACCCTTAATTGTTACCTTTATTCTCCCTTAAACAACAAGAAAATAAACCATCTCAACTCTCAATCCACATTAACTACCAGTGGCACAGAGGAATTATTGCTTTACAGAGTTATTCTTTGAGAAAGAGATCTCTTGACACTGCTTTACAGACCAGATCTGACTAGGTCTGAACCCCTGCAGAAGCTTTGGCTAATGTCTTCAAAAGCCGTTTTCAACTGGCTTGTTTCAGCTCCCTTTGTCATCAGACAAGTCTGCACTAATTTAAATACAGTTAATCTCCTTCAACTAACTTACAGTGAGAACAAACTGCCATTCTTGGTCTCAGCTTCAGCCAGAATCAGAACTCAACTGAAAAACGCTTTCTCAAAAAGCCTGATGCCTTAGCTCCAACCAGCAATGACTTCATCTCACTAAGATGAAAACCAATTAAGAGAATCCCCTTAATCAAAACAAAATTGCGTTAGCCCAAGCTTTTTACAATGGTCAATTGCACCTTTGGCTCCTAAAACCTTTGTTGCCTTTCAAACCAAGATTATTTTAAAACATGACTTCAGCAGTCAAACACACTCCAACCCAGGCTTTTGTTTTATAAATTTAGAGTACCCAATTCATTTTTTACAATTAAGGGGCAATTTAGCATGGCCAATCTACCTATCCTGCACATCTTTGGGTTGTGGGGGCGAAACCCACGCAAACACGGGGAGAATGTGCAAACTCCACACGGACAGTGACCCAAAGCCGAGATCGAACCTGGGACCTCGGCGCCGAGAGGCAACAGGGCTAACCCACTGCGCCACCGTGCTGCCCGCAAACCCAGGCTTTTAACCAGTACTACACCAAATACTTATAATCCAATATATCTATAATCCTACATTTATCTCATTGCCCCTGTCTGGAAATCCCCCAGAAGAGAGATCCCTGCCTGGAAGCTGAAGGACATGACTAGGGCACGCTTTGGTTTATTGCCAGACCTGATCAAAGCCAGAGTGAAAGAACCTGGCCATATCACAAAATATTCCAAAAACAAAGGAAAATATGCTGCAAAGAATAGCCTTCTATAAGAATCTACTTCAAATGGGAAGATATTAGGATCAGCACATCCAGAGGCCAGCTGCGAGAAGGCTGCAGAAACGGGTCCCCAGCCAGCACCATAATAAAGTGGTGGCTGCATTAGGCTGAAAAGAAAAAGGTTTTGAAATACGAAGGCAGAAAGAAAATTGCCTATTAATATTTTTATCCAATTTAAACTCCAAACAGATGGCCAAAATTACTATTTTAAAGACTTCCAGTTTTGCTCATAACTTTCAATGAAGAAATGAATGGCCCCACCAGTGTGACTGGAACCTCTCGAAACTGACAAGCTCTGGAAGATAAAAGCAGGGAAGAAAAATGACAGCTGCGGAGCCATCTTGAACAGAAACAATGGGGGTGATTTTCAGCCCTTGTTTGCATCAGAAATCATGGCGATGCAGGTGGAAAATCAAGAGAGAATCAGGATACACGATTCACTCTGCAGAGATTGCGTTTTCCGATTTTCCCCGCCCAGCACTGGTGACATCACGAGGTTCATGCCCACAACAGACGAGAATCTCATTTTAATGGATCTGAATAATTTCAAATATCATTTCCCAGCACCCCCGCCACATGATCCTCCCTCACTGAATATTCAAACCTTGCCATTGTGACATCACAAAACCTGAAGGTGTCTAGATTAATACCTTTTTAGACTCATTTGGTGAACTTGCTGATAAAGTATTCCTAATGCAGTGCATTATAAATCCTCAACCAGCTTCAATTAACTATTAAATTCCTTTGACAAATGCTTTAATCTTCAAGTTGAGGACCTCGCAGAGCTGAAAAAGAGGTGGAGAAAGCTCCCAGCAAAGAGATGAAAAGACAAGAGACAGTCCGAAGAAACCGCACGAGGATTGCCAGAGAGGCATAGAACATTCTGGAAATCCTATGAATCTATCTTTTGGGGAAATCTGCGACAGAAATCCCAGATGATTTCCTCTTCGAAGACACAGACATGCTTCCAGAACAGTACCAGAAATAACATCATAAAATGATTGTATCAATGCTGAAATGAAAGATTTGAAAGGCAAGATTCAGTCTGGGTATATATCTTTGGCACTGCATGATAGACTGGAGCTTTCAATGAACCAATCTATTCAAGGTCTGAACAAACAAATGTCAGAGACAACACAAATGTACCAGGAGGAAATAATGACCCTCAATTCCACTGTTGGCAAATTAAAGGCATAACAACAGGCAGATAAGCTAGTGAATGAAGTTGCAGCCCTGAAAGGCTCTTTGAATCAATATTTAGCCATGGAAAAACATGGTGAGCTAAAAGAGGATGTTGAATTTTCTTTACAAATAAAAGCAGCATTGAAGCTATTAGTAGTGACAAAGTAATGCACTGAAATGCATCATGAATTCGGAAGAGGTCAACAAGAAAATGAACAGTTAAAAGAACAGGCAATTGTCCTTCAAGATCAAATGGAAAATCCTTTGGCACTTGAAGAAATGAAGACTGTCTTAAACAGCCGAGTGGATGAACAGCAGCAGATGAAACTTGAGGAGACTGTGTTGAATTATAGGAAAGATCAAGATGAAGCAATTGAGTTTCTCAAAGAAAAGAAGTAAAACCTATTGAGAGACCTTCACATGCTACAATAACCCTTTAGGTCAAAGTTTGTTCTTCTTGGAAATTATGAAGAGAAGCAAAATTAATTTAATGTCACTCTGAATGAACTGAAGAACCATTTGACAATAAAGACACAGCAACCTTCTGCAGGAAAGAGGTACAAGAAAGAGATTCACAGCTAAAGAAAATGAGAACCGATGAGAACACTAGAGTGCCACTCACAGGAAGCTGAATACTTTAAACAAGACTTGGAAATGTCTAAGTGATAAACATGTGGAAGAAAATTCAACAAAGATAGATTTTCAGTTGAAACTTGGTGAACTTCAAGCATCAGCGGCCTCCATTAAGGATCATGAACTATGGCTGAAATAGGAGAAGGAATTGCTATTAACTAGAATGTTTGGTTGAATGTGGAATTAACGAGCAAAACTGATGAAATTCTTGAATTTCGATCTTATTTGAAGAGCATGAAAGATCTGCTACGCAGTATGAAAGAGCAAATCCAGACTTTAAAAGCAGGAAAGGAAAATTCTAAAAAAATAGATTGAGGATCTAATGAGTGAATTAGAAGAATTGAAGAAGCAGTCAGTGACCACAGGAGAAAGACTCCGAAAGGAACTGGATGCCTCGGTGAAGTTGTTAAGTGTGTTTAAGGATCTCACAGATAAATCTGAAACATAGACAATTGAACTCACCGGAATAGTTGCTGGGCTGACTGAAAAGATTGATAAGCTTGCAAAGGGATTGGAAAATAAAGTACTTGGCTGAAATTGTGCAAAGAGTAGAAATGGAAGTTCTATTTTTTAAAATTTCAGCGCCCAGGAAGAATGTGGCGGGACACCACGAAAAAAGAAAATCCGAGTCCACTCTCGAAATGAACGCAGTGCACATTCACTTCAAAAGGAATGGGCCAAACCTGCAGTTTCAAAACAAAGCAGACAGGCTGTCAATTCAGAGAAACATAACTTAAAGGAGCGCAAAAGATGATTAAAATGGAGGCAACCAAGCACCTGAAAAACAGAGTCCTACAATTTCAATACCAATCCGACAGACTCAACACAAAGCAACTAAGACTACCATTCCTCCATATGTGACAGACCGAGATCTGGAAGAATTGTCACGTCTCAAGGCCGTCTAAATTTTTAAAGTCAGACAATTGGGGTAGGGTGGGGGGGGGGGGGGCGGATAAGGGTAGCAAGTAAATTAAAGATTGCATTTTAAATAGTTATACTTCATTGGAAGGGGTGAATGTTTTATTTTATAAAGAAAGGGGGATGTTGTATATGTCTTTAAAGATTAGCAGTATAAGGGTGTTCAACAGAGCAAGGGTTAATGTGGCATTGGAGAACAGTACCATCCACGGTATGATATAGAGAGTCACATGGTGATAGACTGCGTAATCGAGTCTGGAAGGAGCTGCCAATTTAGTTGTAGAAAGTCACCCGCAGTCTGAAAAAGAAGTTCGATAAAATGTGTTAATTCAAGAGACTTAAAACACAGGCACACAATTTCTTGCCGAACCAAAGCAATTCTGTACTGCTGGATGTGTCATCTTTCAATTGAGGCTTTAAACTTAGGTCCTTTCAGTTGCTGTAAAAGAAGAGGAAGGGAGTTCTCCAACTGTTCTAGTCAACATATATCCCAGAACCAACATCACAAAAATAGTTTTTAAAATATATATATTTTTTATTCTCCTTTTTCACATTTTCTCCCAAATGTACACCCACCAACAATAAACAATAATCAGCAACAAATGTGTCAATCCCCATATCTTTTTAAAACATTTAAAAAAAATTCTCCTCCTTTTTCACATTTTCTCCCACATTTACACCCATCAACAATAAACAATAATCAACAAGATATGTTAATCCCCATAATAACAACAATCCCACCAACCCCCAAACATCAGCCCGCATGTTTACATAAACAAATGACAAAAAGGAATCAGGGATTACCCGTAGTCACCCTTAATCGACACAGCTCTCCACCCCCCCCCCAACCAACGCCATCCCGCCTCTAAGAGAGTACCGTACATGATACCCCAAAGATGTACCCCCCCCCCACCTCCCCCCCAAGTCTCCAGCTCCTCCCGTCCACTGCCTCTTGTAAAACTCCTCCTCCCAACCTCGGTATCAATCCCCATATCAATAACAACGATCCCATCCTCCCACCAAACCCCAAACATTAGCCCGCATGTTTACATAAACAAATGACAAAAAGGAATCAGGAATCACCCATAGTCACCCTTAATACACACAGCCCCCCTCCCCCAACCCTCCCACCCATCACCCCACACAAATGTTCGATGTTATCCAGTTCTTGAAAGTGCATAATGAATAATGCCCATGAATTGTAGAACCCCTCCATCCTTCCCCTCAGTTCAAACTTAGCCTTCTCAAGAGTCAAGAATTCCAACAGGTCCCCCCCGCCACGCCAGGGCACAGGGTGGAGAGGTTGCTCTCCATCCCAACAGGATCCGCCTTTGGGCGATCAACGAGGCGAAGGCTACGATATCTGCCTCCGCACCCGTTTCCAACCCTGGATGGTCCGACACCCCGCATATGGCCTCCCAGGGACCCGGGTCCAGTTTCACACGCACCACCTTGGAAATTACCCAAAAAACCTCCTTCCAGTAATCCTCTAGCTTTGGACAGGACCAAAACATATGAACGTGATTAGCGCCCCCCCCCCCGCAACGCTCACACGCACCTTCTACTCCTTCAAAGAATTGGCTCACCCTCGTGAGGTGTGCTCTGTATATCACCTTCAGCTGTATCAGCCCCAACCTCGCGCACGAGGTGGAGGCATTTACTCTCCGGAACACCTCACACCAGAACCCCTCCTCCATAACCTCTTCCTCCCACTTTGCTTTGATCCATTCCAGTGGTGCCTTCTCCTCTTCCAAAATAACTCCGTGAACTGCTGACACTACCCCCTTCTCCAGTCCCCCTGTCGTCAGCACCTCCTCCAGCAATGTGGAGGCCGGTTCCACCGGGAAGCTCTGTATCTCCTTTCTGGCAAAATCTCGAACCTGCATGCATCTAAACACTTCCCCCTGCTCCAGCCCATACTTCGCTTCCAGCTCCTTCAGCCCTGCAGCCGACCCCTAGGAAACAAATCTTTTAGCGTTGTAATCCCCTTCTCCCATTTCCGAAAATTTCCATCCTACCTCCCTGGCTCAAATATGTGGTTCCCCCGAATCGGCATTTCGTTTGACCCTGCCCCCATCCCAAAGTGTTGGCGAAACTGCCTCCAAATTCTCAATGAAGCTATTATTACCAGACTCCCTGAGTATTTCCCCGGAGCTATCGGGAGCGGCGCTGTTGCTAGTGCTTTCAGTCCCGGCCCCCTGCACAAACTCTCCTCCATTCTGACCCACTGGGAATCAACCCCTCTGACCCAACTCTGCACCTTCTCCACCTTCGCCGCCCAGTAGTAGTACAACAAGTTCGGGAGACCCAAATCCCCTGCCTGCCTTCCCCTCTGTAGCAGCACCTTTCTCACTCTGGCCACCTTCCCTCACCATATAAACGAGGTAATCCTTCCCTCAATCTCTCTGAAAAAAGCCTTTGGCAGGAAAATCGGTAGCATTGAAAAATAAACAGAAATCGCGGCAACACATTAATTTTATCTGCCTGTACCCGACCCGCCAGTGACAGAGGGAGGCAATCCCACCTTGCCAGATCAGCTTTCACTCTCCCCCCCAAACTAGAGATGTTGTACCTGCGAAGCCCCCCACACTCCCGGGCAACCTGCACCCCCAGATACCTAAAGTGAGTCCCTGCCCTACGGAATGGTAGCCCCTCCAGTAACTTCGCCAACACTTTTGCGTCCACATTCAGAAGTGATACGGGCCTATACGACCCACACTCCGTTGGATCCTTATCTTTTTTTAGCAGCAGGGAAATCGATGCCTGCCCCAAAGTTTGTGGCAACACCCCCTTCCCTATCGCCTCCTCAAACATCCCCACCGTCAGGGGCGCCAGCTCATCCTTGAATTTTTTATAATATTCCACCGGAAACCCATCCGGCCCCGCCAACTTCCCCGACTGCATCCTCCCAATTGCATCCTTTATCTCCTGCTCCACTATCGCTCCTTCTAATGTAGCCCTGTCCCCCTCCCCTAGCCTCGGGTACTCCAACCCATCAAGAAATTCCTGCATCTCACGGTCTCCCCCAGGTGGCTCTGACAACCTCTCATAAAACTCCTCAAAAACCTTGTTAATCAGATCCGGAGCCATCACCAACTTCCCTGCCCTATCCCTTACCTGAAGAATTTTCCTTGCCACTGCTTCCCTCCCCAGCTGACCTGCCAACATACTCCTTATCTCCATGTTCATAAACTGCACCCCTTGCTCGTCTCAGTTGGCGCACCGCCTTCCTGGTAGATAGCCGGTCAAAACTCGCTTCCTCTGTTCCAGCTTCGCTGGGTCCCCACCTTCTGCATAACTCCTATCTATCTCCAACATCTCATCTATTACCCTCTGCCGCTCCAACCTCTCCTCTTTGTCCATCCTGGCCTTAAACAAAATTACCTCAACCCTCACCACTGCCTTTAGAGCCTCCCAGACAACTGCCTTCGACACCTCACCCATACAGTTGAAACCTACATATTCCTTAATTACCTTTTCAATTTTCTCACAGAACACTTGGTTCCCCAAAAGTCCCACATCCAGTTTCCACCCCGGCCTCTGCGCTACCCCCTTCTCCAGCACCATATCCACCCAATGCGGAGCATGACCTGTGTGGAAGTATGTATTGGGGGTCATGTGGGACTGGAAGCCCTAATGTCATTGGCTGACAGATCCCGGGTCCTGGTTGGTCGTTGACCTCAAGCTCTGCCCTGAAGGCGGAGTATAAGAAGCCGGAGTCTTCCCCCGCAGGCCAGTTTACTATCGAGCTGCGGGGGAACAGACACGCTTAATAAAGCCTCATCGACTTCACTCTATTCGTCTCATGGAGTCTTTGTGCGCTACAATTTATTAAGCGTGCCTAAAAAGGACTATGGAGCTCAGGATCATTCCAGAATGCCTGAGGATCAGCCCCCACGCAGTGAACGCGGCAGCAGCCTTCAAACACTGGCAGACTTGCTTCGAGGCCTACCTCAGAACGACCACCGGCCGAGTCTCAGACGAACAAAAACTGCAGGTCCTGCACTCGAGGGTGAGCACGGAGATTTTCACCCTCATTGAAGACACCGACGATTTCCAGACGGCGTTCGCATCACTGAAAAGTCTCTACGTTCGCCCAGTTAACCAAATCTACGCTCGCTACCAGCTCGCGACGAGACGGCAAGCTCCCGGAGAATCGATGGACGAGTTCTACGCCGCGTTGCTGATTTTGGGACGAGCCTGCAGCTGCCCGTCGGTGAACGTAAACGAACACACGGACATGTTAATGCGCGATGCTTTTGTGGCAGGTATGCAATCCTCCCAAATCCGCCAAAGACTTCTAGAAAAAGAGTCGCTAGGACTCTCAGAGGCACGGGCCCTAGCAGCCTCCCTAGACGTGGCCGCGCGTAATACCCGCGCCTACGGCCCCGACCACGCGGCAGGCCATTGGGCCCCGTACGTACCCGTCGCGGCAAACCCCCTACCCCCCCCCCGGACACCCCACAGGCTTGCGCGGTCCAAACGCCGAGTCGCACCGGGGGCGCCCGCTGTTATTTCTGCGGCCAGGCGAAACACCCCCGACAGCGCTGTCCGGCCCGCGCAGCCATCTGCAAAAGATGCGGGAAAAAGGGCCATTATGCGGTTGTGTGCCGGTCCCGCGTGGTCGCCGCCGTCCCGGGAGCACAGGGAGCCCTGCAAGCAGCCTATGCGCCCCAACCCCCCCAGCACGCCATGTACGACCCGCAGGCGCAGCCGCTCTGGGTCCCGACCACCGCGGTCCCGGGAGAACTGGGAGCCCTGCACGCCGCTTACGCTCCCCAACCCCCCTCCCCGCAGCCCATGTATGACCCGCCGCCGGCGCTACCGCTTTGGGTCCCGGCCAACACTCTCCACGGAGAGGAGGGAGTTTTTCACGTCCCTAACGCCACCCTAACCCCCGTCCCGCGCCCCACGCCTGACCCGCCGGCGCCACCTACTTGGTCCCCGACCACCGCTGTCCCCGGTGAGGGAGCTCCACGCGGTCCTTGCGCTTGCGGCCCCACGCCTGACCCGCCGGCGCCGCCGACTTGGGCCCCGACCACCGCTGTCCCCGGTGAGGGAGCTCCGCGCGGTCCTAGCGCTCGCGGTCCTAGCGCTCGCGGTGAGGGAGCTCCGCGCGGTCCTAGCGCCCGCGGTCCTAGCGCTCCCAGCCCCTCCAGCACACCATGTGCGACCCGCAGACGCCGCCATTTTGGGTCCCGACCACCACGAGGGGAGGAGGGGCGCCACCATCTTGGACCGCCCCAGACCTGTACGACGCATGGGGGCGGCCATTTTGTCCACCCCCGCCGCCATCTTGTGACCCCCCAGCCACGTGCGATGTATGGGGGCGGCCATTTTGTTCATCCCCGACGCCATCTTGGACGGCAACAACGGACCCCACTCCACTACTACAACCACGGCTCGCTTCGATTACGTTCGATCAGGCTCGGCCCCGGACACTCCAGACGACGACGACAACGGTCCTAATAAACGGCCACAAGACGCCATGCCTAGTCGACTCCGGGAGCACGGAAAGCTTTATGCACCCCGACACGGTAAGACGCTGTTCCTTGACCACCTATCCCAGCGCACAAAAGATTTGCCTAGCTGCAGGATCCCACTCCGTACAGATCCAGGGATTCTGCATAGTTACCCTTACGGTGCAGGGGAGGGAGTTCAAAAACTACAAACTTAACGTCCTTCCCCAACTCTGTGCCCCCACCTTGCTGGGATTAGATTTCCAATGTAACCTACAGAGCCTTACGTTCAAATTCGGCGGCCCCATACCCCCACTCACTATCTGCGGCCTCACAACCCTCAAAGTGCAACCCCCGTCCTTGTTTGCGAACCTCACCCCGGATTGCAAACCCGTCACCACTAGGAGCAGACGGTACAGCGCCCAGGACCGGACCTTCATTCGGTCCGAAGTCCAGCGGCTACTAAAGGAGGGCATAATCCAGGCCAGCAATAGTCCCTGGAGAGCGCAGGTGGTAGTAGTGAAGACAGGGGAGAAACAAAGGATGGTCATTGACTATAGCCAGACCATCAACAGGTACACACAACTAGACGCGTACCCTCTGCCCCGCATATCCGACATGGTCAATCGGATTGCCCAATATAAAGTCTTCTCCACCGTGGACCTCAAGTCCGCCTACCATCAGCTCCCCATCCGCCCAAGTGACCGCAAGTACACAGCCTTCGAGGCAGACGGGCGATTATACCATTTCCTACGGGTCCCGTTTTGCGTCACAAACGGGGTCTCGGTCTTCCAACGGGAGATGGACCGAATGGTTGATCAACATGGGTTGCGGGCCACGTTCCCGTATCTCGACAATGTAACCATCTGCGGCCACGATCAGCAGGACCACGACGCCAACCTCCAGAAATTCCTCCAGACCGCCAAAGCCTTGAACCTCACGTACAACGAGGACAAGTGCGTTTTTAGCACCGACCGGCTAGCCATTCTGGGCTACATAGTACGCAATGGGATAATAGGCCCCAACCCCGAACGTATGCGCGCACTCATGGAATTTCCCCTCCCGCACTGCCCAAAAGCCCTGAAACGCTGCTTGGGGTTCTTTTCGTACTACGCCCAGTGGGCCCCCAGTACGCAGACAAGGCCCGCCCCCTAATACAGACCACGACCTTCCCTCTGTCGACAGAGGCTTGCCAGCATCAAAGCGGATATCGCAAAGGCCACGATGCGCGCCATCGACGAGTCCCTCCCCTTCCAGGTCGAGAGCGACGCCTCCGACGTAGCTCTAGCGGCCACCCTTAACCAAGCGGGCAGACCCATGGCCTTTTTCTCCCGGACCCTCCACGCCTCAGAAATCCGTCACTCTTCAGTAGAAAAGGAAGCCCAAGCCATAGTGGAAGCTGTGCGACATTGGAGGCATTACCTGTCCGGCAGGAGATTCACTCTCCTCACGGACCAACGGTCGGTAGCCTTCATGTTCGATAATGCACTGCGGGGCAAAATCAAAAACAACAAGATCTTAAGGTGGAGGATCGAGCTCTCCACCTTCAACTACGAGATCTTGTATCGTCCCGGAAAGCTGACCGAGCCGTCCGATGCCCTATCCCGCGGCACATGTGCCAATGCACAAATTAACCGCCTCCAAACCCTCCACGAGGACCTCTGCCACCCGGGGGTCACTCGGTTTTACCACTTCATCAAGTCCCGCAATCTCCCATACTCCTTAGAGGAGGTCCGTACAGTCACGAGGGACTGCCACATCTGCGCGGAATGCAAGCCGCATTTTTTCAGGCCAGATGGAGCGCACCTGATTAAGGCTTCCCGCCCCTTCGAGCGCCTCAGTCTCGATTTCAAAGGGCCCCTCCCCTCCACCGACCGCAACGCATATTTTCTTAACGAAGTGGACGAATACTCCCGCTTCCCTTTTGCCATTCCCTGCTCTGACATGACCGCGGCCACAGTCATTAAAGCCCTGAACAGCATCTTCACACTGTTCGGTTACCCCGCATACGTCCACAGCGACAGGGGGTCCTCTTTCATGAGTGACGAGCTGCGCCAGTTCCTGCTCAGCAAGGGCATAGCCTCAAGCAGGACGACCAGCTACAACCCCCGGGGGAACGGGCAAGTAGAAAGGGAGAACGGCACGCTCTGGAAGGCCGTCCTACTGGCCCTACGGTCCAGGGACCTCCCAGTTTCAAGGTGGCAGGAGGTCCTCCCGGACGCTCTCCATTCCATCCGGTCGTTATTATGTACGAGCACTAATCAAACGCCGCATGAGCGTCTCCTTGTCTTCCCTAGGAGGTCCTCCTCTGGAACGTCGCTGCCGACCTGGCTGGCGGCCCCAGGACCCATCCTGCTCCGAAAGCATGTGCGGGCACATAAGGCGGACCCGTTGGTCGAAAGGGTTCACCTCCTCCACGCGAACCACCAGTACGCCTACGTGGAGTACCCCGACGGCCGACAGGACACGGTCTCCCTGCGGGATCTGGCGCCCGCCGGCAACACGCACACCCCCCCGACACCATCAACCCAACCCCCCCATCCTGCCACCGCCGCACCCCGCGACCGCCCCCTTCCCAGGAGGATCGGTCCCCCTCCCCTTTGCACCAACAGCTGAAACCGTACGGCTCCTGGAGGCGACAACACTGGTACAAGCACCACCACCACCGCCGGGGCCGAGGCGATCGACAAGGACGACCAGACCGCCCGACCGACTCGTGGCGTCGATGTAAAACAAATATGGACTGTTCACAAGAACATTTTGCTTTTCTTCCTATACCCTCTGTAAATAGTTGCAATAGGACGAAATTGTCCAATACTGTATTGCCATGTGAATGTTTTATCCTCCCAGGACCAGCCCTGTAAACCCTTACCACCATACGAAGCATCACCCCGCCGGGTTCATTTTTGACAAGGGGTGAATGTGGTAGTATGTATTGGGGGTCATGTGGGACTGGAAGCCCTAATGTCATTGGCTGACAGATCCCGGGTCCTGGTTGGCCGTTGACCTCAAGCTCCGCCCTGAAGGTGGAGTATAAGAAGCCGGAGTCTTCCCCCACAGGCCAGTTTACTATCGAGCTGCGGGGGAACAGACACGCTTAATAAAGCCTCATCGACTTCACTCTATTCGTCTCATGGAGTCTTTGTGCGCTACAATCTGTCACTGCAATTGCCGAGTATTCCGACCCCTTAACCCCAGCCAGCAAAGCCATCCCCACCACAAAAAAGTTGATCCGCGAGTATACCTTATGGACTGCTGAGAAAATCGAGCACTCCCGTTCCCTTGGGTGCAGAAACCTCCAAGGGTCCACCCCTCCCATTTCCACCATTAGCCCAGCCAACGCCTTCGCCCCCCCCCCCCCCTGGATGGGACCAGCGAGTGCAGCCAATGTTGGCTTTTGCACCAAGTTCCAGTCCCCCCCCCCACAATCAGTTTGTGTGTATCCACGTCGGGGATGGCCCCAAACACCTTCTGTGCGAATCCCACATCGTCCCAATTGGGACCGTATACACTTAACAGCGCCACTAATCTCCCCTCCAGTGCCCCTGTCACAATCACATATCTACCCCTCTGATCTGCCACCACCTTCTCCATCTGGAAGCGTATCCTTTTGCTGACCATTACCGCTACCCCTCGAGCCCTTCCGTCAAATCCAGAGTGAAATACTTGACTAACCCAGCCCTTTTTAAGTCTCACCTGGTCCTTCATCCTCAATTGAGTCTCCTGCAGCATTGCCACATCGGCTTTCAAACTTTTAAGATGCGCAAGCACCCTTGACCTCTTGACCGGACCTCCTAACCCTCTCACGTTCCACGTGACTATCCTAACTGGGGGTCTCTCACCCCCCCATCCTTCTTACCCACCATCATCATACCACCGGCCCTGCCCCATACGCCTGGCGCGCCCCTGTCCATTATTAGCATCGAACCCCTTCCCCCCCTCCAAAAAATCCCCCCTACATTTCCTCTTGAAAAAACATCTCCCAGCATGAATCCCCCCCTCCACCCCCCCTCTGCTCGCCTCGTAGGCCCATTGAAGCCTGCTATCCAGGCTCCAATGTCCGCAGCCCTCCTCTCACCTCACCTCCGTTCACTAACCGACTTTAGTTAGCTAGCGCGGGTGGCTCCCCCCGCCAAAATATACCATCCCCACCCACCCAGTCCCAGAGAAAGAAAAAACAAAAACAACAATCCAACCCATATAATTCACTAAAATAAGATATAACCGTCGCAACACAGAATGCCAATCAACCCAACCAATAACTTGAACTCTGTAACAATGCAAACAGAAATAAATTATAATACACATCAGTAAGAAGAAAGCTGTAGCATTTATACATTTTCCAGCTGCCCAAACACAGTCCACAGTCACTCTTCCAGCTCCACTCCTCACGTCTGTCCCAAGCCTTCTGCCCTCGTGAACGCCTCAGCTGCCTCCGCTGTCTCGAAATAAAAGTCTTTGGCATTATACGTTACCCTCAGCTTCACCGGGTACACCATACCAAATCGCACCTCCTTTTTATACGAATGCCGCTCGTTTTTTTTTGCCAGCTCCACCGTCAAGTCCTGGTAGATCCGAACTACAGCACTATCCCACTGCACCACGCGCTTCTGCTTCGCCCAGTTTAACACCTTCTCCTTCATGCAGTACTTATGGAAGCAGATAATTACTGCTCTTGCGGCTCATTCACTTTGGGCTTCGGTCTTAATGACTGATGAGCTCGGTCTAGCTCGTACCGGGAGTGGTTCTCACCCTGCCCCATCAGCTCTGCCAACTTCTTAGCGAAGTATTCTGTTGGCCTTGAGCCCTCTGTCCCTTCGGGCAAGCCCACAATTCTCAAATTGTGCCACCTTGAGCGGTTCTCCAAGTCCTCGAGCTTTGCTTGGAGTCCTCTGTTGACCTCCACCACCCTCCGCAGCTCGTCCCCCATCGAGGTGAACTGGTCGCTGTGCTGTGACACGGCCTCCTCCACTTCTTTCATATTCTTGCCCTGCTCTCTCACCTCGGCCGATGCCTTTGCCACCTCCACCCTCACCGGGGCGATTGCCTCCTCCACCAATGACTTCAATGCGACCGCCGTCTCCTTCCTCAAGGCCTCCACATGCCTCGCAAACTGTTTTTCCAGCTCCACCACCATCACCTCGGTCATCTTCTCCACCGTCAGTAGTGCGGCCCCACCATGCGGTTCGGCTTCCGCCATCTTGTCAGCATTTTTGCTCGTCCTCTCATTCAGCGGGCGAGCCCACGTTTCCTCCTTTCTTCGACGCTGCTCTTCGCATCCTTTAACGGCTTATTGTTTTTTCTTTATTTTTTTCCCTTTTCACCCTTCTGTCCTTCTTTAATCTGGGTTTTTGAAAAACAAACAATTTTTCTACCTTCACGCAAAAAAAAGGGGAGAAAAAAAACTTTCACCAAACTTCTTTCTCTTCTTTTTTACATTCCTCCAGAGTTCCTCTGGCAGCGGACTTCAGCCTTCTTATCACATTCTAGGTGGGAGCCATCCGATGTGGGACATCTCACCTACATCACGCCCTGGCTTCGGGCCTACCGCCTTGGTCTCCGTTTGGCTCCGCCCCCGCTGCTCTGGTCTTCGAGTGCGCTGGGCCCAACACCCCAACCCCTGCCGCCCGACACCCGAGTGGGGTTCCTCGCCGGTTTTCAAACTGGCCCTGCTAGCTGCCCGTGATGGCCCCAAAGGCCGACGATAGTCGGGCGGGGGGGGGGGGGAGATCGGAAAATCGGGGAAATCCCCGAAAGCGCCGCAAATCATGGCCACCGGCGGGAGCTCTTCTCGATGCAGCCAACCCGCTCGCAAACGCCACCGGACATCACTAAAATAGTTTAATTGTCATTTATGTCTGCTGTTCGTGGGCCTTGCTGCAACTTACATACAGCAGTGCTTGCAGTTTAAACATACTTTATGCCAAGAAAGCATATTGGGGTATCCCAATGTTGTTAAAAGGGATATGTAGAAGCAAGTTTTTTCTCTTACTTCTTAAATAGGCAGACCAATGGCACATTTAATTCAATAAAGCCATGTGCACAGTAGCATTGGAAAAAAAAAATCATAGTCTGGCTAGTGTAGAAATAACTAATGTTGAAGTTGAAAGGGATTCTGGTGATAGTAGGTCCAATAATTTATAGGGAAGAGTTTTTCAGGTCACTATGTGTACTGATGTTATAAATCTATCAGAAAGTACGTGATAATGAAAGGATAGCAAGAAGAACTTCGTCACACAAAGAATGCTCAATACATGGAGTCACTAAAACATTTGATTCATTCTAGATAAACGTAGATGATCCTTTTATAAGTTCCGGCCGCTAAATGGCCTTCCTCATAAATATATATATATAGATACCTGTGACTTTGTGAAGGTCAACACTCTATCTGGATCTTTCCATACTGCTCAGCCAAGCCTTTCCCAATTACATGTAGCACAGATTAGATGGAAAGGTGGGGGTTGTATGAAGATTGCTTTGAATCAGAGAATGTTTCTCATAAATGGTACAAAATGTTGGTATGCAAATGTTGTTCGATAGTTTTATGAGCATAGAACATACCTTGCAGAAGGAGGCCATTTGGCTCATTGAGTCTGCACCGACTCACTTAAGCCCTCACTTCCACCCTATCCCCGTAACCCCAAAAACCCTCCTAACCATTTTGGTAACTAAGGGCAATTTATCATGGCCAATCCACCTAACCTGCAAGTTTTTGGACTGTGGGAGGAAACCAGAGAACCCGGAGGAAACCACGCAGACACGGGGAGAACGTGCAGACTCCGCACAGACAGTGACCCAGCGGGGACTCGAACCTGGTACCCTGGCACTGTGAAGCCACAGTGCTAATCACTTGTGCTACTGTGCTATCTCAAAGAATAAATACTGCAGACTTAAATACAAAATCTACTTCCCATGCTTGCTTTTGTTTCACTCTGTCTTTACTCTTTTCTTCATTTCATGTATTCAGGTGAGATGTTCTCACTGTCAAACATGAAAGCAAGAGCTGGGTGGGGTTTTGACAATGGCGCACCATTCCTGGTGGCATAATTGGGAGTGGCCACGACTTCTGCTGTCTTTCTTTTTCCTGTTCCCCAGGCTTTTATAATTAAACTTTAAGTGCTGGCGGCGTGCATGGAAGAAGACACATGCGATCACGTGGTGGGAGAGCTCTTCAGTGGTGAAAGCTGCCATCGGCTGACAATGTGCAGCTATGGGTGGGCTATAAAGGAACCTCTTAGTCAAACAGAGAGGTTCTACACCACAACCACAACCTTCCTGCCAAACTCCATTGCTGTTAGCATAAGAGTTGAGAGCACAAAGGTGGAATGGATGTTTTTCAAAATTAAAGTTCACTTCACACATAGGAACAGGAGCCTGTTCCTCAATTCAATTAGATCATGGTTGATTATCCACCTCAATGCCACTTTCCCATACTATCTCCATATCCCTTCATGTCAGGAATCTATCTACTTCTGTCTTGAATATACTCAATGATTGAGCTTTCACAGCCCTCATGGGTAGCAAATTCCACAGATTCACCACCCTTTGAATGAAGAAATCCCTTCTCATCTCAGCCCTAAATGGCCCTAAATCCTGAGATTCTGTCCCCTGGTTTTAGACTCACCAGAGGAAATATCTTATTTAGGTTCACCCTGTTACGCTTTGTAAGAATTTTGTATGTTTCAATGAGGTCACCCCTCTTTCTTTGAAACTCGAGGGTATACTAACCCAATTTCCTCAGTTCCTCCCCAGAAGACAATTCCTGATGGGACGGAGAATTGGGTCTCTGGCGGAAATCGATCTGTTTCTGACACCTCGAAGCCCCGCTGGCGGCGGGATCGGGGTTCGTGCCCGCGTGCCAGCAGGAGGATGTAAATGAATGCAAATGGATCTTAGTATATCTCAATAGATCTCACCAAACGTGAGTCTGACGTGAGCGACCTTGCCATGGGCTAAGGGGGTAACTCCTTAAGGGAGTTGTCCCCCAAAGTCTACTTGAGGGCCATCCTCTCCCCACAATGAATGACCTGCCCATCCCTAATCCACCAGACCCCTCCACAGACCCCCCCCCCCAGAGACTTCCTAAAAAGGGAGACCCCCCCCCCCCAAGAAACCCCTATATAGGGAGACCACCTTAATAGGAGGACCCCCAGAAGGACTCCCTTAATAGGGAAATCCCCCCCAGGGACCACCTTAATAGGAGAATCCCCCCAGGGACTCCACTAAGGAAAGGAAACCGCCACAGCAACTCCCTCGTGCAATCACATGCTTGAGTGATTGAAATACACTTCCCTCTCTCTGATGCAGTTGATGTTTGTAAATTCTGGTGTTTCAGCACTTAGAGTCACTCACCCATGAAGGGAGATGAATGAATCAAGGCTGCAGCTGTTTTTTGGAAGCTCTCAATCATAGACCGCTATTAGAAATGAATGAATGGGTTGCAGCCACAGGAATTGAGGGGTTTAAACACAGGTTTAAACCCCTGTTTTCTTTCCAGGAATGGACACGTGGTGCTTCCAGGTAAGTGTTACAACTGTATTTTTTGTCACTGGCCCTGTCTGGACTGCTCTCTAGCTTCCAAATGGGTTTTTTTTTCTCGGCGGTCTGTACGTGGTTCTGGGGGCTCTGTACGGGGTCCCCTCTAGTTAGGAGGTCCCTGTGGGGGTCCCTCTACCTAGCGGGTCTCTGTGGGGGGTTGCATGTGGTCTGATCCAGTGGGAACGGTATGGCGGCTGCAGACTCAGTTCAGCGCCGCCACAGTCGGGGGAGGGCCAATCCGCGGGCAGCGGGGACTTTGCACGGGGCTGGGGGCACTGTTGGGGGGGGTGGTCCAGGGCACACGAGCCGGCCAAAGACTGGAACTATTTCGCAGGGCGGGTCCGCGAGCGACCGGCACCATGTTGCACGGCACGGCCTCTGTAGGCCGTTGCCGTGCGTATGCGCGGACACGGATCCGACAATTCTCCGGCCATATCCGCAGCTAGAGCCTGGTGCTGTACGCTGCCTTGATGCTAACTTCCAGCCAAAGAGAGGACCGGTGACTGTTTTACGCCATTTTTCCTGTTGTAAAACACCACCGTTCCCACACCAATGTGGGGACATAGCCTCAAAATCGGAGAATCCAGCCCATAGTCTCCTAAACAGAGAATTTCGCCCAATGATTCATGAACAAAGAAGCTTAGCTCCCTTTGGACAACTGCACTTCACAAACTTTCAGTATTTCAAAGATATTCACAATATATTCCATCTGCCATGTTCTAGCCCATTCATTTAGCCTATCCATTTCCTCTTGAAACCTCCTTGCATCCTGTTTAAGATATATATTCCCACCCAGTTTGGTGTCATCAGCAAATTTGGAAATACTACAATTAGTTCCCACATCCAAATTATTTATATAGATTTTGAACAGCTACTGATTCTCGTGGTAGCCCGCTGGTAAGTCTGCCATCCTGAGAATGGGGCTTCCGACTCTTTGTTTTATGCCTGTTAACCAATTCTCAATTCATATATCCCCCAATCCCATGTGCTCTAATTTTATTTACTAACATCCTGTGTGTGATCTCATCAAAAACCTCCTGAAAATCCAAATACAACCACTGATCCTCCTTTATCAACACTACAAGTAATATCCTCAAAAAACTCCAACAAGTTTGTGAAACTCTACATGTCCAGTTATCACATTCTTTAGAATAGATTCTAACACTTTACCTACTACTCTCGTCAAACTAATGAGTCTATAGTTCTCCATTCTCCCTCTTCCTCCATTCTCAAATAGTGGGGTTACATCTGTGCACCATCATCATTTGTTGAGGCTAGCTTAGTTACATGTACTGGCTTACCTCATGGTTGGCACGCATGACAGTTGCAGGGGTGTTAGAGATTTTAAATTTATTGTTGAAGAAACAATGTTGTGTTTTTTGTTCACTCTTTATTGAATTTCATGTTAGTGTTGTACTCCCCACTCTGTGCGACATGGCTGAACTGTAGGCTCAGCTGGCCCTTCCTTCCATGCATCGTAAAGGACATTGCCCACGGTCACTCTCAGCAGGAATAATTGAAAAGTTAGGTGAACCCAAAGCTGTGTAAGGACTTTGCCAGAGGTGGGCCCACATATGGACAGTATTGACACAGCCCTTTAGGTTCTTTATTTTCTCATGTTGGCTGGCAGCTCCCCCTCACACCCAGGACGCCAGGCCCTTCCCTTTTCCACTCCTCCATGCCCCCTGACCCAACCCTGTTCATTTTATCTTGAAGGTAGTATGCAATTTAAAAAGTTTTGTGCTAATGGGCATTCCTGGCATGCAAATGTATTACATGTATAAACTTTATACAGGCTGGTGGGAGGCTCGACACACTGCTGACTTTACCTCTGCATCTCAACCAGCATCGGGAAATCAAGATTTTGCCTAATTAAGTCGCTCCACTCGTGCGGGTATTCCACCTCTCGTGTCATTTGTGCCACTCAGACATTTCATTCAGAAATTCCCACTCTGGGCTTGAAGGTGTAGTTGTGACATGGTGCCACATGATGGCAGTGAAGACATCATTCCTTTGCATTCGTTTTTGTGCAATTTGCATCGAATTTCTAGATGGGCTATTGAAATGAAATGAAATGAAAATCGCTTATTGTCACAAGTAGGCTTCAAATGAAGTTACTGTGATAAGCCCCTAGTCGCCTCATTCCGGCGCCTGTTCGGGGAGGCTGGTACGGTAATTGAACCTGCTGGCCTGCCTTGGTCTGCTTTAAAAGCCAGCTATTTAGTCATGTGCTAAACCAGCCCCAATGACCAAATCTCATCACAGAGGAATTTCAGTCCCTTCTCTTAGTATTAAACTGGGAAATACTGGGCCAGATTTTTGTTCCTGGCTCAGATATACAGAGATGAGGGAACTCCCAGCTCTGCAAACTTTATCTTTAAAAATGGCTGCCCAAAGTTCCAATTTACTGAAACTCTACTGCCTGGTATAGATATATATTTAGCTGCCGTCTTGGAGTGGGTGGATAAATAATGAGCACTGCCATGTTCATTGTCCCATTCACTTGGGGTCTTGCCACCTATCTATCAGGATGCACCCACACTCTTGAGCAGGTCCCCCGAAGCTGCATGGTATGACAGTGTGGCTAAGAGAGAGAAAAGCAGTGGGGCTGGCAGTGGTCGCAGAGCACACATGCTACCATGGGACCATAGCCACAGCATGCATGGCACCAGGTGTTTGCGCAGAGCTGTTTTCTCTACCAAACCTTATCAGTTGATGATATGGTGAAAATGGTTAATGCATGTAAGCACACAAAGTGATTGAGAGCAATGTAAACTGAATGACTCCGCACCCTTTTTGCTTCCATCTTTACTAATAGAATGTCAAACAGAGGAGGTGTGGGGGGAAGGGAAGGGTTCAGCTGCCCCACAATTTTCTAAGCAATACCTTTGCATTTGGGTGGTAGAGGTCCAGTTGAGGAGACCAGTGCTCTGCCCTGCTGGCCCCTTTAATGTCCCGAGAGAAACCAAGAAGGCCTGGATTCAAATAGCAGCTGCATTGAGCACAGCTGGAAACCTTTAGCACTCAGAGATTCAGTGCTGGGAAAGGTTCAATGATCTGCTTGATTGCGCTGCAAGGTAAGTGAAGTGTTGGGTACTCTGAGACACAGACGAACCAACACGGTTGCGATTGGTACAACGCAGTTTTATTTCTTTTAACTATTTATATAACAAACTTGGTACTCAGCACATGGTGACTGTCTGAGTGTCTGGCTTGGAGGTCCTTGCCCTGAGCCATCTCCTGCTGGACTCCCCAGGAAGTGTCGTGTTCCTTGTTTTATACTGTGTATGCTCTTGTCTGTGATTGGCTGTCGTGTTGTGTGTGCTAATTGGTCCGTTGATCTGTCCATCACTATGTATGTGTGTATGTGCTGTGATGTTCACTTGAATATCATGACAGTAAGTAGCTCATCCACACAGAGCTCCAATGGAAGGCTTCTATCTGCTTGCTGCAGCTAAGGTGAGAGATCTGTGGAATACCTCTGCTTCAGTATTGAGGCTGCCACGTGTAAGCGCTCATGTAGATGTGCACACAACACATGTGAGTGCACACTGTGATGCACACCTCCATGCATGATATATAGATATGGCTGACATATATTCATGTTGTTGCTATACTGAAAAAGAGTGCCGAACACCACACAGATGGTCTGGACTGGGGGTGCGTCAGCCTGGCTGAGACACATCCATCCCATTGAACAGAAGGCACTGGAAATTGCCAAGGCTCCTGAACTCTATCTGTCGGTGATGGTAAATCAGCATTAGCAGGTGATAAAGGTGGTGCTGAAATCACCATGGCACTTGATGGCAATGGTGGAGGTCAGGAAGGAAGTGTAAGGCTGGGGTTATATCTTACAGGCATGGTTAAGGGAATTGCGTGCGTCAGAGAGTGCATTCACAATGAGAAGGGTTATACTGAAACAACTCTTGCACAGGTCCCAACTCTGCTTTCTCACACTCACTGCCACTCCCCTCGCCGCACTACACCCCCGCCGACCCACCCAGCTAGATCAGCCCTTGCGCACTGAGAGGAGGCAGTATCATATCATACTAGCCCTCACATCGGCAACTCAAATGCAAGCAATTCGGAGGGATGTACCGTGTGTTTAGTCGGTGGCACAGTATGAAAGACACTGCACCAGAATGCAGGAGGTGGTGTCAGATTCACAAATATCTGTGCACAGTCCCCCCTCACAGGAGGGAGGAAAGTCACAATGAGGCTCCATTGGGCAGGAACATGAAGGCTCAGGAGTCACCTTTTGGAACATAATATTTAGATAATAAGTAGCAGATGTGTGAACATCTGGCGGATTCCTCTGAGGGAGTGGGAGCTCTTGGTCTGTGAATGGAAGAGTATTGCCACATTGTCCTGGAGGCACAATCGCATGAGCTATGCCCACGAGAGATTGGCCAGTCTCATGGAGAGACTCTGAGTGGATGCAAGAGTAGCATCTCAGCCAGGGGCTGGTTTAGCACAGTGGGCTAAACAGCTGAATTGTAATGCTGACCAAGTCCAGCAGCGCATGTCAAATTCCCGTACCTAGTCGCCGGAATGTGGCAACTAGGGGCTTTCACAGTAACTTCATTGAAGACTGCTTGTGACAATAAGCGATTATTATTATACGAAAGGGTAAAAGTCTCTGTCCATAGATTTAATATATGGATCTTGGATATATTGGGTTAATGTGGGACTAAGCTCAGTACTACCCACCACAGTGATGGAAGAAGGTACATGACCCAAAGCTAGGATCAGTGTAATGCTGGCCAGAGGTGAGTTAAGGTCTAGATGTGAAAAGAGCTACTATCCTGTATTCTCCTCTATATATGTATATAGTTACAAGTAATAATAAATTTTGCTGTTAAAGTATAGAAGACTATAAATACTTCCTTAACAGACATGTTCTGGACAGAACGCCATTATAGGTCACTCTGCTCAGAGTATGAGTGCTGACATCCATGGAATACATGAGGAGCTGTATACATAAACAGGGCAGTCGCAGTATTGGCCCAGCGGTTGCGGGAATGGCCGACTGCTGTGCACCAGCAACCAGCCCCATCACCTTCACCTGAAGGCTAACCCAGGGTCGTGCAGGTCACTGAGGAGAGTGAAGGTACCACAAACTCCTCAGCATCCCCATCTTCCTCCACTTCCCCAGTCCCTCAACACTAGAGTCTGCTGCTCATGTATTAGTAACCACAGAGATGCAGAGGCCACAGTCTGAAAAAGGTCCTCAACAGCTAAGGGTCTAAGACAGGCCACCATGCTGTATTATAAAACTGTATTTACAGGATGTGGCGTGACTGGTTAGGCCAGCATTTTTTCCCCATCCCTAGTTGCCCTTCAGTAGGTGGTGGTGAGTTGCCTTCTTGAACCACTGCAGTCCTTGAGATGTAGGTGAACCAACTGTGCTGTTAGGGAAGGAGTTCCAGCGACAGTGATATATTTCCAAGTCAGGATGGTGAGTGATTTGGAGGGGAACCTCCAAGTGGTGGGTTTAGCAGGTATCTACTGCTTTTGTTCTTCTAGATGGTAGTGGTCATGTGTTTGCAAGGTGCTGCCTAAGGAACCTTGGCAAGTTACTGCAGCGTATTTTGTAGCTCATACACACAGTTGCCACAGTTCGTCGATGGTGGAGGAGGGTTTGAATATTTGTGGAAGGGGGAGCAATCAAGCGGGGCTGCTTTGTCCTGGATGGTGTTGACCTTCTTGAGCTCAACTGTTGATAACTCCGTCCATCACTTTGCTGATGTTTGTGAGTAGACTGATAGGGCGGTAATTGGCTGGATTGGATTTGTCCTGTTTCTTGAGTACAGGACACCATGGGCAATTTTCCACATTGCCGGCTAGATGCCAGTTTGTAGCTGTATTGGAACAGCTAGGCTACGGGTGCGACAAGTTCTGGAGCACAAGTCTTCAGTACTATTGTTGGAATATTGTTGGCACTGCACTCATCCAAGCAAGTGGAGAGTATTCCATTACACTCTTGACTTGTGCCTTATAGATGGTGGACAGGCTTTGCGGGGGGGGGTCAGGAGGTGAGTAGGCACCACACGATTCCTAGTCTTTGACCTGCTTTTGTAGCCATAGTATTAATATGGCTAGCCCAGTTCAGACTCTGATCAATGGTAAGCCGTGGAATGTTGATTGAGGGGGATTCAGCGATGGTAATGCCATTGAATGTCAAGGGGCGGTGGTTTGATCCTCTCTTGTAGGAGATGGGTCATTGCCTGGCATTTGTGTGGCGCGAATTTAACTTGCCAGCCCAGCCAAGCCTGGATATTGTCCAGGTCTTGTTGCAGTTGGACAAGGGCTGCTTCATTTTCTGAGGAGCTGCGAATGGTGCTAAACACTGTGCAGTCACCTGCAAACACCCTCACTTCTGACTTTATGAGGTCATTGATGAAGCAGCTGAAGATGGTTGGGCCGAGGACACTACCCTGAGGAGCTCCTGCAGTGATGTCCTGGAGCTGAGGTGATTGACCTCCAACCACCACAACCATCTTCCTTTGTGCCAGGTACAACTCCAACCAATGGGGAATTTCCCCCCTGTTTTCCATTGACTCCAGTTTTGCCAGTTCCTATATGACACAATCGATTAAATACTGCCTTGATATTGAGGGCCGTCACTCTCACCTCACCTCTGGCACTCAGCTCTTTTGTCCATGTTTCAACCAAGGCTGTAATGAGGTCAGGGGTTGAGTGACCCTGGTGGAACCCAAACTGTGTATCCATGAGCAAGTTATTGCTGAGTAAGTGTCGCTTGATAGTACTGTTGATAACTCCGTCCATCACTTTGCTGATGATGGAGAGTAGACTGATAGGGCGGTAATTGGCTGGATTGGATTTGTCCTGTTTCTTGAGTATAGGACACACCTGGAAAATTTTCCACATTGCCGGGTGGATGCCAGTGTTGTAGCTGTACTGGGACAGCTTGTCCATGGTGTGACAAGTTCTGGAGCACAAGTCTTCAGTACTATTGCTGGAATATTGTCAGGGCCCATAGCCTTTGCAGTGTTCGGTGCCTTCAGTCATTTATTGATATCACGTGGAGTGAATCGTATTGACTAAAGAATGACATCTGTGATGCCGGAACATCCGGAAGAGACCAAGATGGATCATCCATTTGGCATTTCTGGCTGAAGACTGTTGCAAATGCTTCAGCCTTGTCTTTTGCACATACCTGCTGGGCTCCTCCATCATTGAGGGTGGGGTATTTGTGGAGCCTCCGCCTCCAGTGAGTTGTTTAATTGTCCACCACCATTCATGGCTGGATGTGGCACGGCTGTAGAGCTCACATCTGATGCGTTTATTTTGGAATTGCTTAGCTCTGTCTATTACTTGCTGTTTATGCTGTTGTAACTTCACAAGGTTGACACCTCATTTTTCGGTATACCTGGTGTTGCTCCTGGCACGCTCTCCTGCACTCTTCATTGAACCAGGGTTGATCCCCTGGCTTGGTGGTAATTGTAGAGTGGAGGGATATGCCAGGCCATGAGATTGCAGATTGTGGTTGATACAATTCTGCTGCTGCTGATGCCCACAGCGCCTCATGGATGCCCAGTCTTGAATTCCAGATCTGTTCAAAGTCTATCCCATTTAGCATGGTGGTGGTGCCACACAACATGATGGAGGGTATCCTCAATGTAAAGACAGGACTTTGTCTCCACAGGGACTTCATTTTCATTTAGACTTAGAAGTGAGCAGCCTGCCTCCACTTTCTCCCAGACAACAGCAGGGCACTTTATAGGAGCGTGCAAGAGCAAAGTGTGTCATCGCGTCCAGTGCACTAATGGATTCACCGTAGTTACACTTTTCACATTGTATATATAGCAGGTTTGCATGCTTCTTTACTGACACTTTTGCATGACTCAGCGTCCTAGAACCATGTAGCACGGTGGCACAGTGGTTAGCAATGCTGCCTCACAGCGCCAGAGACCCAGGTTCGATTTCGACCTTGGGTGACTGTCTGTGGAGTTTGTACTGTCTCCCAGTATCTGCGTGGGTTTCCACCCGGTGCTCCGTGGTCTGTGTCAGGAAAACGGAGGGTGTGGGCGGTATGCGGCTGGGCTGGCGAATCATGTCCACATGTTTTGGGCCTACACGAAGCTTGGGGATTCTGGCAGGGGTTTGCTGATGTTATGTCAGAGGTCTTGAAGATAAAGGGGGTCCTGAGTCCGGAAGTGCTGATATTTGGATTGTCAGAACACCAGTGGGCGAGAGAGGCCGATGTCTTGGTCTTTGCTTCCCTGGTAGCCCGGAGACGGATCTTATTGGAATTGAGGGACTCAGGGCCGCCGGAACCGGGGTGTGTGGGTGAGTGTTTTTTCGGCTGGAGAAGATGAAGTGCGCCTTGAGAGGGTCTGTGGAGGGGTTTGCCCGGAGGTGGCAGCCGTTAATCGACTTCTTCAGCGGGATGGAAAAAGGAAAACAGAGATAGTTTTATGGGATTTATATTTATATTGTTAAATATTAGAAATGTAGGGCGGGATTCTCCGACCCCCCCACCGGGTCAGAATCGCCGGGGGCGGGCGGCGTGAATCCCGCCCCCGCTGGCCGCCGAATTCTTCGGCACTGAAAATTCGACAGGGGCGGGATGGGCCGAAGTCCCGTTGCTGTCACGCCAGTCCCGTCAGCATTAATCAAACCACCTCCCTTACTGGCGGGACTGGTGGTGCGGGCAGGCTCTGGGGTCCTGGGGGGGGACGGGGTGATCTGGCCCCGGGGGGTGCCCCCACGGTGGCCTGGCCCGCGATTGGGGCCCACTGATCCGCGGGCGGGCCTGTGCCGTGGGGGCATTCTTTTCCTTCTGCCTCGGCCATAGCCTCCACGATGGCATATGCGGCAGTGACACCCCCCACGCTCCCGCGCATGCGCGGACTTCCGCCAACCGGCGAAGTCCTTTCGGCCCCGGCTGGTGTGGCGCCAAATGCCTTTCCCACCAGCCGGCGGTGCGCCAACCACTCCGGCGCGGGGCTAGCCCCTCAAGGTGAGGGCTTGGCCCCTAAAGGTGCGGAGAAATCTGCACCTTTGGGGCGGCCCGACGCCGGAGTGGTTCCCACCACTCCACCCCGCCGGGACCCCCGCCCCCCCGGGTAGGGGAGAATCCCGGCCGTAAAGTTCCAAACGAGCGACAGCACGGAAGCAATGACTGTAAGAAAACTTAATATTTATTTTACTGACTATAACACAACTCCTACTCCCCGAAGGGTCGCCCACACCCGGCCCAGGCCGGGACTGGGGTATTTATGTCCCATGGGACCCTTGGCTTAAGGGTGTTGCTCCGCCCCCTCATCTCAGAAGATCATATTCAGGTGAGGCCACAGGGACTCTGATGTTGCAGACCCCGTGCCCTCCGGTCGGGTTTTAACAAGAAATAAGGTTTACATTTAGGTGGGTTAATTTAGTCGTTCTGTGTGAAAAGGGTAAAACTCTAGTTAGATTCATGCCAGTCAAAGGTGTTTGTATGTGTGGGGATTGGGTCAGCACAAACTGTGCTTCTCTTGTGCTTAGAGAGAGTTACGGCGTGAAAAGTAAACAATCTACAGTAGGTACTGAGTCTTGTTGGGATACAGATCCATCCTCCATTACCTCCCGCCAATTACCGTTCTTACTGCGGCAGTCTAAATAGTGAGAGTTAGCAAGCTATTTAACCATAGGAGTCTGTGCATCTGTGCTCTGTCCTCACACATGCACTTTCCAGTTGTGATTACAGGACTATAGCCCCGTGTCGAGCTTATTTCTGTGGTTTTGTATTTTTGTCTCCAGATTAGAGAAGGGGTAATTAAGACATGGGTATTTAGACAGATATTTTTATTATTTTCAAATTAACATGTATTTTTAAAATAGATTTTTGGTTAATATATTTTATTTACAATGTAAGGACTTTTTGTTTACTGGTAGGTAAGCTCATTTGGTTTTTGATTTCTATCCAGAAGCTTGAAACCCAAATGACTTGATAAACTGAATGTGGACTGGGAGGTGTAAATGGGTTACCCAGAGCAGAGACTCCAGCCTTGGTGGGTGATGTGATGTCTGGTGAAACATGTCAGATCTTGCCACTGAATAGAGAATCTGGGCAACAAAATATTTGCTCAAAAGACGTGAAGTGGTCAAATCATTCTCTTAGTAGGAACAGGTGTACAGATATCAGGATGATATAGGATCGGGAGCTGCATACTATTTGGAATCAGTTCAGAATTCTAATAAGCCTATGTGTATACTGCACACACAGGAACTGATGTTTCTGATAATTCTTGGTTTAAATTGGATAATAAGGCTTTTGAGTGGGTGCCTGAAATCTCTAAAGTATCATCCAGGTACAGAAAGTCTGTTTTTTAAAACAGATCTCCATTTTCCCCATTCTGTTTCTCATTATGTGGTGCCATTAGCCTCTCAGCACTTTTTCAATTAATTTTAATCATTAGTAGAGCAAACATCCAAACTCAAACTGTGAGCATGCTTACTCATTCCCTTCGCTGGTCTGTTTTGAACTCAGCAAAAGGTGACAACACTAATTGGGAACATTATTCATTCTGGCCTCGCTCTTGGGGAATGAAATGAAAAGTGAATTTGGAGGACAGTCGTCAGCCATCAAACAATATTTTTATAATGCCCTGAGACAGATGTTTGGGGAGAAGAATGATTCAGCATGTTCAGACTTCTGCTAATGATTTTGTCTTAAGTTCTATTGGCGCAGTGTTATTGATACTGGCACAGTCGACAGCTGACACTTTTCAACAGTGTACCTGAAATACCCCTTGTATACAATGGGTGGCAGCAAAGAATCATTGTTGCAATGCTGCACTCATCCGATGTTGCTGCGTTACTCTGATCTTTACAGGGGACCATAGAAAGATGTCAGAATTTGAACCATGATTGCAGGACAAAGTGGGTGAAGGCAAGTTCAGGACTGATGTCAGGAAATACCTCTTAATGTAATTAATACCTTGAATCATTGATCCCCTACAGTGCATAATGAGGCCATTTGGCCTATCGAGTTTGTACCTAGCCTCTGAAAGAGTACTCCACCTCGGTCCAAGCCCCCGCCCTATTTCCGTAACCCCACCTAACCGTTGGACACTGAGGGGCAATGTAGAATGGCAATCCACCTAACATGCACATTTGTGATGATTGTCAAAAGAGGGTGATCGAGTGAATAATTTCTGCGTCTTTGAAGCAACTGAATTTTGTGATCAGAATTCTTTAAGGAAAAATGAGCCAGGAAAACAGAATGGTCATGCTGACCTATATTTGCCTTGTTCAGGGGATGAGTTCTTCCTATGCCTCCCCCTGTTATTCCACTAGCTTATTCCAGTTCTGATGAAAAATCATTGCCTTGAAACTTTGGCATAATTCCCGTACCAGCCTCCCCAAACAGGTGCCGGAATGTGGCGACTAGGGGCTTTTCACAGTAACTTCATTGAAGACTACTTGTGACAATAAGCGATTTTCATTTCATTTTCATTTCAAATCTTCCATCCTTGTTTGCGGCTGGGATTTTCCAGTGCCGTTGAAAGTTAATGGAAGGTCAAATTTTCCATTCTTTTTCGCAATGGGCCTCGCCATGGGCGAGACTGGAGAGTCCTGCCCATTAAATCTGTTTTTCTCTCCACAGATGGTGCCTGACCAGCTGAGTATTTTCTGTTTTCATTTCAAGTATTCACCAACTGCAGTATTTTGCTGTTGTGTTAGGGAATTTAATATTTCTGGTTGATAACAATTTCTGGAAAGATAGGAAGCGACTAAAGTGGATGGATGGCCGCGTTAGTAAAAGACCGTCTCATTCTGTGAGAATATAATAACATATGTGGGAGTTGTTTTAAGACTGAATCCATGTGGATGAAGTTCAGAAAAAGGTAGGAATAGGTCAAATTCTTGGTGTGCAACTCAAGCCATAAAACAACAGATACGAGAGAAAAAGGAGGAAAGTTGTGAGCGATATGTAAAAATAATAGGGTATTAATATCTTCCATGTTCCAAGATAGACTGTATTAAAGGTAATGAAAATGTTCAAGGTGGGTATAAACATTTCTTAGACAGCATTTAAAACCACTTCTTGTTTAGTTTTTTTCAAATTTAGAGTACCCAATTATTTCTTTTCCAATTAAGGGACAATTTAGCGGGGCCAATCCACCTAACCTGCACATCTTCGGGGAGTACGTGCAAACTCCACACGGACAGTGACCCTGGGCCGGGATTCGAACCCAGGTCCTCAGCGCGGCAGTTCCAGTGCTAGCCACTGTGTTACATGCCGCCCCCAAACCACTTCTTGTTGGCACTGATGCTGAGTTCAGCATATGCTCAGTTATGATATCTGCAGATGAAGATAGTATTGTGTGAGTGAAGCCGGCACGATGCAGGGTCAGGACACGGAGATTATCCAGGCATCGGGTTCATGACCCTGGATTGAAAATCGTGGCTAATGAGTCAGAAAAATGTGTAAATGCTGAGTCAAATATGAACAGTTTGACTTTGACCTCCTCAGTAATTGAACAGCCTGCGAGACTTTTTGGGCTCTGATAGGGCTAAAATTCCAGTGGGTAGAAAACCCATCTGAAACTTTGCCCTGCTCAGTTAGTGCCTTTACGGGAAGATGAAGAATGGAAGAATTCACAGTGAAGAAGGAACTCCCTCGCTGTGTGGATACCCTGATGGATGAATGCTAGATCTAACTGAATCGACTTATCAATTTGGTAACGCAATCGTTTTTCACATCAGAGAGGAGTACAGTGTTGTTGGAGGTACTATCTTGAATATTGCTGAAAATAGAGACAGGTTACCACATCTTTTCGTCTTGCGCTCATCAAAACAAATACAAGAATGCCAAATTTCAAACAATGGCAACTATTTATACTACAGGAGAAAAGGGTGCTGTTTGGTTGGCAAGTTCATTCTAATTGGCTCAGCATTGTCATGGAGAAAGCACTGCAGAACTATTGGCTCCCCATGCTCTTGGGTATTTCAAAAAATGCCCAAGACTTGAACATATTCCTTTTACTTGCAGGAAATGGGACCCTCTGCATGAACAACTCTTGCTCCTAACAAGCATAAATGAGCCATGTTACAAGCTCAACTGATTATCTTAAATTGGTTGTCAGCAAGTGCTGCCCAGTTGCAGAATTACAGCTAACAGTAGACACTTTGGCCGGGATTCTCCAAAATCCCGGCCAAGTGTTGATGCTGGCGTCAAAACCGGCGCAAGCGACACCGGCGTCAACGGGCCTCCAGGCCCAGTCATTCTCCTCTTCCTCGGGGGCTAGAACGGCTCCGGAGTGCTGTGCGCTGCTCCGGCGCTGAAAGCTGTACACGGCCAGCGTGGGTCCGCGCATGCGCACCACGGCCGCCGCGGGTCCGCACATGGGTGCCATGGCCGTCTCCGCGCCGGCACCCGGGCAACATGGCGGCGACTACAGGGTTCGGTGCGGAGGAACATAAGCCCCCACCCCCCCGGAATGAGCATTCCCGCCGATCGGTAGCCCCCGATCGTGGCCTGGCCACCGTGGAGGCTTCCCCCCGGAGTCGGCTCCCCCCACCCCCCCACCAGGACGGACCCCACAGCCAGAACGCCGAGGTCCCGCCAAGTAGGACCATACGTGAACGACGCCAGCGGGACTTGATGGAACTTGACGGGCACTCGGCCTGTCGAGTGTGGAGAATCGGCGTGGAGGCTGCTTTCAATGGCCCCCGATCGGCGCTGCAGCAACCGCACCGGTGCGATTGTTGCCAGTTCTCCAGTCGCTGGAGAATCGGCGGCCCAGCATTGGAGCGGCGTGGCGGGATTCGGGTGTACCCCCCCCCCCCCCCCCCCCCCCCCCACCCAGCAATTCTCCGACCCACCGCAGGCTCGGAGAATCCCGCCCCATGTTTTGGGCTTTGCAAGCATGAACTGACTGACTGTCTATTACCAAGGACCAAAGGAACATGATATTTGATTTGATCAGCCAATCATTGGGATGTATGATCTACATAGCTGGGGTTGCACTTGTACCAAAATTAATAAACTCCATTGCTTTTTAGACTGACGGCAGCATCCTTTTAGTGGAAAATACCGCTTGCATAGCCATTGCAGTAGTAGCAGCATGAAACGACTTGCTTAATCTGTTGTTGAAATTTTTTCGATATTTTGCCATTCTGAGATAATTTGAGGTAGATCGGGAACCTTTCGGGTCAAAAGATTTTTAGCAATATTCAGCAGTGATAATCTTTAGACATAAAATTTAACTGCGATCCTATTTGTCATTTTCGATAGATGTTAACAATTGCATGTTCTTATTTGAAGAAGACCTGGGAGTTTTATTCGTGTCCTGAACCAAAATTCGGTAGCCAATTCAATCAACCCAGGTTAAACACTCATACATTCTTTGGAGGTCTGTGGGATACTGTTGCCACAAAGAATCTACTTTATGTATCCCTGTATCTAACAACCCTTACTCTCCATAAGTAATGCACTGCGCAAAGTGCTTTGAGCTTTGTGTTTGGGTGACATTATTAGTTGCCATATGAGCATAAGTATTGATTTCATTGATTTCAGCACAGTTCTCAGCTCTGCGCCAATGTATGAGTTACGATTGGCCAATAAGCCATGGAACACCCTGGTAACTTACCCTGATAACATCTCTGTGTGCACTGTTCTATCAGATTTCATAAATTCCGATTTTCTGCAAACACCCCAAACCACAAGAAAAAGATTATTTCTTGGTAAGTGCAGTTGTCTTCAGCAAGCCCTGTAATTTAATTGAGTTGACAGGGAGGGCCGTTCTGCTTGGAATAAATTATTCATACTGCACTTGTAGAATATAGAAACTGAACTAAAATGCGAGAATATGAAAGCTCAGAGGAATTCAAATCAAACATTGATAACTTAAATAAAGGCTCCTGAAACAAGGAAAAATAGCTTTCGTAATGAATGTGATGGAAGAGATCTAATCCTGAGATAACTTTCTGTTAAGCAGCAGCCAAACTTTCATCACCTAAGATAATGTGTGCAGTTACCTCAGACAAAGCCAAGGCATTGACCTGAAAATTTTGTAATGCCACACAGCAGATCTCGAAATCAGTGAGTTATTATCTACATGAGGGTGCTACACCTCACACTTAACACACTTGATGCAAAAGTGTAGACAGCTAGACTTGGGAAAATCTATTACCACTTGTGTCAGTAAATGCAGAATATAAGTTTAATATTATTGCCTAAAGAACAATGGGAGGGGTTAGGGAATATATTGTGTGCTCTAATAGGGTTAGTGAAAACAGAATCCATAATAGCTTTTAATATGGAATCCTTGAACAGGGAAGTGGGTGAATACTTGACACAGTTTCATTTTAGACAGCCAGCACTGCTATGATGGGCCAAATGCTTCCTTCTGCACTCAAAATTCTATTGTCCTAAAGATCTGCTAGCCCTGTTCTATCAACAGCAGAATGGGCTGTAAATCTGTGGATTGACCACAGTCACACAACTTGTTCCAAGTAATCGTTGTGGGGCCATTTGTATAGTTGGAGTTTGCATCCTACACATGTAAAGGTGCATCAATAGCACCTGCCTTAGCCTGCTGGTAAAACAGCCAGTGACCTACAACCTCTCATTAAATAAGCCTAAGGTCCTTCCAGGATTAAGGTCAAAAGGCCAGTAACATTTTTCCAAAGCTCCTACAGGAGCATATAATTTTGAAATTGAGGTAATTGAAATTGATCCCTTGCTGGTTTGATTACGTTTTAGTTGTGATAGTTTTGGGCTTCAGTAGGTCTCACATTGGCTCCTGAGAGGTGAGAATTCCACAGGGTTTTAACAAGGGCATCAATGGGGTAACACTAGAGTACCCCCAGAGGCACGGTCTTCAGATGGTGGGCGTCACATCTCCGGCAGAAAGTACAACACTCAAAGTCACAGATTTAACTGCAAGGTCAACATCACTTATTCTGCCGTGCTGAATAACTTCTCAAATTGTGATAGATAACCCCATCTATAGTACAGTCAACCTCACAGTATCTTATCCCAGTACCATATAATATCCAATACTCAAGTCCACACACACAATCTCTATCACCATGACATCCCCCCCGCATTAGACCAAAACATTTCCCAGTTTGTTCTGCTTGACGTGTGTAGCTTAGATACGATATTTGTCTGACTCCCTTTCAATCTTGTCATTGGCCTGGGTGTAGCATGAACTGCCACAAACCGCACAATACAGCTTCCTTCGTCAGTGAGGATTTGTGTGTTTGGTCTTCCCTCAGTAGTCGTGACTGCGGGTCAGTGATGTTCACCTTCTCCGCAATGTGAAGCACCTTCCTTGTACTTGTACTGCTGGAGTCTCAAAACCCGTATTTCAATTCTGGCACATGGTTTGGATCTGGGAGAATCAATCAACTCTAATAGCTTATGATCCATCACTAATTCAAACTTAATACCAAACAAATATGCATGGATCTTTCACATGCCCACACCAATGCGAGGGCCTCTTTCTCCAGCAGAGAATATCTCCTCTCCACCTCTGTCAGAGATTCACATTGGCAATGATTTTCGGGCCTTAAGCATGTATCTGTACCAGCACAGCTCCCAATCTGTTTTTAATTCATTTACGGGATGTGGGCATCACTGGCTGGGCCAGCATTTATTGCTCATCCCTAGTTACCCTTCAGAGGGTGGTGGCTGTGACCTTTGTTGGTGCTTTTGGATCAAGTGTCCCAGGGCTAAAACACTTGTTCAGCTGCCTTTCAAAGTTTTGAAGGCAGCTCTCCATTCTTCATCAAATTTGAACTGTTCATTCTTTCTGGTCACCTTCCTCAATAGATCAGCCAGGGTACAATAGTTCACAAGTTCCAGGAAATATCTCACTTTTCTGGCATTTTGCGGTCCATGTGCTTCTGCCATTGCTTCTATCTTGGGCAGGATTCTCCGTTTGCTGATGGCAAAAATTGCAAAATGCGATTGAGCGGAGAATCGGCTTCGATGCCAAAATTGTGGTGGGCGTAAATTTCACGCCAAAGCGTAATTCTCCGCCACCTCCACAGTGGCGTCAATGCGGTCCAGACGCATGTACAGTAAACACAATTTGCATGTTATTAGCTGGCCCAACCCAGTATTCTCTGTGATTCTCCGCCTCCGATGGGCTGAGTCCACGATGGCGTGATTCACTAATACTTTTAAAAATCGTGAAACTGAGAGAGGAGGTGTGGTAAACCACTGTTGCACGTCTATTAGGTGATGTATGGTAGGACCTGTACTACAGGTACGTTGGTAGTCCCTGCCTGCTGGCTCCACCAAGTAGGTGGAGTATAAATATGTGTGTCCTCCATGTTGCAGCCATTTCTCCAGCTGCTGTGGGAGGCCACACATCTTCGAGCAATAAAGCCTCATGTACCCAACTCAAGTATTTGTGTAATTGATCGTGCATCAATTTATTGCTCTAAGATTTACAGAAGATGGACCTCCGTATCAAACCGGATCGCCTGCAGCTGGATTCGTATTCAAGCGGCGCCAAAAAGGACTTTCAACACTGGCTAGCTTGCTTCGAGGCATACATCAACTCGGCGCCCAGCCCTGTCTCGGAGGCTCAGAAGATACAGATCCTGTACTCAAGGTTGAGCTCCAGCGTCTTTTCGCTAATCCAGGACGCTCCGAACTACGCCAAAGCCATGATGCTTCTCAAAGAGAATTACGCTCAGAAGCCGAACACGCTCTTCGCTAGGCACGTACTCGCCACTCGCTCTCAACTCCCTGGTGAGTCCATGGAAGACTTCTGGCGGGCCCTAATCCCACTCGTCCGGGACTGTGACTGTCAGGCCGTTACGGCCACTGAACGTTCAAACCTCCTCATGCGGGACGCGTTTGTTACGGACCAAGTGCGGCCAGTGGGCGCCGCCATCTCCCCCTCCGAGCAACACGTGCGGCCCATAGGCGCCGCCATCTTGTTCAGCCCCGCCACATGCGGCCCATGGGTGCCGCCATTTTGTCCTCCTCAAGATCTTCAGGCACCGCCATCTTGTCTCCCCCATGGCACATGGGCACTGCCAGCGTTCCAGGACCTGTGTCCCCCGGGCTCTCCATCATCAAACACCAGCAACGACCGATCACGACTCGCCTCAGTGACCATCGACAAGTCTCGTCCACACAACCTGGCTACCGCATCGACCAGCGTTAAAATCAACGGATACGTGACCTCTTGCCTGCTGGACTCAGGGAGCGCCGAAAGATTCATCCACCCAGATACGGTAAGGCGCTGCTCCCTCGCGGTACACCCCGCCAACCAAAAATTCTCCCTGGCATCCGGATCCCATTCTGTGGCAATCCGGGGGTACGGTACGGTCACACTCACGGTCAAGGGCGTAGAATTCAGCGGCTTCTGCCTCTATGTCCTCCCTAACCTCTGCGCTGCCCTGCTACTCGGCTTGGACTTCCAGTGCAATCTCCAGAGCCTAACCCTGAAATTCGGCGGGCCCTTACCACCCCCCACTGTGTGCGGCTTTGCAACCCTAAAGGTCGATCTGCCTTCACTCTTCATCAATCTAACCTCAGATTGCAAACCCGTCGCCACCAGGAGTAGACAGTACAGCACCCAGGACAGGACCTTCATCAGGTCCAAGGTCCAGTGGCTGCTTTGGGATGGCATCATCGAGGCCAGCAACAGTCCCTGGAGAGCCCAAGTGGTAGTAGTTAAAACTGGGGAGAAACACAGAATGGTGGTGGACTACAGCCAGACCAATGTGGTAAGCCACTGTTGCACCTGTATTAGGTGATGTACGGTAGAACTTGTACGGTAGGTTCGCTGGTAGTCCCTGCCTGTATAAATATGCGTGTCCTCCAGCCAGCAGCCATTTCACCAGCTGCTGTGGGAGGCCATACATCTGACAGCAATAAAGCCTCAGTTGGATTCAACTATCGTCTTTGTCCAATTCGGCCTCAATTTATTGCTATCAGTTTCTAAGGATGGACCTCCGTATCAAACCGGATCACCTGCAGCTGGATCCTCACTCAAGCAACGCCAGAAAAGACTTCCAGCACTGGCTAGCTTGCTTCAAAGCGTATATCAACACGGCACTAACCCCTGTTCTGGAGGCTCAGAAGATTCAGATTTAATATTCCAGTTTGAGCTGCAAAGTCTTTCCGTTAATCCAGGACGCGCCGAACTACACCGAAGCCATGACTCAACTCAAGGACAACGACGCACCGAAAACGAACATGCTCTTCTCCAGGCACACACTCGCCACTCGCTCTCAACTCCCTGGTGAGTCGATAGAAGACTTCTGGCGGGCCCTAATCCCACTTGTCCGGAACTGTGACTGTCAGGCTGTTACGGCCATGGAACACCCAGACCTCCTTATGCGGGACGCTTTTGTAACTGGAATTGGGTCAGATCTCATACGCCAGCGACTCCTAGAAGGAGCCACGCGTGACCTCGCAGAGACTAAAACGCAACGCTCTCCATGACGGTCGCCCAGCGCAACGTCCAGTCCTACACCCCCAGCCGCGCGGCCCACCCCTCCTACACTTCGTGGACCCCACCGACAGCCGCCCCAGCGGGGGCGCTGCCCACCCAATACGCCTGCGCTCCATGCCAGCCAGCGAACCCTGGGGGCCCCCAATGCTATTTTTGCAGCCAACAGAAGCACCCCCGCCAACGCTGCCCGGCCCGTGCTGCCCTTTGTAAAGCCTGCGGGAAGAAGGGCCACTTCGCCGCGATGTGCCAGGCCGGCTCAGTAGCCGCTATCGGCCCCAACCCCCTCGGTCACGGACAGTGGGCTCCGCCATTCCCCCCCAGACCACGAGCGGCCATTGGGCGCCGCCATCTTCCCCTCCGCGCAACACATGCGTTCCATGGGCGCCATCATCTTGTTTCGCCCCCGCAACGTGCGTTCCATGGGCGCCGCCATTTTGTAACCCTCAAGATCTTCGGCCGCCGCCATCTTGTCTACCCCTCAGCTCATGGGCACCACCAGCGTTCCAGGACCCAGGCTCACCAGCCGCCCCATTACCCGATGACCAACCAAGACTCGTCTCCATGTCAATCGACCAGTCTCGTCCGCATAACCTGACCAACGCATCCACCAGCGTGAAAGTTGACGGACATGTAACCTCCTGCCTGCTGGTCTCCGGAAGCACCGAAAGCTTCATACATCCGGATACGGCAAGGCGCTGCTCCTTCACGATACACCCCGCCAACCAAAAAATCTCCCTCGCCTCCGGATCCCATTGCGTAACAATGCGGGGAGTATTGTACGGTCACGCTCAAGGTCCAGGGCATAAAATTCAGCGGCTTCCGCCTCTACGTCCTCCCTAACCTCTGCGCTGCACTAATCCTCGGCCTGGACGTCCAGTGTAACCTCCAGAGCCTAACTCTGAAATTTGGCGGGCCATTACCGCCCCTTACTGTGTGCGGCCTTGCGACCCTAAAGGTCGACCCACCTTCCCTCTTTGCCAATCTAACTCCAGATTGCAAACCCGTCGCCACCAGGAGCAGACGGTACAGCACCCAGGACAAGACCTTCATCAGGTCCGAAGTCCAGCGGCTGCTTCGGGAAGGCATTATCGAGGCCAGCAACAGCCCCTGGAGAGCTCAAGAGGTAGTGGTTAAAACTGGGGAGAAACTCCGAATGGTCGTGGACTACAGCCAGACCATCAACCGGTACACGCAGCTCGCCGCGTACCCCCTCCCACGCATATCTGTCATGGTTAACCAGATTGCACAGCACCGGGTCTTCTCAACGGTAGACCTGAAATCCACCTACCACCAGCTCCCCATTCGTAAATCGGACCGGCCATACATCGGCTTCGAGGCAGACGGCCGCCTATACCACTTGCTTAGGGTCCCATTCGGCGTCACAAACGGGGTCTCGGTCTTCCAAAGGGAGATTGATCGAATGGTCGACCGTTACGGGTTGCGGGCCACCTTTCCGTACCTAGACAACGTCACCATCTGCGGCCATGATCAGCAGGACCACAACGCCAACCTTGCTAAATTTCTCCACACCGCTACTTTCCTAAACCTCACTTACAACAAGGAGAAGTGCGTGTTCAGCACAGATCGCTTCGCCATCCTCGGCTTTGTGGACCAGAACGGAGTTCTGGGGCCCGATCCCGACCGCATGCGCCCCCTCATGGAGCTCCCCCTCCCCCACTGCCCCAAGGCCCTCAAACGCTGCCTGGGGTTCTTTTCGTACTACTCTCAGTGGGTCCCAAACTATGCGGACAAGGCCCGCCCACTCACAATTAACCCATTTTCCCCTGACGGCCGAGGCCCAACAGGCCTTCGCCCGGATCAGAGCTGATATTGCCAAGGCCACAATGCATGCTGTAGGTGAGACACTGCCCTTCCAAGTAGAAAGTGACGCTTCAGACGTAGCTCTGGCTGCCACCCTCAATCAGGCAGGCAGACCCGTGGCATTCTTCTCCCGTACCCTTCATGCCTCAGAAATTCGGCACTCATCCGTCGAAAAGGAGGCCCAAGCTATCATTGAAGCTGTGCGGCATTGGAGGCATTACCTGGCCGGCAGGAGATTCACTCTCCTCACTGACCAACGGTCGGTAGCCTTCATGTTCAACAACACACAGCGGGGCAAGATCAAAAATGATAAAATCTTGCAGTGGAGAATCGAGCTCTCCACTTACAATTACGAGATTATGTATCACCCTGGCAAACTCAACGAACCTCCAGTCGCCCTATCACGAGGTACATGTGCCAGCGCACAGGTAGACCGACTTGCACGACAGCCTTTGTCACCCAGGAGACGCACGGTTGTACCACTTAATTAAGGCACAAAATCTGCCCTACTCCGTCGAGGAAGGAAGGACAATCACCAGGGCCTGCCAGGTCTGTGCGGAGTGCGAGCTGCACTTCTACCGGCCGGACCGCGCGCGCCTGGTGAAGGCCTCCCGCCACTTTGAACGCCTCAGTGTGGACTTCAAAGGCCCCCTCCCCTCCACCGACCATCACACATATTTTCTCAGTGTGATCGACGAATATTCCAGATTCTCCTTTGCCAGCCCATGCCCCGACATGACGTCTGCCACCGTCATTAAAGCCCTCAACACAATCTTCACTCTGTTCGGCTTCCTCGCCTACATCCACAGTGACAGGGGACCATTATCCATGAGTGCTGAGCTGCGTCAGTTCCTGCTCAGCAGGGGTATCGTCTCCAGCAGAACGACAAGCTATAACCCCCGGGGAAACGGACAGGTAGAAAGGGAGAATGGGACAGTATGGAGGGCCGTCCAGCTGGCCCTATGGTCCAGAAACCTCCCGGCCTCTCGCTGGCAGGAGGTCCTCCCTGATGCACTCCACTCCATTCGCTCATTACTCTGCACTGCCACGAACAATACACCCCATGAACATCTTTTTGCCTTCCCCAGGCAGTCCACATCCGTGGTGTCGCTCCCGACTTGGCTCATAGCTCCGGGAACCGTGCTTCTCCGTAAGCACGTCCGATTCCACAAGGCGGACCCGTTGGTGGAGAGGGTGCACTTGCTCCACGCAAACCCCCAGTATGCCTACGTGGCGTTCCCCGATGGCCGCCAGGATACTGTCTCCCTCAGGGACCTGGCACCAGCAGGTTCCACCCCCACACCCCCTCCACCCCCGGCACCACCCTCCCCTCTCCCGTCGCTCGCAATAAGCACCCCCCCCCAGGACCATCCTTCCCCCCCCCCTGCCCACGCCCGACGATGAAGAGGATTTTGGCACGCACCCGGAGTCACCATCGACCAGATCAGCACCAATATCGCCGACACCACTGCGTCGCTCCCAGAGGAACATCAAGGCCCCGGACCGGCTAAACCTCTGACCGGTCCACCGGACATCAAAGGACATTTGTTTGCTCAAATCTTGTAAATATTAACTCATTGTTGTATATAGTCATCCACCACCCCCGCCGGACTCAATTTTTAACAGGGGGTGAATGTGGTAAACCACTGTTGCACCTGTATTAGGTGATGTACGGTAGGACCTGTACTACAGGTTTGCCGGTAGTCCCTGCCTGTATAAATATGCGTGTCCTCCATGCAGCAGCCATTTCTCCAGCTGCTGTGGGAGGCCACACATCTGATAGCAATAAAGCCTCAGTTGGATTCAACAGGTCCAATTGATTGTGCCTCAACCATCAATCGGTACACGCAGCTCGACGTGTACCCCCTCCCACGCATATCTGATATGGTCAATCAGATTGGACAGTACCGGGTCTTCTCAACGGTAGACCTCAAATTCACCTACCACCAGCTCCCCATTCGTAAATCGGACCGTCCATACACTGCCTTTGAGGCAGGCGGTCGCCTCTATCACTTCCTCAGCGTTCCCTTCGGCGTCACTAACGGGGTCTCGATCTTCCAAGGGGAGATGGACCGAATGGTCGACCAGTACGGTTTGCGGGCCACCTTTCCATACCTAGACAACGTCACCATCTGCGGCCATGATCAGCAGGACCATGACGCCAACCTTGCCAAATTTCTCCACACCGTAATTTTCTTTGTTCTTTACAGGTTTAGATAAAGGATCTGGATCGGTGCAGGCTGGGAGGGATGAAGGGCCTGTTCCTGTGCTGTAATTTTCTTTGTTCTTTGTCACTCTCCTAAACCTCACCTACAACAAGGAGAAGTGCGTGTTTAGCACGACCCGCTTAGCCATCCTCGGCTATGTGTCCAGAATGGAGTTCTGGGGCCCAATCCCGACCGCATGCGCCCCTCATGGAGCTCCCCCTCCCCCACTGCCCCAAGGCCCTCAAACACTGACTGGGGTTCTTTTTGTTCTTCGCTCAGTGGGTCCCAAACTCTGCGGACAAGGCCCGCCCACTCATACAGTGAATCCATTTTCCCCTGACGGCCGAGGCACAACAGGCCTTCGCCCGTATCAGAGCTGATATCGCCAAGGCCGGATGCATGCAGTAGACAAGACACTGCCCTTTCAAGTAGAGAGCGACGCATCAGACGTCGCCCTAGCCGCCACCCTCAATCAGGCAGGCAGACCCGTGGCGTTCTTTTCCCGCACCCTTCATGCCTCAGGAATTCGGCACACATCCGTCGAAAAGGAGGCCCAAGCTATCGTTGAAGCTGTGTGGCATTGGAGGCATTACCTGGTCGGCAGGAGATTCCCTCTCCTCACTGACCAACGGACGGTAGCCTTCATGTTCAATAACACACAGCGGGGCAAGATCAAGAATGATAAGATCTTGAGGTGGAGGATCGAGCTCTCCAACTACAATTACGAGATTTTGTATCGCTCCGTTAAGCTCAACGAGTCCACAGATGCCGTTTCCCGAGGTACATGTGCCAGCGCACAGGTAAACCGACTCCGGACCCTGCACGACAGTCTTTGTCACCCGGGAGTCACACGGTTGTACCATTTCATAAAGGCCCGCAATCTGCCCTACTCCGTCGAGGAAGTACGGACAATCACCAGGGACTGCCAGGTCTGTACGGAGTGCAAGCCGCACTTCTACCGGCCAGGCCGTGCGCAACTGGTGAAGGCCTCCCGCCCCTTTGAACGCCTCAGCGTGAATTTCAAAGGGCCCCTCCCCTCCACTGACCGTAACACGTATTTTCTCAGTGTGGTCGATGAGTACTCCAGATTCCCCTTCGCCATCCCATGCCCCGATATGACGTCTGCCACCGTCATCAAAGCCCTCAACACAATCTTCACTCTGTTCGGTTTTCCCACCTACATCCACAGTGACAGGGGATCCTCATTCATGAGCGATGAGCTGTGTCAGTTCCTGCTCAGCAGGGGTATCGCCTCCAGCAGAACGACAAGCTACAACCCCCGGGGAAACGGACAGGTAGAGAGGGAGAATGGGACGGTATGGAGGGCCGTCCAACTGGCCCTATGGTCCAGGAACCTCCCGACTTCCCGCTGGCAGGAGGTCCTCCCTGATGCACTACACTCCATTCGGTCACTGCTGTGCACCGCCACTAATAACACACCCCATGAACGCCTTTTCGCCTTTCCCAGGAAGTCCACATCCGGGATGTCGCGCCCGACTTGGCTCGCAGATCCAGGACCAGTCCTGCTCCGTAGGCACGTCCGACTCCACAAGGAAAGGGTGCAATTGCTCCATGCAAACCCCCAGTATGCCTACGTGGCGTACCCCGACGGCCGCCAAGATACTGTCTCCCTCAGGAACCTGGCACCAGCAGGACACACACACACACCCCAGCCCGGCATCATCCTCCCCCCGGGGACCCCTGCCCACACCCAAGAATGAAGAGGATTTCGGCACGCTCCCGGAGTCACCGAACATCAGACCAGTATTGGCATCGCCGCCACCACTACGTCACTCCCAGCGGCACATCAAGGCCCAAGTCCGGTTAAACCTCTAACTGGTCCACTGGACTTCAAAATACATTTTTTTCTCTCTATCAAATGTCAATGCGAATGTAAATGTAAAAAGGAAACCATTTGTTGTATATAGTTCTCCACCACCCCCGCCGGACTCAATTTTAACAGGGGGTGAATGTGGTAAACCACTGTTGCACCTCTATTAGGTGATGTATGGTAGGACCTGTACTACAGGTACGTTGGTAGTCCCTACCTGCTGGCTCCGCCCAGTAGGCAGAGTATACATATGTGTGTCCTCCATGCTGCAGCCATTTCGCCAGCTGCTGTGGGAGGCCACACATCTTAGAGCAATAAAGCCTCAATTGTACCCAACTCAAGTCTTTGTGCAATTGATCGTGCATCAGGAGGTAAGACACAGAGAGGCGTGACTGTGGGCTGCCGGGCCAGACACTGGCCGGGCAGACTGGGTGGGGGAGGTGTGACTGCCAGGGTCAGGAGAGGGGCGGTGATGGAGGAACAGGCCTAGTGGCCGGGGTGACCCCTCCACGGGACTGGGGCAGTGTCCAGACATTGACCGCCATTGCTGCGGACTTTAAGGCAGCCATATTGTTGCGCACCCCACGGACCACCCCTGATTCTGCAGAGTGACACCGGCCGTATGTGACTCACCATTCCCCCCCACCCCTACACCTCACCATACACCCATACAGCAATGATCGAACAGTGCTTCAGCCTCCTGAAGATGCGGTTGAGGTGCCTGGACCGTTCTGGAGGGGCCCGCCTGTATGATGCTGAGAGAATCGCCCGCATTGTGGCGGCCTGCTGCATCCTCCACAATATTGCATAGCAGAGGGGTGATGTGCTGGAGGAGTAAGAGGAATGCCAATCCTCGTCCGAAGAGGAGGATGCGGCGGACGGCGGCGATGGGCAGGCATGGGAGGCCACATAACATGTGAGCCAGGACCAACGCGCACGGGATGCTCTGATCACCTCCAGGTTCACCAACTGGGGAGTGTGGAGGGGGGAGGGGGGGGGGGGTCGGTTGGAAATAGCCATGAGCACGGACACTGCATCCCACCCCAGCCACCCCCTCCCCCAGCCACCCCCTCGCCTGCCAGCCCCTCTGTGATATATACGTGCAGCATTCTGGGGTCTGGGCCCTGGGTTGGCCCAGGTCCCATCGAATCCCTAGGGTGACGGTAGTGAGGAAGGTCGGGGGGTGGGGGGGGGGGGGGGGGGGGGGAGTCCAGGCCACCCACAACGTCCAATCCCCCCCCCCAAAAAAATCCGCCCATTCCACCCCCATTCCCCCCCCCCTCTCTGGCCAGACCAGCCCATGCCTCACACCAACCTGACAGAGCACCGAGGCAGGTTGCAATAGTGTGAACAGGTGTTTAAGTGACAACGTGTATTCAGAGTTGTCCCTAGTCCCTATAACTAAACTGTGCCCTTCACCTGTGGCAAATTATCTAGTGTCTAACTTCCTGGCCTTATGGGCCCGAAGCCTTCATCTTGGTGGATCTCCAGATGGTGCAGCAGGAGTAGAGGTGACCTGCTGTGATTCCCGTCCTCCGACCTGGGTCCCCGTTGGCGGGTGTCTTCTGGGGCACCTGCGCCTGGGCCTGGATGGGCCTGTCTGCTGCCCGCGTGTTCCAGGTGGTGTGTTGCTGCCCTGTTCTGCCCAATGCCCACCTGATGCACCAGGGACAGGAAGGGGAGGAGTCCGGGGTGTTGCAGTGTTCCAGCATCTCCCGTGCGGGAGTCACCGGCACATGTCCTATCACCTCCCCATCCTGATGGCCCTCGGGCTACTCCATGGGACGGGATGTGAGCAGAGCTGACCCCTGAGGCTCCCCCTGCCACTGCCAGTCCTGGGGGCCCCCTCTGGTCTCAAACAGTGTCTGCATTCTCGCAGCCATGGAGCACAGGGAGTGGACCATCGCCTTCTGGGACTGCGCCACATCACACAATGACTGTGCCACCACCTTCTGGGTTTGTGTCACATCAGCCAGTGATGTGCCATCTCCTTCTGTGTCTGCACCATCTCCAGCAGGTCCTGCACGAGACAAGACAAGACTCATGATTAGACCACGTCCAGGGCCCTCTGCTCTGCCATGGTGAGGGGCCGCAGGTCCGGTAGTCCTCCCCCAGTCTTCTCCCACTCCTGGCCGTCGTGCACAGCCTTCTCTTGTGGGGGGGGGGGGGGGGGGGGCTGGATACAGAAAGCAACAGTGTTAGACAGTCCGGCACATGCAGCCCAGGGGGAGGGCAGCTGGTAGCCTCAGTTGCCAGGGCATCCAGCCATGGCAGCCGGTATGGGTGCCGGCACATGGTGCAGGGTGGAGGTCGGCCTCCCTCCGGGTGAGGGGGGGAGGGCTCAGGTTTGGATGTTTGGGACGGGGGTTGGTGCCAGGGGCACAGTGTTGCCTACTCAACCTGGCCACCCTGAGGAGGTCATGCAGTTTCTTTCGGCACTGCTGGCCGGTCCGGACGGTGTTACCCATGGTGCTGACCATCTCTGCCAACTGTGCCCAGACATGGTGGACAGCCTCCTTCCCGTTATATGGTCATCCGCCTCCCTTCCACCGCGCCCAGGAGGGTCTCCAGCTTGGCGTCAGTGAAAGTTGGGGCCGCTCTCCTTGCTGCCATTTTGTTGGCTGAGATGGTGTGTGGGGAGTGCAGTGTGCATCTGTGGCTGCAGCTTGTATGTATCATAATATCCACTCATGTATATAATGCGACGCAGACAGGCAGTGATTGACACATAGGATGACCAGTAAGCATACAACACAGCACAGCCAATCACCAGACAGGACACCACCACTATAAAGCCAGAGGGCACTAGGTCTGCATAAAGAAGCCATCAGGGGAGCTCCGCATTTGCATTGATCCCAAGGATCTAAACCGCAACATCATGTGGGAGCACTACCCGATCCCGAAGCGTGAAGAGTTAACCAGTGAGATGGCTCATTCCAAATTCTTCACTAAGCTGGACGCCTCCCGGGGTTTTTGGTAAATACAGCTGGTCTCGTCCAGTCGCAAGCTGTTCACGCTCAACACCCTGTTCGGCCGCTACTGTTACAACCGCATGCCTTTCGGTATCATATCTGCTTCCGAAGTGTTTCATCGCATCATGGAGCAGATGATAGAGGGCATCGAGGGGGTACGAGTATACGTGGACGACGTGATCATCTGGTCCACAACGCCCCAGGAACACATCGCTCGCCTCAAGCAGGTCTTCCAGCGAATTCATGAACATCGTCTCCAGCTCAACAGGGCCAAGTACTCATTTGGTCAATCTGATATAAAGATTCTAGGCGACCACATCTCGTGGCAGGATGTGCGGCCAGCCGCCGACAAGGTGTTAGCGATCAATGCCATGAAGACCCCGGAGGACAAGAAGGCGGTCCTCCGCTCCCTCGGGATGGTCAACTTTCTCGGGAAATTCATTCCCAATATGGCATTCCACACCACGGCCCTCTGCCATCTCGTCAAGAAGTCAACGGAATTCCAGTGGCTGCCCACACATGAAGCTGAATGGCGTGAGCTGGAGGCAAAGCTCGCCATAGCCCCAGTTCTAGCGTTCTTTGATCCAATCAAGGAAACCAAGATATCAACTGATGCAAGCCAGGACGGCATTGGGGCGGTGCTCCTCCAGCGAGATGACTCCTCGTCCTGGGCTCCAGTGGCGTATGCCTCCAGGGCCATGACGCCCACTGAGCAACAGTATGCCCATATCGAAAAGGAGTGTCTGGGTCTCCTAACGGGAATAGTCAAGTTTCATGACTACGTTTACGGCCTGCCGAAATTCATGGTGGAAACGGACCACAGGTCTCTCGTCCACATAATCCAGAAGGATTTAAATGACATGACACCTCGGTTACACCAAATTCTTCTTCGACTCCGTCGCTATGACTTTGAACTTGTCTACACGCCAGGCAAAGAGCTGATCATTGCAGATGCCCTATCCCGTCCATCACCACACTGTGTGAACAAGGTGACTTCAACTGCCACATAGAAGCGCAAGTTCAATTGTGTGCCACCAACCTCTCAGTCTCTGATGAACAGGTGGTCCAAATCCATGAGGAAACGGCCAAGGATCCTTTACTGCAGCTTGTGATGCAGCACCTTACCCATGGCTGGCAGAAGGGACAATGTCCCCAATTTTTTAATTATAGACGAGCTGACGGTTGTGGAGGGAATCCTTCTGAAACTCGACAGGATCGTTATTCCTCAAAGCATGCAGGCTCAACTCCATGAGGGTCACCTTGGAGTTGGGAAATGCCGACGCAGAGCTCGGGAGGCGATTTACTGGCCGGGCATTAACCAGGATATTGCCAACACGGTCCTCAACTGCCCCACCTGTCAGAAGTTTCAACTGGCTCAACCTAAGGAAACACTGCAACAGCACGAGATCGTGACCTCTCTGCGGTCCAAAGTAGGTGCAGACCTTTTTCACGCCAAGGGGCGTGACTACGTACTCCTGGTTACTACTTCTCCAGTTACCCAGAAGTGGTGAAACTGTCCGACCTCACGTCGAAGGCGGTCATCAAAGCCTGCAAAGAAACGTTCGCCAGGCACGGGATTCTGTTCACGGTAATGAGCGACAACGGTCCTTGCCTTTACAGCCAAGAATGGTCTGATTTTGCGCAGTCCTACAACTTCCGTCACATTACCTCCAGTCCCCACTACCCGCAATCAAACAGGAAGGCCAGGAAAGGGGCCCATTTGTCAAGCGGTTGCTGTGCAAAGCTGCAGACTCAGGCTCTGACTTCAACCTGGCAATGCTGGCATACAGGGCAACCCCACTGTCCACTGGGTTGTCTCCAGCGCAGATGCTCATGAATCGCACTCTGAGGACCACAGTTCCAGCCATCCATGTTCCAGACGTTGACCACCTCACGGTACTACAAAACGTGCAGCAGTCCGGGCCCAACAGAAGGCCACATATGATGCTCATGCCACGGATTTACCTGAGCTGGCTCCAGCCGATCATGTTCGCGTCCAGTTGCCTGAGGGCGGTTGGTCAGCCACAGCTGTTGTTGTCAAACAAGTTGCCCCGAGGTCGTTCATTGTTTGCATGGCTGATGGCTCCCTGCTACGTCACAACAGACAGGCATTGCGAAGAGTTCCACGCCCACCACCTGACCGCTGTGCTCCGCCGGCTATCATGCTTCCTCCAGACGTACCCTGCCACGAGGCCACCAATCTGCCAGCGATCCTGCCAGCCCACGCGACCACCGCAATGGCAGCGATCCCACCTGCAGGCGGCTCCTGATCCACCTCTGCGGCAATCGACAAGAATTCGTTGCCCGCCACAAAGACTGAATCTGTAGCCTTAACTTTTGTAAATTTTTGTGACTGAATCCATCGACTGAACTCTTGTAAATATTGCTTAGTTTGCCATGTATCTGCACGATCGACACCTTCCCATGTATATACGTTTCATCAATACGTTTGTATATAGTCAGGCATATATATATATATATATACACACACCTCAGTATTTATTTAACTCAAAAAAAAAAGGGAGAGATGTCATAATATCCACTCATGTATATAATGAGATGCAGACAGGCAGTGATTGACACATAGGATGACCAGTAAGCATACAACACAGCACAGCCAATCACCAGACAGGACACTACCACTATAAAGCCAGAGGGCACTAGGTTTCCCGTTCTCTCGGGACCCAGCTATGGAGACAGTCAGAGTCCATGAGCTAGCAAGCACAAACACCATGCGGTAGCTAGTAAGTCTGGTCAGGCTACTCCAAGGTCACTAGTCAGATCAGTATAGTGTCGACCCACAGCTGAATATGTACAGCAGTTCATCTAGTTGAATAAAACAGTGTTGGATCTTCTCCTGTGTTAGACATCTGTTTCTAACTTCCCTACATCGAGTGCAGTCCACATCGAACCAACCTGCCTAACACATCAGTCTGCCTCCTGATTGTCAATCTCGGAATCGGCAAATCCCGCACCATTCCTCATTGGAATCGATTGTGTTCCACATGGCGGCGGTACTAGCCCCTTAACAGTACCTGAATCGGTCCAGGTGCGGTGTCAGTTTTGCTGTCGTCGAACTCTGCGTAGGCGTCAACACTTGGTCTCAGAAATGGAGGATCCAGCCCAGTATGTTTGGCATCTTAAATGACAATATCTGATTAACTAATGGTGAGCCCCACAAGTATAAAACTTGACATAAAAAACCTCACCAAATATTAAAGACACTCCACAAAGCAAGGCATTAAACTAATCGGTTTAAATAAATCCACGCTGACATGAAAATAGCACTTATCAGAAAATCTCAACTAATTTTGTGAGGAAAGAAAGAAAACAAAAAATTAGCACAAAAAAACTTTCATTAACTGAAAGCAGAAAGTCTTGTCTGTGGAGCCTGTGACAGTGCTGAGCTGAGTCATTCAGTGTATGCCGTTGGGATCTTAGTAATCACGCTTTGCTTTTTATTTAGAAATGTGAGCTGCACTGCGATGGAACTGACAGATAAAGCTGATCACTACACTGCCAGCGAGTGATTTTACCAATGTAATGCACTTCTCTGCTTTTATATCTAGTGGCAGGATAGCACCGTATGTTGTCTGAATTATTGATTGAGAGGCCCTGAATTCAGTAGTTCTGCCTGACAACCAAAGCAGTTCGAATGTCCCAATTACTGCTGCTGCAGCTGAAAGCTTATTGCTCACTTAACAGAGCATCCATTAAATAGAGCACATTACCCAAATTCAGTTCAGTATAGGGACCAGGTTGAGTATTATGTTTTCTCTAATAGAAGCAGCAGGCAGATTCAAATAACTGCGATATGTTACAAACTCCCAACCTCAGAAAATTGACCTCTATGTTACCAATGTGACATTTTTACATTTCACACCAAGACCCCTTCTGGCCTCACTGCGAGAAATTGCTAATTTAGTTTTGAGACTTGTCATGTGCCAGTTTTAAAAGCAGATTGGATTGGATTTGTTTATTGTCACATGTACCAAGGTACAGCGAAAAGTATTTTTCTGCGAGCGGCTCAAACAGATCATTAAGTACATGAAAAAAAAAGAAAAAAAAATACATAATAGGGAAACACAAGGTCCATAATGTAAATACATAGACACTGGCATCAGGTGAAGCATACAGAAGTGTAATATTAATCAGGTCAGTCCATAAAAGGGTCGTTTAGGAGATTGGTAACATCGGGAAAGAAGCTGTTTATGAATCTGTTTGTGCATATTCTCAGACTTTTGTATCTCCTGCCCGATGGAAGAAGTTGGAAGGGTGAGTAAGCTGGTGGGAGGGGTCTTTTGATTATGCTGCCCGCTTTCCCCAGGCAGCGGGAGGTGTAGACGGAGTGAATGGATGGGAGGCAGGTTTGTGTGATGGACTGGGCTGTGTTCACGACTCTGAAGTTTCCTGCGGTTTTGGGCCGAGCAGTTGCCATACCAGGCTGTGATGCAGCCAGATAGGATGCTTTCTATGGTGCATCTGTAAAAGTTGGTAAGAGTTAATATGGACATGCCGAATTTCCTTAGTTTCCTGAGGAAGTATAGGCGCTGTTGTGCTTTCTTGGTGGTTGCGTTGACGTGGGTGGACCAGGACAGGTTTTTGGAGATGTGCACCCCTAGGAATTTGAAACTGTTAACCATCTCCACCTCGGCCCCGTTGATGCTGTCAGAGGTGTGAACAGTACTTTGCTTCCTGAAGTCATGATCCTCCTGGGTTTTAAGTTTTTTTCCTCACCATTTAGGGGTGCCATATTCTGTGCTTTGAGACAGTAAACAGTTATATGGTTTACTTTAATATGAGAGCGGACATGGCTCATGAGCCAGGTTTTTCGAAAACGTGGTGTGGGTGAACCAACCTTTCCATTTTGTTCTGCGAAAGTTCTTCAGCTACCAACTGCCTCCACTGGATTGACTGGGGTGACCCCTCAGTTGGTGAAAATCATGGACATGGGGCGGGATTCTCCAATTCCCCGCCGATTGCCGAATTCTCCGGCACCGGATATTCGGCAGGGGTGGGAATCGCGCCGCGCCGGTCGGCGAGCACCCCCCGGTGATTCTCCGGCCTGTGATGGGCTGAAGTCCCACTGCTGGAATGCCTGTCCTGCCGGCGAGAATCAAACCACCTCTCTTACCGGCGGGACCAAGCGGCGCGGGCGGGCTCCAGGGTCCTGGGGGGAGCGCGGGGCGATCTGGCCCCGGGGGCTGCCCCCACGGTGGCCTGGCCCGCGATCGGGCTTGTGCCGTGGGGGCACTCTTTTCCCTCCGCCTCGGCCACAGCCTTTACCATGGCTGATGCGGAAGAGACCCCCCCCCCGCGCATGCGCGGGGATGACGTCAGCAGCCGCTGACGCTCCCGCACATGCGCGGACTTCCGCTGGCCGGCAAAGTCCTTTCGGCCCCGACTGGCGTGGCGCCAAAGGCCATTCCCACCGGCCGGCGGCGCGTCAACCACACCGGCGCGGGGCTAGCCCCTCAAGGTGAGGGCTTGGCCCCTAAATGTGCGGAGAAATCCGTACCTTTGGGGCGTCCCCCACTCCATCCCGCCGGGATCCCCCGCCCCGCCGGGTAGGGGAGAATCCCGGCCCTAATGACAATTGTAAGAAATGGACATACAAATATATGAACAAGGAGCATTCAGCCCCTCGAGCCTACTCTGCCATTTAATAAGATCATGGCAAAGCGGCATCCAACCTACCCCCGATAACCTATCATTGTCTTGCTTACAAGAATCTATCCACTTCTGCCTTAAAAATGGTCAAAAGTTTGCTTCCATCAACTTTTGAGGATGAGAGTTCCAAAATCTCACAGCCCTGTCAGAGAAAGATTTTATCCTCATCTCTGCTTTAAATGGGTGATCTCTTATTTTTAAACAGTGACCCCTGGTTCTAGATTGCCTGACAAGAGGAAACATCCTTCCCATATCCACCCTGTCAAGACCCCTCAGGATCTTGTATGCTTTAATCAAGTTGCCTCTTATTCTTCTAAACTCAAGTGGATATAAGCCTAGCCTGTCCTACATTTCCTTATCAGCCAACCATCCCATTCCAGATATTAGTCTGGTAAACCTTCTCTGAACTGCTTCCAAGCCATTCACATCCTCCCTTATGTAAGGAGACCAATACTGTACACAGTACACCAGATGTGACCTCACCATTTCTCTGTATAACTGGAGCATAAGCTCCCTACTTTTATTTTCAATTCCCCTTGCAATAAATGATAACATTCTATTAGCTTTCCTAATGAGTTGCTGGAAGGTGGCCTCGTGGGCTGTTTTGACCTTGGGATTTGGACAGAAGGTGTGTGCAGCTGTGATACAAAGAGACACCTGGGCCGAAATTCTCCTACCCGCCCCGCCACATTTCTGCCCCGACCGGCCGGCGGGAGTCTCCGTAACACCGGCCGGTCAATGGGGTTTCCCATTGTGGGGCAGCCCCATGCCGTCGGGAAACCCCCGGGCGCCGGCAAAACGGAGACTCCCGCCGGCGGAGAATGACGCCCCCTGTTTCCTTCACCACTTTCCAAATTAAATGCGGCCTGTAAGGTGAGGCTCTCTGCTGACATGTGACTGAACGGCTTAAAATTCTTTGGAAGGAAGAGTGGCGAAGGGTGTGTGGACATTATATCAGGAATGCAAAATTATTATCCTTTGGTAAATGAAAATTAATGTAATTACTTCAAGTACCTGTGCCGACATTGGAAAAGAAGAAACCATCAGGATTCAGCTATTTATTTATTTTTCTCTCCTTTTGGTATTGGTCTATTTAGCATTCTGTCGCTATCCTTGTGGTTTCTACATGAATGAGTTAAAACATTTTTCAATCAGAGTCTGTTTTCCTGTGTCCCTGATGGGTTTTTAAATTAATCTGATGGGTGTTCATCCATTATGCTGTATTATATTACCTGTTGAAACAAAATCGCCCCATTTGTACACTGCTCGAGCAGCTGGCAGTACGAGCAAGATCCTGGTAACCTATTTCAGAAAGGCTTTAGAATGTCTCCAATGAAGCTCTCTTATGCTGTAAAGCACTTCGTTGAATGGTTTGTGGTGGAGTTCTCCTCAGTCCATTGTTTCAGTTCTACTGGAATAGAACTAACTGATGTTCCACTTGCCATTTCTCGGATAGACAACTTTGTCATTCAGCTGCACTAATCTTTTTTGTCTGCTCCTCTGGCTGTAAGCTTTGATTTGTGCTATCAGTATATTTCAAATATATTTTGGTGAGGAAACTGTGGCTTTGAAATCACGCCGCGCACCTGAATGCTCACCGTTTTCAGATGAAACCGCGTTGTCCATTATTTTAGAGGAGATAGTAATCCATTTAAAATAAATAGTTAATTTTGTCAAAATAGTGAGCAAAGGAATTCATGTACAAGCCTTGGTACAAGATAATTTCAATTGTTATGTTCTCAACGACATAAGTTGAACTCGATTTTTCCCATCATTGTGCTCAGTGTCGGTGCCAAGTAGTTCACTACTTTTTAAAGCAAGGGTTAGAGGCAAGATAAAATGAGATGTGCTATTTTAATGCATTTTAATGGGTAAGCGAATGTGCTGGAATAATATAGGGTGGTGGGAGGGAACTCTGCTGTCCTGATTTTGTCAGTGGTTGGAATGCTTGTGGACAGTCTTTCTGCCCTGCCACCAATTGAGCCCCTTATTTGGGCAATTAATGCCACTTAAAGGCCTCATGACATCACTTGTATTCAGCCAGTGGTGGGCTCGCCATACAAGGATCATGACAACTGAACCCATGCAGGGTTGCTTGCAGGTTCTGGGAAGGTATGGGATCCCTCATTCAAAGGCACTCAATTTTGGATTGAGGGAATCACCGTGGGGAAGAGGGAGGGACACTAAGAACCACCCCTGTCCTTGTTGCTGATCCTGGGCCTCGGCTAGATGTCATAATGGCAGCAGCCACCACCTCCCCAGCTTCAGTGCTGGTCAATAGAGCTGCAGGCCTAGGATTGGCTGCTCGGTATTGACTTCTATCCCCAGGGTCCTTGATATTGTGGAAGGACCCACAGTCCAGTTAATGCCTCAGTAACACTTAATTTGGTGGATCTTCCCTTAAAGAGGGGATGCATGCCTCCCGATGGCTCCCTAGCTGGTGGGGGAGACCCCGTTGCCATTTACTTCTTCTTAGGCGTGTCCATGGTGAAGTCTCTCAATATGCTCGGTGCCTTCTTGGTTGGTCACAGGCCAGGGACTCCCATGAGTCACTGGGGAATTTTGAATTTTAAGGGATGTTTTGAGGACAGCCCGAAAGCATTTTCACTGTCCTTCTGGGAGTATCCGGTCACAATCAAATTCTGAGTAAAGAGTTGCCACTGGAGTTAGCTTTCAGACGTACAAACTCCATATTTTGAATGATGAGAATCCCAATGTTGAACATGTTGCTTGTTGCTGCTGAAGGATTTTCATACAAACTGATGGCTGCAAGTAAAATATTGGGTGAGACAAAAATGGCTCTAAATTTTCCATTCCTAGCTCCTGTTGAAATGAAAGGAGAGATGTGGCAGAACTGACAGTTTTACCACTGTGCATTGGCAGAGCTACGAGATTGCAACAGATTTAATTAACAAGTCAGGGCAGATACAAATAACAGTACTGTTAACAATGCTGGGGTGGGATTGCTACAAATTGTATTCCACTCTAAATCTATCCGAAGAACAGTAAAAGCAGATGACAGAGGTTTTGAAAGCAATGAAGGCACACTTTGGACACCAGGTGAGTGTAACTTATGAATGGTATGTGTTCAACATTTTGGGCTCAAGGTGAAAAAGAGTTAATTGATCAGTATATGACTGCGGTAACACAGGCTGCAGAATCATGTCAATTTGGACAACTAAATGATGATCTCATTATAGATAGGATTGCCTTAGGCACTAGATATCTGACAATGAGAGAAATTTACTCTCAAGGAAGCGATGAACGTGTGCAGGAATGCGGAAGTTGTAAAACGTCAGCTAGAGGGCATAAATGGCAGAGCAGACCAGGAGATACATTGTGCTGAGAGACATTCTAAGCCAAAAGAGTAGAACAATCACAGACAAAGGGCAGGATGCAATCACTGTGGAGGACATCATACAAAGGAAGCGTAGGATTATCCTGCCACTGTAGACCATTATTTTGGCTACTTGGAAGTTGATCAGTTGACTTCAACAATGATATGAGACAATAAGAATGCTTGAAAGCTCACTTCCGTTTTTACGCCATTCCAGATATTGTGATGAGTGACATTGGCCCTCAGTTCACGAGTGAAGAATTCAGCCACTTCACAAAGGATTTGGAAATTCAACACAATGCATCATCCCGGACTATCCCAGTTGACTAAAAAGGCTGAGGCAGCAGTGTATTATACAGTGTATTAATATAGCAGTGTATTATGCCAAAGGTATCATCAAAAAATTGGGCAAATCTAGCACTTTACAAGGCAACCCTCGAGTGGAGAAACACACGGACTGAAGGCGTGGAAAGGAGTTCAGTCCAAATATTAATGTCATGCCACACACAAACTACTCTTCCAATAGCAAAAAAGCTACTAAAACCAGAAGTAGTAACAATCTTGAATGAAAATCAAGGTAAAATGGCACAAAACTAAATTGCATTTTGACAAGACTGCTGAACCATTGCCAGAGTTGAGAATTGGAGAGGCAGCCAGGGTGCAAACCTTCAACACTCGCAACAGGAGTCACCCACATGGCAACTTGAGACACGCATTGAGTAGTTGTCTGCTGAATCGTATGTGGTGGAAGGGAACAACCAAATATATCAACACAATCGCAGGCATATACAAACAACTAGAGGAGCTGTTCCTTCAGTGCAGGCAGACAATTGGGAAGGTGGGATCTCATCAGCTGCACACAGTACAGGACAACCATCACTAACCAAAAATGGCAATGGAACAGCAGCAATTGCTACTATGGCAACAAGTGCCATAGGAACAACATGCTCTGTAAAAGGAACATCATTGAGATGAACAGTCAATGACAATGAGCATACGTGAACATTAAGAGATCTGTACCATTTAACGATTATGTATGTAATGCATTTGCAGAGACTAACGAGAATAATACAGTTTGTTAATGCATGCATAGTTGTGTTATAGCGTCTAACTTGGGTAACTCACAGTTACACATGCAAAGTTGTCTGTTGTTCGTTATAGAAAAGGGGATGTTTGGGTTTCAATATGCAATCATTACTGCATGGCCCATCTGGGTGGCCATAGTCACGTGACCTCTGCCATGAGGGAACATCTGGGGACAGCCATGTTGTAATCAGTTCACTAAAGACACAGCACTCAAAAGATTGTAGTCTTTGAGCTCATAACACAGAGCATGTAGGAGAACAAGGATCACTGCCACCCAGTAAATCATAACTGCAGTCTCTGGTTTGAGACTGTGGGCCTCAAACACATTCACCAGTGAGATGAAAACACCACAAAAGGAAATTAACTTCTCCCCCCTTAAAATAATTTTACATCAGTGATATTAGCCCCTTTTATATTTTCGTAATTCTGTTTCTATGCTTAATCAGAAAGCATGCTCAGATTGTTTGGTGACTGGAGTTGGTAACTGAAAATTATGAAAACTAGGAATATCTTGGAAAACGTGAAGAGATTGAATATCAACTTGTGTGAGCTCTGGTACACAGCATCAAAACATTTCAACATGTTTTGACCATGCGGTCAACCAATGGATGCTGCAGGTGGGCCATCAATGCAGCTATTGCTGGCACTAGACAAATATTTATCTGTCATGTCAATGCTTGACCCATGCAATGTCTGAGCTTCACTGTCCCCAGAGCTTTGGACAGGTTGGGTAAGCAAATTTTCAATTAGATTGAATTAGGGGTTTCAATCAGATTGCCATTCTGTGATAGTATACTGACCCACAGTTGTAATGGTCCGGCAACCTCTTTCACAATTCCCCTTCTAGTCCTGCTATCTCAATGCTGCAAAGTCAGCTGGGCTAAACTTCTTATTGGCATCTGTGGAGATGTAGCCAGAGGCTCACAGGGCTGAACTCAGAGAATTTGCTATCTCAAGAGCCCTAAGCTGAGCTTCAACAGCCTTCAGCTCCCAAGCTGCACCCACTGGTGAAGTAATTAAAGCATTTATGTTAAGCAGTTGATGGGCTGAACAGGGTTCAAGACAACTCATTGCATGTGAGGTTTTGAGATATTTCTGAAATTCATTCTGAGGTCTTATATAGATGTCAATTTTTCTTTCTGCCCTGTCAAAGCCATCATTATTCATTATTTTTTCCTATGATTAGGTGACCAGAGTTACACATGTTGCCTGACCGATGTCTTCTATCACAAAAATACAGCATCTTGTGCAATCTTCAACTCGACAACTGGGTCATTCCTGATCTGTGTGGTTTAATAGCATGCTGGGCCGGCAGTGTATTTACCAAACAAGTAAGGGAGAGCTCACACCTTTTGCTAAGTGATTGCAACAGATGGTGATAGCAGTTTAGACCTGCCTGCATAACAGCTGCTATTCATAGTCCTTCACATTGACAGTGTCCTTCAGAAGCAGGTCATCTCTGCAAAGTGTAACATACTGGAACGTAGCAAAGTTGCTGTCTGTAAAACAGTTCAAGTGCAGCATTCAGTATCAATGCTATTTTGTAACATTAATAATGTGTCATGCAGTAAATGACCTCTCCTAAGCATCCTATTTTGATACCCAAATGTATTATGTGTGAAGGTCTTTTGGAATCACTATCATTTGTTAGTCTATTGAAAGATTTAATACTTCTGAACTGTAATGGATCTTATTGTTGAATAGTTTATATTATCCTAATATATCGCTCTTATATTTAAAAATATATAAATTTATTTCACCCTCCTCTCCCGCTTTTTGTGCCAATTCTCCCCTGTCCTTTCTCCAGGACCTTGGGGGAGAATTTCCATGGAGTGATTTAAAAATAAATCATTCCTGAGATGTAGACATTGCTGGCTAGGCCAGTATTTATTGCCCATTCCTAATTTCCCTTGAGAAGGTGGTGGTGGGTTGCCTTCTTGAACTGCTGCAGTCTATGTGGTATAGATACACCCACAGTGCCGTTAGGGAGGGAGTTGCTGGATTTTGACCCAGCGACAGTGAAGAATGATGAGTGATTTGGAGGGAAACTACCAGGTGGTGATGTTCTCGTGCATCTGATGGCCTTGTCCTTCGAGATAATAGCGGTCGCAGAAAGGTGCTGCATAAAGATGCTTGGTAAGTTCCTGCAGCTCATTTTGTAGATGGTGCACACTGCTGAGTTGATGGTGGAGGGAGTGAATGTTTATGGATGGGATGCCAGTCAAGTGGGCTGCTTTGTTCTGGATGGTGTGGAGTTGCACTCATTCAGGCAAGTGGAGAGTTTTCCATCACACTCCTGACCAGTGACTTCTTAATTGTGGACACAATTTGGGGAGTCAGGAGGTGAGTTACTCACTGCAAGATTCCTAGCCCCTAACCTGCTCTTGTAGCCACAGTATGATATGGCTAGTCCAGTTCCGTTTCTCGTTAATGGTAACCTCCAGGATGTTGACAGTGGGGGCTTCAGTGAAGGTAATGCCATTGAATACTAAGGGACAATAGTTAGATTCTCACCTTGTGGGAGGTGGTCATTGCCTGGTATTTCTGTGGTGGGAATATTACTTGCCACTTGTCAGCCCAAGTTTGGACATTGTCCACATCTTGCTGCATTTGGACATGGATTGTTTCAGTATCTGAGGAGTTGCAAATAGTGCTGAACATTGTGCAGTCATCAGTGAACATCACCACTTCTGACCTTATGTTGGAAGGAAGGTCATTGATGATGCAGCTGAAGGTGGTTGGTCCTGGTACATTATAAAAATAAATTTGTGCCTGTTGGTGATCAGTAAAGATATTTACACAAAGGTTTTCTGTGCCAGCTCTTTTGCACCCCATTGTAGTCATTTGTGTACAATTAGTGTAAACTGCAAGAATGCAGAGAAACTGTATGTGCAGCTTTTAAAAAGACAGTCTAGCCAGCCCCTTTCAGCAGCAAACTGCAGGATAAGCATGTCGGGACAGAGGCGTGCTTGGCTCACTCACTTAACTCTTCGATAACTTCACCACAACTCACATCAATTTTTAAATCATACTTCTCAGGAATGTCTATAGGAAGCAGGCAATTTCCGAAGAAACAGATGAAGGGCAGGATTTAGCATTTTTGGTGAGGATTCTGCTCTTTGGGTCAAATGAGGGTCTTGGTCCTCCACTGTCAGGGGAAATCGCCCGGCAGTGATTTTACCTGAATTGGCTAATTAGTGGTCAGCGTACATGCTTGCATTCCAATTAAAGAGAGAGGGGTACCTTGACATGGAGGTATCCTCTCAGCACTTTTAAACTTTTGAAGTAAAAAATGGCCACAACTGCTGGACCACTATTTTGGTGGAGAAAACCCCTCCACAGCGACGTCTATACCTGAAACAATGACCAAGTAGGTAGTGGACCGGGGGAAGGCCTCAAAGTCTTCCTGGAGCACTGCCTCCCCCGGACTGCCATCAGGAGAAAGCTTTCAGATAACTGACATGCTCCAGACAGGGATTTTCAGTGGAAAATTCTGGCCTCTGATCAATAGCTTTTGCATTGCTTCACTGGCTACTCTTGTAGGCAGGTAGCCATACCGCCTCTAAGAAAATAACCTGTCAGCAGGATGGTGCTAGAAATGTGACCACATATGTTCCTGCCCCCATACTGAGGCAAACATTCTGTCCCCCATAGTTTTTCATTTTCAGGCCTCCATGTCTATTGATTTAATTAGGCCGATTATTCTTGATGCCAATGGGTCTGCCAGGAATGCAACAACGTCAAAAGGAGGGAGGTTGCATTGTTTTCCAACTTTCTCACCCCAGGACCACCAATCAGTCGACCAAGAAGGTCAACCAGATCACAAAGGCAGGAAAGGTAACACTAACCTACTTTGTGTCTAACACAAACTTCATCTAAGTAAAGTAATTAATCCTACACACTGAAGTTCAGTAAAGAAGGAATTGGGCAAGGAGCTCTAATTCATGTGGTTAGCACTGCTGCCTCACGGTGCCGAGGTGCCAGGTTCGACCCCGGCTTTGGGTCACTGTCCGTGTGGAGTTTCCACATTCTCCCGGTGTTTGCGTGGGTTTTGCCCCACAAACGAAAAGATGTGCAGGTTAGGTGGATTGGCCATGATAAATTGCCCTTAGTGTCCAAAAAGGTTAGGTGGGGTTATGGGGATAGGGTGACGAGCGCTCTTTCCAAGGGCTGGTGCAGACTCGACGGGCCGAATGGCCTCCTTCTGCACTGTAAATTCTATGATGATGATAGTGAGCCCATTGAAATAAATCTATCTGCTTTGCCGGGTTGGCACCTAGACAATGAAGCAAAGAATTGTCACCAAAGTCTCTGGAGAGGCCCGAGGGTGGACTGCAGACTGCTGTCATCTCCCTCTTTATCATTAGCATGCTTGTCATTGTCATTATAGTAGGCAGGGAGATAATTGGGGCTGTTTAGCACAGGGCTAAATCGCTGGCTTTGAAAGCAGACCAAGGCAGGCCAGCAGCACGGTTCAATTTCCGTAACAGCCTCCCCGAACAGGCGCCGGAATGTGGCGACTAAGGGCTTTTCACAGTAACTTCATTTAAAGCCTACTTGTGACAATAAGCGATTTTCATTTCATTTCATTGTATTTCCGTTCTTCCTGCTCAGCATCATCATCTGTCTCACCCTGCAAAAAAACAGGGTGGGTTCCCTTGACATTCAGGAATCAGACAATGGAGTGGAAGGTTACTGTGTGATGCATCACAAAGGTATCGGGACAACAGGATAGGTGTTTCGTCATTAGCATGGTGCCAGTAGTATGGAGCAGACCTTTCCCATGGCAAAAACAGTACTTCCATTGATCTCTATGACCTTCTCATCATCGAACCTGAGGGATTTAAATGCAGGAAGCTGTCTCTGATAGTTTGTCTTTCACAGGAATTTTATACCCTTTTCTTCGGCAAGACTACTTACCACATGAGGAAAAGGCTAGCAATTGAAGAGTGTGTTCTAATATGGGAGAGGTGAAGTAAGCAAGTGGGTGTACCTGTTAAAAGGGAGGAAGGAGTTTTTAACGGCTTACATATAAGTAATTATTGTTCGGATAAATAGATGGCCATAGTGCAAGGTCATCGTAGATGCCATAGGGTTTGTTTGTCATGCTCCCTGTATGGTTCGCCCACCATTTGCTGAATACAAGTGGTGGGATGAGGCCTTTAAGCGGGCATTAATTGCCCTTAAGAACCTGGGACCCTGGAGCTGTGAAGCAACTGTGCTAACCACTGTGCTACCGTGCTGCCGCATCAGGCAGGCTTGACAACCGGCAGGCCACATACTCTGCAAGGTTACTATTCAGGTGTTGAAGTCCTATGTTCCTCGAGCCTTCTGTGTTACTTCCTCACATACAGGTATCAACTCTTGACACTTTGACCTGGTGATTGCATAGCCACTCCAAGGATGTGGCAGCTACTCAGTGGAGGCTAAGAAGAAGACTGGTTAGGGCATCAGAATCGGGTTGTCCAAAACTCATGAGCACTCAGCTGGAAAAAGGAATCTGCAAGAAATATCACACCTGTTTCCCCATTGGCGGAGTTTTTCAGAGTAGAAGAGTTAAACCATGGCGGAGGCAGAAGAGACTCCCTCCACTGCGCATGCGCGGGAATGCCGTCAGCGGCCGCTGACGCTCCCGCGCATGCGCCGCCCGGAGATGTCATTTCCACGCCAGCTGGCGGGGCACCAAAGGCCTTTTCCGCCAGCTGGCGGGGCGGAAATTCGTCCGGCGCCGACCTAGCCCCTTAAGGTTGGGGCTCGGCCCCCAAAGATGCGGAGCATTCCGCACCTTTGGGGCGGCGCGATGCCCGTCTGATTTGCGCCGTTTTGGGCGCCAGTTGGCGGACATCGCGCCGATACCGGAGAATTTCGCCCCCAGGAGTGCGTGTATGTGAGACTGTGTCTGTTTGTGTGTTTGTGTCTGTGCAAGTCTTTATCTATATGCCTGTGTCTGAGTATTTATCTGTGTGTTTTTGTGTATTTGTGTCTATGTGTGTGTATATTTGTGTGTGTATCTGGTGTGTGTGTCTCTTTGTGTGTACAAGTCTATGTTTGTGTGAACGTTTGTGTGTGTCTGTGTGTGTTTGTGTATGCCTGCATCTGTGTGTTTGCATTTCTTTGTGTGTGTGTGTCTATGTCTGTTTGTGTGTGTGTGTGTGTCTTTGTGTACGTTTGTCTGTGTGTCTGCATGTGTGCATGTATGTGCCTATTTATGTGTGTGGAAGTATTTTTTAAAATAAATTTAGAGTACCCAATTATTTTTTTTCCAATTAAGGGGCAATTTAGTGTGGTCAATCCACCTAACCTGTATGTCTCTGGGTTGTGGGGGCGAAACCCATGCAGACACGGGGAGAATGTGCAAACTACACTCAGACAATGACCCGGAGCCGGGATCAAACCCGGGTCCTCAGCGCCGTAGGCAGCAGTGCTAACCACTGCGCCACCGTGCCGCCCTGTGTGTGTGGAAGCATGTGTACATTAGTGCGTGTGTATGTGTTTGTGTCTGTGTCTGTGTGTGTGTGTGTGATTTTTCCATTATCCAATGACGAGGGCGGGAACCGGGAATGTTTTCTGCCGTGGAGGCTGATCTGAATTCATGTTGTGCCCCGCGATGCTGGACTAATTAACTATGCAGTCGGGGCTTCCGGACATTTTGCACACCAGGGCGGCTGGGTGGCGCACACCCCACCATCATATCTGGCCACCATATTTTAAAGACGCCTTGACATCAACTTACCCACTATTGAAGGAGAAGATGGCCCACCAATCAGTGGGACCTCCAGCACCCAAATTTCCATCCAGGGGATAGAAGGATGAGGTTGAGACATCACACCAAGCTTGCATGAAAGGAAGTCTTTAGGGAGGTCAATGCCCAGGGCCTCCACAAAGGACTGCCCTGCAATGCCGCAAAGGCATGAATACCTTTATGCACTCTGCCAAGGCAAGTGAATTCTCAACTGCTCACACTCACCTCACTGAATGACAGAGGAGACATGGGCCTTAGTGTCAAGGGCACCATTTGCGCAGCCCATGCATGAAAGAGTGACTCAACATGATAAGCTGATGCCTCAAAGCTCCACTGCAGTCTATCTATGTATGGATGGATGGATGATGGATTCCTGATTCCGTTTATTTGATGTTTGTATTTAAAATGTTGGGGGCTGTTTGGGGGTTGGTGGGAGGAGGGAATTGTTGACCAGGGGTTTGACATTGTATTTAAAAAAAAAATTTTTTTTAGAATACCCAATTATTTTTTTTCCAATTAAGGGGCAATTTAGCATGGCCAATCCACCGACCCTGCACATTTTTGGGTTGTGAGGGTGAAACCCCGCAGACACGGGGAGAATGTGCAAACTCCACATGGACAGTGTATTTGTTATTGTTGATTGTTGGTGGGTTTAAATTTGGATGAAAATGTGAAAAAAGAGGAGAATAAATTTATTTTAAAAATAAATGTAAATTGTAAATACTTGTGGCCCCAGCGCTGTGGAATACCACATGCTATATCTTGCCAACAGAAAATGATCCATTTATGTCTATTTTATTTCATGTCAGGTCTTGGTCAGATCTGACCAAGGTTTTTGACTTGGTCAATCGGGATGTGCTTTAGAAGGCCCTGTCAAAGGTTGGCTGTCCAGAAAAATTCATCAACGTCCTTCAACCCGTCCATGACAAGATGTTAACAATAGTCCTCGCCGACAGAAAGCTTTGAGATTAAGACTGGAATTAAGCAGGGATGTGTCATCGCCCCCACCCCTTTTCTCCAACTTCATCGCCACCATCCTTCACTATGTCAAGAGCAAGCATCCCAGTGGAATGGACATCATCTACAGGATGGAGGGAAAACCTTTCAACCTCAACCGGTTGAAATCCAAGAAGAAAATGACCCTGACATCGCTCGTGGAACTTTAGTATGTGAATGACATCGCCGTCTCCACTCTCTCAAGTGAGAATCTCCTATTCATGATTGACACCTTCGCGGAAGGATGCCAAAGAATTAGTCTCAACCTAAAGAAGACTCAAGCCCTTGACCAATCTCCCCCATGGAAAGATCCAATCACTCCCTCCATCAAGATCAATGTAAAAACCCTCCCAAATGTGGAACATTTTGCAGACCTGGGGACCTACCTCTCCTCTAAGACTGACATTGATGCAGAGATCCAACATCATATCCCATCCGCAAGCATCTCCTTCGGACGTCTAAGAACGAGAGTCTTTGGTGACTGCAACATCCGTGCTGATACCAAGATCTTTGTGTACAAGGAGGTTGTCCTCTCAACTTTTCTATATTGCTCAGAAACTGGGACTACGTACAGACGCCATTTCAAGGCCCTGGAGATGTACCATCAACACTGTCTGAGATGGATTATCCACATCAGCTGGGAGGACAGGCGAAGTAACACTAGTGTCCTTGAAGGAGGCAAAGCACAAGTATCGAGCCCATGATCATCCGAAACCACCTCCTCTGGGCCGACCATGTGCTTAGGAAGTCGAAGCCCCGACTGCCAAAGCAAATCTTCTACATCCAGCTCAAGGAAGGATCCCGAACAAGAGGAAGGTGGAGGAAGTGCTTTAAAGACATCCTGAAGGCTTACCTCAAGAGTTGCAGCATAGACGTCAAAGCCTGGGAGACCCTTGCTCAGAAGAGACCTACTTGGAGGAATCTCCTGATTGGAAGGGACACAATTCTTCAAGACACCTGATGGCAAGAGGAGGCCTGGATAAAGAGCCTGAGAAAGGAATGCCAGCAATCTAGAGCCCAAGAACCGATCCCACCTCCCGGAAACACCTGCCAAATGTGCGGTCGAAGTTGCGGCTCTAGGGTTGGGCTCATCAGCCATGCATGAACCCACAGAACCCATGATCAGTAACAGAGTTTCCTAAGTGGACAATCATACTCGTTAGCGATTGACTGCAGAAGAAGAAGAAAATTTCCTGTTCGGTAGCCAACTTATTTCCATGGCAATATGTCACTCCTACACCATGAGCTTTTTATCTTTTTCAATAACCTTTGATGTGACATCTTCACAAATGCCTTCTGGGAATCTAAGCACAGTACATTCACTGGTTCCCCTTTATCCACAGCACATGGTACTTCTTCAAAGAACTCCTATGAATTGGTAAAACATGGGGTGGGATTTACCGGCTGTTCACACCAGGAGGAAATTCTGATCCCACTCCGTGTGCACAGGTTTCCTGGTGAGGAGAGGTGCTGTCAACAGGAAATCCATGGGGCGGGGGGGGGGGGGGTTGATTAATCCCATCCATGATTTTGCTCCCACAAATCCATTTGGACTCGAATTACCTTCCGTTTTCTGAGTGCCCTGCTATAACATCTTTAATACTGGATCCTACCAATTTCCCTATGACAGATGTGAGGCTAACTGGCCTGTAGTTTCCTGCTTTCTGTCTCCCTCCCTTTTTGCATATTCATTCACTATTTTCCAACCTAATGGAACTTTCCCTATATCGAGGGAACTTTAGAAAATTTGAAACCAATACACTAGCTATCTCAAGGGCCACTTCTTTTAAGAACCTTGGATGAAGTCCTTCAGGACCAGAGGAAAGTATTTATTTATCGAGCCATTAGTGTTATTCTATTTCTCTCCTTAATATTCATATTTTTTCCAAACCAGTGTTTATAAATTCCACTTGACAATGTCAAATTGGGATGTGGAGACAGTCTGTCCAGTTCTATGAGGCTACATTGCAATATTTTTTTCTAATTTGATTCTTCCCTAAGGCTTTGAAGCTTTTAACATTATTTTTCTGTTTCTGTGAATTTTAATGCTTATTGTGGAGCAAGATGCCACTATTACAGAACGGAAATTCTTTCCATTTTATTTTACCCCAGAGCCATGATCGAACACTGACAGCACAGACACAGAATGGACTGACTGTACAATATGTTTCCCCTTTCATTATCCCATTAAGAGCTCCCAAGTCAAGTACAAAGCTAGATCCAGATTGAAGTTTTCTCTACATTGCACTTTAAATATTCTCAGGGTTAAGTGCAGCAGACTAGACACAGAGCAAAACTTCTTCTACATTGTCCCATCTAGTTGTTGCTGGCTAAATATAACATTGAAAAAGATCTCCCTCAACACCAGTGGCATGTTTCTGTTTCCCACACCACTAATTCTTGCAGAGTAGGATTGTTAATTTGGTGCTGAACCACAGGCAGGTTGGTGCTGACAATAATGTATATTCTGGGCTGTCATCTGCTCAGTTCCTGATTCACACTAAACGGGGGTGGACCCATCGACCTAGACACCAGTGTTTCCCTGTGAGAAGGCTATTACATTGTTGGTTGGTCAGGATTTGGTAACTCATTGAACCTATTGGTGGGAAGTGTTTGATCTGAAAGATGGGGGAAAACTAGTGTGAAAAGATGGTATATGTCCCATTTTATGTAACACGCACTTACAAAATACCAGTTAGAAGGCTCAGGGTCCATATCCTGATTCTTCCTTGAAACTGCATGTGGAATTTGGGTGGGGATAGGATCAGAATTTGACCTCCAGAATTTTGACCCACTGACAGCGAAGGAAAAGCGATATGATTTCAAATAAGGATGGTGTGTGGCATGGAGGGGAACCTCCAGGTGTTGGTTTCCCATGCACTCTCTGCCCATGTCCTTATCGGTGGTAGAGGTCACGGGTTTGGAAGGTACATTCAAAGGAGCCTTGGTGAGTTGCTGCCGTGCATCTTGTAGGTAGTACACATTGCTGTGACTGTGTCGATGGTGGAGGGAGTGAATGTTTAAGGGGGTAGCTGGGGTCCCAATCAAGTGGGCTGCTTTGTCCTAGGTGGTGTTGTGCTTCTTGAGTGTTGTTGGAGCTGCACTTATCCAGGAAAGTGACGGAGTATTCCATCACACTCTTGTCTTGCGCCTTGCAGATGATGTACAGGATTTGGGGAGTCAGGAGGTGAGTTACACTCTGCAGAATTGCTAGCCTCTGACTGCTCTTATAATCATAGAATCCCTACAGTGCAGAAGGAGGCCATTTGGCCCATTGGGTGCACACCGACCCTCCGAAAGGGTATCCTACCCAAGCCCACTCCCCCCTCACCCCTGCTTCCTCATAACCCCAGCTAACATTTAGACACTAAGGGGCAATTTAACATGGCCAATCCACGTAACCTGCATATCTTTGGACTGGGGAGGATACCCACACAGACATTGGGAGAATGTACAAACGCCACACAGATAGTTACTCAAAGTTGCGATTGAACTCGGGTCCCAGGGGCTGTGAGACAACAGTGCTAACCACTGTGGCCACATTAATTACATGGTTGGTCCAGTTCAAGTTCTGGTCAATGGTAAGCCACCAGGTTGTTGAAGGTGGGGAATTAGTGATTGCTATTCTTTTATTGTCAATGCAAGATGTCACTGCCAGGCACATGTGTGCTGTCACTTGCCACATTTCAGCCCAAGTTTGAATGTTGTCCAGATCTTGCTTCATATGCACATGGGCTACTTCAGTATCTGAGAAGTCCTTAATGGTACTGAACATTGTGCAATCATCAGAGAACATCCCCACTTTTTACCTTATGATGGAGGGAAGGTCATTGATGAAACAGCTGAAGTAGGATGGGCCGAGGACACGAACCTGAGGAACTCATACAGTGATGACCTGGAACTGAGACGATTGACTCCAACCACTACAATCATCTGTTTTTGTGGTTGGTATGACATAAAGCAGTGGAGAATTTCCCCCCTGGTTATTTTGACTTCAGTTTTATTAGGGCTCCTTGATGCGGCACTCAGTCAAATGTTGTCTTGTGACTGACTGACTGATCCCTGGATAACGTGGCCTTGTCACTGTGCGACTGACTGATTGATCCCTGGGTTGATGTGTTGGGTAGGCTGGGTCGAGGTGAACTGCATTTGATGCAGTGTAGCGAGAGACAGACCTCCAACACTTGATAAAATACAACACGATTTTATTCAACATCCAAACTATTATACATGTTCAACTGTGGGTCGACACTATGCTAACTCGACTGGAGACCTGACACTAGCCTGACCAGACTAACTTAGCTACCACATGGTGTAGGAACTGGCTAGCTCACGAGCTCTGACTGTCTCAGAGGCTGGGTTCCGAGAGAGAGGGAAAACTGGTGCCCTCTGGCTTTATAGTGGTCGTGTCCTGTCTGGTGATTGGCTGCTCTGTTCTGTGTGCTTACTGGTCATCCTGTGTGTCAATCACTGCCTGTCTGCACTCCATTGTATACATAGATGTATATTATGACATCTCTCCCCCTTTTTTTTTCCTCTATTGTGTGTGTTGAGATAATAAATATTAAGGTGCATGTGCGTGTGGATGTATATATTTGCGTGACTATATACAGAATGTGTTAAAATGACCTTATGTACACAGGAAGGTGTCGCTAGGGCAGATGAAACGGTAACAATGATATTTACAGAGGTCCAAACAATAAGGTAACACAGTTGTGCAAAAGTTCAATCTATAAGTTTAGTCTCTGAGGCGGGCGACGAATTCTGGTTGACCGACTCATGGATGGATCGGGGGCCATCTGCACTTGGATAGGCGGGACCGCCGCCAATGCGGTTGTTGCAGAGGTCGGCAGGATTGTTGGTAGATCGGTGGCCTCGTGGTAGGGCACGTCCGGAGGAAGCATTGTGTGAGGCGGGATATCATGGTTAGGTAGCGGGCGTGGAACTCTGCGCAGCGCCCGTCTGTTGCGTTGTAGGAAGGAGCCATCAGCCATGCGGACGAGGAACGATCTCGGGGCCACTTGTTTGACCACCACAGCTGTGGCGGACCAGCCGCCGTCAGGTAACTGCACACGAACACGATCAGTTGGGACCAGCTCGGGGAGATCCATGGCATAAGCGTCGTTTGCTGATTTCTTTTGTATGACCGTGAGGTGGTCGAGGTCTGGAACATGGATGGCTGGAACCGTGGTTCGCAGAGTGCGATTCATGAGCATCTGTGCGGGAGACAATCCAGTGGACAGCGGGGATGCTCTGTCTGCCAGCAGCACCAGGTTGAAGTCGGAGCCTGAGTCTGCAGCCTTGCATAGTAATCTCTTGAGAATATGGACCCCTTTTTCGGCCTTCCCGTTTGACTGCGGGTAGTGGGGGCTGGAGGTTACGTGACGAAAGTTGTATAGGCGGGCAAAATCAGACCATTCCTGACTGTAAAAACAGGGACCATTGTCACTCATCACCGTGAGCGGTATCCCATGCCTGGCAAATGTTTCTTTGCATGCTTTAATCACCGCCTTCAACGTGAGGTCAGACAGTTTCACCACTTCAGAGTAATTGGAGAAGTAGTCGACCAGGAGGACATAGTCATGCACCTTGGCGTGGAAAAGGTCGACACCAACTTTGGACCAGGGGGAGGTCACTATCCCATGTTGCTGCAGAGTTTCTTTGGGTTGAGTTGGCTGAAATTTCTGACATGTGGGGCAATTGAGGACCGTGTTGGCAATGCCCTGGCTGATGCCTGGCCAATAGACTGCCTCTCGACCTCTGCGTAGACATTTCTCGACCCCCAGATGATGCTCATGGAGTTGGCTGAGCACCATAGCTCGCATGCTCTGCTGAATCACACTCCTATCGAACTTCATGAGGATGCCGTCCACCACTGTCAGGTCGTCATTGACATTGTAAAACTGGGGATACTGTCCCTTCTGCCAGCCATTCATGAGGTGCTGCATCACACGCTGTAGCAGAGGATCCTTGGCCATTTGCTCACGAATTTGAATGACCCTCTCATCAGTGGCCGGAAGGTTGGAGGCACACAATTGCACCTGCGCATCGATTTGGCAGACAAGTCAGTTTGTTCACACGGTGTGGTGATAGACCTGGAAAGGGCATCTGCAACAATGAGTTCTTTGCCTGGCATGTAGACAAGTTCAAAGTCATAGCGGTGTAGCTTGAGAAGGATTTGTTGTAACCGAGGCATCATGTCATTCAAATCCTTCTGGATTATGTGGACTAGTGGCCTGTGGTCCGTCTCAACCGTGAATTTTTGAAGGCCATACACATAGTGCTGAAATTTGTCGATTCCCGTTCGGAGGCCCAGGTGATCCTTCTCGATCTGAGCATACCGTTGCTCAGTGGGTGTCATGGCTCTGGAGGCATACGCAACTGGGGCCCATGAGGAGGAGTCATCCTGTTGGAGGAGCACTGCCCCAATACCGTCCTGGCTCACGTCAGTGGATATTTTGGTCTCTTTGGTCGGGTCGAAGAACGGCAGAACTGGGGCTGTGGTGAGTTTTGCCCTGAGCTCATGCCATCCGTTCTCATGAGCGGGCAGCCACTGGAATTCCATCGACTTTTTCACGAGGTGGTGGAAGGCTGTGGTGTGTGCCACCATGTTGGGAATGAACTTCCCGAGGAAGTTTACCATCCCTAGAAAGCGGAGGACCGCCTTCTTGTCCTCTGGGGTCTTCATGGCGTTGATGCCAAGACTTTGTCAGCATCTGGCCGCACGCCTTATTGCGAGATGTGGTCACCAAGGAATTTGATTTCTGATTGACCGAACAAGCACTTGGCACTGTTGAGTCGGAAGCCATGCTCATGGATTCTGTGGAATACCTGCTTGAGGCGATTGATGTGTTCTTGAGGAGTTGTGGACCAGATTATGACATCGTCAACGTACACGCGCACCCCCTCGATACGCTCCATCATCTGTTCCATGATGCGGTGAAATACCTCTGAGGCAGTGACAATGCCAAAAGGCATCCGGTTGTAGCAGTTGCGACCGAACAGGGTATTGAATGTGCACAGCTTGCGACTGGATGCATCCAGCTGTATTTGCCAGAACCCCTTGGAGGCGTCCAGCTTCGTAAAGTGTTTGGCATGAGCCACCTCGCTGGTCAACTCCTCTCGTTTTGGTATCGGGTAATGTTCCCTCATGATGTCATGACCCCGGGCTCCGCCATCTTGTCCCGCGGACGCCACGTTAGAGGGATGGGTGCCGCCATTTTGTGCACCCCCAGCCATGTGCGACCAATGGGAGCCGCCATCTTGGATGAACCCCTAGGACCCCAGCTCGGCTGACCACGCACTGCCCAAAGAGAACTCTCAACTGCTGCGATTTCTGGATCAGTCCCGGCCTCGAACACTCTCAACTGCTACAACGACTGTATTCATCAACGGGCACGAGATGTCCTGCCTAATCGACTCTGGGAGCACGGAGAACTTCATACACCCCGACACGGTAAGGCGCTGTTCTCTCCTCATCCACCCCGTTAATCAAAAAATCTCCCTGGCCTCCGGTTCACACTCAGTGGAGATAAAGGGGTTTTAGAACATAGAACATAGAACATAGAAAAATACAGCACAGAACAGGCCCTCGGCCCACGATGTTGTGCCGAACCTTTGTCCTAGATTAATCATAGCTTATCATAGAATTTACAGTGCAGAAGGAGGCCATTCGGCCCATTGAGTCTGCACCGGCTCTTGGAAAGAGCACCCTACCCAAGGTCAACACCTCCACCCAACTCTAAGGGCAATTTTGGACACTAAGGGCAATTTATCATGGCCAATCCACCTAACCTGTGTAGCAAACCTCACAGTCCAGGGAAGGGAGTTCAAAAATTTCCGTCTCTACATACCTTCCACACCTCTGCGCGGCTACACTCCTGGGTTCAGACTTCCAGTGTAACCTCCAAAGTCTAACCTTCAAATTCGGTGGCCCTATACCCCCTCACTGTCTGCTACTTCGCGACCCTTAAGTTCGACCTGCTTTCCCTGTTTGCGAACCTCACCCCGGATTGCAAACCCGTCGCAGACGGTACAGTGCCCAGGATCGGATCTTTATTAGGTCAGAGGTCCAAAGGCCACTGAGGGAAGGGGTAATTGAAGCCAGTTACAGCCCCTGGAGAGCTCAAGTAGTGGTGGTAAAGACCGGGGAGAAGCATAGGATGGCCATCTCGCTTATTAAAGCCTTCAGTTGGACTACAACATCGCTTTAGTGGTGATCGTACATCACGCAGCTCGCGCGTACCCCCTCCCACGCATATCTGATATGGTCAATCAGATTGCACAGTACCGGGTGTTCTCTGCAGTGGACCTGAAATCTGCCTACCACCAGCTCCCCATCCGCAAGGCAGACCGCCAATATATGGCGTTCGAAGCAGACTGCCACCTTTACCACTTCCTTAGGGTTCCCTTCGGCGTCACTAATGGGGTCTCGGTCTTCCAATGGGAGATGGACTGAATGGTTGACCGGTACGGACTGCGGGCCACCTTCCCGTACCTGGATAACGTCACCATCTGCGGCCACGACCAGCAAGACCACGATGCTAACCTTTCCAAATTTCTCCACACCGCCAAACTCCTGAACCTAACGTATAACAAGGAGAAGTGCGTGTTCAGCACCAACCGCTTAGCCATCCTCGGCTATGTGGTTCAGAATGGAGTTCTAGGGCTCGAGCCCGATCGCATGCTCTCCCTCATGGAACTCCCCCTCCCCCACTGCCCCAAGGCCCTCAAACAATGCCTGGGGTTCTTCTCATACTCTGCCCAGTGGGTCCCTAACTATGCGGACAAGGCCCACCCACTCATTAACTCCACAGTTTTCCTCCTGACGGCCGAGGCTCACCATGGCCTTCAACCGTATCAAGGCCGACATCGCCAAGGCCGCAATGCACGCGGTCGACGAGACGCTCCCCTTCCAAGTCGAGAGCGATGCATCAGACGTCGCTCTAACCGCCACCCTCAACCAGGCAGGCAGGCCCATGGCATTCTTTTCCCACACCCTCCATGCCTCCGAAATTCGGCACTCCTCCGTCGAAAAGGAGGCCCAAGCTATCGTTGAAGCTGTGCGGCATTGGAGGCATTACCTGGCCGGCAGGAGATTCACTCTCCTCACTGACCAACGGTCGGTAGCTTTCATGTTTAACAACACACAGTGGGGCAAGATCAAAAACGATAAAATTTGAGGTGGAGGATCGAGCTCTCCACCTACAATTAAGAGATTTTGTATCGCCCCGGCAAGCTCAACGAGCCCCCCGATGCCCTATCCCGAGGTACATGTGCCAGCGCACAAGTGGACCGACTCTGGGCCCTACACGATGGTCTCTGTCACCCAGGGGTCACCCGGTTCTTTCACATCATAAAGGCCCGCAACCTACCTGACTCCATTGCGGAAGTCAGGGCGGTCACCAAAGGCTGACTGGTCTGCGCGGAGTGCAAACCGCACTTCTACCGGCCAGACCGTGCGCTCCTGGTGAAGGCCTCCCATCCCTTTGAATGCCTCAGCGTGGACTTCAAAGGGCCCCTCCCCTCCTCCGACCAAAATACGTACTTTCTTAACGTGGTCGGCGAATATTCCAGATTTCCCTTCACCATTCCATGCCCCGATATGACGTCTGTCACAGTCATCAAGGCCCTCAATAGCATCTGCACTCTGTTCAGTTTCCCCGCTTACGTCCACAGCGACCGGGGATCCTCATTTATGAGTGATGAGCTGCGTCAATCCCTGCTCAGCGAGGGCATTGCCTCGAGCAGGACAACCAGCTACAACCCCCGGGAAAACGGGCAGGTGGAGAGGGAGAACGGGACAGTCTGGAAGGCCGTCCTGTTGGCCCTACGGTCTAAAAATCTCCCGCTGGCAGGAGGTTGTTCACTCCATTCGGTCACTCCTGTGCACCGCGAATAATGCAACCCCCCCATGAACGTCTCCTTGCCTTCCCTAGGAAGTCCACCTCTGGGGTTTCGCTCCCAACGTGGCTGGCAGCTCCAGGACCCGTTCTCCTCCGCAAACACGTGCGGCTCCACAAGGCGGACCCATTGGTTGAGAGGGTACAGCTACTCCATGCAAACCAGCAGTACGCCTGCGTGGCGTACCCCGACGGCCGCCAGGACACAGTCTCCCTCAGGGACCTGGCACCAGCTGGGTCCCCCCCCCCCATCTACCCCGGCGCCACCCATCCTCCCCCCAGCGCATCTCACCACAGCCCCCGCTCCAGGACGATCCGTCCTCCCATTAGTTCCACCCGGGGATGAAGTTGAGGACGACGCGCTCCCGGAGACACCGGCGACCAAGCCTGCGCCTGCATCACCACCGGGACTGCGGCGCTCACAACGGAGGATCAAGGCACCCGACCTGCTGAATTTGCGAACTTTTCCAGAACTGTATCCTTCAAAAATGCTCACTTACATGTAAATAGTTGCCACTACCCCCTCTGGGCTCCTTTTTAACGGGGGGTGAATGTGGTAGTCACCACTGTTTGTTTCTAGTACACATATGAGATGTAATACGGTAAGGCTCCTGTTCTACAGGTACGGGGGTAGATCCCTGCCTGCTGGCTCCGCCCAGTAAGCGGAGTATAAATGTGTGTGCTCACCAAGCAGCAGCCATTTCAGCAGCAGCTGTAGGAGGCAACACATCTCTGTGTAATAAAGCCTCGATTACTCTCTACTCTCGTCTCGTCGTAATTGATACTGTGTGACTGACTGATTCCGGGATAACGTGGCTCTGTCACTGTCTGACTGACTGATTCCCGGATAACGTGGCCCTTTCACTGTGTGACTGATTGACTGATCCGAGGATAACATAGCCTTTTCACTGTGTGACTGATTGACTGATTCCGGGATTACGTGGCCGTGTCACTGTGTGACTGATTGACTGATTCCGGGATTACGTGGCCGTGTCACTGTGTGACTGATTGATTCCCGGATAACGTGGCCCTGTCACTGAGACTGATGACTGATCCCCGGATAACGTGGCCCTGTCACTGTGACTGACCGACTGATCCCCGGATAACGTAGCCCTGTCACTGAGTGACTGACTGATTCCGGGATAACGTAACCCTGTCACTGTGTGACTGACTGATTCCGGGATAACGTGGCCCTGTCACTGTGTGACAGACTGACTGATTCCTGGATAACGTGGCCCTGTCACTGTGTGACTGATTGACTGATTCCTGGATAACGTGGCCCTGTCACTGTGTGACTGACTGACTGATTCCTGGATAACGTGGCCCTGTCACTGTGTGACTGATTGACTGATCCCTGGATAACGTGGCCCTGTCACTGTGTGACTGACTGACTGATTCCGGGATAACGTGGCCCTGTCACTATGTGACAGAATGACTGATTCCTGGATAACGTGGCCCTGTCACTGTGTGACTGATTGACTGATTCCTGGATAACGTGGCCCTGTCACTGTGTGACTGACTGACTGATTCCTGGATAACGTGGCACTGTCACTGTGTGACTGACTGATCCCCGGATAATGTGGCCCTGTCACTGTGTGACTGACTGATCCCCGGATAATGTGGCCCTGTCACTGTGTGACTGACTGATCCCCGGATAACGTGGCCCTGTCACTGCGACTGACTGACTGATTCCTGGATAACGCGGCCCTGTCACTGAGTGACTGACTAATTCCGGGATAACGTGGCCCTGTCACTGCGAGTGATGACTGATCCCCGGATAACGTAGCCCTGTCACTGTGACTGACTGACTGATTCCGGGATAACGTAGCCCTGTCACTGTGTGACTGACTGACTGATTCCTGGATAACGTGGCCCTGTCACTGTGACTGACTGACTGATTCCGGGATAACGTGGCCCTGTCACTGTGTGACTGACTGATTCCTGGATAACGTGGCCCTGTCACTGTGTGACTGACTGATCCCCGGATAATGTGGCCCTGTCACTGTGTGACTGACTGATCCCCGGATAACGTGGCCCTGTCACTGCGACTGACTGACTGATTCCTGGATAACGCGGCCCTGTCACTGAGTGACTGACTGATTCCGGGATAACGTAGCCCTGTCACTGCGACTGACTGATTCCGGGATAACGTGGCCCTGTCACTGTGTGACTGACTGATTCCGGGATAACGTAGCCCTGTCACTGTGACTGACTGATTCCGGGATAACATGGCCGTGTCACTGAGTGACTGACTGATTCCGGGATAACGTAGCCCTGTCACTGTGACTGACTGATTCCGGGATAACGTGGCCCTGTCACTGTGACTGACTGACTGATTCCGGGACAACGTGGCCCTGTCACTGCGACTGATGACTGATTCGCGGATAACGTGGCCCTGTCACTGCGAGTGATGACTGATCCCCGGATAACGTAGCCCTGTCACTGTGTGACTGACTGACTGATTCCGGGATAACGTGGCCCTGTCACTGTGTGACTGACTGACTGATTCCTGGATAACGTGGCCCTGTAACTGTGTGACTGACTGACTGATTCCGGGATAACGTAGCCCTGTCACTGTGTGACTGACTGATCCCCGGATAACGTGGCCCTGTCACTGTGACTGACTGATCACCGGATAACGTGGCCCTGTCACTGTGTGACTGACTGATTCCGGGATAACGTGGCCCTGTCACTGCGACTGACTGACTGATTCCGGGATAACGCGGCCCTGTCACTGAGTGACTGACTGATTCCGGGATAACGTGGCCCTGTCACTGTGACTGACTGATCCCTGGATAACGTGGCCCTGTCACTGTGACTGACTGATCCCTGGATAACGTGGCCGTGTCACTGAGTGACTGACTGATTCCGGGATAACGTGGCCCTGTCACTGAGTGACTGACTGATTCCTGGATAACGCGGCCCTGTCACTGAGTGACTGACTGATTCCGGGATAACGTATCCCTGTCACTGTGACTGACTGATTCCGGGATAACGTGGCCCTGTCACTGTGACTGACTGATCCCTGGATAACGTGGCCGTGTCACTGAGTGACTGACTGATTCCGGGATAACGTAGCCCTGTCACTGTGACTGACTGATTCCTGGATAACGTGGCCCTGTCACTGTGTGACTGACTGACTGATTCCTGGATAACGTGGCCCTGTCACTGTGTGACTGACTGATCCCCGGATAACGTGGCCCTGTCAGTGTGTGACTGACTGATTCCGGGATAACGTGGCCCTGTCACTGAGTGACTGACTGACTGATTCCGGGATAAAGTAGCCCTGTCACTGTGACTGATTGATTCCGGGATAACGTGGCCCTGTCACTGTGACTGACTGACTGATTCCGGGATAACGTGGCCCTGTCACTGACTGTCTGACTGATTCCGGGATAACGTGGCCCTGTCACTGACTGACTGACTGATTCCTGGATAACGTGGCACTGTCACTGTGACTGACTAATTCCGGGATAACGTGGCCCTGTCACTGTGACTGACTGACTGATTCCTGGATAACGTGGCCCTGTCACTGTGTGACTGACTGACTGATTCCTGGATAACGTGGCACTGTCACTGTGACTGACTGACTGATTCCGGGATAACGTAGCCCTGTCACTGTGACTGACTGATTCCGGGATAACGTGGCCCTGTCACTGTGTGACTGATGACTGATTCCGGGATAACGTGGCCCTGTCACTGTGACTGATGACTGATCCCCGGATAACGTAGCCCTGTCACTGTGTGACTGACTGACTGATTCCGGGATAACGTGGCCCTGTCACTGTGTGACTGACTGACTGATTCCTGGATAACGTGGCCCTGTCACAGTGTGACTGACTGATCCCCGGATAATGTGGCCCTGTCACTGTGTGACTGACTGATCCCCGGATAACGTGGCCCTGTCACTGAGTGACTGACTGACTGATTCCGGGATAACGTGGCCCTGTCACTGTGACTGACTGACTGATTCCTGGATAACGTGGCCCTGTCACTGTGTGACTGACTGATTCCGGGATAACGTGGCCCTGTCACTGTGTGACTGATGACTGATTCCGGGATAACGTGGCCCTGTCACTGTGACTGATGACTGATCCCCGGATAACGTAGCCCTGTCACTGTGTGACTGACTGACTGATTCCGGGATAACGTGGCCCTGTCACTGTGTGACTGACTGACTGATTCCTGGATAACGTGGCCCTGTCACTGTGTGACTGACTGATCCCCGGATAATGTGGCCCTGTCACTGTGTGACTGACTGATCCCCGGATAACGTGGCCCTGTCACTGAGTGACTGACTGACTGATTCCTGGATAACGTGGCCCTGTCACTGTGTGACTGACTGATCCCCGGATAATGTGGCCCTGTCACTGTGTGACTGACTGATCCCCGGATAACGTGGCCCTGTCACTGAGTGACTGACTGACTGATTCCGGGATAACGTGGCCCTGTCACTGTGACTGACTGACTGATTCCTGGATAACGTGGCCCTGTCACTGTGTGACTGACTGATCCCCGGATAACGTGGCCCTGTCACTGAGTGACTGACTGACTGATTCCGGGATAACATGGCCCTGTCACTGTGACTGACTGACTGATTCCGGGATTACGTGGCCGTGTCACTGTGTGACTGACTGATTCCGGGATAACGTGACCCTGTCACTGCGACTGACTGACTGATTCCTGGATAACGCGGCCCTGTCACTGAGTGACTGACTGATTCCGGGATAACGTGGCCCTGTCACTGTGTGACTGACTGACTGATTCCTGGATAATGTGGCCCTGTCACTGTGACTGACTGATCACCGGATAACGTGGCCCTGTCACTGTGTGACTGACTGACTGATTCCTGGATAACGCGGCCCTGTCACTGAGTGACTGACTGATCCCCGGATAACGTGGCCCTGTCACTGAGTGACTGACTGACTGATTCCTGGATAACGTGGCCCTGTCACTGTGTGACTGACTGACTGATTCCTGGATAACGCGGCCCTGTCACTGAGTGACTGACTGATCCCCGGATAATGTGGCCCTGTCACTGTGTGACTGACTGACTGATTCCTGGATAACGCGGCCCTGTCACTGAGTGACTGACTGACTGATTCCGGGATAACGTAGCCCTGTCACTGAGTGACTGACTGATTCCGGGATAACGTAGCCCTGTCACTGTGACTGAATGTGCGATGGAAAAGGGCAGAGAGAGTCTGGAGTCTAATTATGGGGTGGGCTCTTGACTTGGAATCGGCCCCTGTGTCGTTCCTTGTGAGGCTCTACCCCACTCCTAAAAATCTTTTGGGTGAAATTACAGGGGAGAGTGAGGCACGATCAATTTGGCTGGAGACGAAGTTGAATTCAAACTGAGGCTTTATTAGTCTCTGAAGTGTGGCCTCCTACAGCAGCTGACAAAATGGCTGCTAGCTGGAGGCCACGCATATTTATAACCCGGCTCCTGGGCGGAGTTAGCATGCAGGGGCCCAGGTGAACCTGTAGTGCAGGTTCTACCGTACAACCCTTAATATAGGAACACAGTGGTTTACCACATTCACCCCCTATTATAATTGAGTCCGGTGGTGGTGGTGGATAATTATATACAATTCGCAATCTTTAATATTTACAGAACAGTGAAAAAAAAATGTCTTCTTCATCCCGTGGGCCGGTCAGAGGTTCAGCCGGTCTGGCGCCTTGATCGACGAAGTGGAGCCGGCGATGTTGGTGCTGTCGTGATCGAAGTTGACTCCGGGAGCGTGCCAAAATCCTCTTCATCAACGGGGGTGGGCAGGGGGAGGACGGACAGTCCTAGGGGGGGTTATGGGGGCGGCGGGGGGGGGGGGGGGGGGGGGGTGACGGTGGCGCCGGGGGTGGTGTGGGGGCGGAACCTGCTGGTGCCAGGTCCCTGAGGGAGACGGTATCCTGGCAGCCGTCGGGGAACGCCACGTAGGCATACTGTGGGTTCGCGTGGAGCAGGTGCACCCTTTCCACCAACGGGTCCGCCTTGTGCAGCCGCACATGTTTACGGAGATGGATACCCCGGATGTGGACTACCTGGGGAAGGCAAAAAGACGTTCATGCAGTGTACTGTTAGTAGCAGTGCAAAGTAATGAGCGAATGGAATGTAGTGCATCAGGGAGGACCTCTTGCCAGCGGGAGGCCGGGAGATTTCTGGACCGTAGGGCCAGCTGGACGGCCCTCCATACCGGCCCATTCTCCCTTTCTACCTATCTGTTTCCCCGGGGGTTGTAGCTCGTCGTTCTGCTGAGCAGGAACTGACGTAGCTCATCACTCATGAATGAGGATCCCCTGTCACTGTGGATATAGGAACACAGTGGTTTACCACAGAGAGCTATCTTACAGTGAAGGTGCTGCTGTGCCAGTAAAAATGAAAGTGATCAAATCTTAAAGCGTGAACACGATGCACCAGACAAGCCTGACATAAATTACCGTAATGGTATTCATTTTATTCAGTCATGTGTGTAAACAATTCATGTGCACATCACTCCTCATCTGCAATGATTCTGCGATTGGCTATATCTTAAAGGTATAACCTTAGAACCATATTCTGTTCCAAAAACATGATTTTTGTCCTTGATTTCTTGTTTAAGAAGTCTGAATTGTCCCGCAATAATTGCTTCGCTGCATGCAAGCAGAAAAGAAAAATACTGCTTCATCAATACTACTACAGTCATTACTGTTGGTTCTCCTCTTTTGTCTTTCCTAAGTCACAAATACACAGCACTTTCTCCTACTTGCACCCCCATCGCTTCAAAATAAAAGCACAATTTTAACTAGAGATGGAGGTCATGCAAGCCGGGTCCAAGGCAGGTGGGCCAAGGTAACATGAGCCATGGAGATTGGAGTTCCTGGACTTCTACTCATACTTACAACTGCCAACTAAAGTCAGGCAAGGGGTACACATTTTATGAAGAAGGCTTCTTTGGATGATATCATGGTGGCTTGAAAATACTTGGGCTCCTTGCGCTGGTAGTTTGGTGGACTGGAACCCCACCAGTCCTGATGAAAATCAGAGACTCATTTCCAGGGAATCTGCATCACTGGGGCAAGCCACCACCATTTGCACAGTCGCATCAGTGGAAAACAACCTCACTTAAACTGATCAGCTCTTACAAAGAGGAGCAGAATCCTCTGCATGTCCAATAGACTGGAGAATACTTATCTCCCACTGGAACCACTTAATCTAGGGAATGGAACTGAAGCTCTTTGGGATCACTTTTACTCGAGTGAAAACGTACAGCCTTTAGTAAGTTCAGCTTTGCTAGGACCTTTCAAGGGAAAATAGGGCAGAATTTATAAGGGAAGACTGGGAGCACCCTCCCATCCAATTTCAAGTGCAGTGCATCTCACCTTTTAAGGTCCCCCAGCACTGTGATTTAACATTCCTGCCCAAAGTCCTGGATCCCAGGCCCACCCAAGGTGGCCAGCCCCCCCACCCCTAAGGTGAGATAAAGGAAAAACCTTGGACACTGTTAGCACTCTCCTCCACCCTCCCCCCCCCCACAATCCCCTCCCCATCCGTCAGGCCCGCAGACTACCTGGCACCCCAACACCCCCCCCTATCTCCCCACTGTGGAGAAATGCCTGTAGATAATATTACATGTACTCAGCAGGGTGACCACCCACCAGCAGGTGGCATCCGATATAAGTCAGGTGACTTCAAGCTACCAGCTGAAGGTTGTAAGGCATACATGAGGACAGTCGTGCATAAGGGTAGTTCCAGAAAAGGTTAATGTGACTCTATGATAACTTCGTCTGTATCTGATCGTTACCTGACCAGGTGTGCATTAATAAATCTGAGTTCTGGCTAAGTCACCAGCAGTTCTGGAGATTCATTGCGAGACAAGAACACGGAACACAACACCCACCACACAGACAAACAGCCAGGCACATTGTAACCCACCCAAACAGGCCCAACAGACCACAGCCTCTTCCACAGCCCCCCCACTCCACTCCTGTTCGCTAGCCTCCCCTCTCATCATTAGTCAATGACCCCCAGTCAAGGCCCTCCTCCAATATCCCCTCAATAGCATAAACCACCCATCCCTTCTGGCCCCAAATCCCTACCAATTCGCCCAAACCCCACCATCATTACCAAGCCCTTTTCCCCTCCAAAACAGACAAAATCATCCCCTCAAATGTATTAAACACCCCCCCCCACTCCAAACAAGGCCAAAAACACATAACCCACAAAGGCATAAATACAGAACACAAGCATCACCCCCCTCAAATACAGAGTCCCAAACAGCCCATCTCACAACTGCTCCATCTTCTTCTCACTGATGAAGGCCTCTGCCTGCTCTGGTGTATCAAAAAAAAGTTCCTTCGAATCCATGGTGACCTGCAACTTCGTCGGTACGCTACCATGAATCGCACACCCTTACTGTAAAAGACAGCGTTCGCCCTGTTGAAGGCCTGCTCAGTTCCAATGTCCTGATTTTTCCACACCACGTGCCCCTCCCAGACGGTATTCTGGATCTGCTTCACCCACACCAAGACCCACTCCTTCCGTTGGTAGGCATGAAAGTGGATAATCATCGTCTGTGGCAGCTCATTCGACCTTGGCTGAGCGCGGGGGTGCGCTCTGTCCAATTCTGGAGGGGGGAATCACCTCATCCCTGCTCCCCAACGGAGAAAACATCTCTGCAAAGTACTGAGTGGGTTTTCGCCCTCCAAACCATCTGGGAGCCCCATCAACCTGATGTTTAACTGCCTTGACCTGTTCCCCAGATCCTCCACCTTCAATCTCAGGCCTTTGTTTCTATCTGCCACCATCAGAAACTCAGCCTCCAACAAGGCAAGCCGATCCTCGTGCTGCGACGAGGCCTCCTCCACACCCTTCAAAATCTCATCCTGCGTCTTAACCACCTTCAAGGTGTATGCTAACTGTTCCCAAATCAGGCCCAGGGCCTCCTCGACAGTGGCCTTAAAGGGTTTGTTTATCTCCTTGCCATTCACACTGCTGATCCATTTGTTTGGCGAAATTCCCCAGCTCCTGTGCCATCACTACAGCCAGTGGGCGGGATTCTCCATTGGCTGACACCGAAATCGGGAAACTCGATTGGACGGGGAAAAGGTCCCGACGCCAAAATCGCAGTGGGCAACGATTTGACGCCAAATCGCAATTCTCCGTCACCTCGACAGCAGGGCCACGGTTGTATAGGTGTCCCACCAGGCTAACCCCCTTGGGTGCCCTCTAGCCACAGCTGACCCATCAGCTGCATGGGCATGCTCCAGCACAACCAGTGTCATCTTGTTGGCTGGGGTGAGCGTGGGGCTTGTAATGTGTACATGCGGCTGCAGCTTGTCAGCCCCTCCCCCCACCCACGAGTGTCAATCACGGACCTGGAGAATCCCGCACTGATTTTCATTGGAATTGATTGTGTTCCATGTGGCGCTGGTGTTAGCCCATACAGTAGCGGAATCAGTCTAGGATCACCACCAGTTTTCCTGTCGTGAAAGTCCATGAATTCTTCACAGGCGTCAATACTGGGCTGGGTTCTCTGATTTCCAGGCTATGTCTGGAGAATCCGTGGCATTTGAAGTCAAAACATTTGGCGCCGCCCCAGCACCGCCACGTAAAACGCCTGACCACCATGACAAAAACGGCCGTAGAATTGCCAGGCCCGTAGCCACGCATGCACATGGTGCCGACCTGCAACGGTGGCACCGTTCAACATGGCGCCGGACCCGACCTGCCAAATAGTGCCCCCTGGGCACCCTCTTGCCACCCCCCCCGGCAACCCCACATCAGTCCCCCCGGCCCTCGCCGAACCGCCCTGCCAGCAGCACAGGTCCCGCTCAACTTTGGCGGCGCTGGACATGCCGGGTTCCCGACCACTCAGACCACATGTCCCCCGTGCGGTCGGGAACTCGGCCCATCGGGGTGGAGCATTGGGGGAGGGCCTTCAGGTGAAGTCCCGAGGTCCTCCCAACTGCGTACGGCACGCTCCTCAATGATGCCATTTTGGCCAAAGTGGCCAACGTTTTCTTGCTTCCAATAGATATTCTTAAGACCCATCAAACCCAAATGCTGGATACAATTAATGAAATGAAAATGAAATGAAATGAAAATGGCTTATTGTCACAAGTAGGCTTCAAATGAAGTTACTGTGAAAAGCCCCTAGTCGCCACATTCCGGCGCCTGTTCGGGGAGGCTGATTCGGGAATTGAACCATGCTGCTGGCCTGCCTTGGTCTGCTTTAAAAGCCAGCTCTTTAGCCCTGTGCTAAATCAGCCCCTATTAAGAGGCAGAGCACCCAAAAGCAGGCACCGCCCCCTATTCCATCGTAAAAAGCGATTCTCCGCCCGATCGCCGATTACGAAATCGGCGTCGGGGAATGGAGAATCCTGCCCCCTCGGTCTCAGGAACTGAGAATCCTGCCCAACAAGTCTGATGTAATGGGTGCGCCGGCTATCTTCCCTCCTTCACCTTCCTTTGGCGGGCTACCCTCCTGAGCTTTCTTCAAGTTGGGGTTCTTTGACTATGTTTTCGACATGACTCCATCGAGAAACAGTTCTCTAACCCTCCAATGGGCATGTGGTCATCAAAATCCCCCAAAAAGACGGGCAAAAAAGGATCAAAAGCAAAAACCCAATTGGGAGCCACTTTCCGTGTGTCTTGCTTTTGTGGTAAACCACTGTGTTCTGGTATTAGAGGTTGTACGGTAGAACCTGCACTACAGGTTCACCTGGACCCCTGCATGCTAGCTCCGCCCAGGAGCCGGGTCATAAATATGCGTGGCCTCCAGCTCGCAGCCATTTCGTCAGTTGCTGTGGGAGGCCACACATCTGATACTAATAAAGCCTCAGTTTGGATTCAACTTCGTCTCCAGTCGAATTGATCGTGCCTCAATTTATTAGTATCTGATTCAGAAGATGGACCTCTGGATTAAACCAGGTCGCCTGCAGCTGGATCCACACGCAAGCGATGCCAGAAAGGACTTCCAGCACTGGCTAGCTTGTTTTGAAGCGTATATCAACGCGGCGCCGACCCCTGTTCCAGAGGCTCAGAAGATTCAAATATTGTACTCCAGACTCAGCTCCAAAGTCTTCCCGCTGATCGCAGAGACTAAAACATTAGCGCTTTCCATGATGGTCGCCCTGCACAATGTCCAGTCCTACGTTCCGAACCGCGCGGCCCACTCCTCCTACGCTTCATGGGCCCCGCAGGCAGCCGCCCCAGCGGGTGCGCTACCCACCCATTACGCCTGCACGGCGCGCCAGCCAGTGATCTCCGGGGGGCCCCAATGCTATTTTTGCGGCCAGCAAAGACACCCCCGCCAATGCTGCCCGGCCCGCGCTGCCCTTTGTAAGGCCTGCGGGAAGAAGGGCCACAACGCAGTGGTATGCCATGCCCGCTAAGCGGCCGTGGTCGCTCCCCCCCCCCCTGGTGACGGACAATGGGCGCCGCTATCCTCCTCTCTTCCCCAGGCCATGTGCGAGCAATGGGCACCACCATCTTCTCCCCCGCACAACACGTGCGTTTCATGGGCGCCGCCATCTTGCTCCACCCCCGCAACGTGTGTTCCATGGGCGCTGCCATTTTGTAATTCCCAGGACCTCCGGGCACCGCCATCTTGTCCACTGTTGCTCGTTTTAGCCTTAGTTTATTTGCTCTAATTCTGTCACCTTTGCTCTTGAGTCGCCAGGTATCTTTCTGATACCGCCACGTGGTTCAAGTCCGAGTAATGATTAATAATCCAACACACCGCTTAGTAAGAGTTAAATAAACGCTCATTTTTAAAAAATAAAATATTTTATTGAAAATTTTTGGTCAACCAACACAGTACATTGTGCATCCTTGACACAATATTATAACAACACAAATAACAATGACCTATTTTATAAACAGAAAATGAATAAATAATAAATAACAAAAATGAAAACTAACCCTAATTGGCAATTGCCTTATCACAAGTAACACTCTCCAAAAATATAATTTAACAGTCCAATATATAATTATCTGTAGCAACGACCTATACATATTATACAGTATATATTAACAACCCTGAGAGTCCTTCTGGTTCCTCTCCCCCCCCCCCCCCCCCTCCCCCCCCCCATCCTGGGCTGCTGCTGCTGCCTTCTTTTTTCCATTCCATCTATCTTTCTGCGAGGTATTCGACGAATGGTTGCCACGGCCTGGTGAACCCTTGAGCCGACCCCCTTAGAACAAACTTAATCCGCTCTAGCTTTATAAACCCTGCCATGTCATTTATCCAGGTCTCCACCCCCGGGGGCTTGGCTTCTTTCCACATTAGCAATATCCTGCGCCGGGCTACTAGGGACGCAAAGGCCAAAACATCGGCCTCTCTCGCCTCCTGCACTCCCGGCTCTTGTGCAACCCCAAATATAGCCAACCCCCAGCTTGGCTCGACCCGGACCCCCACTACTTTTGAAAGCACCTTTGTCACCCCCATCCAAAACCCCTGTAGTGCCGGGCATGACCAAAACATATGGGTATGATTCGCTGGGCTTCTCGAGCACCTCGCACACCTATCCTCCACCCCAAAAAATTTACTGAGCCGTGCTCCAGTCATATGCGCCCTGTGTAATACCTTAAACTGAATCAGGCTTAGCCTGGCACACGAGGACGACGAGTTTACCCTGTTTAGGGCATCTGCCCACAGCCCCTCCTCGATCTCCTCCCCCAGCTCTTCTTCCCATTTCCCTTTTAGTTCATCTACCATAGTCTCCCCTTCGTCCCTCATTTCCCTATATATATCTGACACCTTACCATCCCCCACCCATGTCTTTGAGATCACTCTGTCCTGCACCTCTTGTGTCGGGAGCTGCGGGAATTCCCTCACCTGTTGCCTCGCAAAAGCCCTCAGTTGCATATACCTGAATGCATTCCCTTGGGGCAACCCATATTTCTCGGTCAGCGCTCCCAGACTCGCGAACTTCCCATCCACAAACAGATCTTTCAGTTGCGTTATTCCTGCTCTTTGCCACATTCCATATCCCCCATTCATTCCCCCCGGGGAAAACCTATGGTTGTTTCTTATCGGGGACCCCCGCAAGGCTCCAGTCTTTCCCCTATGCCGTCTCCACTGTCCCCAAATCTTCAGTGTAGCCACCACCACCGGGCTTGTGGTGTAGTTCCTCGGTGAGAACGGCAATGGGGCTGTCACCATAGCCTGTAGGCTAGTCCCCCGACAGGACGCCCTCTCTAATCTCTTCCACGCCGCTCCCTCCTCCTCTCCCATCCACTTACTCACCATTGAAATATTGGCGGCCCAATAATACTCACTTAGGCTCGGTAGTGCCAGCCACCCCCTATCCCTGCTACGCTGTAAGAATCCCTTCCTCACTCTCGGGGTCTTCCCGGCCCACACAAAACCCATGATGCTCTTTTCAATCCTTTTAAAAAAAGCCTTCGTGATCACCACCGGGAGGCACTGAAACACAAAGAGGAATCTCGGGAAGACCACCATCTTAACCGCCTGCACCCTCCCTGCCAGTGACAGGGATACCATATCCCATCTCTTGAAATCCTCCTCCATTTGTTCCACCAACCGCGTTAAATTTAACCTATGCTATGTGCCCCAATTCTTGGCTATCTGGATCCCCAGGTAACGAAAGTCCCTTGTTACCTTCCTCAACGGCAGGTCCTCTATTTCTCTACTCTGCTCCCCTGGATGCACTTTTCCCCATGTTCAATTTATACCCTGAAAAATCCCCAAACTCCCCAAGTATCCGCATTATTTCTGGCATCCCCTCCGCCGGGTCTGCCACATATAGTAACAAATCATCCGCATACAAAGATACCCGGTGTTCTTCTCCTCCTCTAAGTACTCCCCTCCACATCTTGGAACCCCTCAACGCTATCGCCAGGGGCTCAATCGCCAGTGCAAACAATAATGGGGACAGAGGGCACCCCTGCCTTGTCCCTCTATGGAGCCGAAAATATGCAGATCCCCGTCCATTCGTGACCACGCTCGCCATCGGGGCCCTATACAACTGCTGCACCCATCTAACATACCCCTCTCCAAAACCAAATCTCCTCAACACCTCCCACAAATAATCCCACTCCACTCTATCAAATGCTTTCTCGGCATCCATCGCCACTACTATCTCCGTTTCCCCCTCTGGTGGGGGCATCATCATTACCCCTAACAGCCTCCGTATATTCGTGTTCAGCTGTCTCTCCTTCACAAACCCAGTTTGGTCCTCGTGGACCACCCCCGGGACACATTCCTCTATTCTCATTGCCATTACCTTGGCCAGGATCTTGGCATCTACATTTAGGAGGGAAATAGGTCTATAGGACCCGCATTGTAGCGGGTCCTTTTCCTTCTTTAAGAGAAGCGATATCGTTGCTTCAGACATAGCCGGGGTCAGTTGTCCCCTTTCCTTTGCCTCATTAAAGGTCCTCGTCAATACCGGGGCGAGCAAGTCCACATATTTTCTATAGAATTCGACTGGGAATCCATCCGGTCCCGGGGCCTTTCCCGCCTGCATGCTCCTAATTCCTTTTACCACTTCTTCTACCTCGATCTGTGCTCCCAGTCCCACCCTTTCCTGCTCTTCCACCTTGGGAAATTCCAGCCGATCCAAGAAGCCCATCATTCTCTCCCTCCCATCCGGGGGTTGAGCTTCATATAATTTTTTATAAGATGTCTTGAACACTCCATTCACTCTCTCCGCTCCCCGCTCCATCTCTCCTTCCTCATCCCTCACTCCCACTATTTCCCTCGCTGCTCCCCTTTTCCTCAATTGGTGTGCCAGCAACCTGCTCGCCTTCTCCCCATATTCGTACTGTACACCCTGTGCCTTCCTCCATTGTGCCTCTGCAGTGCCCGAAGTCAGCAAGTCAAATTCTACATGTAGCCTTTGCCTTTCCCTGTACAGTCCCTCCCCCGGTGCTTCCGCATATTGTCTGTCCACCCTCTAACCACCGCCTTCAGCGCCTCCCAGACCACTCCCACCTGGACCTCCCCATTATCATTGAGTTCCAAGTACTTTTCAATGCACCCCCTCACCCTTAGACACACACCCTCATCTGCCATTAGTCCCATGTCCATTCTCCAGAGTGGGCGCCCTCCTGTTTCCTCCCCTATCTCCAAGTCTACCCAGTGTGGAGCGTGATCCGAAATGGCTATAGCCGTATACTCCGTTCCCCTCACCTTCGGGATCAACGCCCTTCCCAGCACAAAAAAGTCTATTCGCGAGTAGACTTTATGGACATAGGAGGAAAACGAGAACTCCTTACTCCTAGGTCTGCTAAATCTCCACGGGTCTACACCTCCCATCTGCTCCATAAAATCTTTAAGTACCTTGGCTGCTGCCAGCCTCCTTCCAGTCCTGGACTTCGACCTATCCAGCCCTGGTTCCAACACCGTATTAAAATCTCCCCCCATTATCAGCTTTCCCATCTCTCGGTCCGGAATGCGTCCTAGCATCCGCCTCATAAAATTGGCATCATCCCAGTTCGGGGCATATACGTTTACCAAAACCACCGTCTCCCCCTGTAGTTTGCCACTCACCATCACGTATCTGCCCCCGTTATCCGCCACTATAGTCTTTGCCTCGAACATTACCCGCTTCCCCACTAATATAGCCACCCCCCTGTTTTTCGCATCTAGCCCCGAATGGAACACCTGCCCCACCCATCCTTTGCGTAGCCTAACCTGGTCTATCAGTTTCAGGTGCGTTTCCTGTAACATAACCACATCTGCCTTAAGTTTCTTAAGGTGTGCGAGTACCCGTGCCCTCTTTATCGGCCCGTTCAGCCCTCTCACGTTCCACGTGATCAGCTGAGTTGGGGGGCTTCCTACCCGCCCCCCCTTGTCGATTAGCCATCACCTTTTTCCAGCTCCTCACCCGGTTCCCACGCAGCTGAATCTCCCCCAGGCGGTGCCCCCCCGCCCATCCCCTCCCATACCAGCTCCCCCCTCTCCCCAGCCGCAGCAACCCAGTAATTCCCCCCTCCCACCCCCCCGCTAGCGTAATTACTCCCCCCATGTTGCTCCCAGAAGTCAGCAAACTCTGGCCGACCTCGGCTTCCCCCCGTGACCTCGGCTCGCACCGTGCGACGCCCCCTCCTTCCTGCTTCTCTATTCCCGCCATGATTATCATAGCGCGGGAACCAAGCCCGCGCTTGTCCCTTGGCCCCGCCCCCAATGGCCAACGCCCCATCTCCTCCACCTCCCCTCCTCCCCCCATCACCACCTGTGGAAGAGAGAAAAGTTACCACATCGCAGGATTAGTACATAAAACTCCTCTTTCCCCCCTTTTTAACCCCCCTCTTCGCCCCCCACATTCGCCCCACCACTTTGTTCAAACGTTCTTTTTAATAACCCGCTCATTCCAGTTTTTCTTCCACAATAAAGTCCACGCTTCATCCGCCGTCTCAAAGTAATGGTGCCTCCCTCGATATGTGACCCACAGTCTTGCCGGTTGCAGCATTCCAAATGTTATCTTCTTTTTATGAAGCACCGCCTTGGCCCGATTAAAGCTCGTCCTCCTTCTCGCCACCTCCGCACTCCAGTCTTGATAAACGCGGATCACCGCGTTCTCCCATTTACTGCTCCGAGTTTTCTTTGCCCATCTAAGGACCATTTCTCTATCCTTAAAACGGAGGAATCTCACCACTATGGCTCTGGGAATTTCTCCTGCTCTCGGTCCTCGCGCCATCACTCGGTATGCTCCCTCCACCTCCAACGGACCCGCCGGGGCCTCCGCTCCCATTAACGAGTGCAGCATCATGCTCACATATGCCCCGACGTCCGCTCCCTCCGCACCTTCAGGAAGACCAAGAATCCTCAAGTTGTTCCTCCTTGCGTTGTTCTCCAGTGCCTCTAACCTTTCCACACATCGTTTCTGATGTGCCTCATGCATCTCCGTCTTCACCACCAGGCCCTGTATGTCGTCCTCATTCTCGGCTGCCTTTACCTTCACGACCCGAAGCTCCCGCTCCTGGGTCTTTTGTTCCTCCTTTAGCCCTTCGATCACCTGTAGTATCGGGGCCAACAGCTCTTTCTTCATTTCCTTTTTGAGCTCTTCCACACAGCATTTCAAGAACTCTTGTTGTTCAGGGCCCCATGTTAAACTGCCACCTTCCGACGCCATCTTGGTTTTTGCTTGCCTTCCTTGCCGCTGTTCTAAAGGATCCACTGCAATCCGGCCACTTTCTCCTCCTTTTTTCATCCGTATCCAGGGGGGATTCCCTTCTGGTTTACCGCACAGTGTTTTTAGCCGTCAAAATTGCCGTTGGGGCTCCTATCAAGAGCCCAAAAGTCCGTTTCACCGGGAGCTGCCGAAACGTGCGACTCAGCTGGTCATCGCCGCACCCGGAAGTCAACGCTCATTTATTATATACAGCAATTAATACTTATACATTAATTCTACTTCTAAGCTACTTTCTACAACTAACAGACCAATACTTAACTTTGGAAATGGCGCACCAGGTCAGGGAAACGAATGGCCTTTCAAATGGGTTCTGAGCCTGCGGGATTCAAAAGCTGGTACAGGTCGATAGTCAGGAGTGCCTATCTCGTAGCGATCGTTGGAGTAAAACTTACGTTCTCTTGTGGCTGTTGTAGAAGGTCAGCAGAAGGGTCTCGTAGGGTGCGGAGAGGAGAATAAGGGTGCAGCCGGGAGAAGAAGGGTAGATTTGAACTTGGCCCCTATTCTTATAGTCCCCAGGGGCTTCCCGCCTCTCGGGGCGGACCCTGTACCTGGTTCCAAGTGATTGGACTTGGTCCCAATCACTTGGTTCGATATTCTCCAATGCTGGAGCGATTCCTTGATCGAGGGGTGGTCGTTTACCTCTCTTTGTGTCAGCTCCTGTTGGTGCCGAAAAGTCTGGGTCGGTTTTGTGTTACTAGTTTGTAGCATATTGTTCCCGGGATTGCTACTTACTATGCAGATGGCTGGTGTGTTGTTATGTTGATGGCTGCAGGTATCGATTCGGTCTGGCTTCCCCAGAGGCGAATACACAGTTTTAGCTGCAGCTGTCTGTTTGTGTCCTGTTGGCTGATTTTCCCATCAGCCTCTTCCGTTCGCCATTTTAAATCGGGGTTTGGCCATTCTAATCGGCAGTTAGCCATTTTACATGGCTACACCACCCTGCAGCACATAGATACCAACGGCGTTTCAGGACCCCAACTCAACGGCCGCCTCACTACCTGACGATCAACCACGGCTCGCATCCATGGCAATCGAGCAGTCCCGACCACATACTCTGACCAACTCATCCACCAGCGTGAAAGTCAATGGCCATGTGACCCCCTGCCTACTGGACTCCGGGAGCACCGAGAGCTTTGTACACCCGAATACGGTAAGGCGCTTCTCCCTTAAGGTACACCCTACCAATCAAAGTATCTCCCTGGCCTCCGGATCCCATCGCGTAGCGATCCGGGGGTACTGCACGGTCACGCTCACAGTCCAAGGCGTAGAGTTCCACGGTTTTCGCCTCTACATCCTCCCTAACCTCTGAGCTGCACTTATCCTCAGCCTGGACTTTCAGTGCAACCCCCAGAGCCTGACCCTTAAATTCGGCAGACCCTTACCACCCGTCATTGTGTGCGGCCTCGCGATCCTAAAGGTCGACTCTCCTTCCCTCTTTGCCAATCTAACTCCAGATTGCAAACCCGTCGCCACCAGGAGCAGACGGTACAGCACCCAGGATAAGGCCTTCATCAGGTCCGAGGTCCAGCGGTTGCTTCAGGAGGGAGTCATCGAGGCCAGCAACAGCCCCTGGAGAGCTCAAGTGGTAGTGGTTAAGTCTGGGGAGAAATAACAAATGGTCGTGGACTACAGACAGACCATCAACAGGTATACGCAGCTCGACGCGTACCGCCTCCCACGCATATCTGACATGGTTAACCAGATTGCACAGTACCGTGTCTTCTCAACGGTGGACCTGAAATCCGCTTACCACCAGCTCCCCATCCGTAAATCGGACTGGCCATACACCACCTTCGAGGCAGACGGCTGGCTATATCACTTCCTTAGGGTCCCCTTCGGCGTCACCACTGGGGTTTCGGTCTTCCAAAAGATCGGCCAAATGGTCGACTGGTACGGCTTGCGGGCCATGTTTCCGTATCTAGACAATGGACCATCTGCGGTCATGATCAGCAGGACCACGATGCCAACCTCGCTAAATTTCTCCGCACCGCCACTCTCCTCAACCTCACGTATAACAAGGAGAATAGTGTGTTCCGTTCAAACCGCTTAGCCATCCTCGGCTCCGTAGTCCAGAATGGAGTTCTGGGGCCAGATCCCGACCACATGCGCCCCCTCATGGAACTTCCCCTCCCCCACTGCCCCAAGGCCCTCAAACGCTGCCTGCGGTTCTTCTTGTATTACGCACAGTGGGTCCCAAACTATGCGGACAAGGCCCACCCACTCATACAGTCCACTCATTTCCCCCTGACGGCCGAGACCCAACAGGCTTTCACCCAGATCAGAGCTGATATTGCCAAAGCTGGAATGCATGCTGTAGACGAAACACTTCCTTTCCAAGTAGAAAGCGACGCATCGGACGTCACCCTTGCCGCCACCCTCAACCAGTCAGGCAGGCCCGTGGCATTCTTTTCCCCCACCCTCCATGCCTCCGAAATTCAGCACTCATCCATCGAAAAGGAGGCCCAGGCTATCGTTGAGGCTGTGTGACATTGGAGGCATTACCTGGCCAGCAGGAGATTCACTCTCCTCACTGACCAACGGTCGGTAGCCTTCATGTTCAACAACACACAGCGGGGCAAGATCAAAAATGATAAAATCTTGCGGTGGAGAATCGAGCTCTCCACCTATAATTACGAGATTAAGTATTGCCCTGGCAAATTCAACGAGCCCCCAGACGCCAGCGAACAGGTAGACTGACTCCGGGCCCTCAACGACAGCCTTTGTCACCCAGGGGTCACTCGGTTGTACCTCTTCATTAAGGCACAAAATTTGCCCTACTCCGTCGAGGAAGTAAGGACGATCACCAAGGACTGCCAGGTCTGCGCGGAGTGCAAGCCACACTTCTACCGGCCAGACCACGCACACCTGGTGAAGGCCTCCCGCCCCTTTGAACGCCTCAGCATGGATTTCAAAGGCCCCCGCCCCTCCTCCGATCGACACACATATTTCCTCAGTGTGATCGATGAATACTCCCGTTTTCCCTTCGCCATCCCATGCCCCGACATGACGTCTGCCACCGTCATTAAAGCCCTTAATTCTATCTTCACTCTGTTCGGCTTCCCCGCCTACATCCACAGTGACAGGGGATCTTCATTCATCAGTGATGAACTACATCAGTTCCTGCTCAGCAGGGGTATCGCCTCCAGCAGAATGACGAGCTACAACCCCCGGGGAAACGGACAGGTAGAAAGGGAGAATGGTACGGTATGGAGGGCCGTCCAGCTGGCCCTACGGTCCAGAAATCTCCCGGCCTACCGCTGGCAAGAGGTCCTCCCTGATGCACTACATTCCATTTGCTCATTACTTTGCACTGCTACTAACAGTACACCGCATGAACGTCTTTATGCCTTCCCCAGAAGTCCACATCCAGTGTATCGCTCCCAACTTGTCTCACATCTCCGGGAACCGTGCTTCTCCGCAAACATGTGCGGCTCCACAAGGCAGATCCGTTGGTGGAAAGGGAGCACCTGCTCCACGCTAACCCACAGTACGCCTACGTGGCGTTCCCCGTCGGCCGCCAGGATACCGTCTCCCTCAGGGACCTGGCACCAGCAGGTTCCACCCCCACACCACCCCCGTCGTCCCCGGCGCCACCCTTCCCTCCCCCCCCCCCAGGACTGTCCGTCCTCCCCCTGCCCACCCCCGTTGATGAAGAGGGTTTTGGACCGCTCCCGGAGTCAACTTCGACCATGACAGCACCAACATCGCCGGCTCCACTTCATCGATCTCAAAGGACCATCAAGGCGCCAGACCGGCTGAACCTCTGACCGGCCCGCTGGAGGACCAGAGACATTTTTTTACTGCTCTGTAAATATTAAAGATTGCTAATTGTATATAGTTTTTGTAAAAAAATATATTTTATTCAAATTTTTCGGTCAAACAAAAACAGTACAAAATTTTCCCCTTTTGCAACTTTGAAACAATATAAATAATAATAATGACCGTTTTAAAAAAAAGAATAAATAATATATTAACTAGACGGCAACTGCCAACAACAAAAATAAAAACTAGCCAATATCCAAAATAATAAAGTCACAAATACCAATATAAATAACTCATATACAAACATCTGTACAAAACCTCTGAGGGCCCGGATGGGCCCTTCCCTCCCCCCCCTCCCCCCTGGGTTGCTGCTGCTACCTTTCCCATTTCCCTTATCGTTCTGCGAGATAGTCGAGGAACGGTTGCCACCCCTTGAGCCAAACCTCTTAGTGCGTATTTTATCCGCTCCAATTTTATAAACCCTGCCATGTCGTTTATCCAGGCCTCCACGCCTGGGGGTGTAGCTTCTTTCCACATAAGTAATATCCTTCGCCGGGCTACTAGGGACGCAAAAGCTAAAACATCAGCCTCTCTCGCCTCCTGCACTCCCGGCTCGTCCGCAACCCCAAATATCGCCAACCCCCAGCCTGGCTCGACCCGGACCCCCACCACCCTTGAAAGCACATTCGCCACCCCCACCCAGAACCCATGCAGTACCGGGCATGACCAAAACATGTGGGTGTGGTTCGCTGGGCTTCCCCCGCATCTCCCGCACCTATCCTCCACTCCAAAAAATCTACTTAACCTTGCTCCAGTCATGTGCGCCCTATGTAGAACCTTGAATTGTATCAGGCTGAGCCTGGCGCATGAGGACGAAGAGTTTACCCTACTCAAGGCATCGGCCCACAGCCCCTCCTCAATCTCTTCCCCTAGCTCCTCTTCCATTTTCCCTTCAGCTCCTCCATCATTGTCTCCCCCTCGTCTCTCATTTCTCTCTATATATCTGACACCCTACCATCCTCCACCCATGCCCCCGAAATCACTCTGTCCTGAATCTCTTGCGCCGGGAGCCGCGGAAATTCCCTCACCTGTTGCCTCGCAAAAGCCCTCAGTTGCATATATCGAAATGCATTCCCCGGTGGCAACCCATATTTTTCTGTCAGTGCTCCCAGACTCGCAAACGTCCCGCCTAGGAACAAATCCTTCAATTTCACAATCCCTGCTCTCTGCCAAGCTTTAAATCCCCCATCTATCTTCCCCGGGACGAACCTGTGGTTGTTCCTTATCGGGGACCTCACTGAGGCACCCGTCACTCCCTTATGCCGTCTCCACTGCCCCCAAATTTTCAGCGTTGCCACCACCACTGGACCTGTGGTGTATTTCTTCGGGGAGAACGGTAAAGGCTCCGTCGCGAATGCTTTTAAGAACATAAGAACATAAGAACTAGGAGCAGGAGTAGGCCATCTGGCCCCTCGAGCCTGCTCCACCATTCAATGAGATCATGGCTGATCTTTTGTGGACTCAGCTCCACTTTCCGGCCCGAACACCATAACCCTTAATCCCTTTATTCTTCAAAAAACTATCTATCTTTATCTTAAAAACATTTAATGAAGGAGCCTCTGCTACTTCACTGGGCAAGGAATTCCATAGATTCACAACCCTTTGGGTGAAGAAGTTCCTCCTAAACTCAGTCCTAAATCTACTTCCCCTTATTTTGAGGCTATGCCCCCTAGTTCTGCTTTCACCCGCCAGTGGAAACAACCTGCCCGCATCTATCCTATCTATTCCCTTCATAATTTTATATGTTTCTATAAGATCCCCCCTCATTCTTCTAAATTCCAACGAGTACAGTCCCAGTCTACTCAACCTCTCCTCGTAATCCAACCCCTTCAGCTCTGGGATTAACCTAGTGAATCTCCTCTGCACACCCTCCAGTGCCAGTACGTCCTTTCTCAAGGAAGGAGACCAAAACTGAACACAATACTCCAGGTGTGGCCTCACTAACACCTTATACAATTGCAGCATAACCTCCCTAGTCTTAAACTCCATCCCTCTAGCAATGAAGGACAAAATTCCATTTGCCTTCTTAATCACCTGTTGCACCTGAAAACCAACTTTCTGCGACTCATGCACTAGCACACCCAGGTCTCTCTGCACGGCAGCATGTTTTAATATTTTATCATTTAAATAATAATCCCTTTTGCTGTTATTCCTACCAAAATGGATAACCTCACATTTGTCAACATTGTATTCCATCTGCCAGACCCTCGCCCATTCACTTAGCCTATCCAAATCCCTCTGCAGACTTCCAGTATCCTCTGCACTTTTTGCTTTACCACTTATCTTAGTGTCATCTGCAAACTTGGACACATTGCCCTTGGTCCCCAACTCCAAATCATCTATGTAAATTGTGAACAGTTGTGGGCCCAACACTGATCCCTGAGGGACACCACTAGCTACTGATTGCCAACCAGAGAAACACCCATTAATCCCCACTCTTTGCTTTCTATTAATTAACCAATCCTCTATCCATGCTACTACTTTCCCCTTAATTCCATGCATCTTTATCTTATGCAACAACCTTTTGTGTGGCACCTTGTCAAAGGCTTTCTGGAAATCTAGATATACCACATCCATTGGCTCCCCGTTATCTACCGCACTGTTAATGTCCTCAAAAAATTCCACTAAATTAGTTAGGCACGACCTGCCCTTTATGAACCCATGCTGCGTCTGTCCAATGGGACAATTTCCATCCAGATGCCTCGCTATTTCTTCCTTGATGATAGATTCCAGTATCTTCCCTACTACCGAAGTTAAGCTCACTGGCCTATAATTACCCACTTTCTGCCTACCTCCTTTTTTAAACAGTGGTGTCACGTTTGCTAATTTCCAATCCGCCGGGACCACCCCAGAGTCTAGTGAATTTTGGTAAATTATCACTAGTGCATTTGCAAATTCCCTAGCCATCTCTTTTAGCACTCTGGGATGCATTCCATCAGGGCCAGGAGACTTGTCTACCTTTAGCCCCATTAGCTTGCCCATCACTACCTCCTTGGTGATATCAATCCTCTCAAGGTCCTCACCTGTCATAGCCTCATTCCCCTACAGGACGCCATCTCTAGTCTTTTCCACGCCGCTCCCTCCCCTTCCCCCATCCACTTGCATACCATTGATATGTTGGCGGCCCAATAATAGTCACTTAAACTCAGCAGTGCCAGTCCCCCCCTATCCCTACTATGCTGCAGGAACCCCCTCTTCACTCTTGGGGTCTTCCCAGCCCATACAAAACTCATAATGCTCTTATCCACTTTCTTGAAAAAGGCCTTTGTAATCATCACAGGGAGACACTGGAACACAAAAAGAAACCGCGGAAGGACCACCATTTTAACCGCCTGCACCCTACCCGTCAGTGACAGGGGCACCATGTCCCATCTCCTAAAGTCCTCTTCCATCTGCTCCACCAATCTTACTAAATTTAGCTTATGCAAGGTTCCCCAGTTCCTGGCCATCTGGATCCCTAGGTACCGAAAATCCCTTGTTACTCTCCTCAACGGCAAATCATCTATTCCCCTGCCCTGTTCCCCAGGGTGCATCACAAACAGCTCACTCTTCCCCATATTCAGTTTATATCCTGAAAATTCCCCAAACTCCCTGAGTGTCTGCATTATCTCGGGCATCCCCTCCACTGGGTCCGCAACATACAACAACAAATCATCCGCGTATAGTGATACCCGGTGCTCTTCTCCTCCCCTAAGTACTCCCCTCCACTTCCTAGAGCCCCTCAGCGCTATGGCCAGTGGCTCAATTGCCAACGCAAACAGTAACGGGGACAGAGGACATCCCTGTCTTGTCCCTCTGTATAGACGGAAGTGGTCAGATCTCTGCCTATTTGTAGTCACACTTGCCACCGGGGCCCTGTATAGAAGCTGAACCCATCCAATAAACCCCTCTCCAAATCCAAATCTCCTCAACACTTCCCACAGGTAATCCCACTCCACTCTATCAAATGCTTTCTCTGCATCCATCGCCACCATTATCTCCACCTCCCCCTCCGGCGGGGGCATCATCATCACACCCAGCAGCCTCCATATGTTAGTGTTCAATTGTCTCCCCTTAACAAACCCAGTTTGATCTCGTGAACCACCCCCGGGACACAATCCTCCATCCTCGTCGCCATCACCTTGGCCAAAAGCTTGGCATCTACATTCAGGAGGGAAATAGACCTGTAAGACCCGCACTGCAGCGGGTCTTTGTCCCTTTTCAAGAGCAGCGATATCGTCGCCTCCGACATCGTCGGGGGCAACGTCCCCCTTTCCCTGGCCTGATTAAAGGTTCTCGGCAGAAGCGGGGCCAGCAAGTCCACGTATTTCCTATAAAATTCCACCGGGAACCCATCCGGTCCCGGGGCCTTCCCTGCCTGCATGTTCCCAATCCTTTTTACCACCTCCTCCACCTCAATCTGTGCTCCCAGTCCTGTCCTCTCCTGCTCCTCGACCTTCGGAAATTCCAACTGGTCTAGGAAGTGCATCATTCCCTCCTTCCCTTCCGGGGGCTGAGCCTTTACAGCCTCTCATAAAATGCCTTAAACACCCCGTTCACCCTCTCCGCTCCCCGTTCCATCTCACCCTCCTCGTCCCTAACCCCTCCAATCTCCCTCGCCGCCCCCCTCTTCCTCAGTTGTTGGGCCAGTAACCGGCTCGCCTTCTCTCCGTACTCATACTGCACTCCCTGTGCATTCCTCCATTGTGCCTCCGCCTTGCCCATGGTCAACAAATCAAATTCCGTGTGCAACCTTCGTCTTTCCCTGTATAGTCCTTCATCCGGAGCCACCGCATACTGCCTATCCACCCTCAAAATTTCTCTCAACAATCTCTCCCTCTCTTTGCTCTCTTGCTTCCCCTTATGGGCCCTTATGGAAATCAGTTCCCCTCTGACCACCGCCTTCAGTGCTTCCCAGACCACTCCCACCTGAACCTCTCCGTCGTCATTAATCTCCAGATACCTTTCGATACATCTCCTTACCCTTACACACACACCCTCGTCCGCCAACAATCCCATATCTAATCTCCACAGTGGGTGCTGTTCCTTTTCCTCTCCTACTTCCAGATCTACTAATGTGGAGCATGGTCCGAAATGGCTATAGCCGAGTACTCCGTCCCAGCCACCTTCGGGAACAGCGCCCTTCCCGGGACAAAGAAGTCTATCCGAGAATACACCTTGTGGACATGGGAGAAGAAGGAGAACGCTTTACTCCGAGGGCTAGTAAATCTCCAGGGATCTACTCCTCCCATCTGCTCCATGAAGTCCTTAAGCACCTTGGCCGCTGCCGGCCTCCTCCCGGTCCTAGACCTGCACCGGTCCAGCCCTGGATCCAGCACCGTGTTGAAGTCTCCCCCCATTACCAACTTTCCCGCCTCCAGGTCCGGGATACGCCCCAGCTTCATGAAGTTGGCATCATCCCAGTTCGGGGCATATATGTTCACCAGAACCACCGCCTCACCTTGCAATCTACCACTCACCATCGCATATCTACCCCCACTGTCCGCCACTATGGTCCTCGCCTCAAACAATACCCGTTTCCCCACTAATATTGCCTCCCCTCTATTTTTCGCATCCAAGCCCGAGTGAAATATCTGTCCCACCCATCCTTTTCGTAATCTGACCTGATCTGCCAGTTTCAGATGCGTCTCCTGAAGCATGACCACATCTGCCTTTAATTTCTTTAGGTGCGCAAGTACCCTTGCCCTCTTAATCGGCCCATTCAGCCCTCTCATGTTCCACGTGATCAACCGGGTTGGGGGGCTCTTTACCCCCCCCCCCCTCGTCGACTAGCCATCCCCTTTTTTAGACCAGCTCCTCACCCGGTTCCCACGCACCCACTTGTCCCCCCAACGGTGTCCTCCCGTCCCGAACATCCCATCCCATAGCAGCTCCCCCTTCCCCTTAACAGCAGCAACCCAGTTACCCCCCCCCCCCCACTAGATCCCCCTCTAGCATGATTGCTCCCCCCATGTTGCTTCCAGAAGTCAGCAAAATCTGGCTGACCTCGGCTTCCCCCGTTTATCCTCAGCCTCCCATTGTGTAAGGCCCCCTCCTTCCTGCGCCCCCTTTTCCCGCCACAATTACCATAGCGCGGGAGCAAAGCCCACGCTTCCCACTCGGCCCCGCCCCTATGGCGCAGCTCCCTCTCTCCTTCCCCCTCTCCTTCCCCCCGCGCGCCCACAGTTCACCATACCCCCCCCCATCGAGGGGAAAGAGAAACATTTTTCCCCCCCCTTCCGATTCCCAGTCCCATTCAATCACACCACTGCTTTATTACAAAAGTTCTTTCTCTCTCCAGTCTAGTCCTGCTTCTCCTCTTCAATGAATGTCCACGCCTCTTCTGCCGTCTCGAAGTAGTGGTGTTTCCCTTGATGTGTAACCCACAGTCTCGCCGGCTGCAGCATACCAAATTTAACTTTCTTTCTATGAAGCACCGCCTTGGCCCGATTGAAACTCGCCCTCCTTCCCGCCACCCCCGCACTCCAATCCTGGTACACGCGGATCACCGCGTTCTCCCACCTGCAGCTCCGTGTCTTTTTCGCCCATCTCAGGACCATCTCCCTGTCTTTATAGCGGTGAAACCTCACCACTATAGCTCGAGGTATTTCTCCCGCCTTCGGTCTTCTCGCAAGGACTCAATATGCTCCCTCCACTTCCAAGGGGCCCGTCGGGGCCTCCGGTCCCATTAAGGAATGAAGCATCGTGCTCACATATGCCCCGATGTCCGCTCCCTCTGCACCTTCGGGAAGACCCAAAACTCTTAGGTTCTTCCTCCTCGAGCTATTTTCCAGGGCTTCCAGCCTCTCCATGCACCTCTTATGCAGTGCCTCATGTGTCTCTGTCTTCACCACCAGGCCCTGTACTTTGTCCTAATTTTCGGCAGCCTTTGCCTTCACGCCACAAAGCTCCAATTCTTGGGTCTTCTGCGCCTCCTTTAACCCCTCAATCGCCTGCAGCATCGGGGCCAGCACCTCCTTCTTTAGCTCCTCAACACATCTCCGAAGGAACTCTTGCTGTTCCGGGCCCCATACCAAACGGCCTCCCTCCACCGCCATCTTGCTTCATGCTTCCCTTCCTTGCCGCTGCTCCAGAGGATCCTCTGCAATCCGGCCACTATTATCTCCTTTCTCCATGTACATCCGGGGGGATGTTTCCTTCTGTTTCACCGCACAATGGGTTTAGCCGTCAAAAATTGCCGTTGGGGCTCCCAATAAGAGCCCAAAAGTCCGTTTGAACGGGAGGTGCTGAAATGTGCGACCTAGCTGGTCATCGCCACACCGAGAAGTCCCTAATTGTATATAGTTATCCACCACCCCTGCCGGACTCAATTTTAACAGGGGGTGAATGTGGTAAACCACTATGTTCTGATATTAGGGGTTGTATGGTAGAACCTGCACTACAGGTTCACCTGGGCCCCTGCATGCTAGCTCCGCCCAGGAGTCGGGTTATTAATATGCGTGGCCTCCAGCTCGCAGCCATTTCATCAGCTGCTGTGGGAGGCCACACATCTGATACTAATAAAGACTCAGTTTGGATTCAACTTCGTCTCCAGTCAAATTGATCGTGCCTCAGCTTTTACATGACTTCACCGGAAGTCAGTGGTCACAGGATTGAAAGATGAACGGGACTTGTGTGAGTTGGGACATGGCCAGGTGAGTTTTGGATCACATCAGTTTAAGGGAGCATAGAACGTGGGAGATCAGCCAGGAGTGTATTAGATTGGCCAAGTCTGGAGGTAACAAAGGCACAGCTGAAGGCTTTAGCAGCTGATTAGCTGAGGCAGGAGCACAGTTGGATGATGTTACGGAGGTAGAAATAACGGTCTGATTGATGGCATGGTGATGGAATTAGCTGCACAATATTCCACAGCCCTTGTTGATCACTGTCTAGTGATTAATATTGCTTGTGAGCTTGGAACTCACCATGGAGTTAAAGGATTGGGGATTTAAGACCAACTGCAGATTTAAGCACATAATCTGGACTGGCAGTTCAGAAGGTGCACTGAGTTGTCAGTGGTGTTCAAAACACCGTTGCTGCCTGTCCTTTCTGCATCAAGCAGGATAACAGAGCTCACAGCTAATGAAAGATATTATTGATATGGATACCTTAATGGTGGGAAGGAAGAAAATAAAATCGCAAAATATTTCCACAGATTCTCAGCTTCCATATAGCATGTGTGTCTGATTCTCAGCCTGCCTGCGGCACACACAACTCCAATCTTCGCAAATCACCATGAAATCCTGTAGATGACTCTCACCTTATCTGAATTTTAGCTCCCAGCAAGTTAGACATGTGCAACTTATTCATTTATTTATTTAGGAACCTAGGGAAAGAACTAAGGCTGAAAGTGCATTTGACACCACCCAGGTGGAAAAGTCAGAGAGAAGATGCGGTAAGTTAGGAAGCCCTGGTTGACTAACAACAAGTTTGTGTTTTGAAAGTCTATAAATTGCGCTGAGACATTATAGGCTAATTTTATGGTTGGGCTGCAGACGGGATTCAATCCATACTCAACCAATTTCTAACCAGCCGCTTTGAGTTTTCTGGGACCACTGCACTCCCAGGAGATGGGATATATTTAAACAGCGTTGCCATGGGAAATGTGGCAGATGAAGGGAGGTGAAGACTGCTGCATAGAAATGTTAAAGTTTTGACTGTAGGAAGTGTATAATTTTTTATAATAAATTTAGAGTACCCAATTCTTTTTTTCTAATTAAGGGGCAATTTAGCGTGGCCAATCCACCTGCCCTGCACATCTTTGGGTTGTGGGGGTGAAACCCACAGAGACACAGGGAGAATGTACAAACTCCACATGGAGAGTGACCCGGGGCCAAGATCAAACTCAGGTCCTCGGCGCTGTGAGGCAGCAGTGCTAACCACTGTCCCACCGTGGCGCCCTCGGAGGTGGATATTTCTCTGGATTGATTGCTTTGTTGACTGATGCATAGTCGAAATTTGCCATTCTTGCCTTGCGCAATTATAAGGTTCAGTTTCCATGGCGATGAATCAATTTGTTAAATAATATCATCTGCTTCAAGTAATTTTGTCTCCTGTGATACTTCAGCATCGATTGCAAATGGCAACATTATAACAGTTTGCAAACCTGGTAGATTAGACGTTTTGATGTGAGGACCATGACAGTACTTTGGTTAAAATAAATTTACAGCACCCAATTATTTTTTTCCAATTAAGGGGTAATTTAGCATGGCCAATCCACCTAGCCTGCACATCTTTGGGTTGTGGGGGCGAAACCCACGCAAACACGGGGAGAATGTACAAACTCCACACGGACAGTGACCCAGAGCTGGGATCAAACCTGGGACCTCGGCGTCGTGCGGCAGCAGTGCTAACCACTGCACCACCGTGCTGCCATGAGAGTACTTTTTAATCTCACCAATTTGGTAAAACAAAAAGTTCATCCTTGCTTGGATGAACCGAACAAAAAGTGATTTCAGATTATTTGGATTGTAATGCTGTTGCACTTGATTTCTTCCCTGCTCCTTCCCCTGTACCTAGCCCCCCTCAACCCTCTCCCCCTACCCCTCCCTTTCACCTCAACTGGAGTCACTCGTTCTGAGATAGGTTTCCATGTGCTTTTCTTTTCTTTGGTACTTCAATCACGTGACCAGAGACTGTAGAATGAGTGTAAATAGGCTACTAAATCTTGGGGGCAGCCCAATTGAGGGGTGTCTTACCTTCCAGGGTAGTGATCAGGGACAGGAATCCTGGCCGCAGGGACTAATTATAATGCCTTACAGTTGAATAGTTTTCTCACCACTACCTAGGATCAAAGATGGCCGAGGGTTGACGTATAGATATCTTTGAAACTAGCCGAAAGAAAATCTACTATACAGTGTGTGATGAACGGTTACTGTAACACTGTACCCTTGTCATCATGTAAGGTGATGTCCCCTTTAAGACCGGGCTTGGAACCCTGGGAACTCTGCCCCTGGCTCCGCCCATCTGTGAGCCGTATATAAGGGGCCGCCTTGTGGGCAGTGCAGCAGTTAGCTGAATTCTCCCTCTGTGTACTCGAACAGGCGCCGGAATGTGGCGACTAGGGTTTTTTCACAGTAACTTCACAACTGTGTTAATGTAAGCCTACTTGTGACAATAATAAAGATTATTATTATGTTGTCCTTTGATGCGGGTAGTAAACTGGCTGTTGTTGATTAGTTGCCCTTTCTGCATTTTGCCCAGTTTTCAGTTCCAGTAAAGTCGATGGAAAGTAAAACCAGGGAGAGGACAATATACGATGCGTTGGTTGATCCGAAATTGTCATCTTCCCACCCATGCTGAACATGTGTCATTTTATTCGTTCATGGGACATGGGCATCACTGGAAAGGACAATATTTATTCCCCGTGCCGAATTGGCCTTGAGAAAGGAACATTGCACTCCTGACTGGCACTTGACAGAAAATGTGTCACCCTGCCAGCTCCTCTACAATTACAGTACACACAGGAAACAATTCACTTCCATCTGGTATGTATTCAGTGTTAAATTCTAACAGAATTATTAATTAGAACCTTAAAACTACACTGTTGGTTGCCAGCATATTAATACATAAAATATTTTTCTAAGTTTCATTAAAACTGAACATGCTAACAGCTCCATTAAAATAACAGTGAGAGAAACTTCAGACAATCACATCAAGGTATTCATGCACTGATATTTTACGATACAATTTCAAGGCCAAGAAATTGGTTCATAAGACCATAAGACATAGGAGTGGAAGTAAGGCCATTCGGCCCATCGAGTCCACTCCACCATTCAATCATGGCTGATTTCAACTCCATTTACCCGCTCTCTCTCCATAGCCCTTAATTCCTCGAGAAATCAAGAATTTATCAACTTCTGTCTTAAAGACACTCAACGTCCCGGCCTCCACCGCCCTCTGTGGCAATGAATTCCACAGACCCACCACTCACTGGCTGAAGAAATTTCTCCTCATCTCTGTTCTAAAGTGACTCCCTTTTATTCTAAGGCTGTGCCCCCGGGTCCTAGTCTCCCCTGCTAATGGAAACAACTTCCCTACATCCACCCTATCTAAGCCATTCATTATCTTGTGTCTATTAGATCTCCCCTCAACCTCCTAAACTCCAATGAATATAATCCCAGGATCCTCAGATGTTCATCATATGTTAGGCCTACCATTCCTGGGATCGTCCGTGTGAATCTCCGCTGGACCCGCTCCAGTGCCAGTATGTCCTTCCTGAGGTGTGGGACCCAAAATTGCTCACAGTATTCTAAATGGGGCCTAACTAATGCTTTATAAAGCTTCAGAAGTACATCCCTGCTTTTATATTCCAAGCCTCTTGAGATGAATGACAACATTGCATTTGCTTTCTTAATTACGGACTCAACCTGCAAGTTTACCTTTAGAGAATCCTGGACTAGGACTCCCAAGTCCCTTTGCACTTCAGCATTATGAATTTTGTCACCGTTTAGAAAATAGTCCATGCTTTTATTCTTTTTTCCAAAGTGTAAGACCTCACACTTGCCCACGTTGAATTTCATCAGCCATTTCTTGGACCACTCTCCTAAACTGTCTAAATCTTTCTGCAGCCTCCCCACCTCCTCCATACTACCTGCCCCTCCACCTATCTTTGTATCATCGGCAAACTTAGCCAGAATGCCCCCAGTCCCGTCATCTAGATCATTAATATATAAAGAGAACAGCTGTGGCCCCAACACTGAACCCTGCGGGACACAACTCGTCACCGGTTGCCATTCCGAAAAAGAACCTTTTATCCCAACACTCTGCCTTCTGCCTGACAGCCAATCGTCAATCCATGTTAGTACCTTGCCTCAAATACCATGGGCCCTTATTTTACTCAGCAGTCTCCCGTGAGGCACCTTATCAAAGGCCTTTTGGAAGTCAAGATAGATAACATCCATTGGCTCTCCTTGGTCTAACCTATTTGTTATCTCTTCAAAGAACTCTAACAGGTTTGTCAGGCATGACCTCCCCTTACTAAATCCATGCTGACTTGTCCTAATCCGACCCTGCACTTCCAAGAATTTAGAAATCTCATCCTTAACAATGGATTCTAGAATCTTGCCAACAACCGAGGTTAGGCTAATTGGCCTATAATTTTCCATCTTTTTCCTTGTTCCCTTCTTGAACAGGGGGGTTACAACAGCGATTTTCCAATCCTCTGGGACTTTCCCTGACTCCAGTGACTTTTGAAAGATCATAACCAACGCCTCCACTATTTCTTCAGCTATCTCCTTTAGAACTCTAGGATGTAGCCCATCTGGGCCTGGGGATTTATCAATTTTTAGACCTCTTAGTTTCTCTCGCACAAAGTCACACCTGACTTTGGCAGGCAAAGTGTTTTTTTTCTGAAGCGTATCTTCACACATACTTTCTTCCTTTGCTGGAGAACTGGTGGAAGGATTCCCAGGCTGATTATCAATCCATTGAACCATAACACTCCTCCTGTGGCCAACAGATCCTGGAGGGGGACTTCAACCCAGAGCTTTTGGCGGAGAGGAAGAGATGCTACCCTGCTCTACAAGACCTCCTATGGCAGGTAAAGTGGGCAAGGTAGTAAAATAGTTGTGTTACTGGACCATTAATCTGGAGGTGCGGACTAATTATCTGGAGACATGAGTTCAAATCCCACCTTGGCTGTCATGAATTTCAGTTCAGTTTATTAAATGGTCTGGAATAAAATTTATCAGTAATGGCTATCTTGAAGCTATTGGATTGTCATAAACACCCAACTGGTTGAATAATGCCCTTCATGGCAGGAAATTTAATCTGCCTTTGCGTGACTCCAGACCCACAGTAATGTTATTGACTCTGAACTGGCTTCTGAAATACCCCTTAAATGCTCCTCATTTTTGACAAACAGCTACAAAAATATTCTAATAAGAATAAAACCTGACAGAGCACTTAACATCAACCAAGGCATCAGATTCTGACACAACGATTTGACCCTCCTTACTAATTTTCGGGACTTGTGCCAAAAGTGGAAGACCTGTCCAAGAGACTAGTCAAGTACTAGTCTGACAGTCATATTTATAGAATCACACACATGAGCCAATTCCCCAGATCCTTTCATCACCATTGCTGGGTATATATATCCTGTCCCACTGATGGGCAAGAACATTTCTTACTAATTAGCACCTATCGTCATCTATCGGCTGATGAATTAGTGCTCTTCCGTGTTGAACACCACTTGCAATAAGCACTGACGGAGCACAGAATGTACACTGCATGGGGAACTTCAATATCTATCACTGAGTCACTCGGTAACACCACTACTGACTAAGCTGATAAGAATTCTGAACACCAGATTAGGCTTTGGATGAGGGTAAACCCCATTTGATCTTGTCCTCACTTACCTACCTGTTGCAGTTACATCTCCACATAACAGTATTGGGAGGAATGTCCACCACACTGTCCTTATGCAGTCAAAGTCCTGTCGTCAAGCTGAGGACACCATTGAATTAAATGGGATGGATTCAAAACAAACCTGGAAGTCCAAAACTTGGCATTCCTGAGGCAGTGTGAGCCATCAGCAACAGCAGAATTCTATTCCACCACAATCGATAACCTGTCACCTGGTATATCCCTCACTCTACTGTTATCATCAAGCCAGTGCACTAACTGGGGTTCAATGACGAATCTATATGAGTATGCCAGGAGTGTACTAGGTAAACCAGAAAATGCTACAAAAGCAAAATACTGCAGATTTTGGAATTTCTGAAATAAAAACAGAACATGCTAGAAATACTCAGCAGTTCTGGCAGCATGTGTGGAGAGAGAAACAGCGTTAATGGTCAGAATTTTCTACAGCTGATATGGGTCTCTACTACCAACTGCTGCTAAAAGCCACGAGTCATCTCTTTTCGAGAAGGTCTGCACATCATGTGCTGCTCTGGCCCTTGACAAGCCAGCGACCGGCCGTGCCCTAAATCAAGGGCCAAGGGGCGGAAGCCATGGCTGCCAAGATCTGCAGACCAATCAGAGATTGGTAGCTCTATTGAATGGCAGCATCAACAGGAAGCATGGCTACTGCTAGTACAACACCCACTTGAGATCTAGGATCATCGCTGGATCCCAGGTCACAGGTGATAATGGCGGGAGGGATTTCATGGGTGAGGGTCTAGAGGATTCAGGAGATGGGCATCAGCAACAAGGGAAGGGAGGTGGCTTTCAGTGGCCCCATCCTTCCCTTTGACCAGGCCTTTGAATGAGGGACCTCCAACAGGAACCCCCAAACAAGGGCAGCACGGTAGCACAGTGGTTAGCACAGTAGCTTCACAGCTCCAGTGTCCTAGGTTCAATTCCCGGCTGGGTCACTGTCTGTGCGGAGTCTGCACTTTCTCCCTGTGTCTGCGTGGGTTTCCTCTGGGTGCTCCGGGTTCCTCCCACAATCCAAAGATGTGCAGGTTAGGTGGATTGGCCATGATAAATTGCTCTTCGTGTCCAAAAAGGTTAGGTGGGGTTACTGGGTTACGGGTGTTGTCTTAAGTGGGATGCTATTTACAAGGGCCCGTGCAGACTCGATGGACCGAATGGCCTCCTTCTGGACTGTAAATTCTATGATTCTATGAAACAGCCCTGCACAGGTTTGCTTGCCATGCTCCCTGCATGGTTTGTCACTTGCCTGCCCCTGGATTAATACCAACTTTGGTGGGATGGGGCCCTTAAGTAAGCATTAATTGCTCACTTAAGGGCCTAAATTGATGGCGTGGCATCCACGGGCCTTTCCACCACTGACTTAATCGGACTGAAGGTGGGAAGTTGGCAGGGTCCCAAACTGATCCTCTCCCTCCTGATTAATGACACCTCCTGCCACCAAACTCCCCACCGGAGTTTAATTAAAGTTAAAGCACATGGGAATCAAGGGGAAAGATCTCCACTGGTTGGAGTAATAAATAGTACAAAGGAAAATGGGTGTGGTTTTTGGAGGCTCCAGGGCATCACTGCAGGAGTTCCTCAGGATAATGCCCTAGGCCCAGCCACCTTTAGCTGCTTCATCAGTGACTTTTCCTCCATCATAAAGTCAGAGGTGAGGATGTGAACTGATGACTGCAGTACATGGTTCCATTTTCAACATCCTTTGAATACGAAGGCTGGTGAGGTGAAAAGTGAGGACAAGGGGGACCGAATCTATTTCTGGGAGGGAGGGGAAAGGGTGAGAGTAGAGGTGCGGGAGGTGGTCAGATATGGTTGAAATGAATGAAATGAAATGAAAAATGAAAATCGCTTATTGTCACGAGTAGGCTTCAATGAAGTTACTGTGAAAAGCCCCTAGTCGCCACATTCCGGCGCCTGTTCGGGGAGGCTGGTACGGGAACCAGCCTTCCCGAGAACCCTGTCAACCACAGTGGGTGGGAAACCATGATGAAGGAAGAAGGACGACATATCAGTAGCACCGTTTTGGAAAGTGGCATCATCAGAACAGATGCTAAGGAGGCAAAGGAACTGGGAGAATGGGATGAAGTCCTTACAGGATGTGGGATGTCAAGATCTGTAGTTGAGGTACCTGTGGGAGTTGGTGGGCTTGTAAAGGATACTCGTAGACAGTTTATCCCCAGAAATGGGGAGAGGTCAAAGAAGGGAAGGGAAATGTCAGAGATGGGCCATGTGAAGGTGATAGAGAGCTGAAACTTTGAAGTGAAATTGATCAATTTTTCCAGGCTAGATAGGAATATGAAGCGGCACCGAAACAGTTGTTGATGTACCGATAAAAGAGTTGTGGGAGGGGGCCGGAGTAGGACTGCAACAAGGAATGTTCCCAAAAAGAAACGGGAAAATCCGGGACCCATATGGGTGCCCATAGTCACACCTTTCGTTTGGAGGAAGTGAGACGAGTTAAACGTTAAATCATTCAGTGTGAGGAAGGTTCAGCCTGACGGAGGAGAGTGATGTCCGTGACAGCTTTGTCAATCTCTCTCTAGCCTTCACCTATCACTGGCCCTTTGTCTAGCCCCAGCCCCTACTTCTCCACCTCACTTCCCCACTACAGTATAAATACCTCCAGTTCTCCCCAGTTCTGCCGAAGAGTCATGCAGACCTGAAATGTTAGCTCTGTTCTCTCTCCACAGATACTGTGAAACCTGCTGTGAATTTCAAGCATTCTCTGTTTTTGTTTGTGTTAAACTAATTTGTAGGCCCAGGTTTTCAAAAATAATATTTGTTTAGAGGTCGACCCTGTGGTAGTATCAGGTATTGCAGTACCCAAGAGGCTGTAGACCATTGGGTAAGCCTAGCAGCTTACCATTGGCTGTTTGGTATGTGGCTCCGCCCTGACAGGCGGGGTATAAGAACAGGTGCCGTCCCAGCAGCCCTCATTCTGTACCGAAGCTGCTGGGGAACAGATCTAGTCTATTAAAGCCTTCAGTTATGATACAACCTCGTCTTTGAGTTTAATTGATCGTGCATCAATTTAATAGACTACTCTTAAGCTGAAAGAATGGATCTCCGAATCAAGCCGGAGTGTCTACAACTCAGCCCCCACGCGGAGAACTCGGCGGCGATATTTAAGCACTGGCTGGCGTGTTTTAAAGGCCACCTCGAGACGGCCGGAGGCACCCCCTCAGGAGAACAGAAAATGCATCACCTGCACACAAGAATAAGCCCTGGAATCTTCTCCCTCATCGAGGAGGCGGAGGACTATGATGATGTGATCGAACTGTAAAGGGACATTATATATGCCCTGTAAACCAGGTCTACGCACGTCACCTGCTTGCAACTAGACGGCAAAGCTCCGGGGAATCGCTGGAGGACTTCTATCATGCGCTACTGGTGCTGGGCAGAAACTGTGGCTGCCCGCAAGTTTTGGGCAGCGAGCACACGGAACTTCTAATCCGGGATGCCTTCGTAGCAGGTATGATCTCTTCAGAGATCCGCCAAAGACTTTTAGAAAAGGACACCCTAGGACTGAGAGAAGCACGGGTCGATCTTCATCAACGGCCACGAGACGTCTCGCCTGATCAACTCTGGGAGCACGGAGAGCTTTATACACCCCGACACGGTAAGGCGCTGTTCACTTGTTACCCACCCTGTAAACCAAAGAATCTCCCTGGCCTCCGGGTCACACTCGGTGGAGATAAAGGGGTTCTGCCTAGCAGACCTCGCTGTCCAAGGCAGGAAATTCAACAATTTCCGCCTCTATGTCCTGCTGCACCTCTGCGCGGCTACACTCCTGGGGTTGGACTTCCAATGTAACTTGCAAAGCCTCACCTTTAAATTCGGCGGCCCTATAGCCCCCCTTACTGTCTGCGGCCTCCCGACCCTTAAGGTCGATCCGCCTTCCCTGTTTGCGAACCTCACCCCAGATTGCAAACCCGTCGCCACCAGGAGCAGACGGTACAGTGCCCAGGACCGGACCTTCATCAGGTCAGAGGTCCAAAGGCTACTGAGGGAAGGAGTCATTGAAGCTAGCAACAGTCCCTGGAGAGCTCAAGTAGTGGTGGTAAAGACCGGGGAGAAACATAGGATGGTCATTGACTACAGTCAGAACATCAACAGGTTTACGCAGCTGGATGTGTACCCTCTCCCCCGCATATCCAACCTGGTGAACAGGATCGCACAATACAAGGTCTTCTCCACGGTGGATCTCAGGTCCGCCTACCATCAGCTACCCCTCCGCACTAGTGACCGCAAGTACACTGCCTTCGAAACAGATGGGCGGCTCTACCAATTTTTAAGGGTTCCCTTTGGTGTCACTAATGGGGTCTCGGTCTTCCAACGCGAGATGGACCGAATGGTTGACCGGTACGGCTTACGCGCAACGTTCCCGTATCTTGATAACTTCACCATCTGCGGCCATGACCAGCAGGACCATGACACCAATCTCTGAAAATTTCTCCAGACCACGAAAATCCTTAACTTAATGTACAATAAGGATAAATGCGTCTTTAGCACCGACCGCCTAGCCATTCTCGACTACGTAGTGCGAAATGGAGGGATAGGCCCCGAACCTGAACGCATGCGCCCCCTTATGGAGTTCCCCCTCCCTCACTGCTCCAAGGCCCTGAAGTGCTGCCTCGGGTTTTTCAGTTATTACACCCAGTGGGTCCCCAACTACGCAGACAAAGCCCGACCCCTAATCCAGTCCACAACCTTCCCCCTGTCGACGGAGGCCCGCCAGGCCTTCTGCCGCATCAAAGCAGACATTGCAAAGGCCACGATGTGCGCCATCGATGAGTCCCTCCCCTTCCAGGTCGAGAGCGATGCGTCCGACGTAGCTCTGGCCGCCACCCTCAACCAAACGGGCAGACTCGTGGCCTTCTTCTCCCGGTACGGGACCTCCATGCTTCAGAAATTCGCCATTCCTCGGTCGAAAAAGAGGCACAAGCCGTAGTAGAAGCTGTGCGACACTGGAGGCATTACCTGGCCGGCAGGAGATTCACTCTCCTCACTGACCAACGGTCGGTGGCATTTATGTTTGATAATGCACAGTGGGGCAAGATAAAGAACGACAAGATATTGCGGCGGAGGATAGAACTCACCACCTACATCTACGAGATCTTGTACCGTCCTGGGAAGCTAAACGAGCCTTCCGTAGCCCTGTCCCGCGGCACGTGTGCCACCGCACGAGTGGACCGCCTCCGAGCCCTCCACGAGGACCTCTGCCACCCGGGGGTCGCTCACTTTTTCCACTTCATTAAGGCCCGCAACCTGCCCTACTCCATCGAGGAGGTCAGGACAGTCACCAGGGACTGCCAAATCTGCGCGGAGTGCAAACCGCACTTCTACCGGCCAGAGAGGGCGCACCTGATAAAGGCTTCCCGTCCCTTTGAGCGCCTCAGCATGGACTTCAAAGGCCCCCTCCCCTCCACCGACCGCAACACGTACTTCCTGAACGTGATTGACGAGTACTCCCAGTTCCCGTTCGCCATCCCCTGCCCAGACATGACAACAACCACCGTCATCAAGGCCCTCCAGGGTATCTTTACACTGTTCGGTTTCCCCGTGTACATACACAGTGATAGGGGGTCCGCCTTTATGAGCGACGAACTGCATCAATTCCTGCTCAGCAAGGGCATCGCCTCAAGCAGGACGACCAGTTACAACCCCCCGGGGAAACGGGCAGGTAGAGAGGGAGAACGGAAGTCTCTTCCGGGACCTCGCTCCCAACCTGGCTAGCGACACCCAGACCCATCCTGCTTCGGAAGCACGTGCGGGCGCACAAGTCGGACCCGTTGGTCAAGAGGGTCCACCTGCTGCACGCTAACCCCCAGTACGCCTACGTGGCATTCCCTGACGGCCGGCAAGATACAGTCACCGTTCGGGACCTGGCACCCGCCGGAACTCCACGCGCACCCGAACCATTACCCCCACCCCCTCCCCCCCCACAGCACCTCACTGGGGAGTCGGTCCTCCCACCGCTCCTACCTAGGCCATCCCACCCACCTACAGGCGCCCCCCTCTCGTGTCAACCGTTTGCCCCACCAGCGCTGCCTAGGGGTGACGAAGCTGCCATGGACGACGAAGCCACGCTCCCGGAGTCGCAGGCGCCCGGACCCCAACCAGAATCACCACAGAGGCTTAGACGATCCAGGAGGACGACCAGGCCACCCGACCGACTGATTGCTACACTGTAACTGTAACTGTAAATGAACACTGACTGTATATATCTTCCACGCTTGTAAATACTCACGGTACCTCCATATCTGATCATACCATGTTCAATGCAATTGTAACCACTGGCCACCACCCCGCCAGACTCTTTTCTAACAGGGGGTGAATGTGGTAGTAACAGGTATTGCAGTACCCGAGAGGCTGTAGACCATTGGGTAAGCCTAGCAGCTTACCATTGGCTGTTTGGTATGTGGCTCCGCCCTGACAGGCGGGGTATGAGAACAGGTGCCTTCCCAGCAGCCCTCATTCTGTACCGAAGCTGCTGGGGAACAGATCTAGTCTATTAAAGCCTTCAGTTATGATACAACCTCGTCTTTGAGTTTAATTGATCGTGCATCAGACCCTTTCACTCAGTGGGTAGAATCTTCCTGTTTGTGGATGGGATTGGGAGAAAATTGTGAATGTTCCATGTTGGGGCAGCTCCCTGACATGTTCCCACTTCTGAGCCATCAAACCAATCCCAATCTGATCCCAGAGCAGAGGGTGGGAACATACCTGGAGTCTGATCCCAATCTGATCCTGGAGCAGAGATGGTGAGAACGTTCCTGGAATCTGATCCCAATCTGATCCCGGAGCAGAGAGGGTAAGAACATTCCTGGAGTCTGGTACTAACCTTCCCAACGAAATTGCTCCAAATCGGTTTAAAGGTTTATGTCAATAGAGCAGTAAACTGATAGGAGCACCTTTCCATGCATGCCCTGGATACCAATGGAATGTTGCTTGTACCATTTAGTTTCACTTCAGATTTTTACTGCTACACCACTGCCTGCTTGACACCCCCTTCTTTCTCTCCCCCCCCCCCCCCTCCCCCCACGATCCTCCAACAATAGGTGACCTCCTAGTTCACCTAGTGGGTGCACCAGCTCTGGCTTCACAGGTGCTAATGGCAGCTGCAGTGCTATCCTTGCCGCTCCATCAGTCTGGTCCTCGAGTACTGCTCCCAGCGATCTCACCGTGGGAGCTGTTTGTCTCCATTGGAGTGGCCTGTGATTTCCCATGCTCCCGACCTGTGAACCAACCCAGTATCCTTAACTGGTCATCTCCTGAAAGATTTGCCTGTCAGTGCAACTCTGAACTGTGCAAGTTCAGGAGCCCAGAATTCAACACCTGCAACTATTTCAAGAGCAGAGGATTCTGCCCAAAGGGTTTGTGTTGTACAATTGTCTTTGTTAGCAAGCTGCTGCTTAAAATACTTTATGATTGTTAAAGACCATGGCGTCTTCAACTCCTTTCGATCTAGTGATAGATTGGCAATGACACATCAAGGATACATTAATGTTTCATCTCTCGACAGTGACCTTGCAGACCTGGCAGTGTTGAGTCGGTGCTAGAAGACTAAGAGTCCCGTGAAATCATGCTGTAGGGGGGCTGCCAGCATCCTAGAGAAGTGAGACAATGATAACGCTGATGCACTTTGAGAGGATCAGAGCAGTCAGTGCTTCAGGACAGAAAACAAAAAGCAAATTGAAGCTAGCGTGTCGAAAAATAGCTTGTAACTGATATAAATTTCACAGGGGAACACAGGGACTGGAAGCTAACTTCAAAAGAATGAGGCACTGGAAGGCATTTTACATCACGCTTAAAAGGAAGCGATACCACGCTGAGTAAATCAATCCTTCCTAACTCGGTGATTTGTACTTAGGGTGAGGGATGAGAGATCAGAGACTGGATAATGTATCCATTTTCCCTTCCATGACAATAAAGTAATACTTCAGGCTGAGATTCAGCTAGCAAAAACTAACATAACCTGTTCTCCGGAATGTTCCACCACTTACAGTTTCTCTCGCAATGTTGTGAACTTTCTCGTTCTCAACTGTTCTCAAGAGATGTCCGACTGAGCTAGGTAATAATAATAATAATAATCGTTATTGTCGCAAGTAGGCTTATATTAACAATGCAATGAAAAGCCCCTAGTCGCCACATGTTTGGGTACACAGGGGGAGAATTCAGAATGTCCAAATTACCTAGCAGCAAGTCTTTCAGGACTTGTGGGAGGAAACTGGAGCACCCAGAGGAAACCCACGCAGTCACGGGGAGAACCTGCAGACTCCGCACAGACAGCAACCCAAGCCGGGAATCGAACCTGGGACCATGGAGCTGTGAAGCAATTGTGCTAACCACTGTGCTACCGTCCCGCCGGACAGAAGGAACAACATGTCCACTAAATTTGGAGTGGAAACTTGCTGACGGGGCAGTAAAGGTGAACAAACAAAATAAGTTACATAACTTAAATATTTAAATTAGGAGGGATTTTCTGCCCTCGTTTTTAGCTAGTGGGAATGACGAAGGGGCCGGGGAATCAAGGAGGTGTCCCAAAACATGTTTTACGCTGCCGGGATTTCCCTGCTCGATTGTCCCTGCCCTCCCACCAGTGACGTAACAGGGGTTTTGCCATGCAATGACAGGAACCCAATTATAATGCATTTCTATGTGATTAACGGGCCTCCCCACTGGAAAATCTTCCCATGTATGAAAGTTCCTTCCCCCCGCCCCCGAAGGCGTGATGTCATGTTTCCGGAATTCCCGCAGGGTTTTACAAACAGAGAACCCGCTGGGTATGCACAGATAAGTACAGCCCCCAGGGTGAAGTGGGTCATGCCCAGGGATTGACAGCACCCGGACAGATGGACGGATGGACGGGGGTGGCTTCAATGTGGAGGTTTGGGATGGGGGTGATTTCCATGTCCGTGGGTAGGGGGGAGGGGGGGGGGAGTTCTCTGGGGGAGGGTAGTTCCGTGCCTGTGGTGGGTGGGTTCCTTTAATTTTAACCATGCCCTGAGTTGATAGGACGCAAGATTGCTGGCGGGGGGAGGGGGGCTCATTCAGAGCAAACCCTGCTAGCATGACTTTGTGGGACCCGCAGCCAGGATTATCTTTTCATAGTGCTTGAAAATTGGACAGGAAAAGCCAGAAGTACAGCCAACAGGTTATACATAGCTTTTCCCATCTGAGTTGACACTGAAAATTCCGCCCTAGGTGTTTTACTACTAATCAAATAAAACCTCATGAAATGATGCAATATCTAACGAAATTATCATTCCTTCAACTTAATGTTTTACCTACATAGTGGTTTTAAAAGATGTTTATCACCACTGTGGAAGTTGAAATAGCCTTACTTCCTGCTTGGTAGGTTCAAAATATTTTCCATTCAACTCATGTTGGCACAATGGTTAGCACTGTTGCCTCACAGCTCCAAGGTCCCGGGTTCAATTCCGACATCAGGTGACGTGGGTTTCCTCCGGGTGCTTCGGTTTCCTCCCACCGTCCAAAGATGTGCAGGTTAGGTAGATTGGCCATGCTAAATTGCCCTTAGTGTCCAAAAAGGTTAGGTGGGGTTATGGGGCTAGGGTAGAGGCGTGGTCTTAAGTTGGTTGCTATTTCCAAGAGCCAATGCAGACTCGATGGGCCAAATGGCCTCCTTCTACACTGTAAATTCTATGATTAAATTGCTCAAGCTATATATATTGCGCATTTTATATTTTACATGCGTACCTAAACAATTTTATATTGGTATAGAAACAGAAATGCTGGAAAAACTCAGTAGGTTTGGTGGCATCTGTGGAGCAAGAAACAGAATTACATTTCGAGCCTGATCTATCTTCGTCGGAACTCGGTTTTACATTGCTAACTAATAGCATTATTCAAAGTATTTGTCTGTCAAATACTGGACACAGTGTATGTCCTTGCAAACTACCATCCCAATGTCCCTTTCCTCTTCAAAATCTTTGAACATTTGTCATCTCTCAAAGGATGGCCATTTTTGCAAGAGCTCCATGTTGGAATCTCTCCCATCAGGTTCCTGCCCCGTCGCAACATTGACATAGCCTTTATCAAAATGACAAATTACATATTTTACAATTGTGACAAAGGTAAACTATCCCTTCTCCTCCTTCTTGATCTCTTTGCAGTCATCAACATAGTTGAGCACACCATCATCCTCTAGCTCTACTGCGGTGTCCAGCTTGGTGGAATTGCATCCACCTGTTTCCTTTATTATCTATCAAGTTATAGCCACATATTAGCTCTTCCCATCCCAAGCTATTTATCATCAGCATGCCATCCATCTACATATCATTTGAAAACACAATAGGCGAAATTCCCTGCCTCTCGACGCATAAAAGCGAATCGTGCTCGGGCAGAGAATCGAGCATCCGTCTAAATTTGAGGTAAGTGCCCGGCGCCAATTCGGGCGCCATGCTGGTGGTGATAATGAGGTTTGTGCTCGCACTAGCATCGACATGCAAAACCGGCATTTGCATTCATTTTTATGTCATTAGGGCTTTTGACCCAGCATGCTCCGGGCCTCCGCGATGCTCTGCCCCTCTCAGGCAGAAGTCACACAGGTGCGGTTTACTACAGGTATTTACAAATGGGACTGGGTGCCAAGACTGCTGAGGGGGAGAGAGAAGGTAAGCAACGTTTTTAAAGCTGTTGACAATAGTAGGACGGCACGGCGGCACAGTGGTTAGCACTGCTGCTTCGTGGCGCTGAGGAGCCGAGTTCAATCCCAGCCCCGGGTCACCGTCCGTGTGGAGTTTGCACATTCTCCCCGTGTTTGCGTGGGTCTTACCCCCACAGCCCAAAGATGTGCAGGGTAGGTGGATTGGCCACGCTAAATTGCCCCTTAATTGGAAAAAAAGAATTGCGTACTCTAAATTAAAAAAATATATATTAAAAAAGCTGTTTGCTGGGGGATGGCTGCCAGGGCTGGGGGATGACGCGGGGAGCGACTTGCTGACAGGTCCGTCGATTCAGGGTGTCCCGCTGGGGATCGGGGTGGCCTAGCTCAGACCGCCATTGCCGCTGTATTTATTTGAAACACAACCATTGGTACACCTTACATGTAATTCAGTCCCAATGTCAATACTTAGGGCTGGATTCTCTGATTATGAGGCTATGTCCGGAGGATGTGTCGGGTTTTACGCTGAACAGGTTGGTGCCTCTATGCACCGATGCTCCGACCGGTGAGGGGCTCACAGCCGTGCTACGAAAAACTTCTGGTCTCCACAAAATAAACGGCCAGGGATTTGCCGGGTCCATTGCCGCGCATGTGCATGGTGACAACATGCAGCGGTCCCGCACTAAATGCACTAACGTCACCCGCCTCTCTATCACCACCAACTTTCTTGAAACTTCCACTGTCTTTGTATTGTCAAACTGCTCATCCAATATCCAAGACAGGATGAGCAAACATTTCCTCATCTAAGTATTGCAAAGGCAAAAGTCATTGGCCAGGATTCTTCGTTGGCTGATGCCGAAATCGTGAAACGTGATTGGGCAGAGAATAGGCCCCGACGCAAAATCGTGGCTGGAGCCAATTTGTCGCCAAATCGCAGTTCTGCCGGCAGAACATCAGGCGGCTGATGCAAGGGTAACACCCACTGAAGGGGCACGGGGGGGGGGGGGTTGCAGAGGGACCGCTGGCAAGGGCAGTGCCAGCCAACAGTACCCCTAGCATCAGGTACAGGCACCAGGGCCAGGCCCCCACGGTGCCGGCCACCGACAGGGCCAGGGGTGCGGGAATGGAATGGGAACATGTGGGGCCGGAGCCCACAGTGCCAACCGGGGCCACCATGTAGCCCTTTGGACCTAGTTGGGCACGGGAGTACACACCATGCTAACATGTTGGCCTTTCACCACCTGCAGACAATGGATATTGGAATTCAGGATGCCCTGCTGCTGGAAGCGCCGGTGCTGCTCGAGGAGGAGGAGGAAGCTGCAGCATTGGAATGTGCAGCAGCGGAATGAGCAGCAGTGGAGCGTGCCACAGAGGAACAGGAGGCAGCCGCCTAGGATGGAGAGCTGGCTGCCCAACAGGCGAGGAGGAGGAGGTACCAAGGAGCCCCCCTCCCCCTCCTCCCCCGGTGCCCTGGGAGTGCCCTGGGAGTGTTGCCCTTGGGTCAGCCGCATGATGTACTGGCAGCCCCTATCATTCGAGGACCTGCCGGACCGGGCATGTTGTTGACGACTACAGTTGGGCAGGGAGACAGTGCAACATATCTGCCAGATGATGGCACCCCTGGGGGCATGGGTGAGGACACCCGCTCCCGGTGTCTGTCAAGGTAATGGTCACCCTGAACCTTTACGCGATGGTGTTTTCCAGGCACCGAGTGAGGATCTGTCTGGGATATCACAGATCTCGGTGCACAGGTGCATCTGTGCCGTCAAGGAGGCTCTATATGCCCAGGCAGCTCAATGCATCCATTTCAATGCGGGCCAAGCCCACCAGAATGCCCGGGCAGCGGGGTTCGTCACCATCGATGGGATGCCCCGGGATGGCAGCTACTTCCTGGAGTCGCCCCACCCAACGATCATCCGCCCCCTCGAGTGTTCCTACCTCCACCTGATGTACCGGAGCAGCTGTGTGGTGCACACCAGATAATGTCCCAGGAGACTCTTCTCTTAAGTGCCCAACTGAGGCGAGTGTCTCTGGGGTGGTGGAGGCTATTGGAGACAGTCGTGATGGGAAGCCAGTGTCACCCTCAGACTCGACCTCCGGGGTGTCTTGGCGTCTTGGGTCGAGGGCTGGTGTCTTGGGTCGAGGGCTGGTGTCCAAGCTGCTCTCATCACCAGCGCTTGGCTCACAGGGGGGGCTACGGCTGTGGCACTGGCTGGGGGTGGGGGACACCAGATGGGCCCACCTCATCACCAGCAGGTCCTGCAAGACACAACACAAGACGCATGATTAGACCGCGATCCGTGGTGAGAGGGTGGTGAGGGTGAGGGCGGTATGGGAAGAGGGTGGTGTGGGGTAAAGGTGTGGGTGAGGTGGTTTGGGGGCAAGGGTGGTGTGTGGATGGTGTGGTGTTGACACATGTGTCACGGGTAACCACAACTTAGCAGGGTCTCACTTCCTCGTCCGCGGCTGAACTTCACCCCGATAACCTAACTTTCCTCCGGGCCGCCAACCACATCCAGGGCCTTCTGCTCTGCCATGGTCAGGGGTCACAGGTCCGGCTCACCCACTTTCAGTCTTCTCCCCCCGCGCCCGGCGGCTCTGGGTGGCCTTCTCCTGGGGGAGGAGTCCAGCCACCCTCTGGGTTGTGAGAGAGTAGGGTTACGGGTGTGTGGGATGGGGATTAGTGCCAGGGGCTCAGTGCTGCCTACTCACCCTGGCTGCCCTGAAGAGGTCATGCAGTTTCTTCCGGCACTGCTGGCCATTCCGGACGGTGTTACCCACGGCGCTCATCAGTTCTGCCACCTGCACCCAGGCACGGTGAATGGTGGCGGCTGGCAGTCACCTTCCCTGGCCGGGGTACAGGGCTATCCGCTTCCTCTTCACCATGTTCAGGAGGGTGTAGCGCACAAAGACTCCGAGAGACGAATAGAGTGAAGTCGATGAGGCTTTATTAAGCGTGACTGTTCCCCCGCAGTTCAGTAGTAGACTGGCCTGCGGGGGAGGACTCCTGGTTCTTATACTCCGCCTTCAGGGCGGAGCTAGAGGTCAACGGCCAACCAGGATCCGGGATCTGTCAGCCAATGACATCACGGCTTCACAGTCCCACATGCCCCTAATGCATACTACCACATTCACCCCTTGTTAAAAATGAACCCGGCGGGGTGATGCTTCGCATGGTGGTAAGGGTTTACAAGGCTGGTCCTGGGAGGAAAACTTTCGCATGTTATTACAGTATGTACAAGGTTTTTTTTGTTTCGAACTATTTACAGTAATCGTCAGGAGAAAAAGACAAAATGTTCTCATTAAAAGTCCACATATTGTAGTGTTAGATCGACGCCACGAGTCGGTCGGGCGGTCTGGTCGTCCGTGTCGATCGCCTCGGCCCCGGTGGTGGTGGTGGTGCTTGTTCCGGTGTTGTCGTCTCCGAGAGCCTTACGGTTTCAGCTTGGGCTTCACTCCTGGTCGGGCCTGGGAGGAGGACCGATCCTCCTGGGAAGGGGGCGGTCGCGGGGTGCGGCGGTGGCAGGGATGGGGTGATTGGTGTCGGAGGGGTGTGTGTGTTGCCGGCGGGCGCCAGATCTCGCAGGGAGACCGTGTCCTGTCGGCCGTCGGGGTACTCCACATAAGCGTACTGTGGGTTCGCGTGAAGGAGGTGAACCCTTTCGACCAACGGGTCCGACTTGTGCGCCCGCACATGTTTTCGGAGCAAGATGGGTCCTGGGGCCGCCAGCCAGGTCGGCTGCCACGTTCCAGAGGAGGACTTCCTGGGGAAGACAAGGAGGCGCTCATGACGCGTTTGGTTAGTGCTAGTACACAGTAGTGACCGGATGGAGTGGAGGGCGTCCGGGAGGACCTCCTGCCACCGTGAAACTGGGAGGTCCCTGGACCGTAGGGCCAGTAGGACGGTCTTCCAGACCGTGCCGTTCTCCCTCTCTACTTGCCCGTTCCCCCGGGGGTTGTAGCTGGTCGTCCTGCTCGAGGCTATACCGTTGCTGAGCAGGAACTGGCGCAGCTCGTCACTCATGAAGGAGGACCCCCTGTCGCTGTGGACGTATGCGGGGCAACCGAACAGTGTGAATATGGTGTTCAGGGCTTTAATGACTGTGGCCGCGGTCATGTCAGGGCAGGGGATGGCGAATGGGAAGCGGGAGTACTCGTCCACCACATTAAGGAAGTATGTGTTGCGGTCGGTGGAGGGGAGGGGTCCTTTGAAATCCAGACTAAGGCGTTCAAAGGGGCGGGAAGCCTTAATCAGGTGCGCACCATCCGGCCTGAAAAAAATGCGGTTTGCACTCTGCGCAGATGTGGCAGTTCCTTGTGACTGTACGGACCTCCTCCAAAGAGTATGGGAGGTTGCGGGACTTTATAAAGTGGTAGAACCGAGTGACCCCCGGGTGGCAGAGGTCCTCGTGGAGGGTTTGGAGGCGGTTAATTTGTGCGTTGGCACATGTGCCGCGGGATAGGGCATCGGACGGCTCGTTCAGCTTTCCGGGACGATACAAGATCTCGTAGTTGAAGGTGGAGAGCTCGATCCTCCACCTTAAGATCTTGTCGTTTTTGATTTTGCCCCGCTGTGCATTATCGAACATGAAGGCTACCGACCGTTGGTCCGTGAGGAGAGTGAATCTCCTGCCGGCCAGGTAATGCCTCCAATGTCGCACCGCTTCCACTATGGCTTGGGCTTCCTTTTCCACTGAGGAGTGGCGGATTTCTGAAGCGTGGAGGGTTCGGGAGAAAAAGGCCACGGGTCTGCCCGCTTGGTTAAGGGTGGCCGCTAGAACTACGTCGGAGGCGTCGCACTCGACCTGGAAGGGGAGGGACTCGTCGATGGCGCGCATCGTGGCCTTTGCGATATCCGCTTTGATGCGGCTGAAGGCCTGGCAAGCCTCTGTCGACAGAGGGAAGGTCGTGGTCTGTATTAGGTCCCCCTGCATACTGGGGGACCCACTGGGCGTAGTATGAAAAGAACCCCAGGCAGCGTTTTAGGGCTTTTGAGCAGTGCGGGAGGGGAAATTCCATGAGGGGGCGCATACGTTCGGGGTCGGGGCCTATTATCCCATTGCGCACTACGTAGCCCAGGATGGCTAGCCGGTTTGTGCTAAAAATGCACTTGTCCTCGTTGTACGTGAGGTTCAAGGCTTTAGCGGTCTGGAGTAATTTTTGGAGGTTGGCATCGTGGTCCTGCTGATCGTGGCCGCAGATGGTTACATTGTTGAGATACGGGAACGTGGCCCGCAACCCGTGTTGATCAACCATTCGGTCCATCTCTCGTTGGAAGACCGAGACCCCGTTTGTGACGCTAAATGGGACCCTTAGGAAGTGGTATAATCGCCCGTCTGCCTCGAAGGCTGTGTACTTGCGGTCACTTGGGCGGATGGGGAGCTGATGGTAGGCGGACTTGAGGTCCACGGTGGAGAAGACCTTATATTGGGCAATCCGATTGACCATGTCGGATATGCGGGGGAGAGGGTACGCGTCTAGTTGTGTGTACCTGTTGATGGTCTGGCTATAGTCTATGACCATCCTTTGCTTCTCCCCTGTCTTTACTACTACCACCTGTGCTCTCCAGGGACTATTGCTGGCCTGGATTATGCCTTCCTTCAGTAGCCGCTGGACTTCGGACCGAATGAAGGTCCGGTCCTGGGCGCTGTACCGTCTGCTCCTTGTGGCGACGGGTTTGCAATCCGGGGTGAGGTTTGCAAACAAGGATGGGGGTTGAACCTTGAGGGTTGCGAGGCCGCAGATAGTGAGTGGGGGTATTGGGCCGCCGAATTTGAAGGTTAGGCTCTGCAGCTAGGGAAATCTTTTGTGCGCTGGGACGGATGGTCAAAGAACAGCGTCTTACCGTGTCGGGGTGGATAAAGCTCTCCGTGCTCCCGGAGTCGACCAGGCATGGTGTCTCGTGCCCGTTTATCAGCACCGTTGTCGTCGTCGTCTGGAGCGTCCGGGGCCGTGCTTGGTCCAGCGTCATTGAAGCCAGACGTGGTCGTAATGGTTGAGCGTCTTCTTCGAACCCCGTGGAGCCGTCGACACTGGGGTCCGTTGTTGCCGTCCAAGATGGCGTCGGGGGTGAACAAGATGGCTGCCCCCATGCATCGCACATGGCTGGGGGTCACAAGATGGCGGCGGGGTGGACAAAATGGCCACCCCCATGCGTCGCACAGGTCTGGGGTGGTCCAAGATGGCGGCGCCCCTCCTCCCCTCGTGGTGGCCGGGACCCAAAATGGCGGCGCCTGCGGGTCGCACATGGGGCGCTGGGGGGGTTGGGGAGCGTTAGGAACACGCAGGACTCCCTCTTCTCTGGGGACAGCGGTGGCCGGGACCCAAAGTGGTAGCGCCGGCGGGTCATACATGGGGCGCGGGGGGGGGGGGGGGGCGGTTGGGGAGCGTCAGTGACGCGCAGAACTCCCTCTTCTCCGGGGAGAGCGGTGGTCGGGACCCAAAGTGGTTGCGCCTGCGGGTCGACCATGGGGCGCTGGGGGTGTTGGGGAGCGTAAAAGGCGTGCAGGGCTCCCTGTTCTCCTGGGACAGCGGCGACCTCCCGGGACCGGCACACAGCCGCGAAATGGCCCTTTTTCCCCAGCTCTTACAGATCGCTGCGCGGGCCGGGCAGCGCTGCCGGGGGTGTTTCGCCTGGCCGCAGAAATAGCAGCGGGCTCCCCCGGTGCGACTTGGCGTTTCAACCGCGCAAGCCTGTGGGGTGTCTGGGGGGGGGGGGTGAGTTTGTCGCGACAGGTGCGTACGGAGCCCAATGGGCTGCCACGCGGCCGGGGCCGTAGGCGTGGGCGTTTCGCACGGCCACGTCCAGGGAGGCTGCTAGGGCCCGTGCCTCTGAGAGTCCTAGCGACTCTTTTTCTAAAAGTCTTTGGCGGATTTGGGAGGAGTTCATACCTGCCACAAAAGCATCGCGCATTAACATGTCCGTGTGTTCATTTGCGTTCACCGGCGGGCAGCTGCAGGCCCGTCCCAAAATTAGTAGCGCGGCGTAGAAATCATCTATCGATTCTCCGGGACTTTGCCGTCTCATTGCGAATTGATAGCGAGCGTAGATCTGGTTTACTGGGCGAACATAGAGACTTTTTAGTGCTGCGAACGCCGTCTGGAAATCCTCTGCGTCTTCGATGAGAGAGAAAATCTCTGTGCTTAACCTCGAGTGCAGGACCTGTGGTTTTTGGTCTTCTGTGACCCGGCCGGGGACGTTCTGAGGTAGGCCTCGAAACAAGTCTGCCAGTGCTTGAAAGCTGCTGCTGCGTTCACTGCGTGGGGGCTGATCCTCAGCATTCCGGGATGATCCTGAGCTCCATAGTCCTTTTGTCACGCTTAATAAATTGTAGCGCACAAAGACTCCGAGAGACGAATAGAGTGAAGTCGATGAGGCTTTATTAAGCGTGACTGTTCCCCCGCAGTTCAGTAGTAGACTGGCCTGCGGGGGAGGACTCCTGGTTCTTATACTCCGCCTTCAGGGCGGAGCTAGAGGTCAACGGCCAACCAGGATCCGGGATCTGTCAGCCAATGACATCACGGCTTCACAGTCCCACATGACCCCTAATGCATACTACCACAGAGGGTCTCCAGCTCAGCGTCGATGAAACATGGTGCCGTGCGTTTTGCTGCCATCTTGTTGGCTGGGATGGTGTGTGTGGGGAGTGCAGTGTGTATATGCGACTGCAGCTTGTCAGCCTCCTGAGCTTGTCAATCGTAAAATCGGCGAATCCCGCACCATTTCGTATTGGAAGCGATTGTGTTCCACATGGTGCCGGTGCTAGCCCCTTAACAGTAACAGAAACGCTTAAGGTGTGGTGCCAGTTTTGCTGCCATGGAACTTCACGAATCCTGCGCTGATGTCAGCACTTAGTCTCAAAAATGGAGAATCCCCCCATGGTCTTTAGTCCCTGCCAGGAATGCCATTCTTTAGCCACTGGCACTATCTCTCCCCTGGCAATTGTGAGAAGCTGAACGACTGCTCATAACCTTGAGTACATACTTGACCCTGAGATCACCTTCCGACCAGATATCTGTTCCATCGCTAAAGACTGCCTATTTCCACCGCCATACCATTACCTATCTCCACCTTGCCTCAGCAGATCTGCTACTGAAACTCTCATCCATGCCTTTTTTATCTCTAGGTTTGACTATTGCAACACACTCCTGGCTGGCCTCCCATTTACCATGCTCCAGAAACTTGAGCTCATCCAAAACACTGTTACCCTTATCATAACTCATAGTCAGACTCGCTCATCCATCACCCCTGTGTTCACTGATCTATGTTAGGTTCAGGTTAAGCAACAGGTTGATTTAAAATTTTAAAATCTTTTCAGGCCTCGCCGCTCCCTGTTGCTGTTTTCTCCTCCAGCCCTGTGACCCACTGAGATATCCACCTTTCTCCAATTCTGACTTCATGAACATCCCCCATTTTAATCACTCTACCATTGCTGGCTGCCTTATCCTGAATCTCTGGAATTTCTGCAAACTGAGTGATTATTTGATGTCGTGGCTACTAAAAGGGTCACATGGCGAGAACGCAGGTGTTCTCCCCAGAGTGTGGGGAGAGTACAAGCAAGGAGTAGCTGCTCGGCTCGTAAACAAAATATTGTTTGCTACAAGTTCCTGGTTGCCAGTGTTCAGGAACCCAGCACTTCTACATGGTGTCAGGAGTTAGCAGTAAGGCACAAGACATTGCCGCAATAACCCGCTTGTGTTTGATTAAAACATTACGGACAGTTGGGCAAAGTTTGAAAAGGAGTGGCATATCTACTGTAGTGCCGGATTACCTGACAAATCAAAAAAGGTATAAGTTTATACCTTATTAGCGGGTCCTGAGGCTGTCAAGAAGTTTGAATCGATTGTTTTTTTTAAATGGAGGAGTTAAGAGGACCCCATAATCATTCTAAAAAAGTTTCAAAACATTTGACTTCCGGTGAAGAATGTAATACTCAAAAGACACACATTCAACTCTACAAACCAAAAAGCAGGTGAAACAATGCAATCCTATACGACAACCTTAAAAATCTTAGTAAGAAAATATGCATTTGGCACCTTTACCAATGAGTTAATGAGAGATCGAATAGTTTGTGGGGTCCACAGTGATCTTGTCCACAAACAGCTGCTGCAAGACAAAGATTGAATACTATAAAAAGTCATTAGAATCTGCATGCTAAATGAACAGCCTGAAAAAAGTAGGAAAGTCTTCAGACGGGAAGCAGGCGTTTTGTGTTACAGAGCAAGCCATGCCCCAACTGTAATGACAATTACCCTCAGAACAGAACAGCATGTTTAACATATGGCAAATGCTGCAATAAATGTAGCAAGTGAAATCATTTTGCAAAATGTCGCAGATTGAAACCCCAGCAGCCTTCCTATGCCATCAGCCACAGTGAAGCAGGTCAGTCCTCCAATGTTTGGAGCAAGTGAATGAATTGGAGCTCAGCTAGACCAACCAACCCAATGAGCCTCCAACAACACTCTACTGTGAGAGTGTCGACGCCATCATAGAAAAGGGTGAAATCTTCACCACCCTGAACAGGATTTGCTGCAACGCAAGACTGAAGGTAAAGATTGACACTGGAACAAAGTGTAATGTATTGCTCAGCCAAATGCTATGGGAACCAGACCCATTTGCAGTACCCAGATGGACCTCATGACCTATGGCAGACAATCCATCTGTGCTGAAGGTGTGGCCACTCTACACTGCACGTAAGGCAGCTTCAAATTTCATACAGTTTACCAGGATGTAAGGCCACTGGTAGGTCTTTGGGACAGCATCACACTGGGCCTCATCCAACTTGGCCCAGAGGTGCATGCTGTGCAACATCAGGCCCCATAAATGATGGATTACAAAGTCCTCTTCAACTGCAAAGTTATTGGTAAGCTATCGGCTGTATACCACATGAGACTAGATGACTTGGTACCACCAACAGTCTGTGCTCTGAGAAGAGCACCAATAGCCATGAAGCAGAAAGTAGTTCATGAACTGCATCAGATGACAAAGCCAGGTGTCATAATTGGATTTCAGCAATGGTCACCGCAGTAAAGAAAGATAGCATGGATAGGATTTGTGTTGACCCAGTGCACATGAACTGCTCAGACCTTATGACTCTATGAAGACAATGTTACAGTTGACAGTAGCCATACCAAATGCTAAGGTTTTCAGCATCCTGGATGTAAAATGTGGGTTCTGGTAGATCCTATTAAATGAAGAATCCTGAACACTTTCCACATACATGCCTCTGGTAGGCAAATATTGTTTTCTTCATATGCCCTATGGGATCTCCACTCACAGCAAGGTCATCCAATCGTGCAAAATAATGGTTGATGACATCCTGGTTTGGGGCCATACTGTGCACAAAAATGATGCGTGTCTTTATCTCGTCCTCAAAAGAATCAGAACCACACAGCTGAAGCTTAACCCTGATAAATGCAGATTTAGGGTCAACCAGGTTCCCTTTGCCTACCAGAGGCATGTATGTGGAATTTATGGGTCATTTACTCACAACCGATGGCATGAAGACAAATCCAGACAGGACAACAGCTATACGAAGACAGCCATCCCTGTGGTCAAGCACACTTCACAGTGCTTCCTTGGCATGATGAATTATCTTTTTAAGTTAATTCATTACTATAGTGAGATCACTGGACCTCTTTGTCAATTCCTCCACTGAGATGCTGAATGGCGTTGGCAGAAGCACCACACAGCGATCTTCAACAGACTCAAACAGGTACTCTCAGCCCCACCAGTGCTACAATGCTTTGACATTCGAACAGCCATACTCATATCAGCAGATGCCTCCCAGCATCTTGGTGCAGTCTGTTTCCAGAATGGCAGACCAACAGCCTTTGTTTCAAAAGACCAACAGCCTTTGTTTCAAAAGCCTCACTGACACTGAGACTCATTATGCACAGATCGAAAAGATACTTCTTGCTCTTGTCGTCACCTATCTGAAATTTCAGGACTTCATATATGGTTGCCTTGTAAGTGATGAAATTGATCGCTCATACATAAAAAAAGCCTCTTCACACTGCGTCCGCACAGTTGCAGCACATGATGCTAAAGCTGCAATGCTCCAATCTCAGCATCATTTACAAACATGGCGAGCAGCTGTACTTGGCTGATGCCCTTTACAGAGCCTTCTTACTCACTATTGACCCGGCAGATCATGAGGAAGACATAGACTTCATGGCAATTGAGGTGCTGTCCTCTCGTAGAATCCAGGAACTCATAGATGCCTTACAGACGGACATCACATGTAGACAACTGCACAACATCATCCTGAGGGGGTGGCCAGAATCCTCAAGGGAGCTTCCCCATGAGCTCCACACATACTTTGCCATCAGAGATGAACTAACTGTACAGGATGGATTGATACTGCGTGGCCAGCGATTCATCATCCCTACTTCTCTTCAGAGATACTACACACAACAACTTCACCAAGGGTACCCTGGGTTGGAAGTAACTAGATACAAGGAATCACTGTCATGTCCCTTTATGTAAATAGACATGGAAAGGGAAGTCTCCAAACATACACCATGAAGTGCACTCAAGCTGCATCAAACAAAAGAATTGCTGCACCTACATGATGTCCCAGGCTTCCCATGGTCATCACAGCAGCCAATATTTAATCATAGAATTTACAGTGCAGAAGGAGGGCATTTGGCCCATCGAGTTACACCAGCCCTTGAAAGAGCACTCTACGTAAGCCCACACCTCCACCCTATCCCCATAACCCAGTAACCCCCAATCTTTGGGCACGAAGGGGCAATTTAGTGGGCCCAATCCAACTAACCTGCACATCTTTGGACTGTGGGAGAAACCGGAGCACCCGGAGGAAACCCGAGGCCGGAATTGAAGTCAGGTCCCTGGAGCTGTGAGGCAGCAGTGCCAACCACAGTGCCACCGTATCTTCAAATGGAATGGTAAACAACATTTGGTCTTAGTCGATTCGTATTCCAAATGGTTTGAACTCAACTTCCTGCCAAATATGATGAATAACAGAGTCATCATCAAGCTCAAGAGATACTTTGCCACACATGGCATCCTGCAAAGACTGATATCAGACAACACTCACCAGTTTGTGAATCCACTGTATTCAGAAACTTTTTAAGAATAATAGTAATCTTAATTGTCACAAGTAGGCTTACATTAACACTGCAATGAAGTTACTGTGAAACGCCCCTAGTCACCACATTCCGGTGCCTGTTCGGGTACACAGAGGGAGAAATCAGAATGTCCAAATTACCTGACAGCACGTCTTTCGGGACTAGTGGGAGGAAACCAGAGGAAACCCACGCAGACGAGGGAAGAACGTGCAGACTGCACAGATGGTGACCCAGCCGGTATTCAGACCTGGGTCCCTGGTGCTGTGAAGCCACAGTGCTAACCAATGTGCTACCGTGCTGCCATTTTCACAGACATAGGACTTTGAGCATATCACGAGCAGCCCTTTCTATATAAGGGTATAGTTCTTAGTCGCCAGTCTTTGGGAACCCAACACTTCTATAATTTCCTCCATAAACCTCTATGTTGCTGTACCTCCCTTTCCACCTTTAATACGCTCCTTTAAACCTAAAACTTTGACCTAGCTTTTGGTCATTTGCCGCAATATCCATTTATATGTTTCTTTTTTTGTTGTTTCTTTGACTATCAATATGCGCTGGTACATTTTAAACCCTTTTTTTACAGAATTTTAACTGTGGCCGGGGCTTATAATTCTTTCGGCAATATGTTTAAATGGATGGCTGTCATAATAGATGCCAGCACATGGGTCCATTTTATCAGCTGGTCCTTTCCAGAGTCTTCTGGCTATAGCAATTTGTTTCTTTGCATTTCAAAAGAAGTTTATGGAACAGTTGGATGATGTGGAGAAGTGCCTTGAACCTAGCCTGTGCTACTTAGAAGCATGGGTGATTAGCCTGGCATGAAGTGCTGTTGGTGAGCCTGCAGCACCAATTAGAATTGCACTAAGGACTGCAATGACCCATTGGCATACTGTCCATCAGGGACAGAAGAAATTCCTGAAATCCACTTTCCACTTTCTGGCAGATAAGGGCTGGACCTCCACTTTTTGGGAGCCGGTCCTTTAACTGAAATGAATCTTTAAAAAAAAATTGACACAAATCAAAAACGTTACAGTTGGATTAGAGGTGACAGTTTTCACACTGAATAAATGGATTCACCGACAGGTACCTGCGTGATAAACTGATGCTTTTCACACTGCATAAATAGATCGACTGACATAAACAAGTGTGACAAACTGGCATTTTTCACATTGGGGTTGAGGTTTTTCAGGCATCTCACAGACCTGCTGCCTCAGACCCTGAGGCAAATAGTAAAACTGGGCAAGTCTGTCATTTCCCTGTAGGCTTTACTGGTCTTTTGCCAAAGTTATGGTGGAAGATGGTGTAACCTACAGTGACTCCCAAACACACTGTGCTTTGATAAATTGAATTTCTGCAGGTCTAGTTCTGCCACAGTGACATTTCTTGTAATATCTTAGTATCAATAAAACTGCCAATGTGACCAACCAACTGTAACATGTTAGGGTCAGGCTACAAATGGTGGGTAATAGTTATGTCACCTAGATTCAAGGCCCACTTTTGCTTTTAGATACCTCCATGCCTGACTTCATGCATGATTTCTGAGCTATGATCAAACAGAAGATTATAAGAACTTTTACTCACATAAAGTGCTAATTAGATCCAACACAGCCATCTCATTTTTGATGAAGCTCCATTCCTTTTTACTACATCTATAAATCCATTCACTCTGCGAAAATTCATTTTTTTCCCCTTTATCCTTTGTCACATTTACTGTGCCCACTTCAAAGGCATTCTCAGTTAACTTATTGAACAACCTTTCTTTTACTTCCATAGAATCCTTACAGGGAAGAAGGGGGCCATTCGGGCTTTCGAGTCTACACTGACCCTCTGAACGAGCACTCTACCTAGTCACACTCCCGCGCCCAATCTCTGTAACCCACCTAACCTACACATTATTGGACACTAAGGAACAATTTAGCATGGCCAATCCACCTACTCTGCACATCTTTGGACTGTGGGAGGAAATCAGAGCACCAGGAGGAAACCCACGTATTGTTCCCATGCACCCTCTGCCCTTGTTCTTAGAAGCTTAGAGTTTGGAAGCTGCTCTTCCTGAAGATTTGGTGGGTTGCTGTGGTATATTTTATAGGTGATATACACTGCAGTCTCAGTGCACCAGTGATAGAGGGAGTGAATGATTAAGGTGGTGGATTGGTTGACAATTAATAGCTGTTTGGTCATGGATCAACCACAAGACTAGAAAACATCAACTAGATATTTAATAACCCCCACCTCTCATATAAACCCTCTTTCCCTTTCAGACTAATATCCCGCCTTATTTCTAGTTTTCTCTGTTTTTACATATATCTGAATCTTTTTGACATATAAGGATTAATTTGCTCGAATCAACTTTGTGAATTCTGCATAAATGCTTGTTGTCCAATTTAGATCCCTGTTACTGCTGCTTAACACCAATATTCTTCATAATATTGAACATTACAGTGAGGTCACCTTGAAGTTCTCTGTAGGAACAATATTAATAGCCTTTTCTTTTTGAGAACATGGAAAAAAATTAAGAACAATGAAACGGATTGAACTGTGGACAGTAATCCCCCACCTCCTTTAAATAACACTAATATTTGATCAGTGGGAAAATAACTTAATGAATGTCAGGTATACTATTAACTTATGGGACAATTAGTTACATTAAGGTTGCATGGGGAAGGTCGCTCGGAAGCACATTGAATAATGGTCCACTCCCACCTTGCTGCAAGATTTGCTGGTTTTCCGCCATCTCTGTAGAGGCTGATTCAGGAACCTTTAGCCTGTTCTGCAATTAATTATCCCCCTGAGGAGTTACTATTGCATTAAACTCATTAAAAAATAATTTTCTGCACTGATTATCAGTATCTACTCCCTCGGAGTGAGTTCACACAGTAAGATTGATAAAGACTACATACATCGTGCCCTCTGCACAAAGACTTTGTCAAACCTAACATTAAAATATGTTCCTCATTTTCTGTCATGACAGAAGGATGAGTATTAAAGATATAAACCACAAGGTGAGCACATGTAGGCTCGTGAAAATTCTTCACCTTCCTCATCGTCATCTGAGGCACAACCAAAGTTATTAATTGCAAAATTATGCAGCATGCAGCAGAATGCAATAGTTCAGGACCCCTTGGTTAGATTGTATTAGATTGTATTTCTATCCGTCAAAGCACACAAGGCTGCCTTGGAGTCCTTGTGAGCTGCTCAATTACCATCCTATGAACTTCATTGATGTTCAGGAGGGGTAGCAGGGAAATGGATTTGTGACCGGCCACTGGTGCCCTCTCTGATCATCTATCCAGACAATTGCTTTTCAGCAGTCTCACCATTAAAATGCTTCACCCAAGTTCTCCAGCACTTTGTGAGCCTGCCTGTGAGTTTCCAAAGTCCATTTTAAAACAGACGAATGATGGCAACTCTCTCAACAGTGGGAATGACGCACACATTATGAAGTGGTTGTAATCAAACCTTTTTCTGATTGGAAAGGCTGGTTGTGTTCTAAAAAGGAACATGTACCTTGATATGGATGCAGTTAATTGCATGTGACACCTGGGATAAAATAGCCTCTCCGTAACATTTGACGGCCTTCTTGTGCTGATGGGTAGTTCAGTAGGAATGGTTAGGAACTTGACAAGGCACTGTGTTGCTGCATGTGTTCTGTTTGAGAAATAGTCAACCTATTTAACAGGAGACTGAGGAAACAGCGGAAGGAGGAAGGGGCAAAGTAAATTTGAGCTCCAATAATGTACTTCACAGAGAGATTAATCTCAACGAGATATCATCTGAGGTCAAATTTATTAAATATCCTAATGCATTTATCAAAGTGAGGAAAGACACTGTTGAGGAATGGACAATTTAACATCGAGTGAATTATCGGTGCAGTGCAGCTTCATCGGCTTTTTCTTAACAATGTGCTTCCACAGCCCAAGCAGGAATGTATGGTATTTCAGTTCCTCCACGGCACCCGACATTTCGTTCAGATTGACTGACTGGCGGCAAATTACAAGCAGTGTTGTGTAGTGGCTTCATGTTCACTGCGCAACGCGGTTACATATAATTGCACCTTCATTTCACTGTGAACTTGTACAACATTGAGACACTCCAGGACCCATTCGACTGAGTTTAAATCTGGGTCCCATCACTGAAAACATTTAAAAAAAAATCATGAATCATTACTCAAAATGTTTGCACATTTATAATTGAGAGGAGATTTTCATTCAACAGAGAAGAATTGTCGGTCTTCTTTAATGTATGAATTAGGTCATTGGCAGGCTAAGCTGTCCCACTGATTTGACACAATCTGATCTAATTGATGCTGATGAGATCAATTTCATGTTGCTTTGTTGGTACTTCTCTATTGTCTGATTTTATCATTCTCACATGAATGGACAGCAAAGCAGTTGTACTAAGAGTCTGTTTACTTAAACCTGACAACGGTGGGAGAGGAAGCATCTACAATATAAGATATATGATGAATCATAAATATATTGGGGCAAATTTCCTCACATTTTTCAGTGCATTACTACGGTATAAATGGTGCAGAATTTATTTTAAGCAGCTAAATTGGACAGAGGCAATTTGCAGCATTAAAATGCTTCTCCTGGGCTCTCTGGCATCTTGTGAACCTTTCTGCGAGTCTCCATTGGTTTTATTATCAGATATCGAAATGAGGGTTATTACTGCGGTAGCTCCAAACCTTCTAGAGTTATACTTCCAATGCGCTCTCGTTAACTTAGGCTGAGATTCTGAATACCTTGAGGTCAGTGTGACATTATCATAAGTGTAAGAACTGCAAGGGTTAATGAAATGTCTAAATCAACCACTAGGGGAGCTATAAGTACAAGTATATAAGACATTGATGCTAAGCCTTGTGGGAGGAGAGAAGTGAAGGAGATAGCTAGAGTACAGACTGAAGGAAACATAGTGTGAGTGAGAGCAGATCATAGTTAATATAATAGTGTAGATATTAGTAATAGATGAGTGTAGCTTATATGTTAATTATCAACTGTGTATTATATAGGAGTAAGTGTTGAATCCAATTTGGTAGTGTTAATAAATTTATAGCTTTGTTCAATTTAAAGCTATTTGTGGTCTTTGTGAACACTATGCCAGACATCTGAATTTAGCAACACAGTCAGTTGTACTGTTATTATGGCAAGCAGTTGTAGGAGGAGCACTTTAAATACCCGCCCTCTTAAAGCAAGAATCACATTGCTAACTCTTCATATGACATTCTGAATAAAGGTGTCTTACCATTCCCAGTACCAGAGGCTGGATTTTCAAATGGCTGCAGGTCTTGGACCTGGTGTGGGCAAGATTTCCAAATTGTAATCCTGGTCGACGTCCCGGGATCCCAAGACAGGTTGAGATTTTCAAAGCGTTGGTGGGGTAAGGGGACAGAAACCCATTAAGCCCCCTTTAAGGGCAAAAAATAAAAAATAATTAAAAAATGCTGGAAATACTCAGAAGGTCTGAGTATTTGTGAAGAAGAAACATGTTTCAGATTTGTGACCATTCATCAGAAAGCTCCTTTTACATCTTGCTAAGGGATGAGTGGGGTCAGGAATGAAATTTGTACTGTTTATTTCAGTGAACCCAAACAGTCTGGTGAACTTTAGAACACTGTTGTTGGGTGTGTTGCAGGGCTAAGGAAAAGTTCCTCTTGTGACAGAGAATGTTATCAGACTCATGGGTTATCTATGCTCATCATTCAAGTGTTCATAACTGAGCAAAACTTAAAGTGAATCTTTCCACTTATTGCAGCAATTTCATGTACAGTAGCCTCTCCTCCTTCAGTGTTACACCCGGATGTTCACACATACTTTTATTCCTGCTATTCTAGTGCTTCAACAGGCATGAATTAATGGATGGGACTGCGAGAGATGATTATTTGGTACTGGGACAAGCTATTTCCCGTGCTCTCAGCTTCGGCCTTCTCAGCAGCCTGGAGTTATTTCCTACATTTCTTTTGTTTAATACTCTGAAGGAATCATTCAGATAATCAGCGTGTGCCCCTGTCCTGAGAAATGGCAATTTAATGCAGATCCACCCCAACCACAGTCACTGTGCTGTATCCTGCAATTGCAAATATTGTCCACTGTCCAGTGAAATAGCTGATCTATGGCAGCTGTCAAATTTTGAAAGTCCTGAGAGTCTGCAACTTGTATCTCAGCCCTAAGTTGCTGAAAGTCAGTTTGCAAAGTTCTGACTAAACTGTCCCTCTCAGTTACTCAGGACAGGACTTTCCTGTCCCACAGACTGCCCAAAGTCACGGGACCCTTGGCTGGTCCGTCAAATTATCCGGTCCCGCCTACTTTGGTCGGTACTTCTGTGGAGGTGAAGCTATCCTCTGGACCCCAGCTGCTTCTATGTTGAAAGAATGTCACAGACTGCAGTGAAGCCGCCAACTAATAAGCTGGAGCTTGCAAGGAGGATAACATATTCCTGATGCTGCCACAAATAAGGGTTGTAGACACCAGAGTTACACCAATTAGTAATGTATACTTGTTGCAATAGTAATCTTGCTCAGTATGTGAGGAACCACAGGTTCACTCATTTGGTTTTTGTACTTGCCTGAGGAGGTAATCGTGTGAAGCAAACATCTGTGTGATTTGACTGCATGGTTCTAATTCAGAATACCTCCTGGATTTGTAGCCTGTGTACACAGATGATGTTCCTTAAACATCTTTCCTTTCAGAAAGGTACCTGTGTGATACCTAGGTCCCATGACTTGGAAGCCAATGACGTCTTTCTCCGCCCCTTCCACTGGAAAGGTGGCACATTCTCAGCCATTCCCCTTCCCTTTGGCTCCATTGTGCTCTGTCAGTCACCTGGTGTTACATCCTCAATTACACCATCAAATTCCTTCTGGGTGAAAGAGTCTCTTTCTTTACTTCCAGGTACTCTGTATCGCCTACTCCTTATCATTCATCTTTTACAGTAATATTCAGCGTTACGCTTTAAAGTCTTACACCTTCTTCTGTACTCCCTGTAATATAGTACAGTGGTAAATGCTCAGGTTTCAATCTCTGTCACATATTCTACTCTAATGGCTTTTGAAGTACATTTGAGTGTCAACCTATCAGAGTAAAATGGTCCTGTATTTCTCCATAAGGTAGCTCACAAGGACACGTAAAGTAAAATAGGTTAACAGGATTTGAAGTGCTTTGGTCATTTACTTAAAAGAAAATGACTTTTTCCATAACAGGAGTAATAAAACCTCCATGTTCTTGATAGTTAAATAGCTTCTTCGTTGCATCAGAATTGTGAAATTATTATCATCACAGGTGCACTTTGTTTTTCTTGATCCCATGAATGATGACCTTGCATGTTTTAAAACTGATCACTTCCACCATTTTGATATTGAATTGGAAATAATGATGAAAAAGAGACATTTATCTCAATTTTCAACAAGTGGCACGTATGGACCCGTATGGTACCTTTGTTGATGATTGTGTGGCATTTGCCTAGTTGGTGAAATTCTATTCATAATCTTCTTTGTTTCATCTAAAGGCAAATGCAGCTTTTGTTCATCAATCCGCTTCAAACTTTTATCCTTGTACTCTAGCTGAACCCTCCCTTGTCAACCATCTCATGTTGTCCCATTTCACAGACAAATGCTTTGGCTTCAGGCGAGCATGCTTTTTATTGATGCATCACATCTCACATTGACTCAGCTACCCCATCCCTTTTACTGAGCTATAGTTGTAAGGTCAAGGGGCATGCCTGTACTGGAAGAGATGAGCTTGCATGTGGCATGTTAAGATCTCAATTTGAATTTTTAAAAAAATCAGCCAGTGGCGATGACAATGTAATGTCACTGTCAACACTTTTTTGGTATTTTTCATTTGATTTACTTGAATTTTCCAGTCGACCATGAGCTAATGACTGTGTGATAAACAAACCTAACAAGGCAGAAAGGCTTCAGCCAGCAAAAGTTGTAGCCAACAGAGCTTATGGCCTTGCTTGGAGATATCAAACAGAACAGACATCTCATTAAAAAATGTAATTTAACATGGCATGAAAAAAAAGAGTAAAAGGTAAAGAGAGTAAAATATGAGAATTTAATCAACTTGAAGAGCCTCATGCACCATTGCGTCTATGGTCAGTTTGATTTAGTTTCAATCCTTTCAACAGCATAGACCCAAATTTATGTTCAGAGCAATGCTTCTCTCCAATGGCATCTGTTTACTATTTATACGACAAAATATAAAGTTAGACAGCACAACTTAGAAATGTCTCACAAGAAAAAGACAAAATGATTCTGAGTTTTTATTTGATGTCTTTTTGCACTAAGCTTTACTCTCCAACTCTTCAATTCCCCCAGAAGCCATTTAGTCAGCGTATGTGTCCTATTCCCATGTTCTCAGTTTATGCTATTGCACAGAGGAAAAAGCTGGAAGATGTGCAAATGCAGTTTGAAGCGACTCACACTTTGCTTTCTCCTGCTGCGAGATAGATAAGAATTCTACAGCTACCTGTGGCACCTGAGTTTTGTTTCTCCCAGCTCTCAGCTGCTACTGCTCGAAAACTCTTAAACTCAAACCAAACTTATTTCTCAGCTTTTCAAAATGATCTAAGGGATTTGCTTGCATGTTTCCTGGGTCAGTTAAATTACATTTTATAATGATGGCCAGTGTTATTTACAGCTTATGACATGCTTATATTGTATTTACTTTTGATAATGGGTGGCACAGTGGTTAGCACTGTTGCTTCACGACGCCGGGGCCCCGTATTCAATTCCCGGCTTAGGTCACTGTCTGTGCGGAGTCCGTACGTTCCCCCCGTGTCTGCATGGGTTTCCTCCGGGTTCTCTGGTTTCCTCCCAGAAGTCCCAAAAGACGTGCTGTTAGGTGAATTGGACGTTCTGAATTCTCCCTCAGTGTACCTGAAAAGACGCCGGAATGTGGCGACTCAGGGCTTTTCACAGTAACTTCATTGCAGTGTTAATGTAAGCCTTCTTGTGACATTAATAAAAGATTATGGGCGGGTTCTCTGTCTCGCCAGCCGGCCAATGGGGTTTCCCATTGTGGGCAGCTCCACGCCGTTGGGAAATCCTTGGGCTGCCGGCGCAACGGAGAATCCCGACAGTGGAGAATCCAGCCCAATGAGTTTATGTGTTTAATGGAGAAAATAACCATTTTTCATCGGACAGTGTTTAGCTAATCAAATTGGCCCATTGGTTGCAAAGGAAAACTCATGATAAGCTCACCTAAGTGCACCCCGAATGCTGAGGAAGGATGATCAGTCCATTGTTGATCAGCTTGTAGGTATGTGTGGTGGTGCAGGGGGTGGGTGGGGAGGGCCAGGAGTTGTATGATCTTGGAAATGGAATAATTATGGAGTGGCTTTTACCTAATCCGGCTTATTAGCTTTATGACCAATCACAGAGTGCAGGCATAACAATGATCTGCACCCGTCAATTAAAATATCTGTTTAAAATGACCCTGGCAGGGGTGAGATTGGTTCCAATGCAGGTCTCCAACTGAGGATAGAGCAAGTAAAATGACGGATGCCTAATGCGAGAAGATTGCTGCTCAACTCCAAATGCCCATTGTTTTCCTGGAAGTCATGCTGAGGGCTGTGAGGGCCAAAAGATCAGTTTTGATCCCTATGGATGGAAGGATGAGACCAAACAGGCCTGCATGGAAGGAACTGAAGATGAGAGCAGCAGGAGTGTGGTGCCTTACATCTGGGTACAGTGCCCCAAGGTGTTCAGTGACTTCACCAGGGCAGGAAAGGTGAGTGACATTCTACCTTCAAGTGTGATCCCTCTCACTTTGATATCTCTTGCACAGCACTCCTCAGACAAACATGTGTTGCAGCTCTACTCCTTCATCTTTCTTGACTCATTTCCTTAAGTTCTCATTTGAACATCCACCAAACCTCATCTTCTTGCCATACAGCACCCATCCTTCATAGATGTTGTCCACAAATGTTGTCATTCCGTCCTTTCCAAATTCTCCATTTTTCACCCTCATAATCCTCTGCTGTCTCTCCTTAGAGGAGAAGAGAGCACAGGACTCCACCCTAACCACTGTGGATAAGGAGACAATGAAGATTGGAAGCGTGCATGGCCTTTGGTAATTGAGAGATTGAAGTCTTCCAGGTAACAGGTGACAAAACCAGGTACCACACTGCCACGTGTTATATAATAATCATTCGAGTGGATTTGATTTGATTTTAGATTTAATGTCACGTGTACCGAGGTACAGTGAAAGTACTGTTCTGCGTACAGTCCAGGCAGATAGTTCCATTAACTATTACCAGTAACTGAAATAGGAGCATCTGCGCAATGATAATTTTGAACCATTTAAAAAAACTTTCAGTTCTAAATTGTAGGTCGCACCACATGGAGTAATAGGGAACAGATATTCACGTGGGTGTTTATGACAGGGGTGAGCTGGCAAGGTGGATACAGAACTGGCTAGGCCATAGAAGGCAGAGAGTAGCAATGGAGGGATGCTTTTCTCATTGGAGGGCTGTGACCAGTGGTGTTCCACAGGGATCAGTGCTGGGACCTTTGCTCTTTGTAGTATATATAAATGATTTGGAGGAAAATGTAACTGGTCTGATTAGTAAGTTTGCAGACGACACAAAGGTTGGTGGAATTGCGGATAGCGATGAGGACTGTCGGAAGATACAGCAGGATTTAAATTGTCTGGAGACTTGGGCGGAGAGATGGCAGATGGAGTTTAATCCGGACAAATGTGAGGTAATGCATTTTGGAAGGTCTAATGTAGGTAGGGAATATACAGTGAATGGTAGAACCCTCAAGAGTATTGAAAGTCAAAGAGATCTAGGAGTACAGGTCCACAGGTCATTGAAAGGGGCAACACAGGTGGAGAAGGTAGTCAAGAAGGCATACGGCATGCTTGCCTTCATTGGCCGGGGCATTGAGTATAAGAATTGGCAAGTCATGTTGCAGCTGTATAGAACCTTAGTTAGGCCACACTTGGAGCATAGTGTTCAATTCTGGTCGCCACACTACCAGAAGGATGTGGAGGCTTTAGAGAGGGTGCAGAAGAGATTTACCAGAATGTTGCCTGGTATGGAGGGCATTAGCTATGAGGAGCGGTTGAATAAACTCGGTTTGTTCTCACTGGAACGAAGGAGGTTGAGGGGAGACCTGATAGAGGTATACAAAATTATGAGGGGCATAGACAGAGTGGATAGTCAGAGGCTTTTCCCCAGGGTAGAGGGGTCAATTACTAGGGGGCATAGGTTTAAGGTGAGAGGGGCAAGGTTTAGAGTAGATGTACGAGGCAAGTTTTTTACGCAGAGGGTAGTGGGTGCCTGGAACTCGCTACCGGAGGAGGTGGTGGAAACAGGGACGATAGGGACATTTAAGGGGCATCTTGACAAATACGTGAATAGGATGGGAATAGAGGGATACGGACCCAGGAAGTGTAGAAGATTGTAGTTTAGTCGGGCAGCATGGTCGGCACGGGCTTGGAGGGCCGAAGGGCCTGTTCCTGTGCTGTACATTTCTTTGTTCTTTGTTCTTTGTTGACTATCTCGTTGCCTTCATGTATTTAAAACTGTTCATGATTCATAAGCTTTAAGTCTCCCCATCTCCATTGTTGTTTTCTAAATAGCCACTAGTCATGAGGAGACTATGTGACTGGCGTAATAGACAAACCAAGGATGTGAATGAGATGAAGGGGTTACTGATTTTTGGAATGATTTCTCTTTGGGGGCATAGGGAAGTGGGGTGGCAGCAGTAGTTCAGTGTTGCTGTGTGGTATCACTTCACACACTCGGGTTATTTGATCGGTGCCTGGTTGGTTGCCTTGCAGGCTTCTCTGGCAGCTCGGTGAGCAGCTGAAGGCACCCTGATCCCCTCAGGCTCCTCCTCCTTGCGATTTTTCTTTTGCTCCTCGTCCTCCTCCTCTTCCCCTCCAGGGTGGTCATTACGTACCTCCTCCTACAGTTCCCATTCTTGCTGCAGTGCTGTCTTGTGTAAGACAGAGAAGACCTCTACCATTTTGCATAACTTTTACGGTGCATGCTGATGTTTGGTCCAGGGACTGCCAGGGCATCTGAATTGCATCTTTGGCAATCCAGTGACTTATTCAATAATCAAACCTTTGTTAACGTGGATCTGGTTGTACCTTTCCTCTGCATCAATGGTTGGGCTCCTCACAAGTGTTATCAGTCATATCGTCAGATAGTATCCCTGGTTCCCAAGGAGCCACCCATTCTGTTTGTTTGTCGTGAAAAGGTCTATGGGAGATGTATCTGGTGCAGAATGCAGGCATAATGGCGCCTTACAGGATATCTTTCACAGACATACATCCAAACCTTCTGATGGTCACATACCAGCTCAACAGTGGATTCTGTTTCGACAGGCAAATGCCGCTACGACACCTTGACGACCACATGTGTGCAGTCCGATGGCTCTATGTACATTTGGGAACCCAGTCACTATAACAAATGTGAAGGCACTCTCTTTCTTGTTGGACTCACCACTAACAAATTGGATGTAGGTAGCATCCTTAGCAAACAAGGCAACCGTCACTTGGGAGATACACTTGTGCACAGTGGACTGTGAGATTCTACAGATATTGTTAGAAATCCTCAGAAGGAACTGGAAGCGAAGAAGTTCAGAGCAATGGTAACCTTAACCACCACTGGCAATTGTGCCTCCCTGGTCCACTTGTAAGGAAATCTTGTCACAGGAGGCTGCAGAATTCAGCAATGACCTGCCGTGAAAGTCTAAGTCGCCTAACACCCTGGAAATGCATGTGCTGGCAGTTAAAGTCATAGCGCTGGGCTATATTGCCATTTAATTGCCTTTTGTGACTAGTGGTGACTAGTGGTGTTCCGTAGGGATCAGTGCTGGGACCTTTGCTGTTTGTAGTATGTATAAATGATTTGGAGGAAAATGTAACTGGTCTGATTAGTAAGTTTGCAGACGACACAAAGGTTGGTGGAATTGAGGATAGCGATGAGGACTGTCAGAGGATACAGCAGGATTTAGATTGTTTGGAGACTTGGGCGGAGAGATGGCAGATGGAGTTTAATCTGGACAAATGTGAGGTAATGCATTTTGGAAGGTCTAATGCAGGTAGGGAATATACAGTGAATGGTAGAACCCTCAAGAGTATTGAAAGTCAGAGAGATCTAGGTATACAGGTCCACAGGTCACTGAAAGGGGCAACACAGGTGGAGAAGGTAGCCAAGAAGGCATATGGAATGCTTGCCTTCATTGGCCGGGGCATTGAGTATAAGAATTGGCAAGTCATGTTGCAGCTGTATAGAACCTTAGTTAGGCCACACTTGGAGTATAGTGTTCAATTCTGGTCGCCACACTACCAGAAGGATGTGGAGGCTTTAGAGAGGGTGCAGAAGAGATTTACCAGAATGTTGCCTGTTATGGAGGGCATTAGCTATGAGGAGCGGTTGAATAAACTCAGTTTGTTCTCACTGGAACGACGGAGGTTGAGGGGCGACCTGATAGAGGTCTACAAAATTATGAGGGGCATAGACAGAGTGGATAGTCAGAGGCTTTTCCCCAGGGTAGAGGGGTCAATTACTAGGGGGCATAGGTTTAAGGTGCGAGGGGCAAGGTTTAGAGTAGATGTATGAGGTAAGTTTTTTACACAGAGGGTAGTGAGTGCCTGGAAGGTGGTGGAAGCAGGGACGATAGTGAAATTAAGGGGCATCTTGACAAATACATGAATAGGATGGGAATAGAGGGATACGGACCCAGGAAGTGGAGAAGATTGTAGTTTAGTCGGGCAGCATGGTCGGCACGGGCTTGGAGGGCCGAAGGGCCTGTTCCTGTGCTGTACTTTTCTTTGTTCTTTGTTCTTTGTTAACATGTTGAATATCAGACATGTCATTCTCATGGCAGGAGTGGATGGGGTTGGGGGTGGGCGAGGTTCCTGCAGACCTCCAAACACCCACAAGAGGCGAAAGTGAGCGGGATCAATCTTATTTCTGACACGCTGGCATCGTCTGAAGTTTTAACTTTTTGTCCACACTAGCACCCAGTATAGCATCTCCCCACACCTTGCAGGTTGAAATTCTGCCCAGGGTGCCAGGTGTTTGTAACAAGCAAGAAATAAATGCTTTAAGGAACATTACTGAGAGTAGTGTAGGAGGAGCTTTACTTTGCACTTTTGCTGCACTGGATTCAAGATTGCTGATGCAATGATACACAGATAGATAAGCTCTGATGACATTTGAAGCCAGAAGAATGGACAATCCTGCTGGAAGGTATGCATTTGTGGAGGCTGGGTGAAGATAGAATTGGACCTGCCTGTGTATGACAACCCAGTAAAATAACCTGCCAGTAGTGACATGAAGAATGGTTGATTCGGTGAGTTGATGGAGAATGATGGATGTCTGGAACTGTTTCCCAACTTCAGTTGGTCACTTGAAAGAGAGAAGGGAGTAAAAGAAGAGAATTGCCAGCTGTCATAACCTCCATGAGGACCAAGGGAAAACCATCATTGATTTCCCCTTGGGACAGGTGGAGTACGAGCTTCCCAGATTGGGAGCGGAGGGCACCCGCTCGGGGCTCGTTATGAACTAAGATAAAAGCCGCCCAAAGCAGGGTCTGCTGTGGTTAGTTCTCCCAGCAAGGACTGTACTGGGAGTGATAGGCTGCCTTGAGCAGAACTTTGTAAATGGTTAAATAAAGCTATGTTCATTTACCGCGAGCTTCCTCTGAGTTACTAAACCAGCAAATTCAAAAGAAGACTGGCATGGTTTTTGGTCAATGTGATATTGTTGCAATGTCTTTGGTTTGCTGCAGTTCAAGACACATTATAAACTGGCAATGGTGGTGGAAAGTTACAATCTGGTACCTGTAGATCACTGTCTCAATTTAGACATGCTTCACAATTTTAGAATGCACGCATTGTGGTCACGATTTCTCCAAAGGTTGGGAAGGAAAGTTTCATGTAAATGTAAGTTAATGAACAAATTGGCAGCAGAGTGGTAATGTTACTGGACGAGGAGTCCATAAGCCGGGGCTAATGCTCCAAATCCCTCTATGGCAGCCTGGGGATTTAAATTTAATTTTAAAAATCTGAAATAAAAAGCTAGTCTCACTAATGGTGACCGTGGACCTACTAGGTAGTCATAGAAACCCATCTTATTTACTTAAGTCCTTCCTTTAGGAAAGGAACTCTGCCGTTCTGAGCTACATGTGACTCCAGACTGACAGCAATGTGGTTGACTCTTAAACACCCTCTGAAGTGGCCTACAAAATAAATAGTTGTACCATCGACCAAGGCACCAGATACTACAAAGGCACAAGCTAACCAATCGACTCTACAAGGTCCTCCTTGCTGAAATCTGGAGACTCATGAAAGAATGTGGAGATGGCGTGCCACAGACTAATAGCACAATGCAGCAAGTAGCTCACCTCCTACCTCCACATAGGCTGTCAATCATCTCAACGGCAAAAGTGAGGAATATAATGGAATAAGGCAGTGTGGTGGTGCAGTGGTTAGCACTGCTGTCTCACAGTGTTGAGGACCCAGGTTCGATCCGGGCCCCAGGTCACTGTCGTGTGGAGTTTGCACATTCTCCCTGTTGTCATGGGAATGTCACGATAAGAAATGTTTGTCTTCTGAAGTGGCTGCAGTGATGTCAGTGTGTGGGCGGAGCTGGGCTCTGGCTCTGCTTTTTACTTACGTTTTGAACTGGTAGCTGTTTTTGTCTCTGAGTTTTAGTTTCGTTTTTAGTTGGAGAGCTGCATTCAAACCAAGGAAGTGTATTTTGGTCTCTCTCTGCATGCTAAAGAATGTCTCCAGATCACTTGATGATTTCAAAGTAATACTGGTTTCTGTAAGGAATGCAAATCTACTGTCTTTTTAAAAAGGGTCTTTGACTTATGGATGTTGTTAGGAAAGTTACTAAGGGTTACCTCTATAATATTGTATCTTTGGGGGGAGTATCAGTGTTGGTAGTTGATAAGATGTTTACTGTATGTTTATAAAATGTTAACTGGATTCATACAATAAACATTGTTGTTGTTTAAAAATACTTTAGATCTCTGTTGCATCACACCTGTAAAGTGGGTCCTTGTGCTCCCCATAACTAAAATCTATTAAAGGTTGTGGGTCAGGTGAACTCCACGATATACTTTGGTGTTCTCTAAACCTTAGCCCAAAATGCTGTGTCTGTGAGGGTCTCACCTCCACAACCCAAAGATGTGCAGAGTAGGTGGATTGGCCACACTAAATTGCCCCTTAATTGGAATTTTTGATGTAATACTCTCCATTTACCTCGTTAAATGCAGGAACAATAACTCTTAAGAAGCTCAACACTATCCAGGACAACCCACTTTATTGCCACCCCATCCTTCTCACTAAACATTCACACCCTCCCCCACCTATGCTCAGTGACAGTGATGTGTATGTCTACAGGATGCATGGCAGTAACTTGCCAAAGGTCCTTTGACAGCACCTTCCAAACCTACAGCCTCTACCACCTAGAAGAACAAGGGCAACAGGCATATGAAAACACCACAAAATGCAAGTTCCCCTCCAAGTCCCAAACCATTCTGACTTGGAAATATATCACCGTGCCTTCATCATTGTTGGGTCATAACCTTGGAACTCCCTCTCTAACAGCACTGTGGATGTACCGACACCACATGGACTGCAGAGGTTCAAGAAGGGTCCTCACCACAACCTTCTCAAGGGCAATTAAAGGTGGGAAATAAATGCTGGAGTTGCAAGCAATTCCCACTTCCCCAGAACAATTATTAAAAAAGAAAATCCATGCAAGGATGATGGGGAAGATGTTGATAGGCAAACCACCAACTACCAGAATCTCAGTATAGAATGCATGGCACACAGTTATACAAAGCCTGAAATAAAATTCCTTGTTAAGTGGAGACACTTTTTGAAGTCATTTTTCCTCTGAAGCTTGTTGTCGCAAGACAACGGAGAAATATTTGCTTTCATACAGTGATTTACCACATCATTTCACACAAACTTACAATTATTTTTGAAATGCAGTAACCATCAGTAAAAGAGACAAAACATTCCATTCCAGAAATGCCCCCGCCCAACAAATAACATTGACCACATAATCTGTTTCAGATGATGTCAGTTGAGGAAGAAATGTTGGCCAGGACACTAACGATTTGCTTTTTTAAAAATAAAGTTTTTTATTGGGTTTTTGAACAAAGTATATGGATGGATGGATTTGTTTATTGTCACGTGTACCGAGGTACAGTGAAAAGTATTTTTCTGCGAGCAGCTCAACAGATCATTAAGTACATGAGAAGAAAAGGGAATAAATGAAAACACATAATAGGGCAACACAACATATACAATGTAACTACAAAAGCACTGGCATCGGATGAAGCATACAGGGTGTAGTGTTAATGAAATCAGTCCATAAGAGGGTCATTTAGGAGTCTGGTGACAGTGGGGAAGAAGCTGTTTTTGAGTCTGTTCGTGCGTGTTATCAGACTTCTGTATCTCCTGCCCGATGGAAGAAGTTGGAAGAGTGAGTAAGCCGGGTGGGAGGGATCTTTGATTATACTGCCCGCTTTCCCCAGGCAGCGGGAGGTGTAGATGGAGTCAATGGATGGGAGGCAGGTTCGTGTGATGGACTGGGCGGTGTTCACGACTCTCTGAAGTTTCTTGCGGTCCTGGGCCGAGCAGTTGCCATACCAGGCTGTGATGCAGCCTGATAGGATGCTTTCTATGGTGCATCTGTAAAAGTTGGTAAGAGTTAATGTGGACATGCCGAATTTCCTTTACCGTTATGTACACAGGATAAGAAACATATATATATATATATATATATATATATACACATATATAGAAGAGAAGGACACACCCAAACATACCAAAGAAAAGAAAATAGTAAATAGTAAAAAAAGAATACAATAAAAAATAAAATAGGATAACTGGTAGGGTATTGCACCCCAGCTCAACAGCAGCAACTCTGTACACCTGGCAAAATTATTTACAACACATAAGTAGGCGACTGTTTGCGGGGGGAGGGAGGGAGGGGGAGGGGTGGAGACTGGGGAGGTAAATATATATTTGGGTGCCGGAGAAACAATTACAGTGGGCAATACTCGAATGGGTTTGGTGTTGGTGTTGCCGCTGGCTTCTCCCGGACGGATCTCGCTGCCGTCTCGTGCTCACCTTCGCTTCTGCCGTTCCTCCCGTCTTTTGTCTTTATTCTCCTCGTTCCCTGCTCCTGGAGATGCCATGTTCGTTATTGTATCCCGTGCCTTCCTTCCGGCTCTCATTTCCCTGTCTCCCCCCACCTCCCTGGTTCTCCTCTCGTGTTCCCTGTCTTTTCCCCCTCCCCCCCCCCACTGTGGTTTGCCTTTCTTTCCTCTTAGGTTTGGCTGTCCCCCCCCCCCACCCCCTCCCTCCCGGTCTATCTCTCCCTTTCATGCTTTGGCTACTTTCCCCTGATTCTTGGCTACCTGGCTATTCTTCTCCACGTTCTGTGGAATCCGTCGTCTGACCTTCGAATGGCGAACTTGATTTTCTCCATTTGGAGAGATTCTGAGAGGTCGGACAGCCAGTCTGCAGCTTTGGGTGGTGCTGCTGACCGCCAGCCTAACAGGATTCTACGGCGGACGATCAGGGAGGCAAAGGCAAGGGCGTCCACCCTCCTCCCCAGGAATAGATCTGGCTGGTCCGAAAACCCGAAGACCGCCATTTTCAGCCATGACTCCACCCTCATCCCCACCACTTTGGACATTGCCTCGAACAAGGCTATCCAGTACACCGCAAGCCTGGGGCAAGACCAGAGCATGTGGACGTGGTTGGCCGGTCCTCCTTGGCACCGTTCACATCTATCCTCCATCTCCGGGAAGAACCTACTCATACGGGTTCATGTTACGTGGGCTCTATGTACCGCTTTTAGTTGCGTCAGGCTGAGCCTTGCGCACATGGAGGTGGTGTTGACCCTATGCAGTGCTTCGCTCCAGAGTCCCCACCCTATCTCAATCCCCAGGTCCTCCTCCCATTTCTTTCTTGTCGCGTCCAGTACGGTGTCGGTCCTTTCTATCAGATGGTCATACATGTCGCTACAGTTTTCTTTGTCTAGTATGCTTGCGTCCAGTAGTTCTTCCAGTAGTGTCTGTCATGGCGGTTGTGGGTACACCCTTGTCTCCTTTCGTAGGAAGTTTTTGAGCTGTAGATACCTTAGCTCGTTCCCCTAGCTTGCTAGAATTTCTCTGTCAGTTCGTCCATTGTTGCGATCCTGCTGTCCGTGTATAGGTCCCTGACTGTCAGTGTCCCTCCGTCCTGCCCCCACATTTTGAAGGTGGCATCAGTCAGTGCTGGTGTGAACCTATAGTTGTTGCAGATGGGAGCTTTGTCCGACATTTTGGTCAGGCCAAATTGCTGCCGTAGTTGATTCCAGGATTGGAGGGTGGCTATCGGGCTGCAGGAGTGTTTTTTGGGAGGGGATGGGAGTGCTGCCATGGCGAGGGCCCGAAGGGAGGTCCCCATGCAGGATCCCTCTTCCGCGCGCACCTACTCGGTTTCTGGCTCCTTGATCCATCCCCTTATTCGCTCGGCCGTCGCCGCCCAGTGGTAGAATTGTAGGTTTGGGAGGGCTCGCCCCCCTCCCTGGATTTTATTTTTTGTAGGACCTTCTTTGGGATCCTAGCATTCTTCCCCCCCCCCCATATGAACGCCATGATTAGTTTGTCCAGCGCTTTGAAAAAGGCCTTGGGGATGTACATCGGAATGGATCTAAGTAGGAAGAGGTACCTGGGCAGTACGTTCATTTTGATTGTCTGGACTCTCCCCGCGAGGGAGAGTGGGAGTGTGTTCCATCTTTACAGGCCCTTTTTTACTTCCTCTGTCAGACTGGTGAGGTTCCATTTGTGGATCCCTTTCCAGTCATGGGCTATTTGGATCCCCAGGTAGTGGAATTTGTGTCAGGCTTGTTTAAACGGCAGTCCCGTTAGTGCTGCCCTCCCTACTTGTGGGTGTACTGGGAAGATCTCGCTTTTGCTCATTGATGCGCAATCAATTACTCTCAAGACAAGGTGAGGCAAAACTAATAGGCTTTAATCTGCTAGAACTCTTCCCCAGCAGCTTCGATACAGAAAGTGAAGGCTGCTGGGACAGCATCGGTTCTTATACTCAGCCTCTCAGGGCGGAGCTATGTACATCAGCCAATGGTAGACTCCTGGGTCTAACCAATGGTCATCCACGTCTCAGGTACTGCAATACCTGGTATTACCACACTCATGTTGAGTTTGTAGCCCGAGAAGGCGCCAAACTCTTTCAGGAGCGCGCTGATTCCGTCCATGCTGCTCTGTGGGTCCGAAATGTAGAGGAGCAGGTCATCTGCATAGAGTGAGACTCTGTGCTCTCTGCCTCCGCCTTCGGATCCCCCTCCAGCTTTTTGCTGCTCTGAGCACAATTGCTAGTGGTTCGATCGCTAGAGCAAACAGCAGCGGGGACAGTGGGCATCCTTGTCTGGTGCCCCTGTGCAGCTGGAAGTATCGGGAGTTGGTATTGTTGGTCCGTACGCTCGCCATGGGAGCGTTGTATAGGGGCTTTACCCAGGAGGTGAACCCTGTTCCAAGCCCGAACCGCTCCAGAACCTCTATGAGGTATTTCCATTCGACTCTGTCGAAGGCCCTTTCTGCATCTAGGGAGACAATCACCTCTGGTGTTCTCTCCCCGCAGGGGGTCATTATCACATTCAGCAGGCGCCCGATGTTCGAGGTAAGCTGTCTACCTTTGACAAAGCCCGTCTGGTCCTCTGCGACCACCTCAGGTACACAGTCTTCTAGCCTTTTGGCTGGCATTTTGACCAGTATTTTGGCGTCTGCATTCAGCAGTGAGATGGGTCTGTATGACCCACATTCCGTTGGGTCTTTATCTTTCTTAGGTATCAGCGGTATTGAGGCCTGTGCTAGCGTGGGTGGCAGTGTGCCCCTCGCCAGCGAGTCTGTGGACATCTCGCACAGGTGCGGGACCAGTGCTGTCACAAATTTTTTGTAGAAGTCCACCGGGAACCCGTCTGGTCCCGGTGCCTTCCCCGCCTGCATGGAGCTAATGCTGTCCATGATCTTTCCCAGTGCTGTGGTGCTTCCAAGTCCCATTTTCTGCCCTCCCCCACGACGGGTATGTCCAGTCCATCAAGGAACCGTTTCATCCTGGGCTCTGAGGTGTACAGCCCTTGGTAAAAGGCCTTGAAGTTTTGTTGATCTTTTCTGGTTCTGTTTCTAACATGCCTCTGGTATCCCTGATTTGTGCAATTTCTCTGGTGGCTGTCTGCTTTCTCAGCTGGTGTGCCAAGATGCGGCTGGCTTTGTCTCCGTGTTCGTATAGGGTCCCACGTGCCTGGCGGAGTTGGTGCGCTGCTTTCCTGGTGGAGAGCAGGTCAAATTTCCTTTGTAGCTCTTTCCTCTCCGCCAGGAGCTCTACGGTCGGGGCCTCGGAGTATTTACGGTCTACCTCCAGTATGGAGTCGACCAGCTGCTGCCTAGCCGCCCTTTCCTCTTTGCGCTTTGAAAGCGATGATTTCCCCTCTTAGTATGGCCTTTAGCTCTTCCCAGAACGTCGGGGTGAAACCTCCCCATTCTGGTTGTTCTCTGTGCACTCTGCTATGGCCCGCGATACCCTTTCGTTGAAGGCCTTATCAGCTAGTAGGGCACCGTCCAACCTCCATGTGGGGTGTTGGGCCCTGCCCGTCTCCAGCCTCACGTCCATGTAGTGTGGAGCGAGGTCTGATATCACAATTGCGGAGTATTCCACTTTGTCTATCCCCGGAAGCACCGTTTTCCCCACCACAAAGAAGTCAATTCTGGTGTACATGTTGTGTACTGGGGAGACGAAGGAGAATTCCTTCTCCCCCGGGTGGGCGAACCTCGAGGGGTCCACCGCTCCCATCTGCTCCATAAAGTGACTGAGTTCCCTTGCCATGCTTGAGGTTTTCCCCGTTTTGGGGTTTGATCTGTCTGTCTTTGGATCCTGTACACAGTTGAAGTTCCCCCCCCATGATTAGTCGATCGTCGCTATGTCAGAGATTTCTGCCATGGTCTTCTTGATGAAGCTCATGTCGTCCCAGTTGGGTGCGTACACGTTAACTAGCACTACCGGTGATCCATCCAGGGCCCCGCTGACCATGACGTAGCGTCTCCCCGGGTCCGTAACCGTCTTTGTTGCACTAAACATTGTCCTCTTACCGATCAATATCGCCACCCCCCTGGCCCTTGTTCCACAGCAGGAATGGTAGTTTTGTCCCTCCAAGCCCTTTCTTACCCGCAGTCGGTCCTGCTCTCTCAGGTGTGTCTCTTGGAGGAAGACTATGTCGGCCCTCATATTTCTTAGGTGGGTGAGGACTCTGGATCTCTTCACTGGGCCATTGAGTCCCCTTACGTTCCAGGTGACTATCCTGGTGGGGGGCTTCTGCCCCCTCGCTCCTGTGAGATTAACCATACTTACCTGCTGGACATGCCCCTACCCTCCGGGGTTTCCCTTTGTTAGGGGGCCGTCCAGGATTGCTGCTGTCACTGCTCTCTCCATGCAGTTGGGTCCCTGCGCTCTGGGGTTTCCCATTGTCCCGGGAGCACCGGACATGGCTGCCCACTGTGTGTCCGCCATGCGGGTAGTCCCCTGCACTCTGGGGTCTCCCTTCGCCCAGAGACCGTACTGGGTGGGTGCTTGCAGCGATTCCTTGTTTTGGCCCCTTGGTTGTGGCACTTTGTAGTCCTATTCCTTTTCTAGCCTTGTTTGAAGTCGGACGTGCCTTCTGGAGACAGAGTGTGTTCCGGCTGAACGAGCTGGAGAACCTTGCACGCCTGTGCGCCTAGCAGGGAGCCCTTCGAGGATCCAACTATCTCAAAGGACAGTGTGGCTGTGTATGCATTGTGTGTAACCTCGAGGTGGCAGGATCCCATGGCCGGGATAACATTTCCGCTGTAATCGACCATCTGACAGTGGGGTGGCCGAACCGGTGGTCTGACTTTAAGGCGTAGAAGGCTGCCCATGCTATAAGGTTGGCAGAGGCACCAGTGTCTAAACGGAATGTGACTGGTGATCGGTTGACTGTTAGGGTGGCACACCATTCATCACCCGGATTAACGCTGTTCACTGGCATCGGCTGGTGGGTCCTGCTTGGGGACATCCGGTTCCTGTCAATGACCGCGACGCGGAAGGCTTCCCGGTCGTCGGTATCACCGGACTGTACATCGTCAGGGTATGACTCGGTGTATGGAGGCTGAAAGGCCCGCACGTCCCTGCGAGGCTGTCGGAATTGGGGAGCGTTGGCAGGTTGAGCTGCTCGACAGCAGGCAGCGTAGTGGCCCATCTTGCCACAGTGGAGGCATTGTCGATTCTTTGCTGGACATTACCGCTTTAAATGTGCGGATCCACAGTTGCCGCACGTCATGGCGTTCGTTGCGCCATTGCGCATGCGCAGTTCGGTCCTGCGTAGAGCACACCTGAGCGTCGCGTCCCTCTGCGTCGACGTCTCTTTTGGCGCGTACAAGCGCGGGAGGCCGCGTAAAGCACGCCAAATGGCCGCCCTCATCCGGGCCATGGGCTGGGAGGAACTCAATCGACTGGACCCGCTCGGCCTCGTAGGACCCCTGCCTTGCCGATTCGGCCGCGTAGGACCCTTGCCGTGCCGATTCGGCCACCTGGAATTGGGAGTACCGGCTGGTCGCGTTTTCATGGATGACGCAGGCTTCGATGGCGGTGGCTAAGGTGAGGCTCTTAATTTTGAGGAGCTGCTGGCGTAGGGTGCACGAGGTGACCCCAAAAACTATCTGGTCCCGAATCATGGAATCGGAGGTGGCCTCATAACCACAGGACTGCGCGAGGATATGGAGGTGTGTCAGGAAAGATTGAAAAGGCTCATCCTTACCCTGCAGGCGCTGCTGGAAGAGGTACCTCTCGAAGCTCTCGTTCACCTCGACGCTGAAGTGCTGCTCGAGTTTAAGAAGGACCGTCTTGTACTTCGTCTTGTCCTCACCGTCCGTGAACACCAGGGAGTTGTAGATGTGGATGGCGTGTTGCCCTGCCGTGGAGAGGAGGAGGGCAATTTTTGTTGTGTCCGAAGCATTCTCCCTTTCTGTGGCTTCTAGGAAGAACTGGAAGCGCTGTTTAAACAGCTTCCAGTTGACGCCGAGGTTTCCAGCGATTTGGAGCAGCTGCGGCGGGCTGATGGTGTCCATGGCGCAGGATGGCGGATTCCTGAAGATGTGTAGGTAGGTCTCACAGTTGCTGGGTTCCAATCCTGGTACTATGTCGTGCTGGGTGTTCTGCTATACAGATGAACCAACACGGTTGCAGATGGTACAACTCTGTTTTATTACTATCAGTAACAACATCTGTAAACTTATGACTGTGGTTCGTTCTTTACCCTTTAACCTGTGGACCCAGCCCTTACACTATCTTAGAGAGGCACTCAGCACATGGTGTATGTCTGAGTGGCGTGCTGTGAGCTCTGTGCCCTGAGCTGTCTCCTGCTGGAATGAGCGGGAACTGCGGTGTTCCCCGTTTTATAGTGCGTGTGCTCTTGCTTGTGATTGGCTGTGATGTTGCGTGTGTGTTGATTGGTCCGTTGATCTGTCCATCAGTGTGTATGTGTGTTTGCACCATGATGTTTATCTGAATATCATGACATCCCCCCTTTTTTTTTACAAGAATATGTGCCTATGTGGTAATAAATATAGATGTGTACTGAGTGCAGCTGAATGTGTGTGTGTGCAATATCTACAACATGTACAGGAGGCTAAACTACATACATCTGTAAACTTATTACTGTGGTTCGTTCTTTACCCTTTAACCTGTGGACCCAGCCCTTACACTATCTTAGAGAGGCACTCAGAACATGGAGTATGTCTGAGTGGCTTGCTGTGAGCTCTGTGCCCTGAGCTGTCTCCTGCTGGAATGAGCGGGAACCCCCGTTTTATAGTGCATGTGCTCTTGCTTGTGATTGGCTGTGATGTTGCGTGTGTGTTGATTGGTCCGTTGATCTGTCCATCAGTGTGTATGTGTGTTTGCACCATGATGTTTATCTGAATATCATGACACAGCATACCAAAACGCACGTTGCTCTTGTGAAGAGCTGCTTTCGCTCTATTGAACTCTGCCCGCCTGCTGGCTAGGTCTGCCCAATGTCCTTGTAAATTCTGATGGCGTGTCCTTCCCATTTGCAGGTTCTGTTTTTCCTGGCCCAGCGCAGGATTGTTTCCCTATCTTGGTACCGGTGCATTTTAGCTATAACTGCTCTCGGGTGGTCCCCTGCCTTGGGCCTCGGGCACAGCGACTGGTGCGCTCTGTCCATTTCTGGGGATTGGGAAAGGTTTTCCTCCTCACTAAGTTGCCCAGCATCTCGGCCACGTATGTCGTGGGGTTTCTATCCTCGATCCCCTCTGGTAAGCCCACTATCCTGACATTTTGCCTTCTCGAGCGGTTTTCCTGGTCGTCCACTCTGCCCTTCAGGCTCCCCTGTGTTGTGCCCAGTCTCACCACCTCCCTCTCCAGGGCCGCGAACCGGACGCTCGCGTCAGTCGCTGCTTTCTCCAGCTCCTTAATGGTCGCCTCTTGGGCATCCAGTTTCTCCCCTTGGGCGTCCAATTTCTCCTCTGCTCTGCCCAGGGCGAGCTGCACCTCCGTCAGGGCCTTGGCCATTGCTGCCTGCACTACGGCCTCTTATGTCTGCCCTAGCCTCTGCCTTGTTTACCTGCTGATGTTCCCCCAGCGCATCGGCAAAGGCAGCCTTCCAGTCCCAGCACCCCCCTGGCCCCGGGGGAGAATGCACCTGTCTGCCCAGCTCTTTTTGATGCGGCGATACTTCCGTTCTGCCGCTTCGTGTGCTGATTAGCTCATCTGAACTGGCTCGCCCATTGCCCCATCTGCCTTTGGTGCCCCTTCTTCCTCTGCTTTGGCTCCCTTCTGGCATTTTTTTTTCCCCTTCCCTTTCTTTTTTTTCCCCCCCTTTTTTTTGTTTCTTCCCTTTTTCTTCTCCCCTCCATTTTCTCCATTACTACTTTATTTTTCCTCTTTTATAAAATTCTTCTCAGGTGAACTTGTTTTGGGTGAGAAAAAAAAGTGCAAACAGATTTCTTTCCTCCCCCCCCCGCCCCACTCTCTTTAAGAGTTTTCTTTTCAGAGTTTTGTTTTTGCAGAAGTTCTTTTTTCCTTCCTTTTCCCTCACTCACCCAGGGTCGAGAGAGAGAGAGAGAGAGAGAGGCTTCTGGTCGGGAGTCCCTCTTTGTTCCTGCCTCGTGGTGATCGCCGCCGGTGTGGGGGGTGGGGGTCGGTCGGTCCCCGCTTCGGTCCCTGCTGCTGTCCCCGCTGCTTGGTCCGGGCCGCCGCTCGTCGCACCCTGCGCTCTCTTGCTGGGGGGGGGGGGGGTGGTGTGTCGTTGGTCGCTCCTCCGTTCCTTCCTCCCTGCAGGTTCGGGCCCCGCTTCGGTCTGGGCCGTCGTTTCGATCCCGGCCGCCGCTTGTCCTGCTCTGCGCTCTGCGTGTGGGGGTGGGGGGGGGGGGGGGGGGGTGCCTCCGGATCACTCCGCTCCCAAGGGTCCAGTTCCCCTGCTCCTGATTTCGCTGGTCTTTAATTTTTTTTCCGCGGGGACCCCCTGAAAAAGCCCTGACTTCGTGGACCTGCGGGAGCCTTTTTTCATGCTTTGCTTTTTTTGAGTAACACCATGGGATCTTTACCATTCACCTCAAAAGTAGGTGGAACATTGGATGATTCCTCAACAGGACCACCAATGATGTACTGATAGGATGAATCAAGTAACACATCAAATATTTGTTTTTTCATCACCTTTTCAATTACCAGATATAACACAAAACATCTGAGGTGATATGCAGCAGCAGGATAAAAGCCAAATTCCCAGTGACATTCCTTGGAATGTGCAGCGTCCGTGAGACTCAATGTGCAGCCAAATTTCAGCGTACCTGTAATAGGGGTTTGAACCCCCCCTCCCCCTGGTATTTCTACCGACAAGAGGGGGAAAGATGTCGGTTGTGCTGCAGAAGGTTATTAACTGAAGAAAGGAACCACCTTCCTCACTTTCTTAAAAGCAAAACTTCCTGGAGCAGGGAAATAGCAAATAACATGCACTAATAATAACGTAAATAATTGATATTAACTGGCCTGATGAGACATTCAGTTGGAGCTACTCATCCCTGTCTTAGAATGAGCACTGCAGGAGGCTGAGAGCATCATTGCACATTCAAGTTCACCTCTGTTGATTGAGGGGTGTGTCAACACTAGAGTTTTCTAATCTCCTACCTGAGTTAAAATAAATCCTGACCTAATAATGTGTCCTTTTAAATTCAGTCAGCACTCACCCTATCAGACAATTCTGCACACCGGGATTATTTTTAATCTTCCTCCACTGGTTCCAGTGAACAGCAAGAATGAATGACTCTCCCATGGTTTTCACAGCTCCAATTGACATTATTTCATATCTGCCAGTTCAGCTATGCATGGGCCCCTGTCAGAGTAGGGAGGCCTGTTTTGCTGTTCCAGGGTGGGTGAGTAAACAGTGCTGTCAAATCTGTGTCAGGAGTTAATGGTCTCAACCTCACTCTGGAAATATCACAGTCAAGGTTGATGCTCCGATGGATTTCTCAGGTCAAGTTGCATTGTTGGATGTCCCATCTTTTGGAAGGGATGCACAACAGCTGGGTATTCAGAAGAACATAAAAGATTCCAAGATGCTATTGAAGATGACCAATGACGAGTTGTTCAATAATCCTCCCCCTATCAAAATCTCCCCAACTAACTGATCATTAACAGCTCATTCATGTGGCCATAGTCCCAGATAACCATAGGCTGCTTTCCCCTTTTGAGGATGAGATAACCAGAGGATCACCGCACCTGAAGCGAGGGGACAGGTTGAGAAGGCGGTGCCTTCATGAATAACCTCAGCCAGTACAGGAATTGAAGCCACGCTGTTGGCCTTAGCTCTGCATCACAAACCAGCTGTCCATCCAACTGAGCTGAACAGCTCAGTATCAGTGCATAAAATGACTGACTTGTTAGCCTGAAGAACAACATTACTCTACCTGAAAGGAAAGATTTGGGTAAAAATCAGAATGTTCAGGCTTGACATTATGTGAGCAGCCTGAAACATAGATACATGGCAATTGGTCGTCAGGCCCCATTCGTATACTTGAGATGAGCTGTTGGTGTTCACCCACGCAGCACCACTATTACTGCAATGACCAGTTGTATTTATATTCTGCTCTTAAGGTCAAAAAAAGAGTCCAAATGTTCACAGAAGTATCGGGAAAAGAAAATTGTACCTCAAGCTATAGGAGGAGGTATTAAGAGGAGTGACCAAAAATATGGCTGAAAAGGTGGGCTTTGGGAATTGTCTCAAAGGAAGAGATAGAAAACCAGAGGGATAAAGAAAAAGATTTTGAGGTTGTGGAGTTCAGGTGGTGAAAATTGGCTATTAATGACCAGGTGAAGTGAAATCAGATCTCAGCTCCAGGTCATCGTTGCAAGGATTCCTCAGGTTTTAGTTTCAACCATTCAACTGCAATTTGGCCTTGCCTTCGTCATAAAGTCAGAAGTGGGAATATTTGCTGATTGCACATTGTAATGAAGCAGCCCCTGCCCAAATGCTGCAAGAAATGGGCATTCAGGCATGAGCTGATCAGTGGCAAGTTATATTGGCGCTACAGAATTGCCAGACAACAATCATTTCCAACAAGAAAGCATCTAATCATTTTCCTTTGGCATTCAGTGGCAAAACCAATCACTGAATTCCCCCACCATCAACATCCTACCATGAACCAAAAACCAGACCTACCATATAAATGCTATGGTGTAAGAGCAGGTCAGAGGCTGGGAATTCACGTCCTGACTCCCCAAAGCCTGTTCACCATCTACAAGGTACAAATCAGGAGTGTGGTGCAGTACTCTCCACTTGTCTGGATGAGGGCAGCTCCAACAACACTCAAGAATCTGAACAGAATTCAGAAAATAGAATTCCATTTGATTGGCACCCCACCCATAATCTTAAACACTCACTCCCTCCACCACCAAGCACAGTGCATGCAGTGTGTACCAAACACAATGTACAGTGCAGCAACTTATCAAACCTTCTTTGATAGCACCTTCCAAAGCTGCAACCTCCGCAACTTAGAAAGACACGGGCAGCAAATAGATGGGAACAGCACCAATTTCAAGTTTCCCTCCAAATCACAAACCATTCAGTTAGAGGCACACAATCAGTGGGAGAATATGAGAACATAAGAACATAAGAACTAGGAGCAGGAGTAGGATATCTGGCCCTTCGAGCCTGCTCCGCCATTCAATGAGATCGTGGCTGATCTTTTGTGGACTCAACTCCACTTTCCGGCCCGATCACCATAACCCTTAATCCCTTTATTCTTCAAAAAACTATCTATCATTATCTTAAAAACATTTAATGAAGGAGCCTCAACTGCTTCACTGGGCAAGGAATTCCATAGATTCACAACCCATTGGGTGAAGAAGTTCCTCCTAAGCCCAGTTCTAAATCTACTTCCCCTTACTTTGAGGCTATGCCCCCTAGTTCTGCTTTCACCCGCCAATGGAAACAACCTACCCGCATCTATCCTATCTATTCCCTTCATAATCTTATATGTTTCTATAAGATTCCCCTGCATCCTTCTAAATTCAAAGAAGTACTGTCCCAGTTTACTCAACCTCTCCTCGTAATCCAACCCCTTCAGCTCTGGGACTAACCTAGTGAATCTCCTCTGCACACCCTCCAGCGCCAGTACATCCTTTCTCAGGTAAGGAGACCAAAACTGAACACAATACTCCAGGTGTGGCCTCACTAACACCTTATACAATTGCAGCATAACCTCCGTAGTCTTAAACTCCATCTCTCTAGCAATGAAGGACAAAACTCCATTTGCCTTCTTAATCACCTGTTGCACCTGTAAGCCAACTTTCTGCGATTCATGCACTAGCACACCCAGGTCTCTCTGCACAGCAGCATGTTTTAGTATTTTATCATTTAAATAATACTCCCTTTTGCTGTTATTCCTACCAAAATGGATAACCTCACATTTGTCAACATTGTATTCCATCTGCCAGATCCTAGCCCATTCACTTAACCTATCCAAATCCCTCTGCAGACTTCCAGTATCCTCTGCACTTTTTGCTTTACCACTCATCTTAGTGTCGTCTGCAAACTTGGACACATTGCACTTGGTCCCCAACTCCAAATCATCTATGTAAATTCTGAACAATTGTGGGCCCAACACTGATCCCTGAAGGATACCACTAGCTGCTGATTGCCAACCAGAGAAACACCCATTAATCCCCACTCTTTGCTTTCTATTAATTAACCAATCCTCTATCTATGCTACTACTTTACCCTTAATGCCATGCATCTTTATCGTATGCAGCAACCTTTTGTGTGGCACCTTGTCAAAAGCTTTCTGGAAATCCAGATATACCACATCCATTGGCACCCCGTTATCTACCGCACTGGTAATGTCCTCAAAAAATTACACTACATTAGTTAGACCTGCCCTAAGACCATAAGACCATAAGACATAGGAGCGGAAGTAAGGCCATTCGGCCCATCGAGTCCACTCCACCATTCAATCATGGCTGATTTCAACTCCATTTACCCGCTCTTTCTCCATAGCCCTTAATCCCTCGAGAAATCAAGAATTTCTCAACTTCTGCCTTAAAGACACTCAACGTCCCGGCCTCCATCGCCCTCTGTGGCAATGAATTCCACAGACCCACCACTCTCTGGCTAAAGAAATTTCTCCTCATCTCTGTTCTAAAGTGACTCCCTTTTATTCTAAGTCTGTGCCCCCGGGTCCTAGTCTCCCCTGCTAATGGAAACAACTTCCCTACATCCACCCTATCTAAGCCATTCATTATCTTGTAAGTTTCTATTAGATCTCCCTTTATGAACCCATGCTGCATCTGCCCAATGGGACAAGTTCATCCAGATGCCTCGCTATTTCTTCCTTGATGATAGATTCCAGCATCTTCTCCACTACCGAAATTAACTAACTGGCCTATAATTACCCGCTTTCTGCCATCCTCCTTTTTTAAACAGTGGTGTCACGTTTACTAATCTCCAATCCGCCGGGACCACCCCAGAGTCTAGTGAATTTTGGTAAATTATCACTAGTGCATTTGCAATTTCCCTAGCCATCTCTTTTAGCACTCTGTAATGCATTCCATCAGGGCCAGGAGACTTGTCTACCTTTAGCCCCATTAGCTTGCCCATCACTACCTCCTTACTGATAATAATCATCTCAAGATCCTCACCTGTCATAGCCTCATTTCCATCAGTCACTGGCATGTTATTTGTGTCTTCCACTGTGAAGACCGACCCAAAATCCTGTTAGTTCCTCAGCCATTTCCTCATCTCCCATTATTAAATCTCCCTTCTCATCCTCTAAAGGACCAATATTTACCTTAGCCACTCTTTTTTGTTTTATATATTTGTAGAAACTTTTACTATCTGTTTTTACATTCTGAGCAAGTTTAATCTCATAATCTATCTTATTCTTCTTTATAGCTTTTTTAGTAGCTTTCTGTTGCCCCCTAAAGATTTCCCAGTCCTCTAGTCTCCCACTAATCTTTGCCACTTTGTATGCTTTTCCCTTCAATTTGATACTTTCCCTTATTTCCTTAGATATCCACAGTCGATCTTCCTTCTTTCTACCATCCTTCCTTTTTGTTGGTATAAATCTTTGCTGAGCACTGTGAAAAATCGCTTGGAAGGTTCTCCACTGTTCCTCAACTGTTTCACCATAAAGTCTTTGCTCCCAGGCTACTTTAGCTAGTTCTTCTCTCATCACATTGTAACGTCCTTTGTTTAAGCACAAAACAATAGTGTTTGATTTTGCCTTCTCACCCTCCATCTGTATTTTAAATTCCACCATATTGTGATCGCTCCTTCCGAGAGGATCCCTAACTATGAGATCATTAATCAATCCTGTCTCATTACACAGGACCAGATCTAGGACCGCTTGTTCCCTCGTAGGTTCCATTACATACTGTTCTAGGAAACTAACGCGGATACATTCTATAAACTCCTCCTCAAGGCTGCCTTGACTGACCTGGTTAAACCAATTGACACGTAGATTAAAATCCCCCATGGTATCGGCTGTCCCATTTCTACATGCATCAGTTATTTCTTTGTTTATTGCCTGCCCCACCATAATGTTACTATTTGGTGGCCTATAGACTACGCCTGTCAGTGACTTTTTCGCCTTACTATTCCTGATTTCCACCCAAATGGATTCAACCTTATCCTCCATAGCACCGATATCATCCCTTACTATTGCCCGGATGCCATCCTTAAATAACAGAGCTACACCACCTCCCTTACCATCCACTCTGTCCTTCCGAATAGTTTGATACCCTCGGATATTTAACTCCCAGTCGTGACCATCCTTTAACCATGTTTCAGTAATGGCCATTAAATCAACACTGTTGATGATTTGCGCCATCAACTCATTTACCTTATTCCGAATAATACGAGCATTCAGGTAAAGTACACTTAAGTTGGCTTTTAAACCTCTGTTTTGAATCTTAACACCTTGATCAGTAACCTCTCCTAAGTTATTTTCCCTCTTAACTTTTCTCCTAATTTTCCTTGTTGTTCAACCCATATCTTCATGTAACAACCTGCCGCGTCGCTTTCCATTTATGTTTTTACTTCCCGTTTTATTCCTTTTAGTATTCCTGGTCCTATTCACTGAGCTCCCCTCAGTCACTGTACCTTGTATTGTCGCCCTTTTTGATTTTTGACTATGGCTTCTCTGCCTTACACTTGCCCCCTTACTGCCTTTTGTTTCTGTCCCTGTTTTACTCCCTTCTGACTTCCCGCATCGGTTCCCATCACCCTGCCACATTAGTTTAAACAGTCCTCAACCGTTCTAGGTAGAGAGACCTTGGGCGGGATTCTCTGACCCCCCCCCGTCGGGTCAGAGAATCGCTGGGGGCTGGCGTGAATCCCGTCCCGCCGGTTGCCGAATTCTCCGGCACCGGATATTCGGCGGGGGTGGGAATCGCGCCGCGCCAGTTGGCGGCCCCCCCTGGCGATTCTCCGGCCCGCGATAGGCCGAAGACCCGCTGCTGGAATGCCTGTCCCGCCGGCGAGAATCAAACCACCTCTCTTACCGGCGGGACAAGGCAGCGCGGGCGGGCTCCGGGGTCCTGGGGGGGTGTGGGGCGATCTGGCCCCGGGGGGTGCCCCAACGGTGGCCTGGCCCGCGATCGGGGCCCACCGATCGACGGGCGGGCCTGTGCCGTGGGGGCAGTCTTTTCCTTCCGCCTTCGCCATAGTCTCCACTATGGCAGAGGGGGAAAAGACCCCCTCCACTGCGCATGCGTGGGGATGCCGTGAGCGGCCGCTGACGCTCCTGCGCATGCGCCGCACGGCAAAGTCATTCCCGCGCCAGCTGGCGGGGCACCAAAGGCCTTTCCCGCCAGCTGGCGGGGCGGAAATCAGTCCGGCACGGGCCTAGCCCCTCAAGGTGAGGGCTGGGCCCCTCAAGATGCAGAGAATTCCGCACCTTTGGGGTGGAGCGATGCCGGACTGACTCGCGCCGTTTTTGGCGCCGGTCGGTGGACATCGCGCCGATTGTGGCGAATCCCACCCCTTATCCTGAATAAGACACAGCCCGAGTGAGTATATTTGGGAATTTGGATTAAAGTGGGAATTCAGTGCAGATGGGAAAGAGGTGCTCTATTGTTTTCTAATTTTTTTGCCCTTCATAAAGTGGTCTTACCCTGCTGCAAGAGGAGAGGCTGGTTATTCAGTCAGTATTTCAACGGCTGCGAGACAGAAATAGGGGAATAAAAAGGCAACCATGAAGAAACTGGTAAGTGGATTGACTAGTAATTGCTCAGTGTAAGGGGCAGAGGTTGAGATTCTCTGGTCACCCCGCAATGATGTGTTTCTTGTTTGGGGGCGGGGGTGGGTGGGTGGGGGTGGGGGGGGTGGGGTGGGGTGGGGGGGGGGAGGGTGTGGTGGGGGGGGGGGGCGAGAGGCAGCCCACCGTTGGCCGGTGGAAGTATCATCTGGTCCAGCTGCTATCAATGGGATTTCCCATTGATTCCACCATACGCCAATGGGAAATCTGTAGTGGTGAATCTCTGGAACTCATTGTTGCTCAAGACTGTGGAGGGCAAGTCACTAAATCTCTTTAAGACAGAGATAGATGAGTTCTTGATTAATAAGGGAATCAGGGGTTACGGGAGAAGACAGGAGAATGGGGATGAGAAACATATCCGCCATGATCAAATGGTGGAGCAGACCCGATGGGCCGAATGGCCTACTTCTGCTCCTATATCTAATGGTCTTGTGGGACCAGAAGATCCCGCTGGCATGAAGAATCAGAAGATCTCACCCAGTGTGTGGAAAACCTACATCTGGAACAAGAACAACTTAGGGCCTAATATAGTAAAGTGATGCAAGTAGTCCAAAATAGAACAGAGTTAACGAAAGAGAAGTAAATTAAGTGCACCAAGGATCAGAGTGCAAGCTTGGAGTTTGGATTAGTTGTTACTCTACAACAGGGTGTTGTAGAGTGGGGCAGCACGGTATCATAGTGGTTAGCACAATTGCTTCACAGCTCCAGGGTCCCAGGTTCAATTCCCGGCTTGGATTACTGTCTGTGCGGAGTCTGCTCGTTGTCCCCGTGTGTGCGTGGGTTTCCTCCGGGTGCTCCGGTTTCCTCCCACAGTCCAAAGATGTGCAGGTTAGGTGGATTGGCTATGATAAATTGCCCTTAGTGTCCAAAATTGCCCTTAGTGTTGGGTGGGGTTACTGGGTCATGGGGATAGGGTGGAGGTGTGGGCTTAGGTCGGATGCTCTTTCCAAGAGCTGGTGTAGACTTGATTGGCCGAATGGCCTCCTTCTGCACTGTAAATTCTATGATTCTAAGAACAGGGAAATGAGTTAGCTGTTTGGTGAGAATTTGGTAAGTGGGTAAGTTCTACTCTTTCCCTTTAAAACAGGGCACAAATTGGTGATTATTTATTAAAACATATAAAAGCATCATAAATAATTTAATTAAGTAATTGTTGAAAGCACATTAAGCATGGTAAGACAGGTGATGTTTCAAGGCTGCAGCACAAGGGAGTCCCTGGTTATCATTGTGATCCAGAGCGATCACACCTGCAGTAAGTATTCGCAACTGGAGGAACTTTAGCTCAGAGTCATTGGTCTGGAGGCTGAACTGCAGACACCGCAACACATTAGGGAGGGAGAGAGCTACCTGGGCGCTTTGTTTCAGGAGGTGGTCGCTCCCGATGATAGGGTCTATGATTTGAAAAGTGATCAGCGACAGAGGGGTGAGACTGCAGTTGAGACAGGTAAGGAAACCCAGAGTGAAGGAGTGCAGGAGTGTCAGTGTCTGCAAGTGTCCAAGGGGTTTGAGGTTCTCTCAGCTTGTTTGGATGAGAGTGGGGCTGTCTGTTGGATAAGACACCATGATACAGGAAGCCATTCAAGTGGGGGGAGCACATGAGAATGTAATGGTAGTAAGGGCCAGTATAGTGAGGGGCCTTGACACTTCTCTTCAGCAAAGAGAAAGAGGTTCTGCATATAGCGTTTGAGGGGTTAGGCACTAAATTGAACAGCAGAACCTGCGAGTCATAATGTTGGATTGGATTTGTTTATTGTCACGTGTACCGAGGTACAGTGAAAAGTATTTTTCTACGAGCAGCTCAACAGATCACTAAGTACATGAGAAGAAAAGGGAATAAAAGAAAATACATAATAGGGCAACACAACATATACAATGTAACTACATAAGCATTGGCATCGGATGAAGCATACCGGGTGTAGTGTTAATGAGGTCAGTCCATAAGAGGGTCATTTAGGAGTCTGGTGACAGTGGGGAAGAAGCTGTTTTTGAGTCTGTTTGTGCGTGTTCTCAGACTTCTGTATCTCCTGCCCGATGGAAGAAGTTGGAAGAGTGAGTAAGCCGGGTGGGAGGGATCTTTGATCATGCTGCCCGCTTTCCCCAGGCAGCGGGAGGTGTAGGTGGAGTCAATGGATGGGAGGCAGGTTTGTGTGATGGATTGGGCAGTGTTTACGACTCTCTGAAGTTTCTTGCGGTCCTGGGCTGAGCAGTTGCCATACCAGGCTGTGATGCAGCCCAAAAGGATGCTTTCTATGGTGCATCTGTAAAAGTTGGTAAGGGTTAATGTGGACATGCCGAATATCCTTAGTTTCCTGAGGAAGTATAGGCGCTGTTGTGCTTTCTTGGTGGTAGCGTCGACGTGGGTGGACCAGGACAGATTTTTGGATATGTGCACCCCTAGGAATTTGAAACTGCTAACCACCTCCACCTCGGCCCGTTGATGCTGACAGGGGTGTGTACAGTACTTTGCTTCCTGAAGTCAATGACCAGCTCTTTAGTTTTGCTGGCATTGAGGGAGAGATTGTTGTCGCTACACCACTCCACTAGATTCTCTATCTCCCTCCTATATTCGGACACGTCGCTATTCAAGATCCGGCCCACTATGGTCGTATCGTCAGCAAACTTGTAGATGGAGTTGGAACCAAGTTTTGCCACGCAGTCGTGTGTGTACAGGGAGTAGAGTAAGAGGCTAAGTACGCAGCCTTGCGGGGCGCCGGTGTTGTGGACTATTGTGGAGGAGGTTTTGTTGTTCATTCTTACTGATTGTGGTCTGTTGGTCAGAAAATCGAGGATCCAGTTGCAGAGTGGGGAGCCAAGTCCTAGGTTTTGGAGCTTTGATATGAGCTTGGCTGGGATTATGGTGTTGAAGGCGGAGCTGTAGTCAATAAATAGGAGTCTAATGTAGGAGTCCTTGTTTTCGAGATGCTCTAGGGATGAGTGTAGGGCCAGGGAAATGTGTCTGATGTGGACCGGTTGCAGCGGTATGCGAATTGCAGTGGATCAAGGCGTTCTGGGAGTATGGAGGTGATGCGCTTCATGATCAACCTCTCGAAGCACTTCATTACGACTGAAGTCAGGGCCACTGGTCGGTAGTCATTGAGGCACGTTGCCTGGTTCTTCTTTGATACCGGTATGATGGTGGTCTTCTTGAAGCAGGTGGGGACCTCGGAGTGGAGTAGCGACAGGTTAAAGATGTCCGCGAATACCTCTGCCAGCTGGTCCGCGCAGGCTGAGTGCATGACCAGGGATCCTGTCCGGGCACGTCGCCTTCCGAGGGTTCACTTTCAGGAAGGCCAATCTGACTTCGGAAGCTGTGATGGTGGGTATGGGTGAATTATGGGCTGCTGGGGCACTCGCCAGCGGATTGTTGGTTACCTGCTTGAACCGAGCATAGAATGCATTGAGTTCATCGGGGAGGGGTGCACTACTGCCAGAGATACTGTTTGGCTTCGCTTTGCAGCCCGTTATGTTATTTAGTCCTTGCCACAACTGCCGAGAGTCTGTCTGTGACTAGCTTGGTTTGATATTCTCTCTTGGCATCTCTGATGTCTGGATTATTACATGAGTGGCGTGCAAATTGGCATAGTGTATACATAATTAGAGAGATGAATACGTGTCTCAAAGACTGGAGTGGGAGAAGTAGGTTTTGGTTAGTTCGTGGGGCACTGGCATCAGTACCGAGGAAGTGGTTGGCTGGACCATTGGGATGGCCTACATCTGATCTGTGCTGGGACCAGTGTTGTTGCAAACTGCACAGCTAGGGAAGTAGATAGGGCTTTAAAATAACTGAGGTGGGGAGGGGGACACAGGGGAAACGTTCTGGAGAGGGGATATGTAGGCTTACAAATCAAAGGATACCGCAGCATTACAAGGCAGCTATTTAGGTAATGGTACCCAGAATGTGACAGGAAGGGACAGAGTGTGCAAGCTTAAAAAAAACAGCAACAAGTAGGGTCAAAAGGGTGAAAAATGATAAAAAGACAAAATTAATAGCTCTTTACTTAAATGCATGTAGTATTCGGCACAAACTAAATGAATTAATGGCACAAGTTGAGGTTAATGGGTTGATCTTATCGCCATTACAGAGACATGGTTACAAGGAGGTCAGAGCTGGGGACTAAATATTCAGGGGGATGTGAGTTTTTGTAAGGACAGACAGGAACAAAAGGGTGGTGAGTAGCTTTGTTAGTATGGATGGAACAAGTTAATAGCAAGAAATGATCTTGTATCTGAAGTTATAGAATCCATATAGATGGAGGTAAGAAATAACAATGGGAAGAAGACACAGTGGGAGTAGTCTGCAGGCCCCCAAACAGTAGCTTTACTGGAGGACTGAGAATAAATCAGGAGATAATGAGGCAGGTAAAAAAGGCAGTACATCAATCATCAATGTCTTTAATCTTCATGTGGATTAGGAAAATCAAATTGGCAGAAGTAGGCATGAGGAAGAATTCATAGAGTGTATTTGGGGCAGTTCCCTAGAACAATACATTGTAGGTCCAACAAGGGATCAGGTTATTTTGTGCCTGGTAATGTGTAATGAGGCAGCTTCAATAAACAATTTCAGAGTAAAAGATCCCCTAGGAAACAGTGACCATAACATGTAGAATTTAGCATTCAATTTGAGAATGCAAAACTTGGGTCAGAAACAATTGCGCTAGAAATAAGGATAATTATGAAGGAATAAGGGCAGAATTGGTTAGAGTGGACTGGGAAAGGAGTTTAGTAGAAAATACAGTTGAACAGCAATGGCAGACATCAATGAAAATAGTTCATGACTCACAACAAAGATATATCCCAGTGGGGAAGAAGGATTCTAGGAAGGGGATAAATCAACCATGGGTAACCAAAGAAGTGAAGGATAGTATTAAACTGAAAGAAAATAATAATAATCTTTATTAGTGCCACAAGTAGGCTTACATTAACACTGTAAAAAAGTTACTATGAAAATCTCCTGGTCTCCACACTCTGGCACCTGCTCAGGTACACTGAAGGAGAATTCAGAATGTCCAAATCACCTAACGAGCACGTCGTCCGGCACTTGTGGGACAAAACCGGAGCATCCAGACGAATCCCACAAGGCACGATGAGAACATGCAGACTCCGCAGAGATAGTGACCCAAGCCAGGAATCGAACCTGGGTCCATGGCGATGTGAAGCAACAGTGCTAATCACTAAGCTACCATGCCGCCCATAGGTGGGGTGGCAAGTGGTGAGGATGACACAAAGTCTACAGAGGGATACAGAGGTTAAGTGAGTTGGTAAAAACTTGGCAGATGGAATATAACATAGGAAAATGTGAAGTTATGCACTTTGGTAGGAATAATCAAGCAACCGAATATCAGTTAAATGGAGAAAGACTGCAGAAAGCTGCAGCACAGTGGGATTTGGAGGTCTTCATGCAGAAATCATAAAAAGATAGCATGCAAGCTCAGCAGGGAATAGGGAAAGCAAACAGAATGTTGGTTTTTATTTCAAAGGGAATGGAGGATAAAAATAGGGAAGTGCTGCTAAAGCTATACAAGACGCTAGTTAGACCACACCTAGAATACTATGAACAGTTTTAGTACCCTTATCTAAGGACAGATATACTGGCAGTTGAGACAGTCCAGGCGAGTTCACTAGGTTGATCCCGGATTTGGAAAGATTTTCTTCTGAGGAGAGGTTGAGTAGGTTGGACCTGTCCTCGTTGGAGTTTAGAAGAATTAGAGTCGACCTGTATTAACCCCTACGAGACCCATGGGGGAACACTGATCTCTAGCTTCCCTGCTAGTGGGCGGAGGCACGGCCAGCTGTATCTCGTTATCTTACTCTTTAACAGCCAGCCCAGGCTGGGTCCAGCACATCAGTTCATCCCGACCGGGACCTTTTGTGTGGTATGCTGTCGTAGCGGCATTTTCTTTAAACTAACATAAAACTCCAGGTAATTTACCTTCTCGGGGCGACTGGATCTTTATCCTGCCGATGAGGTAAAAACGACTGTGATTCTGGAGGTCCTGACTGCACCGGGATGCTCCCGTGCAGGAACAAGGTAGAAGGAATTTCAAAAATGTCGCTTTATGGGAAACCGGAGGCCTTTGATGCAGGCATAGAGGATTGGGCCCATTGTACCAAGCAAATGTGTTTTCTTTTTCAGATGAACAGTATTAATGGAGAGGACCAATGGAAGGTAATCCTCCTGACTGCCTTCAGGGCCCCAACCTTTGGCATAATCAAGAACCTCACCTACCCAACAGCCCTGGACTTGAAATCCTTCGTTGAACCCATGGAACTCGTGGCTATGAGCTGCCATGCTAGTGGGCAGAGGCCCACCCAGCTGGGGCTCGTTACCTCACTCTTTCAAAGCCGGCCCGAATTGAGACCAGCATTTTTACTAGTCCCCACCTGGACCTGTTGTGTCGTATGTCGCTGTAGCTGCCATTTCCTAAACTCCAGCTAACACATCTTATCGGGGCTCCTAGATCTTTGTACGACCTTATTGAGATAGAATTCTCAGAGGGCTTGGCAGGGTAGATGCTGAGAGGGTGTTTCCCCTTGTGAGAAAGTCTAGGACCAGAGGGCATCATCTAAGAGTAGAACCATAGAATCCCTACAGTGCAGAAGGAGGTCATTTGGCCCATCGAGTAAGCACTGACTCCCTGTCAGAGTACCCCACCCAGGCCTATCCACCGCCTTATCCACTTAACCCCAGAACCCCACCTAACCTACACATCTTTGGAAACTAACAGGCAATTTAGCATGGCTAATCCACTTAAGCTGCACTTATTTGGACTGTTGGAGGAAATGTGAGCACCCAGAGGAAACCAAGGCAGACAATTACAACAATAGCAAGGCATCAAAGTCAACCACCTCAAACATTATTTTTTAAAGTTTGATGATCAAACCTGTTATGGGTCAGGGTTTAGAGAACACCAAAGCGTATCATGGAGTTCACCTGACCCACAACTTTTAATAGATTGTGGTATGGGGAGCACAAGGCCCACTCTACAGGTGTGGTACAACAGAAAAGGACAAGCATTTTTAAAAACAAAACAATGTTTATTCTATGAACGCAAGTTAACCATTTTTAAAACAGTGAACATCTAAGCAACCATTAATTCAAATACAACCCCAAAGACTACAACCCTAAGTAACCCTGTAAGCTGTCCTTTTAACATCCAAAAGACTTAATAAACCCTCAAACAGGAGCACATTGGGTTTACATTCAATACTGAGACTTTTTACAATTCTGGGTTCACCAAATGATCCATAGATAGTCTTTGGATGGCAGAGATCAACAGTACAGCTCTTTGTTTAAACTTCAGATGCAGCCCACTGAAAAACAGACACACCTAAGCTTTTCTCAAACTGAAACTAAAAAGCAGAAGTAGAGCCCAGCTCCACCCACACTCTGACATCACTCCAGTAACATGAGCAGCTCCATTTCTTAAAGGTACATTTCTTAAACACCCATTTCTTAAAGGTACTCTCACATGACAAACCCTCACCCCATCTCTTAAAAGTGGGTGAAGATTCTAGATTGTGCTATCATTCACCATTAGTCACTTACAAGGCAAAGACATGCATGTGCAGAACACAGGAACTGGTGGCCAATGCAGGAGGAAGACAGCATTCATGGCCCCCAAAAATCGAATGGAAGTATATTTTATAAATTGCATTCTCAGCTTTAGGCAACAGTAACGTAGCAAAACTTTGCATGGTGGTCAAGTGTAACCTTCTGTACATTTGGGTAGAAATTATTCAGGATGTAATTTTTAACAATTTATTGTGCAGTATTTGAGCCAAATCTTTAACCCGGTCATCTCTGTCTTAAATTGGTGACCCGGCTATTAAAATAGCACTTTTGGGTATTTGTATGAGAATGCTCAACATGCCATTAATAATAACAAAAATAGGAAAAAGGTAGGAATTCTGGAAATGTACAACAGATTCTTCAGGAAAGAGAAAAGATGGGTTAACATTTCAACTGAAAAACATTCATCAAAGTGGAACACTAACACTCAGAATATTTCCTACCATGGTTTGTTACTGAAAAACACACCATGTCAGTTAAAATGAAACATAGCTTATTTACTTTTGTTTCCTCGGTGACCACTTTACTCATGACCTTGTCAAAAGAGCGATCAGAGATGGTGCACCTGAACAGCAACGCGGGCGAGACGGATTGTCTAATGTATCCTGTCAGCTGCGCTGTGTTAGCCAGTCATTTATACTCCCCAGCAACCAACAGAGCGGAGCATGAAATCAGTATTGACAATGCTCTCAATCTCACTCAGTCACAGATCAGCAAAATGGAACGTTGCTTTTAACAAGCTAATCTCACTAACACCAGCCCATCAACCTCTGAGTTCCTTTGTACTTAGCAGCGTGACATGTTGTTTAGTGGAGGTCAGTTGAAAGCTGTACTTGATTAAGGGAAGCCTCTGGAGTCCGAATAACTCGAGGAAGATCAATACCTTCCTATCCCGATACTGGCATTTTCTTCCTGGAATTGTGCTGCAATTTTCCATGCTTTTTCAAAGTAATACTATCCAGTCCAGTGTACTTTAATCACTACATTTTACATCCATTCCATTAATTTCCTTGTCTTTTACCCTCCTTCTTAGAAGGTGTTGACCCTTGCTGGGCATAGCACCATCAACAACAATTGCCCCTGTTCAAATTGGCCATTCTTGATTGTGTGGAACACAGACTAAGATTGATTTCAGGCTCAAGTTTGTAATTCTCAGCCCTGAGCTTAAATCTTCACATGACCTCAGATTGCCAGCACTACAACCCAACCACCCATTCCCACTCTGAACTCTACAACTCACTGCAGTGAATTTTCCGCGTCCAGCGTGAGTGGACCGGAGAGGGTCCACCTGAAGTGCGCCCCCTCATGAAGAGAGGGCCCTGGACCGTGCAGGTGGACCCGAGGACCGGGAGGTTGCGGATGCAGAGGTCGGGGGTGCACCACCAAGTGAGACCCCCCACTGCCTGCCCCCTTTCCCCCTTCCCCCATCCCCCCATTCCCCCTTCCCCCATCCCCCCATTCCCCCTTACCCTTCCCCATCCCCCATTCCCCATCTCCCTTCCCCTTTTCCCCCTTCCCCATTCCCCCTTCCCCATCCCCCTTCCCCATCCCCCATCCCCCTTTCCCCCTTACCCCATCCCCCTTCCCCACCCCCTTTCCCCATCCCCCCATTCCCCCTTCCCCATCCCCCTTCCCCCCTTACCCCCTTCCCCATCACCCCTTCCCCCTTTCCCCACCCCCCATCCCCCCTTTCCCCCTTACCCCATCCCCCCTTCCCTACCCCCCCTTTCCCCATCCCCCCTTTCCCCCTTCCCTCACTCCCCTTCCCCCATCCCCCTTTCCCCTTTTCCCCCTTCCCCATCCCCCCTTCCCCATCCCCCGTACCCCACCCCCATTCTGCAGCCACCTACGTTGGCCAACTCCCGATTTAAAAGGGAGAACAGCAAAGGCTGAAGGGAGATTCAGCCAACACAGGCAGAAACCAGCAAGTGCAGGTTTGCTGTGTATTTAACACTGCAAAAGCCCAGACAGCATCGATACCAGCGACCATCAGCATAATAATGTAGCAGCCATCTACATACTAATGAACTATCCCCGGGAACAATCGCCACATTTAGGACAAACAAATCTAAGCCAGACTCCCCGGCGCCAGCAGGAGCCAACACAAAAGAGGTTAAAGAACACCTCAAGACCGCCCATCGATCAGGGAACCGCTCCAGTATTGGAGAAATCGAACCAAGCGATTGGAACGAAGTCCAATCACCTAGAACCAGGTGCAGGGTCCGCCCCGAAAGGCGGGAAGCCCCTGGGGGACTATAAAGTTAAGCTCCAAGTTCAAATCGTTCTCCTTGACCAGGTCACTCAGCAACGCGAAGCAACCCCTGAGAGTGAACGGTCCAAGCTGCCGCATCCCTGAAGTAAGTCTCAAGTCAACACTCACTACGAGATAGGCGCTCCTAGCTACCAGTCCATACCAGCTTTGAATCCCGCAGTTGCAGGACAGAAGCTCAATGTGCTCTTCCTTCGTATCTGTCTGCAGTAGTAGATCGTCTACATACTGTACCAGACATTCGGGGCGAGAAAACTTTGCTAGTCCATTTGCCAGCTGTCGGTGGAAAATGGAGGGGGAGTTGTGGAAGCCTTGTGGCAGGCATGTCCACGTGTACTGCTGCGCTCTGAAAGTGAAGGCAAATTTATACTGGCACGCCTTTGCCAATGGAATGGACCAGAATTCATTACTGACGTCCAAAACCGTGAAATATCGGGCATGGAGTCCCTGTTTGAGCATGGTCTCGGGACTTGTTGCAATGGTGGGGGCTGCTACGGGGGTGACTTTATTGAGCTCCCGATAATCAATGGTCAAGCGCCATGATCTGTCGGGCTTCCTTACTGGCCAAATCGGGGCATTATTAGTTGAGGCTACCGATCTTAGGACGCCCTGCTCTAATAAACTTTCTATAACCTTTAGGATTTCTCCCTCTGCTTCTAGGGGGAATCTGTACTGCTTTTGGGGTCTAGGGTCCGGTCCTGTTATTTGTATGGAACCGGTCATCCTTCCACAGTCGTGCTTGTGGGTCGCGAATGCTGCCCTGTTTTTTTGCAGGACTGCCCTAACCTGTCGGTCCGTGCTGAGTGTGGTGGGGTTGAACCAAAACTCGCCTACTGCGCTAATTTTGTTCATATAATCCCCTATATTGAGTGTTGCGGGGGCTATAGCGGATTTCACCATCTTCCAGACACACTGGTTGACTGGATCGAAAGAGAGGTGATGAGAATTCATGAAGTCGATCCCTAAAATGTGCTCTGCTGTTGGGGGCAGGTCGACTAAAACAACGGGGTGTTTTGCGTTAATGGTTCCGAGTTGGATGGGTACAGGGGTTGTGATGTGTCCCTGCTGTGAGTGGCCTGTAAAGCCGTTGAGGGTGATAGTGGCTGTGGTGGGTCACGTGTCCTTACCAAGGGTGGAGGAATTTAAGGTGGTGCGGGACCCTCCTGTGTCCCAGAGAAGCTCGATCGGCTGTCCCCTAACTTTCGCTGCGACTACGCTCCTGACCTATCCCAAAGGGTATCGCAGACCCAACTGGGGGAGCCTGTACACCGTCAGTCCGTTCCGGCCAAGTCCGTCTGATCCGAACGGGCGCTAGTGCTATGTATGGGCTCTGCCTTTTTCTTACTCAGAGTGCCTGTCTGCTGGGCTCTCAGTGGCTTTTTAGGGGCATTGCACTCTTTGGCAAAATGTCCCAAATGTCCGCAATTGTAACATTCTTGCGGTTTTGTTGGGGGGCTGTTCTTTCCCTCATTTACCCAGGCGGGGTTGTGGAGAATGGTTCTTACTGCCTGCACGTCTGCGGCGGCTTGTTTTTCCTCGGGGGTTCTAGCGGCGGGTTTATTGTGAGCCGACTGTTCCCAAACGCGAGACAATCTTTTGACCACCCACTTCTGATTATGAGCATCCTCCGAGGGGTCATAATTACTACAGGCATTCTGTCCTGCTTCCGTGGCATGGGAGATAAGGGTGCGGGTCCATTTGGCCATATTGTCTGCGGACAAATGGGCACGGTCTACGTTTCCGAAAACGGCTTCAACGTGAATCCACAAGCGTCCTGCAAACGCTGTGGGGTGTTCAGACTATTTCTGCCTGCACTTATTTAGGCCATCTACGGGGTCGCCCCGGTTATACCCGATCGCATCCAGGATCGCGGTATGCATTTCTGCAAGGGTGCCTCCTCCTACATTCTGTGGTTCGGGAAGGGAGCTGCGACCGATGGGTCTAAGCTGAGGACCGAGTATGCCCTGTACTTCCGGGACCTGAGTCGTCATTATTACAGAAACCGCTCCACATGGGCCATCCTTTGCCCTGTAGAAATTTCCGAATTTTTGCTTCCCAAAGGGGACACTGTTCCACTTTAATGCTGCTGATTGGTGCGACCGCAAATTCTTCGGGATTCATGAGGCGTTGCATTGCCTGCATTGCCTGCATGGCCATCTCTCTTATCTGCTCGCTACGTTCAAATTTGGAACAGGGGGCTAAGGTGGTATCGTAGATGCGGGTACGGCTTGCGCTAATTTCCGAAAATACCGACGTCCGACAGTTTTGACGCAACAAAATCTATCAGTTTTACCTTATAACCCTGTTAGTTACGCATGCATACACACACTTCCGAATTGTGAATTATTAACCAGAACCGCTTGAACACTTGTGGGTTTTTTTTGTTTTTGTTTCCAATTGGATTCTATTCAAATTTCTGGGGTTCTCCCGGAGTGGTTTTCCACTTCTATGTCGGGTCCCGGCGGAGTCGTCAATTATGTTGCTCTTTTTAGCCTTAGTTTTATTAGCTCTAATTCTGTCACCTTTGCTCACGAGTCGCCAGGTATCTTTCTGATACCGCCACATGGTTCAAGCTCGGGTTATGATTAATAAGTCAGCACACCGCTTAGTAAGATTGAAATCAACTGGCCGGCTGGTTGACACAGGTAAAAAGGTTGTTTGATTTACGCCGGCGTGACCCGTGATCACGTCGACGGGACTTCGGCCCATCCGGCCCGGAGAATTGGAGCAGCACCGGGGCCCATAGCGGCGCGCCGGCCCTCGCTATTCTGCGAGGCGCGCGCCGCGATTCCCGTTGGCGATTCCCCGGCGGGGGGTCGGAGAATCCCGCCCCCTGTCTGGAAGCTAGGGAGCAGTCCAGATAGGGGCAGTGAAAAAAATTATAGTCGTATCACTCACCTGGAAGCACCCATGTCCATTTCTGGAAGAGAACAGTTGTGACCTGTGTTTAAACCTGTCACCTCTTTTAACAGCACATTTCAAGCAGTGGGACGATTGACAGCTGCCATAAAACAGTTGTGAGCCTTGCTTCATTCATCTTCTTCACTCTAAGTGCTGTAACCACAATGTTTACAAACATCAACCACATCAGAGTCAGGTGCTGTCAATTTCCAGCTCAGTCATGCATGAAGGATTATGATTGGAATGCACTTACCTCTCTTTGATGGTGTCTCCCTATTTAGGTAATCTCTGTGTGGGGTCCTTTTAGTTAAGAGATCCCTGGGAGTCTCCTATTTTAGGGGGTCTCTGTGGGGGTTCCTTTAGTTGGGAGAGCTCTGGGTGGTCTCCCATTTTAGGGGGTCTCCGGGGGTGTCCGGGGGGGTATGGTAGGGGACGGGTGGGCAGGCAGTGCATTGTGTGTGGGGGGGGGGGGGGGAGGATGGCCCTCGGGTTGACTTTGGGGGCAACTCCCTTAAGGAGTTACCCCCTTGGCCCACCGCAGGAACCACCACATCAGGTGCATGTTTGGTGAGGCCTGTAGTGATCCCCGGCCAAGTGATTCCCGGTCTGGAGGACCGGAGAATCGCGAGGGCCCGGAGACTCTGGTGCCGGATGCGCTATGTGGATGCAAATGAGTAATTAAGACCCATTTGCATCCATTAGCATCCTCCTGCTGGCGTGTGAACTCAGAACCAGCTGCAAGCGGGGGCCAGATCATAGCGGTAGGTTCTGCACGCGACACGAACCTCGATTTCAGCCAGAAGCCCGATTCTCCGCCTGATTGTGATCCATGTTACCAGCATTGCAGGGTGGAAAATCCTGCCCCTAGCCATGGCTGAGACAGTATCAATTTTGTCTATCACCTGGAAATAATAATGACTGGAGGGTGTCCATACTGTTCCATAGGCTCCCCCTTTACTCCTACAGTAGACTTTGGAATGATGCTGTTCTACCTTCATGTACTGCTTCTGCCATATTTTATTTTTGAAACTATTTCTCCAACAGTGATCAGAAAAAGCCCTTTAGGCTCTCCCATGCATCATGTGTTTTGAAGTTTCAAAAATGTTGGCAGACTTATAACATGGGGCCATTTCATCTCAATAAATTTACATTGGTTAGGCAATAACGTTCCAATCAGGCTGCCTATTTCTCTTGTGAATTTCTCTTGCTCACAGATAGTTGGATCTGTAGCACCGCTCGCACTCTGAGAAAGTTGTGTTTAAACCTGTTCCTTTAAAGTCTCATCTCCAGCACGCTATGAGGCACTTGCCCTAAAACTATGTCCCAAGGTCAGTTCGAGGCTCACTTTGAGGGGCAGTTTCTGTAGATTGGCAGTTACTTGTCTAGTCTCTTGGGGAGAATCAATAGGCGGGATTCTCCGACCCCCCGCCGGGTCGGAGAATCCCCGGGAAGGGGCGCGAGAATCGCGTCATGTGCCGCGACGCCGGCTCGGTGATTCGCCAGTGCCGATTTTCGGGATCGCCGCTGCGCCAGTCGGGGGCCGTTGAAAGCGCCCCCCCCCCCCCCCAGCGATTCTCCGGGCCTCAACAGGCCGAGTCCCTCCGGCGTGGATTACGTATGGTCCCACCGGGCGGGACCTCGGAGTTCTGTCTGCGGGGGCCGACCAGGTGGGGGGGGGGCGGGGGGGATCCGACCCCGGGGGGGGGCCCTGCAGAGTGGCCTGGCCCACGATCGGGGCCTACCGATCGGCGGGTGGGCTGGTTCTGTGGGGGCCCATGTTCCTCCGCGCCGGGCCCCTGTAGGGCTCCGCCATACTGCCTGGGGTCCGGCGAGGAGATGGGAACCCACGTGCATGCACAAACTCACGCCGGCTGTGGTGCGCATCCGCGAACTCGCGCCGCCCGTATCATGCGCAAACTTGCGCCGGTCTTGGCGCACCGGCTTTCGGCCGCCAGAGCTGTGGAGACCACTCCAGCGTTGTACTAGCCGCCTGGGAAGTGGTGGATAGCTGCCAGGTGAAGTCCGTTGACGCCAGAGTGGCTCGCGCCACTTTTCACGCCGCCGTCAGAATTTGGCCGCAGCATTGGAGAATCCTGGCCAATTTATCTCTACCTCGTTCTACTTTTGGAAATTTAGTCAGCAATTAGCCGACTATGGGTGGTGATACACAAAGGTCACATGCTCAATGTAAAATTATTTACATAAGACTTAAACTGTGCACCCACTACTTAAAACCAGAAATGCACTTTCTATGCTGGATTCTCCACCCCCCGACGGCAAAATCGCATTCGGCGACAGAGCGGAGATCCCGTATTGGCGCACAAAATCGGGAGTGGTGCCGGTTTCTTAATTCTCCACCCCTTGGAAATTGACGGACCCGTGGAGTATGCCGTGCTGAGTATCCACCGCCTCAGGCCATTGCCTGAGGCCCACCCCTGGGATGCTCCGTCCCTGACCGGCCGAATTCCCGATGGTGTGGACCTCTCATGGTCTCACCGTCCAGGATCCTCGAGTGGACTCAGTCCGTGGCCGCCACAGTCGGGGGAAGGCTGATTGGCGCTTCATTTGGGGCTGGGGGCAATGTGTGTGGGTGGTCCGGGGCGTGCGAGTGGTTGAAGTGGGACACCATTTGCGGTCCAGGTCTGCGGGCTGAGTCTGCCATGGAGCATGGTGCGGCCGCTGGAGGCCGTCGCCGTGCACATGTGCAGCCTCTGACCCGGAAGTGCGGGGGGCCGTATCGGCAGCTGGAGCTGCGAGCTCTACGACAGCTGCCTACTAACTCCCTGCAAAACTGTGAATCTGTGGCCTTTTGACTCCAGTTTCCCTGGCGTAAAAGACCACAGTTTTCACGACGGCGTGGGGACATAGTCCCAAATACGGAGAATCCAGTCCTCTAATTTTACAAATCTGTATCTCTGGTTGGCAGTAGGTGCTATCATTTAACGGTTCCGAGTTTGTAGTCGGTGTTGCGAGGTACTGGAAATGACCATGTGCTTATTTGTTATCAGCAAATTTTCAAGTCAGCATCAGCCAAGCAGAAAATTAAATTTTGAGTAGAAACGTGTCTATCTGTTCATCTTCTTAGTTGGGTTGAAACAATTTCCACCCAGTACTTGAACTCATTAAGCTATCTCCCCCATCTGCACCCCACCCTGAATTAGAAGGTATGTATATCCAATCACCTTCCACACCAATTGAAATTCAGTTGATCTATATGTTCTGAAACTGGTAAATTTTAGCGGTCTAACACTCTCCGTCACTTACAAGGCATAAATAAGTCGGAGGTATCGTGAACTGTGAGGGGATCGTGATTGACATCAAAATAATGTAGACAGGCTGGCAGAATCTGTGGGCTTGTGATAGAAGCAACCGAATTCAGAAATGTAGAGTGATACATTTGGTCGGAAGAATGAGAGTAAGCAGTCGAGGGGTTTCCCGACGGCATGGGGCTGCCCCACAATGGGAAACCCCCATTGACCAGCCAGCGTAATGGAGCATCCCGCCGGCGTGCCGGAACAGAAACGTGGCGCGACGGGGCGGAGAATCCAGCCCATGGTTACAATTCTAAAGTCGGTGCAGCTTCAGCGAAAGCTGGGGTGGAGAGACACCAATTGTTGAAGGTGAAAGGGCAGGTTGAGAAAAGGATCTTGAGCTTTACAAATGGAGGCATAGAGTACAAAAGCAAGAAAGTTATGATGAACGTTAATAAAAGGTTTGGCCTCAACAATAAAAGGTGACCAACTCCGCACTTTAGACAGGATGCAAAGGCTTCAAAGAGGGTACAGAAAAATATTATGAGAATGGTTTCAGTGATGAAGAACTTCAGTCATGTGGATAGATTTGAGAAGCTGGGTTGTTTTCCTTGGGGAAGAGATGGTTGAGATGAGATTTGTTGGAGGCATTCAAAATCATAAGGGTTTCAGGCAGAGGAGAAGGAGAGAAACTGTTGCCAATGGCAGAAAAAACTGACAGATTTAACCAGATGATAGAAGGAGGAAGTTTTTTTACTCAGCATATAGGTTCTTTAGCCAATTATTTTAAACCTGTGATTTCTGGTTCCTGTTGTGTTATTATGTAGATATACCTTTAAGGATGCATGATGTCAATCATTACCACCTCAAGTCAGGATGTGATGTGCAATCACATGACCTTGTTTTAGTGGACAGCAGCAACTCTGAAAGGCATATGTGCCTTCTTAGACTCCCAGCTAATACTGTATGTGTGCAGTTTCAACTTCTGAGAATCATAGATCATTGAATTTACAGTGCAGAAGAAGGCCATTCGGCCCATCGAGTCTGCACTGGCCCTTAGAAAGAACACTCTACTTAAGCCCATACCTCCACCTATCCCCGTAACCTCACCTAACCTTTTGGACACAAAGGGGAAATTTAGCATGGCCAATCCTCCGAATCTTTAGACCTTTAGGCTCTAGGAGGAAACCGGAGCACCTGGAAGAAACCCACACAGACACAGGGAGAAAGTGCAATCTTCACACAGTCACCCAAGGCCGGAATTGAACCCGGGTCTCTGGAGCTGTGAGACAGCTGCGCTAACCACTGTGCCACAGTGCTGCCGTGAGTAGAAAAACGTAATATGGTGGTGGCATGGTTTGGGAGTTTTTTTTGAAGAGTATACAAAACTCAATCATTTCACATGCATTATGGAAGTGAACCAACTATCAAGGACTTACTATGCATAAATGATTCGCAACACGGAAAGAATCCTGCATAATATATTGTCGTTCTGGGACATTGCTCCTTGATCCAGCCAGAAACACCGGACCCTGAGAGCTTGCGCAGTTTAAACTTTCCAGCTGTACAGTTTCTGCAGGAAAATCCTTTAAAGAGTTGACTCCGGTTCAGTGGGGTGGAATGGGGGTGGGGGGGGGATCCACGGAGAAGAAAATTCCTTACTGCTTCAGCTCATTAAGAGGTCAGGGGGCCATTAAACACTGGAGACTGGGCCAAGTAATAAGAGTCCATGTGGACTAAACAGCTGTCTTGTAATGCAGAACAATGCCAGCAGCGCGGGTTTAATTCCCATACCAGCCTCCCCTAGCAGGCGCCGGAATGTGTGGCGACTAGGGGCTTTTCACAGTAACTTCATTGAAGCCTACTTGTGATTATTATTATTTTTTAATAGAATGTTATCATAGAATTTACAGTGCAGAAGGAGGCCATTCAGCCCATCGAGTCTGCACCGGCCCTTGGAAAGAGCACCCTACTTAAGCCCACACCTCCACCCTATTCCCCTAACCCAGTAACCCCATCTAACCTTTTTGGACATGGCCAATCCACCTAACCTGCACATCTTTGGACTGTGGGAGGTAACCGGAGCACCGGGAGGAAACCCATGCAGACACGGGGAGTACGTGCTGACTCTGCACAGGCAGTGACCCAAGCCGGGAATTGGGTCTGGGACCCTGGAGCTGTGAAGCAACTGTGCTAACCTGTACTGCCCTATTATTATTATTAACAGCTCAAAATAGCCAGAAGAAGGCTGCAATAAGTATTTTCTTGCTGTTTAATTTTACAAATCAAATCTGAAGTATATTTTCATATCGGCATCAATAGGGAAACAGTACTCAACAAACTCTTGGGATTGAGGGCAGACAAGTCCCCAGGGCCTGATGGCTTAATCCTAGGATGTTAAAGGAAGTGGCAGCAGAGATAATGGATCCATTGGTTAAGATACTCCAAAATTCCATGGACATGGGAGTGGTTCCAGTGGATTGGAAAACTGCTAACGTAATGCCCTTATTCAAAAAGAGAGGGAGGCAGAATGTGGGAAATTCCAGATCAGTTAGTTTCACATCTGTTGTTAGAAAATTGTTATTATCAAGGACGTAATATCAGGACATTTGGAAAACCAAAGCGCTATCCATCAGAGTCAGCATGGTTTTATGAAGGGCAAATCATGTTTGACTAATTTGCTTAAGTTCTTCGAAGATGTAACAAGCAAAGTGGATAACGGGGATCCTGTAGAAGTAGTATGACCGGACTTCCGGAAGGCGGTTATTAAGGTGCCGCACAGAAGGTTAATTCACAAGGTGAGATCACATGGGATTAGGGTTAGTTTATTAGCTTGGATAGAAGACTGGCTGACAGGCAGGAGTCAGAGTTGAGATAAATGGGCCTTTTTTCTGGATGGCAAGATGTAACTAGCGGGTTCAGTCCTTGGGTCCCAGCTATTTACAATCTATATTAACGACTTTGATACATGGATTGAAGAGTCTATCGCAAAATTTGCAGATGACACAAAAATAGGTGGGACAGTAAGTTGCAATGAGGAAATAAGAACCTTACAAATGGATATAGATAGGTTATGAGAGTGGGCCACAATGCGGCAGATGGAGTTTAACGTGGTTAAGTGTGAGGTCATGTATTTTGGTTAAAAAAATGTAAAGGCAGCTTATTATCTCAATGGGGAGAAACTTGGGGGTGCTCCAGTGCAGAGGGGTCTGGGTGTCCTCGTGCATGAGTCACAGAAAACCAGCAGCAGATAATATGGAAAGCAAATGGAATGTTGGCATTTATAGCAAAAGAAATTGAGTATAAAGGTAAGGATGTTGTTGCAACTGTGCAAGGCTTTGGTAAGACCGCACCTGGAGTATTGTGCACAGTTTTGCTCCCCTTATTTGAGGAAAGATGTAGTAGCATTGGAGGCAGTTCAGAGGAGGTTCATTAGATTGATCCCAGAGATGAAGAATTTGTCGTGTAAGGAGAGATTGAATAATTTAGGCCTCCACTGTCTAAAGTTTAGAAGAACGAGGGGAGATCTAATTGAGGTGTACAAGATGCTAAAAGTTATGGATAAAGTCGATGTGGAGCAGATGCTTCCTCTTGTGGGGCATTCTAAAACGAGAGGTCATCGTCTTAGAATAGGAGGTAGCAAATTTAAAACAGACTTGAGCAGAACTATTTCTCCCAAAGGGTTGTGACTCTGTGGAATTCACTACCCCCGAGTGCGGTGGATGCAGGGGCAGCGAGTAAATTTGAGGAACTAGACATATTTTTAATTGGTAATGGGTTAAAGGGTTAGGACAGTGGAATTGAGGTTAGGGTGGGATCAGCCATGATCACATTGAAGGCGTTTAGGCTCGGGAGGCTAAATTGCCAACTCCTGCTCCTAGGTCACGTGTTCTAGGGAGGAGATGCTGATTTTGCATCTGTAGCATTGTAGGTTGCAGATGAGGAACATATCAGCAATGATAGAATGGTGGAGCAGAGCCAATGGGCCGAATGGCCTAATTCTGTTCCTATAAATTATGAACTTGTATGAAAATCATTGTTTTGTGGGTGGAGCTTAAGGTAAGATAGGGAAAGCAGACATAGCTCAACCATGCCACCACTGCAGTCAAGCAGCAACCCATCAGCAACCAAGGCTATGGTCGCTTCAGCTACTGCATCTCAGGAAGTCAAATAAATTCTGAAGGGCTATCAAAAATCCTGAATATTTGTTCTCCATATAATCTCAATGTTCCTGCAAAAAGTCACAGGATGATCACAAATTTCCAATACTCATTTTGAAGGCAATGGATCTCCTGCTTAACTCTACTTTGGGTTGATTTAATGGCTGTGTTGCGATTAAGTGAGAGCGCGACGAGGTCGTTAGATGACTGGAGAAGCAGTAAGCGAGAACCATGCCGGGCGCTGATCAGTTTGCGATCTAACCGACCCGCTCCCGTTGGGGAAATCAGGACCCCACTGTAGTGTGGCGAGAATCCAATAATCATCACTCAATGCCAATCTCCATACAATTAACGGGAGTGACCCCCTATCTAATGGTCTCCCATGATCTAACCACCTCCCCCACAATTGTCATGTGGGTGCCACAGTGCCTGTGGGTCTGCCATGTCACTCCCTGGATCGTGTGTTCCCGTTCCAAGGGCAACCCCAGCCCCTGCCTGTCTGCCCCATCGACCACCCATAACTCCCACTGACCATGGAGACCTCCGGCCATGCAGCTGAAGGTTTTGCAAATAGGGAATTGGCAATCATACTTAAGTGAGCACGTCACAGCTCCCAAGTGGGTTCCCACGGGTAGGCACGCCATGTAGCATGTATTGCACAGCATCCCAATCAGACCATGATGCCTGGACACTGCCTGAGCAATGCAGGAAGCATAACATGGAGCAGGAGCCATCATGTGAACATCAAGGTGTGGGCCCCTGCATCGGGGACATTTTGGCGAACAGAGGGGGGGGGGGTTTGCACTGGGGAGGAGACCAGCACCCGGTCCAGGTAATATTACGTGCAGGTGTCTGGGGTACAGGGTCCGGGTTCGGTGAGCAGGGGCCCCCGCTGCGGCCGGGGTGCATGGGCAGGATGTGTCGGATGGGGGGGGGGGGGGGGGTGCGGGCAATGGGGGAATAGAGGGTCTCGGGAAGGAAAACACTGCTGTTCTCAGTCTCATACCCTCTCCTATTCCTTACAGATATTATACAGAATGGATGATATCTTGGACACTGCGGAAGCTGCCTTCGTGGTGCTGCTGACAGGCCAGGCGGCCAGACACCAGAGAAGGCATCGGCAGCAGTATCGAGAGATTGGCAGCGCGGTAGTACAGGGGTTAGCACATTTGCTTCACAGCTCCAGTGACCCAGCATCGATTCCCGGCTTGCGTCCCGTGTCTGCGTGGGTTTCCTCCAGGTTCTCCGGTTTCCTCCCACAATCCAAAGATGTGCAGGTTAGGTGGATTGGCCATGATAATGTCCAAAAAAGGTCAGCTGGGGTTACTGAGTTACAGGGATAGGGTGGGGTGCTCTTTCCAAGAGCCGGTGCAGACACGATGGGCCGAATGGCCTCCTTATGCACTGTAAATTCTATGATTCTATTCTATGATTCTAGGCTCGAGGTGCTGGCCCATGTACAGGGCCGTGCTCCACACCCTGAGGACCCCAGATGCCCATCAGGCCAGGGAGGGATCCAGAAAGGGAGGCCGATGACGGCTCAAGGTGTACGGGCATCCCTGGTCTTGCGAACAGATGACAGACAGCAATGTGCCACAGGAGGTTCCACCATAACAAGGAGACGGTGCAGCATCTGTGCCATGTCCTCAAGAACTTGGCACCACATGGAGGAGGAGGGTACTCGCTCCCGGTGGCGTCAATGTAACCACAGCTTTGAACTTATATGCCTGAGGATCATTCCAGGGCTTGAGTGGGGACTGGTGTGGCATCTCACAGGCCACAGCCCACTGGTGCACCTGACAGGTCACGGATGCCCTGGGCAGCAAACTATATATACTTTGACATGGTGCAGGCCCAAACAGATGCCCGGGCAGCAGTATTCTCCGCCATCGCTGAGATGACCCAGGTCCAGGGGAAGTAGATGGCACGCATGTCACCTTGCACTCACCGGACCATCTGGTAGTGCACTACATCAACAGGAAGGGGTTCCATTCCCTGAACAAGCAGCTTATGTATGACCACCACTTGAAGATCATGCAAGTGTGAAGCTCTTTCCAGGGAGAGTGCATGATAGCTACATCGTGGGGCAGACAACCCGGGCATCTTGGAGGACCATCTGGGCCGCTTTGAGGACTGCCCTGGGAAGGCTGGTTGGCTCTTGGGGGAGAAGGGGTACCAGCTGAGCACCTGGCTAATGATGCCAGTATGGAGGTGGAAACCCGATACATCGTGACCCATGTTGTACATTGGGTAGCACTGTTGCTTCACTGTGCCAGGGTCTCAGGTTCGATTCCCGGCTAGGGTCACTGTCTGTGCGGAGTCTGCACGTTCTCCCTGTGTCTGTGGGGGTTCCTCCGGGTGCTCCGGTTTCCTCCCACAAGTCCCGAAAGACATGTTGTTAGGTAATTTGGACATTCTGAATTCTCTCTCCATGTCCCCGAACAGGTGCCGGAATGTGGCAACTACGGGCTTTTCACAGTAACTTCATTGCAGTGTTAATATAAGCCTACTTGTGGCAATAAAGATTATTATTATGTGGCCACCCAGGCTGTCAATGAGCGGTGCATCGGATTCCCCAAAATGTGGTTCTGACGCCTCAGAGGTTCTGGTGCTGCACTGTAGTACACACCCTTGAAGGGTCTCCCGCTTTGTGGTGGTCTGTTATGCCCTCCACAACCTGGCACAGCAGTGGGGCGATATGCTGGAGGTGGAAGAGCTCGTCGTCCTCCTCCTTGGAGGAGGCCACATGTTCCTCCTCCTCCTCCTGCTCTTCCACCTCCAGCATATCGCCCCACTGCTGTGCTAGTCCTCTTCGTCCACTTGTGCGGAAAAGGGGGGGGGCTCTGGCGGGGTCAATATTGGCGGCGCGGTGGGAGGTGGGGGGGGGGGCCGCATTGGTGGGGGTGTGTGTTGGGGTGGAACCTGACGGTGCCAGGTCCCTGAGTGAGACAGTATCTTGGCGGCCGTCGGGGAACTCAACATAGGCATATTGAGGGTTGGCGTGGAGCAGGTGAACCCTGTCCACCAAGGGGGCCGCCTTGTGGAGTCGGACGTTGTGGTGGTATGTATTAGGGGTAGTACGGTACCTGTGAAGCTGAGAGGCTATTGGCTGACAGGTCCCGGGTCCTGGTTGGATCTGCCGCCTGCTGGCTCCGCCCAGAAATGCGGACTATAAGAGCCCGGGTTCTCCCAGCAGCTGCATTCTGTAACTGAGCTGCTGGGGAACAAGTCTTGCTTAATAAACCCTCGATTGACTTCATCACTTCTCGACTTGAGTGAGTAATTGTTGCGCTACAGATGTGCCAATGGAGAAGGACCGGTCCTGGAGAGGCGAGCCAAGTCGGGAGCGACATCCCGGATGTGGTCTTCCTGGGGAAGGTAAAACACATTCATGGGGTGTGTTATCAGTTGCGGTGCACAATGGTGACCGGATGGAGTGCAGAGCGTCAGGGAGGACCTCCTGCCAGTGAGAGGCTGGGAAGTTCCTGGACCGTAGGGCCAGCTGGACGGCCCTCCAAACCATCCCATTCTACTTGCCCGTTTCCCCGGGGGTTGTAGCTGGTCATCCTGCTGGAGGCTATACCCCTGCTGAGCAGGAACGGACGCAGCTCATCGCTCATGAATGAGGATCCCCTGTGTAGCGCACAAAGACTCACGAGAGACGAATAGAGATGAAGTCGATGAGGCTTTATTAAGCGTGACTTGTTCCCCGCAGTTCAGCAAAAGACTGGCCTGCGGGGGAGAACTCCTGGTTCTTATACTCCATCTGCAGGGCGGAGCTAGAGATCAACAGCCAACCAGGACCCGGGATCTGTCAGCCAATGACATCACGGCTTCACAGTCCCACATGACCCCTAATGCATACTACCACATTCACCCCTTATTAAAAATGAACCCGGCGGGGTGGTGCTTCGCATGGTGGTAGGGGTTTGCAAGGCTGGTCCTGGGAGGAAAAATCTTTTGCATGTCATCACAGTGCCCTACACTGGGCTATGTACAGGGTTTTTTGTTTTGAACTATTTACAGTATTCGTAAGAGGGAAAAAGGAAAAGAAATTCTCGTTAAAATCCACAACATTCTAGTGTTACACCGATGCCACGAGTCGGTCGGGCGGTCTGGTCGTCCTTGTCAATCGCCTCAGCCCCGGTGGTGGTGGTGCTTGTTCCAGTGTTGTCGTCTCCGGGAGCTTTACGGTTTCTGCTTCAGCTTCACTTCTGGTCGGACCTGGGAGGAGGACCGACCCTCCCGGGAAGGGGGCGGTCGCGGGGTGCGCCGGTGGCAGGGAGGGGGTGATTGGTGTCGAGGGGGTGTGCGTGTTGCCGGCGGGCGCCAGATCTCGCAGGGAGACCGTGTCCTGTCGGCCGTCGGGGTACTCCACGTAGGCGTACTGCGGGTTCGCGTGGGGGAGGTGAACCCTCATGACCAACGGGTCCGACTTGTGCGCCCGCACATGTTTCCGGAGCAAGATGGGTCCTGGGGCCGCCAGCCAGGTCGGCAGCGACGTTCCAGAGGAGGACTTCCTGGGGAAGACAAGGAGGCGCTCATGAGGCGTTTGGTTAGTGGTGGTACACAGCAGCGACCGGATGGAGTGGAGAGCGTCCGGGAGGACCTCCTGCCACCGTGAAACTGGGAGATCCCTGGACCGTAGGGCCAGTAGGACGGTCTTCCAGACCGTGCCGTTCTCCCTCTCTACTTGCCCGTTCCCCCGGGGGTTGTAGCTGGTCGTCCTGCTCGAGACTATACCCTTGCTGAGCAGGAACTGGCGCAGCTCATCACTCATGAAGGAGGACCCCCTGTCGCTATGGACGTATGCGGGGCAACCGAACAGTGTGAATATGGTGTTAAGGACTTTAATGACTGTGGCCGCTGTCATGTCAGGGCAGGGGATGGCGAAGGGGAAACGGGAGTACTCGTCCACTACGTTCAGGAAGTATGTGTTGCGGTCGGTGGAGGGGAGGGGCCCTTTGAAATCCAGACTGAGGCGTTCAAAGGGACGGGAGGCCTTGATCAGGTGCGCACTATCCGGCCTGAAAAAATGCGGTTTGCACTCTGCGCAGATGTGGCAGTTCCTGGTGACTCTACGGACCTCCTCCACGGAGTAGGGGAGGTTGCAGGACTTTATAAAATGGTAGACCCGAGTGACCCCAGGGTGGCAGAGGTCCTCGTGGAGGGTTTGGAGACGGTTAATTTGTGCGTTGGCACATGTGCCGCAGGATAGGGCATCGGACGGCTCGTTCAGCTTTCCGGGACGGTACAAGATCTCATAGTTGAAGGTGGAGAGCTCGATCCTCCACCTTAAGATCTTGTCATTTTTAATTTTGCCCCGCTGTGCATTATCGAACATGAATGCTACTGACCGCTGGTCAGTGAGGAGAGTGAATCTCCTGCTGGCCAGGTAGTGCCTCCAATGTCGCACAGCTTCCACTATGGCTTGGGCTTCCTTTTCCACTGAGGAGTGGCGGATTTCTGAGGCGTGGAGGGTTCGGGAGAAAAAGGCCACAGGTCTGCCCGCTTGGTTAAGGGTGGCCGCTAGAGCTACATCGGAGGCGTCGCTCTCGACCTGGAAGGGGAGGGACTTGTCGATGGCACGCATCGTGGCCTTTGCGATATCCGCTTTGATGCGGCTGAAGGCCTGGCAAGCCTCTGTCGACAGGGGGAAGGTCGTGGTCTGTATTAGGGGGCGGGCCTTGTCTGCGTACTGGGGGACCCACTGGGCGTAATATGAAAAGAACCCCAGGCAGCGTTTTAGGGCTTTGGAGCAGTGAGGGAGGGGAAATTCCATGAGGGGGCGCATACGTTCGGGGTCGGGGCCTATTATCCAATTGCGCACTACATATCCCAAGATGGCTAGCCGGTTTGTGCTAAAAACGCACTTGTCCTCGTTGTATGTGAGGTTCAAGGCTTTAGCGGTCTGGAGGAATTTTTGGAGGTTGGCGTCGTGGTCCTGCTGATCGTGGCCACAGATGGTTACGTTGTCGAGATACGGGAACGTGGCCTGCAACCCGTGTTGATCAACCATTCGGTCCATCTCTCATTGGAAGACCGAGACCCCGTTTGTGACGCCAAATGGGACCCTTAGGAAGTGGTATAATCGCCCGTCTGCCTCGAAGGCTGTGTACTTGCGGTCACTTGGGCGGATGGGGAGCTGATGGTAGGCGGACTTGAGGTCCACGGTGGAGAAGACCTTATATTGGGCAATCCGATTGACCATGTCGGATATGCGGGGGAGAGGGTACGCATCTAGCTGTGTGTACCTGTTGATGGTCTGGCTATAGTCTATGACCATCCTTTGCTTCTCCCCTGTCTTTACTACTACCACCTGTGCTCTCCAGGGACTATTGCTGGCCTGGATTATGCCTTCCTTCAGCAGCCGCTGGACTTCGGACAGAATGAATGTCCGGTCCTGGGCGCTGTACCGTCTGCTCCTAGTGGCGACGGGTTTGCAATCCGGGGTGAGGTTTGCAAACAAGGATGGGGGCTCAACCTTGAGGGTTGCGAGGCCGCAGATAGTGAGTGGGGGTATTGGGCCGCCGAATTGGAAAGTTAGGCTCTGCAGGTTGCACTGGAAGTCTAATCCCAGTAATGTGGGCGCGCAGAGTTGGGGAAGGACGTAGAGCCTGTAGTTTTTAAACTCCCTCCCTTGCACCGTTAGGGTCACTATGCAGAAGCCTTTGATCTGTACGGAGTGGGATCCTGCAGCTAGGGAAATCTTTTGCGCACTGGGACGGATGGTCAAAAAACAGCGTCTTACCGTGTCGGGGTGCATGAAGCTTTCTGTGCTCCCGGAGTCGACAAGGCATGGTGTCTCGTGCCCGTTGATCAGCACCGTTGTTGTCGTCGTCTGGAGCGTCCGGGGCCGTGCTTGGTCCAGCGTCATTGAGGCCAGACGTGGTCGTAGTGCTTCAGCGTCTTCCTCGAACCCCGTGGAGCCGTCGATGCTGGGATCCATTGTTGCCATCCAAGATGGCGGCGGGGGTGAACAAAATGGCTGCCTCCATGCATCGCACATGGCTGGGGGGTCCCAAGATGGCGGCGGTGGTGGACAAAATGGCCACCCCCATGCGTCGCACAGGGCTGGGGGTCCCAAGATGGCGTCGCCTCTCCTCCCCTCGTGGTGGCCGGGACCCAAAATGGCTGTGCCTGATGGGTCGCACATGGGGCGCTGGGGGGGGTTGGGGAGCGTTTGAAACGCGCAGGACTCCTTCTTCTCCGGGGACAGCGGTGGCCGGGACCCAAAATGGCTGTGCCTGCGGGTTGCACATGGGGCGCTGTGGGGGGTTGGGGAGCGTTTGAAACGCGCAGGACTCCTTCTTCTCTGGGGACAGCGGTGACCCCCCGGGACCGGCACACAGCCGTGAAATGGCCCTTTTTCCCGCAGCTCTTGCAAATCGCTGCGCGGGCCGGGCAGCGCTGCCGGGGGTGTTTCGCCTGGCCGCAGAAATAGCAGCGGGCCCCCCGGGACGACTTGGCGTCTGAACCGCACAAGCCTGTGGGGGGGGGGGGGTTTGTCGCGACGGGGGTCCACGGAGCCCAAGGGGCTGCAGCGCGGTCGGGGCTGTAGGCGCGGGCGTTTCGCGCGGCCACATCTAGGGAGGCTGCAAGGGCCCGTGCCTCTGAGAGTCCTAGCGACTCTTTTTCTAAAAGTCTTTGGCGGATTTGGGGAGAGTTCATACCTGCCACAAAAGCATCGCGAATTAACATGTCCGTGTGTTCAATCGCGTTTACCGGCGGGCAGCTGCAGGCCCATCCCAAAATTAGCAGCGCGGCGTAGAATTCGTCTAGCGATTCTCCGGGACTTTGCCGTCTCATTGCGAGTTGGTAGCGTGCGTAGATCTGGTTCACTGGGCGAACATAGATGCTCTTTAGTGCTGCGAACGCCGTCTGGAAATCCTCTGCGTCTTCTATGAGGGGGTAAATTTCCGGGCTTACCCTCGAGTGCAGGACCTGTACTTTCTGGTCTTCTGTGACCCGGCCGGGGGCCGTTCTGAGGTAGGCTTCGAAACAAGTCTGCCAGTGTTTAAAAACTGCTGCTGAGTTCACTGCGTGGGGGCTGATCCTCAGGCATTCCGGGACGATCCTGAGCTCCATAGTCCTTTAAGCACGCTTAATAAATTGTAGCGCACAAAGACTCACGAGAGACGAATAGAGATGAAGTCGATGAGGCTTTATTAAGCGTGACTTGTTCCCCGCAGTTCAGCAACAGACTGGCCTGCGGGGGAGAACTCCTGGTTCTTATACTCCGCCTTCAGGGCGGAGCTAGAGATCAACAGCCAACCAGGACCCGGGATCTGTCAGCCAATGACATCACGGCTTCACAGTCCCACATGACCCCTAATGCATACTACCACACCCTGTCACTGTGGATGTAGGCAGGGAAACCGAACAGAGCGAAGATGGTGCTGAGGGCATTGATGACGGTGGCAGACGTCATATCGGGGCATGGGATGGCGAAGGGGAATCTGGAGTACTCATCGACCACACTGAGGATGTATGTGTTACGGTCAGTGGAGGGGAGGGGCCCTTTGAAATCCACGCTGAGGCGTTCAAAGGGGCGGGAAGCCTTCACCAGGCGCGCACGGTCCGGCTGGTAGAAGTGCGGCTTGCACTCCGCACAGACTTGGCAGTCCCTGGTGACTGTCCTTACTTCCTCGACAGAGTAGGGCAGATTGCAAGCTTTGACCAGATTGTACAATCGAGTGACTCCCAGGTAACAAAGGCTGTTGTGTAGGGCCCGGAGTTGGTCCACTTGTGTGCTGGCACATGTACCTCGGGAGAGGGCGTCAGGGGGCTCGTTGAGTTTACCGGGGCGATACAAGATCTCGTAATTATAGGTGGAGAGCTCGATTCTCCACCGCAAGATTTTATCATTTTTGATCTTGCCCCGCTGTGTGTTATTGAACATGAAGGCTACCGAACGTTGGTCTGTAAGGAGAGCGAATCTCTTACCGGCCAGGTAATGCCTCCAATCCGGCACCGCTTCAGCGATAGCTTGGGCCTCCTTCTTGACGGAAGAGTGTCGAATTTCAGAGGCATGAAGGGTGCTGGAAAAGAATGCCACGGGCCTGCGTGCCTGGTTTAGAGTGGCGGCAAGGGCGATGTCTGAAGCGTCGCTTTCTACTTGCAAAGGTAGTGACTCGTCCACTGCGCGCATCCCGGCCTTGGCGATGTTTGCTCTGATGCGGGCGAAAGCATGTTGTGCCTCAGCCGCAAGCGGGAATTGGGTGGATTGAATGAGTAGGCGGGCCTTGTCCGCATAGTTTGGGACCCACTGAGCGTAGTAGGAAAAGAACCCCAGGCAGCGTTTGAGGGCCTTGGTGCAGTGGGGGACGGGAAGTTCCATGAGGGGGTGCATGCGGTCGGGGTCGGGCCCGAGAAGTCCGTTTTGGACTATATAGCCGAGAATGGCTAACCGGGTTGTGCTGAACACACACTTCTCTTTGTTGTAGGTCAGATTGAGAAGAGTGGCAGTGCGGAGGAATTTATCGAGGTTGGCATCGTGGTCCTGCTGGTCATGGCCGCAGATGGTGACATTATCTAAGTACAGAAAGGTGGCCTTCAAACCGTACTGGTCGACCATTCGGTCCATCTCTCTTTGGAAGACTGAGACCCCATTTGTGTCACTGAAAGGGACCCTAAGGAAGTGGTAGAGGCGACCGTCCGCCTCGAAAGCCGTGTATGGCCGGTCCGACTTCCGGATGGGGAGCTGGTGGTAGGTGGATTTCAGGTCAATTGTTGAGAAGACCTGGCACTGCGCAATCTGATTGACCATATCAGATATGCGTGGGAGGGGGTACGCGTCTAGCTGCGTGTACCGATTGATGGTCTGGCTATAGTCCACGACCATCCTGTGTTTCTCTCCAGTTTTAACCACTACCACTTGGGCTCTCCAGGGGCTGTTGCGGGCCTTGATAATACCCTCCTTAAGCAGACGCTGGACTTCGGACCTGATGAAGGTCTTGTCCTGGGTGCTGTACCGTCTGTTCCTAGTGGCAACGGGCTTGCAATCCACAGTTAGATTGGCAAAAAGGGAGGGGGGATCGACCTTGAGGGTCGCGAGGCCGCAAACGGTAAGGGGGGGTAAGGGCCCGCCGAATTTGAGGGTGAGGGTCTGGAGGTTGCACTGGAAGTCCAGGCCCAACAGGAGTGCAGTGCAGAGATTAGGAAGGACATAGAGGCGGAAGTTACTAAATTCTACGCCCTGGACCGTGAGGGTGACTGAACAAAAGCCTCGGATCGGGACGGAGTGGGATCCGGAGGCTAGGGAGATCCTTTGATTGGCAGAGTGGACCGCGAGGGAGCAGCGCCTTACCGTATCTGGGTGAACAAAGCTTTCGGTGCTCCCGGAGTCCAGCAGGCACGAGGTCGCGTGGCCGTTGATTGCAACCGTTGTCGACGCGGTGGCCAGGTTGTGCGGGTGAGATTGGCCCAGCGTCATTGAAGCGAGCTGCGGATAGCCATCGGATGCTTCGGGTGGCGAGCGTGTGCGGTTCTGATGTTGGGATGTCTGGAGGCCCTGTGGCGGACAAGATGGCGGCACCCATGGTGCGCACATTGTGGTGTCGGGACAAGATGGCGGCACCCATGGTGCGCACATTGTGGGGTCGGGACAAGATGGCGGCGCCCATTGGTCACACATGGACCCGGGAGGAGAAGATGGCGGCTCCCATGTGCGTCTGGCATGGGGGAGGGGGCGATAGCGGGCGCAATCGCAGCGCCTGCGCGGGCCTGGCACACAGCCGCAAAGTGGCCCTTTTTACTGCAGGCTTTACAAACGGCAGTGTGGAGAGGGACGATTGTACGTTACGGGACATGACCGTCATGGAGAGCGCCAAGGTTTTCATCTCCGCCAGTTCGAGCGTGGCCCCTTCCAGAAATCGTTCTCGGATGCGGTCCGACGCAATCCCGTCATGAAGGCATGAGGAGATTTGAGTGTTCGGCAGCCGTGATGACTTGACAGTCTCAGTCCCGGATGAGTGGAATTATACCCGCCAGAAGTCTTTGATGGATTCACCAGGTAGTTGCAAGCGGGTGGCAAGTACATGCCTGGCGAAGAGCGTGTTCGCCTTCTGCTCGTAGTGTTCTTTTAGGAGTTCCCATTGCTTTTGTGTAATTCATGGCATCTTGGATCAACGGGAACACGCTGGAGCTCAGTCTGGAGTACAGGACGTTGATCTTCTGAGCCTCCGTTGGCGCGGGGTCCGCCGTGTTGATGTAAGCCTCAAAACATGCTAGCCGGTGAGTAAAGTCTTTCCTAGCGACGGGCGAGTGCGTATCCAGCTGCAGGCGATCGGGCTTAATTTGGATATCCATTCTGTGGAAAATCTGACTGTAATAAATTGATGCACGATCAATTGCACAAAGACTAAAGTTGGGCCCGAATGGAAGCATCATGTTGTGTATCTCGTCCTGTGACCTTTGGTTTCCTTTGGCGGCCATACTCTGGAGGGTCTGGACCTGGATGGCCCCCCCGACGTTTGGGTGTCACAGGTGAAAGAGTACCATTCTGTTCTGTCCGGTGGTGGTGGGATGTCAAGTGGGGGGGCTGGGGATTCAGAGGTGCTGTGGTGTTCCTGCAGCTTCCCTGCAGCAGTCACCGGCATGGGCCCCATTACCTCCTCCTCCTTCAGCGTGCCTGAGAGACCCGGGCTCCTCCTTGGGATGGTGGTGGGGCAAGAGAGAACTCCGGAGGCTCCACCGTCGCTTGGCGCTGCCAGTCCTGGGATCTCAATGCACTTGGCCATGAAGCATAGGGACTGGAGTACGTCCCTCTGGGACTGTGCCACGTCTCTCTGTGCCTGGCGCTGGTCAGCCAGCACCTGGCCAATGTTCTTGATGTCCTCAGCCAAGACCCTTTGTGATTGGGTCATGCTCTGGAGCGCTGAAGCAATCTCCATGTGGGCCTGGGACATGGCTGCCTGTGAAAGGGCTGTCCTGTGCCTCAGCTACCACCGCACAGTGTGTTCCAGGCCTTCGTCATCTGGACCGATGGCCATGACACGTGCACACAAGGCTTCCACCACGGACACCATTCGTTCAGTGTTGGCCTGAGTAGCGTGCATTGTCGGCATCACCTCCTGCTCTTGCAGTCAGTTGAACGCCTCCAACTGCACCTGCAGGCGCTGGATGGTTGCTGACACTCCCTCCCGTCGACCCTGGTGTCTGCATCTCTAGCATTGATGGGACCGCCCATTCCAGAAGTGCGAGATCCGTCAGGACTGCAACTAGTCCCTGGGGTCTGGCCGCCCTCTGACTATACTCCCCCTTGGGGTTCCTACCTCCACCTTATGTACCACAGCAAGTGTGATGTGTGCACCAGAGAGAGGCCCAGTCTTCATTAAAATGACCTACTGAGGTGAGAAGATCTGGGATGGTGGAGGGTGTAAGTGACAGCAGTGATGACAAGTGGTGTCGTCCCCGGACTGATACACCAGGGTGTTGTGGGATTGTGGCTGGGGGAGAAATACACTGGATGGTCTTGCTCGTCGGATGGTAATCCTGCAAGACAAAGACAAGACAAATGGTGAGATCTCGGGAAGACATGGTGTGTGTGAGTGTGTGTGTGTGTGTGTGTGGGGGGGGGGGGGGGGGGGGGGGGTGACTCACTTGCGATAGGGACATCGCAATTCAATGGGGCTAACTTGGTTGTCCTATGACAACCTCCGCCTGGGCGACAGCCTGCTCTCCCACCTTCCCAACCAGCTTCATTGCCCTTTGCTCTGCAGAGGTCAGGAGCCGCAGATCCGGCATGTCCCCTCCTGTCTTTTTGCGCTCCCAGGGGTTGTTAGCCGTCTTCTCCTGCGGGGACAGATAATGCACATTGTGAGACATTCGGACATGGGATGTACAGGGGGTCCGCAGCTAGTGGTCCAATTGTGCAGGGCACCCGGCCATGGAGGGTGGTTCAGGTGTTGGCGTGTGTGTGCAGGGTGGGGTACAAGGGGGTGGCCGGCGACTGGGCTTTGATTGACCCCTAGGGAAGTTTGGGGTGTGTGCGGGGTGTGGGTCGGGCCTGATGCCAGGGGTGCCGATGTAATGGCGCACCCTGGATGGCCTGAGGGGTTGCCCATCCTCACATAGCACCCCTGCCCACCTGCCTCATGGGGGCCGCATGAGGGGTGAGGGGGTGCAGGTCAGGGGAGATGCCAGATGCACAGAGGTGGTGACCCACCTGGAACACCCTCAGCAGGTTGTTCAGCTTCTTCTGGCATTGCAGGCCAGTCCTCATGGTGGAGTGCATGTCGCTCACCACCTGTGCCACCTCCACCCAGGCCCGGTTGACGTCCGTGGGTGGTAGCCTCTTGTCCACCCTGGGAAAAAGTGTGTCCTACCTCTCCTCCACAACATCCAGCATTGTCTCCAGCATCGCATCCACTCTCATTGAGGCCGCTCTCCTCAGTACCTTTGCTGGAATGCGGGTGCATGGGAAGAGGAGTGCTTACATGAACATCCAGCTTGTCAAGCTCTCCAATGCCAACCCTGACCGCAGTGAATCCGACACCACCATCAGTTGGAATTGCAGTTGTTTCACGTGTGCAGTATGCTGGCCCATTAGCATGTCCTGAATGGCTCAGGGACTGGCATCCCCAATGGGACTAGGGAACACTCCCAATCCAGTCCAACACGAAGGGAGAAATTCTCCATTTGAGAAACTAAGGGCGGGATTCTCCGGTCGGTGACGCCGAAATCGCGTTCGACAATCAGCCGGAGAATCCCATAAGACATAGGAGCGGAAGTAAGGCCATTCGGCCCATCGAGTCCACTCCACCATTCAATCATGGCTGATTTCAACTCCATTTACCCGCTCTCTCTCCATAGCCCTTAATTCCTCGAGAAATCAAGAATTCATCAACTTCTGTCTTAAAGACACTCAACGTCCCGGCCTCCACCGCCCTCTGTGGCAATGAATTCCACAGACCCACCACTCTCTGGCTGAAGAAATTTCTCCTCATCTCTGTTCTAAAGTGACTCCCTTTTATTCTCAGGCTGTGCCCCCGGGTCCTAGTCTCCCCTGCTAATGGAAACAACTTCCCTACATCCACCCTATCTAAGCCATTCATTATCTTGTAAGTTTCTATTAGATCTCCCCTCAACCTCCTAAACTCCAATGAATATAATCCCATTATCCTCAGACGTTCATCGTATGTTAGGCCTACCATTCCTGGGATCATCCGTGTGAATCTCCGCTGGACCCGCTCCAGTGCCAGTATGTCCTTCCTGAGGTGTGGGGCCCAAAATTGCTCACAGTATTCTAAATGGGGCCTAACTAATGCTTTATAAAGCTTCAGAAGTACACCCCTGCTTTTATCTTCCAAGCCTCTTGAGATGAATGACAACATTGCATTTGCTTTCTTAATTACCGACTCAACCTGCAACCTTTTGAACACTTATGTTTCTTTTCGTGGACCCCGCGTGGCGGCCGCGGACTGTGTCCAGCATCGCCACAGTCGGGGGGGGGGGGGGTGGTGGTGGTGGTGGGAGCAGTGCCGCTGGCCGGGGGGGGGGGGGGGGGTTCAGTGAGGACTGGGGTGACGGGGTGACTGGTGGCGGTGGTCCGGGGGTGGGGGGGTGGGGCGAAGGGGGTTACTGGTGGTCATTAGTTGGCAGGCCGGGTCCGCGTGCAGTCGGCGCCATGCTGTACTTGCGCATGTGCGGCCATGGACCAGGTTATTCACTTTTAGTGTGCGAGTTGGGAGCTTTATCGGGTGCGGCTGCAAGCCCCCCAACAGTCCTGGAATTGATGCAGCAATTGCGCCATTTTTTCTGGAATAAAACGCCACTGTTTCCATGTCGGTGTCAGCACTTAGTCTGCAAACCGGAGAATCCAGCCCTAACTCTGGGAGTGTCCCTGTAGTTCGGCGATTTGTGGGGTGGTTCCTTTATTTAGGGAGTTTCTGTGGCACCCTCCCTATATCGAGAGTTTCTATAGGGGGTCTTCCTCTCTAGGGTGTCTCTGTGGGAGTCTCCCTAAACAGGGTGTCTCAGAGGTCCTCCTATCTAAGGGATCTCTGAGGGTGACCCCCATTTTTGAGGAATTTCTGGGGGATGTGCGGTGGGGGGGATCTGGTAGGGGAGGGATGGGTGAGTCATGTATTGTGTGGGAGTGAGGGTGACCCTTGGGTGGACTTTGGGGGCAGCTCCCCTTTAACCCACCGTGGGGTCCACAATGTCAGGGTCATGCTGGTAAATACCAGTAGTGATTCCAGCCCATGTGATTCCTGGCCAGAGGACTGGAGAATCACAAGGGCCCGGAGAATCTGGTGCTGGGCCTGCTAGGTGGATGCATATGGTTCATTCGGACCAATTTGCATCTATTAGTATTCTCCCGGGAATGGACGCTGATCCTGCATCCAGTGGGGGCCGGAGCATAGCGGCATGTCCGGCACCTGGGGCAAACCTCAATTTTGGCCGGATGCCCAATTCTCCGCCCGATCGCAATCCATCTTGCCGGCATCATGGGGCGGAGAATCCAGCCCAATGATATTTTCTTTTGTTGTATTGTGAATAGTTTGATTCTTTAAAGGCAAACTTCTTGTGAAGGGAAAAGGGCAGTGTTGTCCTATGATCTGAATGTATCTTTAAGGATATACACCTTAAACTGCTGCCAATCATTCACCACCGCTAGACATGCTGCGGGATTCGCCGTCGGTGGGATCCTTCGCTTCATCGGCAGCGCACACACGCCCGCGGATTTCCAACAGCGTGGGATGGCCACAATGGGAAACCCCCTTGGCCGGCTTCCGGAACGGAGGATCCCGCTGCTGACGGGGGCGCGCCACGCTGGGAAATGGGGCTGGCTGGCTGGAGATTCCTGTTTAGCCCTATGGCATTGTATTCAGTATACAGCAGCAGCGCTGTAACGCAGTGTTCCTTCTCAGCCTCCCAGTTAACACTTGATGTATACAGTCTCACCTTTAATAAAGAACTCACATTATTGTTTTGCCATTCCTTGTTCAATGATTGATATGTTTGCGAGAGTTAGAAGAACATAAGGGGCGTCATTCTCTGACCCCCTGCCGGGTCGGAGAATGGCCGTTGGCCGCCGTGAATCCCGCCCCCGCCCCCGCCGAAGTCTCCTGCACCAGAGATTGGGCGGGGGCGGGAATCGGGCTGCGCCGGTTGGCGGGACCCCCCGCTCAATTCTCTGGCCCGGATGGGCCGAAGTCCCGCCCAGAAATTGCCTGTCCCGCCGGCGTAAATCAAAGCTGGTATTTACCGGCAGGACCAGGGGCGCGGGGCGATCTGACCCCGGGGGGGTGCCCCCACGGTGGCCTGGCCCGCGATCGGGGCCCACCGATCCGCGGGCGGGCCTGTGCCGTGGGGGCACTCTTTCCCTTCCGCCTCCGCCACGGTCTCCACCATGGCGGAGGCGGAAGAGACTCCCTCCACTGCGCATGCGCGGGAAACTGTCGGCGGCCGCTGACGCTCCCGCGCATGCGCCACATTTCCGCGCCAGCTGGCGGGGCAACAAACGCCATTTCCGCCAGCTGGCGGGGCAACAAACGCCATTTCCGCCAGCTGGCTTGGCGGAAATCCCTCCGGCGTCGGCCTGGCCCCTCAATGTTGGGGCTCTGTCCCCAAAGATGCGGAGCATTCCGCACCTTTGGGCCGGCGCGATGCCCGTCTGATTGGCGCCGTTTTTGGCGCCAGTTGGCGGACATCGCGCCGTTGGGGGAGAATTTTGCACAAGAGTTCCCAAAATTTACTAGATTAAACAGTTTCTCTGATCTTCTCATATAACTGAAATACCTCAGGCCTGGTATCAAGAACAGCAACTTGACTATTTTTTCTATTTCCTACAGTCGATGCTAAAGTTAAATTTTGGCTGCAATCAGCTATCTTATAGAGAAGAGTGATTGAATCAAAGACTGCAGTGCATTTTCTGTCAGTATTCTGGCCATGCTTCTCAACCATTATGTTCCTCATATTTCCTGTGGTATTGTCAAGCTTGTCATGATGACTATTGATTTAAGTGGAGCCATTCTTAATCAATCATCAGTTTTTAAGACAATTAGACACCGGTACTTTTGTTGCCAGGCGTGCTCTTGCTAAAGAAGTTTATTTTACCCTCCATTGCTCTGGCAGGACCCTATGGACTTGACATCCCCCTGGAAGATGGCTGGTACATTATGCTATAGGTCAGAAGCTAGCCCGTGCATATCAGAAGGATTTTGGCATATAGGTGTCAAAATGGGGGTCTCTCAATATGTATTTCAACCTCAGTTATGTGCTAATGCTGTTCAGGTCAATGGTCACTGATGGTCATTAAATTCTACCATATCGCCTTAAAATCTATTTTTCTAACTGTATAATATATGAAACGTGCAAGGCCTACTCGCTCTGCTCGGTGCTCATCAGAATTGATAGCGTGGGGTTCTTCGAGGGATCAGCTTCAATTAATCTTAATGAATGTCTTTGGTTCCATTTTCTGTGAAAAATTGTCTCCAGGTGTGATCTAAGCGGTGGATTAGAATTAGGTCCAGACTATTAGAAAATGTTGGAGTTATTCAGCCCCAGAAAAACATTCTGAGCTTGGACTAATTCATTCGACCTCATGTCTACCTATTCAGAACTAGATCCAAATACCAGAAGTACCTCCAGAGGGGTTGGACAATCACTCTGCACTAAATTGCTGGGAAAAGGGGTACATGCTTTTGCTGGACATAGACACATGCACAAAATCCACAGCTACAGTGGAGGGAAACAACAGAGGAAACTGTGCACATTCAAATAGGGGTACTGTTTGAAAATCAGCAAACTACTCCTTCCCAGTCACTGGGTTAAGAAATATCCCTTCTATCACTTCAAGCCAGCAAATGGTGCAAATATATGCACACAAACATACCAACTGCTTGTATTCAAAGCGGATGGTCGGCATTCTGCTTGTCTGCTTCAGCGCTGCTGTCAGAGCTGCTCCACATTCTACTCTGGGACTCCCTTGTCCGTGCCCCCTCAAAACACCTGCCTGTTGTTGCTGCTCTAATTTTGAATAGGAACTCCTCAGAGTATAACAGTACTCAAACTCTGAATTGCTACAAGATCTAGAGCCCTGAATTAAAAATTGAGTGCTACCCTGGATAAGAAAAATGGAGGAGAGAGAAAACTGCAAGACTGGTGTTGGGCACAATGTCAATGGACGGTGCTTGTAGAGGAGGATGTGTGAGAACAGGACTGAGGAGACAAGGCTTGGAAAAGGGTTACAAATTGGGCTCATCGTAATTGTTTTCTGAGTGCTAATAACATCCTACAAGCTCCAAGGTGGTGTCAAGAGTGCACTCACAGAGGCATGTAGGGATAATAGCACCTGACACAATATTGGTGAGGGCACAGTGCAGACTCCTCCGAATGTGAGAGCAGGGGGGTCATGTGAGCGTGGAAGCAGATGTGTTTTTCCGGAGCTCCGGCTCTGCTGTCTTTTAGTCCATTATTTGAAAATGAAATGAAAAATGAAATGAAAATCGCTTATTGTCACGAGTAGGCTTCAAATGAAGTTACTGCGAAAAGTCCCTAGTCGCCACATTCCGGCGCCTGTTCGGGGAGGCTGGTACGGGAGGCTGGTATTTCACCCTAGTACACATTTCATGCTTGCTTCTTCTTGGGCTACATGGCTTGCACTATGTCCCTGTAAGTTCCTGATTTATTTTTTTGCGAGGACGAGCCGAGATAAAATTCTAAAATCTACATTTGTTCATGGCGGTTGGAGTGGGCTGGGGTTGTGCCCGGCTGGGAATGGCGCAGTTGCTGCTGAGCGGGCTCTCGCCTTGCCGGTACTGGGTGCTTCGGATGATGGCCGCCTTCAAAGGTGTTGCCTTGACTGAGAATATCGGCTCTGCAGTGCAGTTCATTCGAGCTCACTCTGCGAGATGGTGAGGAATCTTTAGAAGAGCGGTGCAGGTGCAAGAGGGGGTTCTTTCACTCGAAAGGTCACTGTCCCTTATCAAGGGTCGTCTTTGTGTCATTGAAATCCTGCTGCTCGATTGTTTATCCTGATGGCTTCGGCAGACAGGGACCTCGTGGCTTGTCCCTCTGAGTCCAGTCCTGGCAAGAGAAGGGAGATCAATTCCCAATTGAATTCGGGAATTGGCTGTCATGCTTTGGTAATCTTGATTTGGAGGTTGGGTGCATCAGATTCGATGGAGCACAATGTATCCTGTCTGTGAAGTGTTATGGACTAGGGTTCAGAGAACCCCAAAGTGTATCATGGAGTTCACCTGACCCACAACTTTTACTAGATTGTGGTATGGGGAGCACATGGCCCACTCTACAGGTGTGGAACAGCAGAACTGGAAAAGTATTTTTTAAAGCAAAACAATGTTTATTCTATGAACTCAAGTTAACCTTTTTAAAACATACAGTGAACATCTTAGCAACCATTAATTCAAATACAACTCCCAAAGAATACAACACTAAGTAATTCTTGCTTTCCTTTTAACATCCATAAGACTTAAAAACACCTTTTAACAGAAAGACATCAGGCTTAACTTCACTACTGAGAACAGTTACCATGTTGAAATCAGCAAATGGACACTCATAAGCTTGCAAAGATTCACACACAGCCTGCTGTGATTGCAGCTTCTCCAAAACTAAATTGAAACCAAACCCACCCTGCAGCAAAAAGCCTAAAGCGAAAGTAAAAAGTTGACAGACAGCCCAGCCCCACTCACTCTCTGACATCACTGCATTAATAAACACCCATTTCTTAAAGGTACACACACTACAGTTATTCTATCAAAACACCCATTTCTTAAAGGTACTCTCACATGACAAAGGCCAGAGGTCAGTAGGGTCCATCGATCACTGGTTCTTTATCATCCTATTCTTGATGCTCGTTGTGAAGGGTTGGAAGTGGCTAAGCGGGTTGGGTCATTCTCCTTAGCTGGGGCCTATGCGGTGGACCACCTGGGCATCGGAGAGACAGCATGGTGAAAGTGATAGTGTCTCATGCTTCGATCGATGGAATCCTGGAGAATTCCTGGAGAGTGCTTGTTGACCCTGCCTCATCCTTTGCCTTCTCGTGCAACATGGAAGATGTCTTTATCCTGAAACCTACCCTATGGTTTTTTTGATAATCCGGATTGTTACCCCCTTTGATCTGTCTCTTTTTCCCTGCAGGGGAGTGCGAAATGTGAGTGTGTAGGCTGTTCCATTGATTATCTTAATCATGTTACCCTGTTCTAGCAAAATCATTTTGAGTCAATTATAGTAAGTGTGATTTGTGCACAATTTTATTCCCTTTGGTTATCGTGGCTATTGTCCTTGTGGTTGGGGGAGGGGAATATTGTTTTGGCAATGCCTGTCTTGTTAATGAAGCAGAAGAGTGGAGCTGGGGCCGGGTGAAGGGTAGGTGAGTATGGTTGGTAGGGTTAGTTCAGTCCTCACTGAGATTGAGGATAGCCCCCTCTGTTGGAGTGAATCCATTTAGGATTTTTCTTTTGGATGTGTGTATTTTTTTGTCTTTTTAATGTTTTTGAATTAAGGAAGTGTGACTTCATCCTTCTTTGTCTGTGGCAGAGTTTGTATTCTGGGGAGGACTGGGTTCCTCCTGTTTCCTTCTTGAGATTGAGTTTTCCCTTTCCTCTGGTTGGTTGGGTCTCTCTTTGTTTTCCTCTCCTGGGCTATTGTGGTGGATGGATTGTTCAGGAGAAGGGTTGCTCTGCGATGGTAGTCAGCTTCACCTAGGCTGGTTGTCCCCTCTCTGGGAGTTCCCTTCTTTCCTTCTCTTTATTCAGGTGAGTATTGTGTTGGTTCTTATCCTGATCTGGCCCGGTGGTTTGGGAGGAGTTTTTAAGGCTGTACTGAGGAGAAGGAAATTGGCCCTCTTCCCCAGGATGCCTAATTGTTGGGTGTCTTGACAGTTCTTGTTCTTCTCAAGCTGGGACTCCCTCTTAGCTGGGGCTGGAGTAATCATTCTCTTGTGGTCCATTGCCCTGGATGGGGTTGAAAAGTTACAGACATGACTGGGGTGCAAGTTTATAGGGTGATATTATAGGCTAATATCCTCCATACCAGGCAACACCCTGGTAAATCTCTTCTGCACCCTCTCTAAAGCCTCCTCATCCTTCTGGTAGTGCGGCGACCAGAATTGAATACTATACTCCAAGTGTGGCCTAACTAAGGTTCTCTACAGCTGCAACGTGACTTGCCAATTTTTATACTCAATGCCCGGCCAATGAAGGCAAGCATTCCATACACCTTCTTGATTACCTTCTCCACTAGTGTTGTCCCTTTCAGTGACCTGTGGACCTGTACACCTAGATCTCTCTGACTGTCAGTACTCTTGAGGGTTCTATCATTCACTGTATATTCCCTACCTGTATTAAACTTTCCAAAATGCATTACCTCACATTTCTCCGGATTAAACTCCATCTGCATCTCTCCGCCCAAGTCTCCAAACAATCTAAATCCTGCTGTATCCTCTGACAGTCCTCATCGCTATCCGCAATTCCACCAACCTTTGTGGCGTCTGCAAACTTACTAATCAGATCAGTTATATTTTCCTCCAAATCATTTATATATACTATGAACAGCAAAGGTCCCAGCACTGATCCCTGCGGAACACCACTAGTCACAGCCCTCCAATCAGAAAAGCACCCTTCCATTGCTACTCTCTGCCTTCTATGACCTAGCAGTTCTGTATCCATCTTGCCAGCTCACCTCTGATCCTGTGTGACTTCACCTTTTGTACCAGTCTGCCATGAGGGACCTTGGCAAAGGCCTTACTGAAGTCCATATAGACAACATCTACTGCCCTACCTGCCTCAATCATCTTTGTCACCTTTTCGAAAAACTCTATCAAATTTGTGAGACATGACCTCCCCTTCACAAAACCATACTGCCTCTCGCTAGTATATATGTAACTCCCCTTAGATATGGGGTTTCTGTGTACTTTCTTTTGTTTTTGCAAAGGTGGGTTTGACAAATCCACTCTTGGCTCCCACATGGATGCAGGTGGTTTGATATCTGGAAAGAGAAGGCTGTGATGGGTCGTTGATGCTGTTGGCGGTGTTGGGGTGGAGGGGGATGTACATTGGTGCGTGTCTGATCTAAGGTTTAGCCTGATTTCCCATTATGATTGTGAGATTGTGTCAGTTGGGAGGGGGTTCGCCATTTTGTCATCCTATCATGTTCTCATGATCATATCCTATTCCTCCCTGGCTCCCTGGTGGAGTGACATAAGTATATCATTCTGTCTAATGCTTGTATTAAGCCAGTTGTGATGTTGTTCGCCTATTCCATTCTGTGTACATGTAGGTTAAGCCGTTTCTGTTCTTTTTTCCTTCCTTGCATTTGGTACTGTATTCTTTTGTAACTTTGTTGCACTATTTTGTAAAATGTTAAACCTCAATAAACATACTTTAAAAAATATTGGCAGCAACTAAAACTTCAATTCCCCAATCTTCAACAGTCCCAAACTTTCCTTACATCTGTCACTGACCATCATAACATTCTTTTGACCACAATACAGAAATAAACACCCTCAGAAAATAAGTATTCCAAACCACATTTCTAAATGAAATCATGCCATATTACAAGAAAAAGCAACCAAATTCCGGTCTCGGGTGACTGTCTGTGAGGAGTTCTCCTCTGTCTGTGAGTTTCGTCCGGGTGCTCCAGTTTCCTCCCACAGCCCAAAGATGCGCAGGTTAGGTGGATTGGCCACGCTAAATTGTTCCTCAGTGTCCAAAAGATTAGGTGGGGTTACTGGGTTAAGGGGATAGGGTAGAGGCACGGGATTGGGCTTAATCTTAAGTAGGGTGTTCTTTCCAAGAGTTGGTGCTGACTCATTGGGCCAAATGGCCTCCTTCTGCACTGCAGGGATTCTATTATTCTATAATCTCTCTTGTGCACTCCCTTATTGCTCATCTTCTGTACGGCTTGACCTAATCCTTGTGCTCGCTACCCCAATGGCTGCAGCGTGGCAAGTGGCTGTCTTTTAGTAGAGGAGACTGCAGATGGCCTTGCAAGATGATCTCAAGCAGGCTTGGGTTGAGAATATCTCGCAGAACACTGCATGTCATGGGTGGCTACTAATTCTACTAATCTTTGGGACAACAGATTACTACAGTGGAAACAAGCCTGCAAGTCCCTTTGCATTAATCCTCAACCATGATGGCAGAAATCTGTTTACAAGATAGACATCTGAATTTGCAGGACAATTCTCACCGCAGGCCTCAGATATTGCGTGGCTGCTTCTTGTGCGGCACTGGAAGATGCAACATTGGCCATCAGGTACTGCAACAGCCACCACTTCCACTCTGGAGAGGAGGGCTTCAAGTTCTGTACAAAGCCCTGTGCCAAATTGGTGCCGGACTCCTTCACTTTTCTTGAAATTAACCATAACCTTTCCAAAACACATCCTAATGTGCATGCTCATCTGACTCTTCTTCGCTAGAATCCAATGTGACCTCACTGCCCAGCGGGTTGGCCTCTGCACCAACTCTGGCTCCTGCCCTGGTTGCAAGCCATTCATGCCCAGTGTCTAATCACGTGCAGAACCCAACTCTAACCTGCCTTTTAACATATGCTCAGTGTCAGTATCTGAGCTGGTGACTGTGTGTGAAATTAAGTGATGAAGCTGTGTCTTCCCCATCACTTCCTTCTTGATGTTCCACCACTGTCTGGTCAGGTTTTACTTCTCGGTAAATGAAAGGAGAAAGGCTCAAACATTTAAGCGTGTGAGGGTACTGTGAAATGTACGAATATCAAATAAATATCCCAATTTTTCAAATTTGTTTGCCGGTGAGTGAAGCAGGGATGGTGAATTGAGCAGTGTTTGAGGCTTGTGGTGCAGTTGGTGTGATGTAGTATTTTGAAGATGCATCCACAGACCTCTGTGAGACCATTGAACTTGCAGTACTTCATCCAGATCCACGTAGCATGACTCTAGCACTGACTTCCATGGTGAGCAGCTCCTGTTGCCTTTTGCCGGATAGTCTTTTGCACCCCTTGCAGGTACAGGGCATCTTTCCTAATTTGTCTCTCCTCCACCAGATACTTCTCCAGTATAGTGTCTGAACACTTTGGTACCCCGTCTCTTTCAAGGTTTGCCATTCTTCACCGTATACCAGAACAGATTCACTTCGGCATGACTGCCAGCTCTTACATTAATTATTCAGTTTTCCTATTTTTCTGACCAAAGTGGATAACTTAACATTTCTCCACATTATATTCCACTGGCTTGTATTTCCCCATTCACTTATTCAGCCAATATTCCTTTGTAGCATCTTTGTATCCCCCTCACAGGTACTTAACAAGTTAGCTTCTCTTTTTCACAAACACTCAGTTCTCTTAACAAAATAATTGATAATAGTTTGTAAGTAGCTGAGGTGCAAGCATTGACCCTTTTGATATGCCTGCACGTTACATCGTGTCAACATAAAAATAACCTGTTTACTCCCACTCTTTGTTTTCTGTCAGTTACCAATCCTCAGTCCATGATAATGTATTACCACCAATCCTATCAGCGGTGGGGTATCGAGAGATCATGTTGCATTTAAACACACCGCCCAATCTATTCCTGCACTGACAAACTGAGTTCAGAGTCCCGTTTAAAGTGGGGTAGTTCTCGGCGCTGCAGGTGTCAAGAAACACCCTGCTAAATGCGCCCAAACTGCACCCATCATATCTGTAATAATATATCCGAATACCTTTCCCACTGGTGACATCAAGCTGATTGCCCAGTTCCCTATTTTCTTTCTCCTTTCCAGGTTGGAAACCAACCGCTGGCATCACACTAATGCTGAGATCACAGACCCCACGGTTGGAGATACCTTCATCCCTAATTCTGCTTGTCCCCAAACCTAGAGGCTATGAGGGCACCCCTAGCCTGATGGCCCAAACGGGTCCTGGCCATGGCCTGAGGTTCCTCCTTCTCCTGGGATTTCTCCTCACCGTCCTCCTCATCCGTGGGGATGTGGCGCTCACATCTCCTCCAGTTCCAGGTGGACTACCCTCTGCAGCACCAAGTTGTGGAGAGCGCAGAAGAGCACAGTTATTCAGGGCACTCTCTGCAGGCTGTATTGGAGGGCATGGTCCAGGAACCGAAACCCGATCTTGAGAAGCCCAATCATCTGATCAACTGGCACACGCGTTGAAGCATGAGCCTTGTTGTAGCGAGTCTCTGCAGGTGTTTGTGACCTCCACACTAGTGTCACAGCCATCTCCTTATTGGGTACCCAAACAGTTGTCCCTCCAGGTGCTGTTCTCCCTCAAAGATGTCTGGGATATGCGAGCACAGCAAGATGTAACTACCTTGAATGCTTCTCGGGAAATGGGCACACAACTGCATGATTCGCATTATGTGGTTACAGATGATCTGGACATTAAGGACCATTGCTGTCATAAATGGCATCCCATGATGCCATGGAGAACCCAGGGTCAAGAGGATGCAGTCTATCACATCTTGTACCTGGGGCATGCCAGCTGTGCGAGCGAAATGCATAGCCTTGGCATCTTGGCTCCCCTGGTCCCGGTCCAATGTGATATTAATGTGGGCCCTTATATAAAGGGTACCTGGAACCTCCCTAATGCATTTGTGTGTAGCTGATTGGGAATTACACACACATCACCAGTTTTGTCTTGAAACAAACTGTTCGCATAGAGGTTCACAGCGACGGTGACTTTAAAGGCTACAGGCAGTGGGTGTCCTCCAACCATGTGGTTTCAGCTCTTGCAGGACATGGCAATGGTGGTCTACCATCCCCCGGGACAGGCGTAGTATTCCCTGTAGTATTCCCACTGTAGCTTTGCCATCTGTAGTTAGGAAGTCCGATGTCAGAAGACCCTGTGGTCAGTACAGTCTCAAACAGGACTGATCCCTCTGTGGTGCTGCTCCCTGCACAGCTATAGGCCAGCCTCGCTCCCCTCAGCAGGGTACTGGTCCTGACCATGTGCAGTGGCCTCTGCCTCTGCCATTGCTCTATTGCAAGTAGTAGAAATGCCAACCTGACAGGCTCCAAGATTCTCCGGGATCATGTACTGTAAAGAGAAGAAAACCAAAGTGAGGGGCATTGAAGATTCCTGAGAAAGCCCTGCTCTTCAGCCTCCCTGCTCCTCTGGGAGTTCCACCCTTAGTGAAGTCCTCTCTTCTAAGTACTGCACCCTCCCCTCTCATTCTGGCATATCCCCATACTTGTCTCTCTCAACTCCAGGATTACTAGCCTGGACATTCGAGAGTCTCATTGGCACATTTCTCTTCGCCATTCCTCAACCCCCCTGCCCCCAGTACCATTTCTTGCATTAGGTGACAGGGCCATTGAGTAGATGCATGGGACCCACATTTGCATCCTCACAGGGCACCTCAAAGAAGCCCCCAACATGACCTGTTACAGGTGAATGATGATAGACTTCACCATGAAGCCTTACTATATGGTTCACATCAATGTATCCTGTTTGAAGTAAACTCTTGTATGAGCATTGGGTTCAATGCTTAGGACTTCAATCAGTGGCAGTGAACCTTAGCTCTCCATATTTCATTGGCACCATTGACATGTCTTGAAATTGCATATTAAACAACTCTATGCCTCTAATGACAGACAAGGCACAGCTGACGAGACTGAAGCCTGCAATAAAAGGCTTCCAGAGGGGATCCTCATTATCTTCTAAATTAGTAAAAGAATGTGAATCATTGGATAACTCTTATAAAGATTCAGCACGGGCCTCATTCGATGTTTTATGCTACTATGATTCAATTACTAATAAGGAGAGATCAGACATTGTATGAGGATAATTTTGAAGTTACAAATTGTAGAAAGAATCTTTAGAAGAATCGATTTTTTAAAAGTGTGAATTAACATGTACAGCGCACAGTGGATAAAAAACAATTATTCAATTGGACCTGCCGAATTTGGTTGATGTATAAGTTGTTATGAACTCCTGAACATATATAACACCAAACATATTAAAGAATCTGATTTATTCCCATTTAATACTGTACAAGTCCTGACCTTAAAAGTCTCTAAATTGAAGATTAGCCCTTTTATTGGATATTGGATTGATTCCAAAATTTTATGTCTGAATTGGTAATCAAAAATAGATTATGTAGTTATTAATGGCCAGTTGCTGTTAAATTATTTTTTCAGTGGAAAGAAAAGAAATTTGATATTTCTCTTGTTATCGAAAAGGCTTCACAACCAGAACAATTCCAGCTAATTTATCCTTTTTTTTTGGCGTCAGGATGGTGACACATATTCGGTACCATTCTATTTATGTCATTATTTATCTTGCCTGAGTGCACATTTTCATGGTTTATGTCTGTAGAGAGTGTGGAAAGATGCAGCCTCTTCATACGTATCGTCTTGGCTTTCGTGTGAGAACATAGGTGAGGGAACAAGGGACTGCAGAAATTTGTGGCACCATTTTCCATTATGAGTGAGCATCTTCAGGTAAGAGGCAGTAAACCAAACAAGTTGTGGGAAGAATAAATATTAAAAACACATTCTTTAAATTATTTTGTACTGAATACAAGAGTCCTTGCAGTGGTCCGAAAGATTTTTATTAGCTATTCACACATACTGGATGCACTTTGTGAGTAATAAAATAAATCATGACTCTGATTAATTCTGCCAATTTGAGGGGATTTGAAGTCTCTCTGAAGAATGTTACTATCTCCGTAGAGATTGATAAGTTTAAAAAACGATTCAAACTCAGTTATTAGACTCAAGGGGTGGAAATTTGTGGGCTCATCCATGGTTGGACCCATTGCGAGCGCGAATGGAAACTTTGGTGTTCCAGCCAAAAGTCCATTCATTTTCATCAGTACTCGAAAATCCCAGCCGCAAGTGAGGACGGGGGATTTCGGCCAAGATTACGGGCGAGATTCTCCACTCCCGCGCCGGTTGGGAGAATCGCCTAGGCCGCCAAAATTTCCCGGGACGCCGGTCCGACGCCCTCCCGCGATTCTCCCAAGCGGCGGGAACGGCCCGGTCGAGTTCCGTGGGCCGCAGGCCGGAGAATCGCCGGAGACACCCAAAATGGCGATTCTCCGGCACCCCCGCTATTCTCAGGCCCGGATGGGCCGAGCGGCCAGGCCAAAACGGCGGGTTCCCCCCGGCGCTGTCCACACCTGGTCGCTGCCGTCGGGAACAGCGCGCGAACGCTGGGGGGGCGGCCTGCGGGGGGGCGAGGGGGGATCCTGCGCCGGGGGGTACCTCAAATGTGGGGTGGCCCGCGATCGGTGCCCACCGATCGTCGGGCCGTCCTCTCTGAAGGAGGGCCTCCTTCCTTCCACGGCCCCACAAGATCCGTCCGCCATCTTCTTGCGGGGTGGGCTTAGAGAGGACGGCAACCACGCATGCGCGGGTTGCCGCCGGCCAACCAGCGCATGCGCGAATGACGGCAGTCATGCGGCGCCGGCCGCGTCATCTATACGGCGCCGCCTTCACGCGGGCGACAAGGCCTGGCGCGTGTAGATGACAAGGCCCCGATCCTAGCCCATTGTCAGGGCCTGAATCGTTCAGGATTGGGGCCATTTCGCGCCATCATGAACCTCAACGGCGTTCACGACGGCGTGGCCATTTCGGCGTGGGAGTGGAGAATCCCGCCCTACATGTTTTGAAACTTTTACTGTAATAAATGACTAAAAAGGTACTATTGACTAAAAAAAACACTATTGACTAAAGCACTGGTTTTCAAACTTTATAATGTCTTGATCTTTGTGAGGACGGAAAATCCAACCTCGCATATGTAGGTCGTTGTGAAGGGCAATGGCAACACAATGCTTGTTTTACTCAGCACAAGATACTCCTCGGAGACGCTACTCCAGAATGCTGACAGTCTCATGGACTTGTGGTGTGTTTTTAATGTGCTGTCACAGGTGAGGCGCAGAAGTTCAGTCTCTTCAATTGGAGTCAGCTGTAAGTTAATAATTGACTCTGGGGTCTCAAACTCGAAAGGATTTTTCACCCACTTCTTTCTCCTACATAAAACTGTGGTAGTTTGCAAAGACAAAGAGCCTCTTCTTTCTGCTGCCAACATAGACTGCTGTCTCTTTGTGATGTTCATTGATTTCTAGGGAAACCTATAACTTGATCTCAAAAAAATGGTTTCCTCTGCACAATTCTCCTTGCCAACATAAACACATTAGTCTTGCTACCAGCTGGAAATGCTGATTGGCCATTTTTGACCCCAACTCTCGTTCACCTTAAAAGTAAATGGACAGTTTATGACACAGCAATAATAATAATTATTATTATTGTAATGAAAGGGTGGCTAAGCTCATGGAGAGCCATATACTCAAGCATCTTGAGTGCATGCAGGAGCAATGCACTTCCTGTGTCCTGCACGGGTTATATGGTGTTATGTTGCTTGGACCAGTAAGTTCAGAACTTGAGCAACTATGTCTGGAATACACAAAGCACAATCAGACAGGACAGATCAGTCACACACGTGACCCAGAGGTGGCCTGTGAGAATGCCAGTTGTGCCCCAGTAACAGACTCCCTCAAGTCAGCAGCAGAACCAACCAAAGGCTGAGGATTTGCTAGAAGACCATACCTCATCATGCTGACCAGAAGTACAAATAAACCTATAATAACAACGCGAACAGCACCATTATCATCCCTGGATGCCTTGACCCCTCTGAGAGAGGACACATCTGTGCAGCAGGGCCTGGTGATGAGTGGCTTCCCCTGCAGAGATGCAGCCAGGGCAGTCCTAAAAGAGGCCCGAAAGAGTCCCTCCAAGACGTGAATGACTGCCAAAGTCATCACAGTCATGAAGATTAAAAATGATTAGGCTGCATTCACCTCCTCCGAGGCAACTGCGTAGAGGTGCCTAAGTGCGAAGGACACTTAGTTAGGCAGATCACTGAGAGGGTCACTGTGGTGTTTTATAGATACCACCTGATGATAGTCAATTACAAGCACACTGCAAGTACACTCACTTCTTGTCACCTTGAGATTGTGTAAAACTACAATTTGTGCGTGAACGAAACAGTGGCTCCTCACTGGTGACAGTAAAGATTCCAGGCACCAATGCAGCTCATGGTGAGGGGAAGATTCCATCATCCTGAGAAATTAAGCCAGGCGCAGGCTAAAGCAGCAGCATCTCATCTTCTAGTTGGGAACATTGTAGCCCTTGGGACTCAACATTAAGTTCGGTATCTTTAGATTGTGACCTTTCTCTTCCATCTGAAAACCCTTAAAAAAAATATCCCATACATGTATCGCCTCAACGTAAAGCCCACCACTCCCCCTCCCACACCAGGCTTCCTGTCTGTTGTTTTTAAAGTTGCTATGCTTTGTTGCAATCACTCACTGCTACAGTTTAATACCTCACACATTCTCCCTCCCTTCAGTTCTGAAAAAGAGCCAAAAAGACTCGAAACGCTAACTCTGCTTTCACTCTTTACAGATGCTGCCAGACCTGCTGAATTTGTCCGGCATCCCATGTTCTTGTTTGAGATTCCAGAATCCGCAGTATTTTGCTCATTGTCCTGAGGAATGATTGTCTTTTCTTGTCAAAGTGCAGGCTTGGAGCAGGAATGAATGCACACACGTGAAGGAAGCTCTGTGAGACCACATCAGCTGGGAATCTGATGTAGGTTCCAGCTTTGACGAAGTGGGCAAGTGTCCCTTGGATGGCGCTGCGGTGTTTAGCTGACTCAGAAGTCAACCGCTAACTTGGAAGGATCCTGTGGTGAAGAAATTCAGGGACATGGTTACAGTGACTGCTACTGGCAGGCTTGGCCATGCGTGAAGCAAGATGTAGGCAACTCACTGAGGAACCTGGAGTTTTAAGCACTGATTTTCCTTTCTTACTCCCCTACACTCGAGGATTCACAACTGACACATCACATAAACTACACAAGACTGATAATATTCACTTAAAGACTCATTATTTGCACTGATATTTCACAGACTCTTCAACATAATGAATGTCACACAGACCCTTTAACTCAGTATACCAATAAACGTTACTCAACTCACAAATCAAACACAAATATCATCCTAGTAGAACAGCTGGCCAGGATCTTCTCTGGGGGTTCTTCACTGGTCTCCAAGCCACTGACTCGGGGTCTTCTTCTACGATGGTTGTTGCCAGGGTTGTCATTCCTGAAGCGTTGATCTCCCATATCTTTCTACCAATTTCTTCAGTTCTAGAATGTTCAATGACGGATATGTATGTCCTTAATGTGGCTGAGGTAATTCTTCCAAAAGGTCTGGTAAACAGGACACATCTGTTTCATTATCCCTGTGCAACTTTTTTCTCAACCTCAACAGCTCTTTGCAACCACAAATGTCAGATGATCCTCCTGCTCAGGGTCTGCAAGTGTCTGCGGTTGTCTAGCTCCAACATTTCTTCCTCAGTTTCGCTACAGAGTTGCTGTATTTTGCTTATGACTTTTATTGTGGTTCACCATAGTAGGTCTTGTGTCTGGGCACCTGTGGTTTCCATTATTGTGCAATTTGTATTGTAGTACTTGACCAAATTTCCCATCATGCAATCTGGTTTGGCTAGAGTCCTCTCTTTGATCCATTCATACAGACATGTGTGCATGGGAATACCATTTTGGCCTCTCTTCTGCACAGGCTCACCCGAGCTTGATTTGTGTTACTCTCTACGCAATATTTCGCACAAACAGTAGCTTATAAGTTTAGTAAATTATTCACTTCTTTCAAAATCACATTTTTGTACATTTCTATGGATTACAAAGGCAACAAATTTAAAACTCAAAATAAAATTACACTTTGTACTAAAATTGCTTCAGCATTATCTTCAAATTTAAATCAACAATTGACGCAATATTGTCACATCACATTTAACTTGTACTCTATGGGCACCTGCGGATAACACTAACCAAAGGAGGTACCACTCAATGAGCATCCAGCTGGTCTGTGACCATCAGCTATGCATCGTGCACCTCTGCCCCCGATACCCAGGCAGTGTGCACGACTCCTTCATTCTGGCACACTCGGTGATTTCTGACATGTTCCAGGGGCACCCCACCTACCCCGACTGAGGTGTTGGCTCCTGGGCGACAGGGGCTATTCACTGCCGCCGCGGCTGATAACACCTAGCCGGAGGCCACAGACCGACGTGGATATCCGCTACAATGATGTCCATGCAGCGACTAGGAGTGTGGTCGAGTGGTGCTTCGGCATCCTGAGGATGCTCTGGAGGGGCCCTCCAGTATGATGCTATGAGGGTCGCCCACATCGTGGTGGCCTGCTGCATCCGCCACAACATCACGCAGCAGAGGAGTGATATACTGGAGGAGGAGGATGCGGGTGAGGAGGACGATGAGCAGGAAATGGGGCTTGGACAGGTATCAGATTAGCTCAGGTGGTTAGTGAAGTTACTGAAGTTAGATCTTGTCAACCTTATCACTAGTACCAATGTTAAAGTAAAGAACTCATGCAATTATTGTTATAGTTACTCAATAAACCTTTTGTTACCACTGGACGAGTTCGAGTCTTCTTCATTGAGATTCAGAAGACCTCATCAGTAACCAAGGTTTGAGTAACACATATTACACTCCATCGTATATCAAGACACACAGAGAAGTGTAATAAAAGATAATACAGGAGCGTAATAAAAGACACCGAAGCAGGCTGTAACGGTGTTAGCAGGTGTTTATTGTGAAGGAATGTACGCAGTCTATGCACTAGTTGCTGTAACTAAACTGTGCCCTGCACACATGCCAACCTGACTGGTGTCTAACTTTCTGTCCTTACGAGCCCTAACATTATGCCAAAGTGGTTCCCCAGATGGTACAGTAGAGGTGGTGGTGGCCTGCTGTGACTCCTGCCCTGTGTCAAGGGTCCCTGTTGGCGCATCGGTGGGCGACCTGGCCTGGATGGGCCCGGCCACTGCCCAGGAGTCCTGGGTGGCTTGGTGCCGCCCTGTTCTGCCCACTATCCACCAGATGCGCCAGGGACTGAAAGGGGGGGAGCCCGAGGTGCAGGGGTGTTCCGGCACCTCCCCTGCGGGAATCTACGACACGGGCCCCTTCACCTCCTCTTCCCTCGGGGTGCCCGATGGCCCCCGGGCTACTCCATTGGGCGGGGTGCGAGCGGAGCCATCCACTGAGGCCCCCCCGACACCTGGTGCTGCCAGTCCTTGAGGTCCGCTCTGGTCTCGACCAGAGTCTTTACGTTCGCGGCCATGGAGCACAGGGAGTGGACCTTCTCTGTCTGGGACTGCACCACATCACGTTGAGACTGTGCCACCACCCTGTGGGTCTGGGCCACCTCTCACCGGGACTGGTCCACCTCCCTCTGGGACTGGGCCGCCCCGCCCAGTGTCTGCGCCACGCCAGCCAGTGCCTGGACAATGCCGCTGACGTTACCAGCCATGGCCTGATGTGACTGGGGCATGCTGAGAGGGCAGCAGCCCTGCCTGGGCCTCGGCCACCTCCTGCACAGAATGCCGAACAGCAGTGCCTGGCGGCCTTCCTCCCGGGCTGGGGTACAGGGTCATCTGCCTCTCCTCCACGCCGTCCATGAGGGTGTCCAGCTCAGTGTCCCTGAACAATGGCACTGCTCTCCTTGCAGCCATCTTGTTGGCTGGGATGGCGTGTGTGGGGGGATGGATCGTTAAGTGCAGCTGCTTCGTGTGAGCCTCGCGTGCGCCAATTAAGGACCCGGTGAATCCGGCACTGTTTTCCATGAACTGAAAGTGTTCCATGTGGCGATGGTGCTGGTCCATTTAGAGTAGCTGAATCAGTGCAGCTGTTGCACCGTTTTTTCTGTCGTAAAACGCCGCGGTTCCCACACCGGCGTCTGCACTTAGTCTCAAAATAGAAGAATCCAGCCCTCAGTCTCAGGAATGGAAAATCCAGCCGATTAATTTTCACTTCATTCTGCTTTTGCCATTCTCAAAATTTCAAAGTGGAAATTGAAATAATATATTCAATAGTAAACAAAGAGATAGGTCAAGACAGTGGGTTCCATTCTTCTTCCTTCAAGACTGTAATTGATCTCAAAGAAAAAAAGTTAATTCTCAAGAATTATATTTTAAAAAGTAAAGTTAACACTCTTCCACTTCCACGGGGGGCTTGTAAATGAAAATGCAAAGAATCATGGGCTGGATTCTCCGATTGTGGGGCTATGTCCCCATGCCAGCGTGGGAACGGTGGCGTTTTACGCCAGAAGAAATGGCGCAAAACGGCCACCGATTCCCCGTTTTGCTGGGGGCTAGCAGGACGGCAGCATAGAGCACCCGGCTTTAGCTGCCGATACGCCCCAGAGAATTGCCGGGTCCGTGGCCACGCATGCGCATGGCGGCGGTCGATCGCGGATCCGGCCCAGAAATATTCCCCCTTCGGCCAGCTCACACGCCCCCGACCACCCCCACACAGTGCCCAAAGCCCCGAATAATGTTCCCCGCTGCCCGCGGATCGGTCCTCCCCTGACTGTGCAGTGCTGGGCTGAGTCCTCAGCCGCCACACCGAGTTCCCGACGGGTGAGACCACATGTGTCCCACGTCGTTGGGACCTCGGCCGGCTGGGTGCAGAGCATTGGGAGGCGGACCTCAGGCAATGTCCTGAGGCCATTGATACTTGGCGCAGCGTAGAGTAGGTCGCCTTGGAGGGGGCGGAGCATCGCAAAAGCGGCGCAGTCCCCGATTTGGTCGGAATCGGGTATTCTCCGGCCGATCGCCGATCGCGATTTCGACATCGGCGACCGGAGAATCCCGCCCATAATTCCCCCAAATAAAATCACCACTTTCCTGCCAAAATCAAACAATTGCTTCAACAACTCCTCCATCATGTTATCACAGGTTATCCTTCTCCTTGCTCAGCCAAATTCAAAATACAACTACATACACACATTAAACATGCAACTTTAAAATAAACAACAGAACCAGACCACAGAGGGTTAACGCTGCAGACACTAGACATTGATTCATCGACAAGGTATAAATCACATAGACACTGTAACAGACAACACTTATTCAAACAAAAGTTTTCCTTTTCAACACAGCTGCCAGCAACGCTGAATGAATTGATTAAAAAGCTGCAAAATCCTTTTTAACCTTACATTCAATAAAAGCAATCATTTCCTCGAATCAAACATTTTGTTTGAAATATGCATTCAGTAATTCAAACTCATTTCCAAATTGTTAATTGAGCTTTTCCAAACTCAAAAGTCACATCTCGCCAATGAATATCTCTGTCATCTTTATCTGCCTCTTGGTCCCCAAAACCGCACATCAAACCCCTTTGAACTGAGAATGGAAACTCTAACCTCTGTTTTTTTTAATGACACTTGCTTTTGTTCATTAAGTACTCCTGGAGCAACACACAGTAGCACAGTGGTTAGCGCCAGGGTCTCAGGTTCAATTCCCGCTTGGGACACTCTCTGTGTGGAGGCTGCATGTTCTCCCTGTTTCTGCGTGGGTATCCTCCGGGTGCTCTGGGTTGCTCCCACAAAGGTGAATTGGACATTTTGAATTCTCCCTGTCTACCCGAACAGGATCCGGAGTGTGGCGACTAGGGGATTGTCACAGTAACTTCATTGCAGCGTTAATGTAAGCCTACTTGTGACAATAATAAAGATTATTATTATTAAACTCATTAGACACACAGGCTAAGACTCAATGTCACCTGCTTAACCCTTTTTGACTCCAAAAGATCTGGTAAACAGGACACATCTGTTTCAATATCTCTTTGCGGTTTTCTTTTACCTCAACAACTCTTTGCAACTTCAGATGACCCTCTTGCTCAGTGTCTTCAAATGTCTGTGGTTGTCTTGCCCCAATGTTTCTTCCTCCTTTTTGACACAATGTTGTTATCTTTTGCTTATGACCTGTCTTATGGTTCACCATGGTAGGTCTTGTGTCTGGACACCTGTGGTTTCCATTATTGTGCACTTTTTGTTTTAGTACTTGACTTAATTTCTCATCTTGCAATCTGGTTCGGCTACACTTTCATTTTCTGCTGGCTTTGGCTGGTCTGATAGATTCTGAGATCAGGATAGTGTCGCCTTCTTCTTGGTGACCCTCATTCCTCTCCTCTAGAAACTTCATGCTTCTTTTATGTGCTACCTGCTGCTCCTCAGCTTCAATAGTTCCTATTTCGGAGGGTGCAGCACACATTTCTAATTGCACTCTTCCTGGTGGTCAGCTGAGATCCATGCGACGTTAGTCAATGACCCAATGCCCAAATGTTGCCTGGTGTGTAACAAGCCCCTGAGGTGGCACAATTCTTCCTTCTGCCACCTCCCTAGTCCTTTGATGTGCTCCTGGAGCTTTTCACTCATAGATGGCATGTCACTAATCTGCAAAAATGTTTTATTTTTTGCTGAATCACCTCTGACGTGCTGCACATCTGCCCTCACTGTGCATGAAAGCTGGGGACTCCTGAATTCAGCAAAGTTGCAAACAATCTGTAAAATGGGTGTTTATTTAAGCACTTCAATGCTTCAATTGAGCTCTTAATAGTCATGGGTCAGTTCTGGGTCCTGAACACAGCCTCATCCTGAAGAAAGACACTGATAATGGGAGTGGAGGCCTAAATTTTGACCACCTGGCCATTATGTCCTCTGCTCACCTCCCTTCCAGCTAGATCTGGGATGGGAAAATACCAAAGTATTATGTAACAAGATGTAGTAATGACCAGGAACAGAAATAAAGCTGGAAAAAAGAGGCAGGCAAATCAAATTAAGTACCTGATGTATTGTTCATTGAGGCGGAGGTTTAGCTTTTTTCAAGAATGTGGGTGATTATAGACAAGTGATTGCAATGGTTTGTATACTGTATGATGAGATATGTTATTATTTTTAATATTTTGCGGGTTTAATTTGTTATTCTGTGAAGCTGGCTTGTCGGTCTCTGTGTGTGTAAAAGTAAGTTAATTAAACTGAAGGCAGATTGTCTGCAGGATTTAGGACATAAAAGGAGTGTTTGTGTTAAAAGGATGCATTTAAAGTCGGTATGGTCAAGTGAATTTTCTATACATAAACACACAGTGGGTAGAAATTTGCATGAGGAGGTAAGTAAGGGGTTTGGGTTTTTAGCTTTTAAATTTCAAAGGGTTGTGGAAAGGTTTACATGGGAAAGATCAATAATAAACACGGCAAGATTATTAAACTTTATTTGAAAATGGGGGTAAATGGGGCGAATATGAACAACATAAAATTTTGTGGAAGTTAAGTTTTTTTTTAACTTCGTCCCTTGGATGTGGTCATCACTGGTTGGGCCAGCATTTATTGTATATCCATAACTGCTCTTCAACTGGGTGGCTTTCTGGGCCATTTCAGAGGGAATTTAAGAATCAACACCACATTGCGGTAGATCTAGAGTCATGTAAGCCAGAGCAGATAAGGATCGCAGATTTCTTTCCATGAAGAACATTAGTGAACCAGATAGACTTTTGCCACAATTGACAATGTTTTCAGGGTCATCATTGGGCTTTTAATTTCAGATGATTTTTATTGAATTCAATTTCACCTTCTGCCATGGTGAGAGTTGAACCTGGGTCTCTGGAGTACCTGTCCAGTGACAATACCACTATGCTAAGTGCTAAGGAATATGGAATTGAAGATCAAAGGCTAAAATAACATTTAAGGAGAGATGGTAAAAGTTTAGTGGGAGTGGGATTGTGAGACCTCCTAGGGTACATTTCTGTGTTCAAAAAAGAAGCCCTGCCAGCCTAGCCAGAAAAGTGTCTGCTTTTCAGAGAGCGGGATTTTGTTTTGAAGTTTCCTACAGCAGAGTGGAAGTGGATGAGAATTCCTGTGCTGCACCTTTTCCAGAGCAACATCGGATTTTCCTTGTGGCAGTATTACTGGATTTTAATAATTAAACATATATAAGGGATCATTGCCTGGAGGGTGTTTTCATGTGAGTGTGACTAAGTAGGGAGGCTTTTTGGGCAAATATTTTGTAAGACTGATTTTAACTGTGTAAATGTAATCATGTTTGCTTGCGTTTTCTTTTCTTTCAATTTGTTGATAAATGTTAGAGTTTATTGATAAAAATTCAAAAGTGTTACTGGAATGTGTGGCTTCTGAACTTAGTAAACATTTTTTTTCCCATGGTCGGAATATAAAAAATGGTTGTGATTCATGGGTTATGTTTCCCTTTGGGATTTGGTTTGTGCAGCAATTAGCAGCTGCATCATCTATTCTTAAGGGAAATTTATATTGTATTCGGAAAAACAAATACTTTATTCAAAGAAGATTAGGAATGGTTTTAATTAAAACATTTCTTCCAAACAACAGCATGTAAACCGTTTAGTTTGTCATCAATCTCCTTCTTCTTTGTGGGGCATAGCTGGTGCAGAATGGCTGCCTTGCATGTATAGATAACAACTATACCATAAAAAGTAATCCCTTGCATGAAGCTTTTGAACAATGTGATCAATTGTTTTCTAAATCCAATTGTTGATCAAAACTTTTTCTTTTCTAAGTAACTTTACTAAAACGACAAGGTAGCACAGTGATTATCACTGTTTCTTCACAGCGCCAGGGTTCCAGGTTCGATTCCCGGCGGAGTCTGCACGTTCTCCCTGTGTCTGTGTGGGTTTCCTCCGGGAGCTCCAGATTCCTCCCACAGTCCAAAGATGCGTAGGTTAGGAGGGGGAACGGTTAGCATATTGGTTAGCACAGTTGCTTCATAGCTCCAGGGTCCCAGTTTTGATTCCCGGCTTGGGTCACTGCCTGTGCGGAGTTTGCACTTTCTCCCCATGTCTGCGTGGGTTTCCTCCGGGTGCTCTGGTTTCCTCAACAGTCCAAAGGTGTGCAGGTTAGGTGGATTGGCCATGCTAAATTGTCCTTTGTCATGTGAGAGTACCTTTAAGAAATGGGCGTTTAAGAAATGTACCTTTAAGAAATGGGTGTTTATCAGTGATGTCAGCGTGCGGGTGGAGATGGGCTGTCAGCTTTTTACTTTCGTTTTAGGCTGTTTGCTGCAGGGTGTGTTTTACTTTTGTTTTCAGAGCTGGATAGCTGCAGTCACAGCCAGAAGGGGTATTAGTCTCTCTCGCTGTAATCTAAAAACTGTAAATCAATACTTTGGTGATTTAAAACTATTAACTGCTCTCAGTAGTGACTTTAACCTGATGTGCTTCTGTTGAAAGTTCTTTTTTAAGTCTTATGGATGTTAAAAGGACAGCTTAAAGATTACTTAGTGTTGTAATCTTTGGGCGTTGTATTTGAATTAATGGTTGCTAAGATGTCCACTGTATGTTTCAAAAAGGTGAACTTGAGTCCATAGAATAAACATTGTTTTGCTTTAAAAAATACTTTTCCATTTCTGCTGTACCACACCTGTAGAGTGGGCCGTGTGCTCCCCATACCACAATCTATTAAAAGTTGTGGGTCAGGTGAACTCCATGATACACTTTGGGGTTCTCTAAACCCTGGCCCATAACACCTTAATGTCCAAAAAGGTTAGGTTGGGTTACTGGGTTACAGGCATAGGGTGGAGGTGGGCTTAGGTAGGGCGCTGATTCCAAGGGCCGGTGCAGACTCGATGGGCCAGATGGCCTCCTTCTGCACTGTAAAATTTATGATTCTATGATGATATTTAAATAAGAACATAAGAACATAAGAACTAGGAACAGGAGTAGGCCATCTGGCCCCTCGAGCCTGCTCCGCCATTTAATGAGATCATGGTTGATCTTTGTGGACTCAGCTCCACTCTCCGGCCCGTACACCATATCCCCGAATCCCTTTATTCTTTAGAAAGGTATCTATCTTTTTCTTAAAAACGTTGAAAGAAGGAGCCTCAGCTGCTTCACTGGGCAAGGAATTCCAGAGATTCACAACCCTTTGGGTGAAGAAGTTCCTCCTACACTCCGTCCTAAATCTACCTCCCCTTATTTTGAGGTTATGCCCCTAGTTCTGCTTTCCCCGACCAGTGGAAACAACCTGCCCGCATCTATCCTATCTATTCCCTTCATAATTTTATACGTTTCAATAAGATCCCCCCGCATCCTTCTAAACTCCAATGAGTACAGTCCCAGTCTACTCAACCTCTCGTCATAATCTAATCCCCTCAACTCTGGGATCAACCTAGTGAATCTCCTCTGCACTCCCTCCAGTGCCAATATGTCCTTTCTCAGGCAAGGAGACCAAAACTGAACACAATACTCCAGGTGCGGCCTCACCAACACCCTATACAATTGCAGCATAACCTCCTTAGTCTTGAACTCCATCCCTCTAGCAATGAAAGACAAAACTCGATTAGCCTTCTTAATCACCTGTTGCACCTGCACACCAACTTTTTGCGACTCGTGCACCAGCACACCCAGGTCCCTCTGCACAGCAGCATGTTTTAACATCTTACCGTTTAAATAATAATCCATTCTGCTGTTATTCCTCCCAAAATGGATAGCCTCACACTTGGCAACATTGAATTCCATCTGCCAGACCCTAGCCCATTCACCTAACCTATCCAAATCCTTCTGCAGACTTCCGGTATCCTCTGCACTTTTTGCTTTACCACTCATCTTAGTGTCGTCTGCAAACTTTGACACATTGCACTTGGTCCCCAACTCCAAATCATCTATGTAAATTGTGAACAACTGCGGGCCCAACACTGATCCTTGAGGGACCCCACTAGTTACAGGTCCATTTGGCTCATTTAAATATGCCAACGCCACATTCAGCCAAGAGTCACCGACTTCACCGGCAAGGACTCAACCGGGTGCTGATTAGCATTGGTCTCCACAAGTGAAGACCAGTTTGTTGTGTTTGCTGTTCGATGTCTAACAAGAAATCTACCAAACGACTTGTGACTTGTCCAAACTAGGATCTTTATTAAATCACACATGGTTAGTTAGTGATCTGTTACAGAGCAAGTTATCATGGAGTTTTTTTGTACTCCCCTGGAACTACCCCTAGGCACGACTGTCCTCTTGTACGTCTTATAACCATCTCCGATCATCGGAAGTGTCCGCATTGATATCTGAGAGCCTTGTCACTTGACCACTGTCTCATGACCGCATGGTGGGTGTGTACTGCCACCTGATGGTTGGAGGTGGTACAACCAGCCATCTACAATATTGCTTGCAGGCATATCACCACACAGTTGTGATGGCCACTCAGTGGTCTCGACCATTGGAGCCCCCTGGGTTGTCGGGGATATGGCAGGTCAGTACCCGAGTACGCCCCCTGGCACCCAGGCATGCTGGCAATATCAATGTGGCACTCCCAAGGTGTCAGGGTGCCAGCGGCACTTCCTGGGTGCCAAGCTGCCAGTGCAAGGGTGCCCGGGTACCAGGTTGTTACTGCCAAGGATCGGGGTCTGAGGGAGGTAATGTCCAAGAAAGGGGGGGGTGAGGATGGGGGGGGGGGTGAAGGGAATAGAACATAGAACATAGAACGATACAGCGCAGTACAGGCCCTTCGGCCCACGATGTTGCACCAAAACAAAAGCCATCTAACCTACACTATGCCATTATCATCCATATGTTTATCCAATAAACTTTTAAATGCCCTCATTGTTGGCGAGTTCACTACTGTTGCAGGTAGGGCATTCCACGGCCTCACTATTCTTTGCGTAAAGAACCTACCTCTGACCTCTGTCCTATATCTATTACCCCTCAGTTTAAAGCTATGTCCCCTCGTGCCAGCCATTTCCATCCGCGGGACAGGGCTCTCACTGTCCACCCTATCTAACCCCCTGATCATTTTGTATGCCTCTATTAAGTCTCCTCTTAACCTTCTTCTCTCTAACGAAAACAACCTCAAGTCCATCAGCCTTTCCTCATAAGATTTTCCCTCCATACCAGGCAACATCCTGGTAAATCTCCTCTGCACCCGCTCCAAAGCCTCCACGTCCTTCCTATAATGCGGTGACCAGAACTGTACGCAATACTCCAAATGCGGCCGTACCAGAGTTTTGTACAGCTGCAACATGACCTCCTGACTCCGGAACTCAATCCCTCTACCAATAAAGGCCAACACTCCATAGGCCTTCTTCACAACCCTATCAACCTGGGTGGCAACTTTCAGGGATCTATGTACATGGACACCTAGATCCCTCTGCTCATCCACACTTCCAAGAACTTTACCATTAGCCAAATATTCCGCATTCCTGTTATTCCTTCCAAAGTGAATCACCTCACACTTCTCTACATTAAACTCCATTTGCCACCTCTCAGCCCAGCTCTGCAGCTTATCTATATCCCTCTGTAACCTGCTACATCCTTCCACACTGTCGACAACACCACCGACTTTAGTATCGTCTGCAAATTTACTCACCCACCCTTCTGCGTCTTCCTCTAGGTCATTGATAAAAATGACAAACAGCAACGGCCCCAGAACAGATCCTTGTGGTACTCCACTTGTAACTGAACTCCATTCTGAACATTTCCCATCAACCACCACCCTCTGTCTTCTTTCAGCTAGCCAATTTCTGATCCACATCTCTAAACCACCCTCAATCCCCAGCCTCCGTATTTTCTGCAATAGGCTACCGTGGGGAACCTTATCAAACGCTTTGCTGAAATCCATATACACCACATCAACTGCTCTACCCTCGTCTACCTGTTCAGTCACCTTCTCAAAGAACTCGATAAGGTTTGTGAGGCATGACCTACCCTTCACAAAGCCATGCTGACTATCCCTGATCATATTATTCCTATCTAGATGATTATAAATCTTGTCTCTTATAATCCCCTCCAAGACTTTACCCACTACAGACGTGAGGCTCACCGGTCTATAGTTGCCGGGGTTGTCTCTGCTCCCCTTTTTGAACAAAGGGACCACATTTGCTATCCTCCAGTCCTCTGGCACTATTCCTGTAGCCAATGATGACATAAAAATCAAAGCCAAAGGTCCAGCAATCTCTTCCCTGGCCTCCCAGAGAATCCTTGGATAAATCCCATCAGGCCCCGGGGACTTATCTATTTTCAGCCTGTCCAGAATTGCCAACACCTCTTCCCTACGTACCTCAATGCCATCTATTCTAATAGCCTGGGTCTCAGCATTCTCCTCCACAACATTATCTTTTTCCTGAGTGAATACTGACGGAAAATATTCATTTAGTATCTCGCCTATCTCTTCAGACTCCACACACAACTTCCCATCCCTGTCCTTGACTGGTCCTACTCTTTCCCTAGTCATTCGCTTATTCCTGACATACCTATAGAAAGCTTTTGGGTTTTCCTTGATCCTACCTGCCAAATACTTCTCATGTCCCCTCCTTGCTCGTCTTAGCTCTCTCTTTAGATCCTTCCTCGCTACCTTGTAACTATCCATCGCCCCAACTGAAACTTCACACCTCATCTTCACATAGGCCTCCTTCTTCCTCTTAACAAGAGATTCCACTTCTTTGGTAAACCACGGTTCCCTCGCTCTACGCCTTCCTCCCTGCCTGACCGGTACATACTTATCAAGAACACGCAGTAGCTGATCCTTGAACAAGCTCCACTTATCCAGTGTGCCCAACACTTGCAGCCTACTTCTCTACCTTATCCCCCCCAAGTCACGTCTAATGGCATCATAATTGCCCTTCCCCCAGCTATAACTCTTGCCCTGCGGTGTATACTTATCCCTTTCCATCATTGACGTAAACGTCACCGAATTGTGGTCACTGTCCCCAAAGTGCTCTCCTACCTCCAAATCCAACACCTGGCCTGGTTCATTACCCAAAACCAAATCCAACGTGGCCTCGCCTCTTGTTGGCCTGTCAACATATTGTGTCAGGAAACCCTCCTGCACACACTGTACAAAAAACGACCCATCTAATGTACTCGAACTATATCTTTTCCAGTCAATATTTGGAAAGTTAAAGTCTCCCATAATAACTACCCTGTTACGTTCGCTCTTATCCAGGATCATCCTCGCCATCCTTTCCTCTACATCCCTAGAACTATTTGGAGGCCTATAGAAAACTCCCAACAGGGTGACCTCTCCTTTCCTGTTTCTAACCTCAGCCCATACTACCTCGGAAGATGAGTCACCATCTAGCATCCTCTCCGCCACCGTAATACTGCTCTTGACTAGCAGCGCCACACCTCCCCCTCTTTTGCCTCCTTCTCTGAGCTTACTAAAACACCTAAACCCCGGAACCTGCAACATCCATTCCTGTCCCTGCTCTATCCATGTCTCCGAAATGGCCACAACATCGAAGTCCCAGGTACCAACCCATGCTGCCAGTTCCCCTACCTTATTTCGTATACTCCTGGCATTGAAGTAGACACACTTCAAACCACCTACCTGAACACTGGCCCCCTCCTGCGACGTCAAATCTGTGCTCCTGACCTCTATACTCTCATTCTCCCTTACCCTAAAACTACAATCCAGGTTCCCATGCCCCTGCTGCATTAGTTTAACCCCCCCCCCCCCCCCCCCCCAAAGAGCACTAACAAATCTCCCCCACAGAATATTTGTGCCCCTCAGGTTCAGATGTAGACCATCCTGTCTGTAGAGGTCCCACCTTCCCCAGAAAGAGCCCCAGTTATCCAGAAATCTGAATCCCTCCCGCCTGCACCATCCCTGTAGCCACGTGTTTAATTGCTCTCTCTCCCTATTCCTCATCTCACTATCACGTGGCACGGGCAACACCCAGAGATAACAACTCTGTTTGTTCCAGTTCTGAGCTTCCATCCTAGCTCCCTGAAAGCCTGCCTGACATCCTTGTCCCCTTTCCTACCTATGTCGTTAGTGCCAATGTGGACCACGACTTGGGGCTGCTCCCCCTCCCCTTAAGGACCCGGAAAACACGATCCGAGACATCATGTACCCTTGCACCTGGGAGGCAACATACCAAACGTGAGTCTGTGGAGTATAAAGGGGGGAGGTGATGGGGGGATTATGAAGGGGCCTGATAAATGTTGGGGGGCTGAAACAGTGGGTCCTGAAAGGGGGGTGGACCTGAAAGTGTGGATGGGGGAGCCTGCAAATGGGCGGCCCCTTCAGTGGCCCCCTAGTGGGTTGTTCTCACATCAAGCGGAGGGGGTAATAGTTTGTGGAGAGTGGCACTTTTGCAGGGAATGCTGCTGCTGGCTAACTTTTTGCTTCTGAGTCACACACCCTCTGCTACAACCTGCACTGGTCACACACACACGAGGCACCAGGTGAAATTCATAAATCTGTGTGCATATTACATACAGGATATCTCTTGATGAGACAATACTCATCTCCCATTGTGTTCCATCTCTGCAGGAGATGGCAATTAGTTTATATATACTTTAGAAGCACCTTGTCTGGAAACAAGGTCAGGTTCCTTGTTTCTCAGAGTATCACCCACCAGCAGACCTTACATCCTCAGGAACCTTTGGCTTGTTTGTCCATTAAGAAAAATAATTCACAGGTCTTATTTAATGTTCAATAGTTCTGGATGTAATTCAGTGTTTTTCCTTAATTATTATGACATATGACAAGGTTGGAAAGGGGAAAAATGACTGGAAGATTTGTTCAGTTGGAAGCTAAAGGAAGAAATCGACAGTAACCCTAAATAAAAGGCAGTTGACCTTGTTGCAGTTGGAGTAATCAACTGGTTGCAGTTTGAAACCATAACAACGAGTTATTAGACACAGTGTTGTTTTCTGATGTCTATTGAGCCCCTTCGCAGGAATCACAAGGAGCTCTGTGTTTTTGCTGTGGAATCTAGAGTCATCGAGGAGGGTAACGAAATTAGAAAATCCCTTACCCAAAATGGAAGGGCTCCCAGGAAATCTTATACATTGATGAGAAATCAGAGCAAAGTGGAAATATTCTTTTGAGTTGGTCGCAGGAAAAGTAAACTGAGCTAAAAGATTTCAGAAGACAAGGAAACTCCTGGGGGGTTGGAAAAAATAGGACCGAGTTAATAGCCCAAGTCATCATAAGCTACAGTGTTAAATTAATCGAGCTTACTTTGTCTCATTACTTTAAACATACAATTATCTTTGCTTCTGTTAAAAAATATGAAATCTTGTGGCATAGTTCTGACAGTTAATTTTTGTGTGATCGGACTTTTTCTTTAAATTTTAATGGCTCTTAACAGCATCATTACAAGAGGAACACAAGGCATCTCAGAGTACATTGTATACACCAATCATTAAAATTTGCACCACAGGTTAGAAAGGCTATAATAAAAACAAACCAAGTACTGGGTTTTATTTCCAGAGGGATAGACTTGAGAGGTACCAAGATTATGATAAATCTGTGTTGAACATTGGTTAGACCACACTTGGAGTGCTGCATACAGCTCTGACTGTCATGTTATAAAAAGGATATAGAAGCACTGGAGAGGGTGCAGAGAAGTTTCACAAGGTTTAAACCAGGAATGGGTGGGTACAAATATTAGGTACGGATTGATAGGTGTGATCTCTTCCCGCTTGACAAAAGACGGCTGAGGGGTGACCTAATAGGCATCTTCAAAATTCTGAAAGGTTTTGATAGAGTGGACACAGAGATAAAGTTTCTTCTTGTGGGAACAGCATAATTGGAGGCCATCAATATAAGATAGTCACCTAAAAGTTCCAGTAGGAAATTCAGGAGAAACTCCTTCATCCACAGGGCAGAGGTTTTCTGTTGGCGACGAGGGTCTCACCTCCCGGTTGAAGGAGCCGGTGAGATACTCCGGATGCCTCTGCTATGGAAGGCCCACTGGATCTTTTTGCCACTCGGGCAGATATGGGGACATGACACATTGCGACTTCTCAGAATCAAGCCCCCAGAGGCAGAAGTCGTGCCCGCCAAGAACTACTGCTCAATCAAAGGCCAGCAGTTCCTATGATCACCAGGGCCACAGAGAAGGCTATGGCTGCTGTTGGATCAGCATCCCCCAGTGTTTCAGAACCCAGGAAGAAGGTAAGTAATGGGAAGAGGGAGGGGAGTTCCTCTGGTGGGGATGGGGGGGGATAGGAATATGGAACTCATCATCAAAGGGAGGGGTTAAAATTTATCATGGAGATGCATTTAAGGGGAAAGCAGACAAGCATATGAGTGAGAAGGGAATAGATGGGTACGATGGTTGATTTAGATGAGATTAGATGAAATGAGGTTTGAGTGGAGAAGAAACACCACAATGGATTGACTGAGAAAAATGATCTGATCTGTGGTGTTAATCCTAAACAATCCTCGGGTGACTGTGTGGAGTTTGCACTTCTTCCCCATGTCTGCGTGGGTTTCCTCCGGGTGCTCCAGTTTCCTCCCTCAGTCCAAAGATATATAGGTTAGGTGGATTGGCCATGCTAAATTTCCCCCTTAGTGACCAAAAGGTTAGGTGGGATTACTGGGTTACGGGGCTATAGTGGAATGTGTCCTTAAGTAGGGTGCTCTTTCCAAGGGCCGGTGCAGACTCAATGGGGCAAATAAAGAACAAAGAACAAAGAAAAGTACCGCAAAGGAACAGGCCCTTCGGCCCTCCAAGCCTGCGCCGACCATGCTGCCCGTCTAAACTAAAATCTTCTACATTTCCTGGGTCGTATCCCTCTATTCCCATCCTATTCATGTATTTGTCAAGATGCCCCTAAACGTCACTATCATCCCTGCTTCCACCACCTCCTCCGGCAGCGAGTTCCAGGCACCCACTACCCTCTGTGTAAAAAACTTACCTCGTACATCTCCTCTAAACCTTGCACCTCGCACCTTAAACCTATGCCCCCTAGTAATTGACCCCTCTACCCTGGGAAAAAACCTCTGACTATCCACTCTGTCTATGCCCCTCATAATTATGTAGACCTCTATCAGGTCACTCCTCAACCTCCGTCGTTCCAGTGAGAATAAACTGAGTTTATTCAACCGCTCCTCATAGCTAATGCCCTCCATAACAGGCAACATTCTGGTGAATCTCTTCTGCACCCTCTCTAAAGCCTCCACATCCTTCTGGTAGTGTGGCGACCAGAATTGAACACTATACTCCAAGTGTGGCCTAACTAAGGTTCTATACAGCTGCAACATGACTTGCCAATTCTTATACTCAATGCCCCGGCCAATGAAGGCAAGCATGCCGTATGCCTTCTTGACTACCTTCTCCACCTGTGTTGCCCCTTTCACTGACCTGTGGACCTGTATGTTGTATTGGGTGCTCTGGACCCGTGGAACACATACAGGTCACCAACACTTGAAATAGTGCAACACTATTTTATTGAATCATTAACTGTTGTAACATACTCTGACTGTGGGTTAACACGATACTAGCTTTAACTAAAGACCTTTGCCTTGTCCTAACCAGTCAATGTACTCAGCACATGGTTAATGTCTGTGCTGCAGGCTGTGAGCTCTGTCCTCCTAGCTAGCTGCAACTCGAATGAGTGGGAACTCTGATGCCCCCTGTCTTTATAGTGCGTGTGCTCTAACTGATGATTGGCTGCGGTGTTGTGTGTGTTGATTGGTCCCACTGTGCGTCCATCAGTGTGTGTCTGCACCATGATATACTGGTGTATATTATGACACTGTACACTTAGATCTCTCTGATTGTCAATACTCTTGAGGGTTCTACCATTTATTGTATATTCCCTACCTACATTAGACCTTCCAAAATGCATTACCTCACATTTGTCCGGATTAAACTCCATCTGCCATCTCTCCGCCCAAGTCTCCAAACAATCTAAATCCTGCTGTATCCTCTGACAGTCCTCATCGCTATCTGCAATTGTACCAACCTTTGTGTCGTCTGCAAACTTACGAATCAGACCAGTTACATTTTCCTCCAAATCATTTATATATTCTACGAACAGCAAAGGTTCCAGCACTGATCCCTGCGGAACACCACTAGTCAAGGCCGAATGGCCTCCTTCTGCACTGTAAATCCTATTTAAAGGGGTCAGCCATGCTCCCAAGTGTTGTCAGAAATGGCCTCCAACGTGCTGGAAATCAACTGCAGAACAGTGAAACAACCCATTCAGAACAAGTCCTGTGAATAAAAGCCTTTTAGGCAAAGGAGTAGCTGTTTTGCCTGACTCAGTTTTTAAAGGCTTTCCAAATTACAGCGGATGATGGAATCTGTAACAAAACAGAAAATACTGGACAATCTCAGCAGGTCTGACAGCATCTGTGGAGAGAGAAGGGAGGTAATGTTTCTAGCCTAGATGGCTCTTCGTCAAAGCTGGAAAGAACTGGAAATAAGGGTTATATTTATCCTGTTGTGGAGGGGGTGGGGGTGGCAGGGTGAGGGGTGAGCATGCAGGAATAGCACCTCACTTTCATGTCAAACCTGCCAAAATTGTCCAGTATTTTCTGTTTCTGTGTTAGTTTCACAGCCCTGTCAATCCTCATTGTGCTCTCTCCTTTAGATCCTGGGGAGTTTCACACACTCCACAGAGTTAAAGGAGGGATGCAGGATTCAATATTCTGTTTCCAGGTTTTAAACATATCTAAACCACTTCTCCGACTGTGTTATGGGGTTTCCCTGCGTGCCTCCAATACAACAAAGATTACATTAGGAAGTCAGCAGGTTCCAGTTAACTTCTGGACTCCTGAGTAATTTTTGCTTCTGACACCTATCCACACCCACACACCCCACCCCAGCTCCCTCACCAGTTAACCCCCCCCCACACACACACACACAAATATGTCATATCTGCAGGAGGGCAATTTCTTTGTCATGTTTCATTTTTTAAAAATAAAAAGCTGCCAATGGGCTGTACTCTCTGCTGCCTGCGCTGGTGCCTGATACACCACAAAATGGAATCAGCACCACTATTAATGGGCTGGGAACCAGATTCACCAAGCCCACGTGAATCTCCGGTCCTCTGGGCTGGGATTCCAGTGGGCGACACCTGGTGCAGGTATTTACCAGGGTGCCCTGACGCGGTGGACCTCCAGTTGGGCCAAGGGGGTAACTCTTTAAAGGAGTTGTCCTCAAAGTCCATCGGAGGGGCAGACTACCCCCCCACCCTCACAATGCAAATCCTGCCCACCCAGCCCCTACCAGACCCACCCACCGCCCCCTCCACCAGAGACCCCCACCCATAAGAGAGACCCCCATCAGAGAGTCCGACCCCAGCAGAAACCCCCCCCATTACAGAGACCCCCACCAAAGACCCCCCCCATAAGAGAGACCCCCACCAGAAACCAACAGCAGCCTGGGATGATTCTGACGCATAGAGAGGGTCGCTGGCAGGAAAGGTAGTAATTTCCTCAGAGGGGTTCTCCTCCAACGCTTGAACATTTCATAGAATCATAGAATTTTACAGTGCAGAAGGAGGCCATTCAGCCCATCGAGTCTGCACCGGCTCTTGGAAAGAGCACCCTACCCAAGGTCAACACCTCCACCCTATCCCCATAACCCAGTAACCCCACCCAACACTAAGGGCAATTTTGGACACTAAAGGCAATTTATCATGGCCAATCCACCTAACCTGCACATCTTTGGACTGTGGGAGGAAACCGGAGCACCCGGAGGAAACCCACGCACACACGGGGAGGATGTGTAGACTCCGCACAGACAGTGACCTAAGCCGGAATCGAACCTGGGACCCTGGAGCTGTGAAGCAATTGTGCTATCCACAATGCTACCGTGCTGCCCTTATTTGTTATTAATTTTTCTCAGCATACCTGCTGTAGGGTGCAGGGACCTGCCTACCTCCGAAATGATCACCATTCCTGGTGGTGGTACTGGAGTTCCTGGGCTGTCGGCCCTCTGATTAGTTTGGCAGCTGTTGAGGCGAGCTACCATCCTGAATAGCCTGTATTCCTGGCAGCAGATACTTGGCTGTCACCCCTAAAAAAGAAGGCGCAGGCTTTTGCGTGCCGGTGACCGCTTTTCTGGTCATTGTTGGGCCATCTGTCAGATTGGCTAACTTCAGTCTCCAGTGTTAGCATTAGGCCTCCAGCCAAACTTTGCAATGCTTGAACTAATACTCTCAGTTTAGATATAATAGCAGCTAAATGCAAAGTAAAATTCCTTCAATGCTGATTTATCGAACATCCTCTGCCGGCTGGGTCAAAGATATAGTTATGGACAGCAGAGGCGAGAATCAGGTAGTACAGCCTGTGGATTTTTCAACCACCTTGTGGCCTTTCTGATTCAGACGCCAGTGAGTTTTGTGTTTTGATCCCATGTCCATGATCCAGATTGACACAACTCCAGTTTATTATTCCCTACAGCTGACAGAGAGGAAATGTTCGTCTTTAGCCAGGCTGGTTTCGAAGACAGGCCCCAAAAGAAAGTGTTTAAAGTACTTTTAATAAGGACACAGTAAGTCCACACTGAGTAAAATAAAGAAACAAAGTTTTCTTTGCACCCATAATTTACACTGCCTGGTAGATCCCTACTGGGTTCCTGTTCTGGTCAGTACCTTACTGGCCGACGTTTTATACAGAGGTTAATAGAGTTCCCCCGCCTCCTGGTGAATGCCATCTGCGGCAAGAATGCCGTGGGAGGTGTCTGATCAGTGTCCAAGACCTCAGAAGTCTGAGTCTCCATTTGAGAGTTGGGAGTTACAAAGTCGGACATGTTGGCATTGAGATAGACTGGAGGCATCACAGCAGGTTGTTTTGGCAATAGAGCCGGAGGATCCAGGACTGGTTTTCTGTGAGGAGGGAGCAACCTCCGTGAATGAATGTGGCACAAATGCTGTCACATCGTTGTCCCCGGACCTAAACTTGGTAAGAGGTTGTTCCTGATTGGCGGACGACAATTCCAGAGAGCCAGCGAGCACTGTCATTGGAGTTACGAACGAATACCATGCCGTCAGGTGCGGAGTGTCGAAGAGGTCGACGTCGAACTGGGCAACGCATTTGCAAATCTTGGTTATGGCGCACCTTTGCACTGTTATCTGGGATAATCAATCTCAGTCGTGTACGAAGCTTACAACCCGTTAACATCTCAGCATGGTCCTGTATGAGAACCAAAACCTTGCCAGCCTGGTTTCCATCGGGCCCAAAGTCTGTTTCTTTAGCCCCCGTTTAACTGTTTGCACGGCCCTCCCTGCCAAGACATTCGATGCCGGATGGTATGAGGCAGGGGAGAAATGCCGAATCTATTTGCTCTTCATAAAAGCAGCAAACCTTTCACTCATTAAAGAGGCTCTGTTATCCATCATGAGCACCTCAGGGATTCTGCGGGTGAAAAAAGAAATGCGCAATCACTCGATGGTCACCTGGGAGGTGATCTACGCTATCCTATGAACCTCCAGACACTTTGAGTGGGCATCCACTAGAACGAGGAACATCAACCCCAGGAATGGACCGGCAAGACCGGCGTGTACGTGAGCCCAGGGGTGTCCTGATCACGCCCAAGAGTGCAGGGGTGCCGCTGCAGGGAGTTTCTGTGCTTTTGACAGATGGAGCACTGTTGGGCCAATGTCTCGATATCCTTACCCAAACCCAGCCATCAGACCTAGCTTCTCGCCAGTTGTGCAGGTCCTTCAACACGATTGCCTGACCCTTCTCCAGAACAACAACCCATGTGCCCCACAGGGGGATACCATCTTCCACTGTCAGCTCTGAGGACTGGGAGGAGAAAGCCTTCAATTCCCCTGATAGTTGTCGATGCTGCCCACTGTATAGTACCAAATGCCGCAAGGACATGGTTGGTCTGCGTCCAGTCACGAATACACGATATGGTGACTGGTAAGCAGTCCATAAAATTCAGGACAGTGACTACTTTGTCCACTTTGTGGATTCGGTCTGCATTGGAAGATGGCTCAACGCGTCAGCATGCGCAATCTGGTTTCTTTAGCATTGCTCAAAAGAGTATTTGTAAGCAGCCAATCAAAAGTCCCACCCCCCGAAGAGGACAGCCACCATTTCATCTTCCTAAATGCCTCATCCTGGGCCTTGCTCCATTCTCATGACGGATGTTTCTTGAGAAGCAAGTGAAGGGGGATGGTTGCCAGATTTAGAATAAATCAACCATAGTAAATTACTCGTCTAAGAGAAGAGCGAAGCTCAGTGGCGTCTCGTGGTGCGGGGGCCATTTTGATGACTCTCATTTTCTTGGCGACTGGGTGCAGGCCTTTCCGGTCCACCCAATACCCCAGATATACCACTTCCTTCGCATGAAACACGCACTTCGCATGGTGCAGGCGAACCCCATACTCCTAAAAACGTTTCAACACTGCCTCGGGGTTCTGCAAGTGATCTTGGTCTTTGGTCTCTGTGACTAGCAGGTCACCTAAGTAAACCGCAACACGCAGCAATTACGCAGGATATTCTCCGTGACGCGCTGGAAAACTACGCGTGCCAAGGATACTCCGATTGGAAGCCGGGTGTACTTACAGACCCTTGTGCATATTGTTTGTGACATACTGCCATGATACTTAGGGTGAAGGGGATCAAAGGATATGGGATAAAAGTGGAATTAGGCTATTTGTTGGATGATCAGCCACGATCATAATGAAGGGCCAAATGACCTCCAACTGCTCCTATTTTCTGTTTCTATGTGATGATTCATCGGGCTCCAGCTGTAGATAAGCATTGATCATGTCTAATTTTGTAAATGTACAGCCATCGGCCAATGTTGCATACAAATCCTCGATGCAGGGTAAAGGATAACAGTTTAACCTTGAAGCCTTGTTCACTGTCAATTTATAGTCTCCGCAGAGGCGGACTGTCTTGTCAAGCTTCATGATGGGGACCACCGGCATTGCCCAAAACTCTCCAAAGGGCGAAGGTCAGTCTCGGCTTTCCCCACTAAAGTGTAGAGAACTAGGTGGGCAAGAAAATATCGGGGTTGGGCTTCCGGGTCACCTGGATCTTGGCCATGGCCCCTTTAATTGTGCCCAAGCCAGGCTGGAATACCTCGGGCAACTTGCTCAGTACTGCACACAGACCGCCAGATCCCACTTGGAGGTGTAGCCGCTGGTGTAGCCAATCATAGCCTAACAGGCCAGGGCCATGTCCTTTCACGACAATGAGAGGAAGGCAAACTGATTGGTGCCCAGAAACTACCGGAGCAAGGGTGGACCCCACAATATTCAGTCGTTCCCCCATAGAAGTGGCCAAACAAGTTGCCGTGTCAGCCAAAGTCAAAGTAGGCACACCTCGTTTTATAAGATCAAAGGTGCTCTGCGCCACCACAGAAATGGTAGCTCCCGTATCCAATCCATTTGGAGTAAATGGCCAGTCACCTGAATTGGGACATGAATAGGGGTCGCAGGGGGCCACACTGGGTCATCCAGATGCAAGGCCCGGCCCCAGGGCTGACACCTCCCCTGACCAGGGTGCCGGGAGTGCTCGCCCTCCTGCTGCCTGCGAGTACACGGCAGCCACACGCCGTACATGGGCTGAAATCACCTTCGGCCGACGTCGCACGGTCTCGGTGGCTGGCCCTTTGCCCAGAGGCCTGAGTCTCCAGGACGTTCTGTCCAGCCGTGGGGACACCACGTGAGGGGTGATGCCCCAAAACGTGGATCTGCGCTTTCCCAGGACAAGGAGCTCTGCAGTGCCTGTTGAAAGGTCAGGTAGATTTCACCCAAAAGTTTTTTCTGTGTTTCGATATTATGCATACCGCAGACCAAACGATCGCGGAGCATATTTGATACGCAGTTCTGTACTCACAAAACTCGGCTATTTTCTGTAGCCGTGATACAAACTAGGTGGCAGACTCGCCGGGGGATCTCTCCGATGTATTAAATCAATACCTTTGAACAATTACTGAAGGGGTTGGGTTAAAGTATTGCGCCACAAGTGCCACGAGTTGGTCAAACGATTGTGTATCTGGTGCTGCCGGATACGTGAAACTCTGGATCACTCCGAACGTGTGTGCTCTACAAGCTGTCAGCAGTATGACTGTCTGGTGCTCGTTCTCTGTGATGTTATTGGCCTGGAAGAAGTAACGCATCATTTCTGCGTACAAGTTCCAGTCTTCAACACCGGTGTCAAAAGCATCTAACCACCCAAACAGAGGCATGGCAAATCAAGTAAATCCAGGAAATCGGGGCGGTGGCTCAGCCAAGAAGGTTGCAGTGTTGATGGCAAGCAAGCTCACTACTTGTCACCAGCTTAAGAAGGAGTAAAATACACCAAGTAAAATAAAGAAATGTAGTTTTAGTTACACACGATATTTACACCGCCCAGTAGATCCCGACTGGGTTCCTGTTCTGGTTGTTGCCTTACTGGCTGAGTGGGAGAGATCCCAGCCCCTAGCGGGGGAGCTTGTACTCCGCAAGGACCATGGGGAAGATAATAATTCCCACCCCGTAGGTGCCATGCGGGCTATTACATTACTGAAGCCCATTTGTTGTCTATCCTCAAGTATCCACAGTTTATTTCTTCTCAAGTGGGATCATTAGAGGTGCTACAGTACATTGCCTGAAGATGGCACACCATCTCTACAGCAGTGAATTTGCTGCAGTTTGTGCCTCAGTTATTACTTAAATTTTACATTAAATATTAGTTACATTTCCAAACTTTTTAGCAAAAGTTAAATATGTTAAAGGCACACACAAGTCGCTTCAACTTGGTATTTAAATATTTAGCAGTAAACTGGTAATTTCTTACAGCCGGGCTTAAACTTTATGACTGGATTTCCCCCCACAATCCAGCAGAAGGAATGGGAAAGTGAAGCCTTGATCCTAACTGCTGATATCAAAATCCCTCCCCTAACCATCCCTGAACACCACAGACTGGATACCTAGAGAGGAAAACCCAACCCATGGGCTGTCAGCTGAAACAAGTTCATAGAATCATTAAATCCCTACAGTGCAGAAGGAGCCCTTTCGGCCCATCGTGTCTGCACCAACCCTTCGAAAGACCTAGGCCCAATCCCCACCTTATCCCTGTAACCCCACCCAAATTTTGGACATTTAGGGGCAATTAAGCATGACCAATCCACTTAGCCTGCACATCTTTGGACTGTGGGAGAAAACCGGAGCACCCGGATGAAACCCACAGAGACGCGACAAGAATGTGCAAACTCCACACTGACAGTAACCTGAGGGTTGGAATTGAACCCAGATCCCTGATGCTGTGAAGCAACAGTGCTTACCACGACACCACCCATGCCGTGCCGGATGTCAATGTACGAGACGGTAAAATGTTTTACATAAGAATATAAGAACTCAGTGCAGGAGTAGGCCATTTGGCCCCTCGAGCCTGCTCCGCCATTCAATGAGATCATGGCTGATCTTTTGTGGACTCAGCTCCACTTTCCTGCCCGAACACAATAACCCTTAATCCCTTTATCCTTCAAAAAACTACCTACCTTTATCTTAAAAACATTTAATGAAGGAGCCTCAACTGCTTCACTGGGCAAGGAATTCCATAGATTCACAACCCTTTGGGTGAAGAAGTTCCTCCTAAGCTCAGTCCTAAATCTACTTCCCCTTATTTTGAGGCTATGCCACCTATGCAACCCGCCAGTGGAAACAACCTGCCCGCATCTATCCTATCTATTCCCTTCATAATTTTATATGTTTCTATAAGATCCCCCCCCCTCATCCTTCTGAAGTCCAAGGAGTACAGTCTCAGTCTACGCAACCTCTCCTCATAATGCAACCCCTTCAGCTCTGGGATTTACCTAGTGAATCTCCTCTGCACACCCTCCAGCGCCAGTACGTCCTTTCTCAGGTAAGGAGACCAAAACTGAACACAATACTCCTGGTGTGGCCTCAGTATCACCTTATACAATTGCAGCTTAACCTCCCTAGTCTTAAACTCCATCCCTCTAGCAATGAAGGACAAAACTCCATTTGCCTTCTTAATCACCTGTTGCACCTGTAAACCAACTTTTTGCGACTCATGCACTAGCACACCCAGGTCTCTCTGCACGGCAGCATGTTTTAATATTTTATAATTTAAATAATAATCCCTTTTGCTGTTATTCCTACCAAAATGGATGACCTCACATTTGTCAACATTGTATTCCATCTTGTAGACCCTAGCCCATTCACTTAACCTATCCAAATCCCTCTGCAGACTTTCGGTATCCTCTGCACTTTTTGCTTTACCAGTCATCTTAGCGTCGTCTGCAAACTTGGACACATTGCACTTGGTCCCCAACTCCAAATCATCTATGTAAATTGTGAACAATTGTGGGCCCAACACTGAGGGACACCACTAGCTACTGACTGCCACCCAGAGAAACACCCATTAATCCCCACTCTTTGCTTTCTATTAATTAACCAATCCTCTATCCATGCTACTACTTTACCCTTAATGCCATGCATCTTTATCTTATGCAGCAACCTTTTGTGTGGCACCTTGTCAAAAGCTCTATCATGCTTTTTTCTCTTCATTCTCTCTCTCCCTCTATTCATCCTTTCTTTTTCATTATTAAATATTTTTTCTTCCTTTTCCCTTTCTTTTCTCTGCCTTTACTTCGTTATTTGATTCTATCTACCATTCCTATCTCGTCCTTTGGACTCAGAATCGAAAGGGGCAGGTAGCATATTGGCTGGGGGGCCCAGGGGGCATAGATTTTCAAATGGGAATCCAGAATTAGGATTTCACTGCATCTTAATTCCGCAGCATGTCTGCCTGGGCATGTGTGTCTCTGCATGGGCATGTGTATGTCTGTGTGGGCACATGTATGTCTGTATGAGCATGTGTATGTCTGCCTGGGCATGTGTATGCCTGTATGGGCCCGTGTTTGTCTGTTGGGGCATGTGTATGTCTGTATGGACGTGTGTATGTCTGCATGGGCATGTGCATGATGGTTCTGGGGGGGGCTGGGGGGAGGGGGAGCATTGCGACTAATGAAGGAAAGCTCAAGCTAAGTCGAAAGTCAAGCTTGGAAAGCTGAGGACAAGCCTGATCCACTGGTCGTGCTGCCTGTGTCCTGACTTCCCTTGACCTGGTGTATTTATTGGGGCCTAGGAAAGCTGGCCAATTAGAGTTAAACCTTCTCAGTGTATTGTCTTCAGTTCAGGGGCTAGATGGGGTTTCTTTAGGGTTTGCCTGTTACCCTAAGAATGCTACATAGACTGTTATTCGTAAAACAAACTTTTGTTTATTTGGGGATCTATGTACATCTCAGTACTCTGCATGGGGTTGCACCTCTGCTTCCAGTATACCTCAGTTTCTTAATCATGTGACATAGTCTCAGTCTCAGACTTCACAGGGTTAGTCTCTGTGGTGTCTTGAGCACTCCCACTGATCTGGTCCTGATTTCATTTCCAGGTTGAGGATGAACTGCACTCTCTTGCCATTTGATAGCAATGTCTTCCACTTGGGTGGTTGGAGGGTTTCTACTTGAATCCTTGGTCAAAATTTTCCGTTTTTTATTCCAAGTGCTGGACCAGTCGAGAAAAATGGTGTGCAGCATGCCGGCTACACAGCCAGCTTTTATCACCATATTGTTCATCAGTTAGAAGAAAAATATCCTGGAGGCCTGCCCCATGCCGTCACACTGGCAGGGAGGAGCCTGAAAGAACCGGCAATGTCAACTTCTCAGAGATTGGGGCGCCATTTATGAAGGGCTCTGGTTAAAACAAAACAAAGAAGCTGCCCATGGAGACCCCCCCCCCCCCCCGACATAACATAAGCACGGGAACCCCACCCCCCATGGAACTGGGGAACCCACTACCCCCTGTGTACAGGGAACCGCCCCCCCCATGGAGCTCCCCAGAGGAAACCCCCCCCCCCGCTCTGCCCCTTGGTACCAAGAACCAGAGTACTTCCCGGCCATGTACCCTACCATCCCAGTGGCTACCCTTACCTGTGCACCCCCAGTGTGGCCTGTTTGCCTGGTTCACGTTGCCCAAACCTGTTGTAAACCTTGCCGACATGGCGTCGCGTCGGCGGGGGGGGGGGTGGAAATCCCAATGTGTGAGGACGAAACAGTAGGGAAGCTCGCTAATGAAATGAAACTGTATTTAAATAAGGTTCCTCAATGACTGTGGCGGGAAGATCACATCGCATCATTGGAAACCAGTGGCAGGATTGGACAGAGTCAGCATGGATATATGAAAGGGAAATCATGCTTGACAAAATCTTTTAAAACTTTTTTCCAATTTAGCGTGGCCAATTCACCTACCCTGCACATCTTTGGGTTGTGGGGTTGAGATCCACGCAGACACGGGGAAAATGTGCAAACTCCACACACACAGTGACCCGGGTCGAGATCAAACCTGGGTCCTTGGCGCGTGAAGCAGTAGTGCTAACCACTGCGCTACCATGCCGCCCATGCTTAACAAAGTTGACTGGAATTCTTCGAGGATGTAACTTGTAGAGTTGATGAAGTGGATCTGGTTTATTTGTACTTTCAGAAGGCTTTCGACAAGGTCCCACGTAAGAGACTAGCATGTAAAATTAAAGCATATGGGATTAGGCGTAGTGTATTGAAGTGGATAGAAAACTGGGGTGGGATTTTCCCATCGGGCGGCTAAGTAAAAACAGGAGTGTTTTAGTTCGGCGTCAACAGGCCTTTTGGCGCCCGATTCTCCGGCCCATAGGGGGCCAGCACGGCGCTGAAGTCAACTGGGCACCACCGGGTCCGCGCATGCGCAGTGGCACCGGCGGCAACTCACGCATGCGCAGTTTTCTTCTCCGCGCCGGCCCCGACGCCAAATGGCGTAGGGCTACAGGAGCCGGCGCAGAAGAAGAGAGGCCCCCCACCCGAGAGGCCGTCCGGCCGATCGGTGGGCCTCGATCGTGGGCCAGGCCACAAAGGAGGCCCCCCCCGGGGTCGGACCCCCCCTCCCCCACAGGCCGCCCCCGGATCCTTCAACTCCGAGGTCCCGCCAGCTCAGAGCATGTTAGAATGCCGCCGGCGGGACTCGGGTTTTTGCTACTGCCGCTCAGCCCATCTGGGCCGGAGAATCAAGCGGGGGTCCGCGTAGAGCGGCCCGCGACCGGCGCCGACCACGCCAGCACCAATAGCAGCGATTCTCCGTTCTGCAGAGAATCGCGTCCGGCGTCGGAGCGGTGTGTCGCGATTCGTGCAGCGCCCCCGGGGATTCTCCGACCAGCTGGGGGGTTGGAGAATCCCGCCCCTGGTTGGCAGACAGGAAACAAAGAGCAGGAATAAATGTATAAGTTTCCAAATGGCAAGCAGTGATTAGTGGGGTACCACAGGGATCAATGCTAGGATTTCAGTTATTCACAATTCATATTAATGATTTAGATGAGGGAGCAAAATGTAATATCTCCAAATTTGCAGATTGTTGGGTGGGAGCTTCGAGGAGGATGCAAAAATGCTTCAGTGTGATTTGGACAAGTTGAGTGAGTGGGCAAATGAATGGCAGGTGCAGGATACTTTTGATAAATGTGAGATTATCCACTTTGGTAGAAAAAATGGGAAGACAGATTAATATCTGAATGGCCATAAATTTGGAAAGGCGAATGTGCAACGAGGCCCGGGTATCCTCGTACACCAGTCACTGAAGGTAAGCATGCAAGTGCAGCAGGCAGAAAAAAGGCAAATGGTATGCTGGCCTTCATAGCGAGAGGATTTGAGTACAGGAGCAGGGTTGTCTTGCTGCAATTATACAGGGCCTAGGTGAGGCCACACCTGGAATATTGTGTTTTGGTCGCCTTATCTGAGGAAGGATGTTCTTGCTCTAAAGGGTGTGCAGAGAAGGTTTATCAGACTGATCCTGGGATGGCAGGACTGACATATGGGGAGAGATTGAGTCGATTAGGATTGTATTCGCTGGAGTTCAGAAGAATGATGGGTAACTCATAAAAACCTATAAAATTCGAACAGGACCGGACAGAGTAGATGCAAGAAGGATGTTCTCAATGGTCGGGGAGTCTAGAACTAGGGGTCACAGCCTAGGGATACAGGGTCGACCATTTAGGACAGAGATGAGGAGAGATTTCTTAATCCAAAGAGTGGTTGATCTGTGTAATTCGCTACCACAGAAAGCAATTGAGGCCAAAACACTGTTGGTGGAATTCTCTGCTGCTGAGGCTAAGTATTGACATTGTGGACTTCTACAACAGCCAAACTGGCGCTGCACCTGGACCGTATTCAGAAACTGTAGAGGGGCTAGCACTGGCGCCTCATGGAACACAATCGATTCTAATGAGAAACGGTCCAGGATTTGCTGAGTCCGTGATTGGCACCCAGGAGGCTGACAAGCTGCAGCTGCATATACACAATTCATTCTCCAGACATAGTCATCCCAGCCAACAAGATGGCACTGGTTTAGCTGGAGTGAGGCCATCCCGCTGACATCCATATGACCCATGGCCCTAAGTTCACATTGGCACTCAGCGGGGTGTGCAGCCTTGCAGGCTGCGGCAATGGTGTTCTGTGTCTATCCACCCCGTCCCCACAGTCCACCTCCTTGCCACTCCCCGCTACTCCCCCGGGCCAGCGGCACAACTGTTGGAAGCTATGGCCATGTTGGATACTTTCCGTATCTCCTCTCTCTCCCTCAGCAGCCACTGCGCCTGTTTCACGATTTTGAAAAGCCCAAGTGAACCTCGTCGATGGAAGTTGCCCCCCAGTGGAGGCGGAGAATTCCGGGAGCGGTCCAAAATCCTCTTCATCAACGGGGGTGGGCAGGGGGAGGATGGACAGTCCTGGAGGGGGTGATGGGGGCGGCGGGGGAGGGGAGGGTGGCGCCGGGGGCGACGGGGGGTGCGGGGTTGGAACCTGCTGGTGCCAGGTCTCTGAGGGAGACAGCATCCTGGTGGCCGTCGGGGAACGCCACGTAGGCGTACTGTGGGTTTGCGTGGAGCAGGTGCACCCTTTCCACCAACGGATCCGCCTTGTGGAGCCGCACATGTTTACGGAGAAGCACGGTTCCCGGAGCTGTGAGCCAAGTTGGGAGTGATACCCCGGATGTGGACTTGCTGGGGATGGCAAAAAGACGTTCATGCGGTGTACTGTTAGTAGCAGTGCAAAGTAATGAGCGAATGGAATGTAGTGAAACAGGGAGGACCTCTTGCCAGCGGGAGGCCGGGAGATTTCTGGACCGTAGGGCCAGCTGAACGGCCCTCCATACCATCCCATTCTCCCTTTCTACCTGTCCGTTTCCCCGGGGGTTGTAGCTCGTCGTTCTGCTGGAGGCAATACCACTGCTGAGCAGGAACTGGTGTAGCGCATCACTCATGAATGAGGATCCCCTGTCACTGTGGATGTAGGCGGTGTGGTGTTGGGTGCTCTGATGCACAGATGAGCCAACACAGTTGTATTTGGTACAACTCTATTTTATTTTAACTTCTATATACAGTTCGTTCTGGATACTCTGCACGTTGTGTCTCCCTGAGTGTGTCGTGTAACAGGTCTGTCCTTGTCCTGGTCTCCAGCTAATACTGGCCACCAGGTGTCGTGTTTGTCCTTTTATACTGTCCCTGTCCTTGTCTGTGATTGGTTGTGGTGTTGTGTGTTCTGATTTGTCTGTTGGTGTGTCTATCATGATGTGTGTGTTTGAATATCATGACATCCCCCCTTTTTACAAAGATATGTGCCTACTTGGTTATAAATATAATCGTGTCATGTGTGCATCTAAGAGTGTGTGTGTGTGTTATTTACAGCATGTGCATACGACGTAACTATATACATGGGGCGATGTCGGGTGCGTCATGCTAATGAGGTTGTACCGTAACAAAACATGAATGCAAAAAAACTTTGACTAGTGGTCCGGTCAAACGATATCTGGAACAATAAAACAACAACAGGTTATAATACAGCAGTGTTTAACGTTTAAACGTATGAGCAGTGTTATAAGTCCAGTCTAATAGGTGTGCGACGAGTTCGGGTTGACCGCCTCAAGGGTGGGTCAAGAACCACCGGCTGATGTGCAAGCCTGGTCAACTTCTGTTTGTTCATTTTCGGCATTACAAATATCCGTCCCATTTTCTGGTTCTGTATCCTCGCGAACATGTTTGTCGACTTCATTGAGGTGGCCTGATTCAGGCACCTGTGACACCTCAAGAATAGGCTGGTCCTCAAGTCGGTTCAGTTGTGGAGATTCGGGTTCACACTGGTTCACCTTGGACTGTTGGAGCTGATGCTGTTGCCGAAGTCTCTCCTTTTCCATTTGTTTTACTTCGTGCAGTGCTTGGTTTTCCCTTCGTGCAAATATAACATTCAACATCTGTGTTAGTGTTGCCTTGGCTGTGGTTTGGTTTATTAAGTTTTTTGCTGGCCAGGTAAATATTGTAGCACGTTCCAACAGCCTGTAACACAGTTCCTTTGTGTATTTCTATATGCTGAGATGTTACTGCAGTTAGTAAGGCCTTAATTATCTGCAACTGAACACCTTCGTCGGTTTGTGGTCCTTGAAAACAACCACATATTGTCTCTATGATTCTATCAATTAATTTCTTGCCAGGTATTGTACTGTCTGGGGCATTACCAGTGAGATGCCCATAGGCAATTAATTTCAGTAAACAGTTAAGTGATGTGCTGACTATGCGGGGACATTTCGACTGGCATGCCAACTCAAAAGGGAGAAAATACTTGTCTGCTTCAATAAAGTTTCCCTTGGATTTGACAGGTGGCAAGGTCCCAGAAACAGCCTTAGCTTCTGCATGGGGAGGATTTTAGCTGCTGTGGCCTGGTCACGGGTGGCGATGCAAGGGGCATGATTCGTGGCAGCTCCACGAAGTCATCCTTGGGAACCAGTGGAGGATCCGACGTGTGTGTACGGTTCAGTTGTGAGCGTGGAAGGCGGCGCAAGGCTCGCCGATTGCGCCTACGCACCAATCCATCCGCCATGCATACCAGGAACGAGGTGGAGTCTTTTTTCTTTTTATGTTTGTGGTGGATGGCATCTTGTAGCCGATGGGTCGTTGCCATTGAAGAGGCACCATCACTAATGTCATGCAAGGCGATGAATGTGCCAGATGTTGAAGTCGGCCGAGACCGTGCATGCTGGTTCCAGCCACATGCTGTGCTTGAAGGGCGACTCTGCAGAGGAACGTCGAAGCATGTCGCCTTGGAGAGAGAATTGTTGCTCGCATCAACGTCTGGCGATGGCGCGAATTGGTGTATCCGTCTTGGACCACCGGTGCTGGTCGCCACTGCCGACCCAATGTGACTGCCACGCGATCCATTCCCTGTCGCCGTGGCATCCGCCTTCACCCTGAGCGTGCCATCACTGAGGCCGCGACACTGCCCGTCCGGAGCAAATTCTGGCGTACGCGACTCAGAGTCGGCGCTCGGCTGCTCCCCATCTGGAGTCCTGTCTGCCTTCCGTCGATGCTCCACGACCGGAGTCCCAGCAGGTTCACTGGAGGCAACCAAGATTCCCTGAAGCTGCACTTCTGGAGTCGGAACATGCAGGAATGCACCGACCAGTGGCGAGGCTCGAGTCATCAAGGGTGGAAGCGGTGCGTCGTCAGTGGTCCCACCATGATCGTCGAGTGCCTCTGTACGCACTGGTGAGGTCTGTCACATTGCACCTTTTGCATGGGAAGTGGGATGCTGTCGTCACTCATCTCACATCCCGTGGATAGATCCTCATTAGCAGCTTGCTGTTCACTAGGGTTGGGTAAATTGTCAGAGTTTTCATCTGGTGGTGCAAACCATGTCGGTGGACTGTCATTGTCTTGCTGTTGTCCTTCATTTGGGCTTTTCTTCTTTGGAATTTTAAATCTTCCCCCAGACATTGCAGAACCTTGTTTATTACCCCCAAATTCTCCCATATGTATGGTCTCGAATGTAGGATCCAATGTTTCTTTCGACATTGTACTATTTCCCAAAGAACATTCTGTTTCAATTTTCTTCTCAGGTACCTCATATGTATCTTTGTCTAATGTACATGCCTTCATAGTCTCTGGGTCTGATTTAGCTGGGACTGGCATAGTCACAGTCTCTCGTTTACTGTTCTCAATTGCCCATATTCTACTCCCCAGACATAACTGCTTAATCTCTGGGGTTAGTGTGGTACAATGGATAATCGGGTCGACCTATCTGCATCTTCACCATTAGTGGAAAGCACACTTGGTTCACTTGAAACTGCTGCGGGTTTTAAGTTCTTTATCTGGCTACTCGATGTTGGTGTCCTCAGGATTCTTGCTCCAATGTTCTGCTCATTTATCCGTGGAGTGTGTATAGATTCAATGCAGTTAATGTTCCCCTCAAGGTTTGAAGAGTCATTACTGACTAACTGCTGGTCTCCGAAGTTGGGACTTTGCGGTGTTGTGTTGAAGGGCGACATTTGTCCCTGCTGTAGGTATGATTCAGGTTGTGTTATTTCCATTAACTGAGGATCAATGACTTGTCCATTTTTTTTTTCGTACTAAAACACTGGCAATTCTCAGTCTGCTCCTTGCAAGTTAAACATACAAGTAATTTCTTTAGCAAATCCTCAGCATCCTTCTGTGACCGTGCAGCATTATTAATCTCTGTTCGGCTATAATGATCCTGAAGGTCAGCGCATAAACCTTTTTCCTTCGGGCTTGGAGGAGGCGATTCCTTTGGCTTGTCTTCAGTTGGGCTTGAACAGTCATCAGCGCTGTGCCCTTCATTGTAGCATGAGAGACCGTCATGGTCATGCTGCTGTGCAGTGGAGCATGGTAGGCTGTTATAGCCTTCTTGCTGTTCACGTGAGCATGGCAGACTTGCATCGTCTGCCGCTGGTTGGTCAGGAGAGGTTGCTAGACCCTCATGGTCTTGTTCCTGCAAGGACTGCGCATCGGAGTCAAGCGTTTTTTCTATCGTGGAGTCGGGAACGCTGAGTGGGATGTGGACCACACTCTGTGTGGCAGCAGGCCGCTCTGTGGGCTTGCACCACTCCCTGTCTGTTAATTTCAGGCTGCGGCATCATCCTGCACTGATGAGTTGGGACGTCATATCTGCTGGGTTGAAGATCTTCAAATCCAAAAAACGAATCCGCATCTGCGTCGGATTCAATGTGAGGGTTGCCAATGTGCAACACGAAAGGTTCGTCCGAGTCGTAGTCGTCTCGGACCATGGAGCTGTCATTGGGCTCGCGAGGTCCATAAAAAATGTAAAGATCGGTCTCAAAGTATTCGAGGTCGGAATCATCGGCTTGTGCGTAGGTAACTGCTTGTTGCAGGGGTCTTCGGAGGTCAAATTCATCTCCTGGGTCAATTTGCGGCAATGTGCTGTCAATCCAGGTGAGGGAAGGTTGTTTTACAGCTTTAACCAAATTTTTTTTTTTGATTTGGGACGTTTCCCTTTTAAATTGGATTTGGGACATTTCCCCTTTAAATTGGTGCGGTCTGGGGCCTCTGACATCCTGACGCTCGGTATGTAGCACGTAGGAAGCGACTGCGCATGCGCAGATCGCTGTTCCTTTACCGATGGCCGTTTTCTTGACTGCGCATGCGCAGCGTCTCGCGCATGCGGAAACAAAACCTCCGGTTCTGCGCACTGCTCGCGCAACTGTGCTAGCGTGATACCTTTAGCAAGATGGCCGCCGACCTCGACCCAACTCTCTCTCAGGCCCGGGATTTTGGCCACTGGGAATTCGGCCTCCGGGATCCCGGCCACGAGGTGAGTACTGCAGCTTTTCTTACCTTTACTTGCCGATTGAAGTGCGTTTTCCTCACAGTACTTGGCGAATTTGTCCAGGACTGCCTGGTAATCGTACCTTTGTTGCCTCCTGAAGAACCTGACCCTTGTGAATATTTCTTATGCCCTTGCACCGGCGATGGTGAGGAGAAATTCAATTTTTTCGCTATCATCCAGGTCTTGGAGTTCAGCTGCCACCAGGAACAATTCAAACCCTTGCCGGAATCGCCGCCAGTTTTCGCGGAGATCGCCGTGGCACTGGAACGGCTGCGGAACCGGGAGCCAATACATCTTGCCTGGGTACTGCTGGTTGTCTCTGTACACTGAGGTATGCCGGCAGGTATCGATCCACTCCTGTACCATGTGGTGTTGGGTGCTCTGATGCACAGATGAGCCAACACAGTTGTATTTGGTACAACTCTATTTTATTTTAACTTCGATATACAGTTCGTTCTGGATACTCTGCACGTTGTGTCTCCCTGAGTGTGTCGTGTAACAGGTCTGTCTTTGTCCTGGTCTCCAGCTAATACTGGCCACCAGGTGTCGTGTTTGTCCTTTTATACTGTCCCTGTCCTTGTCTGTGATTATGTGGAGATGCCGGCATTGGACTGGGGTGAGCACATTACGAAGTGTGCTCTTATCGCGCATATAGACACTGTGGCGCAGTGATCGCGCATATAGACACTGACATCTTGTCTGTGATTGGTTGTGGTGTTGTGTGTTCTGATTTGTCTGTTGGTGTGTCTATCATGATGTGTGTGTTTGAATATCATGACAGGCGGGGAAGCCAAACAGAGTGAAGATAGAATTTAGGGCTTTAATGACGGTGGCAGACGTCATGTCGAGGCATGGGATGGCGAAGGGAAAACGGGAGTATTCATCGATCACACTGAGGAAATACGTGTATTGGTTGGAGGAAGGGAGGGGGCCTTTGAAATCCACGCTGAGGCGTTCAAAGGGGCGGGAGGCCTTCACCAGGTGCGCGCGGTCCGGCCGGTAGAAGTGCGGTTTGCACTCCGCACAGACCTGGCTGTCCTTGGTGATCGTCCTTACTTCCTCGACGGAGTAGGGCGAATTTTGTGCCTTAATGAAGTGGTACAACCGAGTGACCCCTGGGTGACAAAGGCTGTCGTGCAGGGTCTCACGGAGTCGGTCTACCTGTGTGTTGCACATGTACCTCGGGATAGGGCGCCTGGGGGCTTGTTGAGTTTGCCAGGGCGATACTTAATCTCGTAGTTATAGGTGGAGAGTTTGATTCTCCACCGCAAGATTTTGTCATTTTTGATCTTGCCCCACTGTGTATTGTTGAACATGAAGGCTACCGACCATTGGTCAGTGAGGAGAGTGAATCTCCTGCCGGCCAGAGGCTCAGCCGGGCAGTCCTGGGGGGAGGGGGGGGGGGGGTGATGGGGGTGGCGGGGGAGGGGCAATGTCGCACAGCCTCAACGATAGCCTGGTCCTCCTTTTCGATGGATGAGTGCCGAATTTCGGAGGCATGGAGGGTGCGGGAAAAGAATGCCACGGCCTGCCTGCCTGGTTGAGGGTGGCGGCAAGGGCAACATCCGATGTGTCGCATTCTGCTTGGAAAGGAAGTGTTTCATCTACAGCGTGCATCCCAGCTTTGGCAATATCAGCTCTGATCCGGGAGAAGGCCTGTTGGGCCTCGGCCGTCAGGGGAAACTGGGTGGACTGTATGAGTGGGCGGGCCTTGTCCGCATAGTGAGAAGAACCCCAAGCAGCATTGAGGGCCCTGGGGCAGTGGGGGAGGTGAAGCTCCATGAGGGGGCGCATGCGGTCGGGATCGGGCCCCAGGACTCCGTTCTGGACCACGTAGCCGAGGATGGCTTAGCGGTTTATACGGAACACGCACTTCTCCTTGTTATACGTGAGGTTGAGGTGAGTGGCGGTGCGGAGAAATTTAGCGGGGTTGGCGTCGTGGTCCTGCTGATCATGGCCGCAGATGGTCACATTGTCTAGGTACGGAAACATGGCCCGCAAGCCGTACCGGTCGACCATTCGGTCCATCTCCCTTTGGAAGACCGAAACCCCATTGGTGACGCCGAAGGGGACCCTAAGGAAGTGATATAGCCGGCCGCCTGCCTCGAAGGCGGTGTACGGCTGCTCCAATTTACGGATGGGGAGCTGGTGGTAAACGAATTTCAGGTCCACCGTTGAGAAGACCTGGTACCCTGCAATCTGGTTAACCATGTCAGATATGCGTGGGAGTGGGTACGTGTCGAGCTGTGTGTGCCTGTTGATGGTCTGGCTGCAGTCCACGACCATTTGGTTTTTCTCCCCAGACTTAACCACTACCACTTGAGCTCTCTAGAGGGAAGGAGGATCGACCTGGAGGATCGACCTTTAGGGTCGCGAGGCTGCATACAGTGAGGGGTGGTAAGGGTCCGCCGAATTTAAGGGTCAGGCTCTGGAGTTTGCACTGAAAATCCAAGCCAAGGATAAGTGCAGCGCAGAGGTTAGGGAGGACATAGAGGTGAAAACCGTGGAACTCTATGCCTTGGACTGTGAGCGTGACCGTGCAGTACCCCCGGATCGCTACGCGATTGGATTCGGAGGCCAGGGAGATACTTTGATTGGTAGGTGTACTTTAAGGGAGCAGTGCCTTATCGTATTTGGATGTACAAAGCTCTCGGTGCTCCCGGAGTCCAGTAGGCAGGAGATCACATGGCCGTTGACTTTCACACTGGTGGATGCGTTGGTCAGAGTGTGTGGTCAGGACTGGTCGATTGCCATGGATGTGAGTCGTGGTTGATCGTCGGGTAGCGAGGCGGCCGCTGAGTCGGGGTGTTGAAGTGCCGTTGGTCTCCATGTGCTGCGGGGTCGACAAGATGGCGACGCCCGGATGTCCTGGGGTCACAAAATGGCGGCGTCCATGGAACGCACGTTGCGGGGGTGGAGCAAGATGGCGGCGCCCATGAAACGCACGTGTTGTGCGGGGGAGAAGACGGCGGCACCCATTGCTCGCACATGACCTGGGAGGAGGGGAGGATAGCGTGCCCATTGTCCGTGACCGGGGGGGGGGAGGGGGGTGACCGCTGCCGCTGAACGGGCCTGGCACACCGCTGCGTAGTGGCCCTTCTTCCCGCAGGCCTTACAAAGGGCAGCGCGGGCCGGGCAGCGTTGGCAGGGGTGCCTTTGTTGGCCGCAAAAATAGCATCGGGGCCCCCCGGAGATCACTGGCTGGCGCATAGCGCAGGCGTACTGGGTGGGTAGCGCCCCTGCTGGGGCGGCTGCCAGTGGGGCTCATGAAGCGTAGGAGGAGTGGGCCGCGCGGTTGGGGGCATAGGACCGTACATTGCGCAGGGCGACCGTCATGGAAAGCGCTAGTGTTTTAGTCTCTGCGAGGTCGCCCGTGGCCCCTTCTAGGAGCCACTGCCTGATAACATCGGACCCAATCCCAGTTACAAAAGCGTCCCTCATAAGGAGATCTGAGTGCTCCTTAGCTGTAATGTCCTGGCAGTCACAGTCCCGAACTAGTGGGATCAGGGCCCTCCAGATTCCTCGATTGACTCACCAGGTAGTTGAGTGCGCGTTGCGAGCACGTGTCTGGCGAAGAGCGTGTTCGTCTTCTGTTCATAATTTTCTTTGAGTCGAGTCATAGCATCAGCGTAATTGGGTGCATCCTGGATCAGCGGTAAGATTTTAGAGTTGAGTCTGGAGTACAAGATTTGAATCTTCTGAGCCTCTGGAACAGGGGTCGGCGCCGCGTTGATATACGCTTCAAAATAAGCCAGCCAGTGCTGAAAGTCCTTTCTGGCGTCGCTTGTGTGTGGATCCAGCTGCAGTCGATCTGGTTTAATCTGGTCGATCCCGAGGTCCATCTTCTGAATCACATACTAATAAATTGAGGCACGATCAATTTGGCTGGAGACGAAGTTGAATCCAAACTGAGGCTTCATTAGTATCTGATGTGTGGCCTCCTACAGCAGCTGACGAAATGGCTGCTAGCTGAAGGCCACGCATATTTATAACCCGGCACCTGGGCGGAGCTAGCATGCAGGGGCCCATGTGAACCTATAGTGCAGGTTCTACCGTACAACCCTTAATATAACACAGTGGTTTACCACAGTACTTGAAATTACGAGATTGAGTGTCTCTTTGTTGCTTCTCATGTTTCTTAACTTTCCTATGATCATCTCCGGTACTGTTAGCTAGTGCTTGTTGTAAAGCTGGAAGTTGTGTTCGCAGCCATCCTCCCATCAATATTTCTGATGACGCGAACCTGCGGCTGCGAGATTCGGTAGTTAAGAAGGACTAAGTCAATATTGTAGGGGTGGTGGGGTTTAAGTGGGGGGAGGTTCAATGGAGATTATGGTCTACTACCCGGGTGGTACTGACCTTCCCAACATTGTACAATGATAAAGATGAAAACAGCCTTCCTGCTCAGAGGCAAGTTGTAGCCCTTAAGTGGCCAATTAAAAGGCACATTAGGATCCCTTCCTGTCCCCACTGGCATTCCAAGGGGTAGGGCTTCTGCTGCCTGGTGAGACCACCTGTTAAAGCCTGGAGGCCTCTGCCAGCTTGTGGCCCACATAGGGGCGCAGGAGGCAAGGGCTACTCCTACGGAAACAATTGCTCTTGATCACCCCACAATGGGGCCTGCCTGACTGAGACCCCTGTGGCTCAGACGCCAATAACCTTGATTCCAATGCAGCTTCCATGCTGTTACTCTGGGTTGGATGCAGTCCGAGCAGTGGCCATCGGTCCTGAGGGCACCACTGGGATAAAGAGATGCTGATGCTCTGATTGTTTCACAGCTTTCGGAGGCATGATCTCACTCTTAAAGTGATGGGAGCCCTGACTCCAAACTGTTAATTGCCTGATGGCCACAGAATTGGATCTGGGCTTCAGGAAAATGCTGAGGCAGGGCTGCCCCTGACTTTCTGGCCCACCTGGCAGCCTGGAAAATATTCAGCCTATTGTGTCTAATCTAACTCACCCTGCTGACTTGGTTCCGTACATTAGGCAACTACCTAATGTTCTTTTCAAAGAAAGTCTGGCTTCTGTTTCAAAAATGTCAGATGACAGCTAATTTTACATCCTTACTACCTTCTATTTAAAGTTTATTTAACTTCCCTCCAAAACTATTTTGACATTTTCTTACATTTGGCCCCTTATGTTACTCTCTTGCTAACGGGTAGGAACAATCTATCACTATCTTTGCCAACAGTCTATAAATTCACACTTTCATTTTCTTTAATTCCAATAACAAAAGCTTTAACTACTCAAGTCTTCCATGGTATCTATAAGCCTGTATCTCCATTAGTGTCACAGTGAATTTATGCTGCAACTTTTCCAAATGTTTTTATATCCTTTGTGGAGCCCAAAACTGTAAAGAATCCTTGAACTGCAACTCAACTTTAGTAGGCCACAAACGAGTCCGAACCAAGTTGGTCAAAAGACAGCCTGGTTTATTGCAAAGCAATTATATTTACAATATACGTCAGATTCCAGCCGGGTCTGCTCTGTCGGTTCCATACCTGGCCGACTTTATACAGATCTCAATCATGCATGTCCTTGGGCTCCCCACTCCCTTAAAGGGGGAACTCGTATTCGGCGAGACTCACACGGAGACTGATTGCTCCAGCCCAGTAGATCTTGTGCGGGTTATAACACCAAGTATGATTTTGTACAAGTTCAATATTACCTCCCTACTTTGATGTTCTCAAGCAGGAAAGCAGGGGGCAGGATCCTCCATCCCGCCGCACCTGTTTTCTGGTGCAGCGCGCCCCTGCTGACAGCGGGATTCTTCGTCCCACCAGCCGGCCAATGGGGTTCCCCATTGTGGGCATCCCCATGCCGTCGGGAAATCCGCGAGTGTGAGTGTGCTGCTGGTGAAAGGGAGGGTCCCGCCGGCGGAGAATCCAGCCCCGGATCTATTTGGCTTTTTGTGGTCATATCAAATTGCATTGTCACTTTTAATGAAATATGTGTTTGCAAACCAAGGTTTCTCTGCTACATTATCTCCCAAAAATCTTACAATTTAATATCTATTTAATTTCCCTATTCTTCTTTCCAAAATGTGTCATTTCACATAGTTCTACATTGAACTGCATTTGGCAGTTGTTAACCCATGAAACTCGGCTCTCAATATTCTCGGTCTAGATACTTCTACGTCTTTCATAATCTCCCTCCCAATGAGGTATATTTTAAATTGGGTGTTTTCAACAAATTTCAGTATTGTTCCCTCAGCTCTTATGCCCTTCCTATGTTGATTTTTTTTTCCTATATCCCTTCTCCCTTTCCTCTGATATTGGTGTTTCTCTTGTTTATTTCTACCTAACATGTGATGTAAAACACAAGTATCAGGCAATGACCATTTCCAACAAGAGAGAATTTAAAGATCCTTGACCTTCAATGGCATTATCATTGCTAAATTCCCTAGCATCAACATCCTGGGCATTACCATTGCCATATAAATGCTGTCACTACAAGAACAGGTCAGTGGCTGTGAATGCTGTAGAAAAACTCACCTCCTGACTACCAAATGCCTGTACGCCATTACAAGCCATGAATCCACATGTGTGATGGAATACTCTCCATCTGCCTGAATGAATGCAGCTCCGACAACACTCTGACGTTAGCACTGCAGAAACTCACCAAGGCATCTTCGACAGCACTTCCCAAACAAATGGCCCGGGATTTTCCGTCGGCCAACGACGACTTGTGCTTTTAAAAATCGTGAAACCGGTGTCGTGGCTGATGAGGGAGAGAGGGGTTACCGAGAGTGTTCAATATCACCATAGTTTGCTGACAGTTGTGCTGCTGGCAGGGGGGGGTTCTGCCAGGAGGTGGGCTGTAGACGGGCACGGAACACCATTACTGCGGCCTGCAAGGCAGCCATGCAGCTGTGCATGCCGCTGATTGCCCACTGTGAACTTATGGCCACAGGTCGTATGGATGTGCCCCCAGGCCAACCCCTAGGTGCCCTCTGACCCCAGTCGACCTATCAGCAGGGTGGGTGTGCTCCAGTGCAACCAATGCCATCTCGTTGGCTAGGGTGGTGTGAGTGGGGAGTGCAGTGTGTATATGCGGCTGTAGCTTGTCAGCTTCCTGAATGTCAATCGTGAATCTAACGAATCCGGCACCAATTCTCATTGGAATCGATTGTGTTCAACATGGTGCCGGTGTTAGCCCCTCAACAGTCACTGAATCGGTCAAGGTGCGGCGCCGGTTTTGCGATCGTGGAACTCCAGAAATCACGCCACAAATCAACACTTAGTCTCAGGAACGGAGAATCCAGTCCGTGACCTTTACCACCTTGAAAGGTGTAGGCAAAAAGTTCATGGGAATACCATCACCTGCAAGTTTCCCTCCAACACACACACCATCCTGACTTGGAAATATATCAATATCTTTCCTTCATCATCGCTCGAACATTCCCCACACAGACTGTGTGTCGGGAGAACATTCCCCACACAGACTGCAGTGACTCAAGAAGTTGACTCTCCATCATCTTTTCAAGGGCAGTTAAGTATTATCAATTTGGATTTGGCAGTGATGGCCACATCCTGTGAGTATATAAAAAATAATTTAATCCATAATGTGACCAGTTCTAAAAGTTTTCAATGTTTGGTAAGAAATAAAATCATCCACATATCTTACAAAAATGGATGGCTTTCTTTTTCAGAAACCCAACTATTTTATTGTTAATGGAACTAGACAGCGAGTTTAAAAAAAATCTAAGATAAGCGTTTCCTTTATGATTGCCAAGGGTTACTTGGCTCAGTTCCATCCCCTGTTCAATATTAACTGCTATTACTATGATGTATTCATTGCATTTATTTTAAATGGAGAGTGTAACAGATCCAATTAATCCTTGGCATTCATAATTTAGCTGTTTCCTCTCCTCTTTTAAAAAAAAAACTGCTCTCTGTCAACACATATCGGATGTGACGGAATTCCTGGCAAATTCCTGAACCAAAGAATTTTCATCCAATCTATTTTTTTCTCTTGATTCATGAGGCTTTTAATTTCCAAAATGTTTCCAACATATTTTTGCGTTCCATTTTGGACAATATTGTTTTCAGTTGACATTCCTGATGGCATTGTTTCTTTGGACAATTGCAATTCTTCACAATGGGCTCTTAAGCCTCCACGAAGCCCAGCGCTTGAATACTACTATCAAATCTGAAGAGGCTCTTTAACTTCCCAGCTGGCTTTTCTGAGAAGGGTAGTTTGAGGACAGCCAATGAGTAAAGATTTATAATGTTCATTGTATTTCCACTTCTTCAGTTCCTGTTGTTAGTTATGCTTATTAATAACATTTACTTTCTGTCGTGGTTGAAGATTAAGTGCAGATTGCCTTAATGATGCATGCTGAGTTGAAACTGAGGGAAGTGTTCATAATCTCCTATCTCAAATCTAATCTGGAAAGGGATATATTTAACAGAACACTAGGCATATTGTTCTATCCTGAATTAAATGAAATTAAAAGTTTAACTAAAAGAATACTGGATAAAACGAACAATTTTTAATGAACATGTAGAATAAAAGTTGATGTTATTAATATTGGCATAAGTGCTTATTATTTCTTAAATACTGTTTCTCTCTCCTTGGGACATTAGGCTATTTGAATAAAATATATAAAAACTTCTGTTGATATTCCAGGCAAAGGAGCATCATATGAACCTGCTTAGATTTTGTTCTCTGTAATCATCAAAATGAATTCCAAGTCTCATATGTTCAATATAAGTAAAACATTAAATGAAATACTAAACATGGAACAATTAAAGTCTGAAATAAAAACAGAACATTCTGGAAATAAATTCAGCCAGTCTGCAACATCCATGCAGAGAAACAGAATTAAAGGGCTGTATTTGTTTTCAGAGACAGGGAGACTCCACAAGCCTTTAAAAATGGAAGCTAGGACCCGATTCTGGGACTCCTGACCCCATTCCCGGCCCCCAATTTTCATCAGCATGGGATACATGTGTGGTCTGGTGTGGGTAAAGGGCCAGTGCCCAGCACTCCTGACCTGGCTGGCTCCAATGTGGGGATAGGCACCACAACTTTCATGGAGTTGGGCAGCTTTTCAAGGTCTCCTGGTTCACAGCCCCTCAGAGTAACAAGATTTGAAGTGGGAAGGCAGAGGTAAATCAAAAGTTTAATGCCATTTTAATATAGTCTGAGAATCGATAGTTAAAGCCACTGGGAAGACAAAGAAATCCTGAAGAGGGAGGTGTAAAACCTAGAAGTGAACCACAGTCTGGATAAGGGAACCTTTTGAAAGGTAGGTTCAAATGTTCTTACGCATGCCCCCTTGCCAACCTCTGTCTTACCCACCCCATGGCTCTTCATGCCCACCATACCACTTAAGGCACTTTCATACGCATTTACCCAGGATACGCACAGTGCTCAACCATTGGAGCCTATAGTAACAACAGCATGTGTTAAAAAGCTATAAAAAACAGTCATTCATTCCTAAAAATACTTCTACTGAAGCCCTAGAAAAGTGTCAATCATTCAGACCATTTAAATTATCAGTAGCAGAAACTACAATCACTTGAAAGTGTTAGGAAAATGAAGGTGGTGTTAAGGGATTTATAGCTGCATTGGTGAACATTAGAAATAAAGATCTAAATTGAGTGAGATTAATTTAGTGTTTTTCTCTAAGGAAGGGTAAACTTATAGTTAGATTCTTGCTGGACAAAGGTGTTTGTATGTGTGTGTTTTTTTGTTTCAAATGAAACTGCTTCCATTGTGCTTCGAGGGATTATGGCGTGAAAAGTAAATAGGAAGCATGTGGCCATTGTTTAACAATTTTGGGCTCTTTTTAAGTAGAAAGGCTTTCTGAATTTAATTTTAACTGAATTTCTTTGCAGTTGGTTTAGAAAGTTTGGGAGGGAACATCCCTCTCAGTTTTGCACGAAGAAAACCATACCATTTTGTAATCATTAAAAAAACAAGTGCAGAGAGCTAAAATCCAGCCATTTAAGGAAAGTGAAGTACTGGAGAAATTTCCAAGAAGCTTGAGATTAACAGTGCTAGAACAGAGAACTGTTCAGGAAAGCCAGGCAGATCTGATACGGCTGAGTTAAAGAGGCTGCTGCAGTAACAAGATTTAAAGTGGGAAAGCAGAGGCAAATCAAAAGTTTAATGCCATTTTAAATACAGTCCGAGAATCGATAGTTAAAGCAACTGTGAAGACACAGAAATCCTGAAAGGGGAGCTGTAAAACCGAAAAGTCAATCCTAGATGGACACTTCTGAGGGAAGGGCTTGTTTAAAAGAAGATTTGAAAGTGTATGTTTTTGAATGTGAAATAGGAAATCACTTGTGTGGTAGTCAGAGTTCATTGTGACAAGGTGGTTTGTGGTATTAGAATCAACTGCGGGGGTTTTGAGGAGACGTCCGCAGATATTCACTTGGGTGACAGTGGAGTGTATGCCTTATCACAGCCAGTCTCTGTGTTTATAGGAATGTTGTGTTACTTTGACAATTGTAGCTTAAGATATACTTTGTAACCCATGTACACCTTAAAATCTTTGTATATTGGAGAAGCTACGATGGGAGCAAAATACTATTGTATCACAATCAAACTTTTCATGTGCAATAAATGTTTTTTGTTGTTGTGAAAAACTAATTGGCAATCCTGTGACTCTGTTCTTCCATTTTCTAAAAAAAGTAAGTTACAGTCTTTTCTGTCCCGATTCCATTCTAGACTCTTCCTGTCCAGTTATAACATCAACTCGGATCAAAAGACAAGCTCTTTATTTTGATTAAATGAAGATTGTGCAATTGGCAAACAGGTAAGAGATTAAGGGCTGTCAATCAAGCAATGTTTCCCCTGGCGCTCAGCTGTTTCAACAAAGATATGAATGTCTGGGCTCACTGGAGCAGTGCAGTAGGCTCAACATAAGCTTCAAGAATAATACCTCATCTTTTAATTCGGCACTTTACAGCCTTCTGAACTCAATATTGAATTAAACAATTTCACATCATAAACTCTGTCCCCATCGCCATTCCCTTTGGCCCTGGAAGACCCTATCTCTCCTGTCTTCCACCCTATCACAGACCTTTCTTTTGTCCTTGTCCGACCCACCCCTTCCTGAAAACCTATTGCACATCTAACTTTCCAAGTTCTTGTGAAAGGTCACAAACCTGAAACATTAACTATGGGCGGGATTTTCCGGTCCCACCAGCAGCGCGAATCATGGATAGTGAGAGCCGTTAATTTGGCGAGAGGCAAAAATCTGGGGCGAAATTCTCTAGAAACGGCGTGATGTCCGCCGACTGGCGCCCAAAACGGCGCAAATCAGACGGGCATCGCGCCGCCCCAAAGGTGTGGAATGCTCCGCATCTTTGGGGGCCGAGCCCCAACCTTGAGGGGCTAGGTCGGCGCCGGACGAATTTCCGCCCCGCCAGCTGGCGGAAAAGGCCTTTGGTGCCCCGCCAGCTGGCGCGGAAATGACATCTCCGGGCGGCGTATGCGCGGGAGCGTCAGCGGCCGCTGACAGCTTCCCACGCATGCGCAGTGGAGGGAGTCTCTTCTGCCTCCGAGGCGGAGGGGAAAGAGTGCCCCCACGGCACAGGCCCGCCCGCGGATCGGTGGGCCCCGATCGCGGGCCAGGCCGCCGTGGGGGCACCCCCCGAGGCCAGATCGCCCCGCGTCCCCCCAGGACCCCGGAGCCCGCCCGCGCCGCCTTGTCCCGCCGGTAAGGTAGGTGGTTTAATTTACGCCGGCGGGACAGGCATTTTAGCGGTGGGACTTCGGCCCATCTGGGTCGGAGAATCGCGCGGGGGGGCCCGCCAACTGGCGCGGCGCGATTCCCGCCCCCGCCGAATCTCTGGTGCCGGAGACGTCGGCAACCGCCTGGGGCGGGATTCACGCCAGCCCCCGGTGATTCTCCGATCCGGCGGGAGGTCGGAGAATCTCGCCCCTGGTTCCCGATGGCAGGATAAACGTGGCATTTTAATGTTCCATTTTTCAAGGTGGATTAAAGCTGGGTCGAGCTTCCAGTTTTCATGCAATAGCATGGATCCTCATCAAAAGGTCACCTTGCTAGAATTCAGTTTACTCTCCAAAATAGGTTCCTCGCCAGTGAGAATTTAGAACGTTCACTTTCACGATTATATATAACTGCCAGCAGCTGGCGCGCTTCACTTCTTCCATGATTTTGCAGTCAGTAGATGCTGCTTTTGCCTTCTTAGGAACTGCGCATAACTTCACTCATATCAAGTGCAGATAGTAAAAGCTGCACCAAGGCTGGACGTGGGAGGCAGCCGAAGGCTGGAAGTGGGTTCAGTGGAGTACAGGCTGGATAGGGAAGGCAGGTGAAATGGGGAAGGGGGATGTGACAAAGTACCCACGGAAGATGGGGGAAAATTGTCCTGGGAATAGAGGGGGGCCCCTGGTGTCGATAGTGGGCTCCCAGGGGATTAACTCACTGAACTGGTAAGAGGAGGGAAAAGTCAGAGGGAGAGTGCGATGTAGTAGGGTGACAGGCCCAATGTCAGAGCCTGGTAGGCGAAGGTATCATGAAGGGGTCATGGAGGCAGACTTGACAGGTGGCTTGGATAATGGTAGGGGTCAGGTCAGCACTGACCTTCTGGCTTTAAGATGGAGGGAAACATGAAAAGGATATTCTCAATAAATATATTTCTACAATTCGTTCATAAATCCACTGAGGCATCGATGCAAGCAACTGTGCCTTGGTACTGGCTGTCTCCGAGATGAAGGAAAGGAGGGACCATCGCAGGTTGGAACAAGGCCAGGAGGAGAAAAGACCTGAGCAGCAAGAGGCAGTGGGAACTTAAGAAGGTCAAAATGCTGGAGAACAGGGTACATTGCACCTTGGGTATATTGAAGGTGGTATTTTTATCTAGAAATGTAGGCAATGCAGAAGGCACGTTTATAGATCCTGGGGTTTGGTTGCTCACATCTGCTAGCTGTTCCAGGACAAACTGTGGCCAGAAGGAGTCTGGAGGGGTAATGTGGGGTAATGACCAATGAGCAACTGGCTTCTCCCACCACCAAGAAATTCCTCATGTTCCTCATGGATGCATAATTAATAAGCTGAACAGCGGACGCTCGCGTGCGTTCTGTCGTCCAGCTGCCCAGCAGGAATCGCTCCATGTTCGTGGCCCACTAACGGACTTGGAGTCCAGGATAGAAGATTCCGTCCTATATTTCTGTCTCTACACAGACTCTGCCTAACCTGCTGAGTTATTTTTCCCAGCATTTTCTTTTTCTTTTGTTCAGATTTCCAGTATCTGCATTATTCTGATGTTCGAACAATTCCAGTTGTTCAGACCATCATTCGACCTATCAAGAGCTTTAACGATTCATTTAATCTCTTTTGGAAATATTGCCCTGGCAGGAATTGAGCAAGATTCCAGTGTCCTTACACAATGAATATATAATGCTATTGCTTGGAAGGGGCTCGCATATTCCTCTGCTTTCATTGTTATGGGTCATAACAGAGGATGTCCTTGGTTAGGATTGATAGTGACCACTGGAGTCAAGCTGTTGGTAAACTTTAACATTTATGAAACATTCTAGCTAGAGTGCTCCTTCAGAGGGTCGGTGCAGACTCGATAGGCTGAATTGCCTCCTTCTGCGTTGCAGGAATTCTATGATTCTAACTATGAACAAGCCTAGCACGAGGTGCAGACCTGATGGGCCGAAAAGTCTCTTCTGCCCTGTAGTATTCTATGATTGTGTGATTCTGTGATTCACATAGAACTAACTCTCAGGATACCCTGTTGTTATGTGGTCTTACTTCACTGATAATGTAGATTGTCTATTTACAGTAACTCGCTATATCACATCTCCCTACAAGTCTCTCGCTCTATTAAATACATTATTTGCAATATCCTACATCTCTCTGCAAAGTCTCTGCCATCATCCCCATTTCACAGAGATAACCATTGTAGTGGTTTCACCAATCTCCCCGATCTCGTTCTCAGCTCTCTTGGAGGAGCAGTGGGCTTTAAGCTCGTAAGGTTCTCTCTTGAACTCAGTGGATCAGTGTGTGAATCATCAGAGACTACTGGCTACCTGTTCAGGTCTTCTTTCTGATTTTTTTTGAAGCGATTCTTCTTGTGGATATAAGTGTGCTTCTGTTTCTTCTCACTATTCCATTTTCAGTCTCCACAAAATAAGTCCTGGTAAAGTCCTTGGTGATTTTCCGTCCTCTCCTGCCAGTGGGATCTCCCTGTCCCATTAAAGGCGACCTCCCACAGCGGGTTCCCTGGCGGCAGGATGGGGGACCTATGCAAAATGCCGTAGATATTAATGGGACCGGAAGATGCGAATGGCAAGCCAACTCCGCTGCCAGAAACCACGCCACGGCGGGGCTGAAAAACCCCACCCTATGCCTTTAAATATAGTTTCTGGTTTGATTTGCACAACTCATCCGCCTTCTCCTACACTCTCTATATCTGTTGTTTTGCGGCATAGCATAAGCCTTTGTGGAAGAACAGGCTGTTGAGTCTGTAGTCGTCATCCCATTCGATGTTCAGACGGAGCTGGATCATCAGGAATGATGCGGAATGGTACCTCAATAATGCTAAGTTGACATCTTCATTTGACTTCACTGTTGTTATTCCTCGTTTGGCCTCCCCATTAGCTAGTGGGTATCTGGATGAGCCTGTCATGGGGACCAACTGCTTAAAACATTTGTTGGCAAACCATGGGCCATTGTTTGAAATAAATAAGTCTGGAATGCCGTCTGTAGCAAAGGTTTATTTTATTAATGTAGTGACAGCTTCTGCGTTGTTACCATATAAATGCTTAACCTTAATCCTGGATGATTTGGCAACAACAGCGCGGCACGGTGGCACAGTGATTGGCACTGCTGCCTCATAGCGCCAGGGAACCGGGTTCAATTCCGACCTTGGGTGACTGTCTTTGTGCAGTTTGCAAATTCTCCCTGTGTCTGTGTGGGTTTCCTCTGGGTGCTCGGGTTTCCTCCCACAGTCCAAGGATGTGCATGATTGGTCATGCTAAGCGTCCAAAGCTTATGTGGGGTTATGGGGATGGGGCGGGGGAGCGGATCTCAGTGGGGTGCTCTTTCAGAGGGTTGGTGTAGACTCAATGGGTCGAATGGGCTCCTTCTGCACTGCAGGGATTCTATGATACTCTATGAACCATAAGGCACGTCTTCTTTTTAAGCTCAAAGTGATCCATTCCGAGGCATTCCCGCAGTTTGGATGGAAATGAGGAAACTATCAATGGTTCTCTTTGCCCCCAGCAATGGATTGTACATTTGATGCAGTTTTGAATAATTAATTATTAATTAATTTTAATAATTTTGTGATTCCTGGCCACCAAATGGAATTTTGTGCTGCAGCACAACACTTTCTAATGTCCTGGTGTCTCTGGTGCATGCTCTGAAGGATCTCGAGTCGGAGGACTGTAGATATGACCGATCTCTTAATAAAACAGCAAGTTATCCACTGAGATATCTTCATTGATCAAAGTATTGCTTCAGGGTGAGATTATTTGGAATGTATTCTGGCCATCCTTTGACGTAGCATTCCTGTTTTTGAGCACGTTCTATTTATGACCTTTTGAATTTCATTTAGCCTCTGTGTTGTTGATGGTAGAAATGTTGTGGTCAATGAAGTTTAGGGCTCCCACATCCAACAAAATGTATGTCCTCTTGTTCAGCCTTGTTTCTCTTGTTCTTGTGCTCAAGTTTGCCTATCTGTTTTTGCTTGATGCAAGTTGTCCCTCCTGGTAGTTAACTTGTAATTCCTTCACCTGCAGGTCATGGTTGTGTCAAGGTTTTTGTGGTGTTCTTTGTGTTGCTAAATTCAGGATGGTTGGCGTAGTGTTCACAAAGACCACAACACAGCTTTAACTTGAACAAAGCTATAAATTTATTAACACTACTAATTTGGATTCGGCACGTACTCCTAAATAATACACAGTTGGTAATTAACATATAATCTACACTCACCTACAGCTAATTTCTACACCATTATAAACTATGATCTGCTCTTACTCACACTATATTTCCTGCAGTCTGTACTTTAGCTAACTCCTTCACTTCTCTCCGCACCAGGCTTAGCATCAATGCCTTATATACTTGTAACTTGAGCTCCCTCTAGTGGCTGATCTGGACATTTCATTAACCCTTGCAGTTCTTACATTTATGATAATACCACAGTTTGGACTTGATTCTGTTCAGTTCTGGTGCTCCCGCTTCAAATCGCTTGTTACAGTCTTCTCAGGACTCCTCTAAAAAAGTTTGAAAATTCTGTCCTGATTTCCTTCTGTTTGCCCCAAGTTGTCTAAATTATAGATGAATTGCAGATCTGTGCATGCTTTTCGGCTTAAAGATTAAACAATCTTGGTTTTGGATCACATACAAAGTGTCTGTTGACTGAAGTTTAGCAAACTGCTTTCCCTTGACCTTCAGTTGAAGGCTTCCTGGACTGTGGAGTCATATGGTAAGTGCCTGGAAGAAGTCTTGCTTTAGCCACTGTTCTATGGCTGAAAGGACTGAAACCCATGCTCTAGTGTTTAATTTGAAGCTTGTTTTATGTCCATTGACCAAAATGTCTACCCTTCAATTGTTTCTATTAGATCCTATAATTTTTCCTTATTTCTTGAATGCTACAAGCTTCAATTTATGAGATAGCTGCTTTTTGCTGTGGCATAAAAATTTAAAATGTAGGCAGGACATTCTTCATGCTAATGCTGCCTCTACCCCACATCCATGAAAATGCTGAGTAATGGCAGCTGCCATACCCTCTTTGTTCTTTCCGTTTCTGAGTAGGTGGATTACTACCTTTGTGTCCCTCGAACTGCATTGTATCAGTTTTTCTCTCCATCAAACATCCCTGTCGCTTCAAATAAATACACAATTTTAATTTTCTCACTGGAATTCCCTTCTCGGCCACACACAATCCTGACTTGGAACTACATCGCGGTTTGTTCACTGTTGCTGTATCAAACCCCTAGAGCTCCCTTCCGAAAAACACCATGGGAGTACCTATACCACATGGGCAGCAGCTGTTCAAGAAGGCACCACCTTCTCAGGACCAATTAGGAATGGCTAACGAATGCTGGCCTAACCATCAATGTTCACATCCCATGAATAAATAGATTTTTAAAATCTCAGCTGGTCAATATAAAGCATTAACAAAAGAATCTATGCTCTTTCCGAGTCTTTGGGTACATCTATTTGAACTTCACCCTTTCTCAGGGGCTGGTTTAGCACAGTGGAATAAACCAGCAGCGCGGGTTCAATTCCTGCACCGGCCTCCTGAACAGGTGCCGGAATATGGCGACTAGGGGCTTTTCACAGTAACTTAATTGAAGCCTACCTGTGATAATAAGCGATTATTATGCTAGTTTGTTTTCTTTCTCAGGCTGAAATACGGCAAAGGCTATGGGCTCTGACAATGTTCCGGTAATGGTACTGAAGAACTTGCCACACCGTTAGCCAAGCTGTTCCAGTGCAGCTACAATGCTGACATCTACCCGGCAATATGGAAAGTTGCCCAGGTATGTGCTGCACACTAAAAGCAGGACAAACCCAATCCAGCCAATTACTGACCCATCAGTCTACTCTCAGTCATCAGTAAAGTGATGGACGGGGACATCAACAATGCTATCAAGAGGGCAGCATGATGGCGCAGTGGTTAGCACTGCTGCCTCACGGCGCCGAGGTCCCAGGTTTGATCCCGGCTCTGGGTTACTGTCCATGTGGAGTTTGCACATTCTACCTGTGTTTGCGTGGGTTTTGCCCCCACAACCCAAAGATGTGCAGGGTAGATGGATTGGCTATGTTAATTTTCCCCTTAATTGGAAAAATGAATGGGTACTCTAAATTTATATTTAAAAGAAACAGTGCTATCAAGTGGCACTTACTTAGCAATAAGCCGCTCACTGATGCTCAGTTTGGGATCTGTCAGGTTCACTCAGCTACTTGACCTCATTACAGCCTTAGTTCAAACATGGACAAACGAGCTGAAACTCCAGAGATGAGGTGAGAGTGACTTCCCTATCAAAGCAGTATTTGATTGAGTATGGCATTAAGAACCCTTAGCTCAACAGGAGTTTGGGGTAAACGCTCTACTGGCAGGAATCATACCTGGAACAAAGGAAGATGGTTGTGGTTGTTGGATGTCAGTCATCTCAGTCCTGGGACATTACTGCAGGAGTTCCTCAGGAGAGTGCCCTAGGCCCAACCATCTTCAGCTACTTCATCAATGATGTCCCTTCCAATATAAGGTCATATGTGGGGATGTTCACTGATGACTGCACAATGTTCAGCACCATTTGCGACTCTTCAGACACTGTGCAAATGCAACAAGACTTTGACAATATCCAGCTTGGGCTGACGAATGGCAAGTAGCATTCGCACCACATAAGTGCCAGGCAATGACCATCTCCAATAAGAGAGAATCAAACCATCGCCTCTTGACATTCAATGACATTACCATCACATCAACATCCTGGGGCTTACCATTGACCACAAACTGAACTGGACTAGCCATATAAATACTGTGGCTACAAGAGCAGGTCAGAGGCTAGGAATCCTGCAGTGAGTAGCTCACCTCCTGACTCCCCAAAACCTGTTCACCATCTAGAAGGCACAAGTCAGGAGTGTGATGGAATACTCCTCACTTGCCTGGATGAGTGCAGCTCCAACAACGCTTGAGAAACTTGACACCATCTAGGACAAAGCAGCCTGCTTGATAGGATTCCCTTCCACAAACATTCACTCCCTCCACCACAAAAGCACAGGAGCAGGAGTGTGTACCATTTCAAGATGCACTGCAGAAACTCATTGTAGCGCACAAAGACTCCGAGAGACGAATAGAGTGAAGTCGATGAGGCTTTATTAAGCGTGTCTGTTCCCCCGCAGCTCGGTAGTAGACTGGCCTGCGGGGGAGGACTCCGGCTTCTTATACTCCGCCTTCAGGGCGGAGCTAGAGGTCAACGGCCAACCAGGACCCGGGATCTGTCAGCCAATGACATTAGGGCTTCCAGTCCCACATGACCCCTAATACATACTACCACATTCACCCCTTGTCAAAAATGAACCCGGCGGGGTGATGCTTCGCATGGTGGTAAGGGTTTACAGGGCTGGTCCTGGGAGGAAAACATTCATATGGCAATACAGTATGTACAATTTTGTCCTGTTTCAACTATTTACAGAAGGAATCGGGAGAAAAAGCAAAATGTTTTTGTGAAAAGTCCATATATTGATTTAGATCGACGCCACGAGTCGGTCGGGCGGTCTGGTAATCCGTGTCGATCGCCTCGGCCCCGGTGGTGGTGGTGGTGCTTGTTCCGGTGTTGTCGTCTCCGGGAGCCTTACGGTTTCAGCTTGGGCTTTATTCTTGGTCGGGCCTAGGGGGAGGGGGACCGATCCTCCTGGGAAGGGGGCGGTCGCGGGGTGCGGCGGTGGCAGGAAGGGGGGGGTTGGGTGAATGGTGTTGGGGGGGGTGTGTGTTGCCGGCGGGCGCCAGATCTCTCAGGGAGACCGTATCCTGTCGGCTGTCGGGGTACTCCACGTAAGCGTACTGCGGGTTCGCGTGGAGGAGGTGAACCCTTTCGACCAACGGCTCCTCCTTGTGTGCCCGCACATGCTTTCGGAGCAAGATGGGTCCTGGGGCCGCCAGCCAGGTCGGCAGCGACGTTCCAGAGGAGGACTTCCTAGGGAAGACAAGGAGACGCTCATGAGGCATTTGATTAGTGCTCGTACACAATAGCGACCGGATGGAGTGGAGAGCGTCCGGGAGGACCTCCTGCCACCGTGAAACTGGGAGGTCCCTGGACCGTAGGGCCAGTAGGACGGTCTTCCAGACCGTGCCGTTCTCCCTCTCTACTTGCCCGTTCCCCCGGGGGTTGTAGCTGGTCGTCCTGCTTGAGGCTATGCCCTTGCTGAGCAGGAACTGGCGCAGCTCGTCACTCATGAAAGAGGACACCCTGTCGCTGTGGACGTATGCGGGGCAACTAAACAGTGTGAAGATGGTGTTCAGGGCTTTAATGACTGTGGCCGCGGTCATGTCAGAGCAGGGGATGGCGAATGGGAAGCGAGAGTACTCGTCCACCACATTAAGGAAGTATGTGTTGCGGTCGGTGGAGGGGAGGGGCCCTTTGAAATCCAGACTAAGGCGTTCAAAGGGGCGGGAAGCCTTAATCAGGTGCGCACCATCCGGCCTGAAAAAGTGCGGTTTGCATTCTGCGCAGATGTGGCAGTTCCTTGTGTTTGTACGGACCTCCTCCACAGAGTATGGGAGGTTGCGGGACTTAATAAAGTGGAAAAACCGAGTGAACCCCGGGTGGCAGAGGTCCTCGTGGAGGGTTTGGAGGCGGTTAATTTGTGCGTTGGCACATGTGCCGTGGGATAGGGCATCGGACGGCTCGTTCAGCTTTCCGGGACGATACAAGATCTCGTAGTTGAAGGTGGAGAGCTCGATCCTCCACCTTAAGATCTTGTCGTTTTTGATTTTGCCCCGCAGTGCATTATCGAACATGAAGGCTACCGACCGTTGGTCGGTGAGGAGAGTGAATCTCCTGCCGGCCAGGTAATGCCTCCAATGTCGCACAGCTTCCACTATGGCTTGGGCTTCCTTTTCCACTGAGGAGTGGCGGATTTCTGAGGCGTGGCGGGTTCGGGAGAAAAAGGCCACAGGTCTGCCCGCTTGGTTAAGGGTGGCCGCTAGAGCTACGTCGGAGGCGTCGCTCTCGACCTGGAAGGGGAGGGACTCGTCGATGGCACGCATCGTGGCCTTTGCGATATTCGCTTTGATGCGGCTGAAGGCCTGGCAAGCCTCTGTCGACAGGGGGAAGGTCGTGGTCTGTATTAGAGTGCGGGCCTTGTCTGCGTACTGGGGGACCCACTGGGCGTAGTATGAAAAGAACCCCAGGCAGCGTTTCAGGGCTTTTGAGCAGTGCGGGAGGGGAAATTCCATGAGGGCGCGCATACGTTCGGGATCGGGGCCTATTATCCCATTGCGCACTACGTAGCCCAGGATGGCTAGCCGGTTGGTGCTAAAAACGCACTTGTCCTCGTTGTACGTGAGGTTCAAGGCTTTAGCGGTCTGGAGGAATTTTTGGAGGTTGGCGTCGTGGTCCTGCTGGTCGTGGCCGCAGATGGTTACATTGTCGAGATACGGGAACGTGGCCCGCAGCCCGTGTTGATCAACCATTTGGTCCATCTCCCGTTGGAAGACCGAGACCCCGTTTGTGACGCCAAATGGGACCCTTAGGAAATGGTATAATCGCCCGTCTGCCTCGAAGGCTGTGTACTTGCGGTCACTTGGGCGGATGGGGAGCTGATGGTAGGCGGACTTGAGGTCCACGGTGGAGGAGACTTTATATTGGGCAATCCGATTGACCATGTCGGATATGCGGGGGAGAGGGTACGCGTCTAGTTGTGTGTACCTGTTGATGGTCTGGCTATAGTCTATGACCATCCTTTGTTTCTCCCCTGTCTTCACTACTACCACCTGTGCTCTCCAGGGACTATTGCTGGCCTGGATTATGCCTTCCTTTAGTAGCCGCTGGACTTCGGACCGAATGAAGATCCGGTCCTGGGCGCTGTACCGTCTGCTCCTAGTGGCGACGGGTTTGCAATCCGAGGTGAGGTTCGCAAACAAGGACGGGGGTTGCACCTTGAGGGTTGCGAGGCCGCAGATAGTGAGTGGGGGTATTGGGCCGCCGAATTTGAAGGTAAGGCTCTGTAGATTGCACTGGAAGTCTAATCCCAGTAATGTGGGGGCGCAGAGTTGGGAAAGGACGTGTAGCTTGTAGTTTTTGAACTCCCTCCCCTGCACCATTAGGGTAACTATGCAGAAACCTTTGATCTGTACGGAGTGGGATCCTGCAGCTAGGGAAATCTTTTGTGCGCTGGGATAGGTGGTCAAGGAACAGCGTCTTACCGTGTCGGGGTGGATAAAGCTCTCCGTGCTCCCGGAGTCGACTAGGCATGGTGTCTCGTGCCCGTTTATTAGCACCGTTGTCGTCGTCGTCTGGAGTGTCCGGGGCCGAGCTTGGTCGAGCGTTATTGAAGCGAGACGTGGTTGTAGTAGTGGAGCGTCTTCCTCGAACCCCGTGGAGCCGTCGACACTGGGGTCCGTTGTTGCCGTCCAAGATGGCGTTGGGGATGAACAAAATGGCTGCCCCCATACATCGCACATGGCTGGGGGGTCACAAGATGGCGGCGGGGGTGGACAAAATGGCCGCCCCATGCGTCGTACAGGTCTGGGGTGGTCCAAGATGGCGGCGCCCTTCCTCCCCTCGTGGTGGCCGGGACCCAAAATGGCGGCGTCTGCGGGTCGCACATGGGGCGCTGGGGGGGTTGGGGAGCTTTAGGAACGCGCGGGGCTCCCTCATCTCTGGGGACAGCGGTGGTCGGGACCCAAATTGGTAGCGCCGGCGCGTCATACGTGGGGCGCGGGGGGGGGGTGGGTTTGGGGGGGCGTTAGAGCCGCGCAGAACTCCCTCTTCTCCGGGGAGAGCGGTGGTCGGGACCCAAAGTGGTAGCGCCGGCGGGTCATACATGGGGCGCGGGGGGGGGGGGGGTTGGGGAGCGTAAGCGGCGTGCAGGGCTCCCTGTTCTCCCGGGACCGCGGTGGTCGGGATCCAGAGTGGCTGCGCCTGCGGGTCGTACATGGGGCGCTGGGAGGGTTGGGGAGCGTAATCGGCTTGCAGGGCTCCCTGTTCTCCCGGGACAGCGGCGACCTCGCGGGACTGGCACAGAACCGCGAAATGGCCCTTTTTCCCGCAGCTCTTGCAGATTGCTGCGCGGGCCGGGCAGCGCTGCTGGGGGTGTTTCGCCTGGCCGCAGAAATAGCAGCGGGCGCCCCTGGTGCTACTTGGCGTTTGGACCGCGCAAGCCTGTGGGGTGTCCGGGGGGGGGTGGGTTTGTCGCGACGGGTACGTACGGAGCCCAATGGGCTGCCGCGCGGTCGGGGCCGTAGGCGCGGGTATTACGCGCGGCCACGTCTAGGGAGGCTGCTAGGGCCCGTGCCTCTGAGAGTCCTAGCGACTCTTTTTCTAGAAGTCTTTGGCGAATTTGGGAGGAGTTCATACCTGCCACAAAAGCATCACGCATTAACATGTCCGTGTGTTCATTTGCGTTCACCGAAGGGCAGCTGCAGGCTCGTCCCAAAATTAGGAGCGCAGCGTAGAATTCATCTATCGATTCTCCGGGACTTTGCCATCTCGTTGCGAGTTGATAGCGAGCGTAGATCTGGTTTACTGGGCGGACATAGAGACTTTTCAGTGCTGCGAATGCCGTCTGGAAATCCTCTGCGTCTTCGATGAAAGAGAAAATCTCCGTGCTTAACCTCGAGTGCAGGACCTGTAGTTTTTGGTCTTCTGTGACCCGGCCGGTGGCCGTTCTGAGGTAGGCCTCGAAACAAGTCTGCCAATGCTTGAAAGCTGCTGCCGCGTTCACTGCGTGGGGTCTGATCCTCAGGCATTCCGGGATGATCCTGAGCTCCATAGTCCTTTTTAGGCACGCTTAATAAATTGTAGCGCACAAAGACTCCGAGAGACGAATAGAGTGAAGTCGATGAGGCTTTATTAAGCGTGTCTGTTCCCCCGCAGCTCGGTAGTAGACTGGCCTGCAGGGGAGGACTCTGGCTTCTTATACTCCGCCTTCAGGGCGGAGCTAGAGGTCAACGGCCAACCAGGACCCGGGATCTGTCAGCCAATGACATTAGGGCTTCCAGTCCCACATGACCCCTAATACATACTACCACACTCATCAAGGTTCCTTAGGCAGTATCTTATAACCCACAACCATTACCATCTAGTTCTGTCATTTCTTAGATTAGATTCACACATTCAAGGCACTTTGGAAAGGGTAATATTTTCTCCATGGCTTTGATTCACTCGAGCCTTTCTTTGCATTCTGTTGACATATAATGGCTCCCATGTTGTCCTTTGCTTGCAGTTGTTTTGCTTACTGCTTATTCAGTCACTGGGGCATTTATGCTGTGCCTTTTCCATTATCTTTAATGCTGTCACCATCTGTCATGATTGTTGCACATCTTACCTGAGGTTGTCCTTGCTTAGGATCGATTGAGACTGCTGGAGGCAAGGCTGTTGGTAAAATATAACTTTTGTTAAACCTTCTTTTAACTATATATAGGGTGAGGCTCAGCACAATGCTTCACATAGAACTGTCTCCCAGCATACTCTGTTGTCATGTGACATTATATCACTGGTGATGTAGACTGGTTATTTACATTAACCCTTTGCAGTACAATTCCATTGAGCTTTGATGACCTCCCCTCGGCATTTAGATAAAGTGTAGCGCCTTTTAATTTGCATTTTCACATTGTAACCATTGCTATATAGTGAGCTCTCCAGAGAGATGTGTGGGGATAATTTGGTGATCAGAGCAGAGCTCCAAATTAAAATTTAATTTAATCTTTGTGTCATAAAATGGGCCTACCCTTTGAAACAGGCAAGCGCTTCAGTGCACTGGCGGTCGACGGATTTTTAAATGGAGTCGGTTGCGTCCAGCCAACAACTCTGTTTAGTGTGCGACGTTGAGGCGCAGTGATCTCAGAATTTTAGCACTAATTTAGCACATGGTGCTGAATTAGACAATCTCAGCTGAATCTGAAGTTAGTATGCCACAACATATCTCTGTAGTCCTGGCTGGTGAGTTTCTGAACACTCCAATGATTCGCACTGGAAAGTATTTCTGTGTAATCCCTACAGTGCAGATGCACTGTACTTCCTCCACCCATCCCTCTCCCGCCCTATCCCCATAACCTAACCTGCACATCTTTGGACACTAAGGGCAATTTATCCTGGCCATCCACCCAACCTGCACATCACTGCAATGTAGGAGGTAACTGGAGCACCAGGATGAAACCCATGCAGACAAGGGGAGAACATTCAAACGCCACACAGACATTTGCCCAAGGCCGTAAATGAACCCAGGTCCCTGCGCGCTGCGAGGCAACAGTGCTAACTACGCTGCCACCATGCTGCCATGTGTGTGTATGTGTTATTCTAGTGTGGGGTGGGGAGGAAGCTCAATGGTTTAGTTGCACACAATATTGGTCTGAGCTGCAATGCTCTCCCGGATGAAATAACCTTTTAATATTCATTCTCGAGGTTCACAATAGCCAATTGACAATGGAAGTCGGTTAGTGCAAATGGAAACATACCCCAGCAGCAAGTCAGTAGCCACAAGAAAGGGGAAAAGCTACATTTAATATTTTTGCAAAAAATCTCTTCAAGCCAAAGCTTGTATTGCAGGTGTAATTTGGTGCTGGCATGAAGTGTGAATATAATGTGTGAAGCAAAGGTGGACTTTTCAATACACCAAACATATTTCTACACAGAGAGATAAAATTAGAGGGAATTTCTTACATAGAATAAAGAGCATTCTGCAATAAATGAGACATTTTAATCCTAAAATAATTTTATTTATAAGAGGCTTATCCATGCACATGCACATATTAGAATGGCAATGAAGAGCCATGGGGCTCTACATGGAGCTGTTTTCTGCAAAAGAATTCAGTAGGATAATTTATAGTCTCCAAAGATATTAATCATCTGTATTCCTTTCTCTTTCCGATTTGTCTTTTAATTCAGTGCAGCTGGACTGAGCCGATATCTGTGTTCTACATGAGCCTCAACATTACTTCATCTAATGCTATCTGCATATTTCCGTGTCCGATTTCCCTCATGGGTCTACCTAGCTTCTCCTGAAGGGCATCTCTGCTATTCACTTCAACCTAAGTTAGGGACAGCATGAAGCTGCCTTATTCTGTCTCATCAAACATTTCCATTTCAAATACAGCATGTGTTAGGTTCAGCTGTTCCAAAAACACTTCCAGGTCAGGTGCAGCAGAGGGTGATGCAATATAATGGCTGAATATGATTTTTCATCAAGTATTTCCAGGTCAAATGAGGTCTGGAGCATTAGTTAGCAAGTTATTGGTGAGTAAGCACAACTGACGCCACCTCCTGTCACGTGGCTGATGATTGAGAGAAAGTTAATATTGGCTGGACTGGATTGTTCCTGCTTTTTTTTTGGAAAGCACCTGGGTACCTTTCTACCTCATCGGTTAGATGCTAATGTTGTAGAACTCTACTGTTGTAGAACACCACTGGAGCAGCTTGGCCAGAGGCATAGCTAGTTCTGGAACACAGTTCTAACTACAGTTGGGATATTCTCCGGGCCCATTACGTTTGCTGTATCTTGTGCTCTCGGTTGTTTACAGCTATCACAGGAAATTAATCAAATTGACTAAAGACTGGCATTTACTGTAGTTGGGTTCTTAGTCTCATGCCGAGGATGGATCATCTGCACAGCACGTCTGGCTGAAGATGGGAGAAAACAGCATTGAAAAGGTGAGCATTGTTAAAGTTTAGCACGCTGAAAAGAAAAATATCTTGCCAGCTTACAATGTGCTGATTCCTTCACCTGCATTATATGGAATCACATTTTAGTAAAGCTGATACCTGGGGGGGTGGGGGGCATGTGTGGATAATTAGTTAGGTCACATTGATATTATGTGCAAGTTCAGATACCTGACCTTAATAAAGACAAATGTTCCTTGGAGACATTTCAAGAAGTTTAACAAGGATGATACTGAGCCCTTGGGCTTCAAGATATTAAAAAGAGGTTCAGAGAGTTGAACGTTTTAGAATACATGGATTGAAAGACCACATAATTCAAGTCTTCAGAATGCTGAGGGGGTTGGTTAATGTAGATGGAAGCAGGATATTTATCTTGGACAATAAATACAGAAAGTCAGGACATCAACATAAAATTAACAAGCCTCAAGCAAGGTGAAAAATGCCCCCGCTATCACAGTTAATAATAGAACAGTGTGCAACCAAAGTATTCATGCAACACTGATTAGCTCCATCAGAACAGTATAATTTTTTAATATAACTTTGAATAGAATTGAAGGTCACGGGACATGAGAAAGGTGTGAGATGATCAAATGTCTCAGGGAAAGAAATAGTTCACATTGGGATGGGATCAATGAAATAACATATGTAGCAGTGGAAAATTGGCAATAGATAGATGTTCTGATGTTTTGCTTGTCGACTTTCTTGGGAGAGGGAGGGGAGGTGAATTAAATATTTAGAATGATCCCACCGTTAATGCAATTCAATAAATATGAAAAGTTGATGATAGCACCTTGTATATGGCATTTGCTCTATAGATATGACGTCCATACAATTACATATGTAACTATTCTGCTAAGCAACAAAAATTCATTGGGTTGGTCCCCCCCCCCCTCCCGCACGCCGCATGGTGACAAGAGCAGCTCGCCTTTGGCTGGTGGCAGGATCTTCCTGTCTCACCGTTGTAAATGGGGTTTGCATGGACCTTCCGCTGCTCAGAAACCGAAGGCGGGGGTTCACCGTCGGTGGGACCAGAGGATTTTGCTGGCGGGAACGGTCGGAAAATTTCGGCGACACAGTCACTTCACAGAATCACATAATAATACAGTGCCGAAGGGGCCCTTCAGCCCATCGAGACTGTTCCCTCATCCTGAATGTCTCTGGTCATCCATGGTTCTCTGGGCGTGTTACTCCTTCCAGTTACGCTCGAGCAAACATGATGGACTTGTACCCTCCCCATTAAATTTTTGAATGCCCCCCACTGCTCTTCTGTAGATTTCCCCTCAAGTAACTCTTTCCAGTCTATCCTGGCCAGATCCTGCCTTATTTTGCTAAAATCCACACTCCCCCAATCCAAAACCTTTTTTTGCAACTTGCCCATTTCTTTGTCCAAAACAAACTTAAATTGTACCATGTTGCGGTCGCTATCACCAAAATGCTCCCCCATCAACACATCAACCACTTGTCCAGCATCATTCCCCAGAATTAGGTCCAGCACAGCACCGTCCCTTGTTGGACCCTTTACGTATTGCGTTAAAATGTTCTCCTGTATACATTCAAGAACTCCACTCTATCTAAGCCCTTAACACTGTGACTATCCCAAGTAACGTTGGGAAAGTTGGAATCATCTAATATAGTTACCCTATTATTATTTTTATACACCTCTACGAATTGGGCACATATTTGCACCTCAATTTCCTGCTAACTATCTGGGGGGGGTCTATAATAAACATCTAGCAATTGGCTGTCCCTTTTTTGTTCCTAACCTCTACTCACAAAGCTTCATTTGATGCCACCTCCAAGATTTAATCTCTCCTTACAGCAGTAACTGATGCCTTTACAAATAATGCAATGCCTCACCTTCTTTTATCTCCTCCTCTGTCTCGCCTGAAGATTTTATATCTCGGGATGTTGAGCGGCCAATCCTGCCCCTCCCTTAACCACATCTCCATGATGGCTACCATGTCATAATTCCACGGATCAATCTTCGTCCTTAACTTATCCATTTTACCTGTAATACTCCTGGCATTAAAGTAGAGGCCATCCGAGAGCAGCACGGTGGCACAGTGGTTAGCATTGCTGCCTACGGCGCTGAGGACCTGGGTTTGAATCCTGGCCCTTTATCACTGTCTCTGTGGAGTATGCACATTCTCCCTGTGTCTGCGTGGGTTTCCAAAAGATGTGCATGGTAGGTGGATTGGCCACTCTAAATTGCCCCTTAATTGGAAAAAAAAATAATTGGCTGCTCTAAATTTATTTTAAAAAAGTAGAGGCCATCGAGCCTTGTCTTACTCCCTTGAAACTTACTATTCCCTCTGACTTGATTGCTTTTCGGCATTATGCTGTGGTATTACATTTGATGTGTAACCTTTATCCGACTGATGAGATGACTTACTGAATTTTCCAATCTTAGTGTAAGCTGTGGGGTTAGTGTGAGGCAAACTATTCAACCAATACTTTTGTGGAAGGCTTAACCCCAGGGAATTTGCAAGGTCAAAACAAACAATTGACTCAGACAAGTTCCTGGCTCATTTAGCCCTTGTGTATTTGCTGATGAGAGTGGTGGAGAAAGGTTGGAGTGTGGAAGGGCTGGGGGTTGGAGGTGGTAAGGGGTGCAAAGTTGGGTTGCAAAATCAAGAGTCAACTGTGAATACTGCCCTGACTTGTATAAAATCATGTAATCAAATGTGCCAATGGTATTTTTAAAACCACGTGAGGAGGGTTAAATGACTTACCTATTCTACCTCTGATCTGAGGGTACCAGGGTTTTTATGTGTAAATTCACAGAGGGTGTGTTGAGACAATACTTCAGTCAGCAGTCCCACTATTTGTGCTTTAAGATTGTAAAGAATTGGTCAGACAGATTTTCTTGGGTTAAACAGGGAACAAGATAAGTTTATTGAAACTATTGCCTGAATTTAAAAATAACTAGGTAAACCGCAACCACCATTTATACGTCACACACATTCCCTGGGTTCACACAGACATAGTATAGATGGCGGATCAAGAGGATAGCTTAAGGATTTTCTTTACAGTTCGTGAAGAAGATAAAGCAAAGGAATATATGACTAGCTCTCCTTCGTCGAGTCTTGATGCGGTGATTCCATATTGTGGCTGTTTTGTTCAGTTGTATTGCTGAGTGTAGTTGTATGGAACTGATTTCCACGTTTTGTGTCGAAAATATTTTGGTTTGTCGTGGATTTCTCTTTTCAGGATGGTTACTTTGCAAATTCGGACGTAACATTTTTGAAAAAGAGGGTTTTTGCAGCCTGTTTTCAGGACAGCATTCTGATTCTATCTTCTCTGCTTGGTAACACAATCCCTTAATGTGCGGAAGAATTTGATTGGTCCATATCTGCTAAAGTCATTGTGTTGGATGTTTCATCTCAGAAACAAGTGAAACGTTTGAGGGTAGTGTAAAGGGCAATACGAGATGGGGTATTTCACACTCCCCAGGAGGTTGAGCATGTTTTATGTTTCATCCCACTTGGTGGAATGCAAGCTTGTACATTGTAGCCGCCTGGCAGTCCACCATTGTCTTAAGAGGGTTCCAGTTTATTTTAGAAGTCCAACTGGGGAAAAAAAGAGAAATTGTATCCTTTTTAAAAAAAATACACATTTAGGCTGCTTTCCCCTTTGAGGGGGGAGTGCTGACTGGTGATGATTTAACCTTAGGGTCACCACATCTCAGGCGAGGGGCAAGGCGGGTGGGGCCTTCATGATTAACCTCAGCTCGTACAGGAATTGAACTGCTCTGCGTCACAAACCAGCTGTCCAGACAACTGAGCTAAACCGGCCCACGATGTGTGCACGTGCAGCAGTTCACAGATAGCCATTCAACCCGTTATGTCTGTGTGGCCTCTTTGACCTATCTAAAATTATTCCCATTGCATTCTCTCTCCCTTAGCCAAATATTTTCCTTTGCCTCAGTGTTTTATCCGAGTTTCCTTCAAAAAATGCTGATCACTGATTCAAACATTCCTTGCAATAACTCATTCCATTCTTCAGTAACCCTTTGAAACATAAATTTCTTCTATCCTCTCTGCTCGCTCAACAGCAATTTGAGTGAAAGAAAATAATGGGTGGGATTTACCGACCAACCCGCGGTATTTTCCGGCAGCGGAGGCGGCCCCTCAGTGAGATTTTCTGGTCCCCCGTTGCCAACACAATTTCCCGTTGACTGCACCCTTTGTCACCTGGAGGCCTGTGTGCCGTCGGTGGGACTGGAATATCCCACTGGCATGATCAACCGTTAAATTCCGCCCAATACTTCTTAATGCCGTCTATCAAAAAAGCAGGCTGAAATTTACATGAGAACATAAGAACATAAGAACTAGGAACAGGAGTAGGCCATCTGGTCCCTCGAGCCTGCTCCGCCATTCAATGAGATCATGGCTGATCTTTGTGGATTCAGCTCCACTCTCCGGCCCGTACACCATATCCCCGAATCCCTTTATTCTTTAGAAAGGTATCTATCTTTTTCTTAAAAAAGTTTAAAGAAGGAGCCTCAACTGCTTCACTGGGCAAGGAATTCCAAAGATTCACAACCCTTTGGGTGAAGAAGTTCCTCCCAAACTCGGTCCTAAATCTACTTCCCCTTATTTTGAGGCTATGCCCCCTAGTTCTGCTTTCCCCGAACAGTGGAAACAACCTGCCCGCATCTATCCTATCAATTCCCTTCATAATTTTATATGTTTCAATAAGATCCCCCCGCATCCTTCTAAACTCCAATGAGTACAGTCCCAGTCTACTCAACCTCTCGTCATAATCTAATCCTCTCAACTCTGGGATCAACCTAGTGAATCTCCTCTGCACTCCCTCAAGTGCCAATATGTCCTTTCTCAGGTAAGGAGACCAAAACTGAACACAATACTCCAGATGCGGCCTCACCAACACCTTATACAATTGCAGCATAACCTCCCTAGTCTTGAACTCCATCCCTCTAGCAATGAAAGACAAAACTCGATTAGCCTTCTTAATCACCTGTTGCACCTGCACACCAACGTTTTGCGACTCATGCACCAGCACACCCAGGTCCCTCTGCACAGCAGCATGTTTTAACATCTTACCGTTTAAATAATAATCCATTCTGCTGTTATTCCTCCCAAAATGGATAGCCTCACACTTGGCAACATCGAATTCCATCTGCCAGACCCTAGCCCAATCGCCTAACCTATCCAAATCCTTCTGCAGACTTCCGGTATCCTCTGCACTTTTTGCTTTACCACTCATCTTAGTGTCGTCTGCAAACTTTGCCACATTGCACTTGGTCCTCAACTCCAAATCATCTATGTAAATTGTGAACAACTGCGGGCCCAACACTGATCCTTGAGGGACCCCACTAGTTACAGTTTCCCAACCAGAGAAACAGCCATTCATCCCCACTCTCTGCTTTCTGTTAGTTAACCAATCCTCTACCCATGCTACCACTTTACCCTCAATGCCAAGCATCTTTAGTTTATGCAGCAACCTTTTGTGTGGCACCTTGTCAAAAGCTTTCTGGAAATCCAGATATACCACATCCATTGGTTCCCCGTTATCTACTGCACTGGTAACGTCCTCAATCAATTCTACCAAATTAGTCAGACACGACCTACCCTTTATGAACCCATGCTGCGTCTGCCCAATGGGACAATTTCCCTCCAGGTGCCCCGCTATTTCCTCCTTAATGATAGATTCCAGCATTTTCCTTACAACCGAAGTTAAGCTTACTGGCCTATAATTACCCGCTTTCTGCCGACCTCCTTTTTTAAACACTGGTGTCACGTTTGCTACTTTCCAATCCTCTGGGACCACCCCAGAGTCTAGTAATTTTGATAAATTATCACTAGTGCGTTTACAATTTCCCTAGCCATCTCTTGTAACACTCTGGGATGCATCCCATCAGGGCCAGGAGACTTGTCCACCTTTAGCCCCATTAGCTTGCCCAATACTGCCTCCTTAGTGATTACAATCATCTCAGGGTCCTCACCGATCATATCTTTATTTCCATCAGTCACTGGCATGTTATTTGTGTCTTCCACTGTGAAGACTGACCCAAAAAACCTGTTCTGCTCCTCAGCCATTTCCCCGTCTCCGATTATTAAATCTCCCTTCTCATCTTCCAAAGGACCAATATTTACCTTAGCCATTCTTTTTTGTCTTATATATTTGTAGAAGCTTTTACTATCTGCTTTTATGTTCTGAGCAAGTTTACTTTCATAGTCTACCTTACTCTTCTTTATGGCTTTTTTTAGTAGCTTTCTGTTGTCCCCTAAAGACTTCCCAATCCTCTAGTCTCCCACTAATTTTTGCCACTTTGTATGTTTTTTCCTTCAATTTGATACTGTAGCCACCTAAAATGGCTGATTCCCGATTAATTTGGCCAAACCCCGATGTAAAATGGCGAACTGAAAAGGCTGATGGGAAAATCAGCCAACAGGACCCAAACGGACAGCTGCAGACAGAACAGTGTATTCGGCTGTGGGGAAGTCGGCCCAGACCAAGACCTGCAACCATTGGCAGCACATCAACCCAGCCATCTGCAGTTTAATCGGCTATCCCCGGGAACAATTGCTACAAATTAGCAATTGAAAGCCGATCCAGACCTCTCGGCGCCCGCAGTGGCCGAGACAAAGAAAGGTGAACGACCACCCCCCCGATCAAGGAATCGCCCCATTATTGGAGCATATCGAACCCAGTGATTGAGACCAAGTCCAATCACTTGGGACCAGGGTCAAGGTCCGCCCCGAAAGGCGGGAAGCCCCTAGCGACTATAAAAATGAGCCAAGTTCAGGTCGATCCTTCTTCTCCTACTCACAACCTTCGAGACCCTTCGACGAAAGAACAAGTAAGTCTTACTCCAGCGATTGCTACCAGATAGGTGTTCCAGACTATCGACCTGTACCAGCCTTTTGGAATCCCGCAGGCCAGACCCAATTCGATAAGCCATTCATTTCCCTGGCCTGGTGGGCCATCACCAAAGTTAAGTATTGGCCTTTAGTGGTAGGTAATAGTCTAGAAGTAGGATTATTGTATAAGTATTTATTGCTGTATATAATAAATGATCGGTGATTTAACATTTACTAAGCGGTGTGCTGCATTATTAATCATTACTTGAATTTGAACCACGTGGCGGTATCAGAAAGATACCTGGCGACTCGTGAACAAAGGTGACAGAATTGGAGCTAATAAAACTAAGGCTAATAAGAGCAACATTTTGGCGACATCCTGACGGAACCACAGTGACCACAATTCAGTAAGTTTTAAAGTACTGGTGGACAAGGATAAGAGTGGTCCGAGGATGAATGTGCTAAATTGGGGGAAGGCTAATTATAACAATATTAGGCGGGAACTGAAGAACATAGATTGGGGGCGGATGTTTGAGGGCAAATCAACATCTGACATGTGGGAGGCTTTCAAGTGGCAGTTGAAAGGAATACAGGACCGGCATGTTCCTGTGAGGAAGAAAGATAAATACGGCAATTTTCGGGAACCTTGGATGACGAGTGATATTGTAGGCCTCGTCAAAAAGAAAAAGGAGGCATTTGTCAGGGCTAAAAGGCTGGGAACAGACGAAGCCTGCGTGGAATATAAGGAAAGTAGGAAGGAACTTAAGCAAGGAGTCAGGAGGGCTAGAAGGGGTCACGAAAGGTTATTGGCAAATAGGGTTAAGGAAAATCCCAAGACTTTTTACACGTACATAAAAAGCAAGAGGGTAGCCAGGGAAAGGGTTGGCCCACTGAAGGATAGGCAAGGGAATCTATGTGTGGAGCCAGAGGAAATGGGCGAGGTACTAAATGAATACTTTGCATCAGTATTCACCAAAGAGAAGGAATTGGTAGATGTTGAGTCTGGAGAAGGGGGTGTAGATAGCCTGGGTCACATTGTGATCCAAAAAGACGAGGTGTTGGGTGTCTTAAAAAATATTAAGGTAGATAAGTCCCCAGGGCCTGATGGGATCTACCCCAGAATAATGAAGGAGGCTGGAGAGGAAATTGCTGAGGCCTTGACAGAAATCTTTGGATCCTCGCTGTCTTCAGGGGATGTCCCGGAGGACTGGAGAATAGCCAATGTTGTTCCTCTGTTTAAGAAGGGTAGCAAGGATAATCCCGGGAACTACAGGCCGGTGAGCCTTACTTCAGTGGTAGGGAAATTACTGGAGAGAATTCTTCGAGACAGGATCTACTCCCATTTGGAAGCAAATGGACGTATTAGTGAGAGGCAGCACGGTTTTGTGAAGGGGAGGTCGTGTCTCACTAACTTGATAGAGTTTTTCGAGGAGGTCTCTAAGATGATTGATGCAGGTAGGGCAGTAGATGTTGTCTATATGGACTTCAGTAAGGCCTTTGACAAGGTCCCTCATGGTAGACTAGTACAAAAGGTGAAGTCACACGGGATCAGGGGTGAGCTGGCAAGGTGGATACAGAACTGGCTAGGCCATAGAAGGCAGAGAGTAGCAATTGAGGGATGCTTTTCTAATTGGAGGGCTGTGACCAGTGGTGTTCCACAGGGATCAGTGCTGGGACCTTTGCTCTTTGTAGTATATATAAATGATTTGGAGGAAAATGTAACTGGTCTGATTTGTAAGTTTGCAGACGACACAAAGGTTGGTGGAATTGCGGATAGCGATGAGGACTGTCGGAGGATACAGCAGGATTTAGATTGTCTGGAGACTTGGGCGGAGAGATGGCAGATGGAGTTTAATCTGGACAAATGTGAGGTAATGCATTTTGGAATGTTTAATGCAGGTAGGGAATATACAGTGAATGGTAGAACCCTCAAGAGTATTGAAAGTCAAAGAGATCTAGGAGTACAGGTCCACAGGTCATTGAAAGGGGCAACACAGGTGGAGAAGGTAGTCAAGAAGGCATACGGCATGCTTGCCTTCATTGGCCGGGGCATTGAGTATAAGAATTGGCAAGTCATGTTGCAGCTGTATAGAACCTTAGTTAGGCCACACTTGGAGTATAGTGTTCAATTCTGGTCGCCACACTACCAGAAGGATGTGGAGGCTTTAGAGAGGGTGCAGAATGTTGCCTGGTATGGAGGGCATTAGCTACGAGGAGCGATTGAATAAACTCGGTTTGTTCTCACTGGAACGAAGGAGGTTGAGGGGAGACCTGATAGAGGTATACAAAATTATGAGGGGCATAGACAGAGTGGATAGTCAGAGGCTTTTCCCCAGGGTAGAGGGGTCAATTACTAGGGGGCATAGGTTTAAGGTGAGAGGGGCAAGGTTTAGAGTAGATGTACGAGGCAAGTTTTTTACGCAGAGGATAGTGGGTGCCTGGAACTCGCTACCGGAGGAGGTAGTGGAAGCAGGGTGATAGGGACATTTAAGGGGCATCTTGACAAATATATGAATAGGATGGGAATAGAAGGATACGGACCCAGGACGTGTAGAAGATTGTAGTTTAGTCGGGCAGCATGGTCGGCACGGGCTTGGAGGGCCGAAGGGCCTGTTCCTGTGCTGTACATTTCTTTGTTCTTTGTTCTTTGTTGGGACCCGATCGGGAAGTGGAAAACCACTCCGGGAGAACCCAAGAAATTTTGAATTGGAACCCAATTGGAAACAAAAAACCACAAGCGTTCAAGCGGTTCTGATTAATAATTCATAATTCGGAAGTGTGTGTATGCATGCGAAACTAACAGGGTTATAAGGTAAAACTGATAGATTTTTGTTGCGTCAAAACTGTCGGAAGTCTGTATTTTCAGAAATTAGTGCAAGCCGTACCCGCATCTACGATACCACCTTAGCCCCCTGTTCCAAATTTAACCGAAGCAAGCAGATAGGAGAGATGGCCATGCAGGCAATGCAACGCCTCATGAACCCCGAGGAATTTGCGGTCGCAGCGACCAGCAGCAGTAGAGTGGGACAGTGCCTCACTTGGGAAGAGGAAATTCGGAAATACCTCAAGGACAAAGGATGGCCCATGTGGAATGATTTCTGTAATAATGACGACTCAGGTCCCGGAAGTATAGGGCATGCTTGGTGGGAGAACATGAGTGAAATCCACAAAAAGAACTTAGCAAAAGCTCGCAAGCCAATGGCAATTGTGTCCTGGCACAATTGCGAGGCACAGAGGAGGTCGTCAGGACGTTCCGCAAAGAAGTAGAGGGCATACATCGTATGAGTAAAGTCGATGTATGCGAGGTGGAGAAAGAGAATCTGGAATTAAGGCGGAAATTAGCAGCAAAGGACGAAGAGGTGGCTGACGCCTAACGGGGTCACCAGTCTTGTCTGGCGCATTTGAGTAGTTTCCAGTCCCAGTACGAAAAGGCTTATCAGGACACGCAGCGTGTAGTCCTGGTCAAGAAAGAGACAGAGAAGCAGGTGGAGACACTACAGAAGCAACGTAGTGATCTCAAGGCAGCCTTGAGAGCGCTCCATGCTGCAACCACGGAACAAAGACAGAGCACCATAGACCATGCGAAGTGCCGGAGGCAAATTGCAGACCTGCAACCACTGCTTTCTGTCCAAAAGGGATTCCAAGAAACCTTTGGGGAAAGTTTAGACCAGGAAGACGGTACTGATTGGGAAGAATTACAGGAAACAGCGCAGAGATATGTTCAGGGAACATGTGCGCAGGGAAAGCCCCAAAGGAGAAAAGCACCCCACCCCCCACACAGCAGGTAGTTCAGGCTCCCATGAACCCTGTAACAACCCACCGCACAGCCACATCAGACGAAGCGGAATTCCTATATTCCACCCCCCCTCACAGTGACCAAATTACGGGACGTGTGTGCGAAAATCACACCGTTCCTCCCCGCTTCAGACCCACACCATTTCTTTGCCACCAACAAACATCAGGCGACCATGTACGGCCTGGATGAGAGAGAGCATGTAAAGCTCATGGTTGTAAGTTTAGATCCATCGGTACCAGCAGCCCTTCCCGACCCACAGAACGTAGGAGGAGGCACCCTTGCAGAAATGCATACCGCGATCCTGGATGCGATCGGGTATAACCGGGGTGACCCCGTAGATGGCCGAAATAAGTGTAGGCAGAAGAAGTCTGAGCACCCCACAGCGTTTGCAGGACACCTGTGGATTCACTTCGAAGCTGTTTTTGGAGACGTAGACCGTGCCCATTTGTCCCCCGACAACATGGCCAAATAGACCCACACCCTTATCTCCCATGCCACGGAGGCAGGACAGAATGCCTGCAATAGTTATGATCCCTCGGAGGAGGCTCATAACGAGAAGTGGGTGGTTAAAATATTGTCCCACGTTTGGGAGCAGTCTGTTCACAATCGACCCGCTGCTAAAACCACAGAGGAAAAGCAAGCCGCCGCAGACGTGCAGGCAGTAAAAGCCACACCTCACAACCCCGCCTGGGTAAATGAGGGAAAGAACAGCCCCCCCACAAAACCGCAAGAATGTTACAACTGCGGACAGTTGGGACATTTTGCCAAAGAGTGCAATGCCCCTAAAAAGCCACCGAGAGCCCAACAGACAGGCACTCTCAGTAAGAAAAAGGCAGAGCCCATACATAGCGTTAGCGCCCGTTCGGATCAGACGGACTTGACCGGAACGGACTGACGGTGTACAGGCGCCCCCAGTTGGGTCTGCGATACCCATTGGGATAGGTCAGGACGACCTGTAGTCGCAGCGAAAATTCGGGGACAGCCTATTGAGTTTCTTTGGGACACAGGAGGGTCCCGCACCACCATAAATTCCTCCACCCTTTGTCAGGACACGTGGCCCACTACAGCCACTATCACCCTCAGCGGCTTTACAGGCCACTCTCAACAGGGACACATCACAGCCCCTGTACCCATTCAAATAGGAAACATTACCACAAAACACCCCATTGTTTTAGTCGACCTGCCCCACACAGCAGTACACATTCTGGGAATCGACTTTATGAATTCCCACCACCTATCTTTCGATCCAGTCAACCAGTGGGTCTGGAAGATGGCGAAATCCGCTAGAGCCCCCGCAACGCTCAACATAGGGGACTATATGAACAAAATTAGCACAGTAGGCGAGTTTTGGTTCAACCCCACCACACTCAGCCCGGACAGGCAGGTTAGGGCAGTCCTGCAAAAGAACAGGGCAGCATTCGCGACCCACAAGCACGACTGTGGACGGATGACTGGCTACGTACAAGTAACAGGACCAGACCCTAGACCCCAAAAACAGTACGGATTCACCCTAGAAGCAGAGGGAGAAATCCTAAAAGTTATAGAGAGCTTACTAGAGCAGGGCGTACTAGGACCGGTAGCCTCTACTAATAATGCCCCGATTTGGCTAGTGAGAAAACCCGACGGATCATGGCGCTTGACCATTGATTATCGGGAACTCATTAAAGTCACCCCCGCAGCAGCCCCCACCATAGCAACAAGTCCCGAGGCCATGCTCAAACAGGGATTCAATGCCCGATATTTCACGGTTTTGGACGTCAATAATAGATTCTGGTCCATTCCATTGGCAAAGGCGTGCCAGTATAAATTTGCCTTCACTTTTAAAGCGCAGCAGTACACGTGGACATGCCTGCCACAAGGCTTCCACAACTCCCCCTTCATTTTCACCGACAGCTGGCAAATGGACTAGCAAAATTTTCTCGCCCCGAATGTCTGGTACAGTATGTAGATGATCTACTACTGCAGACAGACACAAAGGAAGAGCACATTGAGCTTCTGTCCGAACTCCTCGAATTGTTACTGTAAAGTAAACCCCCAAATGGCCCAGATTTTGGAAGAAAAAGTGGTATATTTGGGTACAATTATCACACATGGCAAACGCGAGATCGAGCATAAAAAAATTGACTCGATCGCTAAATTGCCCCTTCCCCAGAACGTTTCAGCCCTCCGGTCATTTTTAGGACTGGTTGGCTACTGCCGAAACCACATTGACGGTTTCGCCAGCAAGGCAGTGCCCCTCTCAGACCTCCTAAAGAAAGGAGCCCCCTGGGAGTGGCTCCCGCAGCATACGGATGCTGTGGAATCATTAAAACAGGCGCTCATAGCCGCCCCCGCACTACAAGTTCCAGACCCGCTTGCCCCTTATGCAATAGAGGTAGCGACCACAGACCGCACCCTTTTAGCCGTGCTCCTGCAGGAACGGCACGACCAGTTAAGACACGTGGCTTATGCCTCCCGAACTTTAGATGCTGTGGAGCAGGGATTTTCAGCCTGTGAGAGGCACCTGCTCGCAGTTTTCTGGGCAGTCCAGTACTTTTCATATATTACCGGACTGAACCCCATCACCATTCTGACCGAGCACACCCCCACCCAACTTTTACTGGACGGACGACTTAAGGATGGTACCGTCAGCCAAATACGCGCAGCTAGATGGACCCTTCTCTTGCAAGGACGGGACATCACAGTAAAACGGACAAAGACCCACACATACTTAGCGGACAATTTACAGTACCCCGGAACCCCCCATGAATGTGAAATCATCTCTCCACACCACAATACAGGCCCCTTTATAGCAAAAACACCCCCCAGAAAAATAGGAAATCCATCTCAGAGTCCCCCTCACCCAGACACGTGGGACCCCATTAAGATTTATGTGGATGGATCTTCCACAGTCTTAGATGGGCAACGTATAACAGGTTGCGAGATTTATGTTGAGGACGCACAGGGACGCGCCCTCGAGGAGATAGCATTAAAACTCCCCGGACACTTAGGCGCGCAGGCGGCAGAGCTTGCGGCCATCGCGTACATAGTAGACCACCCAGATTCCTTCCCCAACCCAGCAGACATATATTCAGACAGCCTATATGTCTGCAACAGCCTCACAGAATTTCTGCCCCTCTGGGAAACAAGAGAATTTGTTTCCGCGGATGGGAAACCCCTCCCCTCAGCCCCATTACTCCGCCATATTCTACAAAAAGCCCAGGACAGGACTTTTGGCATTATAAAAGTCCGCAGCCGCCATCGTTCCTCCCCCCCCTGGAAATGTAAAAGCCGACGCACTGGCTAAGGCAGGATCCAGGCATGGGTACTTTTGGAAGCCCCCTGAAAGCGCGCCAGTGAGTGCAGTTCAGGTCACGCAGACTAGGATCGAAGATCTAGTAGAGGCCCTGAAGCAGGATAGCGCTCTCACTGAGATTGTGAAAGGCAAGATTCCAGCCTCCTACGAGAGGTTCAGAAATATACTGACCACACATGACGGTGTGGTGTTAAAGGACACCCTTTATGTAGTTCCTGAGCAGGACAGGAACTAATTAATCTGTTTATTCCATGATGGTCATGGACACCAGGGAATCGATCCCACCACAGCCCACCTCAAACAGCTTTGTTGGTGGCCAAATCTCAAGGAAGATGTAAGCTATTACATTGAGAATTGCCTTATCTGTGCGCAGAACAACCCCGATAGATATGCAAAAAAGGCCCAACTCAGCCACACCCGACCCGTTAACGGCCCCTGGACTAACCTCCAGATTGATTTTATAGGTCCATTGCCCCCTTGCAGGAATGGCTATAAATATGTTCTGGTGGTCATAGACACTTTTACAAAGTGGGTGGAAGCATTTCCAGCCCACACTAACACCGCGAAAACCACAGCCAAGATCCTAATCCACCACATCTTTACAAGATGGGGACTCCCCCGCAGTATTGAATCGGACCAAGGTTCTCACTTTACGGGACGGGTCATGCAGAACGTCCTCACGATATTTGGCATAACCAAAAAATTTCACATTGCGTACCACCCTCAGTAAGTGGTATAGTGGAGCGCATGAATCGGACCCTAAAAACCACCCTCCGAAAAATGGTCCAGCAGAACAACACCACTTGGGACTCAGTCCTACCTTTTGCGCTGATGTTTTTGCGTAACACTGTTTCCACCTCCACAGATTACACCCCACACACTCTTATGACCGGACGCCCCATGAAAGGGACAGAATACTTGTTAGGTTTAGACCTGACCAGCCCCGAAGTTACGGCCCTCACCCACGAGAAAGCCGTGGAGCAATTAGTTGCTAATGTAAAAACGGCTCAGTTAGCAGCCGCAGTTAAATTGGGCACCAAAAAGAAACAGGGCAAGGCCTGTTCTGATAAGGCAGTGCATGCAACGGAGTATGATATAGGACAGCAAGTGATGTTGTCTGCATATAACCCCAGCACATTCCTGTCTCCAAAGTACTCGGGTCCATACTCCATTACGGATAAAGTAAGCCCATCGGTATATAAAATCAAATACCCAAATGGTAAGACTGCGTGGTTTCATATCAACCAGTTAAAGGCTTATGGAGCACAGTCAAACCACGCCCATCACATCATGCTTGACGCAGCAGACCACACCCCGCCCACAGCCAACGTAACCAGACCAACCCCCACCACGTCCAGCCCAGACACGGACTCGCCCTCGACTCCACCCCCAAAATCTACACTCCGCCCCGGAACGCCCACAGACTGCAGCAGCAGAGGCAGCGACTGTGACTCGGACGATAGCCACAGCACGCCTCCCTACTATCCCCATACAACCGGACCCACACCCAGCGACTCCGATTTCGACTCCAGTGATCCCTCCATGATCACTTTTCTAAACAAATCCCACCACCGACCACCGAACCACATGGACGACCCCGACCTTGTCCCCACACAACTCGACCAACTCATTGGCACCGCGACAACTCCTACAGACTCGTCCGCAACGACGAAAGCAACCCCAACTCACACCACACAGCCCTTTCAGCCTTAATTCACTCCAGACAGAGTTTGGCAGCCGGGAGAAGGGGACGGCCTCAAGTCTGACTCCCAAGCCGCCAACCCCTTTGCGACCCTGTTCGCAACAGAGAACTGAGGTGACCACATGATGTTTAAAGGAAACACTTGGGAGAAGTGTTGTCCTTCCTGATGGAACCTGCAGGATGTTTTATGGTGTTCGTACGTTTGTTTTGTGTTTTCGTCCTACAGTAAAAAAAATTTCCAGCCGCTTGTTCAGCGGTGCCAACTTGTCTACAGATACCTGGTCAACAGACCAGATGCTTGTCCAGTGGAACTAGCTTGTCTGCAGACAGCTCAGCAGATACCTGCTCACCAGACGCCCGATCGTAGCTACTCTTCTGATTCGAGGATAGAATCACTATAGCAGCCCCACCACGATGATTACATTTTTGCCCGTTCTTGTCGGTTGCTCAGGCAGTGGAGAAACGGCGTGAGACCCGCCCTGCCTGGGGACCCCCTCCGTTGGTCAAACACGCTCGGGTAGGGGAGATACGGCATTGGTAGCCGTCCTACCCGGGGACTCCATCCAAATCTTAACCGTCCCGGCCCATACGCACCTCATTTGACATTTTTCATTTCAAAAAGTTTTATTTTGTTTAGGCGACCTTTAGGTTGCTGCCATCTGCTATTTACATCCTGGAACATTCGGATGGTAAATCAGCACTGGTCCGTCATTGGGAAGTGTTCCGTGTCCTAAAATTTGTTTTGAAATAAAAAATGAAGTCACACATAAGGGTATAATTGGCCCCAAAAGGACAGACACACTAACACACCGGATATTAAACCAAGGTAGTTACAGATACTATGCTTGTTTTCACAGAACTCCAGAGGCTCCAGGACCGGAGAAAACAAAAGAACACAAGAAGGAAAAGGAAAGAGGACAGCCAGGACAGCCATGAAGACTTCTTTCATCGTGCTCAACATTCTTTTTATGGACCTTTGGTTGCGCGGGAACGCAGACCCCATTACTTCAAACCTCCCTGCCGTTAATGTTTCACTGCCCCGCAGTACCCAAAGCCCAGTCACCAGCGACACTGCATCTTCCTGGTGTGCCAGGTTCATAACCTGGTACTCCCTGTCCGACGTGATTGAAGCACTGTTAGCGTTGGTGATACTCTGCTGTGTAGTGCAGACTATGTGCCTCCGCAAATGGAGAAGGAGAGCGTACCACGCTCGAACCCCGGTATATCGGATCCGATCCCCTATATTCGGTTACGACCAGACCCCAGACCCCCACGACCTATAACACAATAATAAAGAACATGCACTTGCGTTTTACTGTAAATAAAAGATGTACAAAACTTTTCATGAACAAAAAAAAATGTATGATCCTGAGCTTGTCTGCCAAACCAGGAAAGAGTATATTAAATGTTGTGATTATTGTTGTATGTTTTAGGAAGATAGGATAATGCAATGTTCAGTGAGGATAGTGCATTTAGGTAAAATTAGAGGTTCCAAGTTTTTTATTTTGTAAATGCATGCCCCTGCCTGACATAGCGCCCTTAGAATTGTTTAGGTAAAAAATGTTTGTGCATAGCTAGGGTCAGAGCAGTGGCCATGTAGGAGGTGTCGCCCCGGTCAGGGAACGGAAAGAACAAATTTATGTGATCCTTCACGCTTCGCGTTAGGATCACAAGGAGGGAATTGTAGCCACCTAAAATGGCTGATTCCCGATTAATTTGGCCAAACCCCGATGTAAAATGGCGAACTGAAAAGACTGATGGGAAAATCAGCCAACAGGACCCAAACGGACAGCTGCAGACAGAACAGTGTATTCGGCTCTGGGGAAGTCGGCCCAGACCGATGCCTGCAACCATTAGCAGCACATCAACCCAGACATCTGCAGTTTAATTGGCTATCCCCGGGAACAATTGCTACAAATTAGCAATTGAAAGCCGATCCAGACCTCTCAGCGCCAGCAGTGGCCGAGACAAAGAAAGGTGAACGACCACCCCCCGATCAAGGAATCGCCCCATTATTGGAGCATATCGAACCCAGTGATTGGGACCAAGTCCAATCACTTGGGACCAGGGTCAAGGTCCGCCCCGAGAGGCGGGAAACCCCTAGGGACTATAAAAATAGGGGCCAAGTTCAGATCGATCCTTCTTCTCCTACTCGCAACCTTCGAGACCCTTCGACGAAAGAACGAGTAAGTCTTACTCCAGCGATCGCTACCAGATAGGTGTTCCAGACTATCGACCCGTACCAGCCTTTTTGAATCCTGCAGGCCAGACCCAATTTGATAAGCCATTCATTTCCCTGACCTGGTGGGCCATCACCAAAGTTAAGTATTGGCCTTTAGTGGTAGGTAATAGTCTAGAAGTAGGATTATTGTATAAGTATTTATTGCTGTATATAATAAATGATCGTTGATTTAACATTTACTAAGCGGTGTGCTGCATTATTAATCATTACTTAAGGGAGGGTTTAAACTAATTTGGCAGGGGAATGGGAACCGGATTTGTAGTCCAGCAACTAAGGAAGCCGATATTCAGGACGCCAAAGCGTGTAATGAGGCAGTGGGGAAGGGAACACTGACAAAGGAGAGTATTTGCAGGCACGGAGATGGGTTGAAGTGTGTATACTTCAACGCAAGAAGCATCGGGAATAAGGTGGGTGAACTTAAGGCATGGATCGGTACTTGGGACTACGATGTGGTGGCCATCACGGAAACTTGGATAGAAGAGGGGCAGAAATGGTTGTTGGAGGTCCCTGGTTACAGATGTTTCAATAAGATTAGGGAGGGTGGTAAAAGAGGTGGGGGGTGGCATTATTAATTAGAGATAGTATAGCAGCTGCAGAAAGGCAGTTCGAGGAGTATCACCCTATTGAGGTAGTATGGGTTGAAGTCAGAAATAGGAAAGGCGCAGTCACCTTGTTAGGAGTTTTCTATAGGCCTCCCAATAGTAGCAGAGATGTGGAGGAACAGATTGGGAAACAGATTTTGGAAAGGTGCAGAAGTCACAGGGTAGTAGTCATGGGTGACTTTAACTTCCCAAATATTGAGTGGAAACTCTTTAGATCAAATAGTTTGGATGGGGTGGTGTTTGTGCAGTGTGTCCAGGAAGCTTTTCTAACACAGTATGTAGATTGTCCGACCAGAGGAGGGGCAATATTGGATTTAGTACTTGGTAATGAACCAGGGCAAGTGATAGATTTGTTAGTGGGGGAGCATTTTGGAGATAGTGACCACAATTCTGTGACTTTCACTTTAGTAATGGAGAGGGATAGGTACGTGCAACAGGGCAAGGTTTACAATTGGGGGAAGGGTAAATACGATGTTGTCAGACAAGAATTGAAGTGCATAAGTTGGGAACATAGGCTGGCAGGGAAGGACACAAGTGAAATGTGGAACTTGTTCAAGGAACAGGTGCTACGTGTCCTTGATATGTATGTCCCTGTCAGGCAGGGAAGAGATGGTCGAGTGAGGGAACCATGGTTGACAAGAGAGGTTGAATGTCTTGTTAAGAGGAAAAAGGTGACTTATGTAAGGCTGAGGAAACAAGGTTCAGACAGGGCATTGGAGGGATACAAGATAGCCAGGAGGGAACTGAAGAAAGGGATTAGGAGAGCTAAGAGAGGGCATGAACAATCTTTGGCGGGTAGGATCAAGGAAAACCCCAAGGCCTTTTACACATATGTGAGAAATATGAGAATGACTAGAGCGAGGGTAGGTCCAATCAAGGACAGTAGCGGGAGATTGTGTATTGAGTCTGAAGAGATAGGAGAGGTCTTGAATGAGTACTTTTCTTCTGTATTTACAAATGAGAGGGGCGATATTGTTGGAGAGGACAGTGTGAAACAGATTGGTAAGCTCAAGGAAATACTTGTTAGGAAGGAAGATGTGTTGGGCATTTTGAAAAACTTGAGGATAGACAAGTCCCCCGGGCCTGACGGGATATATCCAAGGATTCTATGGGAAGCAAGAGATGAAATTGCAGAGCCGTTGGCAATTATCTTTTCATCCTCACTGTCAACAGGGGTGGTACCAGGGGATTGGAGAGTGGCGAATGTCGTGCCCCTGTTCAAAAAAGGAACTAGGGATAACCCTGGGAATTACAGGCCAGTTAGTCTTACTTCGGTGGTAGGCAAAGTAATGGAAAGGGTACTGAAGGATAGGATTTCTGAGCATCTGGAAAGACACTGCTTGATTAGGGATAGTCAGCACGGATTTGTGAGGGGTAGGTCTTGCCTAACAAATCTTATTGAATTCTTTGAGGAGGTGACCAAGCATGTGGATGAAGGTAAAGCAGTGGATGTAGTGTACATGGATTTTAGTAAGGCATTTGATAAAGTTCCCCATGGTAGGCTTATGCAGAAAGTAAGGAGGCATGGGATAGTGGGAAATTTGGCCAGTTGGATAACAAACTGGCTAACCGATAGAAGTCAGAGAGTGGTGGTGGATGGCAAATATTCAGCCTGGATCCCAGTTACCAGTGGCGTACCGCAGGGATCAGTTCTGGGTCCTCTGCTGTTTGTGATTTTCATTAATGACTTGGATGAGGGAGTTGAAGGGTGGGTCAGTAAATTTGCAGACGATACGAAGATTGGTGGAGTTGTGGATAGTAAGGAGGGCTGTTGTCGGCTGCAAAGAGACATAGATAGGATGCAGAGCTGGGCTGAGAAGTGGCAGATGGAGTTTAACCCTGAAAAGTGTGAGGTTGTCCATTTTGGAAGGACAAATATGAATGCGGAATACAGGGTTAACGGTAGAGTTCTTGGCAATGTGGAGGAGCAGAGAGATCTTGGGGTCTATGTTCATACATCTTTGAAAGTTGCCACTCAAGTGGATAGAGCTGTGAAGAAGGCCTATGGTGTGCTCGCGTTCATTAACAGAGGGATTGAATTTAAGAGCCGTGAGGTGATGATGCAGCTGTACAAAACTTTGGTAAGGCCACATTTGGAGTACTGTGTACAGTTCTGGTCGCCTCATTTTAGGAAGGATGTGGAAGCTCTGGAAAAGGTGCAAAGAAGATTTACCAGGATGTTGCCTGGAATGGAGAGTAGGTCTTACGAGGAAAGGTTGAGGGTGCTAGGCCTTTTCTCATTAGAGCGGAGAAGGATGAGGGGCGACTTGATAGAGGTTTATAAGATGATCAGGGGAATAGATAGAGTAGACAGTCAGAGACATTTTCCCCGGGTGGAACACACCATTACAAGGGGACATGAATTTAAGGTGAAAGGTGGAAGATATAGGAGGGATATCAGAGGTAGGTTCTTTACCCAGAGAGTAGTGGGGGCATGGAATGCACTGCCTGTGGAAGTAGTTGAGTCGGAAACATTAGGGACCTTCAAGCAGCTATTGGATAGGTACATGGATTACGGTAAAATGATATAGTGTAGATTTATTTGTTCTTAAGGGCAGCACGGTAGCATTGTGCATAGCACAATTGCTTCACAGCTCCATGGTCCCAGGTTCGATTCCGGATTGGGTCATTGTCTGTGCGGAGTCTGCACGTCCTCCCCGTGTCTGCGTGGGTTTCCTCCGGGTGCTCCGGTTTCCTCCCACAGTCCAAAGATGTGCGGGTTAGGTGAATTGGCCAATGATAAATTGCCCTTAATGTCCAAATTGCCCTTGGTGTTGGGTGGAGGTGTTGAGTTTGGGTAGGGTGCTCTTTCCAAGAGCCGGTGCAGACTCAAAGGGCCGAATGGCCTCCTTCTGCACTGTAAATTCAATGATAATCTATGATTAATCTAGGACAAAGGTTCGGCACAACATCGTGGGCCGAAGGGCCTGTTCTGTGCTGTATTTTCTATGTTCTATTACTTGAGCTTGAGCCACGTGGTGGTATCAGAAAGATACCTGGCGACTTGTGAGCAAAGGTGACAGAATTAGAGCTAATAAAACTAAGGCTAATAAGAGCAACAATACTCTCCCTCACATCCTTAGATATCCACGGTCGATTTTTCCCCTTTCTACTGACTTTCTTTTTTGTCGGTATGAACCTTACCTCATAGGTCATGCAGTTGCTCAAACAGAACTGTAGATAAAATAGCATCCAATGACATTGAGCATGCTTCCCAACGTCATGGCTCATGTGTGGAATATCAAGGTCGGTGAGAAATTAAAGGCCCAATTAAGGCCATGAACAGGGCAATCAGAATTTTACGCTGCCCACGCAATTCTCATATGGGCAATATGGGTGCGTGGGAAACACATTTTTATCAAATCCTCATCCAAGGGTGGGATAAAAGGTCCTCGGAGCACATTTGTAGTCAGCTGGTGGGACCTCCTCTGAAGGAAAGAGAGGGGCAGGAGGGAGAGGAAGCAAGGTGAGCATGGATAGCATCTCAGAGACCTTTGAGAGGAGAGGCACTGGCTCGATTGGTGCAGGGCTAACAGGCCAAGGCGGTAAAGTGCACCGCAGATACTACTACCCAGTGGCTAGAGTGTACAGGCAGCACTCCAACTACCTCCATTGGAGATATCTGAGGTTCAGTGTTGCAGGAGTCTCTCTCGTGACACAGTGACAGCAATATGATTAGGCCAGAAATCCTCTCCAATTCCATGGGTGGACACCCCATGCCAGTGGCTTTGAAGGTCTCAGCCGCTCTCAATTTCCACTCATCTGGTTCTTTACAGGTTTCAGTTGGGCATGTCTCAATCAGCTGCACACAGTTGCCTCAAGCTCATGACAATGCTATCCATGAAATATGCGGCAAATACAACTGGTTAAATATTATCTAATTCTTAATCTCCCACTTTAACTTGCCCCCACATACACACACAAACAAGACAGACAAACACAGAGGGGAGGCGAGGGATGAAAATAATAAGTAAAAGGACGGAGTCTTTGTTTCAGATGGTTGTCTTTAAGCAGACCTATCTTCAAAATAAGCTTTCAGAACCAGGTCACTGTTTGCAGCATGTAGTGGTTTCACTAGATTCGTTCATTCATTCTTCAGGTTCTCTGTAGGTTGAGAAATGCATCAACTCACAGCCTTTCTGGAGAGAGAGAGAGAGATGTCGAGAGCAGACACTCACAGCTCCTTCTTCTATGTCCAGGACCCAACACTGAGCTCCTTAGGTCTCTGAAAGTAATTCCACTCGAGTAGGGCCTAATCACTACCTGTTACCGGGCAGAAAATGACATTTTGGCCAATTCATTGGTCACCAGCCAATCAATCAAACTGAGTCCCATCCATCTTTTGGGTGCCAAAAAGTCTGACTTGTTCTGTCCAAAGCTAGCAGAGTGTTCTCTGTTGTATCCTTTGAATTCCTCATTCTGTCTGCTCCTTGGCTTAAAGATATATGTCCATTAAGCATCCATGGATCAAAAATGGTAACGGCAAAAATAAAGAAAGGGGAAATAAGGGAATCAGCCGGAAGGACCCTTACACCCCTGAAACCTCCGAATCTGTTCCTGTAGATGCCTCTCCATAACTCATTACTCCCTCAGTTGGGGAGGCAGTGTGCTCAGTGCTAAGGCTCAATGCAGTGCTCTTATTCTGCATGGATTCCTCCGTGACAAAGACCATGGCATGCCAATGCTCATGGATCTCCCCATTCATCTCACTGTGCAATGGACAGCATAGAGGAGAACATGCCCCTGTCATCATCAATAGGAACAAAGTAGAAAGGATCGAGAGCTTCAAGTTTCTAGGTGTCCAGATTACCAACTACCTGTCCTGGTCCCCCAATGCCAACACTATAGTTAAGAAAACCCACCAATGACTCTACTTTCTCAGAAGATTAAGGAATTTTGGAATATCAGCTACGACTCTCACCAACCTTTACAGATGCACCATAGAAAGCATTCTTCCTGGTTGTATCACAGCTTGGTATGGATCCTGCTCTGCCCAAGACAGCAGGAAACGAGAAAAGGTTGTCAATGTAGTCAAGTCCATGACGCAAACCAGCCTCCCATCCATTGACTCAGTCTACAATTCCCGCTGCCTCGGAAAGGCAGCCAGCATAATTAAGGACCCTACACACCCCGGACATTCTCTCTTCCACCTTCTTCCGTCAGGAAAAAGATACAAAAGTTTGAGGTCATGTACCAACCGACTCAAGAACAGCTTCTTCCCTGCTGCCATCAGACTTTTGAATGGACCTACCTCGTATTAAGTTGATCTTTTCTCTACACCCTAGTTATGACTGTAACATTACATTCTGCAGTCTCTCCTTCCCTTCCCTATGTACGTATGCGTTGTCTGTATAGCATGCCAGAAACAATATTTTTCACTGTATACTAATACATGTGACAATAATAAATCAAATCAAATCAATATCAAATCAAACATCCAACATCTGCTGCTTGATAGACAATTCCAGAGATCATCAATTGCCTTGGGCACAGCAGGGTCCTGTTTTCTAAAAGTGGTCCCACTATCGGCACCTTGAGACCTCTCTGACTCAGCTGGCTCCTCACGCGAGTGTGACATGTCCTCATCATTGTGTGTTACCCGTGGAGTTGATGACCTAATGTCTTCTGATGTGTGAGTACCTGCACTAGTGCCTGGTTCCAAGAGATGGTGTGATGCTGGTGCAAGTGTGCTGTCTTCTTCGGGGCTTAATGGGGGTCCTCAAGGTGGCTGGTGGCTCCTGCAGATGGTACATCTGAGGAGGGAGACAGCATATCAGTACATTCACTATGTGTGCTGGGAAACACTGGAGACCTGCAGCATGGTGCCACCTGCATTGGAGCCTCAATGGGCACTCTGACTGTGACAGTTCTATTTCAGATGAGAGGACCCTATAATGTTTGCAGTACCTGCTGCACAAGCATCAATGCACTCTGCACTTTTACCTCCATCCAAACCATCGCCTCACCATGACTGGAGGAGTGAGTTGGCCAGTGGCACTCCAGTTCCAGTGGATCGCTCTCATGGTTCGTTTGGGCATACAGGTGGGCACGCCACCAGCCATTCTTCGATGCTGTGCACCATTATGACTTCTCCTCATAAAAAGGGAAAAATAGAATTCATCATTAATGCTCCCTCTCCTTCAAGGTCCATCCCAGACCATCCTCCACCCTCCCTCACACCCCACCACCTCAACCCGACGGAGCTAGTCAGCAGGGCATTTCACAGTGGCATACCTCACACTGCAAAGCACTGAGACCAATCATGCTGTCACCCCAACCTTGGCAGGGCAGGCTTTAGTGCTAGTTGACAGGCACACTCTTACACCCCTGTACATCCCGTGAAATAGGCACCTGACTTCTTCATATAGTTCCTTGCCATCTCTATGCTTACTCTTGCTGACGGAAGAAGATAATTGATCCTTCTGCGGTACTGAAGCCATGTGCAGTGCACCATATCATGCCCACTGACCTGGGAGGTGACCTCTGCCCAGGCCTTTTTAGTCAGGGCAAGTGGCCTTCTCTTGTGGTTCCTGGGGTTGAGAATTTCCTGCCTGTCTCTGACCTCCTCCAGCAGGACTCTCAGGCACACATCAGGGAAACGGGGCTCAGTGTGGTGACCAGACTTACCCTCCCAGCTTCCATAACCACCAGGTGTTGAGGCCATGACAAAACACCAGGACAATTGCTCGACTGCTTCTAAACAGCTCCCTAAGCCTCCCCCACAATTCCTGCAACCTTCAGGGTGCTGCCTCTGAAGTTTTAAAGTCAGGACCCCATTGGACTCAGCGCCCAAAGCATTCCCATCCCCGTCCATGCTGAAAATCCAACTGCAGTCGCGTTTCATGCTGGGCACGTCTTAATTGACAACCCAGTGTAATATCACGTGGACAGTACGATCTTAGTCGGCAGTGGATTTTACCACAAGATCATAAGATGTAGGAGCAGAAGTAGGCCATTCGGTCCATCGAGTCAGCCCTGCTGACTTCACATGTACACCAAACGTAGGGCCTTTTTCTTTTCGGTCGCCAAGAATTGCCACCTGGTCAAACTCTGGTGCAGGAACATGGAAAGCAAGAGGACATTGACATCGAAACACTGTCACTTGATCTCACACTTGCAGTCACAATCTTGGCATTGTGCAAACTGAGGCATAAAGGAGGGATTAGCACGTTGAGACAGAAGGTATGCGTGACCTGCAGCCAGGGCGGAGGTATAAGTGGGCATTGCATGGAGGGCTGTTGCAGGGGCCTCGTAGGAGGACTTTGATGGGATGGTGCACAGAAAAAGGTTGATGGATTTGCATTATAAAATATTTGGTGCATTGTCAGACTTGCCAGAAAGCCGACCGACACTATTAAGAAGCATGGAGTACTCCAGCACCAACTTAGCACAGGAAATTTGTACAACTACTAAGAAAGAGAACACTTATAACAGACAGTTTTGCTCATGGCTTTGATATACCGCTTTGGATAATGTTGAGGGAGATGGCTCACCAGGGGAAGGCAGCAGCAGCCAGGTTCATGGCATCGTGGCTGGCTCTGCTGCACAGCTGGGCAGGAAGAAGAATGGCAGGGCTATAATGATAGGGGACTCAATTGTAAGGGGAATAGACAGACGGTTCTGCGGATGCAATCGAGACTCCAGGATGGTATGTTGCCTCCCTGGTGCAAGGGTCAAGGATGTCTCGGAGCGGCTGCAGGACATTCTGTGGGGGGGGAGGGTGAACAGCCAGCAGTCGTGGTGCACATAGGCACCAACGATATAGGTAAAAAACGGGACGAGGTCCTACAAGCTGAATTCAGGGAGTTAGGAGTTAAACTAAAAAGTAGGACCTCAAAGGCAATAATCTCATTATTGCTACCAGTGCTACGAGCTAGTCAGAGTAGGAATGTCAGGATAGATAGCATGAATGCGTGCTCGAGAGATGGTGCAAGAGGGAGGGATTCAAATTCCTGGGACATTGGAACCGGTTCTGGGGGAGGTGGGACCAGTACAAACCGGACGGTCCGCACCTGGGCAGGACTGGAACCGGTGTCCTGGGGGGTGTTTGCTAGAGCTGTTGGGGAAAGTTTAAACTAATGTGGCAGGGGGATGGGAACCGATGCAGGAAGTTGGAAGGTAGTAAAACAGGGACAGAAACAAAACGCAGTAAGGGGGAAAGTGTAAGGCAGAGAAGCCATAGTCAAAAATCAAAAAGGGCGACAGTACATGGTACAGTGACTGAGGGGAGCTCAGTCAATAGGGCCAGGAATACTAAAAGGAATAAAACGGGAAGTGAAAACATTAATGGTAAGCGATGTGGCAGGTTGTTACATGAAGATATGGGTTCAACGACAAGGAAAATTAGGAGAAAGGTTAAGAGGAAATATAACTTAGGAGAGGTTACTGATCGAGGTGTTAAGATTCAGAACAGAGGTAAAAAAGCCAACATAAGTGTACTTTACCTGAATGCTCGTAGTATTCGGAATAAGGTAAATGAGTTGATGGCGCAAATCATCGTGAATGACGATGATTTAGTGGCCATTACTGAAACATGGTTAAAGGATGGTCACGACTGGGAGTTAAATATCCAAGGGTATCAAACTATTCGGAAGGACAGAGTGGATGGTAAGGGAGGTGGTGTAGCTCTGTTATTTAAGGATGACGTCTGGGCAACAGTAAGGGATGACATCGGTGCTATGGAGGATAAGGTTGAATCCATTTGGGTGGAAATCAGGAATAGTAAGGAGAAAAAGTCACTGATAGGAGTAGTCTGTAGGCCACCAAATAGTAACATTATGGTGGGGCAGGCAATAAACAAAGAAATAACTGATGCATGTAGAAATGGTACAGCAGTTATCATGGGGGATTTTAATCTACATGTCGATTGATTTAACCAGGTCGGTCAAGGCAGCCTTGAGGAGGAGTTTATAGAATGTATCCGTGATAGTTTCCTAGAACAGTATGTAATGGAACCTACGAGGGAACAAGCGGTCCAAGATCTGGTCCTGTGTAATGAGACAGGATTGATTCAGGATCTCATATTTAGGGATCCTCTCGGAAGGAGCGATCACAATATGGTGGAATTTAAAATACAGATTGAGGGTGAGAAGGTAAAATCAAGCACTAGTGTTTTGTGCTTAAACAAAGGAGATTACAATGGGATGAGAGAAGAACGAGCTAAGGTAGACTGGGGGCAAAGACTTTATGGTGAAACAGTTGAGGAACAGTGGAGAACTTTCCAAGCGATTTTTCACAGTGCTCAGCAAAGGTTTATACCAACAAAAAGGAAGGACGGTAGAAAGAGGGAAAATCGACCGTGGCTATCTAAGGAAATCAGGGAGAGTATCAAATTGAAGGAAAAAGCATTCAAAGTGGCAAAGATTAGTGGGAGACTAGAGGACTGGGAAATCTTTAGGGGGCAACAGAAAGCTACTAAAATAGCGATATAAAAGCGTAAAATAGATTATGAGAGTAAACTTGCTCAGAATATAAAAACAGATAGTAAATGTTTCTGCAACTATATAAAACAAAAAAGAGTGGCTGAGGTAAATATTGGTCTTTTAGAGGATGAGAAGAGAGATTTAATAATGGGAGATGAGGAAATGGCTGAGGAACTGAACAGGTTTTTTGGGTCAGTCTTCACAGTGGAAGACACAAATAACATGCCAGTGACTGATGGAAATGAGGCTATGACAGGTGAGGACCTTGAGAGGATTGTTATCACCAAGGAGGTAGTGATGGGCAAGCTAATGGGGCTAAAGGTAGACAAGTCTCCTGGACCTGATGGAATGCATCCCAGAGTGCTAAAAGAGATGGCTAGGGAAATTGCAAATGCACTAGTGATAATTTACCCAAATTCACTAGACTCTGTGGGGGTCCCGGCGGATTGGAAATTAGCAAACGTGACACCACTGTTTAAAAAAGGAGGTAGGCAGAAAGCGGGTAATTATAGGCCAGTGAGCTTAACTTCGGTAGTAGGGAAGATGCTGGAATCTATCATCAAGGAAGAAATAGTGAGGCATCTGGATGGAAATTGTCCCATTGGGCAGATGCAGCATGGGTTCATAAAGGGCATGTCGTGCCTAACTAATTTAGTGGAATTTTTTGAGGACTTTACCAGTGCGGTAAATAATGGGGAGCCAATGGATGTGGTATATCTGGATTTCCAGAAAGCTTTTGACAAGGTGCCACACAAAAGGTTGCTGCATAAGATAAAGATGCATGGCATTAAGGGGAAAGTAGTAGCATGGATAGAAGATTGGTTAATTAATAGAAAGCAAAGAGTGGGGATTAATGAGTGTTTCTCTGGTTGGCAATCAGTAGCTAGTGGTGTCCCTCAGGGATCAATGCTGGGCCCACAACTGTTCACAATTTACATAGATGATTTGGAGTTGGGGACCAAGGGCAATGTGTCCAAGTTTGCAGACGACACTAAGATAAGTGGTAAAGCAAAAAGTGCAGAGGATACTGGAAGTTTGCAGAGGGATTTGGATAGGCTAAGTGAATGGGCTAGGGTCTGGCAGATGGAATACAATGTTGACAAATTAAGGCTATCCATTTTGGTAGGAAAATCAGCAAAAGGGATTATTATTTAAATGATAAAATATTAAAACATGCTGCTGTGCAGAGAGACCTGGGTGTGCTAGTGCATGAGTCGCAAAACGTTGGTTTACAGGTGCAGCAGGTGATTAAGAAGGCTAATGGAATTCTATCCTTCATTGCTATTGGGATGGAGTTTAAGACCATGGAGGTTATGCTGCAATTGTATAAGGTGTTAGTGAGGCCACAGCTGGAGTATTGTGTTCAGTTTTGGTCTCCTTACTTGAGAAAGGATGTACTGGCACTGGAGGGTGTGCAGAGGAGATTCAGTTGGTTAATCCCAGAGCTGAAGGGGTTGGATTACGAGGAGAGGCTGAGTAGACTGGGACTGTACTCGTTGGAATTTAGAAGGATGAGGGGGGATCTTATAGAAACGTGTAAATTATGAAGGGAATAGATAGGATAGATGCGGGCAGGTTGTTTCTACTGGCGGGTGAAAGCAGAACTAGGGGGCATAGCCTCAAAATAAGGGGAAGTAGATTTAGGACTGAGTTTAGGAGGAACGTCTTCACCCAAAGGGTTGTGAATCTATGGAATTCTTTGCCCAGTGAAGCAGTAGAGGCTCATAGAATCATAGAAGAATCATAGAAGTTTACAGCATGGAAACAGGCCCTTCTGCCCAAACAGTCCATGCCGCCCAGTTTTTACCATTAAGCTAGTCCCAGTTGCCCGCACTTGGCCCATAACCCTCTATACCCATCTTACCCATGTAACTATCTAAATGTTTTTTAAAAGACACAATTGTACCTGCCTCTACTACTACCTCTGGCAGCCCATTCCAGACACTCACTACCCTCTGAGTGAAGAAATTGCCCCTCTGGGCCCTTTTGAATCTCTCCCCTCTCACCTTAAACCTATGCCCTCTAGTTTTAGACTCCCCTACCTTTGGGAAAAGATGTTGACTATCTACCTTATCTATGCCCCTCATTATTTTATAGACCTCTATAAGATCACCCCTAAGCCTCCTACGCTCCAAGGAAAAAAGTCCCAGTCTATCCAGCCTCTCCTTATAACTCAAACCATCAAGTCCCGGCAACATCCTAGTAAATCTTTTCTGCACTCTTTCCAGTTTAATAATATCCTTCCTATAATAGGGTGACCAGAACTGCACACATTATTCCAAGTGTGGCCGTACCAATGTCTTGTACAACTTCAACAAGACGTCCCAACTCCTGTATTCAATGTTCTGACCAATGAAACCAAGCATGCCGAATGCCTTCTTCACCACCCTGTCCACCTGTGACTCCACCTTCAAGGAGCTATGAACCTGTACTCCTAGATCTCTTTGTTCTATAACTCTCCCCAACGCCATACCATTAACTGAGTAGGTCCTGGCCTGATTCGATCTGCCAAAATGCATCACCTCACATTTATCTAAATTAAACTCCATCTTCCATTCGTCGGCCCACTGGCCTAATTGATCAAGATCCCGTTGCAATCCTAGATAACCTTCTTCACTATCCACTGTGCCACCAATCTTGGTGTCATCTGTAAACTTACTAACCATGCCTCCTAAATTCTCATCCAAATCATTAATATAAATCACAAATAACAGTGGACCCAGCACCGATCCCTGAGGCACACCACTGGTCACAGGCCTCCAGTTTGAAAAACAACCCTCTACAACCACCTTCTGCCTTCTGTCGTCCAGCCAATTTTGAATCCAATTGGCAACCTCACCCTGGATCCCGTGAGCTTTAACCTTCTGCAACAACCTACCATGCGGTACCTTGTCAAAGGCTTTGCTAAAGTCCATGTAGACAACGTCTACTGCACTGCCCTCATCTACCTTCTTGGTCACCCCCTCAAAAACTCAATCAAATTTGTGAGACATGGGGCGTAATTCTCCTACCCGCCCCGCCACATTTCTGCGCCGACCGGCCGGCGGGAGTCTCCGTAACACGGGCCGGTCAATGGGGTTTCCCATTGTGGGGCAGCCCCACGCTGTCGGGAAACCCCCGGGCGCTGGCAGAACGAGACTCCCGCCGGCGGAGAATGACGCCCATGATTTTCCACGCACAAAGCCATGCTGACTGCCCCGAATCAGTCCTTGCCTCTCTAAATGCTTGTAGATCCTGTCTCTCAGAATACCTTCTAGCAACTTACCTACTACAGACGTTAGGCTCACCGGTCTGTAGTTCCCAGGCTTTTCCCTGCTGCCCTTCTTAAACAAGGGCACAACATTCGCCACTCTCCAATCTTCAGGCACCTCACCTGTGGCTGCCGATGATTCAAATATCTCGGTTAGGGGACCCGCAATTTCCTCCCTAGCCTCCCACAACACCCTGGGATACATTTCATCAGGTCCCGGGGATTTATCTACCTTGATGCGCTTTAAGACTTCCAGCACCTCCTCCTCTGTTATATGCACACTTCTCAAGACATCACTATTTATTTCCCTTAGTTTCCTAACATCCATGCCTTTCTCCACCATGAATATCGATGAGAAATATTCATTCAGGATCTCACCCAACTCTTGTGGCTCTGCACATAGATGCCCTTGTTGATCCTTAAGAGGCCCTACTCTGTCCCTAGTTACTCTTTTCCCCTTTATGTATTTGTAGAATCTCTTTGGATTCTCCCTTGCATTATTTGCCAAAGCAATTTCATGTCCCCTTTTTGCCCTCCTGATTTCCCTCTTAACTCTATTTCGACAATCTCTATACTCTTCAAGGGATCCACTTGATCCCAGTTGCTTATGTACGTCATATGCCTCCTTCTTCTTTTTGACCAGAGTCTCAATATCTCGAGTCATCCAGGGTTCCCTACTTCTACCAGCCTTGCCCTTCACTCTAAAGGGAATGTGCTTACCCTGCACCCTGGTTAACACATTTTTAAAAGCCTCCCATTTACCAGCCGTCCCTTTGCCTGCCAACAGTCTCCCCCAATCTACCTCTGCAAGTTCCTGTCTGATACCATCAAAATTGGCCTTGCCCCAATTAAGAATTTTAACTCTTGGGCCAGACCTATCATTCTCCATAGCTATCTTAAAACTAATGGAGTTATGGTCACTTGTCCCAAAGTGATCTCTCACTAACACTTCTGTCACTTGCCCTTCCTTATTTCCCAAGACGAGGTCAAGTTTTGCCCCCTCTCTAGTCGGTCCATCCACATACTGAATGAGAAATTCCTCCTGAATACACTCAACAAATTTCCCTCCATCCAAGCCCCTAATGCTATGGCTGTCCCAGTCAATGTTGGGAAAGTTAAAGTCCCCTACTACTACCACCCTATTATTCTTGCAGCTATCTGTAATCTCCTTACATATTTGCTCCTCAATTTCCCGCTGACTATTTGGGGGCCTGTAGTACAGTCCTACCAAGGTGATCTCTCCCTTCTTATTTTTCAGTTCCACCCATATAGACTCAGTGGGCGAATCAAAAACGCCACTCCCCCTCCTCGCTTACCTCCTGTTCTATCCTTTCTATAGCATCTGCACCCCGGAACATTCAGCTGCCAGTCCTGCCCCTCCCTTAGCCATGTTTCAGTCATAGCTATAATATCCCAGTCCCATGTGCCCGTCCATGCCCTGAGTTCATCCGCTTTGCCCGTCAGGCCCCTTGCATTGAAATAAATGCAGTTTAATGTAGACCTTCCTTGCTCTCTGCCCTGCTTTCTCAGGTCATGCTTTACACACTCTCCCTTCCTGCCTTTTGTTTCTGTCCCCACTGACTTCCTACATCGGTTCCCATCCCCCTGCCACATTAGTTTAAACCCTCCCCAACTGCACTAGCAAACCCCCCCCCGAGAACATTGGTTCCGGTCCCACCCAGATGCAGACCGTCCGATTTGTACAGGTCCCACCTCCCCCAGAACCGGTCCCAATGTCCCAGGAATTTCAAACCCTCCCTCTTGCACCATCTCTCAAGCCACGTATTCATCCTAGCAAACCTGTCATTCCTACTCTGACTATCACGTGGCACTGGTAGCAATCCTGAGATTACTACCTTTGAGGTCCTACTTTTTAGTTTAACTCCTAACTCCCTAAATTCAGCTTGTAGGACCTCATCCCGTTTTTTACCTATATCGTTGGTGCCTATATGCACCACGACAGCTGGCTGTTCACCCTCCCCCTCCAGAATGCCCTGCAGCCGCTCCGAGACATCCTTGACCCTTGCACCAGGGAGGCAACATACCAACCTGGATTCTCGTTTGCGTCCACAGAAACGCCTGTCTATTCCCCTTACAATTGAATCCCCTATCACTATAGCTCTGCCACTCTTTTTCCCGCCCTTCTGTGCCGCAGAGCCAGCCACGGTGCCATGAACCTGGCTGCTGCCACCTTCCCCTGGTGAGCCATCTCCCCCAACAGTTTCCAAAACGGTAAATCTGTTTTGGAGGGAGATGACCGCAGGGGATCCCTGCACTGCCTTCCTACTCTTCCTCTGTCTGTTGGTCACCCATTCCCTATCTGCCTCAGTAATTTTAATCTGCGGTGTGACCAACTCACTGAATGTGCTATCCACAACTTCCTCAGCATCGCGGATGCTCCAAAGTGAGTCCATCCGCAGCTCCAGAGCCGTCAAGCGGTCTAACAGGAGCTGCAGTTGGACACACCTCTTGCAGATGAAGGAGTCAGGGACACCAGAAGGGTCCCTGACTTACCACATCTCACAAGAGGAGCATGACAAGGGTCTGAGCTCTCCTGCCATAACTTAAACCTGAAGTTAAATTTGAACTACACTACACAGCTAAGAGAAAGTCATGATGTGGAGATGCCGGCGTTGGACTGGGGTGAGCACAGTACGAAGTCTTTCAACACCAGGTTAAAGTCCAACAGGTTTGTTTCGATGTCACTAGCTTTCGGAGCGCTGCTCCTTCCTCAGGTGAAAGAGAAAGTCAAAGAGAGAGAAATCACTTACCAGTTACACGCCAATCACTCACCTGCTGGCTGTGATGTAATTGCTCCCGAGGCTCCCTCACAGGTCTGCTTTTCTGCACCTCCTTAAGATGAGCACCAAATTCCCTTAACTAGTTAATTAATTTACTTAATTAATTGGATTTTTTTTTTTTGGGGGGGGGGAAACTCAACCCCAAACACCAAACTCCAAAAAACAAACACAGCCCACACTCACCTCTTACCCAAACTCAGCCTTACCCAAACTTAGATACACTCTGTTTGCCTCCAGCACTCTGTTTCTATAGGCACTTCAGACACACCTTTTGTATCCTTCCTGATTTACAGTCAGCCAATAAGCCTGCTCCCGAAACTGATCTCCCGAAACTAACAGCTGACCTGCAAGGTAAGGAAGTGGTTAATCAGTACTTACCTCACCCAGGCAGCGACCTTTTATTCTGTCCCCTCTGCCTCGCAGCTCCCGCGCTTTTTCAAACTCCCGCGCTGTTTCCAAGGTCCCGGCTCCCTCTCTCTCCCGAACAGCTGACCTGCAAGGTAAGGAAGTGGTTAATTATTAAATGTTTTTAAGATAAAGATAGATAGTTTTTTGAAGAATAAAGGGATTAAGGGTCATGGTGTTCGGGCCGGAAAGTGGAGCTGAGTCCACAAAAGATCAGCCATGATCTCATTGAATGGTGGAGCAGGCTCGAGGGGCCAGATGGCCTACTCCTGCTCCTAGTTCTTATGTTCTGATGGCATATTGAGAGAATGGGATATTCTTTCTTCAGGTTGATCGGTAGTCTTTGTGTAAGGGGGTTTGTAGGTGCAATCAGTCCTTTTCAGGGCCATCGAGAAATCCTGTTGCTCAATTCATTTGCAGTGCTCTCTCGTGGTGCTGCCCCCTTGTCCATGCGGCAAAGAGATAAGATTGCTTGATCTGGTAAATAATGCTTCACGCATCTGTGTACAGCTGGCTGTTTAATCTAAGTGATGGCTCGAGGAACAGCCTGGAATGAATTCCCTTGCATAAAGGTTAAGGGCAGTTGTGATCTTGACAATCACTGGCAGCACACTCTGCCTTTGGTGGAGATGGGTTATAGGTCAGCTTGAAACTTGCAGCATAACTCAGTCCTGACTTTTCTTGTAAAGTGAAGTGTCCTCTATGAAGTACCTGGGCCTCAGCCTGTAGTTTCTCATTTGGGGGACTTGTTAATGCGAGCTGAGGGATTCAGGTGCTGACTGACAGTCCTCTGTTGCTGCTCCTCCTGTACCTTTAGGAAAGATATTGGTATGTTCTCAATAAAAAGCCCGTTTTGTCCTGTGTGAATTTGTACAAGGAAAATGGCAGCATCACAGCAAATGGTACACAAAAAGATAAAAATAGGCTGAGGTTTAGCAGCCCCAGGGTGGCAGGAATGGAGGCAGTTGGGCGGGGGGGAGGGGGGGTGGGTTGTGGAGGCTGGTAAAATAGCAGGGAGTAGCATTGGCTCAGCATTCTGAACTTCCGCCACTGCTGCAGATGTTTCCCAGAGATGGGTTGGTGTATGAAATGGCTTTGTGCTCCACAGAGGTGGGCATCTAAAAAGCATAGTGAAGGTCTTAATTGAGGGCCACTAAGTGGGGCCTCAAGCATTGCTGGTGGCACGGTGGTCCTCCAGTTTCAAATTCCTTGGGGTGCACATCTCCAAAAATCTGTCCTGGTCCACCCACGTAGACGCTACCACCAAGAAAGCACAACAGCGCCTACACTTCCTTAGAAAACGAAAGAAATTCGGCATGTCAACATTAACTCTTACCAATGTTTACAGATCCACCATAGAAAGCATCCTATCTGGCTGCATCACAGCCTGGTATGGCAACTGCTCGGCCCAGGACCGCAAGAAACTCCAGAGAGTCGTGAACACCGCCCAGTCCATCACACAAACCTGCCTCCCATCCATTGACTCCGTCTGCACCTCCCGCTGCCTGGGGAAAGTGGGCAGCATAATCAAAGACCCCTCCCACTCGGCTTACTCACTCTTCCAACTTCTTCCATCGGGCAGGGGATACAGAAGTCTGAGAACACGCACAAATAGACTCAAAAACAGCTTCTTCCCCGCTGTTACCAGACTCCTAAATGACCCTCTTATGGACTGACCTCATTAACACTACATCCTGTATGCTTCATCCGATGCCAGTGCTTATGTAGTTACATTGTGGACCTATTATGTATTTTCTTTTCTTCCCTTTTCTTCCCATGTACTTAATGATCTGTTGAGCTGCTCACAGAAAAATACTTCTCACTGCACCTCGGTGCACGTGACAATAAACAAAATCCAATCCAATCCAATCCAATATGGTGAAGCCATTAGCTTCATTGTGCCAGACTCCCTACAGCAGCCCGGAAACCATAGGAGCCAGAGATTCCATGGCTCAAAGAGAGTGCCATAGGCATGGGTGGTAGCACCCACAGCTCACTCCCGAAGGGATTTCCCTCCAACCCTTGTCCCCTGAATATTATATTTGTAATTTAGTAACCTGGATACACTCCGGTGCTCTGCTACCTTGCCTCCACTGCCTCCATTCTCAACGCACCCGTGCTGACCGGTGTAGGTCCCCGTCTGTACAAGTATAGACTAGTGCATTCAGATTGAAACAAATTGACAGCTTAATGCCAGATTCCGCCTAGAAATGCTGGCGTGATAAAACAGTACAGGTATCAAACACTGCCAAGTGATGCATCATGGACCTTAAATGCTCCAAAGCAGTCAAGTAACTTGGTGGAAGGACTCCCATTCAGTGGGAATCACTCCCACTAACCACGTGTTCATTCCCCCCGCATGTCCTCCAGCCGACTGTGCCTGCCCACCCCGTGTGGCCCCTTCTCCTGCCTCCCATGAGACAACATGGATGAGAGTCCTGAGGATGCCACAGTCGATGCATCACAGCTGTCATCCCCACCCTCCACCAGTGCAGAGATACGCACCCCAGTGGGCAACGTTAGTGGACAGGCTTCTGGGGCACAATCTACTGAGCACCACACAGTCGCCGATGCACATCAGATGTGGAGGCAGTAACGCCCAGGCGAGACAGGAGTTGGAGGGCTGCTGCAGCCTCGGATACAGGTGGGTCCCATCCTGATGCTGAGCCTGAGGAAGAGGTCATCCCGGAGATGATGGAGATGATAGGGTGCGGCCGTGACATTCAGAGGGAGGTGTCAGCGACAATCCAGCAGGTCCATAGCCGATTGGAGGAGCCCCAGAGGCTACGGGCACAGAAGATATTGCACCAATGTGTGGCACCAAGACCTTCTGAAAATCCAAGTACACTACGTCCACTGACTCCCCTTTATGAATTCTGTTAAGTACATCTTCATAAAATTCCTATTTAGAAATCCATGTTGACTATGCCCAGTCAGATCATTATTACCCTATTGTCCATTTACCACACCCTTTAGAATATATATTAGTATATCTCTGCTACTGGTTTGAGACTAACACTTCTGTAGTTCCATTTGCTACTTTCCAATCTGCACAAACCATTCCAGAATCTATAGAATTTTGGAAGATGAACACCAATGCATTCACTATCTCCACAGCTACCTGTTAGGAGGCCCATACCGGCCTCCCCGAACAGGCACCGGAATGTGGCGACGAGGGGCTTTTCACAGGAACTTCATTGAAGCCTACTTGTGACAATAAGCGATTATTATTATTATTCAACAATCTGGGATGTAGAATATCAGGTCACAGGAACTTCTTAACCTTCAGTCCTATGAATTTCTCCAATACAATCTGCTTACTAATGCTAATTTCCTTCAATTCCTTATTCTCCCGAGTCGCTTGGATCGGCAATTCTGGGTGATTTCGTATATCGCCCTCAGTGAAGATGGACACAACGTACTGATTTCGCTTCTCTGCCATTTCTCTATTCCCCATAAATTCTCCTGGATATTTGTCTGAGCAAAACATTTCCTTTTTTCATACATATAGCAGCTTAAACAGTCTATTTTCATAGTTTTTTTGTCAGTTTACATTCTATTATCCCTTCCTTTATCAGTTCATCGGCCCTCCTTTTCTGTATTCTAAAATTCTCCCAATTCTCAAATTAATCACTATTTCCGGTAAATTTATAGGACTTTCCTTTTAATCTTATACAATCCCTATCTTCCTTTGGTCGCCAAGGTTGATTGAATTTTCGTTTTGGGTTTTTTGCGCCTTGAAGGAATGCATAATTGCTACAACTACGTAATAATTCTTTAAAGACTGTCCATCGCCTATGTACAACATACATTTGAATGTACTTTCCCAATCCACCTTCGCCATTGGCCCCTCACACCTTCCTAGCTTCATTTCTTCAAATTTAACAACCTGGCTTCAGATTGAACTACATTTCACTTTGAAATACAATATAAAATTCCACCATGTTATTGTCACTCATCCCTAATGGTTCTTTTACAAGATTATAAATTAACTCTTTCTAGCTACATAATGCTACATCTGATGCACTATCAATTACTACAAAGACGAGAGTAGTAAATAATCGAGGCTTTATTGAGCAAAGATGTGTGGCCTCCTGTAGCTGCTACCAGAATGGGAGCAGCTCCGGTGTGCACACACATTTATACGCCGCCTACTGGGCGGAGCCAGCAGGCAGGAATTTTCCCATGTACCTCTAGTACAGGAGCCTTACCGTACTACATCGAATATACAGGTACTACATCTAATATACAGTTAGCGGTGACTACCACATTCACCCCCTGTTAAAAAAGAGTCCGGCGGGGGTGGTGGAAACATTTACAGTTCCGTCAAAATTTACAGTTCCGTCAAAATTTACAGGTTCAGTCGGTTGGGTGCCTTGGTCCTCCGCTGTGATCGCCTCGGTCCCGGTGGTAATGCGGGTGCCGACTTGGTCAACTGTGACTCCGGGAGTGTGTTGTCCTCGTATTTATCACCCCGAGTGGAACCAGTGGAAGATGGATCGTCCTGGGGTGGGGGCTGTGGTGAGGTGCGCTGGGGGGGAGGGGGAGTGGCACCAGGGCAATCGGAGGGGGGGTGTCGGGTGGTGGGCCATGGGTGGGGATCCAGCTGGTGCCAGGTCCTGGAGGGAGACTGTGTCCTGGCGCCCGTCGGGGTGCGCCACGTAGGCGTACTGCAGGTTCGCGTGCAGTAGTTGTACTTTTTCAACCAACGGGTCCGCCTTGTGGGTCTGCACGTGTTTATGGAGGAGGATGGGTCCGGGAGCTGCCAGCCATGTTGGAGGTGGACTTCCGTAGTGGGGTGAATGAAGCTTTCCGTGCTCCCGGAGTCAAAAAGGAAGGAAGTCTTGTGCCCATCCATTTTCACCGTTGTCGTTGCGGTTGCGAGATTGTGAGGCCAGGTCTGGTTGAGGGTGATCGAGGCGAGCTGCGGCTGATGCTGGGAGGCCCCGGCCTGGTGAGTGGTGATGGCAGGCGGTGAGCGGCCAGACGAAGTTTCCGGCGAGCAGGGGTCCTGAGGCGCCGTCCAAAATGGCGCCGAAGATGGCGGCGCCCACGGGCGCACATGGCGGGCGGCATTAAAGATGGCGGTGCCCACGGTCTGCACGTGGCCTGCAGGGAAGAAGTTGGCAGTGCCCACGGGCCGCACGTGGTGTGTAGAGAAGAAGATGGTGGCGCCCACGGGCTGCACGTGGTCTGCGGGGATGAGAATGGCGGTGCCCACGGGTCGCACATGGTGGGTGTAGGAACGCTGGGCCTAGAGACAGCAGCGATCAACTGGGCCTGGCACACAGCAGCAAAATGTCCCTTCTTTCCTCAGGTCTTGCAGGTTGCGCTCCACACCGGGCAGCGCTGCCGGGGGTGTTTGGTCTGCCCGCAGAAGTAGCATTTGGGCCCCCTGGGTTTGGCTGGCTGCCGCGCGGCGCAGGCTTGCGGTGGGCTGGGGTCGGTAGCTGGGGGGTCCACGATGTCCACAAGGGTGCCGTGTGGTTGGGGGCGTACGACTGGACGTTACGGGAGGCGACTGTTAGCGGATTCGCGAGCTGCCTGGTTGCCGCAAGATCCAGCGTACCCCCTCCCAATAGGCGCTGGCGGATGTACGCCGACCCCATGCCCATAACAAAAGAGTCTCTGATTAAAAGTTCTGTATGCTCGACTGCCGAAACTGCCTGGCAGTCACAGTTCCTTGCCAGGATGTGCAGGGCATGCCAGAAATCATCTAGGGACTCACCGGGGAGTTGCTGTCTCGTGGACTGGAGGTGCCTGGCGTAGAGTTTGTTAATTGGCCGAACGTAATGTCCTTTCAGGAGCTCCATTGCTTCAGAGTAAGTGGGCGCATCCCGGATGAGAGGAAAAATGTCAGGGCTCACCCATGAATAAAGGACCTGGAGCTTCTGTGCGTCCAAGTGTTGTTCAGCCGATGTTCGGAGGCTTTCGAATCAGGCTAGCCAATGGTCAAAGGCCGAAGTGGCGTTGGCTTTTTGAGGGTGTAGCTGTGGGCAATCAGGCTGGATGCGAAGTTCCATCGTTTTAAAATGTTTGCTCAATAAATTGATGCACTATCAATTACTACAAAGACGAGAGTAGTGAATAATTGAGGCTTTATTGAGCAAAGATGTGTGGCCACCTGTAGCTGCTCCCAGAATGGGAGCAGCTCCGGTGTGCACACACATTTATACGCCGTCTACTGGGCTGAGCCAGCAGGCAGGGATTTACCCATGTACCTCTAGTACAGAGTACAGGAGCCTTACGATACTACATCTAATGTTGAGGTACTACATCTAATATACAGTTAGTGGTGACTACCACAACATCTAAAATAGCCCATTCTCTTGTCGGCTCCTCAGCATACTGCTCCAAAGAAACATTCCTAACACACTTCAGAAATCTGTTCTCCACAGCATTAGTACTCATTACGTGTACCCAGTCTATATGCAGATTGAGAACTCTGGGTTTGAACTCGTTGGAGTTCAGAAGGATAAGGAGGGACCTTATTGAAACTTACAGGATACTGCGAGACTTGGATTCAGTGGACGTGGAGAGGATGTTTCCACTAGTAGAAAAGCTAGAACCAGAGGGCACAACCTCAGACTGAAGGGATGAATCTTTAAAACAGAGATAAGGAGGAATTTCTTCAGCCAGAGGGTGGTGAATCTGTGGAACTCTTTGCCGCAGAAGGCTGTGGAGGCCAAATCACTGAGTGTCTTTAAGACAGAGATAGATAGGTTCTTGATTAATAAGGGGATCAGGGGTCATGGGGAGAAGACAGGAGAATGGGGATGAGAAAAATATCAGCCACGATTGAATGGTGGGGCAGACTCGATAGGCTGAGTGGCCTAATTCTGTTCTTATGTCTTATGGTCTTATGAAATCACCCATGATTACTGTATTATCCATGCTACATGCTTCTCTAATCTCCTGATTAATAGCATGCCCCACACTACCTCTACTGTTTGGTGGCCTATAAATAACTCCAACTAATGTTTGCTGGCCCATCCTTTTTTTAGCTCCACCCAAACTAATGCCACATTTTATTCTTCTGATCTGGGATCCTCCTTTACTAATGTACCGATCCTACCTCATTATTAGTGCAACATCACCACCTATTCCTTTTTGCCTGTCCTTCCCAAATGTTGAATACCCTTGAATATTCAGTTCCCAGCCTTGGTCACCCAGTAACCATGTTTCCATAATTGCAATTAGATCATGCCCATTTACCTCTATTTGTGCGTTTAAATCATCTGCTTCATTGGGAATGTTGCAAGCATTCAGGTAGAGCACATTTTTTTCAAAAAATGACCTGCGGGTGGGTCGCAGGCGGCTGTAAGAAGGGTCGCGGAGTTAAGCGTTGCGGTGTTTGTGTGTCCGGTCTCAGTGCTGGATTTCTGAGTCCTTCTGGTCTCCTGTTATAGGATCACGCTGCTCTCCTGCACAAGCCTCAAGATAGAATTTAAGGTAAAATTTTAGCTGAAGGATTTTGTTTTGTAAATACCTCCCTTGCTTTCCTCATGGTCAAGCAGGAATTGTAACTGCTGTGTGTTCATTCAATCAACAGCTTCATTTGAAAAGTAATTGTGACAGGATTGTGAGTTTGAATCCAGTCACAAGTCCACTCTCTCATTCTAGTGTAAGTGATTCCATGGCGCTGTGCTGAAGACAGACTGATAGTGGGGCTATCACCCTGGCTTATATTTATCTGGGAAGGTACATAATATTAAAAAGACAAAAGGGCACTCTACCTCAGTTTTTTCAAACTTTTTTTCCCAGGACCCAATTTTGCCAACTTGCAAACATTCGAGAGCCATGCCGACCTTCAGGACTTACCTTAATCTAAGTGCATTAAGATACAAAGCTCAATGTTGCCATTTTTAATCATCCTAACTTTTCTTTGTACTGTGACCCTATTTGCCTATCGTCCTTGGTTACCCTGCCTACCGTTTTTGCATTTTACTATTCTTTCCTTTATTACTGTCTTGTTTCTCCCAGCCTTGTTACCATGCTTAGGTTCCCAACCCCTGAAATGAAATGAAATGAAAATCGCTTATTGCCCCTAGTCGCCACATTCCAGCGCCTGTTCGGGGAAGCTGGTACGGGAATTGAACCCGCGCTGCTGGCATGCTTTGATCTGCTTTAAAAGCCCATTTAGCCCATTCTAGTTTAAAGGATGGTGGAAATATTGAACTCCCTCCCGCAAACAATTGTTAACGCTGGGGGGTTAACAGGAAATTTCCAAACTGAAACGGATAGCTTTTGTTTAGTAAATGTTTGAAGGATTATAAAACAAAGGTGAGTAGATCGAGTTAAAAAACAGATCAGTCATGATCTCATTAAATGGCAGAACAGGCATGAGGAATAGTTTATTTCTGTACCTACATTCCTATCTTCCTAATCCTGGCTGAACAGGTTTTCAAATTCTCACCCAGTCTGTACATGTTGCCTGTTAAACTTCATTCTTCAGTCCCCACTTCAGAAAGATAAAGTAAATCTGAAGGGAACGGAAACAAGTGTCATCTTTTTATTGAGACCATTATTCCCACACTAATGACAATGTAAGTATGGCCTCGGCGGAGAGAACCTCCCCGAGGCCAAAAATGACTGGCCAAGTGCTGTTGAATAGCGCAATTTTTCTTGGTACTGCAAGACTTTAACTCAGGTCCGCTGAATTGCACCCAAATTTAAACTTATGAGAGGGTCCATGAACTCTTCCTTACAAATTGTTGGGGCCACAGTGCCTTACCCTCCCTGCTTGCACCCTTTCTTTGCCTTGTAAATTCTTACTCCCTGGCTGTCACTGTGAGGCTTCCTCCACCAGCTAGCAACCTCCTCACGTGGGCAGCATGGTAGCACAGTTGCTTCACAGCTCCAGGGTCCCAGGTTCGATTCCCTGCTTGGGTCACTGTCTGTGCGGAGTCTGCACGTTCACCCCGTGTCTGCGCGGGTTTCCTCCGGGTGTTCCGGTTTCCTCCCACAGTCCAAAAATGTGCAGGTTAGGTGGATTGGCCATGCTAAATTGCCCTTGGTGTCCAAAACGGTTAGGTGGGGTTAAATGGATAGGGTGGAGGTGTGGGGATAGGGTGAAGTTATGGGCTTAGGTCGGGTGCTCTTTCCAAGGGCCGGTGCAGACTCGATGGGCCGAATGGCCTCCTTCTGCATTGTAAATTCTATGATTCTATGATTCAAAGGCCTATCCCTGTTGACAAAAAGCCAAAGGCACCATCAAAAGGTCCCTTTTGGGCCTTCAATTATGGAAATTGGCTGTTGTCTTCCTAAGTGTGTTAGGATCTCATTGCATGGCTGTATGAAAAAGGGAGAGGAATTTTGGATTCGGAACGAAGAAGATAGATGCTGTATGGGTGAGAGTCTTGGTTTATGCTCAAGCAGAGAGGGGAGAAAAACAGGGGAGAAAGGAAGGGAAGAGGAAAGAGGAGGCAGAAGATTCAGGTTGGCAGAGCAGAAAGTCTGAGCAGATTGGATTCTTAGTACCTGGCTATGCTTGAGACACACAGAGAAAAACTTTTGGTAGAAAAATAACATAGAACGTTAAAAATAATTTAAAAGTTGAAAGATAAAAAATAAACAATTTAAAATGAGGAAAGTGAGGCCAAATTCCATGGAATTAGAACAGGATAAGCACAAAAAAATGACTGCATTGTGTATTCTTGTGGACTTGATTATGGAAATGCAATTTATTTGTTCTAATTATATGATCACATGGTTAACATTAAATGAAATGAAAATGAAAATCGCTTATTGTCACAAGTAGGCTTCAAATGAAGTTACTGTGAAAAGCCCCTAGTCGCCACATTCCGGCGCCTGTTCGGGGAGGCTGGTACAGGAGCACTCAGGAACATAAGCACTCAGCAATGCAAAAGGACTCTATAATCAGCACTATTAAATACTGACACAGAAAAAGTCACAGTGCGGGTGACATTGGGCTCTACCAGCAGTGCAAAAAGCATCAATGCTTCACCAGGGCAGTTATTTGCCGTTGATTTGGAAAATATCGCCAATTTCCTTTAGTTCAAATAAATAAGAGTGTCAGTGGGAAGAGAAATGAGTCGGCAAAAAGGGTGAATTTTTGTACTTTGAACTTCAGTGAAATGATGATGGGGTGTGATGAAAAATCAGCGACCAATGTGCTACCAACTCATTTTATGCTCTTGGTGTAAACTAATATCACCCTGAAAGCTTTTAAAAGCATAGATAGATGTTAATGCTTTGCATGCCTCTTCCTATTTATCCAAGTCACTGGTATGCCTCAATGTCATAACTGATGTATTTGAATAAGTGCCCAGATAAAATCTGACTCACCTAGGGGCAGTGACTGCTGCGGCTGTGTCCTGCGAAAGACTCCAAGCGGGAAAGGGTTAACTTCTAAGGGTTGTTAAGAAAACACTTCGGTTGGGAAAGGATTTTGACCTCTCCCACCAGCAATATAATCTAAGCCTCAGGCCAGGAGAGGAAGATCTGTAAACCACAAATGCTCTTAGGAAATTGCAAACATTTCTCAAATTATGGACCTTAATTAACCAAATTATAGAGAATTATTAAACCACCAAAGCAGGGGCAAATCAAAATGAGAAACAACGTGTCTCCAGGACTGAGCAGCATTTTGATTTGCTGCAACAACAGTTGAAACCAAGACACTGGGACCTCAAGCTTGGCCACTCAATCAACTTTTCGTTTCAGAAGCAGAGTGCATGATTCCTATTATTGTTTTCCCCTGAGTCCTTGTCAGGTCCGTCAGAGGTGCAAATCTACAGAATGTAAACACTTAAGTTACCATCTTAACCTTCCCATTCCCTCGATCCCCATTTAAGAATGCTCCAAAGACACACTCAACATGACAGTGTTTAATATTAAATTGGATTCTGATTTTTCCAATTTTTCATGAAGTGTGTGCAATTTTTTAAACTAAAAATTAATTGAAGTGCTAAAGATAAAGTCAGGGTCATATTCATGATGCTGCAAGCAAGAGTACAGTAGCACAAATAGGATAATGAAAACATAAAATGAATAATAGCTATTTGATCCATCAAGACCAAGTAATCACTTACCTTAACAGCGAGTCTACCCAACCTAATCCACACTTGCAATTTAGGTAGCTGATTTTCCAAATTGTTTGATATTCTTGATTTATGGTGGTAGAAGGATGGAAATCAGGAGAAATTACTTTGCCCTTTCCATTCCATCGCAGAAAAGACACATTAAAAGAGTGCAAGATCAATAAATATAAAAAATGATTAGTGTTGCCAACACTTTCTACCTCACAGAATTAATTTCCTGAGGGAAAGACCTGCATAAATATTGCTCAGTCCGTAAAGGTGATCACACAAAATTATAGAGTGTGTTCATACACTCTTGTATCTCTGCCAAAGAATCCTGCACTGCTGTTTTCTGCAGACACATTCACCTCACCTCACAGGATGTGACTCATTTCCTATGGGTACCTTTTTTACATCTCTTGTCAGATATCTGGGATTAGGTCAACTTCTCACCATTTCTTGCCCAATCAGTGAAAAGCAGTGGGTAGGATTTTACCCGCTGCCTCTGGGACCCTGCTTTTATGGCCAACTTTATGGTAACTCCTTTATTCAAAAAGGAAGGGAGACAGAAAGCCGGAAACTACAGGCCAGTTAGTTCAGCGTCTGTCACAGGGAAAATGTTAGGAGCCATTATTAAAGACGTTATAGTAGGGCAAATGGAAAACTTCAAGGTAATCAGGCAGAGTCAACATGGTCTTGTGAAAAAGAAATCATGTTTTACAAATGTATTGCAGTTCTTTGAAGAAGTATCATACACTGTGGATAAAGGAAAACCAGTGGATGTACTGTATTTAGATTTCCAGAAGGCATTTGACAAGGTGCCACATTAAAGGTTATTGTGAAAAATAAAAGCCCAGAGTGTTGGGGGTAACTTATTGACATAGATAGAAAATTGGCTGGCTGATAGGAAACAGAGGCATTAAAGGTCTTTTTTCTGGTTGGCAATATGCCAGGAGTGGTGTGCCACAAGGGTTAGTGCTGGGGCCTCAACATTTTACAATTTATATAAATGGGAGAGCACGGTGGCATAGTGGTTAGCACTGCTGCCTCACAGTGCCAGGGACCTGGGTTCAATAAAAGCAAATGACTGTGGATCCTGGAATCTGAAATGAAAGAGAAAATGCTGGAAAATCTCAGCAGGCCTGGCAGCATCTGTAGGGAGAGAAAAGAGCTAACGTTTTGAGTCCAATGACTGGTTCAATTCCGGCTTCGCGTGACTGTGTGGAGTTTGCACATTCTGCCACGTCTGCATCGGTTTCCTCCAGATGTTCTGGTTTCCTCCCACCATCCAAAGATGTGCAGGTTAGGTGGATTGGCCATGCTAAATTGCCCCACAGTGGGGTTACGGGCATAGGTTGGGGGAGTGGGCCTCGGGAGGGTCCTCTTTCAGAGGGTCAGTGCAGGCTCGATGGGCCGAATAGCCTCCTTCTGCAGTATGGGGATTCTATGACTCGGATTAAGGGACCAAAAGTACTGCTGCTAAATTTGCTGATGACACGAAGATAGGTAGGAAAGTAAAATGTGAAGAGGGCAAAGGAATATAGATGGGTTATGTGAGTGGACAAAGTGCTGGCATATGGAGTATAATGTGGAAAAATGTGAAATTGTCTATGTAGGTAGCAGAAATACAAAAGAACCATATTATCTAAAAGGTGCCAGGGAGCTCTGAGATGTAGAGAGATAGGCGTCATAGCGCATGAATTGCAAAAGGATAGTATGTACGTACAGCAAGTAATTAGGAAAGCTAATGGAATGTTATTGTGAGGGGAATTCTATACAAAAGTGGGGAGGTTATGCTTCAGTTGTACAAGACATTGGTGAGACCACATCTGGAGTGCCACCTGGGCACATTGGCACTTCCAGCCTGGACCTTGGCACTGCCAGCCTGTCACCCTGGCAGTACCATCTCGGTGCTAGCTTGGCACTGTGAAGCGGCACAAGTGGCACTGCCAGGCTGGCAGTTTCAAGATGCCAAGCGGTCATTTTTGCCATGATGGGGATCGGGCCCGATAGTGCCCTGTTCAGGAGCAGGGCAGTTTGGGGGGGTCTGAGAACATTTATTGGTGAGTTAGGGCTTTGGAGGGGTTCGGAGGTCACGTCATAGGGGTCGAGGGATCGGGCTGCCATTTAAAAATGGGGTCCCGATCTCCTTCTGCACTGAGGAGTTCCGGTGAGCGGAGCTCCTCAGTGCAGGAATCGGGACTAAGTGCAGCCTCATCGGGAAGTTCCCTGCCGAGGTCCCGAATCTAACCGAATGGTAATAGAGTCGTGTTTGATAGCATGGGGTTTCTTGGCACTCTGAGTGCTGGGAAACCTCCGGCTAAATGCGCTTGTTATGGGACACTGTCCCCATTCGGGTAGAGTACACCCACTAATGACTACCGCCCTGTGGCCCTGACTTCAGTCATAATGAAGTGCTTTGAGAGGTTGGTCATACTCCCATACTCCCAGAATGCCTTGATCCACTGCACTTGGCATACCGCCACAACCGGTCCACAGCAGACGCCATCTCCTTGGCCCTACACTCATCCCTAGAGCATCTCAACAACAAGGACTCCTACATCAGACTCCTATTTATTGACTACAGCTCCGCCTTCAACACCATAATCCCAGCCAAGCTCATATTAAAGCTCCAAAACCTAGGACTTGGCTCCTCACTCTGCAACTGCACCCTCGACTTTCTAACCCACAGACCACAATCAGTAAGAATAAACAACAACACCTCTGCCACAATAGTCCTCAATACCCGGACCCCGCAAGGCTACGTACTTAGCCCCTACTGCACTCCCTGTACACACATGACTGCGTGGCAAAATTTGGTTCCCACTCCATCTACAGGTTTGCTGCCGATACGACCATAGTGGGCGAGATTTCGAATAACGACGAGTCAGAATACAAGAGGGAGATTGAGAACCTAGTGGAGTGGTGCAGCGACAACAATCTATCCCTCAATGCCAGCAAAACTAAAGAACTGGTCATTGAATTCAGAAAGCAAAGTACTGTACGCACCCCTGTCAGCATCAATGGAGCCGAGGTGGAGATGGTTAGCAGTTTCATATTCCTAGGGGTACACATCTCCAAAAATCTGTCCTGGTCCACCCACGTCGATACTACCACCAAGAAAGCACAACAGCGTCTATACCTTCTCAGACAACTAAAGAAATTTGGCATGTCCACATTAACTTTTACCAACCTTTACCGATGCACCATAGAAAGCATCCTTTTGGGCTGCATCACATCCTGATATGGCAACTGCTCGGCCCAAGACCGCAAGAAACTTCAGAGAGTCGTGAACACAGCCCAGTCCATCACAAGAACCTGCCTCCCATCCATTGACTCCATCTACACCTCCCGCTGCCTGGGGAAAGCGGGCAGCATAATCAAAGATCCCTCCACCCGGCTTACTCACTCTTCCAACTTCTTCCATTGGGCAGAAGATACAAAAGTCAGAACACGCACGAACAGACTCAAAAACAGCTTCTTCCCCGCTGTTACCAGACTCCTAAACGACCCTCTTATAGACTGACCTCATTAACACTACACCCCTGTATGCTTCACCCGATGCCGGTGTTTATGTAGTTACATTGTGTACCTTGTGTTACCCCATTATGTATTTTCTTTTATTTCCTTTTCTTTTCATGTACTTAATGATCTGTTGAGCTGCTCGCAGAAAAATACTTTTCACTGTACCTCGGTACACGTGACAATGAACAAAATCCAATCCATCTCATTTTCAATGGACTAAAATTCCCTCCATTAAAAACAGTGACTACATTTCAAAAGTACTTCATTGTTTGCAAAGGGTTTCGACACTTGTGGTGTTCTTGAAAAGTTATGTGTAATTGCAAATATTTCTTTGTTTCCTATTAGTCAGGAATGTAACCAGAGCTGTGCATTCACTTGGTTGTGGCTGTGTACCTGTTTGGCAGTCAACGTTGAGGGGGTGTCGCGAGTATCAAATTTAACTGATGCCACTTAAAGGCAGCCAGCACCCTTAAAGGAATGGTGCACTCTTTTTACAGGCAGCAGGGAAACGTTCTCTAAGGAATAAAGGGCAGACTGGGAGCATGCAAGGATAGCAGAAAAATAACAGGGAGTAGCATTGAGATGCTTCTCTGCTGCATTCCTGCTTCTAATGGAGTTTCCTATTAAGTGGGACCGGATATACATGAGCTGCTGCTGAATGGAAGGGGGAATCCAATTTAAATAAAGAAGGCCCCCGTTAGGACTAGTTTTTCCAACACGCCGGCATTTTTCCACCCAAAGAGTCTCCGTGCTACTTGGGAGGCCTGCCGCATACCCTCTCTAATTTCTAATTTTACACTTAACTCTCCGAAGTACCTCTATGTTCAGGCAGCCTCATGCTTCTCGAGCTGCCTCATCAGCGCTCACCTCTTCTGATTGGGCTGTTGAAGCTCTCAAGCTGCCGGGTCTGATTGAGCTGGTCCCATTGGAAATCCATTCGTCATTCTTACTGAGATGGTGAGCTCGGAAGCAATTCAGAGCCTGCCTTTGGCAGGTGTGGGTCGGGGATCTCTGTGTCATCCCAATGTCAGCGTCTCAAACCCGGCAGTAAAATCCTGCCCAAACTGTCTGTAAGAGTTAAAACCCATGTTCTCGGGTGTAGCTTTGGCGGCCCTCGTCCAGCCTCTCAGTAGGAGGAGGGAGATTCTGTTTCTTTGAATGGCAGAAAGGGCTCCACTCAAAACCTTTGTTAGTCGGAGGGGATCACTGAGAAAGTCAGGATCATGGGATTATTTACCAGGATTTAACACTAATGTTGAATAAAACATTTTGACCACCAGCATTGTTATGGTAAGAAGCTGACAGTTCACCACAATTACTCACCTCGCATTGACAGTCACATTACAAACAAAGCTCCTCTCCCTGCTTCCCTTCAGTCTCCAATAAACTACTCTACTTGACACATTGGATGGGCTAACAATTGATAAAGAGGAGGTGTTAGATATGCTGAGTGTACTTAAATTTGATAACTCAGTAGGGCCGTGTGTGATGCATTGAGTATACTAAGGGACGTAAAGCTGGAAATTGCAGAATGTCAAATACAGGGTTGGTGCTAAAGAATTATAGAATGGCTACAGTGTGGAAGGAGGCCTTTTGGCCCATCGAGCCTGCGACCCTCTGAAATTCCCACCTGATCCCCGTAACCCCGCGCAACATTTGGATGGTAAGATAGCAATCTGATATCGACCATTTTATCAGGGAGTCTGCTAACTGCTCCTCTCGAGCTGGAACCTAGCGTTGACTATTCACATGGATGTTTTATTACCCTCAGAATCTTCTTCTGAAGATGTCCGGAATGTGTCTCCCCTTATATCGGAGTCACGGGTCACATGACCTTGGTCTAGAGACCGCATGGTGTGTCTGTACCACCACCTGCTGGTTGGAGGTCACACACCTTCCAACTGTGATATAGCCCATAGGCATATCACCACAGCCACAATTTATGAGTGTGATTTAGCGAGCCTGTTAGTCGTGGGCGCAAATCCTGTAATGGCCGCTAAGTATCATGAGCTGTCAAAAATGAGATTTGAACCAGCAAGATTTCGGAATGTGATTGGGGGACAAACCTGATTAACATTAATTTGAATCCTTTAGCATCTACTTATTGGGGTTAATGCTGCATCTCAACCTAAGGAGTGTCCCTAACAAACCTTCTGGTATTCCCGGCTCTGCTTTTACATTTCAGCAGCTGAGGGATGAACGTGATACCAGGCTGGGACATAGCCGAGTCCTGGAATCCAACAGACCTTTGACTGTCCAATCCCTGAGACACTCCTGCCTCCACCTGATGTGCATCAGAAGCTGGATGGTGCTCACTAGATAGTGAGCCAAAAGCCTTTCTATAATCTGCGCTCTACTAAAACTACTCTTTACTCTATCTACAACTGTACTCTACGCACTCTCACTACTCTTCCTACTAGGTTCGGCCACTGAGGTGTGTGTCACTGTGATTGGGGGACAAACCTGATTAACATTAATTTGAATCCTTTAGCATCTACTTATTGGGGTTAATGCTGCATCTCAACCTAAGGAGTAGCTGTCCAGGAGGCTTAAGTGTTAAGGCATGACAGCGATGAGATCTCTGAATTATGCAGCCTGAGTAAGAAGGGTGCGCAATAGTTCTACCTCTCCCTGAATCAGAAAGCGACTGTGCCCTCCTGGGACGAATACTTGTCAAAGTAACCGGCCATCAAGAGTTAATCCTGATCAATGTCAGCTGGCCACAGTCTCAAAGACAAGGGACGCCGCTCCCACGATTCTCCGGTCACTGGAGAATCGGCACCAATCGCACGCGTGCGGTCGATGCAGTGCCGGCCGGGGACCATTGAAAGAGGCCCCCGCAGCGATTCTCTGCCGGCAACTGGCCGAGTTCCCGCCGGCGTGGTTTTAACATGGTTCCACCCAGCGGGTACTCGGAGAGGTGGCTGCGGGCTGAGTCTGCGGCCGCCCTGGTGGGGGGGCAGGGGGAACTTTTGCCGGAGGGGCCTCCAGGTCAGCCAGGCTCGCGATTGGGGCCATCATCGGCGGGCATGCGCGATCTCGGGGTGGCTATTTTGTGGGGGCCAGTCCGCTGTGTGGGTCTGCCATGCTGTGCGGGGCCGCCGCTGCAGGCGGTGACCGCGCGCATGCATGGACCCCCGGCTGGAAGTGCAGGGCCCCGTATTGGCAGCCGAAGCTGCGCAGAGCACTCCGGCGCCCTGCTAGCCCCCTTCAGGTAACTGAATCGCTGGGTCAAGGGGCCCATTGACCCCGGCGTGAAACGCTCCGGTGTTTATTCCGGTGTCAACACTTAACCGTCGTTTTGGAGAATCCCGCCCATGGAATTTGTGGACCATGTCTATGTTAATTGTTTAGGCTGCAACCCATTTTTTATTTTTTGACAAACCTTTTATTACAGTTTTGTTTGCACTTTAGTCCCACGCTCCTGATCTATGGGCGGAGAGGGGCAGGGAATGAAGAGGACAACCTTGTGATGCTGCTCCTGGGCCTGATCAAGCTTTCCATTAGCACGTCCAAACAGCGGGCAATGGAGGGGGATATCCACCACAACTGTCTTCCCCTCATCAGCGGATTCACTCGCAGCCGGGTGTCCCGAGAAAGGGAACACGCGGTGTTCAGTGGCACCGTTGCGGCCTTCACTACTCAGTGGGCACCGCAGGGTCTAGGGTGCTTTATTGACCCTTTTAATTATCTGTCCGTTTGATGTTTTAAGTTTCATTTGCTCTTTGCTTTTGTTTAGGGCAGTATCTCTTTAAGGAGATGTCCCTTTTGATTTTTCCCTCAGCTTGTTTGGTTTAGTTTATTTGGTTGAACTCAAAATAGTTCAAAGTCAAGGAATGGGATGAATACTCAGGGTTCAACTTGGATACATGGGATCGCGAGACACTGGGCTTTGCTTATATGCTGGTACCTCAACGCTTGCCAACCTGGATCCGTGAGCCCCCAAGACAGACATCACTGTCCAGTTACCCTGCCCATTAGGGATGTGCGAGTATATAGAATTCCTGTCAGAACCCCCAATGATTAGAGAGTAAAGGTGGGGAGAACCAGACGGGAGACTAAAGGCGACTCTGACTTGGCGAGGACATAGGCCGGGGCCAGTCATGCAATGGAGATGGAAGGGCCCCAGAGCTGTGAGTGAGCGTTAGCTGCCAGATAAGGTCAGAGGCTGGATGCTTCCAGGTCGGGAGGTCAATGGGTCAGGGAGGTACTGGTGTTATCCGTCTGCGACATCAACTTAACTGTCTCTTTCTCTCTCATTCCTCGCAGGTAGCGGAACCATAGCTGGTTAGCCACAGGTGTAAGGGGCGTTTGACTGCACCCATATCACTGTACGCACCACGTAGCATTAGAGAGTCCCCTTCATAAACAGAAAGAGGTTCCACTCCCTGAATGATGCAATTCATGCACATGTGCGCAGTTTCCACACATGATAGTTACATCCTCAGATAATTACAGATCCCTGACATTTTTGAGGGTCACCCCAGGCTGCAGGGATGCCTTGTAGGGGATAAGGAATATCCTCTGAGGTCTTGGCTCATAGCGCCAGTGTGGAGGCCAGAGACCACAGCAGAGGCCGGGTACAATGAGACTCACAGTACCTGGCCTGTGCATCGGCCTGGACAAGTCCGGTGGAGACCTCCAGTTCAGTCCCGAGAGAAACCACATCGTGATGGCCTACTGTGCTCTACATAACCTGGCTTTGCAGCGGGGTGACAATCTTCATGAAGAAGACCTGGAGGTGCTGCCCGTGTCCTTGGATGAGGAGAACGTTCAGGAGCGAGTTGAGGAAGAGGCTGCCGAGGATCCGGAAGATAGAGGTCAGGCGGGGGTGAGGGTGCACATCGGTAGGAGGGCTAGGGATGCCCTCTTAGCTTCCTGCTTCATGGAGAAGGATCAGCATGTTCTTCGACAGCACAACAACACTCCCCATCCTCTACAGGACGTCGCTACCCCTCTGCAACCAGCCGGATAAAGGTTGCAGAGATCTTATTCATCAGAGTGCTGGAGCTGGTGAGTCCTCGAGTGCCTGTTGTCCAGTCAATGCAGGAGGGTGATGATGACTTGTGGTGAGGAATGGTTTGTGATGCTCCTCAGCTATTGCTTACATCTGACATCTGTCTGTTGCCAGCATACTGACTTCCTGGCTCAGGTCTGAGTGAGGTTCAGTCCTACATCCCTTTGTCTCCTAGCTTTAGAGGGGGATTAGGAGCGAGGGTCTAGGGTTCACTGAATCATACCTGAGTCCTATTACTGTGAATGAAGTATTCGCACTGAGAGGGTTTAACCGTCTGCCTGACATTGAGGCCAATGAGAAGTCCAGATGTGTGAAGCGCGATGCTACTGGGAGGACGGTTAAAGAATGTGAGGAATAAAGGTGAAGAACAATAATATTTAATTCAGTGACACGTGCAGATGTTACAGGTGATAATGACATTCAACTACCTATGCCTAACTTCACCCGTGCCTACGCTGTGCCTCTACAATTCCTTACACTTGCGAATCTGCTCACTATCCACTGTGTTTAGGTGTATTCCCAGGATGCACATCAGGAGTGGAGGCGGCCTACTGCCTTCCATACCATGTTCCTGAGATGCCCTTGGAGGCATCCTGTGGAAAGCAAAGACCTGGAGGACCTTGTCCTACTTTTGGGTGGCTCTGGTGTTACCGTAGCATCCTGTTCTGCCCGCGATGCCTGAATTGCGCCAGTCTCAAGAGGGGGATTCGCTGATCGCTCCCAGGGTCTCCTGGGTATGTGCTCCAGCAGATCCTCCTCCCTCTGGGTGCTTGTGGGCCCCTAAGTTACTCTATGGGATGGAAGGACAGCAAGAGTGAGTTCCAGAAGACTCAACGTCATCTGGTGCTGCCTGTCCTGGAGGTCCACTATTATTTGCACCATGCAGTTGAAGCCCTCAGCTATGGTCCTCAGGGACTGAGCCATGCTTCAGAGTTCTCAGGTCTTGGATCTGACCTCTTGCCCCAGTCTTTCCACTACAGATGCCACCTTTGCATCGTTGGTAACATTGTCTGCAACAGAAGGCTTTGGGACTCCTCCATTCGGCCTTGCAGTCAAAGGAGTGTCCCTAACAAACCTTCTGGTATTCCCGGCTCTGCTTTTACATTTCAGCAGCTGAGGGATGAACGTGATACCAGGCTGGGACATAGCCGAGTCCTGGAATCTAACAGACCTTTGACTGTCCAATCCCTGAGACACTCCTGCCTCCACCTGATGTGCATCAGAAGCTGGATGGTGCTCACTAGATAGTGACCCAAAAGCCTTTCTACAATCTGCACTCTACTAAAACTACTCTTTACTCTATCTACAACTGTACTCTACGCACTCTCACTACTCTTCCTACTAGGTTCGGCCACTGAGGTGTGTGTCACTGTGATGGTGGATGGTGCGGGTGATAGGCTCTTCGGTTTCCTGCAAGTCAAGAGACATGCTTTTAGCACATGTCCTTGTCAAGGGTGTGACATTATGTGAAATGTTCAGAATACAAAGGATCAATGTCATATCATAATTAACCACTAGATGGAGCTAGATGCAGACCTATATAAAGCACTGACTCACAGACTTCTGGGAGAGAGCTGGAGGGGAGCAGTGAGAGTGTGTAGAGTGCAGTAATAGATAGAGTGTAGAGACTAGTATTAGTAGAGTGCAGATTGTAGATTAATAGATTATTGTTTACTATAGGAGTAAGTGGTCGAGCTTTTGTAAGTAGTGTAAATAAAAGTTAGCTTTGTTAATGAAGTTAGCTTCTGTGTTTTTTGTGGTTTTTGTGACCACTACAACATCCATCCTGATAACAGAATCACAAAGCACACCACAAAGGGTTTGGTCTACACAGAACTCACTTGAGATTGGTCATCTGGATAAAGGTGCAGTAGCTCCTCAATTTCCTATCTCAGGTCCACTCGGTCTCAACACAGGCCGGCCCCTGCTCCTCCCCGGTGAGCACCATGGCTCTCTCCTCATATGGAGTCAGGACCCTCAGCTTGGGCATCCCACCGAGTTGCTGTTGCTCACAGTGGTTGTGGGTAAGCTTGCAGGAACACAAGTGGGAATACGATGAATGGGCACCTTACGGGTCAGAGATTGATGACAACTGGCATGTGTGAGCACTGCACTTAAGCAGGGATGGGTTTTGATGAAGAGTGCTTGGGGGATTGGAGGATGCTGGTGGAAGGTTGGGTCCTGGGGCCCTGCGAGCTGTTGGCATGTGTGATCGAGGTGACATCCCAGGGAGTGGCAGAAGGGTGGAGTGCAGAGAGGAGAGAGGGGGCAATGTCATTTACCCTAGCTGATCATAGTTGGTCATTCATCTTTTTTCTACATTTCACACCCATCCTCTGGGTCAAGCAGCTGGCACTGACCAGCGCTGCCTGAGTCGCAGGCAGGATTCATCACCTTGCTGAAGGTATATTGTGACCCGCTTCTCCTCCACAGCATCCAGTAAAAGGCTGAGGGTCCCCTCTGTAAATCTAGGAGCTGGTTTCCGAGCTGCAATGAAAGCAAATGCTGTGGAGCTGTTTAAATGCAGCTCCCCTCATCGAAGTGCTCAGATGGCACCCGGGGTAGGTGAATCAGATGCTTTGTGCCTCAGGTGTAGGGTTTTTCGCATGGGGAAAAATAAATTCTAAGTGCCTGAATATTGCGGTGTAGATCATGCTGCTGAGGCCCGAGGGAATCGCACCTATTTTCTTGTAGAAAATGTCATTTTTTTCCAGAAAATTCCATCCTATAATATGACAGAAAAACATTAACAGGTCATGAGGATCTCATTAACCTACAGATATCACAGGTCACAAGCCTGAAGCCAATAGCCTTGCAATAAATACTTGACCTAACAACATACGTTTTAAAGTCTGCCAGTTAATGGCCCCATTATCACTGCTTAATTGTTTTAGAGTTCAAATGCTAGATCTGTCATTAATTTTATTGTCCACATTATGATTGTGCACTTTTTCAGATGTTAAGAGTTGGACAAGGAGAGCAGGATAAATCTGGAAGTAAAGAAAATACATTTTAAATCCAGAATATGTAATTGTCTTTGAGAAGATAAATGATTGAGAACTGGAGGTATCAAAAATCAAATCTTAAATGAGTCACCATTTTGTGATTTGTTTTGGAAGATCTATATTTGGTCCAACATTGGTTCTGGATCCTCTTTGTGTTCATTATTCCTTGTTTCAGAAAGGGAGACTTTTCCACACAATTAGCAGTTTGGCAGTGGAGCAAAACTGAAATCCATGGCTGCAATGTTTTCCCATGTCTCTCATTTGCAATGCATGGTGACAGGAAGGGTTACAGAGGACTGGAAAGCGGCTAATGCAACACTGCTGTTTAAGAAGGGAGGGAGGCAGAAAACGGGACGTTAGAGGCCGGTTAGCCTGACTTCGGTCATTGGTAAGAGTTTAGAGTCCATTATTAAAGATAAAATCGTGGAGTACTTGGAAGTGCATGGTAAAATAGGACTGGGTCAGTACGGAGTCAAGGGGAGGTCATGTCTGACAAATCTGTTAGAGGTCTTTGAGGAAGTAACAAGGAAGTTAGACAAAGGAGAACCAGTGGACATGGTTTATTTAGATTTCCAGGAGATCTTTGACAAGGTGCTGCATAGGAAACTGTTAAATAAGTTAAGAGCTGTGGTGAACGTATTATGGTAACCATTCACCACTGTATTACATTGTACTATGCTGTTGCCCATGTGGGCTCCACCTATGAACCATTGTACTGTATTACACCACTTGTATCATGTTGGTGCCCTTGTGGGCTCCGCCACTGGCTCCGCCCCCTTGAGGGGAGGTATATAGAGCAGCTGCCCTGTAGGCGGCTCTCAGTGCAGAGCAGTCGCAGGCAGGCACTGTTCTAATTGATTAAAGCCACTGTTCACTTCAACTCTCTGTCTCGTGTGAATTGATGGTCGCATCAATTTAATCAACTACAACATCGCGATGGAAGCAGCCCTCAAACCTGACCGACTGGAACTCGATCCACAGGCCGTGGAAGCCAAAGGGATTTTTTTGCACTGGCTCCGATGTTTCGAGGCCTACCTCGCTGCCTCCTCCTCACCCTCCGTCAACGACGAACAGAAGCTGAGCCTCCTCCACGTCCGGGTGAGCCATCGAATCTCCGTGAATCTCGAGGAAGCGACCACTGTTGCTGATTTTCTCCTTGGTTCAATTGCTCTGTTTTATTACCTTTCCACTCGAGTCGCCAGGTATCCTTATGATACTGCCACGAGGTTCAAGTCCGAGTAATGATCAATAACCCAGTACACCGATTAGTAAGATTTAAATCAAAGCACATTTATTATACACAGTAATCGCTGCTCATGCACAAATTCTACGTCTAAGCTACTTCTACGACTAACAGGCCTGTACTTAACTTAGGACTGGCCCACCAGGTCAGGGGAACAAATGGCCTTTCGTTCGGGTTCTGAGTCTGCGGGATTCGAAGTTGGTACGGATTGGTAGCTAGGAGCGCCTATCCCGTAGCGAGCGTTGAATTAAGACTTACTTCAGTCGATGATCACTGCACCGGTCACGGTCAATGTTGGTTTGGGTTGCTGGGTGAATCGGGCAGGAAGAAGAGGTGAAGAGGGCTAAAGAGAGAGCGATTTGAACTTGGGGTTCAACTCTTATAGTCCCCAGGGGCTTCCCGCCTTTCGGGGCGGACCCTGTATCTGGTCCCAAGTGATTGGACTTTGTCCCAATCGCTTGGTTTGATTTTCTCCAATACTGGAGCGGTTCCCTGATCGATGGGCGGTCTTGAGGTGCTCGTTCACCTCCTTTGTGTTGGCTCCTGCGGGCGCCGAGGAGTCTGGCTTTGCTTTGTGTGTCCAAAATGTTACTTATTGTTCCCGGGGATTGCTCATCAGTATGCAGATGACTGTTACTTTGTTATGCTGATGGTTGCTGGTCGATGTTGTCTGGCCTTTGCAGAGGTAAATACACAGCAAACCTGCAGCTGCTGGTGTCTGTCTATGTTGGCTGACTTTCCCATCAGCCTTTTCCGTTCGCCATTTTAAATCGGGAGTTGGCCAATTTAGGTGGCTACACCACATACGCAGACGTGCTCACGATGCTGAAGCAGCAATACGAAGCGTTCACGCGGCATCTCCTCACCACCCACCACCAACGCCCCGGGGAATCGCTGGAGGAGTACCTACGCGACCTCAAAGTCCTCACGCGAAGCTGCAACTACAAGGCCATCACGGCCTCCCAACACATGGAACTTGCCGTCCGGGACACCTACGTGGCTTGAGTCCGGTCCAATTACGCCCTGCTCGAGAAGGGTGCCCTCGACCTAGAAGAGACGGTAAAACTAGCCACCTCCCTATTGGGGCAGCACGGTAGCATTGTGGTTGCTGCTTCACAGCTCCAGGGTCCCAGGTTCGATTCTGGCTTGGGTCACTGTCTGTGCGGAGTCTGCACATCCTCCCTGTGTGTGCGTGGGTTTCCTCCGGGTGCTCCGGTTTCCTCCCACAGTCCAAAGATCTGCAGGTTAGGTGGATTGGCCATGATAAATTGTCCTTAGTGTCCAAAATTGCCCTTAGTGTTGGGTGGGGTTACCGGGTTGTGGGGATGGCGTGGAGGTGTTGACCTTGGGTAGGGTGCTCTTTCCAAGAGCCGGTGCAGACTCAATGGGCTGAATGGCCTCCTTCTGCACTGTAAATTCTATGAAATTCTAACTAGACTTCCGGAGCCTCAACGCTTTCCCCGCCGACCATGCGACCCCCTCGTGGATACCCGACCAGAGAGTACCACAGGCCTGTGCCGTGCGGCTGCCCGCCAATCCCGGTGGGCTGCCCTGCTACCTTTGTGGCCAGAGCCAGCACCCCAGGCAGTGTTGCCCGGCTCGGAACGCGAACTGTAGCGACTGCGGCAAGAAAGGACACTTAGCCAAAGCTTGCCTGACCAGGTCCAAGTCCTCCAAATCACAGGCCCGACTCAAAGAACAAAGAACAAAGAACAAAGAACAAAGAACAAAGAAATGTACAGCACAGGAACAGGCCCTTCGGCCCTCCAAGCCCGTGCCGACCATACTGCCCGACTAAACTACAATCTTCTACACTTCCTGGGTCCGTATCCTTCTATTCCCATCCTATTCATATATTTGTCAAGATGCCCCTTAAATGTCCCTATCGTCCCTGCCTCCACTACCTCCTCCGGTAGTGAGTTCCAGGCACCCACTACCCTCTGCGTAAAAAACTTGCCTCGTACATCTACTCTAAACTTTGCCCCTCTCACCTTAAACCTATGCCCCCTAGTAAAAGACCCCTCTACCCTGGGGAAAAGCCTCTGACTATCCACTCTGTCTATGCCCCTCATAATTTTGTGTACCTCTATCAGGTCGCCCCTCAACCTCCTTCGTTCCAGTGAGAACAAACCGAGTTTATTCAATCGCTCCTCATAGCTTATGCCCTCCATACCAGGCAACATTCTGGTAAATCTCTTCTGCACCCTCTCTAAAGCCTCCACATCCTTCTGGTAGTGTGGCGACCAGAATTGAACACTATACTCCAAGTGTGGCCTAACTAAGGTTCTATACAGCTGCAACATGACTTGCCAATTCTTATACTCAATGCCCCGGCCAATGAAGGCAAGCATGCCGTATGCCTTCTTGACTACCTTCTCCACCTGTGTAGCCCCTTTCAGTGATCTGTGGACCTGTACTCCTAGATCTCTTTGACTTTCAATACTCTTGAGGGTTCTACCATTCACTGTATATTCCCTACCTGCATTAGCCCTTCCAAAATGCATTACCTCACATTTGTCCAGGTTAAACTCCATCTGCCATCTCTCCGCCCAAGTCTCCAGACAATCTAAATCCTGCTGTATCCTCAGACAGTCCTCATCGCTATCCGCAATTCCACCAACCTTTGTGTCGTCTGCAAACTTACTAATCAGACCAGTTACATTTTCCTCCAAATCATTTATATATACTACAAAGAGCAAAGGTCCCAGCACTGATCCCTGTGGAACACCACTGGTCACAGCCCTCCAATTAGAAAAACATCCCTCCATTGCTACCCTCTGCCTTCTATGGCCTAGCCAGTTCTGTATCCACCTTGCCAGTTCACCCCTGATCCCGTGTGACTTCACCTTTTGTACTAGTCTACCATGAGGGACCTTGTCAAAGGCCTTACTGAAGTCCATATAGACAACATCTACTGCCCTACCTGCATCAATCATCTTAGTGACCTCCTCGAAAAACTCTATCAAGTTAGTGAGACACGACCTTCCCTTCACAAAACCGTGCTGCCTCTCACTAATACGTCCATTTGCTTCCAAATGGGAGTAGATCCTGTCTCGAAGAATTCTCTCCAGTAATTTCCCTACCACTGAAGTAAGGCTCACCGGCCTGTAGTTCCCGGGATTATCCCTGCCACCCTTCTTAAACAGAGGAACAACATTGGCTATTCTCCAGTCCTCCGGGACATCCCCTGAAGACAGCGAGGATCCAAAGATTTCTGTCAAGGCCTCAGCAATTTCCTCTCCAGCCTCCTTCAGTATTCTGGGGTAGATCCCATCCGGCCCTGGGGACTTATCTACCTTAATATTTTTTAAGACACCCAACACCTCGTCTTTTTGGATCACAATGTGACCCAGGCTATCTACACCCCCTTCTCCAGACTCAACATCTACCAATTCCTTCTCTTTGGTGAATACTGATGCAAAGTATTCATTTAGTACCTCGCCCATTTCCTCTGGCTCCACACATAGATTCCCTTGCCTATCCTTCAGTGGGCCAACCCTTTCCCTGGCTACCCTCTTACTTTTTATGTAAGTGTAAAAAGCCTTGGGATTTTCCTTAACCCTATTTGCCAATGCCTTTTCATGACCCCTTCTAGCCCTCCTGACTCCTTGCTTAAGTTCCTTCCTACTTTCCTTATATGCCACACAGGCTTCGTCTGTTCCCAGCCTTTTAGCCCTGACAAATGCCTCCTTTTTCTTTTTGACGAGGCCTACAATATCACTCGTCATCCAAGGTTCCCGAAAATTGCCGTATTTATCTTTCTTCCTCACAGGAACATGCCTGTCCTGTATTCCTTTCAACTGACACTTGAAAGCCTCCCACATGTCAGATGTTGATTTGCCCTCAAACATCCGCCCCCAAAACTCTCAGACTCACAGGCCTGCAGACCCGCAGCGTGGTTGTGTGCCTGCCGGCTCCGCCCCCTTCAGATGTGTCACCTGCCTCGTGTTGTCCGTGGGGGCAGCCACCTTCGACTCTACACAACACATGCGACTCATGGGGGCCGCCATCTTGGCCATCATCTTCACGGCCCCCCGACATGTGCGACCGACGGGGACCGCCACCTTCAACGCCGCCCGACACGTACGACCATCTTGGGACCACCCCACCACCTCTGACCACGCCGGCAACCCGCAACTCGGCGTGGTCACCCTTGACCAGTCACGCCCAAAGCACCTCAGGAACTCCATGGTGACCGTCCGGGTCAATGGGCACGAAACGCCTGTTTGACTCCGGGAGCACGGAGAAATCCGTTCACCCAGACACGGTAAGGCGCTGTTCTCTCCAAACCTCCCCCGCATTCCAAACAATCTCCCTCGCTTCCGGATCGCTCTCAGTGCAGATCCGGGGGTACACCGTGGCGAACCTCGCGATACGGGCGTCAAATACGCTAACTTTAAACTGGATATACTCTCCGATCTCTGTGCTCCTCTTCTGTTGGGACTGGACTTCCAGTGCTCCCTCAGGAGCCTGACCCTAAATTTCGGCGGGCCCCTACCCCCCTCACCGTTTGTAGCCTCGCGACCCAGAAGGTCGACCCTCCCCCGCTATTCGCGAATCTCACCGCCGACTGTTAATCCGTCGCCACCAGGAGCAGGCGGTACAGTATCCGGGACAGGACTTTTACTAAGTCCGAGGCCAGCGGCTCTTGCGGGAAGGAATCATCGAGGCCAGTAACAGCCCCTGGAGAGCCCAGGTGGTGGTCGTCAGGACCGGGGAAAAGAACTGGATGGTTGTAGATTACAGCCAAACTATAAACTGGTACACGCACCTCGATGCGTACCACCTTCCCCGGATATCGGACATGGTTAATTAGATTGCACACTACCAGGTGTTCTCCACGGTAGATCAGGGGCGAAATTCTCCCCCAACGGCGGGATGCCCGCCGACTGGCGCCAAAGCCGGTGCCAATCAGACGGGCATCGCGCCGGCCCAAAGGTGCGGAAGTCTCCGCATCTTTGGCGGCCTAGCCCCAACATTGAGGGGCTAGGCCGACGCTGGAGGGATTTCCGCCCCGCCATCTGGCGGAAATGGCGTTTGTTGCCCCGCCAGCTGGCGCGGAAATGCGGCGCATGCGTGGGAGCATCAGCGGCCGCTGGCAGTTTCCCAGCGCATGCGCGGGAGCGTCAGCGGCCGCTGTCAGTTTCCCGCGCATGCGCAGTGGGGAGAGTCTCTTCCGCCTCCGCCATGGTGGAGGCCGTGGCGGAGGCGGAAGGGAAAGAGTGCCCCCACGGCACAGGCCCGCCCGCGAATCGGTGGGCCCCGATCGCGGGCCAGGCCACCGTGGGGGCACCCCCCGGGGTCAGATCGCCCCGCGCCCCAGGACCCCGGAGCCCGCCCACGCCGCCTGGTCCCGCCGGTAAATACCAGGTTTGATTTACGCCGGCGGGACAGGCAATTCCTGGGCGGGACTTCGGCCCATCCGGGCCGGAGAATCCAGCGGGGGGTCCCGCCAACCGGCGCGGCCGGATTCCCGCCCCCGCCCAATCTCCGGGAGCGGAGACTTCGGCGGGGGCGGGGGCGGGATTCACGGCGGCCAACGGCCATTCTCCGACCCGGCGGGGGGTCGGAGAATGACGCCCCAGAAGTCTGCATACCACCAGATCCCAATCCACCCGGAGGACGGCCACTACACGGCCTTTGAGGCAGATGGCCACCGCTTCCACGTCCTCCGAGTCCCCTTCTGCATCACCAACAGGGTCTCGGTTTTCCAAAGAACGATGGACCGAATGGTGGAACAGTACGGGCTGCGGGCCACATTTCCGTACTTGGACAACGTCACCATCTGTGGCCATGACCAGCAGGACCACGATGCCAACCTTCAGAAGTTTCTCCAAACCGCCTAAGCCCTCAACCTCATTTATAACAAGGAGAAATGCGTTTTCCGCACAACCAGACTAGCCATCCTCGGCTATGTCGTGAAAAATGGAGTTCTAGGGCCCGACCCCAACTGTATGCACCCCCTCCTGCAACTCCCCCTTCCCCACTGCCCCAAGGCCCTGAAAAGGTGCCTCGGGTTCTTTTCGTATTCTGCCCAGTGTGTCCCCAACTATGCGGACAAAGCCCGCCCACTGATCAAAGCTACCATCTTCCCGCTGGCGGCTGAGGCCCGCCTGCATCAAGGCAGATATTGACAAAACTGCGATGCGCACGCTGGACGAGTCCGTCCCCTTCCAGGTGGAGAGTGACGCCTCAGAGGTCGCCCTCGCCCCCACCCTTAACCAGGCAGGCAGGCCAGTAACATTTTTCTCCCGTACCCTCAACGCCTCCAAAATTCGACACTCCTCAGTCGAAAAAGAAGCTCAAGCCATCGTGGAAGCTGTACAGCGCTGGAGGCACTACCTCGCTGGTAGGAGGTTTACCCTCGTCACTGACCAACGGTCGGTAGCCTTCATGTTTGACAATACACAACGGGGCAAGATCAAGAACGATAAAACCTTGAGGTGTAGGATCAAACTCTCCACCTATAATTACGATATCGTGTATCGTCCTGGGAAGCTCAACGAGCCCCCAGGTGCCCTGTCCTGCGGCACTGCGCCAGCGCGCAAGATGACCGACTCCGGGCCATCCGCAACGACCTCTGCCACCCGGGGGTCACCCGGTTTATCCACAACATCAAGGCCCGCAGCCTGCCCTACTCTACCGAGGAGGTCAGGGCCCTGACCAGGGACTGCTAAATCTGCACGGGGTGTAAGCCGCACTTCTATCGACCGGATAAGGCCCACCTGGTGAAGGCATCCCGGCCCTTCAAGCGCCTCAGTATCGACTTCAAATGGCCCCTCCCCTCTACCAACCGCAACATGTATTTCCTCAACGTCATTGACGAGTACTCCCGCTTCCCCTTTGCCATCCCATGCCCTGACATGACTGCTGCCACTGTCATTAAGGCCCTGCACAGCATCTTCACCCTGTTCGGTTTCCCCACTTACGTCCACAGTGACCGGGGCTCCTCGTTTATGAGCGACGAACTGCGTCAGTACCTGCTCGGTAAGGGCATCACCTCGAGCAGGACTACCAGCTACAACCCCCAGGGAAACGGACAGGTGGAGAGGGAGAACGCGACGGTGTGGAAGGCCATCCTTCTGGCCCTACGGTCTAGGAATCTCCCAGCTTCCCACTGGCAGGAGGTCCTCCCCGATGCGCTCCACTCCATTAGGTCACTTCTTTGCACAGCCACGAATGAGACCCCTCATGATCGCCTATTTGTTTTCCCCAGGAAATCCACCTCCGGGGTCTCGCTTCCATCCTGGCTGAAGTCACCGGGGCCTGTACTACTCCGGAAACACGTGTGGAACCATAAGTCCAACCCCCAGTATGAATATGTAGCGCACCCCGACGGCCGACAAGATACTGTCTCCCACAGGGTCCTGGCACCCGCAGGATCCCCTATCATCACCTACCCCGCCAACCTACACCGAACAGCGCCCCCACCCCTACATGACCTCCACCCCCCCTCCTACACCCCCTCCCCCCATCGCCGACCTACAGGGATGAAGCTCCAGAAGAGGAGCTCCCGGAGTCCACACCCGTGCCCGCACCGACGAGTTCGACACACGTGCCCGCTGCAAAACCAGAGCTCAGGCGATCACAGCGCACGATCAGGGTGCTGGACAGACTCAACCTGTGAGCCCTTCACCCCCGCCAGACTTCAATTTTTTAACAGGGGGTGAATGTGGTGAATGTATTATGGTAACCATTCACCACTGTATTACATTGTACTATACTGTTGTCCATGTGGACCATTGTACTGTATTACACCGCTTGTATCATGTTGGTGCCCTTGTGGGCTCCGCCCCTTGAGGGGAGGTATATAGAACAGCTGTCCTGTAGGCGGCTCTCAGTGCAGAGCAGTCGCAGGCAGGCACTGTTCTCGTTGATTAAAGCCACTGTTCACTTCAACTCTCTGTCTTGTGTGAATTGATGGTCGCACAAGAGCCCATGGTGTTAAGGGTAAGATCCTGGCATGGATAGAGGATTGGCTGACTGGCAGAAGGCAGAGAGTGAAGATGAACGGGTCTTTTTCAGGATGGCAGCCAGTGACTAGTGGTGTGCCTCGGGCCGGTGCTGGGATCACAGTTTTTCACAATATACATTAATGATCTGGAAGAAGGTACTGAAGGCACTGTTGCTAAGTTTGCAGATGATACAAAGATCTGTAGAGGGAAAGATTGTATTATGGAAGCAGGCAGGCTGCAGAAGGATTTGGACAGGCTAGGAGAGTGGGCAAAGAAGTAGCAGAAGGAATACAATGTGGTAAAGTGTGAAGTTATGCACTTTGGAAGGAGAAATAGAGGCATGGACTATTTTCTAAATGGGGAGATGCTTGGGAAATCAGAAACACAAAGGGACTTGGGAGTCCTTGTTCACGATTCTCTTAAGGTTAACCTGCAGGTTCAGTCGGCAGTTAGGAAGGCAAATGCAATGTTAGCATTCATGTCGAGAAGGCTATAATACAAGACCAGGGATGTACTTCTGAGGCTGTATAAAGCTCTGGTCAGACTCCATGTGGAGTATTGTGTTCAGTTCTGGGCCCCGTATCTAAGGAAGGATGTGCTGGCCTTGGAAAGGGTCCAGAGGAGATTTACAAGAATGATGTCTGGAATGGAGAGCTTGTCGTGTGAGGAACATTTGAGGACTCTGGGTCTGTACTCGTTGGAGTTTATAATAATAATAATAATCGTTTATTGTCACAAGTAGGCTTCAATGAAGTTACTGTGAAAAGCCCTTAGTCGCCATATTCCAGAGCCTGTTCGGGGAGGCCAGTACCGGAACTGAACCGTGCTGCTGCCTTGTTCTGCAATACACGCCAGCTGTTTAGCCCACTGTGCTAAACCAGCCCTTAGAAGAATGATGGGGGATCTTATTGAAACTTACATGATACTGCGAGGCCTGGATAGAGTAAACGTGGAGAGGATGTTTCCACTTGTAGGAAAAACTAGAAGCAGAGGACACAATCTCAGACTAAAAAGAGATGAGAAGGAATTTCTTCAGCCAGAGGGTGGTGAATCTGTGGAACTCTTTGCCGTAGAAGGCTGTGGAGGCCAAATCACTGAGTGTCTTTAAGACAGAGATAGATAGGTTCTTGATCAATAAGGGGATTAGGGGTTATGGGGAGGAGGCAGGAGAATGGGGATGAGAAAATATCAGCCATGATTGAATGGCGGAGCAGACTCGATCGGCTGAGTGGCCTAATTCTGCTCCTATGTCTTCTGGTCTTATGGTCATTTTGGAGCAGCAATATTGCTCTTCATAGGTTTGTTGTGAACGCGAGACAGGGAAGCCAACTTCCGGGAAGGCTTCAAAAAGGCAGAGATCAGTTTTGGAGCAGCATCATCTATTTGTCTGAATGTTTGAAGCAGCAGCCTCAGGAGGCGCAGCGACTGAAGGACTCCCAGATTCTTGGACTCATCTTGAGAGGTTTATTTGGCCGAGCAGCAAAAATTGTTGGAGATTAAAGTAGCGGTCTCAAGGTTGTTTCAGACTGTCCGTGCTACCTCAACTGCACACAGTGCAGGGAGAAGCGCAAAGACCACACAAGAGTGGGTAATCAATGGAATATTTTATGTTGTTTCCCATCTTCCCCACTCAGACAGACTTCAGTCACCTCTTTACTTCTTAGACACTGGGCATGTGTGGTAGTATGTATTAGGGGTCATGTGGGACTGATTGTGCGCTACAGCGTGATTTAACAAAAAAAAGAGTCTAATTTTGGCAGCGAAGAGCGGGACATTTCTCGGAGCCTGCAGTGCCGAGAACAATCCCGCTTTCAAACTGGACTTTGCTTTTTTCTTGGCCTCAGTCAGGAATGCCCTGCCAAGGCTGCACTTACCTCACTTTGTGCACTGATGAGCTCTGCTGGTCAGTGCAGGAAGAGATCAGGGTGCGATTTTTAAATGAGAGTTCGAAATTCAATCTCAAATCTGCCTTCACTTCTGTGGGAATCAGTACTGGAATATTCAATGCCTTACTGACTCAGCCAGCAGTCAATGTCTTGTATAAAGTTGCAGACTGAAGTTCTAATTGTTCTCTGCTTTTTCGTACAACGGCTGGCTCTCTTCAAGCCAGCAAAACACACTCAATATCAGCTGCCCACTCCTAACACCGTGTTCCATGTGGTTTGTAAAATGGCTTCTGCCTCAATCCTTTACTCACAAAGGTATGACATTAGAGGTTATATAACTCAGAGGCCACATGACTACAGCAAGCCGCAGTCCACAACAAGCAACCATGCACAATGGCATTTCTCCAAACAGCCTGTGCCTAAATAATACCTGAAAGATGTCTGCTCCAATATTTGATCAGGTATTTTTTCCAGAGGGCTCCTGAAACAAATGTTAGAATCATAGAATTTACAGTGCAGAAGGAGGTCATTCGGCTCATCGAGTCTGCACCGGCTCTTGGAAAGAGCACCCAACCCAAGCCTACACCTCCACCCTATCCCCGCAACCCAGCAACCCAATCTAACCTAAGGGCAATTTAGCATGGCCAATCCACCTAACTTGCACATCTTTGGACTGTGGGAGGAAACCGGAGCACACGGAGGAAACCCACGCACACACGGGGAGGATGTGCAGACTCCGCACAGACAGTGACCCAAGCCGGAATCGAACCAGGGACCCTGGCGCTGTGAAGCCATAGTGCTAACCACTATGCTACCGTGCTGATAACACATGCCCAGATCAGTTCTGGGGCCTTTGTTGTTCGTGGTGTATTTAAATGATTTGGAAGAAAATGTAGCTGGACTGATTAGGATGTTCGCAGATGACGCAAAAATTGGTGGAGTTGTGGATAGTGAAGAGGATTGTTAGAGGATACAGCAGGATATAAACTGGCTGGAATCTTGGGCAGAGAAACGATAGATGGAGTTTAATCCGGACAAGTGTGAGGTAATGCACTTTGGAAGGTCCAATGCATGTAGGAATTAAACAATGAATGGTAGAACTCTTGCAGGTACTGACAAGCAGAGAAATCTGGGTGTGCCTGTCCACTGATCACTGAAAGTGGCAACGCATGTGGATAAGGTGGCCAAGCATGTTGGCCTTCATCAGTTAGAGCACTGAATATAAAAATTGGTAAGTCATGTTGCAGCTGTACAGGAGCTTAGTTCGGCCTCATTTGGAATATTGTGTACAATTCTGCTCGCTACACACCAGAAGGATGTGGATGCTTTGGAAAGGGTACAGAAACGGTTTAGTAGGATGTTGCATGATACAGAGGGCATTAGCAATGAGGAGCGGTTAGATAAACTCGATCTGTTATCATTGGAACGATGGAGGTTGAGAGGCGACCTGATAGAGATCTGCAAGATTATGAGTGGCATGGACAGAGTGGATAGTCAGATTGTCTTTCCTAGGGTAGGAGAGTCAAGTATTAGGGGACATAGGTTTTAAGTTGGCGGGGAAACGTTCTTATGCCCCTCATAATTTTGTAGACTTCTATCAGGTCGTCCCTCAACCTCTGTCGTTCCAGTGAGAACAAACCAAGTTTATTCAACCGCTCCTCATAGCTAATGCCCTCCATACCAGGCAACATCCTGGTAAATCTCTTCTGCACCCTCTCTAAAGCCTCCACATTCTTCTGGTAGTGTGACGACCAGAATTGAACACTATTCTCCAAGTGTGGCCTAACTAAGGTTCTATACAGCTGCAACATGACTTGCCAACTCTTATACTCAATGCCCCGGCCAATGAAGGCAAGCATGCCGTCTGCCTTCTTGACTACCTTCTCCACCTGTGTTGCCCCTTTCAGTGACATCTATGTCATCTATGTAAATTGTGAACAATTGTGGGCCCAACACTGATCCCTGAGGGACACCACTAGCTACTGATTGCCAACCAGAGAAACACCCATTAATCCCTACTCTTTGCTTTCTATTAATTAACCAATCCTCTATCCATGCTTGACCCATAATGCCATCTATCTTTATCTTATGCAGCAACCTTTTGTGTGGCACCTTGTCAAAAGCTTGCTGGAAATCCAGATGTACCACATCCATTGGCTCCCCGTTATCTACCGCACTGGTAATGTCCTCAAAAAATTCCATTAAATTAGTTAGGCATGACCTGCCCTTTATGAACCCATGCTGCGTCTGCCCAATGGGACAATTTCCATCCAGATGCCTCGCTATTTCTTCCTTGATGATAGATTCCAGCATCTTCCCTACTACCAAAGTTAAGCTCACTGACCTATAATTACCCACTTTCTGCCTACCTCCTTTTTTAAACAGTGGTGTCACGTTTGCTAATTTCCAATCCGCCAGGACCACCCCAGAGTCTAGTGAATTTTGGTAAATTATCACTAGTGCATTTGCAATTTCCCTAGCCATCTCTTTTAGCACTCTGGGATGCATTCCATCAGGGCCAGGAGACTTGTCTACCTTTAGCGCCATTAGCTTGCCCATCAGTACATCCTTAGTGATAACAATCATCTCAAGGTCCTCACCTGTCATAGCCTCATTTCTATCAGTCACTGGCATGTTATTTGTGTCTTCCACGGTGAAGACCGACCCAAAAAACCTGTTCAGTTCATCAGCCATCTCCTCATCTCCCATTATTAAATCTCCCTTCTCATCCTCTAAAGGACCAATATTTACCTGAGCCACTCTTTTTTGTTTTATATATTTGTAGAAACTTTTACTATCTGTTTTTATATTCTGAGCAAGTTTACGCTCATGATCTCTGACATAAGTAAATAGGCTCTTACATAAGTAAATAATGAGCCTAACGTCTGTTAGACATTCTCTGTGAAGTTGGATTGTGTTAACCTCAGTTATAACAGGGCTTGCTCTTAAGTGGATGCTGTGACAACTACCAAAAGCTTAAAAAATAGAATTCCTACAGAACCAGGCAGAACAGGAATGCTTCCTTAAATTTTACCATGTTTGCAATAAATCCCTTAACCTTAATCGCTCTATATTCCTCCCGAGAACTTAGTGATACTGCTTGTGACTCAGCAGGCCTCATATTCAGTTGTGTACATTGGGTGAGGTACCTGTTGAGGCAGCTCATTAGACCAAGATATTCATTTGAGGCTGGTCTCTTCTGGTCCATGCTGCGTGTGCCACTGGTTTGTATCCAGAAATAGACAGAACCCAATTTAATCCCAGGCCTTTCTTAAAACCATTCTGCAAATTTGCCTCAAGGGCCACTGCTAGTCTTCAAGGATACTTGATTTAAAGGGTCAATACTCATTATCATTCATTTGTATGAAAAAACAATGCTCACGCCACTCAAAAGTCTTTAAAATTGTGTTCCCTCCCTCCAAAGGAAAATATGACCCACAATGAACGCAAAATCTAGGGAGGAGCAGTAATGCGGAAAGCTCTGGCCACAAACTTCAGAGGAGGTGTTTTAAACAGGTGTCGGGTGAAGCTGTGGAAGGGGGCAAGGTTGGGGGCTAGCGGGCAACAGAAAGTTGGTAAAAGATGCTCAGTACTCATCATAAGTAATCCCAGCTTCAATGGTTTTCTCAAAGTTTTATCAGCAAGCATTGTATACCACTGTGGTTCAGTTTATAGCCCTCTCACCTTTGAATCAGAAGGTTGTGGGTTTAAGTCCCATCCCAGAGACTTTGAAATCTAAGGGAGTTCTGCCTTTTTGGAGGTGCTGTTATTAGGGTGAGATGCTAATCCAAGGTCTTGCCTGCCCTCTCAGGTGGAAGCAACAGGACATGATAACATTAAGTGTAATCTTGCTGTGCATAAATTGCTGCCACATTTCAGTTTTGCAATAGTGATTTCACTCCAAAAGTAATTGGCTAGCTGTAAAGCAATTTGGCACTTCCTGAGGTAGTCAAAAGCATCAAATAGACGTTAATCTTTCTTTTATTATTTTTTCAAAGGGAAACTGAGTGGTGTGTGCAACTGAACAAACTCTTTTTTTTGCTTCAAATCATAATGAGATACCTTGCAGCAAGAGGCCAGACACAACGATGAGTTCTCACTGGGAGGATAACTGCAGGAACCCGCAAAATCTCACTGCTGCCATTTCCTTCTCAAATATGACGTGGCATTTCAGTCCAGGACAGAACCATCTACTTAATAATTACCTCACAAGTAGAATACTTGTCAAGCTCTCGAGATTTCTATGATAGTTTCTTTATTTGTTGCTTCAAGGCTTTTGTCAGTAAAGAAAAAAGTCTGTTCGTGAAACAGTGCACAGAATATGTTGAAGCCGTTTCACCCTGGTTCTTTTGCAACTGTGATACTACAGAAATGAAACGTTGATCCTGATTGTTTTTCTGCATAATTCAATCAGTTGTGATACTCTCATTATAAACTTTATTAATGATTGGACATTCAAGAAATTGGGCTGCAGAGTGCGCTGCTTTTGCTGATATTAATTGGCTTCTCCCAACATCCCCTACCATGAGACTAATATCTCAACACTGCTGCGTGTTTGAATGCTAAAACATTGGTACCAGTTTATGATGTGTTGGGTGTTCTGGATCACATACAGGTCACCAACACTTGAAGTAGTGCAACACTATTTTCGTAAAAGGTTAACTATTTAAACATACTTGAACTGTGGGTAAATACGATACTAGCTTTAACTAAAGACTTTGCCTTGTCCTAACCAGTCGATGCACTCAGCACATGGTGAATGTCTGTGTTGCAGGCTGTGAGCTCTGTGCTCCTAGCTAGCTGCTATTCGAATGAGCGGGAACTCTGATGCCCCCTATCTTTATAGTGCGTGTGCTCTCACTGGTGATTGGCTGCGGTGTTGTGTATGTTGATTGGTCCCACTGTGTGTCCATCAGTGTGTGTCTGCACCATGATATACTGGTGTATATTATGACATCCCCCCTTTTATATAAAAAAATGTGCCTGCGTGACAATAAATAGTGTGTGGTGAATGTTCCTGACTACGTGTGTGTGAAATATTTACAGGACTATGTACATAAAACTAAGCTATTTACATGGGAAGGTGTCTGGTGCAGAAAAAAACCCAGCGTGTCACACAAATAATGAGATGAACACTATATACAAACCACTAGAACGATTAAACGGAAGAACAGAACAGACCAGAGAGTCCATTAGTGCACAAAGTTCACAAATTAAGTCTCTGAGGTGGGCGACGAATTCTGGTTGACCGCCTTAAGGGTGGGTCAGGAGCCACTGGCTGAGGAGCGGGCTGGACTGCGTCAGAGTGAGGAGGATGCAGAGTAACCGGAATCTCCACATAGTCCAGGTCAGGGACAACAGGAGGGTGTGGCACTGGCGGAGGATCACGTAGCGAGCGTGGAACGAGACGAAGGGCACGCCGATTATGGCGCAGAATGGAACCATCCGGTAGACGAACCAGGAACGAGCGGGGAGCCACCTGCCGAAGAAGCACAGCGGTTGCAGATCAGACACCACCCGGAAGATGGATGCGGACGTTGTCATCTGGAGCCAGAGCAGGGAGATCAGCTGCATGGGAGTCATGAGCCTCCTTGTGCTGTGCACGAGACAGTTGCATTCGTTGAAGGACCGGAACGTGGTTGAGGTCTGGGACGTGAATGGACGGCACCGTCGTCCTCAGGGTGCGACCCAGCTGGGCTGGTGACAGGTCAGTGGACAGTGGGGCCGAGCGATAGGCCAGCAGGGCGAGGTAGAAGTCGGATCCCGCATCGGCAGCCTTGCAGAGGAGCCGTTTGACTATGTGGACGCCCTTCTCCGCTTTGCCATTGGATTGGGGGTACAGGGGACTGGATGTCACATGCACAAAGTTGAACCTCCTGGCAAAGTTGGACCATTCCTGGCTTGCGAAGCAGGGGCCATCGTCCGACATCACAGTGAGTGGGATGCCGTGACAAGCAAAGGTGTCCTTACAGGCACGGATGACTGCAGACGATGTGATGTTGTGTAAACGTACCACCTCCGGGTAGTTTGAAAAGTAGTCTACAATCAGGACATAGTCCCTGCCCAGCGCGTGGAACAGGTCAATGCCGACCTTGGACCAAGGGGACGTGACCAACTCATGGGGCTGTAGGGCCTCACGTGGTTGGGCCGGCTGGAACCGCTGACAGGTGGGGCAGTTGAGCACTGTGTTGGCGATGTCGTCATTGATGCCGGGCCAGTGCACTGCCTCTCGGGCCCGTCGGCATCACTTCTCCACGCCAAGATGGCCCTCGTGTAGCTGTTCCAAGACGAGCTGGCGCATGCTGTGCGAGATAACAATGCGTTCCAGCTTCAGGAGGACACCATCGACTACCGCCAGATCGTCTCTGATGTTGTAGAACTGCGGGCATTGGCCCTTGAGCCACCTGTCTGTTAGATGGTGCATGAGACGCTGTAGCAGGGGGTCAGCCACAGTCTCGCGGCGAATTTGGACGAGGCGTTCATCCATGGCTGGTAGATTGGAGGCCACATGGGCGTCAACCTGGCAGACGAATCCCGCTGGGTCACACGGGGTGTTGACTGCCCTGGAAAGAGCGTCGGCTATGATCAGGTCTTTGCCCGGGGTGTATACGAGCTGGAAGTCGTATCGCCGGAGTTTGAGCAGAATGCGCTGGAGGCGAGGCGTCACGTCGTTCAAATCTTTTTGTATTATACTGACCAGCGGGCGATGGTCGGTCTCGATGGTGAATTGGGGAAGGCCATACACATAATCATGAAATTTGACGACACCGGTCAAAAGGCCCAGGCACTCCTTTTCTATCTGCGCGTAGCGCTGTTCCGTGGGGAACATGGCGCGTACCGCATATGCAACGGGGGCCCATGATGAGGCCTCATCTCATTGCAGCAGCACTGCCCCAATGCCAGATTGGCTGGCATCGGTTGAAATTTTTGTCTCTTTCGCTGGATCAAAAAAGGCCAATATCGAGACGTGGTAAGTTTGGTTTTATGTTCTGTCCATTCGCGCTCGTGGGCAGGAAGCCATTGGAAGTCTGTCGTCTTCCTGACAAGGCTGTGGTATGAGAGGTGAGGTTAGGGATGCACTTCCCTAGGAAGTTGACCATGACCAGAAATCGGAGGACCGCCTTCTTGTCCTCTGGCTTTTTCATGGCTGTGATGGCAGCCACCTAGTCCGCATCTGGCCGCACACCCAACTGGGAGATATGGTCCCCTAGGAACTTGAGTTCCGTCTGGCCGAAGGAGCATTTGGCTCTGTTGAGGCGTAGGCCCTGCTCCCGTATGCGTTTGAACACGCGCTGGAGGCGACTGATATACTCCTGTGGGGTGCTGGACCAAATTATTATGTCGTCGACATAGACGCGAACACCTTCAATGCCTTCCATCATATGTTCCATGATCCTGTGGAACACTTCTGATGCCGATATGATCCCAAACGGCATCCTGTTGTAACAATATCTGCCAAAAGTGGTGTTAAAGGTACACAGTTTCCTGCTGGATCTGTCTAGTTGAATTTGCCAGAATCCTTTCGAGGTGTCAAGTTTGGTGAAGAGCTTGGTGCGAGCCATCTCGCATGTGATCTCTTCACGCTTGGGGATTGGGTAATGCTCCCTGATTATGTTGCGATTCAGATCTTTTGGATCAATGCAGATTCTGAGCTCGCCGGAAGGCTTCTTTACGCACACGATGGAACTGACCCAGTCAGTTGGTTCCGTAACTCTGGAGATCACTCCTTGGTCTTGGAGGTCCTGTAGCTGCTGCTTGAGGTGGTCCTTGAGGGGGGCTGGGACTCTGCGAGGTGCATGCACCACAGGCGTGGCGTTCTGTTTGAGTAGTATCTTGTAAGTATATGGGAGCATGCCCATGCCTTCGAAGACATTGCGGTGCTGGTGGATGATGGCGTTGAGTTGCGCCCTGAAGTCAGCATCCTGGAAGGCAGACGCGTCATCAGGAGAGAGAGAGTGAACTCTTTGAATGAGGTTTAGCAGCTTGCACGCCTGTGCGCCAAGCAGAGAGTCCTTTGAGGAGCCCACAATCTCAAAAGGAAGGATGGCTTTTCATGACTTGTGCGTCACTTCGAGTTGGCATGAGCCGGAAGCAGGAATGATGTTGCCATTGTAGTCCAATAGCTGGCGGGCCGATGGGAGAACGGTAGGTTTGACACGAAGGCTTTGGAAAGCAGACCACGCCATGAGATTGGCGGAGGCACCAGTGTCCAGGCGGAATCGTATTTGGGACCGGTTGACCGTCAGGATGGCACACCGCTCATCGTCAGGATCGATGCTGTCTACCGACAGCGGCTGGTGTTTTTGCTTCGGGGACAGCCTGTTTTTCGTTACGACACCGACTCGAAAAGGCGCCTTCGGGTCCTCGGTGTCACTGCTGTGCGGGAGGTCGGAATCGGACTCGGTGACCGTGGTTGAATTGCCCAAACATTCCTGCAAGGCTGGCTGAAGCGATATGATTTGGAAGGCTGAGCTGCTCGACAGCAGGCAGCATAGTGGCCACGTCTTCCACATCGTAGGCATTGTCGAGATTTTGCGGGGCATTGCCGCATTAAATGGGCGGAGCCACAGTTGCCGCACATCGTGACGTCAGCACGTTCGCTGCGCCACCACGCATGCGCGGTGCGGTCATGCATGGTGCGGCCTGCGCATTACGTTCCTCCACGTCGCCGTCCCCTCGTTTGGTGCGTACAAGCGTGGGAGTCCGCGAAAGCGCGCAAAATGGCTGCCCTCATCCAGGCTGAGGCCCTGGAGGTGGTCAATCACTTTGACCCATTCCGCCTCGTGGGGACCTTGTCGCGCCGTTTCAGCCGCTTGTATATGGGAGTACCGACTGGTGGCATTTTCATGTAGGACAGAGGTCTCGATGACGGTTGCTAGGGTGAGTTGCTTTACTTTGAGGAGCTGCTGATGTAGGGGGTCTGAATGTACACCGAAAACGATCTGGTCGCGTATCATGGAGTCGGAGGTGGGCGCGTAGCTGCAAGATTGCGCAAGGATGCGGAGGTGCGTTAGAAAGTATTGGAAAGGTTCGTCCTTACCCTGCAAACGCTGCTGGAACACGTAGCGCTCGAAACTTCACCTCTACACTGCAGTGAGTGTCAAATTTGAGGGGAACCGTCTTAAACTTCGTCTTGTCTTCGACGTCTGCAAAGGTGAGAGAGTTGAAAATGTGGATGGCATGGTCCCCGGCCGTGAAGAGGAGAAGAGCAATCTTTCTGGTGTCCGAGGCACCCTCCCTGACCGTGGTTTCGAGTAAGAGCTGGAAGCGCTGTCTGAAAATCCTCCAGTTGGCCCCGAGCATGCCGGCGATGCGGAGCGGCGGCGGCGGGCTGATGTTGTCCATGTTGCAGAATGACGGAATGCTGGCAGAAGAGGCAGATCACTTGCAGGTAGGTCTAAGAAGTGCTAGTATGCAACCACTCCTGGTATCATGATGTGTTGGGTGTTCTGAATCACATACAGGTCACCAACACTTGAAGTAGTGCAACACTATTTTCGTAAAAGGTTAACTATTTAAACATACTTGAACTGTGGGTAAATACGATACTAGCTTTAACTAAAGTCCTTTGCCTTGTCCTAACCAGTTGATCACTAGGCACATGGTGAATGTCTGTGTTGCAGGCTGTGAGCTCTGTGCTCCTAGCTAGCTGCTACTCGGATGAGCGGGAACTCTGATGTCCCCTGTCTTTATAGTGCGTGTGCTCTCACTGGTGATTGGTTGCGGTGTTGTGTATGTTGATTGGTCCCACTGTGTGTCCATCAGTGTGTGTCTGCACCATGATATACTGGTGTATATTATGACAGTTTACATCATTGGACTTGGACAGAAAACATTTGTTTTGGTAAATAGAGCAAACAGCAAATCTTGACAGTAGTTTGACGAAACTGATTTATAGAGCCCTGTGACTCTTGAAAAATGCTTTGTCTGTTATTTTTGGTGTGTTTGGCGAACACGATAAAGCGATGGGACACAACTAAAATTAAAACAAGTAATTTTATTGTTTGATCAAAGCACTGTTAGCTCAAACAAGATGGACAGATGTTCTTTTTCCCTGGTGGTCAGAAAAGTGCTCATCAAAATTATTTCTGTGTTTAATAATCGGCATGAATAATGGGCAGCACGGTAGCACAGTGGTTAGCACAATTGCTTCACAACTCCAGGGTCCCAGGTTCGATTCTCGGCTTGGGTCACTGGCTGTGCGGAGTCTGCACATCCTCCCCGTGTGTGCGTGGGTTTCCTCCGGGTGCTCCGGTTTCCTCCCACAGTCCAAAGATGTGCAGGTTAGGTGGATTGGCCATGCTAAATTGCCCTTAGTGTTGGGTGGGGTTACTGGGCTATGGGGATAGGGTGGAGGTGTGGGCTTGGATAGGGTGCTCTTTCAAAGAGCCGGTGCAGACTCGATGGGCCGAATGGCTTCCTTCTGCACTGTACATTCTATGATTCTATGATTCTATGAAGGGTGGAAAGTGAAAAATAATCTGACATGCAACAAGGAGCTGCAGGGTACAATTCCATCACTCCTAAATTGTTACCTCAACATAACAATAATCTTTATTGTCACAAGTAGGCTTATATTAACACTGCAATGAAGTTACTGTGAAAATCCCGAGTCGCCACACTCCGGCGCCTGTTCGGGTACACAGGTAGAATTCAGAATGTCCAAATCATCTAAGAGCACGTCTTCCGGGAATTATGGGAGGAAACTGGAGCACCCGGAGGAACCCCACACAGACACAGGGAGAACGTGCAGACTTTGCACAGTCAGTGACCCATGCCAGGAATCGAACCTGGGACCCTGGCGCTGTGAAGCATGAAACGAAGGAGGTGATTCTCCGGCCCAGATGTGTCTGGCGCAAATCTACGTCAGGAGAATTCCGGGAGAGGTCCAAAACAAGGGACTGGATTCTCTTCCCCGCCGTGCCACATTTCTGTCCCGACCTGCTGGTGGGATTCTCCATTTCGCCGGCCGGTCAATGGGCTTCCCATTGTGGGGCAGCCATGCCATCGGGAAACCCCCAGGAGCCGGCAAAACGGAGAATCCCGCCGGTGGAGAATTCCACCCAAGATTTGAGCCAGGCGCCAAACAGTTTCCAATGCTCCCAGTTCACTCCAGCTGGTGAGATCTGTTTCATGCTGGGCGTGAACCAGGGGCGAAATTCTCCCGAAACGGCGCGATGTCCGCCGACTGGCGCCCCAAATAGTGCCAATCAGACGGGCATCGCGCCGCCCCAAAGGTGCGGAATGCTCCACATCACCCCCCGGGGCCAGATCGCCCCGCTCCCCCCCCCAGGACCCCGGAGCCCGCCCACGCCGCCTTGTCCCGCCGTTCAAAAGGTGGTTTAATCCACGCCGGCGGGACAGGCAATTTATTGGCGGGACTTCGGCCCATCCGGATATCCGGTACCGGAGACTTCGGCAACTGGCGGGGGCGGGATTCACGACGGCCAACGGCCATTCTCCGACCCGGCGGGGGGTCGGAGAATGACGCCCCAGATTAGCATATTTGAATTCTCATTTAAACTTACAGGGATTCTTCGTCGGCAGGATCCTCCGCTTTGCTGGCAGCACACCCAAGCCTGCCGGTCTCCCGATGGCGTAGGATGGTCACAATGTCAAACTCCATTGGCCGGCTGCCAGAATGCAGGGACCTGCTGCTGGCGGGGGCTCACCGCACCGGAAGACAGGGCTGGCGGGACAGAGAATTCCGCCCAGGATCTGTTAAGTCGGATTCTCCGGCTCCTGCAATTCTCCCATCCGCCGGCGCAGTGTGAAGCCGGTGCGAATCACAAATGTTCTCAAAAACGTAGACCAGGGGTGCAATTTAACCAGTCCTGGATCTGGGTGCACCGGCAAGGAAAGCCAAGATCCAGATTTGCACCAGGGCGCGAATCGGTTTGCATTCTAACCGGCCCACTCCAGGTGGCGAGTTCCAGATCACGCCCAAATATGGCGAACATATCATTAACCCTCATTAGCATTCATTCTCATCACGTTAGCAAGATTGAAGTCGTATGTAACGGCCTCCCGTTACATTCAACTTCCCGATGGGGAATTAACCGGCTCCCCATCGAGAAATCCCGCGGGCGTTGTTTAGTACTTTTTTTTAATGTGAAGCTGACGCAATGGCTGCTGATGGGATGAGGAGGTGAGTAACCATTTACATTTTCCAGCTTGCAGCTCAAGGGCACTGGGGAGTAATTGGCGGCTTGCATGTCACCTTGGGCGCACAGGGGGATCAGGGACTGCCCTTCATTAACAGGACGGGATTCCACTCCCCAAATGTTCAACTGCCTCCAAATATTGCGCATGTGTGCACACTTCCCAGGGAGCATGCATGACAGCTACATACAATGACATTCGGAGATCCTCGGCATCCCAGGTTGACGGCTGTGGTAAACCACTGTTGCACCTGTATTAGGTGATGTAAGGTTGACCTGTACTACAGGTTCGCCGGTAGTCCCTGCCTGCTGGCTCTGCCCAGTAGGCGGAGTATAAATATGCGTGTCCTCCATTCAGCAGCCATTTCACCAGCTGCTGTGGGAGGCCACACATCTTAGAGCAATGAAGCCTCTGTTATATCCAATTCTAATCTTTGTTCAATTGATCGTGCCTCAATTTATTGCTCTAAGATTTATTAAAAGATGGACCTCCGTATCAAGCCAGATCGCCTGCAGCTGGATCCGCAATCAAGCGATGCCAAAAAGGACTTTAATCACTGGCTAGCTTGCTTCGAGGCGTATATCAACTCAGCGACCACCCCTGTACCGGAGGCTCAGAAGATACAGATCCTGTACTCAAGGTTGAGCTCCAAAGTGTTTCCGCTGATCCAGGACGCCCCGAGCTACACCGACTCCATGGCGCTCCTCAAAGAAAACTACGCACAGAAAATGAACACGCTCTTCGCCAGGCACGTACTCGCCACTCGCTCTCAACTCCCTGGTGAGTCCATAGAAGACTTCTGGCGGGCCATAATCCCACTCGTCTGGGCCTGTGACTGTCAGGCCGTTCTGGCCACCGAACATTCCAACTTCTTATGTGGGACCCGTTCGTAACGGGGATTGGGTCGGACCTCATATGCCAAAGACTGTTAGAAGGGGCCACGCTCAACCTAGCTGAAACAAAGAAGCTAGCGCTCTCCATGACGGATGCCTCACGTAACATTCAGGCCTACCCCACCAGCCGCGCAGCCCACCCTTCCTACCCCTCATGGACCCCACAGACGGCCGCCCCAGCGGGGGCGTTACCCAGCCAGTACGCCTGTGCCACACGCCAGCCCGCACACCCCGGGGGTCCCCGATGTTACTTCTGCGGCCATCAGAAGCACCCTCGCCAACGTTGCCCGGCCTGCGCTTTCCTTTGCAAGGCTTGTGGCAAAAAGGGGCACTTCGCCGCGGTGTGCCAGGCCCGCACAGTCGCTGCTATCGCCCCCACCCCCCGAGCCTACACACAATGGGCGGCGCCATCTCCCCAGACCACGCGTGGCCAGTGGGCTCCGCCATATTCACCTCACCGGATCACGCGCGGCCAGTAGGCGCCGCCATCTTCACCTCCCGGGGCCACGCGTGGCCAGTGGGTGCCGCCATCTTCTCCCCCTCAGTCCATGTGCGGCCCATGAGCGCCGCCATCTTGTCCAACCCCCGCAACGTGCGGCCCATGGGCGCCGCCATTTTGACCCCGCAGGATCCTCAGGCGCCGCCATCTTGTCTCCCCCACGGGACATGGACGCCGACAGCATTCCAGGACCTGGGCCCCCCAGGCTCCCCATCATCTGACGTCAGCGGCGACCTACCACGACTCACCTCAGTGACGAACGACCAGTCGCATCCGCACAACCTGGCCACCGCATCGACCAGTGTGAAAATCAACGGCCACGGGACCTTTTGCCTGCTCCGGGAGCACCAAAAGCTTCATACACCCAGATACGGGGTGTCGCTTCCGACTTGGCTCGCAGCTCCAAGGTCAGTCCTGCTCGGTAGGCACGTCCGCCTCCACAAGGTGGACCCGTTGGTGGAGAGGGTGCAATTGCTCCATGCCAACCCCCAGTATGTCTACGTGGCATACCCCAACGGCCGCCAAAATACTGTCTCTCTCAGGGACCTGGCACCAGCAGGTTCCACACACACATACCTCTCCGGCCCGGTGCCACCCTCCCCTCATCCGGCGCTCCCAGCATTAACCCCACCAGGATCACCCGTCCTTCCCCTGCCCACGCCCGAGGATGAAGAGGATTTTGGCACGCTCCTGGAGTCACCGAACATCAGGCCAGCATCAACATCGCCTCCACCGCTATGTCGCTCCCAGCGGAACATCAAGGCACCGGACCGGTTAAATCTCTAACTGGCACCGGAATTCAAAAGACATTTATTTTCTGATCAAATACTGTAAATATAAATTCATTGCTGTACATAGTTCTCCACCATCCCCGCCGGACTCAATTTTAACAGGGGGTGAATGTGGTAAACCACTGTTGCACCTGTATTAGGTGATGCAAGGTAGGACCTGTACTACAGGTTCGCCGGTAGTCCCTGTTTGCTGGCTCCGCCCAGTAGGCAGAGTATAAAATGCGTGTCCTCCATCCAGCAGCCATTTTGCCAGCTGCTGTGGGAGGCCACACATCTTAGAGCAAAAAGCCTCAGTTGTATCCAACTCTAGTCTTTGTTCACTTGATCGTGCCTCAACGGCTTTGGGGAATAAGGAGTATCCTCTGATGTCCTGGGAATTGGTGCCAGTGCAGAAGCCAGAGACTGATGCAAAAACCCGATATAATGAGGCCTATATTCCCATTTGTGCTGCCATTAAGCGGTGCATCGGACTGCTCAAAATGTGGTTCTGATGTTTGGACCACTCTGGTGGTGCACTGCAGTATACTTCCCAGAGGGTCCCCTGCTTTGTGGTAGTCTGCTGTGCCTTCCAGAACCTGGCACAGCAGTAGGGCAACATGCTGGAGGAGGAGGAATGACATACAGCTCTGTCTGAGGAGGAGGGGGAGCCGGACTAAGAGGGAATGGTGGACGGGCTCGGGGAGGAGCCGCAGGTGGAGCCGGAGGATGAAGGACAGGTGGCAAGGGTCCGGCATGCCCACAGAGGATCAGGGAGGCCCTCAATATCACCCGATTCACATAGGACAAAGCTTTCTCCGTCCGCTCACCCCTCTCCCCCAGATCCCTCTTTCCCCCATTCCTCCTGCCCCAATCCCACCCAAATCCCTCCTACCCCGCCAATCCCTCCAACCCTCCTTTCCCCAATTCCCCTTCCCATCCCTCCAGTCCCCCGCAATTCCCCCTTCCCCCAATCTCCCCTCCCCAATCCCTCCAGTCACCCCCAATTCCTCCTTCCCCAATTCCCCCTCCCCACGACCTCCTTCCCTTAAATCAACCCTCCCCATTCCCCCCTTTTCCACTCATGTCCCTCCTTCCTTCCTCCCGCTATTCCCCAAACATCCCACACACCACTCCCCTCACCCCCAGACTACCCTATTCTGCCTTCCAAGGGTCTGTATAACATCACCCAGGGCGATGGCACTGTCAATGCAAGGCGGGAGAGTGATGATAACTCATTGTGAGGATAATTCTGGAGCTCTTCAGTTTATGCCGAAGTCTGAGTCCTGTCTTTCTGCTGACAGAGCACTCACACCTATCCTCTGAACTGAGTCTGCATCGGGGGCATTTTATCTTGGACCACTGTGCCTGCATGGGCTGGGGGAACAGGGCAACAGGCTGTTGGGGTGCAGGTCAGCCCGCAGTGAAGATTAATGTGACAGAGGCTTCGCATGTATCAAGTGTAACATGTTTTAAATGTGAACATTTGACATTTCCATTGCCCCGAGCTACAGATAGGCAACTCGCCATAATGTGCTCCAGAAGCCTGCCGCCTACTGTCGCCCACCGAATGTGTGTCTCTGCGCTATGGAGGGTGGGGGTGACAGATGTGCCGTGAATAAGGTGGTCTCCTCGGAGCTCCCCTCCAACGTGTTCTCATGGGAGGCAGGCGGTGGACCTCCACTGATGGGCCAGCAAAGCCGGATGAGGATCCTGCGGGAGAATGGACATGTGGCCAGTGGGAGGGATGGGTCAGACTGTGTGGCATTAACAACTCACGTGTGACAGGTCGTCTGTATGAGGACCGGTGGAACCTTAGCTCTGCACCGTATGCTAACCCCTATGTCAGTAACAGATCTGTTCTCGGTCACCCCCGTGACCTCCAGGGCCCGTTCCTCATAGAGGGTGAGGACTCTGATGTCCAGCACTCCGCCATCCATCTGGGCCCTCTCCCGTCTGTTGTGGGCCAACTTCTCCTGCGGGGCACCAAAGAGGCATTGTGAACTGCATGTGTTGGGGAAGGGGAATATGGCAGGATGGGGAGATGAAGAGTATGGGCGGGTATGATGGGGAGTATGGGTGGGGCGGCCTGGGCGGCGCTGCTGGACATGGGTGGACCAGGGCATGGAACGGTGCTGGGCAGAGGGGCGGTGCCTGTCATTTACTCATGGAGGGTGGAGAGTTGGGGTGGTGGCGGCAGTGCCAGGGGACCAGTGCCAACCCACCCGTCTGGCCCAGTGGAGGTTGTTGACCTTCTTACAGCACTGGGCACCAGTCCTCCTGGTGACCCTCCCCGAGCTGATGGCTGCTGTCACTTCCTCCCAGGTACTGGCTGCCTCTGAGACCCTCGGGGGAACAGGGCCTCCCATCTGGTTTCGACCGCATCCAACAATCTGGCCAGGTCAGCATCCCCGAATCGCGGGGCTGGTCTCCTTAGTGGCAAGGCTGAGAGCTGTGTGGAGTTGGCAGTGCTATATCAGTGTAACTGCTGCTTCCCCTTATTGGCAGGGGCCTGGCGAGCGTGGTCCTGGCGAATCAAGCAGTGGGACAGTCACTTGTGGCATGAAGCCTCTGGGGCCTGTGGGGCCTCGTTAAGTGGTCCAATTAACATTTTACTCCGGTCGAACACCGGAAAGCTTGCGGCAGTTCCCGCTTGCAACCATACTTAGAAAAGTTTCCATTAAATTGTGCCCTAAGTGGTGGGCGGAAACTCCGTTTAATTCCCACTGGGTGGCAGGGTGAACATTCGGGCCCAATCTTCTGCTTTTAAGCTCATTAATTATTCACCAGAGATGAGTTTATAGAATCTCATGGTGTGGCAGACAATGCTTCGTCCACCCTGTCATTAGGATTGGATTTGGATTGGATTGGATTTGTTTATTGTCATGTCTACCGAGATACAGCGAGAAGTATTTTTCTACGAGCAGCTCAACAGATCATTAAGTACATGAAAAGAAAAGGAAATAAAAGAAAATACTTAATAGGGCAACACAAGATACACAATGTAACTACATAAGCACCGGCATCGGGTGAAGCATACATGTGGTGTTAATGAGGTCAGTCCGTTAGAGTCAGGTAACAGCGGGAAAGAAGCTGTTTTTGAGTCTGCCCGTGCGTGTTCTCAGACTTTTGTATCTCCTGCCCAATGGAAGAAGTTGGAAGAGTGAATAAGCTGGGTGGGAGGGGTCTTTGATTATGCTGCCTGCTTTCCCCAGGCAGCGGGAGGTGTAGATGGAGTCAATGGATGGGGGGCAGGTTCATGTGATGGACTGGGCTGTGTTCACGACCCTCTGAAGTTTCTTGCGGTCTTGGGCTGAGCAGTTGCCATACCAGGCTGTGATGCAGCCAGATAGGATGCTTTCTATGGTGCATCTGTAAACGTTGGTAAGAGTTAATGTGAACATGCCGAATTTCCTTAGTTTCCGCTGTTGTGCTTTCTTGGTGGTAGCGTCGACATGGGGGGGACCAGGACAGATTTTTGGAGCTGTGTACCCCTAAGAATTTAAAACTGCTAACCATCTCCACCTCGGCCCCATTGATGCTGACAGGGGTGTGTCCAGTACTTTGGTTCCTGAAATTTTGCTGGCATTGAGGGATACATTGTTGCTACACCACTCCACTAGATTCTCTATCTCCCTCCTGTATTCTGACTTGTCGTTATTCGAGATCCGGCCCACTATGGTCGTGTCGTCAGCAAACTTGTAGATGGAGTTGGAACCAAATTTTGGCACGCAGTCATGTGTGTACAGGGAGCAGAATAGGGGGCTAAGTATGCAGCCTTGCGGGGCCCCGATATTGAGGACTATTGTGGAGGAGGTGTTGTTTATTCTCACTGATTGTGGTCTGTGGGTCAGAAAGTCAAGGATCCAGTTGCAGAGTTGGGAGCCAAGTCCTAGGTTTTGGAGCTTTAATATGAGCTTGGCTGGGATTATGGTGTTGAAGACGGAGCTGTAGTCAATAAATAGGAGTCCTTGTTGTCGAGATGCTCTAGGGATGAGTGTAGGGCCAGGGAAATGGCATCTCCTGTGGACCGTTTGCGGCAATATGCGAATTGCAGTGGATCAAGGCGTTCTGGGAGTATGAGGTGATGCGCTTCATGACCAACCTCTCGAAGCATTCATTACGACTGAAGTCAGGGCCACCGGATGGTAGTCATTGAGGCACGGCACGTCACCTCACGAGGTCGAATGGTCAGGCACCATATTTAAATGGTACCCTTCCAGACATTCACTCACTGCAGGCCAGGTGTTGCAGTCAAGAGGCAAACCATGGCTCTGAAGAGAACTAAGCCCTCTGCACCACGGTTCAGTGAGGCCTACCTGACGATTCTCCTCCATCACTTGAAAAGAGGGGAGTTCCTCTTTCCTCGAGATTGAAGCATGAGATCCACCCACTTGACCACTCCGGCCTGGGAGAGGGTTGCCAGGAGGTCAGCACCCATGGCACTCAGAAAAAGACTGCTCTGCAATGCAAGAAAGGGATGAATGATCGGATGTGCTTTGTGAGAGTAAGTGAACCCTCTACTCACTTTAAGTTCATACTTTCATAAGAGTATCAGGCAGTCTAAAGGTTGGAGTCCACAGAGATGTCACACACCACCAGCAAATGGGACATATCAGCACTGATTATCTGCTGGCCACTTTAAGATCCCCACATCATGTATGATCCTGCACACACAACAGTACCTTACTGGGGAGGACTCAGAACATATACATGTTTCTGAACCACTCTTTCATCTCTAGTTATCACAGCCAATCCACCTGTCTTTATGCAGGACAACCTCTCCCACAGTTGGTGAGAGAGAGTAGAGACTGGAGAGAATACCGCAGAGCTGAAGATACTCTCCTCTCATGAGAAGCGGGCTGCCGAGTTGGCTGGCAAGGACGGAATTCATTCCTGTGCGGACGTGACATTGGACTCCTGCAACAAGCCTGTGAAGGCTCCGTGCAGTATGCATAGACACCATGCGCACAATGACGGTGATTGACATAGAGCGTAAGAGCGTGCTGGTAAAACACTGAGTATCTCTTCTCTCTATTCCAGCTGCCAGCAAGAAAAGACGGAGAAAGATGTCGAGCAAATGCCATAGCCTCAATCCCCGGAGCACCTCACACCCAGCATTTTTACTTTTTAGCTTCCGCCAATGCATATGCACGCACCTCAGTGGGACCTAGTGCTAGATTAGACTCGGGGTCGCCAAATGGCGATGATCTCACAGACACATGTTCACTGAAGGCGGAGGGAGCAGCCAAAGTCTCTGACACTCAGAGGAGTGCTGGAAACGAGGCATCTGCTGATTCCAAGTCTGATAATCAGCCTCTACAATCAGCCCTCAGAGAAATGTTGGCGGTGCAAAAACAGGCGGGTGAAAATCAGATCGGCTTGTCAGACGCTGTCGCCAAACTGGAACATAGGATGGAGGAGTCTGTCCGCGTCCTGTCTGATGTTGTGGCTTCAGCATGTGAGCACTTTGAAGTCTCATTGGGAACAGGGACAACCTCCTTGGATATCCAGGTCCTGAAGAACGCACAGTTTCTGCCGGATTTGCACTTGGACCTACACTCCATTGCTCGAGCCATGGGTGCATTCTAGCAATAGCTAAGAGAGAGGGGGAGGGCTGTGCAGGGCCTCTCACTCTCATTCAAGGTGCCTCTTCTCCTCAAGGAGTCAGTCAGGCCCTTGGAATCCCAAAGGGAGGAGGAATGCCAGTCAGACACCCCGGGGGCATCCACCCAGGACTCTCTAAAGGATGGCCTGCTGCTCCAAATTCCCTTTGCCTATGACACCATAAACTCCAGCCAATCAGACTGGGGAGGGAGAACCTGCCCTAGAGCAGGTGACCCTTAGCAGGCTGAGGCCCAACAGCCGTTGGGCCTCCAAAAGATGTCAGCCAAAGTCATCTTAGACAACAGGGTATAGCAGTGAGTAGGCAACCTCCACCTCTGCTGTGGATATTGGGGCTGCACTTGAGGTAACAGCAGAGTTTGGAAAACCAGTAAGTTTTGATCGCACTATGGTGGCATAATCTGCATTATTGTAAATATATTTTGCATTTATGCCTCTCCAAACCTCAGCTATTGAATGGTTAATCGATGTAATGCAAGGTCCCCCCTCAATTATCTCTCATCTTACCATGCAGTTCCATTAAGACTCACTCAATGTCGTCACAGTGAATCGTCTTTAGTTCCACAAATGTGACATGAACAACACTTCCTACATGAAAATGATGTCTTGACAATACACATGTAAGATTATATGACCTCATGAGAATTGTTCATCAAGGTTGGTGATTGTTCTGATGCTGTCGCCCTAAGTCTGTAGTTTACGGATGGTAGATTTGTAGATTTATTGTGACACATGTTGGAGTCTTTCAGTCTTTTCATCCAAGTGCACTTTGCAATGTCCTTTATTTCATGACTCAGAGGTTTTGGTAAAAGTATAATTCGTCGTTGAGCGCTGTAGTTTTTCAAGCCTCCTTGCAGCGCTATTTCATCTGTGCTTTTAGTGCTAAATATTACTCCTTTATTAGTTCCCACTCTCCTCTTGCTTCCCTTCCGCACCTTCCTCTTCCTCCTAATTGTCCTCCTCCTCATCATTATCCTCCTCGTCATCATTATCCTCCTCATCTTCCTCTTCCTCAGAGGTTGCAGTTCTGATCATGGTGTCATCACTATTGATTTAAAGTCCCCTTTGCTGAGCAATGTTGTGCAGCATGCAGCAGAGTTCCACCTGAGCTATCGAGGCACCTGAAGCACATCTTTAAAATGCTAATTACCTGTTCGATTGTACCCCTGGTGACAAAATCGCTGCTGTTGTAGCTATGCTCTGCCTCCCTTTCTGGGTCCCTAAAGGGCGGTCATTATCCAAGTTCTTAAGGGGTAGCTCTTGTCCGTTGGCAGCCGACCACAGATTTGCAATAAAAACAGAAAATGCTGGAAAAACTCAGCAGGTCTGGCAGCATATGTGGATAGAGAAACAAAAGTTAATGCTTCAAGTCCAATATACCTCTTCTTCAGAATGACCCATGGATCTGCATTAGTAACTGAAACAGCTGAGGGAGTTGGGAACTCTTTAGTCCGAAGGAGTGGTGTCAGCTGCTAGGAAACATGCTGGAAGGAAGACCCTGTTGTGGTCACAAAGCACCTGGACATTGATTAAAAGACAGGATTTCAGATTGAGAAAAGTGTCCACATTTTGAATTGGCAACATGGATGCAATCAATAACATCCTGCACCTGAGGGAAGCCTGCTAATTGGATAAAGGCCATGACTCTCTGTGCCTGTGATGCCAAATCAATGAGGAAATTAATGTGATCCCCTACAGAAAGCATCATTTACAGCGTTAATACAGCTGTGTGCAGCTGACTGGGATATTTAGCAGACAGATCTCCTGATGACCTCTGGAAATGTCATGAGGAACAGAGATTGAGAGTGATGGCTACCTTCACAGCCACTGGCAGGACATGGGGTCGATAGAATGTAGCTCGACCTGCTGCTGGATCATCTGACATGTCTGTCACCAACTCACGACTTAGTATCAGTTGCCTTTAACACGGCTGTCCGTCATAGTGAGGAATGAAGTTCTAGGTGTGTGAACTTTTTCCACAGAAAGTGCCTGGTTTTCCTGCCTCTCCTCCTCCTCTTTCCTCTCCTTCTTGCTGCGTGGGCAGCATCCTCTTCCTTCTACCCTTCTGTCCTCCCTCTGGCTTCTGGCTGCTCACAGTGCAAGGATGCCTTGTCCATCCTCTATGTTCCTTCACATGAAGCACTATGCGCCCTCCTCCTGCACAATATTTTTCGTACCAAAAGGTGCACGAGTCAATAGGGACAACTGGACTTTGGGTAAAGGGAGGACAATTAGAATTTGTTTTATGCCACCTCTGGTGGTGTGAATAAAATTTTAACACAAATTCTACAGAGGTACCTCTCAAAGTCACTTCACCACTATCAGGTTCAGACCTGTCTAAAATCAAATTCTGAGCTATTATTTCTAGCACCACTGAAAAAGACAAGGGTTGTGGTAAATACTGGAGAGCAAAACAAGTAACATTGATGACAGAGGAGTCAGGTTTTACTGACTCACTATGCTACGTATAGCAAGCTCCTGTTGCAAATGACACATACGCAAGTGTTTTGGACAGTCATATTCAGAGAATCACCACAATGCAGAAGGAGGCCATTCGGCTCATTGAGTCTGCACCGACCTTTTCAAACAACACCCTACCTAGGCCCAAGACTCACCCTATCCCTGTAAAGCAATAATCCCACCTAACCTTTTGGCCACTCAGGAGCAATTTAGCATGGCCAATCCACCTAACTTGCACATCTTTTGACTGTGGAAGGTTCCAGCAGAGGGCAGCAGAGCGGAACTGCTGATTGGCTGTTGCAGGGAAAATTTGCATCAGTGCATTGCGGTCACTGTATCCAGAAGGTGTACCTGAGCAAGACACCCTCCGTGTTCAAGTGAAGACAAGCATCCAGCAGAGGGCAGCATAGCGGAGCCGCTGATTGGCTGTTGCGGGGAAAATTTGCATCAGTGCATTGTGTCACTGTATCCAGAAGGTGGTTTTGGAGGAGCTGTTGTCAAGTGACAGAAGGGCGGGAAAAAGAGTGGAAGGGCTATAGTCATAGGGGATTCAATTGTAAGGGGAGTAGTTGTGGTCGAAAATGAGACTCCCGAATGGTATGTTGCCTCCCAGGTGCACAGGTCAGGGATGTCTCAGATCGGCTGCAGAACATTCTGAAGGGGGAGGGTGAACAACCAGTTGTCATGGTGCATATAGCACCAATGATATAGGTAAAAAACGGAATGAGGTCCTACAAGCAGAATTTAGGGAGTTAGGAGCCAAGTTTAAAAAGTCGGACCTCAGAGGTAGTAATCTCAGGATTGCTACCAGTGCCACGTGGTAGTCAGAGTAGAAATGAAAGAATGGGCAGGATGAATGCGTGGCTTGAGAAATGGTGCAGGAGGGAGGGGATCAGAATTTTGGGACATTGGGACCGGTTCTGGTGGAGGTGGGACTACTACAAATTGGATGGTCTACACCTGGGCCGGACTGGAACCAAGGTCCCTGGGGGTGATTTTGCTAACGCTGTTGGGGAGTGTTTAAACTAATGTGGCAGGGGGGGGGGTGGGAACCAAATGAGGGGGTTAGTGGACAGTAAGGAGATAGTAACTAAAGCCTGTAAGGAACTAGATCATGAAGTCAGCGTGACTAAAGGGAAGAGTGGGTAAGGAGCAGATGTTGAACGCAAAGGAACTGGTGGTCTGAGGTGGTCATTTGTTTTAGTGCAAGACGTGTAGTAGGTAAGGCAGATGAATTTAGGGCTTGGATTAGTACCTGGGTGTCTGATGTTATTGCTATTACTGAGACTCAGTTGAGGGAAGGGCATGATTGGCAACTAAATATCCCAGGATATCGATGCTTCAGGTGGGATAGAGAGGGAGGTAAAAGGGGTAGAGGAGTTGCATTACTGGTCAGAGAGGATATCACAGCTGTGCTGAAGGAGGGCACTATGGAGGACTCGAGCAGTGAGGCGATATGGGCAGCGCTCAGAAATAGGAAGGGTGCGGTAACAATGTTGGGGCTGTACTACAGACCTCCCAACAGCGAGCGTGAAATAGAGGTACAAATATGTAAACAGATTATGGAATGATGTAGGAGCAACAGGGTGGTGGTAATAGGAGATTTTAATTTTCCCAACATTGACTGGGATACACTTAATGTCAGAGGTCTAGATGGAGCAAAATTTGTAAGGAGCATCCAGGAGGGTTTTCTAGAGCAGTATGTAAATAGTCCAACTCGGGAAGGGGCCATACTGGACCTGGTATTGGGGAATAATCCTGGCCAGGTGGTTGAAGTTTCAGTCGGGGATTACTTTGGGAATAGTGATCACAATTCCGTAGGTTTTAGAATACTCATGGACAAAGACGAGAGAGGTCCTAAAGGAAGAGTGCTAAATTGGGGGAAGGCCAACTATACCAAAATTTGGAAGGAGCTGGGGAATGTGGATTGGGAGCAGCTGTTTGAAGGTAAATCCATATTTGATATGTGGGAGACTTTTAAAGAGAAGTTGATTCGAGTGCAGGACAGACATGTCCCTGTGAAAATGAGGGATAGAAATGGCAAGATTAGGGAACCATGGATGACAGGTGAAACTGTGAGACTAGCTAAGAGGAAAAAGGAAGCAAACATAAGGTCTAGGCGACTGAAGACAGATGAAGCTTTGGAAGAATATCGGGAATGTAGGACCAATCTGAAATGAGGAATCAAGAGGGCTAAAAGGGGTCATGAAATATCTTTAGCAAACAGGGTTAAGGAAAATCCCAAAGCTTTTTATTCATATATAAGGGTAACTAGAGAAAGGGTTGGCCCACTCAAGGACAAAGGAGGAAAGTTATGCGTGGAGAGAGAAAATGGGTGAGATTCTTAATGAGTACTTTGCATCGGTATTCACCGAGGAGAGGGACATGACGGATGTTGAGGTTAGGGATAGATGTTTGATTACTCTAGGTCAAGTCAGCATAAGGAGGGAGGATGTGTTGGGTATTCTAAAAGGCATTAAGGTGGACAAGTCCCCAGGTCCGGATGGGATCTATCCCAGGTTACTGAGGGAAGTGAGAGAGGAAATAGATGGGGCCTTAACAGATACATTTGCAGCATCCTTGAACATGGGTGAGGTACCGGAGGACTGGAGAATTGCTAATGTTGTCCCCTTGTTTAAGAAGGGTAGCAGGGATAATCCAGGTAATTGTAGACTGGTGAGCCTGACGTCAGTGGTAGGGATGCTGCTGGAGAAGATACTGAGGGATAGGATCTATTCCCATTTGGAAGAAAATGGGCTTCTCAGTGATAGGCAACATGGTTTTGTGCAGGGAAGCTCATGACTTACCAACTTAATAGGATTCTTTGAGGAAGTGACAAAGTTGATTGATGAGGGAAGGGCTGCAGATGTCATATACATGGACTTCAGGAAGACATTTGATAAGGTTCCCCATGGTAGGCTGATGGAGAAAGTGAAATCTCATGGGGTCCAGGGTGTACTAGCTAGATGGATAAAGAACTGGCTGGGCAACAGGAGACAGAGAGTAGTAGTTGAAGGGAGTTTCTCAAAATGGAGAACTGTGAGCAGTGGTGTTCCAAAGGGATCCGTGCTGGGACCACTGTTGTTTGTTATATACATAAATGATCTGGAGGAAGGTATAGGTGGTCTGATTAGCAAGTTTGCAGATGACACTAAAATTGGTGGAGTAGCAGATAGTGAAGGGGACTGTCAGAGAATACAGCAGGATATAGATGAGTGGAGAGTTGGGCAGAGAAATGGCAGATAGAGTTTAATCCGGGCAAATGCGAGGTGATGCATTTTGGAAGATCCAATTCAAGAGCGAACTATGCGGTAAATGAAAAAGTCCTGGGGAAAATTGATGCACAGAGAGATCTGGGTGTTCAGGTTCATTGTACGCTGAAGGTGGCTGCGCAGGTCGATAGCATGGTCAAGAAGGCATACGGCATGCTTTCTTTCATCGGAAGGGGTATTGAGTACAAGAGTTGGCAGGTCATGTTACAGTTGCAAAAGACTTTAGTTCGGCCACATTTGGAATACTGCGTACAGTTCTGGTCGCCACATTACCAAAAGGATGTGGATGCTTTGGAGAAGGTGCAGAGGAGGTTCACCAGGATGTCGCCTGGTATGGAGGGCGCTCGCTATGAAGAGAGGTTGAGTAGATTAGCATTATTTTCATTAGAAAGACGGAGGATGAGGGGGGGACCTCATTGAGGTCTACAAAATCATGAGAGGTATAGACAGGGTGGATAGCAAGAAGCCTTTTCCCAGAGTGGGGGACTCAATTACTAGGGGTCACGAGTTCAAGGTGAGAGGGGAAGAGTTTAAGGGAGATATGTGTGGAAAGTTCTTTACGCAGAGGGTGGTGGGTGCCTGGAATGCATTGCCGGCGGAGGTGGTAGAGGCGGGCACAATAGCATCATTTAAGATGTATCTCGGCAGATACATGAATGGGCAGGGAGCAGAGGGATACAGATCCTTAGAAAATAGGCGACAGTTTTAGATAGATGATCTGGATCGGCGCAGGCTTGGAGGGCCAAAGGGCCTGTTCCTGTGCTGTAATTTTTCTTTGTTCTTTATTCTTTGAAACTGGAGCATCCGGAAGCGACCCACGCAGACATGGGGAGAAAGTGCAAACTCCACGCAAACTCCGCGCATTTCCCCAAGGTGGGAATCGAACCCAGGTCCCTGGCACTGTGAGGCAGCAGTGCTGACCATTGTGCCACCGTGCTGCCCATCTTTCTTTTTACATGGTGCATACAATAGTAACGATTCTTCCTTTATCAGTTGTAGATCGATACGTGGATAAATGTCAAATAAGATTAATAGTAATTCATTAATATTTGCTGCTTCTTGGAAAGTGAGCTGTAATTTCTAATCATCGATTACTTCCAAACTCCCCTGGCTGGCAAATTTAGCCTAGTTCCTGGCAGAAGTGACTGGACAATAAGAGACAAACATTTTGATTTTTTTTCCAGTTTCTATCCTCCCCCTCCCTACTCACTCGGGAACTGAATGCTCCTGAGGGGAAAGGCAGTGTCCCAGACAGTTTTATTGCTTCAGTATGACATCTGTTACAGACATTATCAATACTGTGACTGAGTTCCTAATCATTGTTCTACACTAACTCCTTACAGAATGTTAGGGAGCCAATTCGTGCCACTATTCTGAATGAATAGAAGAGAATGTTTCTGGACGTCCTGCTTGAGAATGAAGGGGAGGTGAAATCATGGATTAGAACCTATGAAAGACAGACTCACAAAAATTCAAATTTTGGTTTGTAACCACAGACGGCCTGTTGCTTTACTCAATTAAAAGGCACCACTGGAAGTTGGACATCACCAACGTGGCACCCAAAGGATATTTTTCCAGGCGTCTTGGCTGTTGGCATTAGGCAAGAACGCTTCTTAGAATAGGATCTACTAAATATTCTAAATTTATTAGAAGGATTCTCTATCGCCGTTGCTTTATCCAAAGAGACATGGGCCGTGATTTAATAGAAATGAAACAGAGTCCCGTTTTGGGCTTGTATAGCGGGGTGTTTCCCGGCGCTTGCAGCATCGAGAACGATCCCACTATTAAATGGGACTTTGCTTCATTTTTGGGCTTCGGCGAGGAACCCCCTGCCGAGGCTGCACTTAGTCTCATTTCCTGCACGAACAAGCTCAGTTCGTCAGTGCAGGGAGAGAACTCTAGACCCCTCACAGCGGCCACCAGACCCACCCCATACCCCAACTTGCCAATTAGGAGGTTCTTGAGCCTCCTGCACCCCTTACCATAAGGGCAGGGCACCCCTGAGCCCAACTCCCGGCATGGGCAAGATGTCACCTGGGCGCCGCCAGCCTGACATTCTGGCAGTGCCCCTATCAACTTGGCAGTGCCACCTGAGCATCCTGGCATTGCTAGGGTGGCACCCATGTGGTACTGTCAGAATGCCCAGGTGTCACTGCCAGGGTGCCAGGTTGGCTGTGTCATGGTGACCAGGTGGAATTGGGAGTGCGCAGAGCCTGACCACCCAGGGGCCCTGATAGCCTGGGAGACCCCAGCAAGTGCCGGTGTGCCTGGGCAACGTTTGTGGAAACCAATGCTAAACGGCGCCCGCTCAGGATCTTTGAGGCGAGGTCATTAGATCCCGCGCCTTGGGTAACTCCGCGTAGACATATTCAAGTGAGCCTAACTGCTCACTTGAATATACAAATCTGGATTACGCTCAATGAGGGCAAGATCCAGATCACGATACCTCGCAAGATCTCGTTAAATTTTGCAATGCAAAACTAGCATTGTTAGTCTCGCGTGAAACCTCCCATGAGATTTACTGGCCTCAATGCTGTGTATTATAAGAACTGCAAGGGTTAATGAACTGTCTATAGGAGCCACTAGAGGGAGCTACAGTTACAACTATATGAGGCAGTGATGCTAAGCCTGTGGGGGGGGGGGGGGGGGGGGGGGTGGGGGGGGGGGGGGAAGGGGTGATGGTGGAGTGTGTTCTGGAATTAGCTAGAGAGTCAGAAGTACAAATAGTGTGAGTGAGAGCAGATCATAGTTTATATCAGTATTAAGATTAGCTGTAGATGAGTGCAGTTTAAATGTTAATAATCAACTGTGCATTCTCTAGGAGTACGCATCAAATCCACATCCAAATTAGTGGTGTTAATAAATTTATAGCTTTGTTTAAGTTCAAGCTATTTTATGGTATTTGTGAACGCTACGCCAACCATCCTGAAATAAGCAACACAAAGAATACCACAGACTCGTGCCGCGTCGGATGCGACAAGGTTATTAGATCATGCACATGGTCCAGGATTCTCCATTGTGATTCCGCCCCGCTACTGCAGCTAGCAAGGACGGAGAATTTTCTGCTCAGCCAAATCTCCCATTCCCTGCGGACCGAAGATTCCCCCTGCCGTGAACGGACGGAGAATCCTGTCCATTGTGTGAAGCAGTTGGAGAAGGACCAACACCACAAAGTACAGATAAAGATGATGAGGTTCCTAAAAAAAACCTTGTTTTTGTACAAAAGGCAATCATTGGTGCGACTTTGAATTAAGACAAAGAATATGCGATCCTCACATGTTCCTAACATTTATTGTCTAATGCTACCCCTTGGTGACAGCATGAGGCTAGTTTTTCTTTCTCCTCACTTCTGAACACGTATAGCAGAGTGCACGAACAGCATTCTACCTGAAACAGTTTATATGGACAAGTTCAGTTCATTACCACAGCTCCAATATTAGTTATAGGACTTGTGGGAGGTGGGGGGGAGGGGGCAAATAATGGTGGATGACTTCAAAGCATTCTGGCAGGTGATCAGAAATAATAGCCAGATTTGGATGTGGTAAACAATTTAGGAATCTAGAACTGTACAAAAACAACCTCAGCTGTTTGAAAGGGGGAGGAGTTTGCTGAGAGGCCTTTTCTTAGATCAGAGAATCATAGAACAGAAAAAAGCCATTTTGCCCATCATATCTGTGTCCAATAAATCCCTGTAAATTTAATGTAACTTTGCATGCTTCCCTCATTTTTGTTGTGTGTGTTGTGCTCTGTTGACTATTTTAGAATGTATTTCAAATTGTTAGTCATCTGAAAGATTAATCTCTAACTTAGATCAGAGGCCTGTTCCAAAATAACTTGCACCAACAAAGTATGAAAGCTGTGTGATTCCTTGCTCTGGAGATCAAATGGCGGTGTGCTAATTTTCCAGGCGCAAAATGGGTGCCTAACAGTCCAATGTGGCATGTGCTCGTTATGGGCTGAAGGTGTGCCACCCATCAGAATTGTTCAGACTGCTCCATTGGCATCCAGGATGCACATCCATGCTATTAAAGTGGCTGAATGTGATGTTTAAATATGGGTCTTATACTTGCAGCAGAAAAAGTAGTTGGAGGAGGAGCATGAAGAGCAGCACAATATTGATCAGCTCATCAAAACATATTTCACCTGAATGATCCACCCCATCTCCAATTCACACTCACATTATAATTTTCATCGCCATCCTTACTATCACTATCCAATTGTCTTCCTGGGCGGGATTCTCAGATCCTGAGGCTAAGTGTTGACGCTGTCGTAAGCGCCGTTGCGTTTCTCGATGGTGTCAACATGGCCTCAGGAGCAGCGATTCTGACCCCCAAAAGGGGATAGATCCCGGCATCAGATGTGTGGGCGGGATTCTCAGATCCTGAGGCTAAGTGTTGACGCTGTCGTAAGCGCCGTTGCGTTTCTCGATGGTGTCAACATGGCCTCAGGAGCAGCGATTCTGACCCCCAAAAGGGGATAGATCCCGGCATCAGATGGGCGCCGTGGGTCTGTGCATGTGCAGTGGGACCAGCGCGATTGCCGCGCATGCGTGGTGGCTCCCTTCTCCGCGCCGGCCCCGACCCAACATGGCGTAGGGCTACAGGGGCCGGTGCGGAACAAAAGAGGCCCCAGCCTGAGAGGCCGGCCTGCCGATCGGTAGGCCCCGATTGTGGGCCGGGCTGCAGCGGAGGCTCCCCCCTGGGTCGGATGACCCCCCTTGCCCCCACCAGGCCGCCTCTGGATCCATTAATGGCAAGGTCCCGCCGGGTAAGACCAGGTGTGAATGGCGCCGGCGGGACTTGGGTTTTTTGTACGGCCGCTCGGCTCACCCCGGGCCGCAAATCGCCGGGGGTCCCAGTAGAGCGGCCCCCGACTTGCGCTGCATCGACAGCGCCAGCGTCAATGGCGCCGATTCTCCGGAGAGCGGAGATTCAGCGGACTGGCGCTGGGGCGGCGGCGCGCAATTCGCACCCGTCCCAGCGATTCTCTGGCCTGGCCTGGGCTGAGAGCATCCCGCCCGGGGTCTGTTTGAACCCAGCACAGAGTTCAAATGGCCCTGCTGCATCTGGATTTTCTGTCTGTGGATCATCCCTGTCCCCTTTGCCCTGCTGTCGAAAATAGGATCTGTCAGCAATGCTGGCAGGACTTGGTATAGGATCATGCCCGCTAGTTTTCAAGATCCACAAAGTCTTCCGTGTCAACATGTTCCTCCCCAAGTGGGCAGAAAATCTTCCATACAACACCTTTTCCATCGACGTAAGGTATTGCAGAGAAGATTACTCCTCAGGATAGCTGTAATGCCAAAATAAATTCAGTGACCTCGTCTGAGTTGTCACGGTAGCTCCCCGCTTGCTTGTCCAACATATCAAGCACCAAAATATTCCCACGCCTATTCCTTTCACCCGTCATCAATCAATGTGCTGTACCATACTCCACCTCTTTCTACTCATCCTCACCACTATTGCAACCCTTGATTACCCACATATCACATCTTACACAACACATATGAGTTATCCTACCATGACAGGCAGATTCACTAAACACCTCTTCGAGCGTTTCTTGCCTGCAGACGGAGCTCTCTAATATCTCTGAACAAGATGCTGCCACCAGAAGAGACTGAGCCCACCCACATGCCCTCTTGCCCATCAAAGAATATCGGCCATCACAGGTAGGGCTCAAGTTATGACCATGATAATTGGCAAACCTGAAAGAACACAACCTTCCTGATGATGTACTAGTACTCGATCTGCCCACACAGGCATTGTTTATAGATGGGCACTATGAGTGCATTAGAGACTAGGCTAGATGGCGCATTGTTAACTCGTCAATCACTGTGTGGTAGTACCAGGTATTGCGGTACCTAAGAGGTGGATGACCATTAGTTAGACCCAGGAGTCTACCATTGGCTGTTGTACATAGCTCCGCCCTGAGAGGCGGAGTATAAGAACCGGTGCCATCCCAGCAGCCTTCACTTTCTGTATCGAAGCTGCTGGGGAAGAGTTCTAGCAGATTAAAGCCTTCAGTTATGAATCACTTTGTCTTGAGAGTAATTGATTGCGCATCACACTGGGCACAGGTGCACGATGACTAGGGTGGTAAGATATACCTTCACTGCAGCAAGGGCTTCACAATGTGGGAGGAGATGTAAAGACGTGTGAAGGGTGAATAAGGTCTGCAGAACTGTAAAGCTGTGGAGTTATTTAAGTCCCCATCCTTTTCAAATGTAAGACAAAAACAGCCTATCTCTGTAAGTGTGAGTTACCTAAAACTCCAACTGTGCAGTTATTTAAATCCACATAACTTTAAAAAAAAAGACTGCTCATGCCACTGAGAGTTGAAAAAAATCTGTCCTGGAAGTTATAATAGCTGTTTGCTGATATAACCACATGGGTTATCATTATAGCATTTTTCATGTTTGGTTGCTATTCACAATTATCCCAGCGGGTGATTGTAAATTTGCAGTTTGATTGACAGCTCTTTGATGTGAGGTTATGGATAAAAATCTGTTTTTATAAGGGTTAAGTACTTGAGAGGCTTTTACAGAGTTGAATGGGCTTTCATGAATGGGAATGTTTGTGTATGAGAGTAAAGACCTGAATGGACATTTAGATCTTTATTTTATTTAATCTCATCATTGGTCCTGGGGACTGCTCATTGTGGATACTGGTTGAGTTGGCATGGAGGCTATAATAGACCATGAGAAGTGCATGTTGTAGGGCTTCGGGGGTGATTGATGTGAGGGATGAGAGGCGAAGGGCCTAATATTTAAAACAACTGGGATGAAGGGGCGGTAGCTCCACCCTGCAGTCGTTCCCCCAACAACAATAACCGGATCTGACGGACCATTTTCCTGAGGCGGGTGTGGTGAGCTGCGAAATTTCCAGGCTCGCGCTGTCTGCTTTGGTGGCAACAAATCCAGCTTGATGTCTCTTTTCCTGTCCACTGTCTGTGCCAAAACCTCCAACACAGCATCAGAGAATCTGGGTGCTGTCTCCCTTCTTCCTCCAGCCATTTCTTTCTTCAGGAGGTTATACTATTGTCTGCAATCAGACTGTATCAAACCTTAAGAGTTGTGGCTGTCTTTAAGAGGTGACAGAGATACTCGATGTGCCATCCCACCAAACAGCCGTGCAGCCACAGAGCAGTATGGGTAGCACTGACTGTATGTCAAACACATGTGAATGAAGTAGGGACATTAGTATCACAACGTTTGATGGGACCAGGCAAACAACAGCATGAAACATGACAACCCCACATTCCTGGTTGATCATTTTGGACCACGATGAAATATTTTCAAAGCTGAGAAAAGAAGGGGTGGATAACATGGTGAATTAAAACATTGCCCCTCCACCTGTGCTGTTCATACCTGACTCCAACAGACTGGCAGGATGAAAATCTTCTCTCTACTGGCAGTAAGGGTCCTATGGAAATACTTTTGGAGAGTCATCAATGTATTTTGTACACTCCACAGAACAAAACAACTTCTAATTTGAAAATAAATCGGTTCACCATCAGTCTCAGCCGAACATTAGTTAACTGGTAAGGGAAATGAATATGTCAAATTATGGTACATCGGTGAAAAGGACGTTTATGGCAAATTGTTAGGGTGCAGTAAAGGGAGTTTTAATATGAATTTAACACGTGGTGTGTCTGACTTGAAATGCTTGGTTGGACAGTGAGGGTGAAGCTTTACTCAGTCACTGACCTGTGTGTGTTTCGTGCAATGCACCAAACCACCCCCAAGACCCAGTAATATCATTGCCTGCTCCACTGTTCATGAAACGTGCTTTGTTCTTTTTTCCCTCAGTAATATAATTCTCTTCAAACACTCACTGAGAGGATTATTAACTGTGAGAGCTGCAGGAGAAGGATGGAGAGAAATGCTAGGTCTGACACATTTCTTCCGCTGAGCAGTGCTGAAGATGACTTTACATCAGAACTCTTCAGTGTTTGAATACAGACACCATCTCCTCTCTTACCCTACTGCTCATGTGGATAATTGTTTTATTTAGTACCACTGCCAAGGCAAGAAATATTTGTATAGTACTTTGTATTAAGTTGCTCAGGCGAATGTTATTTCTTGACAATGCCATTATTGATTAAAATATCTTTACACTCTTAAGAAAATGTTCTGAAATTTTTCATAGTTACTCAACAGTGTTTTAAACTTGCCGACCATTGTCTAGCTGCCATTAAGGGAAAACAAGTAAACTGAAAAGAATGCCAGAGCATAGCAAAACGGGAATTTTCCGAAGCTGTACATTCCCGCTCAGCTCTTTTCTCCCTACGAAGACCTGCTGAAGATTTTCAAGCATACAATACCCTCTGAGCTAGCGATGACCCTGTCCAAATCTAACCATAATGGTGAACAGTTAACAACAGGACCAATTGATTTCCCAATCAAATCTGTTCCAGGATAAAACAAAATGGTGGTTCTGAGGCACACAAGTCAAAAGCTTTGATCCTTTGTCTATGTTATTAATTGATCGCAGTTAATAATAGTGCTGGGAGTGTCCTTAGTGCCTTTCAACTAGAGAGGGAAAAAGATCAGCCCGAATTCCTTCCCTTGATTGTTACCAGTTAGCAGCGACGACTGTTGGAAAGTGAGCTTATTTGTGTGTCCGTCGAGGGGAAGATCTGACTCAGCTGTGATGTGCCCATATTGACTGTTCCCGCACATGAAAGATGGAACGTGAACCAACGTAACATAAAAACTGATCCCTTGTTTTTATTTCCATATTTTAGCATTGAGAGCTGTTTGCAGTAGTGGACAGGGTTAATTTATGTTTGGATTATAGCGAGGAATTGTGCGTAATGAAACACTAATTACAGCCCCAGGTCTTGTTTCCTCAAAGGAAATTGTATGGCATGCCTGTCTGACTTAACTCATTCCAGATTGCTCTTGGACTGTGAGTCCGTGTGCTTCTGTTTGACAGAGTCTGTATTTATACAATGTACTGAGCAACAATAGAATGGCTCAGACACAAAAAACTCAAATATGCAGGTTTAAATTAATTACATGATACTTGGCAGGTGGACCTCAATTTTTTCATCGTGCATGTTATTTAACACAATTATCCCTTGTGGATATAGAATAATATTTTATCTGAGGCAATGGGGGAATTAATCAATATTTTCTCAAGCTTGTTTAATCAGATGGAGGGGAAAAAATGCTCCAGTTGCCATGTTTAATGGGAATACATTCATAACTTTACTAGGAATACTGCCGAAAGGGAATCTTCATGAACATCTTTATATCACTACACATGATGACCAGAGGAATCCCTTTCAAGGAATGCACAAGGGGCAGAATTCAAGGAGAACATATTTGTGGGTTAGGGAGGGCAAGGGTAACAACGGATTTGAAAACGAGGATGAGAATTTTAAAATCAAGGCATTGGTTCAGCCAAGAGCCAATATGCTTCAAGAATGCAAGAATGGATCCCTTGAAGAGTATAGAGGTTGTCGGAGTAGAGGTAAGAGAGAAATCAGGAGGACAAAAAGGGGACATGAGTTTCTTTGGCAGATAAGGCAAAGGAGAACCAAAGAGCGTCTACAAATATGTAAAAGACAAAAGAGTAATTAGGGAGAGAGCAGGGCCTCTTAAGGATCTACAAGGCCATCTATGTGCGGATCCACAAGAGATGGGTGAGATCCTAAATGAATATTTCTCATTGGTATTTACAATTGAGAAAGGCATGGATGTTAGGGAACTTGGGGAAACAAATAGTGATATCTTGAGGAATGTACATACTACAGAGAAATCTTAAAGTATATCAAGGTAGAGAAATCCCCGGGACCTGATGAAATCTATCCCAGGCCATTGTGGGAGGTGAGGGAGGAAATTCTGGGTCCCATAACAGAGATATTTGAACCGCCAACAGCCACAGGTGAGGTGCCTGAAGATTGGAGAGTAGCAAATGTTGTGCCATTGTTTAAGAAGGGCCGCTAGAAAAAGCCGGGAACTACAGACGGGTCAGCCTAATGTCTGTGGTGGGTAAGTTGTTTGAAGGTATTATGAGAGACTGGATCTACAGGCATTTAGAGAGGCGAGGGCTGATTCGGGGCAGTCAGCATTGCTTTGTGAGTGGAAAATCATGTCTCACGAATTTGATTGAGGTTTTTTGAAGGGGTAACCAAGAAGATAGATGAGGGCAGTACAGTCAACATTGTCTACATGGACTTTAACAAGGCCTTTGACATGATACTACATGGTAGGTTGTTGCATAAGGTTAAATCTCACGGGATCCAGGTGAGGTAGCCAATTGGATACAAAATAGGCTTGCGACAGAAGACAAAGGGTAGTTGTAGTGGGTTGTTTTTTAACTGGAGGCCTGTGACCAGCGGTGTGCCTCAGGGGTCAGTGTTATTTATATTAATGATGTGGATGAGAATTTAGGAGGCATGGTTAGTAAGTTTTCAGATGACACCAAGATTGGTGGCATAGTGGACAGTGAAGAAGGTTATCTAGGATTGCAATGGGATCTTGATCAATTGGGCCAGTGGGCTGATGAATGGCAGATGCTGTTTAATTTAGATAAATATGAGATAATACATTTTGGTAATTCGAATCAGGGCAGGACCTACTCAGTTAATGGTAGGGTATTGGGGAGAATTATAGAACAAAGAAATCCAGGAGTGCAGGTTCATAGGGGGCGATTCTCCGATATGCAGAGTTCCCGCCGGCAGCGACCAGGGGTGAACGGCGCCGACGGGACTCTGTCGTATAGGCGTGGCCTCTCGGCACATTCGGGCCGGAGAATCGGCGGCCCCACCGATTCCAGCAGTCCGAGGCCGGCGCAGCACCAACTGCGCCGCCGCAATTGGCGCCGATTCGCCGCACCTCGGAGAATCGCACGCTGGCGTCGGGGCGGCGTGGTGTGGTTGCACTGATTCTCTGGCCCGGCGCGGGGCTCGGAGAATCGCCCCCATAGTTCATTGAAAGTGGAGCCACAGGTGGACCGGGTGGTGAAGAAAGCATTCGGCATGTTTGCTTTCATTGGTCAGAACATAGAATACAGGGGTTGGAATGTGTCACAGCGTTCAGTCCTCGGGCCCCAACTAATTACGATATATTAATGGCTTGGATGTATTAAGGGGTAGAAGGTATTATAGCTAAATATTCAGATGACACCCAAAAAGGTGGGATAGTAAGTTGCAATGAGAAATTTACAAATGGATAGAGATAGGTTAGGTGAGTGGGCCAAAATTTGGCAGATGGAGTTTGACGTGGATAAGTGTGGGGTTATCCATTTTGGATGGAAAAATGGAAAGGCAACATGTTATCTAAATTGGGGGCAGCACGGTGGCGCAGTGGGTTAGCCCTGATGCCTCACGGCGCCAAGGTCCCAAGTTCGATCCCTGCTCTGGGTCACTGTCCGTGTGGAGTTTGCCCATTCTCCCCGTGTTTGCGTGGGTTTCACCTCCACAACACAAAGATGTGCAGGCTAGGTGGATTGGGCTCGTTAAACTGCCCCTTAATTGGAAAAAAAAAATGAATTGGGTACTCTAAATTAAAAAAAAAAATGTTATCTAAATTGTGTCATGTGAGAGTACCTTTAAGAAATGGGTGTTTATAAATGGTTGTGTATATAAATACCTGTAGTGAGAGTACCTTTAAGAAATGGGTGTTTATTACTACAGTGATGTCAGAGAGTGAGTGGAGCTGGGCTGTCTGTCAGCTTTTTATCGCATTAGGCTTTTTGCTGCAGGGTGGGTTTGGATCCATTTTAGTTTTGGAGAAGCTGAAATCACAGCAGGATGTGTATGAATCTCTGCAAGCTTATGAATGTTCATTTGGAATTTTAAAAGTGGTAACTGCTCTCAATAGTGAACTTAAACCTGATCTTTGTGTTAAAAGGGTCTTTTGTCTTCTGAATGTTGTTTGGGAATTTATTAAGGATTACTTAGTGTTGTATTCTTTGGGGTTGTATTTGAATTGGTGGTTGCTGAGATGTTCACTGTATGTTTTAAAAACATAGAACATTACAACGCAGTACAGGCCCTTCGGCCCTCAATGTTGCGCTGACCTGTGAAACCACTCTAAAGCCCATCTACACTAATCCCTTATCATCCATATGTCTATCCAATGACCATTTGAATGCCCTTAGTGTTGGTGAGTCCACTACTGTTGCAGGCAGAGCATTCCATGTCCTCACTACTCTCTGAGTAAAGAACCTACCTCTGACATCTGTCTTATATCTATCTCCCCTCAACTTAAAGCTATGTCCCCTCGTGCTAGACATCACCATCCGAGGAAGAAGGCTCTCACTGTCCACCCTATCCAATCCTCTGATCATCTTGTATGCCTCAATTAAGTCACCTCTTAACCTTCTTCTCTCTAACGAAAACAGCCTCAAGTCCCTCAGCCTTTCCTCATAAGATCTTCCCTCCATACCAGGCAACATTCTGGTAAATCTCCTCTGCATCCTTTCCAATGCTTCCACATCCTTCCTATAATGCGGCGACCAGAATTGCACGCAATACTCCAAATGCGGCCGCACCAGAGGTTTGTACATCTGCAACATGACATCATGGCTCCTAAACTCAATCCCTCTACCAATAAAAGCTAACACACCGTACGCCTTCTTAACAACCCTCTCAACCTGGGTGGCAACTTTCAGGGATCTATGTACATGGACACCGAGATCTCTCTGCTCATCCACACTGCCAAGAATCTTACCATTAGCCCAGTACTCTGTCTTCCTGTTATTCCTTCCAAAATGAATCACCTCACACTTTTCTGCGTTAAGCTCCATTTGCCGCCTCTCAGCCCAGTGCTGCAGCTTATCTATGTCCCTCTGTAACTCGTAACATCCTTCCGTACTGTCCACAACTCCACCGACTTTAGTGTCATCTGCAAATTTACACACGCCCTCCTCCAGGTCATTTATAAAAATGACAAACAGCAGTGGCCCCAAAACAGATCCTTGTGGTACACCACTAGTAACTGGACTCCAGTCTGAACATTTCCCATCAACCAACACCCTTTGTCTTCTTCCAGCTAGCCAATTTGTGATCCAAACTGCTAAATCACCCTGAATCCCATGCCTCCGTATGTTCTGCAGTAGCCTATCGTGGGGAACCTTATCAAACGCTTTACTGAAATCCATATACACCACATCAACTGCTTTACCCTCATCCACCTGTTTGGTCACCTTCTCAAAGAACTCAATAAGGTTTGTGAGGCACGACCTACCCTTCACAAAACCTTGTTGACTATCTCAAATCAAATTATTCCTTTCCAGGTGATTATGCATCCTATCTCTTATAAACCTTTCCAAGACTTTGCCCACAACAGAAGTAAAGCTCACTGGTCTATAGTTACCGGGGTTGTCTCTACTCCCCTTCCTGAACAAGGGGACAACATTTGCTATCCTCCAGTCTTCTGGCACTATTCCTGTAGACAAAGATGACTTAAAGATCAAAGCCAAAGGCTCAGCAATCTCCTCCCAAGCTTCCCAGAGAATCCTAGGATAAATCCCATCCGGCCCAGGGGACTTATTTATTTTCACACTTTCCAGAAATGCTAACACCTCTTCCTTATGAACCTCAAGCCCTTCTAGTCTAATAGCCTGAATCTCAGTATTCTCCTCGACAACATTGTCTTTTTCCTGTGTGAATACTGACGAAAAATCTTCATTTAGCACCTCTCCTATCTCCTTGGACTCCAAGCACAACTTCCCACTACTGTCCTTGACTGGCCCAACTCTTACCCTAGTAATTCGTTTATTCCTGACATATCTATAGAAAGCTTTAGGGTTATCCTTGATCCTACCTGCTAAAGACTTCTCATGTCCCCTCCTGGCTCTTCTTAGCTCTCTCTTTAAGTCCTTCCTAGCTAACTTGTAACTCTCGCGCGCCCTAACTGAACCTTCATGTCTCATCTTTACACAAGCCTCCTTCTTCCTCTTGACAAGTGTTTTGGCTGCTTTAGTAAACCACGGTTCCCTTGCTCGACCACTTCCTCCCTGCCTGACAGGTACATACTTCTCAAGGACACGCAGTAGCTGTTCCTTGAACAAGCGCCACATTTCCATTGTGCCCATCCCCTGCAGTTTTCTTCTCCATCCGATACATCCTAAGTCTTGCCTCATCGCATCATAATTGCCTTTCCCCCAGATATAGCTCTTGCCCTGCGCGATATACCTCTCCCTTTCCATCACTAAAGTAAACGTAATAGAATTGTGGTCACTATCACCAAAGTGCTCACCTACCTCCAAATCTAACACCTGTCCTGGTTCATTGCCCAGTACCAAATCCAATATGGCCTCGCCTCTCGTTGGCCAAACTACATACTGTGTCAGGAAACGCTCCTGCACACATTGGACAAAAACGGACCCATCTAAAGCACTCGAACTATAGCGTTTCCAGTCAATATTTGGGAAGTTAAAGTCCCCCATAACAACTACCCTGTTGCTTTCGCTCCTATCCAGAATCATCTTTGCAATCCTTTCCTCTACATCTCTGGAACTTTTTGGAGGCTTACAGAAAATCCCTAACAGGGTTACCTCTCCTTTCCTGTTTCTAACCTCAGCCCATACTACCTCAGTTGACGTGTCCTCACCAAACATCCTTTCTGCCACCGTAATACTGTCCTTGACTAACAATGCCACCCCTCCCCCTCTTTTACCACCTTCCCTGAGCTTACTGAAATATCTAAACCCCGGCACCTGCAACAACCATTCCTGTCCCTGCTCTATCCATGTCTCCGAAATGGCCACAACATCGAAGTCCCAGGTACCAACCCATGCCGCAAATTCACCCACCTTATTCCGGATGCTCCTGGCATTGAAGAAGACACACTTTAAACCACCTTCCTGCCTGCCGGTACACTCCTGCAACTTTGAAACCTTACTCATGACCTCACTACTCTCAACCTCCTGTATACTGGAGCTACAATTCAGGTTCCCAAGCCCCTGCTGAACTAGTTGAAACCCTCCCGAAGAGCATTAGCAAATTTCCCCCCCAGGATATTGGTACCCCTCTGGTCCAGGTGTAGACCATCCCATTTGTAGAGGTCCCACCTACCCCAGGATGAGCCCCAATTATCCAGAAATCTGAAACCGTCCCTCCTGCACCATACCTGTAGCCACGTGTTCAACTCCTCTCTCTCCCTATTCCTCATCTCGTTATCATGTGGCACCCAGAGATAATAACTCTTGTTTGTCCTAGATCTAAATTTCCACCCTACCTCCCTGAATTCCTGCCTTACATCCCTATCCCTTTTCCAACCTATGTTGTTGGTACCTATGTGGACCACGACTTGAGGCTGCTCCCCCTACCCTTTAAGGATCCCGGAAACACGATCCGAGACATCACGGACCCTGGCACCTGGGAGGCAACACACCAACCGTGAGTCTCTCTTGTTCCCACAGAATCTCCTATCTATCCCCCTAACTTTGGAGTCTCCAATGACTAATGCTCTGCTCCTCTCCCCCCTGCCCTTCTGAGCAACAGGGACAGACTCTGTGCCAGAGACCTGTACCCCATGGCTTACCCCTGGTAAGTCCCCCCCGCACAACAGTATCCAAAGCAGTATACTTGTTACTAAGGGGAACGACCACAGGGGATCCCTGTACTGACTGCTTCCTCCCAGCCCCTCTCACCGTCACGCATCTATCTTTATTCTTCGGCGTAACTACATCCCTGAAGCTTCTATCTATGACCACTTGAGTTCATAGAATAAACATTGTTTTGCTTTAAAAAATACCTTTCCATTTCTGCAATACCACACCTGTAGAGTGGGGCGTGTGCTCCCCATACCACAATCTATTAAAAGTTGTGGGTCAGGTGAACTCCATGATACACTTTGGGGTTCTCTACACCCTGGCCCATAACAATTGGATTGGATTTTGTTTATTGTCACGTGTACCGAGGTACAGTGAAATGTATTTTTCTGCGAGCAGCTCAACAGATCATCAGGTACCTGAAAAGAAAAGGAAATAAAAGAAAATATATAATAGGGCAACACAAGGTTCACAATGTAACTACATAACACCGGCATTGGGTAATGCATACAGGGGTGTAGTGTTAAATGGACAGAAAGTTCAGAGTTTTTTGGTGTAGAGGGACCTGGGTGCCCTTGTGCATGAATCGCAGAAAATTAGTATGCAGGTACCGCAGGTAATAAGGAAGGCAAATGGAATTTTGATATTTATAGCTAAAGGTATAGAGTATAAAGGTAGGGAAGTTTTGCTGCAACTGTACAAGGCATTGGTGAGGCCGCACCTGGAGTACTGTGTACAATTGTGGTCCCTTTCCTTGAGAAGGGATGTAGTTGCATTGGAGACAGTTCAGAGGAGGTTCACTAGATTGATTCCAGAGATGAAGGAGTTTGCCTTATGAAGAGAGATTGAACAGTTTAGGCCTATTCTCTCTCGAGTTAGAAGAATGAGAGGAGATCTAACTGAGGTATATAAGATGGTAAAAGGTACTGACAAAGTAGATATAGGGCGAAATTCTCCGGAAACGGCGCGATGTCCGCCGACTGGCGCCCAAAACGACGCAAATCAGACGGGCATCGCACCGCCCCAAAGGTGCGGAATGCTCCGCATCTTTGGGGGCCGAGCCCCAACCTTGAGGGGCTAGGTCGGCGGCGGACGAATTTCCGCCCCGCCAGCTGGCGCGGAAATGACATCTCCGGGCGGCGCATGCGCAGGAGCGTCAGCGGCCACTCACGGCATCCCCGCGCATGCGCAGTGGAGGGAGTCTCTTCTGCCTCCGCCATGGTGGAGACCGTGGCGGAGGCGGAAGGGAAAGAATGCCCCCACGGCACAGGCCCGCCCACGGATCGGTGGGCCCCGATCGCGGGCCAGGCCACCCCCCCGGGGCCAGATCGCCCCGCGCCCCCCCCAGGACCCCGGAGCCCGCCCGCGCCGCCTTGTCCCGCCGGTAAGGTAGGTGGTTTAATTTACGCCGGCGGGACAGGCATTTTAGCGGCGGGACTTCGGCCCATCCGGGCCGTAGAATCGCGCGGGGGGGCCCGCCAACCGGCGCGGCGCGATTCCCACCCCCACCGAATATCCGGTGCCGGAGACTTCGGCAACGGGCGGAGGTGGGATTCACGCCAGCCCCCGGCGATTCTCCGACCCGGCGGGGGATCGGAGAATCTCGCCCACTGAGAGAACGCTTCCTCTTGTGGGGAAATCTAGAACAAGAAGTCATAGTTTTAGGATGAAGGGTGGCAGATTAAAACAGGGATGAGAAGAAATTATTTTTCTCAAAGGGTCGTGTATCTGTGGAATTGAATGCCCCAGAGTGCAGTGGATGCTGGGATATTGAGTACATTTAAGGAGGTGATGGACAGATTTTTAATTAATAACGGGTTTAAGAGTTATGGAGTACAGGCAGGAAAGTGGAGTTGAGGCCGAGAGGAGATCAGTCATGATCGTATTGAATGACAGAGTGGGCTTGAGGGGCTGAATTGCTAACTCCTGCTCCTTGTTATTCTGTTCTTATGTGACCTGCAGTGTAATATCAGTGCAGGATGGCCTTTTTTAAAGTTAGTCAATTTTGCCTCCAACCTTTCAAACTGAGGGGAAGGGGACTGTAGCAGGAGTGGAGGATTTGAAACATGAAGTTCTAGGAAAGATCGGCTCTGATTTGGAATGCAACAAAGCCAAGTACTTTGGAGAAGGGTGCTGGCGGCAGATTTGAAAGAGTCAGAACAAAAGGAAAGGAGGCCGTCAATGCTATCTGTGCCTGGCTTCTATTTCAGCATGAGCCTCAGAGGTGGTAAGATAATGCATTAGCTATTGGGAAAAGGAGACATTCACCTCTATTCTGACCGCAGAGGGAAGAAGGATCCTATGAATGAATAAATTAGTAAACAATTTAGAGGCAGTTTACATCACATAAAGAGCAGCTGCACTTTGATTGTGTTGAACTGAATTGCAGCTGATCTGTAGAAATAACAGGTAGAGACAGTGCAGGATTTTCAGGTGCAATTTTGAAAATGAAACATGAAAATCGCTTATTGTCACAAGTAGGCTTCAAATGAAGTTACTGTCAAAAGCCCCTAGTCGCCACATTCCGGCGCCTGTTCGGGGAGGCTGGTACAGGAATTGAACCGTGCTGCTGGCCTGCCTTGGTCTGCTTTCAAAGCCAGCAATTTAGCCCTGTGCTAAACAGCCCCTGATTTTGGAATTGTTTATGGAAGGTGTGGGCTGGAGGAAAGAGGTCCTCCTCCCTGATTGCAGAATAATGACCAGGCAACCTGCATGGCATCAATGAACAGAGCAGGTGACCATGCAAATCATAGCACCCAGGATTTGGCTTCAATGCTGGAAAAGAAGGTTTAAAGATCAGAGCTGCTAGAGGAAGAATTTCTTACACAAATCTATAACCGAGTGCTCACAATCCTTCCCTCCTCTGCTGCCCAACGCTCTGCACTATTCATAGCAGCACAATTAACTGCAAACTCCGAAGCTGCCAATGCCCTGACAATTGTTTCACTTCTCCGCACCTACACGCCTTTTCTGCACCAGCAGCATTCTCAATTTGGCATCCACATCTTCACAACCTTTCGCCAAACCACATACTAACAGGCTCCCTTTCTTTTTGCCAGATATGCACAAAACCAGCAAGCAGGCATGCACAGGAGGAGGGCAACCAAGTATCCATGTCCTGCCTCCATTAGAAGAGGCAACTCTGAAGATTATGCCAACATGCCAGCAGGTATCACCTTCTACAAGATATTTATGACATTTATTGATAAAATAAACAAAAGCAACTGCGTACGACAAAGAGCTTAAGGCTGTTAACTGCCATCTTGATCAAGTTGCCTAATGAGATCACAGTGGAAGGTGGTTGCCGGATTGCTCTTTAGCTCTCTCTATGATCGTGTCTGCATCCAAGAGCTGACACAAGCTGTCAAAGTATTTCAGGGGCTTGAGGTATTTTGTGCCATATTGATGATTCTATTTTTTGGTTTGTCAAGGTGAGAGATGTCAACGTTGTTAAATGGAGCACTTTTTTCTATTTTTGTCATTCAGTTTTACGATCAAGCATGCCCAGCCTGGATTATAAAAATATATTCTTGGGCATTACTGACAAAACCACCATTTATTAGATATCCTTGAGAAGCTGTCGGTGAGTCTGATTTTTAAATCACTGTTGTTCATGTGGTGAAGATGCTCCCTACGTGCTGTTAGGTAGGGTTTCCAGGATTTTGACACAATGCAACAATAAGAGAATGGCAATCTGTGTTCAGTTGGGACTTGGGAAGGGACCATGAAGGTGATGGTGTTTGAATGCACCTTCTGTCCATATAAATGTTGAAGGTTACCAGTTTAGAAGATGCCAAAGTCACTACGAAGATTTTCAGCAGTGAGATTTGTAGATAGCTTGCACTACAACCAGTGTACACCAGAAGTGGAGGAAGAACCCAACTAGGGAACCCCTAATTAGTGACACCCACAACAGAGATCCACACACGAGGCCCTCCAATTTGAGAGACCCCCACCAGAGACTCACCATAACAAAGGCCCCTGCGTGGAAGCCCCCCATAAGAAATCCCACCTTGTTGGCTCAGCAGCGGAAGCAGTACCTGTCAATTCCTGGAAAGGGAAAATCAGTCAGCTGTGTTTAATCCCCCTCAGATCTATGGGGCGGGAGATTCTCCGACACGGCGGCTAAGTGTTGACGCCGGTGTAAACACTGGAGCGTTTCATGCCGGCGTCAACGGGCTCCTTGGCCCAGCAATTCACTTATCTGACGGGGGGCCAGCAGGGTGCCTGTGGCGGCCGCCCCGCACAAAATGGCGGACCCACACAGCAAGCCAGCCCCGAGAATATAGGCACCCCCCAGATTGCATGCGGCCCGCCCACCAATTGGTGGCTCCCGATCGGAACCCTGGCCGTCCTGGAGGACACCCGCGGTGACGGGGCTGTCTTGGAGGATGCCCCCGGTGACGGATCCCACCCCCCGCGACAGCCACCAATCCGAGTGCACGCCGGGTAGAACCATGAGGGAACCATGCAGGCAGGAATTCGGCCAGCTGCCGGCGGAGAATCTCTGCGGGGGCCTCTTTCAATGGCCCCCGACTGGCGCTGCATTGACCGCGCTCGCGCGACTTGCGGCGATTCCCCGCTCTGCGGAGAATCGTGGGAAGGCGTTGATGTGTTGGGTACTCTGGATCTGTGGAGACTGCGTTTACCTTAGCAGTACCATAGACAGGCTACCAACACTTGTAATAGTACAACTCTATTTTATTTAACTAAGAGCTGTTAAACATACTTGCACTGTGGGTCGACACTATGTTAGATTGACTGAAGACCTATGCCTAACCTGACCAGCCTATACTGCTAGCACATGGTGAATGTTTGTGCTACTGACTGCGGGCTCTGTCTCTCTCAGGAGCTGCATCCCGAATGAGCGGGAAAACTGGTGCCCTCTGTCTTTATAGTGACCGTGTCCTAACTGGTGATTGGCTGCTGTGTTGTGTGTGTTGATTGGTCTTGCGGTGTGTCAGTCAGTGTGTGTCTCTGCACCATCATATACTGATGTGTATATTATGACATCCCCCCTTTTCTAAAAAAAAATGTGTGTTCGTGGCAATGAATAATGTAGTATGCGAATGTTCCTAATTATGTGTGGCACATGCAAGCATATTTACAGGACTATGTACAGAAACTCTAAGATATTTACATTGGAAGGTGTCTAGTGCAGATGGACAGTATGTAACACAAAATATAACTAGAACAACACTATGTACAAACCAGTGAGTTAATCAAACAGGGTAAAACGAAACAATCAGTTCATGAGTTCAAAGAGTCCATGAATTCAGGCAGTTCATAAATTCAGTCTCTGAGGTGGGCGACGAATTCTGGTTGACCGCCTGAAAGGTGGGTCAGTTGCAGCCTGTTCTGAAATGGGCAGGACTGTATCAGACTCAGAGGATGGCAGAGCGAAAGGGAGATCTGCAAAGTCCATGACGGGTTCGTCATGACGGCGGGGCAGGACATGATGATCTGGTGGCGAGCGAGGAAGGAGTCGTAGTGCCCGCCTATTTCGGCGACGAAGAGAGCCGTCTTGTAGACAAACCAAAAATGACCTGGGGGCCACTTGTCCGGGCACCACGGCGGTGGCGGACCAACCACCATCGGGAAGTTCGACACGGACCTCGTCATCAGGAGCCAGAGCAGGGAGATCCGTGGTGCGGGCGTCGTACGCCGATTTGTGTTGGGCCCGAGACAACTGCATTCGACGAAGGACCAGAAGGTTGTCCAAGTCTGGGACATGAATAGCCGGCACTGTCGTCCGCAGCGTGCGATTCATCAACAATTGAGCCGGTGACAGGCCAGTGGACAATGGAGCTGATCTGTAAGCAAGCAGGGCGAGGTAAAAATCAGATCCTGCATAGGCCGCCTTGCACAGGAGTCGTTTGACAATGTGCACCCCCTTTTGTGCTTTGCCATTGGATTGGGGGTAATGGGGACTGGACGTGACATGTGTGAAGTTGTATCATTTGGCAAAATTGGACCACTCCTGACTGGCAAAACACGGGCCATTGTCGGACATGACCATGAGCGGGATGCCATGGCGAGCAAAGGTTTCCTTGCACGCCCGAATGACCGCAGTTGAGGTGAGGTCGTGTAGCCTAACTTCCTCCGGGTAGTTTGAGAAATAGTCCACAATGAGGACCTAGTCCCGGCCAAGTGCATGGAACAGGTCGATGCCCACTTTGGTCCAGGGGGACGTGACCAACTCATGGGGTTGCAAGGTCTCCCTTGGCTGAGCTGGCTGGAAACGCTGGCATGTTGGGCAGTTAAGAATGGTGTTGGCAATGTCCTTGCTGATTCCAGCCCAGTACACTGCCTCATGGGCTCGGCGGCGGCATTTCTCCACTCCCAGGTGGCCCTCATGGAGCTGCTCAAGAACGAGGTTCCGCATGCTGCGCGGAATGACGATCCTGTCCAGCTTTAGTAGAATTCCATCTACCACCGACAGGTCATCTTTGATGTTATAGAATTGAGGGCATTGGCCCTTGAGCCACCCGTCTGCCAGGTGGTGCATGACAAGCTGGAGCAGGGGATCGTTGGCCGTCTCATGGAAGAATCTGGATGAGTCGTTGGTCCGTGGCGGGCAGATTGGATGCGGCAAATGCCACCTGAGCATCAATTTGGCACACAAAGCCCTCTGGGTCGCAGGGTGTGGTGCAGATCGGGAGAGAGCATCGGCGACGATGAGCTCCTTATCCGGGGTGTAGACGAGTTCGAAGTCGTACCGCCTGAGTTTAAGGAGAATGCGCTGCAGGCGCGGCGTCATGTCGTTAAGGTCTTTTTGAATGATATTGACCAGTGGCCTGTGGTCTGTCTCGACTGTGAACTTTGGGAGTCCATAGACATAGTCATGGAATTTGACGACTCCGGTAAGAAGGCCCAGTCACTCTTTTTCAATTTGCGCATAGCGCTGTTCGGTGGGCGTCATTGCACATGACGCGTATGCGACAGGAGCCCATGAGGAGGCGTCGTCACGTTGAAGGAGCACTGCTCCAATGCCGGACTGACTGGCATCCGTGGAGATCTTTTTTTCTTTGGCCGGATCGAAAAATGCCAACACCGGGGCCTTGGTCAGCTTCGCACTGAGTTCCCGCCGTTCTTTTTCGTGGGCGGGGAGCCATTGGAACTCGGTTGTCTTCTTAACCAGGTTCCTGAGAGCCATGGTGTGAGAGACGAGGTTAGGGATGAATTTCCCCAGGAAATTGACCATGCCCAGGAAGCGGAGGACCGCCTTCTTGTCCTCCGGTGTCTTCATGGCCTTAATGGCAGATACCTTGTCAGCATCCGGTTGCACGCCAAACTGTGAAATGTGGTCTCCAAGGAATTTAAGTTCTGTTTGACCAAAGGAGCATTTGGCCTTGTTGAGGCGGAGGCCATGCTCATGGATTCGCCGGAAGACGCGTTGGAGGCGATCAATGTGCTCCATGGGGGTTGTTGACCAGACGATGATGTCGACCACATATACGCGAACCCCTTCGATACCTTCCATCATCTGCTCCATTATTCTGAGGAACACTTCCGATGCAGAGATGATGCCAAACGGCATCCGGTTGTAGCAAAACCGGCCAAATGGGGTGTTCAAGGTGCAGAGCTTCCGACTGGATGCGTCGAGTTGGATCTGCCAGAACCCATTGGGTGCGTCTAGCTTGGTGAAAAATTTGGCGCGAGCCCTCTCACAGGTGAGTTCTTCGCACTTTAGAATGGGATAGTGTTCTCTCATAATATTGCGGTTGAGGTCCTTGGGATCAATACATATGCGTAATTCGGCGGATGTTTTTTTCTCGCATACCATAGAGCTGACCCAGTCAGTCGGTTCTATAACTTTCGAAATTACGCCCTGGTCCTGGAGGCCCTGCAGCTGCTGCTTGAGGCGGTCCTTGAGGGGTGCTGGTACCCTGCGAGGTGCGTGCACCACAGGCGTGGCATTTGGTTTTAACAAGATTTTATAAGTGTATAGGAGTGTGCCCATGCCCTCGAATACACTGTGATATCGGGTGATGATGGCGTTCAGCTGTGTCCGAAAGTCAGCGTCCTGAGATGCGGAAGTGTCAGCGGGTGACAGGGAGGGAACCCTTTGGACAAGGTTTAGAAGTTTGCACGCCTGAGCACCAAGCAGGGAGCCTTTAGTGGATCCCACTATTTCGAATGGCAGGTTAGCCTTTAATGACCGGTGCGACATTTCAAACTGGCAAGCGCCACTGGCAGCAATGGCATTACCATTATAGAGCAGAAGCTGGCAGGCGGATGGCAGGATGGTAGGCTTGACGGTAGGCTTGACGGTCCCAGGTTCGATTCCGGATGTGGTCACTGTCTGTGCGGAGTCTGCACATCCTCCCCGTGTGTGCGTGAGTTTCCTCCGGGTGCTCCGGTTTCCTCCCACAGTCCAAAGATGTGCAGGTTAGGTGGATTGGTTATGGGGATAGGGTAGAGGTGTTGACCTTGGGTGGAGTGCTCTTTCCAAGAGCTGGTGCAGACTCGATGGGCCGAATGGCCTCCTTCTACACTGTAAATTTTATAAAGACCTGGAGGCTTTTGAGGTCAGACCGTGTAATGAGGTTGGCTGAGGCGCCGGTGTCCAGGCGGAATCGGATGCGGGATCGATTGACCGTGAGGGTGGCACACCACTCGTCGTCCGGATCATTGCTGAATATTGGGAGAGACTTTTGTCTTCTGGAGCATCTTGTGTTTGATGCTGATGCCCGCCCGAAATGGTGCTTTAGGGTCCTCGATGTCAAGGTCCAGAATCAAGTCGGAGTCGGAATCGGTGACTGGTGGCTGGATGGTTCGGACATCCCTGCGTGGCTGGTTGGAGCGACGAGAGGTAGTAGGTTGAGCAGACCTGCATAGGGCAGTATGTAACACAAAATATAACTAGAACAACACTATGTACAAACCAGTGAGTTAATCAAACAGGGTAACGAAACAATCAGTTCATGAGTTCAAAGAGTCCATGAATTCAGGCAGTTCATAAATTCAGTCTCTGAGGTGGGCGACGAATTCTGGTTGACCGCCTGAAAGGTGGGTCAGGGGCAGCCTGTTCTGAAATGGGCAGGACTGTATCAGACTCAGAGGATGGCAGAGCGAAATGGAGATCTGCAAAGTCCATGACGGGTTCGTCATGACGGCGGGGCAGGACATGATGATCTGGTGGCGAGCGAGGAAGGAGTCGTAGTGCCCGCCTATTTCGGCGACGAAGAGAGCCATCTTGTAGACAAACCAAAAATGATCCATTGTACACCGAAAACAATCTGGTCACGGATCATCGAGTCGGAGGTGGAGCCGTAATTACAGGACTGCGCGAGGATGCGAAGGTGGGTGAGGAAAGATTGAAAAGGTTCATCCTTACCCTGCAGACGCTGTTGAAAGACATAGCGCTCAAAACTTTAATTTACCTCGATGTCACAGTGACTGTTGAATTTGAGCAGGACTGTCTTGAACTTGGACTTGTCTTCACCTTCAACGAAAGTGAGAGAGTTGAAGATATGGATGGCATGGCCCCCAGCTGTGGAAAGGAAGAGAGCAATCTTCCTGGCGTCTCAGGCAGCTTCCAGGTCTGTAGCTTCGAGGTATAGCTGGAATTGTTGTTTAAAGACTTTCCAATTCGCACCGAGGTTGCCGGTGATGCGGAACAGCGGGGGAGGGCGGACGCTGTCCAAACTACCGGATGGCTGATTGCTGGTCGAAGGCAGATCACTTGAAGGTAGGTCTATTAAACTCTAACATCACATACTGGTACCATGATGTGTTGGGTACTCTGGATTTGTGGAGACTGCGTTTACCTTAGCAGTAACATAGACAGGCTACCAACACTTGTAATAGTACAACTCTATATTATTTAACTAAGAGCTGTTAAACATACTTGCACTGTGGGTCGACACTATGTTAGATTGACTGAAGACCTATGCCTAACCTGACCAGCCTATACTGCTAGCACATGGTGGATGTTTGTGCTACTGACTGCGGGCTCTGTCTCTCTCAGAGGCTGCATCCCGAATGAGTGGGAAAACTGGTGCCCTCTGTCTTTATAGTGACCGTGCCCTAACTGGTGATTGGCTGCTGTGTTGTGTGTTGATTGGTCTTTCAGTGTGTCAGTCAGTGTGTGTCTCTGCACCATCATATACTGATGTGTATATTATGACAGGCATTGGACCCGATCGCGGGTCTGAAGCCTCATTCTCCGCCCCTGCGCCGAGCGCGATTTCGGCATGGAGGCTCAGAGAACCCCGGCCATGATCTGCAAGCCTTTCATTCCTCTGTGAAATGGCTTTCACTAGGCTGTGATTGACAGCTTCCACACACACACACAACTATCTGTATTGTTTCATTCATCTCCCTTCACCCTGAGTGGCTTTGAAGTACCCAGCTGTGAAACTACCAGTTAAGGGTTTTAAGTGCTCTCACTTCCTCTCTTTTGCTGCAGAAATCCTCAATTGTCTTTGATGTGATACAGGAGCTGTCAATCATAGTAGATGTTTTTAAATAATGGGGGCGGGGTTCTCCGTCCCGCCACATCTGTTTTCTGATGTGGCGGGTCTCCGCTGGCAGTGGGTTCCTCCGTCCCTCTAATTGGGGGTCTATCTTCGGGGTCTTTTTAATTGTGAGGTCTCTGGTGGGGGTCTCACGCATGGGAGTCCGTGATGGGAGGTGTGGGGGGTTCGGTGCACCCTCGCACTGTGGGGGGGGGGGGGCGGGGTGACCCATATAATCTCGGGGGGGGGGGGGGGGGGGGAGGTGGGCTGAAGTGTGTTTCGGGGTGGGTCGGGAGGGTGAACGGTGTCTCAGTTGCCCAATAGTGGAATTCCCTCGGGAATCCATGATAATTCTCGCCATGCATAAATTTGCATCGCTGAGGATTGTGATTCGCTTCCTGATTTGCATTCCCAGTGTGAGCGCAAATCAGGTTCGATTCAGCTCTGGTGTGAGAACGTAAGGCTGGTTGCTCTGCGGCCGGGATTCTCCATTGCGTCAGCAGCGCACCCACACCCGGGGATTTCCCGACGGCGTGGGGCTGCCCATATTGGGATACCCCATTGGCCAGCTGGCGAGACAGAGTATCCCGCCCCGGCGAGGGCACATCGCAGCAGAAAACTGGTGCAGCGGGATGGAGAATCCGGCCCTCGCCTCACAAATTGAGACTCCTGCCCCGGTATGGAAAACTGGAGAGCTACAGACAGGTTTTCAATCTGAGCCTGACACTTTGAAAAAAACTATGGCCGGGATTCACCGTTTCCCGGGGCGATATCGTAATCGGCGATTGGGCGGAGAATCCCTTCCGATGCCCAAATCACGCGTATTGCCGGTTTGATGCTGGTTTTCTATCCGCCGCCCCCTCCGAAATGATGTAATTGCGTCGCGGGCGGCGCACGGTGGAACGGCGTTATCGCGTCACCTGACAGCCCTCCCGCAATGCTCCGCCCCCGATGGGCTGAGTTCCCGACTGCGCATGGGATGTGTGGTCTCAGCGGTCGGGAATTCGGAGTGGTGGCCCAAGTTGTCTGGGAACCGTGCTGCTGGCCAGGGGGGGGGGGGGGGGGGGGTTCCACGAGGGCTGGGGGGACTGGTGGGGGGTGGCCAGGAGGTGGCCAGGGGTGCAACTATTTGGCAGGTCGGGTCTGCACATGGCAGGCGCCATGTTTTACGGCGAGACCACTGCTGGTCCTCGGCGTGCGCATGCGCGGCCACCGACCCGCCCATTCTCTAGCCGTTTATATCGTGGGAGCGGGAATTTTACTCGGCGCGGCTGCTAGCCCCTCACCGGTCGTAGGATCAGTGAGGGCTCGGCGCCAATTTTGGCATGGTAAAATGCCACAGCTCCCAAGCCGGCGTCAGCACTTAGCCTGAAATACGGTGAATCCAGCCCATGGTAAGATTTCATCTCCAATCTGTATGAATGTATATTATTGGGCCTGGGAAAGGAGATCTGTGAAAGAAGGAATCCTTTTTCGATTAATCTTGTTGTGATGAGCAGAGGGGATTGAATAAAAAAAGGGAGCCAGTTCATCCCTCCTCACCTGGGGCATAACAATTTGGGGGTATCCCAACCAGACAAAATCAAATTGAAGCATCTTGTAACATATTTGGGGAACCTCACTCGTGCCCAAGAAGAACGGGAGTGAGAAATTCCAACCCTTGCTCTTGTTCAAAGTGAGGTTACATTCTCTAAAATGTTGGTGGCATCTTGACTTCACCTTGGATGGGAATGTCACACCATTGATGTTCAGTGTGGCTTCAAGTCCTTCAAGTTCAGACTGAATCATATACTAAAATACATCAGCTGTTGAATTGAATCCAAAGTTGTCTCTTATATTGAAAAAGTCTGATGTGATTGGAGAATACCGTAAGATCCCGTGATTCTTTTGCAAGCTCGATCTGATGGTAGCCTGCAATGAAATCAAGTTTAGAGAAATAAATAGCACCATTTCTCTATGATTGCCAGGTCAAACGCCTATCTATGGTTTGCTATGGCGTGACCATGTATCAACGTAGTCTGGTTCTGCTTTTGGGTTTCTTGATGACTTGTATGGATAGCCTCAAGAAAACAAAATGCACAATGTAACTTTTAAAACACTAAAATTAGCATGCAAAAATGTAATTAAGCGCTTTACTGCTAAATTATATCAAAGGGGTTATTTTGTCCAAAGGGTGGAAAAAGGACACTAAAATCGTGCAGTGTCACTAAAACTAGCTTGTTTGAAAGTTTGGATTTCATATATAATTTGGTCCTAATTGCTGATTACCATAATTTGCACTTGCCTGGAGATGTTCAACTGACATCTGCAGGTTCAGCACACACATGGCGGGCGATTCGATGCAATTTCCGTGGAGCATGCTATGGGCCCCTTGCCCCACTTCGACGGAAGGTGAGGAACACTCTGGGTGGCACAACAGTATATGGCAGGATGTCTGCGGGACCAAGGAAGAAGATGCACAGGTTCTCAGATGTTGCACTAGAAGTTCTGGTAGAGGGGTCCAGAGAAGGTGGGATGTGATACCTGCAGGGAAGAAGGACGTCATCATGGCCTCCTCAAGCTCCTGCCCCTCTCGCCTGCAGCAGTTGGTGCGCCTTTACTTAACCTAATCCTCCTCCCATTCCGTTTCCAGACCATGGGAGTGTCCTATAAGTTGCTCTAGATAAAGCATGCCCTTTCTTCTGGTGACTCCTTTAAAGTATCCATTAATGTGGAGTAGCACAACATTTATTCGTTACAGGTGAAGGCCTCAGAGAACTTCCAAGAATAAAGATTGCTTGAGTGTTGGCACAGTCTTGACAAAGTATGTCAGAAAATCTCCTGCTGTGTTTCAGAGGTCCTCTTTACGGTTCCAGTAGCAATGACCATAAACCACTGAGTACCCCTTTATGTAGTGCTTGAAATCGACATCAAAGCCACATTTATTCTGAAACAGCTGGTCGCTGTTAAGAGAAAGCATTATTTGAAGTGCGACCTGCCAAAGTGCTGTACAGCCTCTTTAATGAGCGCTGGCAGTCATTTTAAGTGGCAATCATTCCTTTAATGAGCCTCTGGGCAGCTGTTCCTAGGGCTGGCTTCAACTCCTTTAGGACGATAATGTTTGCATTAAATGCAGGCTAAACTGGTATTTCAGGTTAAGACCCCAGTTTGGCCACATTTAGTCGAAACCAGGGATCTGCAACCTGGCTCTGGAGTCGCAAGGGGCTATTTAACATCTCATTTGCAGCTCCCAAACATTGCCAGTAAATCACATTAACATGAAAAAATTCTGGAAAAATTAAGTCAGGGAAAATATTTTTATTGTGGGGTAAAAGGTAAATTATTAAACCTGGACTTTACAGTTTCAAATGATTATTTGAACAAAAGTCATCCTTGTGCTCCAAATAAATCTATGGGTGGAATTCTGCGGGACCCCCTTGGTAGATTCTCCTGCAGTGGACGTGTCTCATCATTGGTCCCTGCTGGCCGTGATTCTCGGGTCAGAGAATCCCCTGGAGGCAGCGCGAATTCCGCCCCGCCGCTCTGACAACAGCTGCGTATTCTGCCCGCAAAAAAGTCCGCCGATGGGAATTGCACTGCGTGCCTCGCAGGTTGGCGAGAATCGGCGGGACGCAATGGTCCCCTGGGCTGCTGCAAATCTCCGGCCCAAATGGGCAGAAGTCCCGCTGGCGTAAATCAAAGTAGGTGCCGGGTTGGGAGTGCCGAGGATGGGAGTCCTGGGGATGGGAGGGCCGGGCATGGGAGTGCCGGGGGTGGGGATCGAGGAAGCCAGGGATGGGAGTGCCGGGGATGGGAGAGCCGGGGATGGAGTTCGGGGTGCCGGGGTTGGGAGTGCCGGGGTTGGGAGAGGAGGGGTGGGGATGGGAGTGACGGGGATGGGAGTGCCGGGGGTGGGGATCGAGGATGCTGGGGATGGGAGTGCCGTGGATGGGGTTTGGGGTGCTGGGGTTGGGAGTGCCGGGGATGGGAGTGGAGGGGTGGGGATGGGAGTGCCGGGGATGGGAGTGCCGGGGTGGGGATTGGGGGTGCCGTGGATGGGAGTGCCGGGGATGGGGGTGCTGGGGATGGGAATGCCAGGGGAGGGGGTGCCGGGGATGTGGGTGCTGGGGAGTGGATCTGGGGTGGCGGGGACATGGGTGCTGGGTGTGGGGGTACCAGGATGGGAGTGCCGGGGAGGGGGTCGGTGGTGCCGGGGATGTGGGTGCTGGGGAGGGGATCGGGGGTGGCGGGGATGTGGGTGCCGGGGATGGGGGTGCCGTGGTTGGGAGTGCTGGGGATGAGAGTGCCATGGAACGGGGTGCCGGGGAGGGTATCAGAGGTGCTGGGGATGGGGGTGCTAGGGTTGGGAGTGTCGGGGATTGGGGTGCCGGGGATGGAATCGGGGGGTGCAGGGGATAAGAGTGTCGGGGATGGGAGTGCCGGGGATGGGAGTGCCATGGATGGGTGTGCTACGGAGGGGATAGGAGGTACTGGGGATGTGGGTGCCGGAGATGGGAGTGCCGGGGATGGGAGTGCGGGGATGGGAGTGCCGGGGGTGGGGATGCCGGGGAGGGGATCGGAGGTTTTGGGGATGGGAGTGCCGGGGATGGGAGTGCCGGGGATGAGAGTGCCGGGGATGAGAGTGCCGGGGATGAGAGTGCCGGGGATGAGAGTGCCGGGGATGAGAGTGCCGGGGATGAGAGTGCCGGGGATGAGAGTGCCGGGGATGAGAGTGCCGGGGATGAGAGTGCCAGGGATGGGAGTGCCGGGGATGAGAGTACCGGGGATGGGAGCGCCGGGGATGGGTGTGCCATGGATGGGTGTGCCGGGGAGGGGATCGGAGGTACTGGGGATGGGAGTGCCGGGGATGGGAGTGCCGGGGATGGGAGCGCCGGGGATGGGAGCGCCGGGGATGGGAGCGCCGGGGATGGGAGCGCCGGGGATGGGAGCGCCGGGGATGGGTGTGCCGGGGAGGGGATCGGAGGTACTGGGGATGGGAGTGCCGGGGATGGGAGTGCCGGGGATGGGAGTGCCGGGGATGGGAGTGCCGGGGATGGGAGTGCCGGGGATGGGGGTGTCGGGGATGGGGGTGTCGGGGATGGGGGTGTCGGGGTTGGGGGTGTCAGGGATGGGGGTGCCGGGGATGGGGGTGCCGGGGATGGGGGTGCCGGGGTTGGGGGTGCCGGGGTTGGGGGTGCCGGGGTTGGGGGTGCCGGGGTTGGGGGTGCCGGGGTTGGGGGTGCCTAGGTTGGGGGTGCCAGGGTTGGGGGTGCCAGGGTTGGGGGTGCCAGGGTTGGCGGTGCCGGGGATGCGAGTGCCGGGGCTGGGGGGAGGGGTTTGCCTGGCCAGGTGTCAGCTGGCAATATTCACGACCATGCAGCCCATGGCACCTGGCTGCGGAAGGGGGTATGGACAATGATGACATGTCGTGTACCCCCACCCCCTGCAGACCCTTATGTTTGGGCATCACCCAGCGATGTTGGCTGCCGTAGCGGGAGCCGCTCTTCTGCATGTGTGCCCTATGGGAACTGGAACAGGAATGTGCCAGGGAGGCGGCAGAGGTTGCGGCAGAGGAGCGTGCCGCAGAGGGGCAGGTGGCAGCCGCCCAGGCTGGAGAGCCGCCTGCCCAAAAGGACGAGGAGGAGGAGGAGGTGGTGGTGGTGCCACGGCGACCGATGAGGCCCTGTGTGTACCGGCGCCGCACGTCGTACCAGGACCTCACGGACCGGGCATGCAGCAGGAGACTCAGGCTGAGCCGGGAAACCATCACCCATATCTGCCACCTGATGGCACACCTGGCACTGCGTGGGACTGGGGGTGGACACCCTCTCCCAGTGGACGTCAAGGTGACAGTGGCCCTGAACCTCTACGCCACGGGGTCATTCCAGGCGCCGAGTGGGTTCCTGTCCGGTATCTCCCAGGCATCGGTGCATCAGTGCATCCGTGCAGTGACTGGCGCCAGGGGGAGGAGCAACACGACGAAAGGCATGCCTCCCCAAATGAGGAGAATGGGGGCAATGTACGGGACAGACTGGCTGGACAGGGACGGGAGGCTGCCCACTGTCACTGGCTGGGCCAGCGGGCACGGGACGGGTTGATAGCTGCACGGTTCACAGACTAGGGGTGTGTGGGAATCGCGGAGTATGGGCACAGACAGCACAGTAAGGCACCAGCCCACCACCCTCACCCCGCTCACCAACAGCCACCCTCACCCCGCCCACCACCCACCACCCTCACCCCACCCACCACTGCATCACCCGCATGCACACCACCCCTCCATTGCACATCCACCTGCGGCACAACGGGCCGGGCTCACACGGTCGCCGGTGGAAGCGTGTCTATAGCATGGCATGGAGGATGATGACAACCCGCTCTGCAAGGAGCTCCAGGCTCTACATCATTAGACAATGTCTGACTCGTGGCCACAGTAACACCCTCCACCTGGGCTGTCCATACATGCGGCCTGGGCACTGCAGCGCACGGTCCCGTCGTCTGCCCAGGGGCGGAATGGTGAGGGGGACCCGGGGGGGGGGGGGGGGGGGGGGGGGGGGGGCGCGAACGCACCTGAGCTCGACGTTCTATCACCCTTCACACACACACTGGCGCTCACCTCACACCACACCCTGCACACTTCGGACAGAGCACAGAGGCAGCTCCTGTAGGTGTGAAAGTGATTTTAATGACAATCAGTTTATACGTGTGCCCTAGCCCCTATGACTAATCTGTGCCCTGCACCCGTGCCAACTTACTCAGTGTCTAATTTTGTGGCCTTACGGACCCTATGACTACGCCTAGGTGGTTCCCCAGACAGTACAGCAGAACTGGAGGTAGACTGCTGTGATTCCTGCCTGTGACTAGGGACCCCTTTGGCTGCCGTTTCCTGGGCCGGCCCAGCCTATATGGGCCAGGCTGTGGCCCGGGCGACTGGGATGGCGAGCTGCCAGCCTGTCCTGCCCGTTGCCCACTAGATGCACCTGGGACGGAAGGGGGGGGGGAAGTCCAAGGTGTCGCTGTGTTGCGGGACCTCCCCTGCAGGGACGGGCCCCAGCACCTCCTCCTCCCTCGGGGGGGCCTCTTCATGGGTCGGAGGTACGAACGGATCGAGCAACCGACACACCACCGGCATCTGGCGCTGCACGTCCCGGAGGCCCGCCCTGGTATCAAAAAGTTTGCAGCTATGGAGCTCAGGGAGACTGGCATCCCTGTCTGTGTCTGGGCGACGCCAGCCAGCACCTGGGCAATGGTGCCGATGCCCTCAGCGATGGCCTGCTGTGACTGGGCCACGGCGTTGAGTGCCGCTGCGATCTGCCGCTGGCTCTGGCTCATGGCTTCCTGGGAGAGGGCAGCCTCCACCACGGACGCCACCCATGCGGTTTTGGTCTGGGTGGCACGCATGATTGGCACCACTTCTTGCTCCTGCACGCGGGTGGACTTCTCCACCTGCGTCTGCAGCTGCCGCAAGCCGGCCGTCACCCCCTTCGATCGTCCCTGGGTCCATGACTGCATCGGGTCTATGGGTGGGTGTGGTAACTCCAGGAACCCGGGATCCATCTGGTCGGCAGTTGGTTGCTGGGGCCGGGCTGATATCCGACCGTCCGGCTTCTCGGCTGCTGCTACCTTGACCTGCTGTACCGGGATGGCTGTGTTGCACGCACCAGTGAGTGTACCAGAAGCTTCATCGCTAAAGTGACCAATAGAGGTGAGTGTCTCTGCGATGGTGGAGGGTGTAGGAGATTGTAGTGGCGTAATGTCGGGGTCCTCATCGGACCCGAAGTCCGGGGTCCCCTGGAGTGGTGATTCCTGTCCGTTCGTCCCCTGTCTTTGGGTGTCCTGAGTGGGTGTGTCCTGAGTGGGTGTGTCCTGTGTGGGTGTGTCCTGTGTGGGTGTGTCCTGTGTGTGTGTGTCCTGGGTGTGTGTGTCCTGGGTGTGTGTGTCCTGTGTGTGGGTGTGTCCTGTGTGTGGGTGTGTCCTGTGTGTGGGTGTGTCCTGTGTGTGGGTGTCCTGTGTGTGGGTGTGTCCTGTGTGTGGGTGTGTCCTGTGTGTGGGTGTGTCCTGTGTGTGGGTGTCCTGTGTGTGGGTGTGTCCTGTGTGTGGGTGTGTCCTGTGTGTGGGTGTGTCCTGTGTGTGGGTGTGTCCTGTGTGTGGGTGTCCTGGGTAGGTGTGTCCTGGGTGGGTGTGTCCTGTGTGTGGGTGTCCTGGGTGGTTGTGTCCTGTCTGTCAGTGCCCTGGGTGGTGGTGTCCTGTGTGTCAGTGTCCTGTGTGCCAGTGTCCTGGGTGGTGGTGTCCTGTGTGTGGGTGTCCTGGGTGGGTGTGTCCTGGGTGAGTGTGTCCTGGGTGGGTGTGTCCTGGGTGGGTGTGTCCTGGGTGGGTGTGTCCTGGGTGTGGGTGTCCTGGGTGTGGGTGTCCTGGGTGGTTGTGTCCTGTGTGTCTGTGTCCTGGGTGGTGGTGTCCTGTGTGTCAGTATCCTGGGTGGGTGTGTCCTGTGCGTGGGTGTCCTGGGTGGGAGTGTCCTGGGTGGGTGTGTCCTGTGTGTGGGTGTCCTGGGTGGTTGTGTCCTGTGTGTTAGTGTCCTGGTGGTTGTGTCCTGTGTGTGGGTGTCCTGGGTGGTTGTGTCCTGTCTGTCAGCGTCCTGGGTGGTGGTGTCCTGTGTGTCAGTGTCCTGTGTGTCAGTGTCCTGGGTGGTGGTGTCCTGTGTGTCAGTATCCTGGGTGTGTGTGTCCTGTGTGTGGGTGTCCTGGGTGGGTGTGTCCTGTGTGTGGGCATCCTGGGTGGTTGTGTCCTGTGTGTCAGTGTCCTGGGTGGTTGTGTCCTGGGTGGGTGTGTCCTGTGTGTCAGTGTCCTGGGTAGTTGTGTCCTGTGTGTCAGTGTCCTGGGTGGGTGTGTCCTGGGTGGGTGTGTCCTGTGTGTGGGTGTCCTGGGTGGTTGTGTCCTGTCTGTCAGTGTCCTGGGTGGTGGTGTCCTGTGTGTCAGTGTCCTGTGTGTCAGTGTCCTGGGTGGTGGTGTCCTGTGTGTCAGTATCCTGGGTGGGTGTGTCCTGTGTGTGGGTGTCCTGGGTGGGTGTGTCCTGGGTGGGTGTGTCCTGTGTGTGGGCACCCTGGGTGGTTGTGTCCTGTGTGTCAGTGTCCTGGGTGGTTGTGTCCTGTGTGTCAGTGTCCTGGGTGGTTGTGTCCTGGGTGTCAGTGTCCTGTGTGTAAGTGTCCTGGGTGGTTGTGTCCTGTGTGTCAGTGTCCTGGGTGGTTGTGTCCTGTGTGTCAGTGTCCTGTGTGTCAGTGTTCTGTGTGTCAGTGTCCTGGGTGGGTGTGTCCTGTGTGTCAGTGTCCTGGGTGGTTGTGTCCTGGGTGGGTGTGTCCTGTGTGTCAGTGTCCTGGGTGGTTGTGTCCTGGGTGTCAGTGTCCTGTGTGTCAGTGTACTGGGTGGGTGTGTCCTGTGTGTCAGTGTCCTGGGCGGTTGTGTCCCGTGTGTCAGTGTCCTGGGTGGTGCTGTCCTGTGTGTCAGTATCCTGGGTGGGTGTGTCCTGGGTGGGTGTGTCCTGTGTGTGGGTGTCCTGGGTGGTTGTGTCCTGTGTGTCAGTGCCCTGGGTGGGTGTGTCCTGGGTGTCAGTGTCCTGGGTGGTTGTGTCCTGGGTGGGTGTGCCCTGTGTGTCAGTGTCCTGGGCGGTTGTGTCCCGTGTGTCAGTGTCCAGGGTGGTGCTGTCCTGTGTGTCAGTATACTGGGTGGGGGTGTCCTGGGTGGTGGTGTCCTGTGTGTGGGTGTCCTGGGTGGTTGTGTCCTGTGTGTCAGTATCCTGGGTGGGTGTGTCCTGGGTGGTTGTGTCCTGTGTGTCAGTATCCTGGGTGGGTGTGTCCTGGGTGGTTGTGTCCTGTGTGTCAGTGTCCTGGGTGGTTGTGTCTTGTGTGTCAGTGTCCTGTGTGTCAGTGTCCTGTGTGTCAGTGTCCTGGGCGGTTGTGTCCCGTGTGTCAGTGTCCTGGGTGGTGCTGTCCTGTGTGTCAGTATACTGGGTGGGGGTGTCCTGGGTGGGGGTGTCCTGTGTGTGGGTGTCCTGGGTGGTTGTGTCCTGGGTGGTTGTGTCCTGGGTGTCAGTGTCCTGTGTGTAAGTGTCCTGGGTGGTTGTGTCCTGTGTGTCAGTGTCCTGGGTGGTTGTGTCCTGTGTGTCAGTGTCCTGTGTGTCAGTGTCCTGTGTGTCAGTGTCCTGTGTGTCAGTGTCCTGGGTGGGTGTGTCCTGGGTGGGTGTGCCCTGTGTGTGGGCACCCTGGGTGGTTGTGTCCTGTGTGTCAGTGTCCTGGGTGGTTGTGTCCTGGGTGGGTGTGTCCTGTGTGTCAGAGTCCTGGGTGGTTGTGTCCTGGGTGTCAGTGTCCTGTGTGTCAGTGTACTGGGTGGGTGTGTCCTGTTTGTCAGTGTCCTGGGCGGTTGTGTCCCGTGTGTCAGTATCCTGGGTGGTGGTGTCCTGGGTGGTGGTGTCCTGTGTGTGGGTGTCCTGGGTGGGTGTGTCCTGTGTGTCAGTGTCCTGGTGGGTGTGTCCTGTGTGTCAGTGTCCTGGGTGGGTGCGTCCTGGGTTTCAGTGTCCTGGGTGGTTCTGTCCTGTGTGTGGGTGTCCTGGGTGGTTGTGTCCTGTCTGTCAGTGTCCTGGGTGGTGGTGTCCTGTGTGTCAGTATCCTGGGTGGGTGTGTCCTGTGTGTGGGTGTCCTGGGTGGGTGTGTCCTGGGTGGGTGTGTCCTGTGTGAGGGCACCCTGGGTGGGTGTGTCCTGTGTGTCAGTGTCCTGTGTGTCAGTGTCCTGGGTGGTGGTGTCCTGTGTGTCAGTGTCCTGGGTGGGTGTGTCCTGTGTGAAAGTGTCCTGGGTGGTTGTGTCCTGTGTGTCAGTGTCCTGGGTGGTTGTGTCCTGTGTGTCAGTGTCCTGTGTGTCAGTGTCCTGTGTGTCAGTGTCCTGGGTGGTGATGTCCTGTGTGTCAGTATCCTGGGTGGGTGTGTCCTGTGTGTGGGTGTCCTGGGTGGTGGTGTCCTGTGTGTCAGTGTCCTGGGTGGTGGTGTCCTGTGTGTCAGTGTCCTGGGTGGGTGTGTCCTGGGTGGGTGGGTCCTGGGTGGGTGTGTCCTGGGTGGGTGTGTCCTGGGTAGGTGTGTCCTGTGTGTGGGTGTCCTGGGTGGGTGTGTCCTGTGTGTGGGTGTCCTGGGTGGTTGTGTCCTGTGTGTCAGTGACCTGTGTGTGTGTGTCCTGTGTGTGGGTGTCCTGGGTGGGTGTGTCCTGTGTGTGGGTGTCCTGGGTGGTTGTGTCCTGTGTGTCAGTGTCCTGGGTGGGTGTGTCCTGTGTGTCAGTGTCCTGGGTGGGTGTGTCCTGTGTGTGGGCGTCCTGGGTGGTTGTGTCCTGTGTGTCAGTGTCCTGGGTGGGTGTGTCCTGGGTAGGTGTGTCCTGTGTGTCAGTGTCTTGGGTGGTTGTGTCCTGTGTGTCAGTATCCTGGGTGGGTGTGTCCTGGGTGGGTGTGTCCTGTGTGTCAGTGTCCTGGGTGGTTGTGTCCTGTGTGTCAGTGTCCTGTGTGTCAGTGTCCTGTGTGTCAGTGTCCTGGGTGGTGGTGTCCTGTGTGTCAGTGACTTGGGTGGTTGTGTCCTGGGTGTCAGTGTCCTGGGTGCTGGTGTCCTGTGTGTCAGTGTCCTGGGTGGTGGTGTCCTGTGTGTCAGTGTCCTGGGTGGGTGTGTCCTGTGTGTGGGTGTCCTGTGTGTCAGTGACTTGGGTGGGTGTGTCCTGTCTGCCAGTGTCCTGGGTGGTGGTGTCCTGTGTGTCAGTGTCCTGTGTGTCAGTGTCCTGGGTGGTGGTGTCCTGTGTGTCGGTATCCTGGGTGGGTGTGTCCTGTGTGTCAGTGTCCTGGGTGGTGGTGTCCTGTGTGTCAGTGACTTGGGTGGTTGTGTCCTGGGTGTCAGTGTCCTGGGTGGTGGTGTCCTGTGTGTCAGTGTCCTGGGCGGGTGTGTCCTGCGTGTGGGTGTCCTGTGTGTCTGTGACTTGGGTGGGTGTGTCCTGTCTGCCAGTGTCCTGGGTGGTGGTGTCCTGTGTGTCAGTGTCCTGGTGGGTCAGTGTCCTGTGTGTCAGTGTCCTGGGTGGGTGTGTCCTGGGTGGGTGTGTCCTGTGTGTCAGTGTCCTGGGTGGTGGTGTCCTGGGTGGTTGTGTCCTGTCTGTCAGTGTCCTGTGTGTCAGTGTCCTGTGTGTCAGTGTCCTGTGTGTCGGTGTCCTGTGTGTCAGTGTCCTGTGTGTCAGTGTCCTGTGTGTCAGTGTCCTGGGTGGTGGTGTCCTGTGTGTCAGTATCCTGGGTGGGTATGTCCTGTGTGTGGGTGTCCTGGGTGGGTGTGTCCTGGGTGGGTGTGTCCTGTGTGTGGGCGTCCTGGGTGGTTGTGTCCTGTGTGTCAGTGCCCTGGGTGGTTGTGTCCTGGGTGGGTGTGTCCTGTGTGTCAGTGTCCTGGGTAGTTATGTCCTGTGTGTCAGTGTCCTGGGTGGTGGTGTCCTGTGTGTCAGTATCCTGGGTGGGTGTGTCCTGTGTGTGGGTGTCCTGTGTGTGTGGTAGTATGCATTAGGGGTCATGTGGGATTGTGAAGCCATGATGTCATTGGCTGATGATCCCGGGTCCTGGTTGGACGTTGACCTCTAGCTCCGCCCTGAAGGCGGAGTATAAGTACCTGGAGCCCTCCCCCGCAGGTAGTCTACTACTGAACTGCGGGGGAAACAGTCACGCTTAATAAAGCCTCATCGACTTCACTCTATTCGTCTCTCGGAGTCTTTGTGCGCTACAATTTATTAAGCGTGCCTAAAAAGGACTATGGAGCTCAGGATCATCCCGGAATGCCTGAGGATCAGCCCCCACGCAGTGAACGCGGCAGCAGCTTTCAAGTATTGATAGACTTGTTTTGAGGCCTACCTCAGAACGGCCACTGGCCGGGTCACAGAAGACCAAAAACTACTGGTCCTGCACTCGAGGTTAAGCACGGAGATTTTCTCTCTCATCGAAGACGCAGAGGATTTCCAGACGGCGTTCGCAGCACTGAAAAGTCTCTATGTCCGCCCAGTAAACCAGATCAACGCTCGCTATCAACTCGCAACGAGACGGCAAAGTCCCGGAGAATCGATAGATGAATTCTACGCCGCGCTACTAATTTTGGGACGAGCCTGCAGCTGCCCGTCGGTGAACGCAATTGAACACATGGGCATGTTAATGCGTGTTGCTTTTGTGGCAGGTATGAACTCCTCCCAAATCCGCCAAAGACTTCTAGAAAAAGAGTCGCTAGGACTCTCAGAGGCACGGGCCCTAGCAGCCTCCCGAGACGTGGCCGCGCGAAATACCCGTGCCTACAGCCCCGACCGCGCGGCAGCCCATTGGGCTCCGTACGTACCCGTCGCGACAAACCCACCCCCCCCGGACACCCCACAGGCTTGCGCAGTCCAAACGCCAAGTCGCACCGGGGGCGCCCGCTGCTATTTCTGCGGCCAGGCGAAACACCCCCGGCAGCGCTGCCCGGCCCGCGCAGCGATCTGCAAGAACTGCGGGAAAAAGGGCCATTTTGCGGTTGTGTGCCGGTCCCGCGAGGTCGCCGCTGTCCCGGGAGAACAGGGAGCCCTGCACGCCGCTTACGCTCCCCAACCCCCCCCCCCCAGCGCCCCATGTACGACCCGCAGGCGCAGCCACTCTGGGTCCCGACCACTGCGGCCCCGGGAGAACAGGGAGCCCTGCACGCCGCTTACGCTCCCCAACCCCCCCCCCCGCGCCCCATGTATGACCCGCCGGCGCTACCACTTTGGGTCCCGACCACCGCTGTCACCAGAGATGAGGGAGCCCGCGCGTTCCTAACGCTCCCCAACCCCCCCAGCGCCCCATGTGCGACCCGCAGACGCCGCCATTTTGGGTCCCGGCCACCACGAGGGGAGGAAGGGCGCCGCCATCTTGGACCACCCCAGACCTGTACGACGCATGGAGGTGGCCATTTTGTCCACCCCCGCCGCCATCTTGTGACCCCCCAGCCATGTGCGATGCATGGGGGCAGCCATTTTGTTCATCCCCGACGCCATCTTGGACGGCAACAACGGACCCCAGTGTCGACGGCTCCACGGGGTTCGCAGAAGACGCTCAACTACTACAACCACGTCTCGCTTCAATAACGCTGGACCAAGCTCGGCCCCGGACACTCCAGACAACGACGACAACGGTGCTGATAAACGGGCACGAGACACCATGCCTAGTCGACTCCGGGAGCACGGAGAGCTTTATTCACCCCGACACGGTAAGACGCTGTTCTTTGACCACCCACCCCAGCGCACAAAAGATTTCCCTAGCTGCAGGATCCCACTCCGTACAGATCAAAGGTTTCTGCATAGTTACCCTAACGGTGCAGGGGAGGGAGTTCAAAAGCTACAGGCTCCACATCCTTCCCCAACTCTGCGCCCCCAAATTACTGGGATTAGACTTCCAGTGCAATCTACAGAGCCTTCCCTTCAAATTCGGCGGCCCAATACCCCCACTCACTATCTGCGGCCTCGCAACCCTCAAGGTGCAACCCCCGTCCTTGTTTGCGAACCTCACCCCGGATTGCAAACCCGTCGCCACTAGGAGCAGACGGTACAGCGCCCAGGACCGGACCTTCATTCGGTCCGAAGTCCAGCGGCTACTAAAGGAAGGCATAATCCAGGCCAGCAATAGTCCCTGGAGTGCGCAGGTGGTAGTAGTGAAGACAGGGGAGAAGCAAAGGATGGTCATAGACTATAGCGAGACCATCAACAGGTACACACAACTAGGCGCGTACCCTCTCCCCCGCATATCCGACATGGTCAATCGGATTGCCCAATATAAAGTCTTCTCCACCGTGGACCTCAAGTCCGCCTACCATCAGCTCCCCATCCGCCCAAGTGACCGCAAGTACACAGCCTTCGAGGCAGACGGGCGATTATACCATTTCCTAAGGGTCCCATTTGGCGTCACAAACGGGGTCTCGGTCTTCCAACGAGAGATGGACCGAATGGTTGATCAACACGGGTTGCGGGCCACGTTCCTGTATCTCGACAATGTAACCATCTGCGGCCACGACCAGCAGGACCACGACGCCAACCTCCAAAAATTCCTCCAGACCGCTAAAGCCTTGAACCTCACGTACAACGAGGACAAGTGCGTTTTTAGCACCAACCGGCTAGCCATCCTGGGCTACGTAGTGCACAATGGGATAATAGGCCCCGATTCCGAACGTATGCGCGCCCTCATGGAATTTCCCCTCCCGCACTACTCAAAAGCCCTGAAACGCTGCCTGGGGTTCTTTTCAGACTACGCCCAGTGGGTCCCCCAGTACGCAGACAAGGCCCGCCCTCTAATACAGACCACGACCTTCCCTCTGTCGACAGAGGCTTGCCAGGCCTTCAGCCGCATCAAAGCGGATATCGCAAAGGCCACGATGCGCGCCATCGACGAGTCCCTCCCCTTCCAGGTCGAGAGCGACGCCTCCGACGTAGCATTAGCGGCCACCCTTAACCAAGCGGGCAGACCCGTGGCCTTTTTCTCCCGAACCCTCCACGCTTCAGAAATCCGCAACTCCTCAGTGGAAAAGGAAGCCCAAGCCATAGTGGAAGCTGTGCGACATTGGAGGCATTACCTGGCCGGCAGGAGATTCACTCTCCTCACCGACCAACGGTCGGTAGCCTTCATGTTCGATAATGCACAGCGGGGCAAAATCAAAAACGACAAGATATTAAGGTGGAAGATCGAGCTCTCCACCTTCAACTACGAGATCTTGTATCGTACCGGAAAGCTGAACGAGCCGTCCGATGCCCTATCCCGCGGCACATGTGCCAACGCACAAATTAACCGCCTCCAAACCCTCCACGAGGACCTCTGCCACCCTTTATCAAGTCCCGCAACCTCCCATACTCCTTAGAGGAGGTCCGTACAGTCACAAGGAACTGCCACATCTGCGCAGAGTGCAAACCAAATTTTTTCAGGCCGGATGGTGCGCACCTGATTAAGGCTTCCCGCCCCTTTGAACGCCTTAGTCTGGATTTCAAAGGACCCCTCCCCTCCACCGACCGCAACATATACTTCCTTAATGTGGTGGACGAGTACTCCCGCTTCCCATTCGCCATCCCCTGTTCTGACATGACTGCGGCCACAGTCATTAAAGCCCTGAACACCATATTCACACTGTTCGGTTGCCCCGCATATATCCACAGCGACAGGGGGTCCTCCTTCATGAGTGACGAGCTGCGCCAGTTCCTGCTCAGCAACGGGATAGCATCGAGCAGGACCACCAGCTACAACCCCCGGGGGAACGGGCAAGTAGAGAGGGAGAACGGCATGGTCTGGAAGACCGTCCTACTAGCCCTACGGTCCAGGGACCTCCCAGTTTCCCGGTGGCAGGAGGTCCTTCCACTCCATCCGGTCACTACTGTGTACTAGCACTAATCAAATGCCTCATGAGCGCCTCCTTGTCTTCCTCAGGAAGTCCTCCTCTGGAACGTCGCTGCCGACCTGGCTGGCGGCCCCAGGACCCATCTTGCTCCGAAAGCACGTGCGGGCGCACAAGTCGGACCCGTTGGTCGAAAGGGTTCACCTCCTTCACGCGAACCCGCAGTACGCCTACGTGGAGTACCCCGACGGCCGACAGGACACGGTCTCTCTGCGAGATCTGGCGCCCGCCGGCAACACACACACCACCCCGACACCAATCACCCAACCCCCCCACTTCCTGCCACCGCCGCACCCCGCGAGCGCCCCCTTCCCAGGAGGATCAGTCCTCCTCCCAGGCCCGACCAGGAATAAAGCCCAAGCTGAAACCGTAAGGCTCCCGGAGAAGACAACACCGGAACAAGCACCACCACCACCGGGGCCGAGGCGATCGACACGGACGACCAGACCGCCCGACCGACTCGTGGCGTCGATCTAACAGTACAATATGGACTTTTAACGAGAACATTTTGTCTTTTCCTGACGATTACTGTAAATAGTTTGAAACAAAAAAAAAAAAAACCTTGTACATACTGTTATAACATGTGAAAGTTTTCCTCCCAGGACCAGCCTTGTAAACCCTTACCACCATGCGAAGCATCACCCCGCCGGGTTCATTTTTAACAAGGGGTGAATGTGGTAGTATGCATTAGGGGTCATGTGGGACTGTGAAGCCATGATGTCATTGGCTGACAGATTCCAGGTCCAGGTTGGACGTTGACCTCTAGCTCCGCCCTGAAGGCGGAATATAAGTACCTGGAGCCCTCCCCCGCAGGTAGTCTACTACTGAACTGCGGGGGAAACAGTCACGCTTAATAAAGCCTCATCGACTTCACTCTATTTGTCACTCGGAGTCTTTGTGCGCTACAGTGTGTAAGTGTCCTGCGTGGTTGTGTCCTGTGTGTCAGTGTCCTGGGTGGTTGTGTCCTGTGTGTCAGTGTCCTGTGTGTCAGTGTCCTGTGTGTCAGTGTCCTGTGTGTCAGTGTCCTGTGTGTCAGTGTCCTGTGTGTCAGTGTCCTGGGTGGTTGCATCCTGGGTGGTTACGTCCTGTGTGTCAGTGTCCTGTGTGTCAGTGTCCTGTGTGTCAGTGTCCTGGGTGAGTGTGTCCTGGGTGGTTGTGTCCTGGGTGGTTGTGTCCTGGGTGGTTGTGTCCTGGGTGGTTGTGTCCTGGGTGGTGGTGTCCTGTGTGTCAGTATCCTGGGTGGGTGTGTCCTGTGCGTAAGTGTCCTGTGCGTAAGTGTCCTGTGCATAAGTGTCCTGTGTGTAAGTGTCCTGTGTGTCAGTGTCCTGGGTGGTGGTGTCCTGTGTCAGTATCCTGGGTGGTGGTGTCCTGTGTGTCAGTATCCTGGGTGGGTGTGTCCTGTGCGCGGGTGTCCTGGGCGTCAGTGTCCTGGGCGTGGGTGTCCTGGGCGTGGGTGTCCTGGGCGTGGGTGTCCTGGGCGTGGGTGTCCTGGGCGTGGGTGTCCTGGGCGTGGGTGTCCTGGGCGTCAGTGTCCTGGGCGTCAGTGTCCTGGGCGTCAGTGTCCTGGGCGTCAGTGTCCTGGGCGTCAGTGTCCTGGGCGTCAGTGTCCTGGGCGTCAGTGTCCTGGGCGTCAGTGTCCTGGGCGTCAGTGTCCTGGGCGTCAGTGTCCTGGGCGTCAGTGTCCTGGGTGGGTGTGTCCTGTGTGTCAGTATCCTGGGTGGTGGTGTCCTGTGTGTCAGTGACTTGGGTGGGTGTGTCCTGTGTGTCAGTATCCTGGGTGGGTGTGTCCTGTGTGTGGGTGTCCTGGGTGGTTGTGTCCTGTGTGTGGGTGTCCTGGGTGGTTGTGTCCTGTGTGTGGGTGTCCTGTGTGTCAGTGTCCTGTGTGTCAGTGTCCTGGGTGGTGGTGTCCGGTGTGTCAGTATCCTGGGTGGGTGTGTCCTGTGTGTCAGTATCCTGGGTGGTGGTGTCCTGTGTGTCAGTATCCTGGGTGGGTGTGTCCTGGGTGGGTGTCCTGTGTGTCAGTGACTTGGGTGGGTGTGTCCTGTGTGTCAGTATCCTGGGTGGTGGTGTCCTGTGTGTCAGTATCCTGGGTGGGTGTGTCCTGTGTGTCAGTATCCTGAGTGGGTGTGTCCTGTGTGTCAGTATCCTGGGTGGTTGTGTCCTGTGTGTCAGTATCCTGGGTGGGTGTGTCCTGTGTGTCAGTATCCTGGGTGGGTGTGTCCTGTGTGTCAGTATCCTGGGTGGGTGCGTCCTGTGTGTCAGTGTTCTGGGTCGACTGGGACGGGGGCCTGTTGGTGTGGCTGCCCTCCCTGTCGCTGAATGTGGCCCTATGGCGTCGCCGCACAGGCACTAGATGGGGGCGGCGGATGGTCACGGTCTATCCCTGGCTCGTTTAATTATAATACTTTACATAATAAAAGGATACTTGTGTTAAAGTTACAAACCTGGTGACTGCAGATTATTGGGCTCAGCCAAGGACTCGGGTATTTTAAATAAAATCTAATTTCACTTGTGTTGCGATTCCGGGTCAAATGGGGCTGGAATTGACTGCGCACTAACCCAGGGTGTCGTGACAATAGGCAGAGGTGGCAGCTGGGGTCAGTGAGCATCACTTGATCCGATGCACGTGGACACAATGCTGGAAAAGGTTCATTGTCGGCCTCTCAAAAATGTACGGCAAAGCCGTCTATTTCCTGAAGACCGAGCAGGTGGTCCACAGTAAAGGGGCTCACAGTAGGCGGAAGTTTCCTGGTGATAGGTCCTCTTGAGGCCAAAGTTCTCTCTTTAATATCCCTCCCTTCATCCCCACTGAGCTCATCCTCCTCCACCTCCATCTATTAGGGGAGGACTGTTCGGGGGTGGTGCCGAACCCGCTCCGTCTCAGCGAGACCAGTCTCCGCCTCATCTGAGCACACCCCAGCCGTGACAGAATTTCACATTGGCTCCAATGTCTCCACCCACACAGCTCAAGCCACTTAATGGGAATGCCCTCCATGCCCTTCAACACTGCAGGGGTTTCCTGTATACATTGCCGCTGCACACCCTTCACCTCCATGCCCTTGCCCGCCTTACTGCTCCTTGTTGCCGTCCGGCAGCAGAGGTCTGTGGACTCTGCCTATGTAAATTGCTTTAGACTGCACGCCCTTTTTAGTTATTTAAAAAACCTTTTGTTATAATTTTATTTGCACTTCAGCCTCACGTTCGTGATCTACTGCCACCTGGTGCGGAGAAGGGCGGGGGAGGAGGGGACCTCCTCTTCAAGCTGCACCTGGGCCTGGCCAAACTCGCCATCGACAGCTCTAGGCAGAGGGGAACTGAGGGGCTCGTACAACCTGATGGTCTGACCCTCTACTGCGGCTACATTCATGGCTGGGTGTCCCTGGAGAGGGAACATGCGGTGTCCATTGGCACCATCGAGGCCTTCCATTCTTGGTGGGCACTACATGGACTGGGGTGCCTTATCGTACTCTTAAATCATGTTTTAATTTTATGTTTAAAGTTTCATTTGTGATTTGTTCATGGCAATATCCCTTTAAGGAGCTTCCCCTTTTACTTTGTCTCTCAGTTTGTTTGATTTTGTTTAATTGACTTATACAAAAATGGTTGGAAGCGTTGCCTCAAGCATGGAACTTCAATGTTCGCACAAGCATCAACATGACACAGATTACACTAATGTGCACCACTATGCAAGGCATGCTGGTGAAGTCCATCATCACTCAACCCATTCAAGGTCATGACGAGGTGGGGAGATTTCTTGAGGTGCCCCATGAGGATACAGATGCTGATCCCATTCATCCACTCAATTATCCTTTCACTTCATCCCAGTGTGTTTGCTGGGGGGCTGTGGTGTCGGTCGGGGAAAATGTGCCACTGAGACTCTCTGGGGTCCATGCGCCTCATCTTGGTGGAGTTGAGAGGGACCATAAGTGGTGAAGTGGCAGTGTGAGGGGAGGGTGTGAGGCATAGTGGGGAAGCACACTCTAATGGGGAAGCGCATGGATTGAAGTCCCAGAGGCATGGGGGGCTGAGGGTTGGGCCTCTGTTAGAAACCTTCAATGCTCACTTTGGTGATCTTTTCTTTTCAGTTCATGATTCTGAAGTATCATGGGGTGGGATTTACCGACCACCCCACCGCATGTTTTTCAGTGGGGAGGCAGCCCGCCAGCGGGATCTACTGATCCCGCCGTTGTCAACAGGATTTCCTGTTGCCAGCACCCCTCGCCACCGGGAAACCCGTGCACCAGCATAGGACCAGAATTTCCTGCTGGCATGAACAGCCGGTAAATCCCTTCCAGGGAGTCTGTTGAGTTGGCTTTTCTACTTCATAGCGATTGAGCACCATGCAATTGATGCACTGCATAATGGAAATCGTGCTCTTGGCCATGGAGGTCAATAGCTGAGCCCAGGGCGGACATCCCCCACCATGGAATGTGTAATATCCCGCACAGGATCTATGGGCGCAGCGTGACTGATGGATCCCGCCCCTGGAAGCAACTCCCTTGTTCAGGCTGACCTGGCCCCTCCCATTGGCTTCACCAGCTGTACTCAAAGCACACAGCATTCTTGTCTCTCGTTACAAGATGTGACTTAATTTGTTTAGCCAGGCTCATACTGTTGCAACATTATGTTAGCTCTCTAGCTGCAACAAGTAAAATGGCTTTTAATACCTATTAGCAAAACACTTCCCTGTAAAAATCACAGATTACCTCACTTTTAATTATACCACTAGCAGACATACTGGTCTACATGCATTTGAACCTGGCTGTGAAGCATGACAATTTCTTATATTAGTCGCAGCAGTGAAATACTTTAGACTAAGCCAACACCAAACACTTAATAACTCCTACAAAAACAGAAAATGCTGGAAAATCTCAGCGGGTCTGACAGCATCTGTGGAGAGATTGTGGAGTAATTTGCTTTCATCTTAATTATGCCTACCAACTCAGCCTGCCTTTGCTCCTGCCTGTTTTTATGGCAAATTCAAAAATCAGATTGGCTGCCTGCCTGTATTATCCATGAGCTACCATAAAATCCAAGGCAATTGGAGTTTAAGTCCTTGGTGGACACGCGACCGATTCTTGCTCGTGCCCACCGATTGAAATATCCCGTGAGTGCTTGACGACACTGGGATGCACGCCCACTGCCTCTGGAGTGATTTCACACACTTCCACATTGGACATGCGCCTGACCAAGCAGTATAACATTCTGGACCAACTATCTGACTTGATTGTCAATATCGTTTCCCTGTCAATTCAAATGTTGCCTCTCCTGCCTCTACTTTGTGTGTTTGTCCGGGGCCTCAAAGTGCTGTAACTGGCGTGGGATTCTGTGATCCTGAGGCTAAGCGTTGACGCTGTCGGAAACGCTGCCGCGTTTCTCGGCGCCGTCAACACGGCATCAGGATCAGCAATTCTGGCCCTACAGGGGGCCAGCCCGGCACTGAAGCGGTTCACGCCTCTCCAGCTGCTGATCCTGTCGTGAACATGGCGCTGCGGGATTCGCGCATGCGCAGTGGCACCGGCGTCAACTCGCACATGTGCAGTGGCACCGCCGCCAATTCGCACATGTGCAGTGGCACCGCCGCCAACGTGTGCATGCGCAGTGGCTCCCTTCAACGTGCCGGCCCCGACGCATCATGGCACAGGGCAATAGGGGCCGGCGCGGAAGAAAGGAGGCCCCCAGCCAGAGAGGCCGGCCCGCCGATCGGTGGGCCCCGAACGTGGGCCAGGCCACATCGGAGGCCCCCCCCACCCCAGGGTCGGACCCCCCCCCCCCCCACAAGCAGCCCCCCGACCCTTCCACGCTGAGTTCCCGCCGGCTGAGAGCAGGTGTGGAAGGGGCGGCGGGACTCGGGGTTTTACGACAGCCATCTCGGGTCGAGAATCGTCGGGGGGGGGGGGGGGGGTGGAAAGAGAGGGCGCATAGAGCCACCCCCGACCGGCGTCGCGCCAACCATGCCGGTGCCAATGGCGCCGATTCTCCGCAGAGCAGAGAATCGTGTGCCGGCGTCGTGGCGCGATTCGCGCCAGTCGCGGGGATTCTCCGGCCCAGCCCCGGGCTGAGATAATCCCGCCCCGTACCTTCAGATCTGCATTAGCATTCCTTTTCCCAGATTTGAACTTTTTATTCTCCATGTTTGTAGCAACCTTATTTTCTAGTTCCAGCACTTCCAACTGTCAGGCATGTTCCTTTACATTTTCTTCCATAGCCAAATGGAATAATAATAGCTGTCAGTCCTTCTGACCCCACGGCCGGTATTTTATATCACCCCTGGGAGCATGCTGGCAGGCATGGGGGATAGGTGTGAGCTTGTCAAATCAGATGGGATAGTGGGCAATATGGTGCCTGTTGCCTACCTTCTTCTCCTGGTATTTTCTCAGTGGCGGGATAGATGCCGGGTGGCCCAGTGGCCAGCTTGCCCTTGGATCAATTGAGACCCTTAAGTGACCAACTAAAGGTGGCCTGCCATTGCTGCTGGTATTTTACCTGTGGTGACTGTGCCCATTCCATGTGACAAGGCCTGTGGGGGTCCTGCTTGAACCACCCCAGCCTCCTGGTCAGACCCTGTCCCCAACCAGCACTGTGGCCTGTCTAACTGCACTTGACAAAGCCTCCCCAACTTTGAACTCCAGCCTTCTTCCTGCTCCTTCTCAGGAACTGCATGTTTGCATATCATGACATCTCCCCTTTTTTTAATGTTTTGTTGGCACATGGGAACGTACTTACATGTGGTGGCAAATATTAATATATTTACAAGCGGTGGCATATGTGAACGTATTTACATGTGAAGACAGCTGTCTAATGTGAGAAAACAGAATATAGCAAACAAAACAAATGTTTATAAGTCCAATCTCCGTGGCTTGCGTCTGATCCTTGTCGACCGCCGGAGAGGTGGTGGTGGGGATGACGGCGCCTTGACAGGTGGGATGGAAGCCTGACTGGTGGCCTCATAGTTCGAGGTATCAGGAGGTGGCAAAACAACGGACGGAAACGGAGAAGAAAGCGGTTGCGGGCAGGCAACTTTGCACAGTGCCAGTCTGTTTCGTCGCACAACAGAACCATCAGCCATACGTACAACATACGAACGGGGCGCAGCCTGTCGAACAACGACAGCTGGAGCAGACCAGCCACCATCCGGTATCTTGATCCTCACAGTGTCTGCGGGGATAGCACGGGCAAATCGGTGGCATGAGCATCACAGCCCTGCTTTTGCTGGTTTTGGAGCTGCTGCACCTTCTGCAGCACCGGGAGGTGATCCAGGTTGGGCAAGTGTATGGCTGGAAGTGTTGTCCGCAGGTCCCTGTTCATCAGGAGTTAAGCCAGCGACATGCCAGTGGACAGTGGGGTCGCCCTGTACGCAAGCAGCGCGAGATCGATGTCAGAAGCAGCCTTGCAGATGAGCTGTTTCACAATGTGTACCCCTTTTTCAACCTTCCCATTGGACTGTAGATAGTGTGGGCTGGAAGTGACATGTTTGAAATGGTATGACTTGGCAAACATCGACCACTCATGGCTGTTGAAGCATGGGCCATTGTCACTCATGACAGTGAGTGGGATACCATGCCTAGAGAACGTCTCCTTACAGGCCTTGATGGCGGTCCGAGATGTGAGGTCTGAGAGCTTCACGACTTCAGGGTAAGGGGAGAAATAGTCAATAATCAACACATAGTCATGACCATTCGCACAAAAGAGGTCGATGCCAACCTTGGACCACGGGGAGGTCTCGATTTCATGCTGCTGGAGTGTCTCCTTGCTCTGAGCTGGCTGGAAGTGTTGACAGGTCGCACAGTTGAGGACCATGTTTGAGATGTCCTGGCTAATACCGGGCCAGTACACAGCCTGCTTGGCTTTGCGTCTGCACTTCTCGACTCCCAGGTGTCCCTCATGGATTTGACGGAGCACCAAGCTCTGGAGACTGTGTGGAATGACAATCCGGTCCAGCTTGAGGAGGATTCCATCAATCACCGTCAGGTCGTCCTTTACATTGTAAAATTGAGGGCACTGCCCTTTCTGCCAGTCATTGGCAAGGTGGTGCATGACACGCAAGAGGGGGTCTTTGGCTGTCTCCTCGCGGATACAAACCACCTTCTCATCAGATGGCGGGAGGGTGCTAGCACACAGCTGCACCTGTGATTCAATCTGCCGGATGATTTCCAGCGGTTCACTAGGCAATGTGATGGAGCGGGTCAATGCATCAGCGATGATTAGCTCCTTGCCAGGCGTGTACACTAAGTCAAAGTCGTACCTTCTGAGTTTGAGGAGGATGCGCTGCAACCAGGGGCTGGTTGAGCTGGGCTAGCGGCTGGTTTAGCTGGGTTAAATCACTGGCTTCTAAAGCAGACCAAGCAGGCCAGCAGCACGGTTCAATTCCCGTACCAGCCTCCCCAAACAGACGCCGGAATGTGGCGACTAGGGGCTTTTCACAGTAACTTCATTGAAGCTTACTTGTGACAATAAGCGATTTTAATTTTCATTTCATTTCATTTTCAATCGAGGCGTCATGTCGTTCAGGCCCTTGTAGATAATGTGGACCAGAGGCCTATGATCCGTCTCGACAGTGAATGTTGGCAGGCCGTAGACATAGTCGTGAAACTTGAGAATGTCAGTGAGACGACCCAGGCACTCCTTCTCTGACATGATATTCAAACACACATCACAACACACACATCATGATAGACAGACCAACAGACCAATTAGCACACATAACACGACAGCCAATCACAGACAAGAGCAGACACAGTATAAGACAAGAAACACGACACCTGCTGGCCAGTCCATCTGGAGACAGGACAAGGCCAGGACCTCATTAGCAAGACACTCACACAGTCACCACGTGCTGAGTACCAAGTCAGATGTGTAAATAACTAGTTGGAATAAAACTGCGTTGTACCAATCGCAACCATGTTGGTTCGTCTGTACCTCAGAGCACCCAACACCACATTCTCTATTTGCGCATACCTTGTTTCGGTGGGCATCATGGCCCTCGATGCGTAAGCTACCAGTGCCCAGGATGAAGTGTCATCGCGTTGAAGCAGGACTGCACCGATGCCATCCTGGCTCGCATCTGTCGAGATCTTAATTTCCCTGTCTGGGTTGAAAAATGCCAAGAAGGTTGCAGTGGTTAGCTTGGCTTTCAGCTCCAAGGGGGTCTTTGGCTGTCTCCTCGTGGATACGAACCACCTTCTCATCAGATGTCGGGAGGGTGCTGCCTTCCACTCAAAGGCAGTGGACTTTTTCACCAGGTTTCGTAGGGCCGTGGTGTGTGAGGCCAAGTTTGGGATGAACTTGCCCAGAAAATTGACCATGCCCAGGAAGCGCAACACTGCCTTCTTGTCTTCAGGGATCTTCATGGCTTCGATGGCCTTGACCTTGTCTGTGTCCGGGCGCACGCCCTGCTGAGAGATCTGGTCACCTAGGAACTTGTGTCGACATGCCAAAGCAACATTTGGACCTGTTCAGCTTCAGGGTCAATGGCATGGACACGGCGGAATACCTGCTGGAGATGGGAAACATGCTCTTCAGGGGTCGTGGACCATATGATGATGTCGTCCACGCACACACGAACCCCTTCAATGCCCTCCATCATCTGCTCCATGATGCGATGGAAGATCTCCGATGCTGAGACAATGCCAAACGGCATGCGATTATAGCAGTATCTGCCAAACGGTGTGTTGAAAGTGCAGTGCCTTCTGCTGGACTCATCCAGCTGGATTTGCCAAAATCCATGTGACACATCTAACTTGGTGAAAAAGCGTGCGTGTGCCATCTCACTGGTGAGTTCCTCCCGCTTCGGGATGGGGTAGTGTTCATGCATTATATTATTATTGAGATCCTTGGGATCAATGTAGATGCGCAGGTGTCCCGAAGGCTTTCTAACACATACCATCGAGCTGACCCAGTCAGTCGGTTCGGTTACCTTGGAAATGATGCCCTGTTGCTGAAGATCCTTGAGCTGTGCCTTCAGGCGCTCCCTCAGCGGAGCCGGGACCCAGCGTGGTGTGTGGACCGCTGGCTTGGCATCAGGTCGGAGCAGAATCTTGTATCGATATGGCAGCGTGCCCATCCCGTCGAACACATCCAGATACTGAGCGAGGATGTCGTCAATGCCGGCCTGAAGATCCACATTGGAGGATGTCATTGTGTAAACCCGCTGCACGAGGTTCAGCTGCTTGCAGGCATGCGCGCCAAGTAGGGATGCCCTGTCTGGTTGACAATTTCAAAACGTAACCGTGCATGGGTGCTCCGGTTGGAGACAAGTAGATGGCAGGATCCCAGTGCCGTGATGGCATTTCCATTGTAGTCCAGGAGCCTGCAGGCTGCTAGAAGGACATTGGGGGGTATCTTGATGCGTTTGAAATATGCCTGTGAGAGGAGGTTGTCAGAAGCACCTGTATCCAGCTTAAACTGGATGGAGCAGTGGTTGACCTGCATCACCGCACGCCATTCGTCCGCAGAATCCACAGCGGGGATGGATTGAATTTGTGATGAGTTGGATGTGGCATATTCACATTTGGTAATGATGCCCACACAGTAGGCGGAGTTCAAGCATTCTTCCTCTGGATCCGTTGTGCTGCCAGGATCAGAATCCTGTAATCGTTGTTGCACACTCTGAACACGCCGTTGCCGGAAGTTGGAGCGCTGACCCCTGACTGGTGGTGCAGACCTGCACAAGGTGGCATAGTGTCCAGGCTTCCCGCAGTTTAAACATCGCCTGCCTCTTGCAGGGCAGTGTTTCTTTAAGTGGGCGTTGCCGCAGTTCGAGCATTTCATGTCATCGGTGTCCTGACGCTCCGCGCGTCATCGCACATGCGCAGTGTGGGTGTCAGCCGCTTCGTTATCCCGTTTGTATCGCGCATTCGTAGGGCCCCGGGAAGAGCGTGCAAAATGGCCGCATTCATCAATGCTGAGGCACAGCATCCGGGAGATGGCCTCCACACTCTCTGCCTTGTGGGAGGCAAGTTTCTCATTTTCAGCAGACTTGTACTGGGCATAGCGATTTTTGGCGTGCTCCTGCACTGTACATGTTTCAATCGCGACTGGCAGGGTCATGTGCTTGATTTTAAGTAGCTGCTCTCTCAGAGGATCAGTGTGAACTCCAAAAACTATTTGGTCTCTGATCATGGAGTCAGCAATATCACCAAAGTTGCAGGACAGCGCTAGCAGGCAGAGGTTAGTTAAGAAGGAGTTGAAAGTTTCATCTTTACCTCGTAGACGCTGTTTAAATATGTAATGCTCGAAGATTTCATTAATGTCCACTTCACAGTGACTGTCAAACTTGTCCAGGATGGTCTGAAACTTGTCTTGTCCTGGCCTTCGGTGAAGTGAAAAGAGTTGAAAAGTTTGATGGCTTGATCACCCGCTGTTGAGAGGAGAAGCGCGATCTTCCTTGCATCAGACGCACCCACGAGGTCTGAAGTTTCGATATACAGCAGAAACTTTTGCTTGAATGTCTGCCAGTTGCCACTGAGATTGCCGGAGGTCCTGAGCTGGTGAGGAGCCTGAATCTTCGCCATGGTGCCGGGATATCATCACGGAACGGACTGAGGTAAACCACCTAGATTAAGTAGTCTCCTGGTAGCATATTGTGTTATGTACTCTGGGATAACACAGGCTGCAACTGGATGCAGCTTTAACCAAAAGATACTCCAGACCTTGAAGTTAGTTCAATCTGATTTATTGAACCAGTAGCACAGTTAGCACAGTTCTCTATGAGTTCAACTCTCTGCTAACCTAAGTGTGGTTACTCTGTCTGACTGAACCAGACTAGTTCTTAGCCACGTGCTGGAGGTGCGATACTGTACATACATCCTGACTCACTCTGTAGATGTTCACCAGTGGAAAGAGGCGGAATGTGAGTGCCTCGTGCCTTTTATAATGAGATACCACCCTGAGTGTCCTGCCTGCTCATTGGTCATGTCCTGTTCTCTGTGTTCATTAGCTGCCTGTCTGTATATCATTATCTGCATGTCTGCATATCATGACATTTCCTGTTGTCCTATTATTTAATATTGTTAGCAGACCACTCATTTCCTTCGTGTCTATTAACATCTGTTCCAACACACTCCCCTTTGAAAGGTCAGCTTTAAACAGTGCAGGCTCGACTCAAATAGTGCAGGCTAGCTATAAACACTGCAGGATTGTTTTAAACAGTGCAGGCGCACTTTAAACATTATAGACTGACTTTACAGTGTAACCTCACTTTAAACAATGCAGGCTGGACTCAAATAGTAAAGGCCAACTTTAAACAGTGCAGCATCGCTATAAACACTGCAGGCTCGTTTTAAATAATGCAGGCTAGCTATAAACAGTGCAGGTTCGTTTTAAACAGCGCGGGCGCACTTTAAACAGTATTGTCATGAGAGAGTACCTTTAAGAAATGGGTGTTTATAAATGGGTGTGTATATAAATATCTGTAGTGGGTGTACCTTTAAGAAATGGGTGTTTATTACTGCAGTGATGTCAGAGAGTAGGTGGAGCTGGGCTGTCTGTCAGCTTTTTACTTGTTTTCGGCTGTTTGCTGCAGGGTGTGTTTTAGTTTCGTTTTCAGAGCTGGATAGCTGCAGTCACAGCCAGAAGGGGTATTAGTCTCTCTCTCTGTAATCTTAAAAACTGTAAATCGATCCTTTGGTGATATAAAACTAATAACTACTCTCAGTAGTGACTTTAACCTGATGTGCTTCTGTTAAAGGTTATGTTTTTTTGTAAGTCTTCTGGATGTTAAAAGGACAACGTAAGCATTACTAGTGTTGTATTTTTTGGGGGTTGTATTTGAATTAATGGTTGCTAAGATGTTCACTGTATGTTTTAAAAAGGTTAGCTTGAGTTCATAAAATATACATTGTTTTGCTTTAAAAAATACTTTTCCATTTCTGCTGTACCACACCTGTAGAGTGGGCCGTGTGCTCCCCATACCACAATCTATTAAAAGTTGTGGGTCAGGTGAACTCCATGTTACACTTTGGGGTTCTCTAAACCCTGGCCCATAACATTATAGACTGACTTTAAACAGTGTAACCTCGCTTAAAACAATGCAGGCTGGACTCAAATAGCGAAGGCCAACTTTAAACAGTGCAGGCTCATTTTAAATAATACAGGTTTGTCTTTAATAGTGCAGGCTCGTTATAAATAGTGCAGGCTAGCTATAAACAGTGCAGGCTCGTTTTAAAGAGTGCAAGCGCACTTTAAACGTTTAGACTTGCTTTAAACAGTGTAACCTCACTTTAAACAATGCATGCTCATTTTAAACTGTGTAGGCTCATTTTAAACAGTGCAGGCTACCTTTGACAGTGCGGGCTCGCTTTAAACTGTACGGGCTCGCTTTAAACAGTGCAGGCTAACTTTAAATAGTGCAGGCTAAAGTTAAACAGTGTTGGCTCACTTTGAACAGCGCAGGCTAAAGTTAAACAGCGCAGGCTCACTTTGAACAAAGGAGGCTTACTTTCGGGGCAGCACGGTAGCATTGTGGAAAGCACAATTGCTTCATAGCTCCAGGGTCCCAGGTTCGATACCAGCTTGGGTCACTGTCTGTGCGGAGTCTGCACATCCTCCCAGTGTGTGTGTGGGTTTCCTCCGGGTGCTCCGGTTTCCTCCCACAGTCCAAAGATGTGCAGGTTAGGTGGATTGGCCATGATAAATTGCCCTTAGTGTCCAAAATTGCCCTTAGTGTTGGGTGGGGTTACTGGGTTATGGGGATACGGTGGAGGTGTTGACCTTGGGTATGGTGCTCTTTCCAAGAGCCGGTGCAGACTCGATGGGCCGAATGGCCCCCTTCTGCACTGTAAATTCTATGAAACAGTGTAGGTTCACTTTAAACAGTGCAGGCTAAAGTCAAACAGTGCTGGCTCACTTTAAATAGTACAGGCGCTCTTTAAACAGTGCATGTTCTCTTTAAACAGTGCAGGCTAAAGTCAAACAGGAAAAGCTCTCTTTAAACCATGCAGGCTCACTTTAAACTGGGGCAAGGCCAATTTTGATGGTATTAGACAGGAACTTTCAAATATTGATTGGGGGAGTCTGTTTACAGGCAAAGGGACGTCTGGAACGTGGGAGGCCTTCAAAAGTATGTTAACCAGGGTTCAGGGTAAGCATATTTCTTTTAGAATGAAGGGCAATCCTGGTAGAAGTAGGGAACCCTGGATGACTCGGGATATTGAGGCCCTGGTCAAAAAGAAGAAGGAGGCATCGGCAGCTGGGATCAAGTGGATCCCTTGAAGAGTATAGAGGTTGTCGGAGTAGAGTTAAGAGAGAAATCAGGAGGGCAAAAAGGGGACATGATATTGCTTTAGCAGATAAGGCAAAGGAAAATCCAAAGAGCTTCTAGAAATACATAAAGTTCAAAAGAGCAACTAGGGAGAGAGTAGGGCCTCCTAAGGATCTACAAGGTCATCTATATGTGGATCCACAAGATATGGATGAGATCCTAAATGAATATTTTTCATTGGTATTTACTGTTGCGAAAGGCATGGATGTTACGGAAGTTGGGGAAATAAATAGTGATGCCTTGAGGAGTGTACATACTACAGAGAAGGAGGTGCGGAGCTATTAAAGCACATCAAGGTAGAGAAATCCCTGGGATCTGATGAAATTATTATGATTATTATAAATGTATCCCAGGATGTTGTGGGAGGCTAGGGAGGAAATTTTGGTCCCCTAATAGAGATAGTTGAATCATCGACAGCCTAAAGATTGGAGGGTAGAAAATGTTGTGCCTTTGTTTAAGAAGGGCCGCAGGGAAAAGCTGGGAACCACAGACTAATGTGAGCCTAATGTCTGTGGCGTGTAAGTTGTCAGAAGATATTCTGAGAGACAGGATCCACAGGCATTTAGAGAGGCAAGGACTGATTAAGGACAGTCAGCATGGTTTCGTGAGTGGAAAATCATGTCTCATGAATTTGATTTCGTTTTTGAAGGGGTAACCAAGAAGGTAGATGAGGGCAGTTGTAGTTGACGTTGTCTACATGGACTTTAGCAAGACTTTTGACAAGGTACCGCATGCCAGGTTGTTGCATAAGGTTAAATCTCACAGGATCCAGGGTAAGGTAGCCAATTGGATACAAAATTGGCATGCGACAGAAGACAAAGGGTGGTTGTAGAGGGTTGTTTTTCAAACTGGAGGCCTGTGACCAGCGGTGTGCCTCAGGGCTCAGTGCTGAGTCCACTGTTATTTGTTATTGGTATTAATGATTTGGATGATAATTTAGGAGACATGATGACTAAGTCTGCAAATGGCACCAAGATTTGTGGCATAGTGGATCGTGAAGAAGGTTATCGAGGATTGCAATGGGATCTTGATCAATTGGGCCAGTGGGACGATGAATTGCAGATGGGGTTTAATTTAGATAAATGTGGGATGATGCATTTTGGTAATTCGAATCACGGCAGGATCTACTCAGTTAATGGTGGGCAGTGGGGGAAAGTTATCGAACAAAGAGATCTAGGAGTACATGTTCACAGTTCCTTGAAAGTGGAGTCACAGATGGACAGGGTGGTGAAGAACGTATTTGGCATGCTTGGTTTCATTGGTCAGAACATTGAATACAGGCGTCTTGTTGAAGTTGTACAGACATTAGTAAGACGAGGGGCGTCATTCTCCGATCCCCCGCCGGGTTGGAGAATCGCCGGGGGCTGGCGTGAATCCCGCCATCGCCGGTTGCCGAAGTCTCCGGCAACGGATATTCGGCAGGGGCGGGAATTGGGCCGCGCCGGTTGGCGGGCCCCCCCCGCTGGATTCTCCGGCCCGGATGGGCCGAAGTCCCGCCGATAAATTGCCTGTCCCGCCGGCGTGGATTAAACCACCTTTTGAACGGCGGGACAAGGCGGCGTGGGCAGGCTCCGGGGTCCTGGGGGGGGGGGGCGCGGGGCGATCTGGCCCCGGGGGTTGCCCCCACGGTGGCCTGGTCCGCGCTCGGGGCCCACCGATCCGCGGGCGGGCCTGTGCCGTGGGGGCACTCTTTCCCTTCCGCCTCCGCCACGGTCCCCACTATGGCGGAGGCGGAAGAGACTCCCTCCACTGCGCATGCGTGGGAAACTGTCAGCGGCCGCTAACGCTCCCGCGCATGCGCCGCCCCGAGATGTCAGTTCCGCGCCAGCTGGCGGGACAACAAAGGCCGTTTCCGCCAGCTGGCGGGGCGGAAATTCCTCCGGCGTCGGCCTAGCCCCTCAATGTTGGGGCTCGGCCCCCAAAGATGCGGAGCATTCCGCACTTTTGGGGCGGCGCGATGCCCGTCTGATTGGCACCGTTTTGGGCGCCAGTCGGCGGACATCGCGCCATTTTGGGAGAATGTCGCCCCATATTTGGAATAATGTGCACAGTTCTGGTCACCCTATTTTAGAAAGGATATTATTAAACTATAAAGAGTGCAGAAAAAATTTAGCAGGATGCTACCGGGTCTTGATAGTTTGAGTTAGAAGGAGAGGCTGGATAGACTGGTGCATAGGGGGGCTTACGGTGATCTTATAGAGGTCTATAAAATAATAGTAAGAAGTCTGAACAAACCTGTTGGACTTTAACCTGGTGTGGTTCGATGTCACTAGCTTTCGGAGCGCTGCTCCTTCCTCAGGTGAATGAAGAGATATGTTCCAGAAACATATATATATATATATATATATATAGACAGATTCAAAGATGCCACACAATGCTTGGAATGCGAGCATTAGCAGGTGATTAAATCTTTCCAGACCCAGAGATGGGGTAACTCCAGGTTAAAGAGGTGTGAATTGTGTGAAGCCAGGACAGTTAGTAGGATTTCGCAGGCCAGATGGTGGGGGATAAATGTAATGCGACATGAATCCCAGGTCCCGGTTGAGGCCGCACTCATGTGTGCGGAACTTGGCTATATGCTTCTGTTCGGCGATTCTGCGTTGTCGCGCGTCCTGAAGGCCGCCTTGGAGAACGCTTACCCGGAGATCAGAGGCTGAATGCCCTTGACTGCTGAAGTGTTCCCCGACTGGAAGGGAACATTCCTGCCTGGTGATTGTCGCGCGATGTCCATTCATTCGTTGTCGCAGCGTCCGCATGGTCTCGCCAACGTACCACGCTTTGGGACATCCTTTCCTGCAGCGTATGAGATAGACAACATTGGCCGAGTCGCACGAGTATGTACCGCGTACCTGATGGGTGGTGTTCTCACGTATAATGGTGGTATCCATGTCGATGATCTGGCACGTCTTGCAGAGATTGCCATGGCAGGGTTGTGTGGTGTCGTGGTCACTGTTCTGAAGGCTGGGTAGTTTGCTGCAAACAATGGTTTGTTTGAGGTTGCGCGGTTGTTTGAAGGCAAGTAGTTGGGGGGGGGGGGGGGGTGGGGATGACCTTGGCAAGATGTTCATCATCATCGATGACGTGTTGAAGGCTGTGAAGAAGATGCCGTAGTTTCTCCGCTCCGGGAAAGTATTGGACGACGAAGGGTATTCTGTCGGATGTGTCCCATGTTTGTCTTCTGAGGAGGTCGGTGCGTTTTTTTTGCTGTGGCGCGTTGGAACTGTCGATCGATGAGACGAGCGCCATATCCCGTTCGTACGAGGGAATCTTTCAATGTCTGTAGATGTCTGTTACGCTCCTCCTCGTCTGAGCAGAGACCATGTAGACGCTGCGACAACGAATGAACGGACATCGCGCAACAATCACCAGGCAGGAATGTTCCCATCCAGTCGGGGAACACTTCAGCAGTCAAGGGCATTCAGCCTCTGATCTCCGGGTAAGCGTTCTCCAAGGCAGCCTTCAGGACGCGCGACAACGCAGAATCGCCGAACAGAAGCTTATAGCCAAGTTTCGCACACATGAGTGCGGCCTCGACTGGGACCTGGGATTCAGTCGCATTACATTCATCCCCCACCATCTGGCCTGCGAAATCCTACCAACTGTCCTGGCTTCACACAATTCACACCTCTTTAACCTGGGGTTACCCCATCTCTAGATCTGTAAAGATTTAATCACCTGCTAATGCTCGCATTCCAAGCATTGTGTGGCATCTTTGAATCTGTCTATATATAAGTTTCTGGAACATACCTCTTCATTCACCTGAGGAAGGAGCAGCGCTCCGAAAGCTAGTGACATCGAAACAAACCTGTTGGACTTTAACCTTGTGTGGTAAGACCTCTTACTGTGCTCACCCCAGTCCAACACCGGCATCTCCACATCATACATAAAATAATGAGAGGCATAGATAAGGTAGATAGTCGACATCTTTTCCCAAACGCAGGGGAGCCTAAAATTAGGGGGCATAGGTTTAAGGTGGGAGGGGAGAGATACAAAAGGGTCCAGAGAGGCTATTTTTTCCACACAGAGGGTGGTGAGTCTCTGGAACGATCTGACAGAAGCAGTGGTAGAGGTGGGTACATTCTTGCCTTTTAAAAAGCATTTAGACAGTTCTATGGGTAAGATGGGTATAGAGGGATATGGGCAAAATGGGGCAATTGGGACTAGCTTAGTGGTACAAACAGGGTGGAATGGACAGGTTAGGCCACAGGACTTGTTTCCATGCTGTGACTCTATGAGTAACCCGTGCAGGCTCACCTTAACCCGTGCAGGCTCACCTTAACCCGTGCAGGCTCACCTTAACCCGTGCAGGCTCCCCTTAACCCGTGCAGGCTATGATAAATTGCCTGCACGGGTTAAGGTTAAATTGCCCTTCGTGTCCAAAATTGCCCTTAGTGTTGGGTGGGGTTACTGGGTTATGGGGATAGGGTGGGGGTGTTGACCTTGGGTAGGGTGCTCTTTCCAAGAGCCGGTGCAGACTTGATGGGCCGAATGGCCTCCTTCTGCAATGTAAATTCTATGAATCTATAAACAATAGAGGCTCACATTGAACCGTGCAGGCTCTCTGTAAACCGTGCAGGCTCTCTGTAAACCGTGCAGGCTCACTTTGAACCGTGCAGGCTCACTTTGAACCGTGCAGGCTCACTTTGAACCGTGCAGGCTCACTTTAAACAATACAGGCTCACTTTAAACCAGTGCAGGCGAAAGTTAAACAGCGCCGGCTCACTTTAAACAGCGCCGGCTCACTTTATACAGCGCCGGCTCACTTTATACAGCGCCGGCTCACTTTATACAGCGCCGGCTCACTTTATACAGCGCCGGCTCACTTTATACAGCGCCGGCTCACTTTATACAGCGCCGGCTCACTTTATACAGCGCCGGCTCACTTTATACAGCGCCGGCTCACTTTATACAGCGCCGGCTCACTTTATACAGCGCCGGCTCACTTTATACAGCGCCGGCTCACTTTATACAGCGCCGGCTCACTTTATACAGCGCCGGCTCACTTTATACAGCGCCGGCTCACTTTAGACAGCGCCGGCTCACTTTAGACAGCGCAGGCTCACTTTAAACAGCGCAGGCTCACTTGATACTGCGCAGGCTCACTTGATACAGCGCAGGCTCACTTTATACAGCGCAGGCTCACTTTATACAGTGCAGGCTCACTTTATACAGTGCAGGCTCACTTTATACAGTGCAGGCTCACTTTGAACAGTGCAGACTCACTTTGAACAGTGCAGACTCACTTTGAACAGTGCAGACTCACTTTAAACAATACAGGCTCACTTTAAACAGTACAGACTCACTTTGAACAATATAGGCTCCCTTTAAACAGTGCAGACTCACTTTGAACCATGCAGTCTCACTTTAAACCATGCAGTCTCACTTTGAACCATGCTGAGATACCCTCAATAATGATGCTTAGCGATTAAACTGTAAAGAAGGCTTTATTAGGCTAATAACTATGCTACAGATTTGGACGAGAGCTGACTGCTATACAGACCATGAGGCAGGCCTTTATGTATGGCTCCCAGATGGGCGGAGCCAGAGGCGGAGTCCCCAGGGTTCCAAGCCTGGTCTTAAAGGGGACATCACCTTACATGATGATAAGGCAGTAACCGTTCATCACCACTGCAGGCTCACTTTGAACCCTGCAGGCTCACTTTGAACACCGCAGGCTCACTTTGAACCATGCAGTCTCACTTTGAACAGTGCAGTCTCACTTTGAACCGTGCAGTCTCACTTTGAACCCTGCAGGCTCACTTTGAACCATGCAGTCTCACTTTGAACACCGCAGGCTCACTTTGAACCATGCAGTCTCACTTTGAACACCGCAGGCTCACTTTGAACCATGCTGACTCACTTTGAACACCGCAGGCTCACTTTGAACACCGCAGGCTCACTTTGAACACCGTAGGCTCACTTTGAACCCTGCAGGCTCACTTTAAATCATGCAGACTCACTTTGAACCATGCAGACTCACTTTGAACCCTGCAGGCTCACTTTAAACCATGCAGACTCACTTTGAACACCGCAGGCTCACTTTGAACCATGCAGACTCACTTTGAACACCGCAGGCTCACTTTAAACCATGCAGGCTCACTTTAAACCGTGCAGACTCACTTTGAACCCTGCAGGCTCACTTTAAACCATGCAGACTCACTTTGAACACCGCAGGCTCACTTTGAACCGTGCAGGCTCACTTTAAACCATGCAGTCTCACTTTGAACCATGCAGACTCACTTTGAACACTGCAGGCTCACTTTGAACCGTGCAGGCTCACTTTAAACCATGCAGACTCACTTTGAACACCGCAGGCTCACTTTAAACAATACTGGCTCACTTTAAACCATGCAGTCTCACTTTAAACCGTGCAGACTCACTTTAAACAGTGCAGGCTCACTTTAAACCGTGCAGGCTCACTTTAAACCATGCAGTCTCACTTTAAACCGTGCAGACTCACTTTAAACAGTGCAGGCTCACTTTAAACCGTGCAGGCTCACTTTAAACCATACAGGCTCACTTTAAACCATGCAGTCTCACTTTAAACCATGCAGACTCACTTTGAACCGTGCAGGCTCACTTTAAACCATACAGGCTCACTTTAAACAATACAGGCTCACTTTAAACAATACAGGCTCACTTTAAACCATGCAGTCTCACTTTAAACAATACAGGCTCACTTTGAACCGTGCAGACTCACTTTGAACACCGCAGGCTCACTTTGAACACCGCAGGCTCACTTTGAACACCGCAGGCTCACTTTAAACCATGCAGACTCACTGTAAACAACACAGGCTCACTTTGAACCATGCAGACTCACTTTAAACCAGTGCAGGCGAAAGTTAAACAGCGCCGGCTCACTTTAAACAGCGCCGGCTCACTTTATACAGCGCCGGCTCACTTTGAACCATGCAGTCTCACTTTAAACAATACAGGCTCACTTTAAACAGTGCAGTCTCACTTTAAACCATGCAGTCTCACTTTAAACAGTGTAGGCTCACTTTAAACAGTGCAGTCTCACTTTAAACCATGCAGTCTCACTTTAAACAGTGCAGGCTCACTTTAAACAGTGCAGGCTCACTTTAAACTATGCAGTCTCACTTTGAACCATGCAGTCTCACTTTAAACCATGCAGTCTCACTTTAAATAAATGCAGACTCACTTTAAACAATACAGGCTCACTTTGAACCGTGCAGACTCACTTTAAACAGTGCAGGCTCACTTTGAACAGTGCAGGCTCACTTTGAACCATGCAGACTCACTTTAAACAGTGCAGGCTCACTTTGAACCATGCAGTCTCACTTTAAACAGTGCAGGCTCACTTTGAACCATGCAGTCTCACTTTAAACAATACAGGCTCACTTTAAACAGTGCAGTCTCACTTTAAACCGTGCAGTCTCACTTTAAACCGTGCAGTCTCACTTTAAACCGTGCAGGCTCACTTTAAACAGTGCAGGCTCACTTTAAACAGTGCAGGCTCACTTTAAACCATGCAGACTCACTTTAAACCGTGCAGGCTCTCTGTAAACAGTGCAGGCTCACTTTGAACCATGCAGACTCACTTTAAACCATACAGGCTCACTTTGAACCATGCAGTCTCACTTTAAACAATACAGGCTCACTTTGAACCATGCAGACTCACTTTAAACCATACAGGCTCACTTTGAACCATGCAGACTCACTTTAAACAGTGCAGGCTCACTTTAAACCATGCAGTCTCACGTTGAACCGTGCAGACTCACTTTAAACAATACAGGCTCACTTTGAACCATGCAGGCTCACTTTGAACCATGCAGTCTCACTTTAAACCATACAGGCTCACTTTAAACAATACAGGCTCACTTTAAACAATACAGGCTCACTTTAAACAGTGCAGGCTCACTTTAAACAGTGCAGGCTCACTTTGAACCGTGCAGGCTCACTTTGAACCATGCAGACTCACTTGAAACAATATAGGCTCACTTTGAACCATGCAGTCTCACTTTAAACAGTGCAGGCTCACTTTCAACCATGCAGTCTCACTTTAAACAATACAGGCTCACTTTGAACCATGCAGTCTCACTTTAAACAATACAGGCTCACTTTAAACAGTGCAGTCTCACTTTAAACCATGCAGTCTCACTTTAAACAGTGCAGGCTCACTTTAAACAGTGCAGGCTCACTTTGAACCATGCAGACTCACTTTAAACCATGCAGTCTCACTTTAAACAACACAGGCTCACTTTGAACCATGCAGGCTCACTTTAAACAGTGCAGGCTCACTTTGAACCATGCAGGCTCACTTTGAACCATGCAGGCTCACTTTAAACCATGCAGACTCACTTTAAACCATGCAGACTCACTTTAAACCATGCAGACTCACTTTAAACAATACAGGCTCACTTTGAACCATGCAGTCTCACTTTAAACAACACAGGCTCACTTTAAACCATGCAGTCTCATTTTAAACAACACAGGCTCACTTTAAACCATGCAGTCTCACTTTAAACAATACAGGCTCACTTTAAACCATGCAGGCTCACTTTGAACCGTGCAGACTCCCTTTTAACAATACAGGCTCACTTTGAACCATGCAGTCTCACTTTAAACAGTGCAGGCTCACTTTGAACCATGCAGTCTCACTTTAAACAATACAGGCTCACTTTAAACAGTGCAGTCTCACTTTAAACCGTGCAGTCTCACTTTAAACCGTGCAGTCTCACTTTAAACAATACAGGCTCACTTTGAACCATGCAGTCTCACTTTAAACAACACAGGCTCACTTTAAACCATGCAGTCTCATTTTAAACAACACAGGCTCACTTTAAACCATGCAGTCTCACTTTAAACAATACAGGCTCACTTTAAACCATGCAGGCTCACTTTGAACCGTGCAGACTCCCTTTTAACAATACAGGCTCACTTTGAACCATGCAGTCTCACTTTAAACAGTGCAGGCTCACTTTGAACCATGCAGTCTCACTTTAAACAATACAGGCTCACTTTAAACAGTGCAGTCTCACTTTAAACCGTGCAGTCTCACTTTAAACCGTGCAGTCTCACTTTAAACCGTGCAGGCTCACTTTAAACCGTGCAGGCTCACTTTAAACAGTGCAGGCTCACTTTAAACCATGCAGACTCACTTTAAACCGTGCAGGCTCTCTGTAAACAGTGCAGGCTCACTTTGAACCATGCAGACTCACTTTAAACCATACAGGCTCACTTTGAACCATGCAGTCTCACTTTAAACAATACAGGCTCACTTTGAACCATGCAGACTCACTTTAAACCATACAGGCTCACTTTGAACCATGCAGTCTCACTTTAAACAGTGCAGGCTCACTTTGAACCATGCAGTCCCACTTTAAACAATACAGGCTCACTTTGAACCATGCAGTCTCACTTTAAACCATACAGGCTCACTTTAAACCATGCAGACTCACTTTAAACAGTGCAGGCTCACTTTAAACCATGCAGTCTCACGTTGAACCGTGCAGACTCACTTTAAACAATACAGGCTCACTTTGAACCATGCAGGCTCACTTTGAACCATGCAGTCTCACTTTAAACCATACAGGCTCACTTTAAACAATACAGGCTCACTTTAAACAGTGCAGGCTCACTTTAAACAGTGCAGGCTCACTTTAAACAGTGCAGGCTCACTTTGAACCGTGCAGGCTCACTTTGAACCATGCAGACTCACTTGAAACAATATAGGCTCACTTTGAATCATGCAGTCTCACTTTAAACAGTGCAGGCTCACTTTCAACCATGCAGTCTCACTTTAAACAATACAGGCTCACTTTGAACCATGCAGTCTCACTTTAAACAATACAGGCTCACTTTAAACAGTGCAGTCTCACTTTAAACCATGCAGTCTCACTTTAAACAGTGCAGGCTCACTTTAAACAGTGCAGGCTCACTTTGAACCATGCAGACTCACTTTAAACCATGCAGTCTCACTTTAAACAACACAGGCTCACTTTGAACCATGCAGGCTCACTTTAAACAGTGCAGGCTCACTTTGAACCATGCAGGCTCACTTTGAACCATGCAGGCTCACTTTAAACCATGCAGACTCACTTTAAACCATGCAGACTCACTTTAAACCATGCAGACTCACTTTAAACAATACAGGCTCACTTTGAACCATGCAGTCTCACTTTAAACAACACAGGCTCACTTTAAACCATGCAGTCTCATTTTAAACAACACAGGCTCACTTTAAACCATGCAGTCTCACTTTAAACAATACAGGCTCACTTTAAACCATGCAGGCTCACTTTGAACCGTGCAGACTCCCTTTTAACAATACAGGCTCACTTTGAACCATGCAGTCTCACTTTAAACCGTGCAGTCTCACTTTAAACCGTGCAGTCTCACTTTAAACCGTGCAGGCTCACTTTAAACCGTGCAGGCTCACTTTAAACAGTGCAGGCTCACTTTAAACCATGCAGACTCACTTTAAACCGTGCAGGCTCTCTGTAAACAGTGCAGGCTCACTTTGAACCATGCAGACTCACTTTAAACCATACAGGCTCACTTTGAACCATGCAGTCTCACTTTAAACAATACAGGCTCACTTTGAACCATGCAGACTCACTTTAAACCATACAGGCTCACTTTGAACCATGCAGTCTCACTTTAAACAGTGCAGGCTCACTTTGAACCATGCAGTCCCACTTTAAACAATACAGGCTCACTTTGAACCATGCAGTCTCACTTTAAACCATACAGGCTCACTTTAAACCATGCAGACTCACTTTAAACAGTGCAAGCTCACTTTAAACCATGCAGTCTCACGTTGAACCGTGCAGACTCACTTTAAACAATACAGGCTCACTTTGAACCATGCAGGCTCACTTTGAACCATGCAGTCTCACTTTAAACCATACAGGCTCACTTTAAACAATACAGGCTCACTTTAAACAGTGCAGGCTCACTTTAAACAGTGCAGGCTCACTTTGAACCGTGCAGGCTCAATTTGAACCATGCAGACTCACTTGAAACAATATAGGCTCACTTTGAACCATGCAGTCTCACTTTAAACAGTGCAGGCTCACTTTCAACCATGCAGTCTCACTTTAAACAATACAGGCTCACTTTGAACCACGCAGTCTCACTTTAAACAATACAGGCTCACTTTAAACAGTGCAGTCTCACTTTAAACCATGCAGTCTCACTTTAAACAGTGCAGGCTCACTTTAAACAGTGCAGGCTCACTTTAAACAGTGCAGGCTCACTTTGAACCATGCAGACTCACTTTAAACCATGCAGTCTCACTTTAAACAACACAGGCTCACTTTGAACCATGCAGGCTCACTTTAAACAGTGCAGGCTCACTTTGAACCATGCAGGCTCACTTTGAACCATGCAGGCTCACTTTAAACCATGCAGGCTCACTTTAAACCATGCAGACTCACTTTAAACAATACAGGCTCACTTTGAACCATGCAGTCTCACTTTAAACAACACAGGCTCACTTTAAACCATGCAGTCTCATTTTAAACAACACAGGCTCACTTTAAACCATGCAGTCTCTCTTTAAACAATACAGGCTCACTTTAAACCATGCAGGCTCACTTTGAACCGTGCAGACTCCCTTTTAACAATACAGGCTCACTTTAAACAGTGCAGGCTCACTTTGAACCGTGCAGACTCACTTTTAACAACACAGGCTCACTTTAAACCATGCAGTCTCATTTTAAACAACACAGGCTCACTTTAAACCATGCAGTCTCACTTTAAACAGTGCAGTCTCACTTTAAACAATACAGGCTCACTTTAAACAGTGCAGGCTCACTTTGAACCATGCAGACTCACTTTGAACCGTGCAGACTCACTTTGAACCGTGCAGACTCACTTTGAACAATACAGGCTCACTTTAAACAGTGCAGGCTCACTTTGAACCGTGCAGGCTCACTTTGAACCGTGCAGGCTCACTTTGAACAATACAGGCTCACTTTGAACCGTGCAGACTCACTTTGAACCGTGCAGACTCACTTTAAACCATGCAGTCTCACTTTAAACAGTGCAGACTCACTTTAAACAATACAGTCTCACTTTAAACCATGCAGACTCACTTTAAACAGTGCAAGCTCACTTTAAACCATGCAGTCTCACGTTGAACCGTGCAGACTCACTTTAAACAATACAGGCTCACTTTGAACCATGCAGGCTCACTTTGAACCATGCAGTCTCACTTTAAACCATACAGGCTCACTTTAAACAATACAGGCTCACTTTAAACAGTGCAGGCTCACTTTAAACAGTGCAGGCTCACTTTGAACCGTGCAGGCTCACTTTGAACCATGCAGACTCACTTGAAACAATATAGGCTCACTTTGAACCATGCAGTCTCACTTTAAACAGTGCAGGCTCACTTTCAACCATGCAGTCTCACTTTAAACAATACAGGCTCACTTTGAACCATGCAGTCTCACTTTAAACAATACAGGCTCACTTTAAACAGTGCAGTCTCACTTTAAACCATGCAGTCTCACTTTAAACAGTGCAGGCTCACTTTAAACAGTGCAGGCTCACTTTAAACAGTGCAGGCTCACTTTGAACCATGCAGACTCACTTTAAACCATGCAGTCTCACTTTAAACAACACAGGCTCACTTTGAACCATGCAGGCTCACTTTAAACAGTGCAGGCTCACTTTGAACCATGCAGGCTCACTTTGAACCATGGCGGCTCACTTTAAACCATGCAGACTCACTTTAAACAATACAGGCTCACTTTGAACCATGCAGTCTCACTTTAAACAACACAGGCTCACTTTAAACCATGCAGTCTCATTTTAAACAACACAGGCTCACTTTAAACCATGCAGTCTCACTTTAAACAATACAGGCTCACTTTAAACCATGCAGGCTCACTTTGAACCGTGCAGGCTCACTTTGAACCATGCAGACTCACTTGAAACAATATAGGCTCACTTTGAACCATGCAGTCTCACTTTAAACAGTGCAGGCTCACTTTCAACCATGCAGTCTCACTTTAAACAATACAGGCTCACTTTGAACCATGCAGTCTCACTTTAAACAATACAGGCTCACTTTAAACAGTGCAGTCTCACTTTAAACCATGCAGTCTCACTTTAAACAGTGCAGGCTCACTTTAAACAGTGCAGGCTCACTTTAAACAGTGCAGGCTCACTTTGAACCATGCAGACTCACTTTAAACCATGCAGTCTCACTTTAAACAACACAGGCTCACTTTGAACCATGCAGGCTCACTTTAAACAGTGCAGGCTCACTTTGAACCATGCAGGCTCACTTTAAACCATGCAGGCTCACTTTAAACCATGCAGACTCACTTTAAACAATACAGGCTCACTTTGAACCATGCAGTCTCACTTTAAACAACACAGGCTCACTTTAAACCATGCAGTCTCATTTTAAACAACACAGGCTCACTTTAAACCATGCAGTCTCACTTTAAACAATACAGGCTCACTTTAAACCATGCAGGCTCACTTTGAACCGTGCAGACTGCCTTTTAACAATACAGGCTCACTTTAAACAGTGCAGGCTCACTTTGAACCGTGCAGACTCACTTTTAACAACACAGGCTCACTTTAAACCATGCAGTCTCATTTTAAACAACACAGGCTCACTTTAAACCATGCAGTCTCACTTTAAACAGTGCAGTCGCACTTTAAACAATACAGGCTCACTTTAAACAGTGCAGGCTCACTTTGAACCATGCAGACTCACTTTGAACCGTGCAGACTCACTTTGAACCGTGCAGACTCACTTTGAACAATACAGGCTCACTTTAAACAGTGCAGGCTCACTTTGAACCGTGCAGGCTCACTTTGAACCGTGCAGGCTCACTTTGAACAATACAGGCTCACTTTGAACCGTGCAGACTCACTTTGAACCGTGCAGACTCACTTTGAACCGTGCAGACTCACTTTAAACCATGCAGTCTCACTTTAAACAGTGCAGACTCACTTTAAACAATACAGTCTCACTTTAAACCATGCAGACTCACTTTAAACAGTGCAGGCTCACTTTGAACCATGCAGACTCACTTTAAACAATACAGGCTCACTTTAAACCATGCAGGCTCACTTTAAACCATGCAGTCTCACTTTGAACCATGCAGGCTCACTTTAAACAATACAGGCTCACTTTCTACCGTGCAGTCTCACTTTAAACAGTGCAGACTCACTTTAAACAGTGCAGTCTCACTTTGAACCATGCAGACTCACTTTAAACAGTACAGGCTCACTTTGAACCGTGCAGACTCACTTTGAACCGTGCAGACTCACTTTGAACCGTGCAGACTCACTTTGAACCGTGCAGACTCACTTTGAACAATACAGGCTCACTTTAAACAGTGCAGGCTCACTTTGAACCGTGCAGGCTCACTTTGAACCGAGCAGGCTCACTTTAAACAATACAGGCTCACTTTAAACCATGCAGACTCACTTTGAACCGTGCAGGCTCACTTTAAACCATGCAGACTCACTTTAAACCATGCAGTCTCACTTTAAACAATACAGGCTCACTTTAAACCATGCAGACTCACTTTAAACCATACAGGCTCACTTTGAACCATGCAGGCTCACTTTGAACAGTGCAGGCTCACTTTGAACCATGCAGACTCACTTTGAACCATGCAGACTCACTTTAAACAATACAGGCTCACTTTAAACCGTGCAGGCTCACTTTAAACAATACAGGCTCACTTTGAACCATGCAGACTCACTTTAAACCATCCAGGCTCACTTTCACCCATGCAGTCTCACTTTGAACCATGCAGTCTCACTTTAAACCATGCAGTCTCACTTTAAACAGTGCAGTCTCACTTTGAACCATGCAGACTTACTTTAAACCATGCAGACTCACTTTAAACAATACAGGTTCACTTTGAACCATGCAGACTCACTTTCAACAGTGCAGGCTAACTTTGAACCATGCAGTCTCACTTTAAACATTGCAGGCTCACTTTGACCCATGCAGTCTCACTTTAAACAATACAGGCTCACTTTAAACAGTGCAGTCTCACTTTAAACCATGCAGTCTCACTTTAAACAGTGCAGGCTCACTTTGAACCATGCAGTCTCACTTTAAACAATACAGGCTCACTTTGAACCGTGGAGTCTCACTTTAAACAGTGCAGGCTCACTTTTAACAGTGCAGGCTCACTTTAAACAATACAGGCTCACTTTAAACAATACAGGCTCACTTTGAACCATGCAGACTCATTTAAACAGTGCAGGCTCACTTTGAACCATGCAGACTCACTTTAAACAATACAGGCTCACTTTGAACCATGCAGTCTCACTTTAAACCATGCAGACTCACTTTAAACAATACAGGCTCACTTTGAACCGTGCAGACTCACTTTGAACCGTGCAGACTCACTTTGAACCGTGCAGACTCACTTTGAACCGTGCAGACTCACTTTGAACCGTGCAGACTCACTTTGAACCGTGCAGACTCACTTTGAACAATACAGGCTCACTTTAAACAGTGCAGGCTCACTTTGAACCGTGCAGGCTCACTTTGAACCGTGCAGGCTCACTTTAAACAATACAGGCTCACTTTAAACCATGCAGACTCACTTTGAACCGTGCAGGCTCACTTTAAACCATGCAGACTCACTTTAAACCATGCAGTCTCACTTTAAACAATACAGGCTCACATTAAACCATGCAGACTCACTTTAAACCATACAGGCTCACTTTGAACCATGCAGGCTCACTTTGAACAGTGCAGGCTCACTTTGAACCATGCAGACTCACTTTGAACCATGCAGACTCACTTTAAACAATACAGGCTCACTTTAAACCGTGCAGGCTCACTTTAAACAATACAGGCTCACTTTGAACCATGCAGACTCACTTTAAACCATACAGACTCACTTTGAACCATGCAGTCTCACTTTGAACCATGCAGTCTCACTTTAAACAGTGCAGACTCACTTTGAACCGTGCAGGCTCACTTTGAACCGTGCAGACTTACTTTAAACCTTGCAGACTCACTTTAAACAATACAGGTTCACTTTGAACCATGCAGACTCACTTTCAACAGTGCAGGCTAACTTTGAACCATGCAGTCTCACTTTAAACATTGCAGGCTCACTTTGACCCATGCAGTCTCACTTTAAACCATACAGGCTCACTTTAAACAGTGCAGTCTCACTTTAAACCATGCAGTCTCACTTTAAACAGTGCAGGCTCACTTTGAACCATGCAGTCTCACTTTAAACAATACAGGCTCACTTTGAACCGTGCAGTCTCACTTTAAACAGTGCAGGCTCACTTTTAACAGTGCAGGCTCACTTTAAACAATACAGGCTCACTTTAAACAATACAGGCTCACTTTGAACCATGCAGACTCATTTAAACAGTGCAGGCTGACTTTGAACCATGCAGACTCACTTTAAACAGTGCAGGCTCACTTTGAACCATGCGGACTCATTTAAACAGTGCAGGCTCACTTTAAACAGTGCAGGCTCACTTTAAACCATGCAGTCTCACTTTAAACCGTGCAGTCTCACTTTAAACCGTGCAGTCTCACTTTAAACCATGCAGACTCACTTTAAACCATGCAGACTCACTTTAAACAATACAGGCTCACTTTAAACCGTGCAGACTCACTTTAAACCGTGCAGACTCACTTTAAACCATGCAGACTCACTTTAAACCATGCAGTCTCACTTTAAACAGTGCAGACTCACTTTAAACAATACAGGCTCACTTTAAACCATGCAGACTCACTTTAAACCATGCAGTCTCACTTTAAACAGTGCAGGCTCACTTTAAACAGTGCAGACTCACTTTAAACAATACAGGCTCACTTTAAACCGTGCAGACTCACTTTAAACAATACAGACTCACTTTAAACCATGCAGGCTCACTTTAAACCGTGCAGGCTCACTTTGAACCATGCAGGCTCACTTTGAACCATGCAGGCTCACTTTAAACAATACAGGCTCACTTTGAACCATGCAGTCTCACTTTAAACAATACAGGCTCACTTTAAACCATGCAGACTCACTTTAAACAATACAGGCTCACTTTGAACCATGCAGACTCACTTTAAACAGTGCAGGCTCACTTTGAACCATGCAGGCTCACTTTAAACAGTGCAGGCTCACTTTAAACAATACAGGCTCACTTTAAACAATACAGGCTCACTTTGAACCATGCAGTCTCACTTTAAACAATACAGACTCACTTTAAACAATACAGACTCACTTTGAACCATGCAGACTCATTTTAAACCATGCAGACTCACTTTAAACCATACAGGCTCACTTTGAACCATGCAGACTCACTTTAAACAGTGCAGGCTCACTTTGAACCATGCAGGCTCACTTTAAACAGTGCAGGCTCACTTTAAACAGTGCAGGCTCACTTTAAACAATACAGGCTCACTTTAAACAATACAGGCTCACTTTGAACCATGCAGTCTCACTTTAAACAATACAGACTCACTTTAAACAATACAGGCTCACTTTGAACCGTGCAGACTCACTTTAAACAATACAGGCTCACTTTAAACAGTGCAGTCTCACTTTAAACCATGCAGTCTCACTTTAAACAGTGCAGACTCACTTTAAACAGTGCAGGCTCACTTTGAACCATGCAGTCACACTTTAAACAATACAGGCTCACTTTAAACCATGCCGACTCACTTTAAACCATGCCGACTCACTTTAAACAATACAGGCTCACTTTGAGCCATGCAGACTCACTTTAAACAATACAGGCTCACTTTAATTCCGTGCAGGCTCACTTTGAACCGTGCAGGCTCACTTTGAACCGTGCAGGCTCACTTTGAACCGTGCAGGCTCACTTTGAACCGTGCAGGCTCACTTTGAACCGTGCAGACTCACTTTAAACAATACAGGCTCACTTTGAACCGTGCAGACTCACTTTAAACCATACAGGCTCACTTTAAACCATGCAGTCTCACTTTAAACCATGCAGTCTCACTTTAAACCATGCAGTCTCACTTTAAACAGTGCAGACTCACTTTAAACAATACAGGCTCACTTTGAACCATGCAGACTCACTTTAAACCATACAGGCTCACTTTAAACAATACAGGCTCACTTTGAACCATGCAGACTCTCTTTAAACAATACAGGCTCACTTTGAACCGTGCAGGCTCACTTTGAACCGTGCAGGCTCACTTTGAACCGTGCAGACTCACTTTAAACCATACAGGCTCACTTTAAACCATGCAGTCTCACTTTAAACAATACAGGCTCACTTTAAACAGTGCAGGCTCACTTTGAACCATGCAGTCTCACTTTAAACCATGCAGTCTCACTTTAAACATTGCAGGCTCACTTTAAACAGTGCAGACTCACTTTAAACCATGCAGTCTCACTTTAAACCATGCCGTCTCACTTTAAACAGTGCAGACTCACTTTAAACAATACAGGCTCACTTTGAACCATGCAGTCTCACTTTAAACAATACAGGCTCACTTTGAACCATGCAGACTCTCTTTAAACAATACAGGCTCACTTTGAACCGTGCAGGCTCACTTTGAACCGTGCAGGCTCACTTTGAACCGTGCAGACTCACTTTAAACCATACAGGCTCACTTTAAACCATGCAGTCTCACTTTAAACAATACAGGCTCACTTTGAACCATGCAGTCTCACTTTAAACAATACAGGCTCACTTTAAACAGTGCAGACTCACTTTAAACCATGTAGACTCACTTTAAACCATGCAGTCTCACTTTAAACAGTGCAGACTCACTTTAAACAATACAGGCTCACTTTGAACCATGCAGTCTCACTTTAAACCATGCAGACTCACTTTAAACCGTGCAGACTCACTTTAAACAATACTGGCTCACTTTGAACCATGCAGACTCACTTTAAACAATACAGGCTCACTTTGAACCATGCAGACTCACTTTAAACAGTGCAGGCTCACTTTAAACCATGCAGACTCACTTTAAACCGTGCAGACTCACTTTAAACAATACTGGCTCACTTTGAACCATGCAGACTCACTTTAAACCATGCAGACTCACTTTAAACAATACAGGCTCACTTTGAACCATGCAGACTCACTTTAAACAGTGCAGGCTCACTTTGAACCATGCAGTCTCACTTTAAACCATGCAGTCTCCCTTTAAACATTGCAGGCTCACTTTGAACCATGCAGTCTCACTTTAAACAATACAGGCTCACTTTAAACCATGCAGTCTCACTTTAAACAGTGCAGGCTCACTTTGAACTATGCAGTCTCACTTTAAACCATGCAGTCTCACTTTAAACCGTGCAGACTCACTTTAAACAGTGCAGGCTCACTTTGAACCATGCAGTCTCACTTTAAACAATACAGGCTCACTTTGAACCATGTAGTCTCACTTTAAACAATACAGGCTCACTTTAAACAGTGCAGTCTCACTTTAAACAGTGCAGGCTCACTTTAAACAGTGCAGGCTCACTTTGAACCGTACAGTCTCACTTTAAACAGTGCAGGCTCACTTTAAACCATGTAGACTCACTTTAAACAATACAGGCTCACTTTAAACAGTGCAAGCTCACTTTAAACAATACAGGCTCACTTTAAACCATGCAGTCTCACTTTAAACAATACAGGCTCACTTTGAACCATGCAGTCTCACTTTAAACAATACAGGCTCACTTTGAACCATGCAGTCTCACTTTAAACAATACAGGCTCACTTTGAACCATGCAGTCTCACTTTAAACAATACAGGCTCACTTTGAACAGTGCAGGCTCATTTTAAACAGTGCAGGCTCACTTTAAACCATGCAGACTCACTTTGAACCGTACAGTCTCACTTTAAACAGTGCAGGCTCACTTTAAACCATGTAGACTCACTTTAAACAATACAGGCTCACTTTAAACAGTGCAAGCTCACTTTAAACAATACAGGCTCACTTTAAACCATGCAGTCTCCCTTTAAACATTGCAGGCTCACTTTGAACCATGCAGTCTCACTTTAAACAATACAGGCTCACTTTAAACCATGCAGTCTCACTTTAAACAGTGCAGGCTCACTTTGAACTATGCAGTCTCACTTTAAACCATGCAGTCTCACTTTAAACCGTGCAGACTCACTTTAAACAGTGCAGGCTCACTTTGAACCATGCAGTCTCACTTTAAACAATACAGGCTCACTTTGAACCATGTAGTCTCACTTTAAACAATACAGGCTCACTTTAAACAGTGCAGTCTCACTTTAAACAGTGCAGGCTCACTTTAAACAGTGCAGGCTCACTTTGAACTGTACAGTCTCACTTTAAACAGTGCAGGCTCACTTTAAACCATGTAGACTCACTTTAAACAATACAGGCTCACTTTAAACAGTGCAAGCTCACTTTAAACAATACAGGCTCACTTTAAACAATACAGGCTCACTTTGAACCATGCAGTCTCACTTTAAACAATACAGGCTCACTTTGAACCATGCAGTCTCACTTTAAACAATACAGGCTCACTTTGAACCATGCAGTCTCACTTTAAACAATACAGGCTCACTTTGAACAGTGCAGGCTCATTTTAAATTGTTAGGCTCCCTTTAAACCGTGCAGGCTAAAGTCAAACAGCACAGGAGGAGTAAAACAGTGGAGGCTCACTTTAAACAGCATAGGCTAACTTTGAACAGCGGAGGCTAACTTTAAACAGCGCAGGCTCACTTTAAACAGTGCAGGCTCACTTTGAACCATGCAGTCACACTTTAAACAATACAGGCTCACTTTAAACCATGCCGACTCACTTTAAACAATACAGGCTCACTTTGAGCCATGCAGACTCACTTTAAACAATACAGGCTCACTTTAATTCCGTGCAGGCTCACTTTGAACCGTGCAGGCTCACTTTGAACCGTGCAGGCTCACTTTGAACCGTGCAGACTCACTTTAAACAATACAGGCTCACTTTGAACCGTGCAGACTCACTTTAAACCATACAGGCTCACTTTAAACCATGCAGTCTCACTTTAAACCATGCAGTCTCACTTTAAACCATGCAGTCTCACTTTAAACAGTGCAGACTCACTTTAAACAATACAGGCTCACTTTGAACCATGCAGACTCACTTTAAACCATACAGGCTCACTTTAAACAATACAGGCTCACTTTGAACCATGCAGACTCTCTTTAAACAATACAGGCTCACTTTGAACCGTGCAGGCTCACTTTGAACCGTGCAGACTCACTTTAAACCATACAGGCTCACTTTAAACCATGCAGTCTCACTTTAAACAATACAGGCTCACTTTAAACAGTGCAGGCTCACTTTGAACCATGCAGTCTCACTTTAAACCATGCAGTCTCACTTTAAACATTGCAGGCTCACTTTAAACAGTGCAGACTCACTTTAAACCATGCAGTCTCACTTTAAACCATGCCGTCTCACTTTAAACAGTGCAGACTCACTTTAAACAATACAGGCTCACTTTGAACCATGCAGGCTCACTTTGAACCATGCAGTCTCACTTTAAACCATGCAGTCTCACTTTAAACATTGCAGGCTCACTTTAAACAGTGCAGACTCACTTTAAACCATGCAGTCTCACTTTAAACCATGCCGTCTCACTTTAAACAGTGCAGACTCACTTTAAACAATACAGGCTCACTTTGAACCATGCAGTCTCACTTTAAACAATACAGGCTCACTTTGAACCATGCAGTCTCACTTTAAACAATACAGGCTCACTTTAAACAGTGCAGACTCACTTTAAACCATGTAGACTCACTTTAAACCATGCAGTCTCACTTTAAACAGTGCAGACTCACTTTAAACAATACAGGCTCACTTTGAACCATGCAGTCTCACTTTAAACCATGCAGACTCACTTTAAACCGTGCAGACTCACTTTAAACAATACTGGCTCACTTTGAACCATGCAGACTCACTTTAAACAATACAGGCTCACTTTGAACCATGCAGACTCACTTTAAACAGTGCAGGCTCACTTTAAACCATGCAGACTCACTTTAAACCGTGCAGACTCACTTTAAACAATACTGGCTCACTTTGAACCATGCAGACTCACTTTAAACCATGCAGACTCACTTTAAACAATACAGGCTCACTTTGAACCATGCAGACTCACTTTAAACAGTGCAGGCTCACTTTGAACCATGCAGTCTCACTTTAAACCATGCAGTCTCCCTTTAAACATTGCAGGCTCACTTTGAACCATGCAGTCTCACTTTAAACAATACAGGCTCACTTTAAACCATGCAGTCTCACTTTAAACAGTGCAGGCTCACTTTGAACTATGCAGTCTCACTTTAAACCATGCAGTCTCACTTTAAACCGTGCAGACTCACTTTAAACAGTGCAGGCTCACTTTGAACCATGCAGTCTCACTTTAAACAATACAGGCTCACTTTGAACCATGTAGTCTCACTTTAAACAATACAGGCTCACTTTAAACAGTGCAGTCTCACTTTAAACAGTGCAGGCTCACTTTAAACAGTGCAGGCTCACTTTGAACCGTACAGTCTCACTTTAAACAGTGCAGGCTCACTTTAAACCATGTAGACTCACTTTAAACAATACAGGCTCACTTTAAACAGTGCAAGCTCACTTTAAACAATACAGGCTCACTTTAAACCATGCAGTCTCACTTTAAACAATACAGGCTCACTTTGAACCATGCAGTCTCACTTTAAACAATACAGGCTCACTTTGAACCATGCAGTCTCACTTTAAACAATACAGGCTCACTTTGAACCATGCAGTCTCACTTTAAACAATACAGGCTCACTTTGAACAGTGCAGGCTCATTTTAAATTGTTAGGCTCCCTTTAAACAGTGCAGGCTAAAGTCAAACAGCACAGGAGGAGTAAAACAGTGGAGGCTCACTTTAAACAGCATAGGCTAACTTTGAACAGCGGAGGCTAACTTTAAACAGCGCAGGCTCACTTTAAACAGTGCAGGCTCACTTTGAACCATGCAGTCACACTTTAAACAATACAGGCTCACTTTAAACCATGCCGACTCACTTTAAACAATACAGGCTCACTTTGAGCCATGCAGACTCACTTTAAACAATACAGGCTCACTTTAATTCCGTGCAGGCTCACTTTGAACCGTGCAGGCTCACTTTGAACCGTGCAGGCTCACTTTGAACCGTGCAGACTCGCTTTAAACAATACAGGCTCACTTTGAACCGTGCAGACTCACTTTAAACCATACAGGCTCACTTTAAACCATGCAGTCTCACTTTAAACCATGCAGTCTCACTTTAAACCATGCAGTCTCACTTTAAACAGTGCAGACTCACTTTAAACAATACAGGCTCACTTTGAACCATGCAGACTCACTTTAAACCATACAGGCTCACTTTAAACAATACAGGCTCACTTTGAACCATGCAGACTCTCTTTAAACAATACAGGCTCACTTTGAACCGTGCAGGCTCACTTTGAACCGTGCAGGCTCACTTTGAACCGTGCAGACTCACTTTAAACCATACAGGCTCACTTTAAACCATGCAGTCTCACTTTAAACAATACAGGCTCACTTTAAACAGTGCAGGCTCACTTTGAACCATGCAGTCTCACTTTAAACCATGCAGTCTCACTTTAAACATTGCAGGCTCACTTTAAACAGTGCAGACTCACTTTAAACCATGCAGTCTCACTTTAAACCATGCCGTCTCACTTTAAACAGTGCAGACTCACTTTAAACAATACAGGCTCACTTTGAACCATGCAGTCTCACTTTAAACAATACAGGCTCACTTTGAACCATGCAGTCTCACTTTAAACTATACAGGCTCACTTTAAACAGTGCAGACTCACTTTAAACCATGTAGACTCACTTTAAACCATGCAGTCTCACTTTAAACAGTGCAGACTCACTTTAAACAATACAGGCTCACTTTGAACCATGCAGTCTCACTTTAAACCATGCAGACTCACTTTAAACCGTGCAGACTCACTTTAAACAATACTGGCTCACTTTGAACCATGCAGACTCACTTTAAACCATGCAGACTCACTTTAAACAATACAGGCTCACTTTGAACCATGCAGACTCACTTTAAACAGTGCAGGCTCACTTTGAACCATGCAGTCTCACTTTAAACCATGCAGTCTCCCTTTAAACATTGCAGGCTCACTTTGAACCATGCAGTCTCACTTTAAACAATACAGGCTCACTTTAAACCATGCAGTCTCACTTTAAACAGTGCAGGCTCACTTTGAACTATGCAGTCTCACTTTAAACCATGCAGTCTCACTTTAAACCGTGCAGACTCACTTTAAACAGTGCAGGCTCACTTTGAACCATGCAGTCTCACTTTAAACAATACAGGCTCACTTTGAACCATGTAGTCTCACTTTAAACAATACAGGCTCACTTTAAACAGTGCAGTCTCACTTTAAACAGTGCAGGCTCACTTTAAACAGTGCAGGCTCACTTTGAACCGTACAGTCTCACTTTAAACAGTGCAGGCTCACTTTAAACCATGCAGACTCACTTTAAACAATACAGGCTCACTTTAAACAGTGCAGGCTCACTTTAAACCATGTAGACTCACTTTAAACAATACAGGCTCACTTTAAACAGTGCAAGCTCACTTTAAACAATACAGGCTCACTTTAAACCATGCAGTCTCACTTTAAACAATACAGGCTCACTTTGAACCATGCAGTCTCAGTTTAAACAATACAGGCTCACTTTGAACCATGCAGTCTCACTTTAAACAATACAGGCTCACTTTGAACCATGCAGTCTCACTTTAAACAATACAGGCTCACTTTGAACAGTGCAGGCTCATTTTAAATTGTTAGGCTCCCTTTAAACAGTGCAGGCTAAAGTCAAACAGCACAGGAGGAGTAAAACAGTGGAGGCTCACTTTAAACAGCGGAGGCTAACTTTAAACAGCGCAGGCTCAGTATAAACTGCGCACTCACTTTAAACAGCGCAGGCTCACTTTAACAGCGCAGGACCACTGTAAACAGTGTAAGCTGGCATAAGGCATGTGGAGGAATTTGTATCTGTCCACCAAATACATGAATGTTGTGAGCTTTGAAGATTATTCATTAAATGCAATTTGCCAACATCTGCATTTTGTAACCAAAATGCTAAAGAGCTTGGCATCAGCCATGTCAGCTATAACTGTTCAACCATCTTCATTGGACGGTGGGGTCTCAGAAGTGCTTTGTTTAGGTGAACTGGGACAATGCAGATTCTAACTGTGTCATCTTTCTCTATTGCTGCTATTATTGCAGAAACTCATTGTGGCCTCATCTATGTCACTATGACACCCGGGATCGCGATCTTCCCAAAAGGGAACAGTGGTTTGACATCCTAGTTGACTATGTGGAATTGGATCTTTCCCTATGTGCAGTGCAGGATGACTCTGTCTTCAGTGCATTTGGTTTGTACACAATGGCCCGTAACTTCTGGGTAGTGGCGGGAGGCCAGGGGCTGCCGATTTTTAAAGAGAAAAGTGCGGACTTACCTGTGCTCTGATGTTGCGAGGAACCACCCTTTATCTTCGGTAGCCTGGGACGTTCAGCGCCCCGGTCTGCGTAGGCTCCCGCGCGGCGCAGGAAGAATGCAGCCACACCCCATTATGACATTGCCAACTTGGGAACACCCATTGAGAGCAGGTATTTAAACAGATAGAAAACACCAGGCAACTACTTTGACAAGTGTTTTAAAGATATGTAGACATTAGGCGGAATTTAAATTAATGGGAACAAAGGCCCATAGCGAGCACATTTAGCTCCCTGTTTCCCATTGCTCACAGCGCCGAGAAACACAATGCTATAAAACGGCACTGGCGTTAGATGAGTGGCCTCAGTGGGGAACGTGTGGCCGAGGCTGCACTTGGCCCTGTTTTGTGCATTGAGGAGCTCTGCTCACTGGAACTCTTCAGTGTAGTGAGAGAACGGGCCGCTATTTTTAAATGGTGCCACTATCTCTGGAGCCTTGGACTCGACCCCGATATCCCACTCGAGGGGAGGGTCCCATGGCCTCCCTCAACACCCACGCAGGGCCTGGAACTACTGCCACCATGCGAAAAATGCAAGCTTGGCCCCTTGACAGTGCCACCCTGGCAGTGCCCCTGCCAGATGACAGTGCCACCTGCACACCTTGGCACTGACAGGCTGGCACCCAGGTGCTGACACCCAGAGCACAGCCAGGATGCCATCCAGCCCAAAGAGCATGCACCTGGCAGCTTCCAATTCCCTGGGAGAACCTCACGAGTGGCATTCCCTCTGCTCCCAGTTTGTGGAGCCCACTACTGAACGGTGCTAGCCAGAGGTCTCCGAGATTAAGAGGATTGATCCCAACGCCTCGGGTACCTTGGGAAACTTCATATTACAGTGAGACTAGATGTTAACTAAAAAGTGAGCTTACCCACAATGGGCAGGATTTACATCGCAAAGCCTCATGAGATCGCATTAGATCTCGCGAGGCATTGCAAGCCGGGAAGATCCCGGGAAAGGGGTCTCCCGGCTTCTATCAGCCACACTGCGCCACAGCGAGCTGCTCCCCAGGCGCAGCATGGCCATAGAATTGTGTATGTAATTTTAAGTTTTTTTTCTCTTTCTTTTAAACAGACATTACTACTTTTGTTGATTCTTTCGAAGTAACTTTTAATTTTTTTTTATGATTAAAGGTAATTATTCATAAGTGAACATAGATTTGGTTATTTGTTTTAAATCTGTGAAACTATTTAGTCAAAGCGCAGAAGAGCAATAGTAATAGGGGACTCTATAGTCAGGGGCACAGATAGGCGCTTCTGTGGACGTGAAAGAGACTCCAGGATGGTATGTTGCCTCCCTGGTGCCAGGGTCCAGGATGTCTCCGAACGGGTAGAGGGCATCCTGAAGGGGGAGGGCAAACAGGCAGAGGTCGTTGTACATATTGGTACTAACGACATAGGCAGGAAGGGGCATGAGGTCCTGCAGCAGGAGTTCAGGGAGCTAGGCAGCAAGTTAAAAGACAGGACCTCTAGGGTTGTAATCTCGGGATTACCCCCTGTGCCACATGCCAGTGAGGCTAGAAATAGGAAGATAGAGCAGCTAAATACGTGGCTAAACAGTTGGTGTAGGAGGGAGGGTTTCCGTTATCTGGACCACTGGGAGCTCTTCCGGGGCAGGTGTGACCTATATAAGAAGGACGGGTTGCATCTAAACTGGAGAGGCATAAATATCCTGGCTGCGAGGTTTGCTAGTGTCACACGGGAGGGTTTAAACTAGTATGGCAGGGGGGTGGGCATGGAGCAATAGGTCAGAAGGTGAGAGCATTGAGGGAGAACTAGGGAATAGGGACAGTGGGGCTCTGAGGCAGAGCAGACAGGGAGAAGTTGCTGAACACAGTGGGTCTGGTGGCCTGAAGTGCATATGTTTTAATGCAAGAAGTATTACGGGTAAGGCAGATGAACTTAGAGCTTGGATTAGTACTTGGAACTATGATGTTGTTGCCATTACAGAGACCTGGTTGAGGGAAGGGCAGGATTGGCAGCTAAACGTTCCAGGATTTAGATGTTTCAGGCGGGATAGAGGGGGATGTAAAAGGGGTGGCGGAGTTGCGCTACTGGTTAGGGAGAATATCACAGCTGCACTGCAGGAGGACACCTCAGAAGGCAGTGAGGCTATATGGGTAGAGATCAGGAATAAGAAGGGTACAGTCACAATGTTGGGGGTTTACTACAGGCCTCCCAACAGCCAGCGGGAGATAGAGGAGCAGATAGGTAGACAGATTTTGGAAAAGAGTAAAAACAACAGGGTTGTGGTGATGGGAGACTTTAACTTCCCCAATATTGACTGGGACTCACTTAGTGCCAGGGGCTTAGATGGGGTTTGTAAGGAGCATCCAGGAGGGCTTTTTAAAACAATATGTAGACAGTCCAACTAGGGAAGGGGCGGTACTGGACCTGGTATTGGGGAATGAGCCCGGCCAGGTGGTAGATGTTTCAGTAGGGGAGCATTTCAGTAACAGTGACCACAATTCAGTAAGTTTTAAAGTACTGGTGAACAAGGATAAGAGTGGTTCTAGGATGAATGTGCTAAATTGGGGGAAGGCTAATTATAACAATATTAGGCGGGAACTGAAGAACATAGATTGGGGGCGGATGTTTGAGGGAAAATCAACATCTGACATGTGGGAGGCTTTCAAGTGTCAGTTGAAAGGAATTCAGGACCGGCATGTTCCTGTGAGGAAGAAGGATAAATACGGCAATTTTCGGGAACCTTGGATAACGAGAGATATTGAAGGCCTCGTCAAAAAGAAAAAGGAGGCATCTGTCAGGGCTAAAAGGCTGGGAACAGACGAAGCCTGTGTGGAATATAAGGAAAGTAGGAAGGAACTTAAGCAAGGAGTCAGGAGGGCTAGAAGGGGTCACGAAAAGTCATTGGCAAATAGGGTTAAGGAAAATCCCAAGGCTTTTTACACGTACATAAAAAGCAAGAGGGTAGCCAGGGAAAGGGTTGGCCCACTGAAGGATAGGCAAGGGAATCTATGTGTGGAGCCAGAGGAAATGGGCGAGGTACTAAATGAATACTTTGCATCAGTATTCACCAAAGAGAAGAAATTGGTAGATGTTGAGTCTGGAGAAGGGTGTGTAGATAGCCTGGGTCACATTGAGATCCAAAAAGACGAGGTGTTGGGTGTCTTAAAAAATATTAAGGTAGATAAGTCCCCAGGGCCTGATGGGATCTACCCCAGAATACTGAAGGAGGCTGGAGAGGAAATTGCTGAGGCCTTGACAGAAATCTTTGGATCCTCACTGTCTTCAGGTGATATCCCAGAGGACTGGAGAATAGCCAATGTTGTTCCTCTGTTTAAGAAGGGTAGCAAGGATAATCCAGGGAACTACAGGTCGGTGAGCCTTACTTCAGTGGTAGGGAAATTACTGGAGAGAATTCTTCGAGACAGGATCTACTCCCATTTGGAAGCAAATGGACGTATTAGTGAGAGGCGGCATGGTTTTGTGAAGGGGAGGTCGTGTCTCACTAACTTGATAGAGTTTTTTGAGGAGGTCACTCAGATGATTGATGCAGGTAGGGCAGTGGATGTTGTCTATATGGACTTTAGTAAGGCCTTTGACAAGGTCCCTCATGGTAGACTAGTACAAAAGGTGAAGTCACACGGGATCAGGGGTGAGCTGGCAAGGTGGATACAGAACTGGCTAGGTCATAGAAGGCAGAGAGTAGCAATGGAAGGATGCTTTTCTAATTGGAGGGCTGTGATCAGTGGTGTTCCACAGGGATCAGTGCTGGGACCTTTGCTGTTTGTAGTATATATAAATGATTTGGAGGACAATGTAACTGGTCTGATTAGTAAGTTTGCAGACGACACATAGGTTGGTGGAATTGCGGATAGCGATGAGGACTGTCAGAGGATACAGCAGGATTTAGATTGTTTGGAGACTTGGGCGGAGAGATGGCAGATGGAGTTTAATCCGGACAAATGTGAGGTAATGCATTTTGGAAGGTCTAATGCAGGTAGGGAATATACAGTGAATGGTAGAACCCTCAAGAGTATTGAAAGTCAAAGAGATCTAGGAGTACAGGTCCACAGGTCACTGAAAGGGGCAACACAGGTGGAGAAGGTAGTCAAGAAGGCATACGGCATGCTTGCCTTCATTGGCCGGGGCATTGAGTAGAAGAATTGGCAAGTCATGTTGCAGCTGTATAGAACTTAGTTAGGCCACACTTGGAGTATAGTGTTCAATTCTGGTCGCCACACTACCAGAAGGATGTGGAGGCTTTAGAGAGGGTGCAGAAGAGATTTACCAGAATGTTGCCTGTTATGGAGGGCATTAGCTATGAGGAGAGGTTGAATAAACTCGGTTTGTTCTCACTGGAACGAAGGAGGTTGAGGGGCGACCTGATAGAGGTCTACAAAATTATGAGGGGCATTGACAGAGTGGATAGTCAGAGGCTTTTCCCCAGGGTAGAGGGGTCAATTACTAGGGGGCATAGGTTTAAGGTGAGAGGGGCAAGGTTTAGAGTAGATGTACGAGGCAAGTTTTTTTACGCAGAGGGTAGTGGGTGCCTGGAACTCGCTACCGGAAGAGGTGGTGGAAGCAGGGACGATAGTGACATTTAAGGGGCATCTTGACAAATACATGAATAGGATGGGAATAGAGGGATACGGACCCAGGAAGTGTAGAAGATTGTAGTTTAGTCGGGCAGCATGGTCGGCACGGGCTTGGAGGGCCAAAGGGCCTGTTCCTGTGCTGTACATTTCTTTGTTCTTTGTTCTTTGGCAAAGTGATTCCATTTGCCACAGTTACTGCAATGCTTAATGAATGCAAAACACGTGATTTTCTCTTGTGGGTGCGGGCTGCCGCAGTTCGGGTAGCATATGTTCTGTACTGAGAAATCTTTGGCTTCTCTTCTTAATTCCTTGGTGCTCCTCTCGGACTGTTCATATAAATATTAATGGCGGATTCTAATGTTCGGTTTTTTTTGCAAAGCAACTGCTTTGTGCAGTATTAATAATAATAATCGTTTATTGTCACAAGCAGGCTTCAATGAAGCTACTGTGAAAAGCCCCTAGTCGCCATATTCCGGCACCTGTTCGGCGAGGCCGGTACGGGAATTGAACCCACAATTCTGGCCTTGTTCTGCATTACAAACCAGCTGTTTAGCCCACTGTGCTACGCCAATCCCTAATATTCCATTAGACTATGCTGAGGTTATAAACTACCAAGCTGATTTATCAGATTTTGACATTGTTGGATTGGCGCTCATGCTTTGAGTATGGATCTTGCAATGTTATTATTAGCCAAGGGAGCAGACAATGGGTGTGTGATTCTCCTGTTTTGAGACTAAGCACTGAAGGAAAATGAATTGTTTCCTGTTGTAGCGGCTGGTGGGAAAATATGTCCTCCGGCCCCAACCTCAGTAATTATGCACTTTGGTGCTTCACACCATATTCAGTGGCGGGCAGATCTGGATGGCGTATCGTCCACCGTCATGTCCAGGGGCCATATTGTAATGGTGTCCAACATCACTGGCCCACTATTGAAGAGATAAGTTGGACCTCCAGAAAATGAAGATGGATCTCCAGGAGCACTCTGAGACTGGAAGATAAATTTCCAGGATCATTCTAACGTTTGAAGATGGAACCCCCTTTAGGACATCTAATCTGGAAGGTTCATCTGCAGATGATCCCCCGACCATTTTCTGTGGTGTTCCAGGCTTTCAGACAGCCTCAGGCATTGTTCAGGTGAGTCCCGTCATCTGGAGACCACCTTGTTCTGAATCTGGGGCGAGATTCTCCGACCCCCCGCCGGGTCGGAGAATCGGCGGGGGCTGGCGTGAATCCCGCCCCTGCCGGTTGCCAAGTTCTCCGGCACCGGATATTCGGCGGGGGCGGGAATCGCGGCGCGCTGGTTGGCGGGGCCCCCCCCGCGATTCTCCGGCCCGGATGGGCCGAAGTCCCGCTGCTAGAATGCCTGTCCCGCCAGCGTAGATTGAACCACCTACCTTACCGGCGGGACAAGGCGGCGCGGGTGGGCCCCGGGGTCCTGGGGAGGGCACGGGGCAATCTGGCCCCGGGGGGTGCCCCCACGGTGGCCTGGCCCGCGATCGGGGGCTGTGGGGGCACTCTTTTCCTTCCGCCTTTGCCACGGTCTCCACCATGGCGGAGGCGGAAGAGACTCCCTCCACAGCGCATGCACGGGGATGCCGTGAGCGGCCGCTAACGCTCCCGCGCATGCGCCGCCCGGAGATGTCATTTGCGCGCCAGCTGGCGGGGCACCAAAGGCTTTTTCCGCCACCTGGCGGGGCGGAAATTAGTCTGGCGCGGGCCTAGCCCCTTAAGGTTGGGGCTCGGCCCCCCAAGATGCGGAGGATTCCGCACCTTTGGGGCGGCGCAATGCCCGACTGATTTGCGCCATTTTGGGCGCCGGTCGGCGGACATCGCGCCGATACCAGAGAATTTCGCCCCTGGTGTGGGAGGGGGAGGGGGGGGGGGGGGTCGGTCATGCCTTCATCTGCATTCTATTAATGCGATGCAAATGAATTTCACACCAGCCTCTGCAGGTGTTTCTGACCTGCCATGGCAGGCACCAGTCGAATTTTCCTCCACAAATTCACACCGGCATCAAATCGATTTCTCAGCCACCTGCCATTTTCTCCCACTAGGCCTGTCTTCGAACACTCTGGCGGGGGCTTGGGAGACTTTCACCCTCAAGAAGTCATTCTTCAATCTGTTCTCTCTTTCAAATAACCCAAACATGAAAGATTTGGTTTACAGTTTTCACTGTCGCTTTGCTTGCAACTGTCTCGCATATTCACTCAGGAGATGCCATATCACAGGTTTAGCTGCAAAACTGTGGACATGGGCCCAATTCTTATCCATTTCAGTTTTCAAGAGCTGCTGAATCTGCAATCCTTACCTTGTTATACTGAACTCAACTTTCATTTTTTTTCTATATATAGCGCTGTATTTATTTTGGCACGATCCTCACAGTGTTCATCTATGATTGTCTAATCATAATTCGAAGATTATCTAACACTTCCTGTACCTTATCTAACACTTCAATTTAATTATATTTGGAGCCGCCCTTTACACCAGATGACCTTGTTCTTTGTTACCCTAAACTCTCTGCCAGCTGAATTGAGCTAATCTCCCATACTCTTTGTCCCTTTAGATTATATGTTAACTGTCCCATCATGCTTTGTGCTTTTGCCAAGCAATTTTGTCTGCCATGGTACACTATTGTACACGTTCTCTAGACTGTGTAGGATGAGGTGATGTTGATCATTGCTAACTAGATATGCATTGTAAGAAGTCTTACAACACCAGGTTAAAGTCCAACAGGTTTGTTTCGATGTCATTAGCTTTCGGAGCGCTGCTCCTTCCTCAGGTGATTCATGAACTTTGGTCTCATAAATATTATTTGGTATTGTATAATCATCACTGTCATCATGACTTGTACATGTCATCACTTATCTACCTATTTTGTTCCATTTTCTTTAACCAAGTACAGAAAATATGTAACACGAAAAAAGGGGAATGTGATGATATGCATCACTGTATATACACAAGGGGTCAATGTAAATACACTACAACTAAGTAACCACTAGAGGGAGCACCAGAGATGTCATGACATGCAGACATGAAGCCAATGGGTCATTACAACAGGACACAGCCAATGGGTAATCAGGACACCCAGAGGTGGTATTACCACAAGGGGGCACTTCACAACCCATATAAAAGGACAGAGCACACATGCTCTGCCTCTTTCCACAGACAGACATCTAGAGAGTACATCAGGGTTGATCAAGAGCATAACACCCAGTATGTGGCTTAGAGCAAGCTGGTAAAAATAGACTGAGTTACTACAGTTAGATTAGCAGAGAGTCAAACTCATTTAAGAACTGTGTTAATAGTTCAATAAACAAGTTGGAATCATTTCATAGTCTGGAGCTTCCTTTGTCAAAGCATACATATCAATCTTTTCCGACCACATTGATTCAAAGCACTACCTTACAAACAGGAAGAACTGGACAACAGGTATAACCTGTTATGGGCCAGGGTTTAGAAAACTCTAAAGTATATCATGAAGTTTTCCTGACCTACATCTTTTAATAGATTATAGTTATGAGGAGCACAAGGGCGTACTTTCCAGACCAACAGAGACCTTAAGTACTTTTAAACAAAACAATGTTTATTCTATGAATTCAGTTAACATTTTATAATCTCACAGTAAACATTTTATCAACTACCAACACAACTACCCCCCACAGATACACTACTCTATATGTAACCCTTAATAACTTTACTAACAACATCCATAAGCCAGTAACATTAACAAAGCAGTAGGTATAAATTTGTTACACAAGACAGTTATCACTTTTAAATTATCAAGTGATCTGGACACCTTTTAACATACAGAGAGAGACAAAATTAGCCTTGCTTGTCTGAATTCAGCTTTCACCTGCCGAAAACGAAAGTAAAACACAAAGCCGCAAACAGCTTCCAGCTCAAAAAGAAAGTGAAAACCATAGACACAACCCAGCTCCACCCACACAATGACATTACTACAGCTTTTTGATAAACACCCATTTCTTAAAGGTACACTACTAAGACAAACCATTCTGGGAATACCATCACCTCCACATTTTGCTCATTGTCACTCAAACTCCTGACATATATGTTGATGAATTTAATCTATTTTGGGTCAATATTTTTTTTTAAATGTATTCCTTTCTCAGAGTTACAAAGCCAGTGCACAAAGTGAAATGGGCAAGCCCTTAATCCATCTCCTTTTTTTCTCCAATAGCCAATTCAAATTCAGATTGAATCCAATTTGTGTTTCCCACAAAAGAGTCATACCAGATCAAGCTGACAAGAACAAGCATTACATCTGAGGCGGGACTCTGTGGTCCTGAGGCTAAGTGTTGACGTCGTCGGAAACGCCGTTGCGTTTCTCAACGGCGTCAACATGGCCTCAGAATCAGCAATACTGGCCCCTACAGGGGGCCAGCACAGCACAGCACTGGAGCGGTTCACACTGCTCCAGTTGCTGATCCTGGCATCAACTGGGCGGCCCCCCACCGGCGCCACGCCAACTATGCCGGCGCCAATGGCGCCGATTCTCCGCTCTCCCATGCTGGCGTCGGGGCAGCGTGGCGTGATTTGCGCCGGTCACGGGGATTCTCCGGCCCGGCCCCGGGCTGAGAGAATCCCGCCCCTGATCTCATACACTTGATCTTAACCTGATGAATTTAATCTCTTCTGTGTCAATATCCTGACATTCTCTACCTATCACCATTGTGGAAGCTCCATTGGATTTGGATTTGTTTTATTGTCACGTGTATCGAGGTACAGTGAAAAGTATTGCTCTGCGTACAGTCCACGCAGAAGAAGGAATGCAATGTTTACGAAAAAGAGGGCCCAACACCGTCTTCTCAGGGCAACTAGAGATTGGCAATTTCTGTGGCCTACCCAGAATAATACACAATCTGGGAATAAATGAAAAGTGTGATTCCTATAAAACTTAACAATAACGAGGCTGATTCCCGGTCAGGTGATCCTGGTAAGGACTGGCTCTGTCAGGGAGTGCATGAGGAAATTACAGACTGGTAATCTCCTGATTTCCTGTCCATTTAAATTAATGGAGAACCTGTCGGACACTGCACTTATGTGGTTTTGCAACTAATGTACCCTTGGGTTCAGCACCTTGTTTACAGCAAATAAATCCTCACCAGTTTATGCATTTTTAAAAATTATTCCACCAAGAGAATAACCCTCCTCTCTCCCTTGTCCCAGTCTACCAAAACAATAGGTCAGTAGGGAAAGGGTGACTATTTATTTTTTAGGATGTTGCCACTGTCTGGATATTTCACTAAACTTCCACTGATTGGACGCAGACCCCTTTGCCAATAATACAAGCAGGAATCAAAATTTAAAACAGATGTATTAAAAAAATAAGGGTTTTATTTTGAAACAACTTACCTCTGGATCCTGCAGCTCCAGACAGCAGGATATTAGGAGAACTTGCTTAAGGACACAGAGCTTGATCCTGCAGACCCATGGAGAGGCATTATTTCCTCACTTAAAGGAACAGGCCTCTTTGAGTGTTTAAAGACAAACTCTTAAGTCGGCACATATACTCTGCAGTCCTGCCACATCCAGCTGTGAATGGTAGTGGACAATTAAACAACTCACTGGAGAAGGATGCTCCACAAATATCCCCATCCTCGATGATGGAGGAGCCCAGCAAGGCGGAGGAATTCGCAACAGTTTTCAGCCAGAAGTGCCGAGTGGATGATCTCGGCATCCTCCGGAGGTCCCCAGCATCACAGATGTCCAACTTCAGCCAATACAATTCACTCCACGTGATATCAAGAAACGGCTTGTTGGATTCAACAATTATAGAGGGGGGCCCTTTAAAATATTAGCTAAAATATACTGGAAAATAAAATATTGAATTTGTAGAAATATCAGTAAGTTATAAAATTGGCTCAACTTTTGAATACTGTCCATGACTGTCTCAAATGTTGCAAATAATGTATTGCAAGTAAGAGATATGAGGGTACATTCAACGAATTTGAAACAATCTCAGACGTGATATAACGAGTTTGAACGTGGGTCAAGAGTCGTGCGGCAGTTAATTAATTCATTTGGAATAATTGATTAATGTCTAATTAACCAATCGCTTGTTAAGTGACTGACTCCTGAATAAATCAAGTGGGTCTCAGCTGAGAATTAGAAGCAATGAAACTAAGCAAGGGGCTAAATCCAGGATTCCCTTAAGAAAGTGATCCGTTTGACTAATTTGAGAGAAGGATTTTAGCTGTTGGAGAATCCTGGAAGCAATTGTGACAATTACTTTTAAGTCCTTTTGTTGAAATGACTTTTAATTTGTAAATCTGGAGTCACTTTTACCTTGACATCTTTGCTTTCACTCTTCAGTGTCTCAAGGACACAGAAAAGCCTTTCGAATTAATTTTGTGTGAATGTACCAAAATGAGTTCTTACAGAAATAAACATTGCTTGTAGAACTATTCAACCGGACTGACACCTGGGGCTGGATTTTCCTGTCGCCGACACCGAAATCGCTTCGGCAAAAGGCCGGAGAATCCGAGGTGCCGACCAAATAGGGGGCGCGCCGCTTTCACAACACGCGGCCCCCTCCAAAGCGGTGTACTCTCGGTGTACGGTGCACCACATATCGATGGCCTCAGGCTCCCGATGCTCCACCACAGACTGGCCGAATACCCGATGGCGTGGGACACGTGTGGTCTCACCCGTCGGGAACTCGGCATGGCGGCTGAGGACTAATTCCAGCGCTGCCACAGTCGGGGGAGAGTCGATCCGCGGGCAGGGGGGACATTATTCGGGGCTGGAGGCACTGTGGGGGGAGTCGTCCGGGGGCGCGCGCCTGCCGAAGGGGCAAACTATTTCGCGGCCCGGGTCTGCGAGCAGTCGGTGGAATGTAGCACGTCACGTGCGCAGCCGCTGCAGGCTACCGCCGTTCGCATGCGCGGCCACGGACTCACCATTCTCTGGGGCGTATCGGCAGCTAGAGCTGGGTACTCTACGCTACCATCCTGCTAGCCCCCAGCAAAACGGGGAATTGGTGGCCGTTTCGCGCCAGGTTTTCTGGCGTAAAACGCCACCATTCTCACGCTGTGTGGGTCATAGCCCCAGAATCGGAGAATCCAGCCCCTTACCTGTGAGCGCGAGATAAGGGGAACCTTATTCAATTGAAGGCAGTAGATACTGCAAAGGCTATGGGCCATGACAATATTCCGGGAATAGTACTGAAGACTTGTGCTCCAGAACGTACTGCATCCCTAGCCAAACTGTTACAGTACAGCTACAACACTGGCATTTACCCGGTAATGTGAAAAATTGCCCAGATGTGCCCTGTACAAAAGAAACCGGACTAATCTAACCCAGCCAATTACTTTTTTATCAGTCTACTCTCCATCATCAGGAAAGTAATGGAAGGAGTCATCAACAATGCTATCATGTGGCACTTACTCAGCAATAACCTGCTCATGGACAGCCAGTTTGTGTTCCACCAGGGCTGATTGCCAGAGGTGAGGTGAGAGTGACTGCCCTTGACATCAAGACAGCATTTGACTGAGTATGGCAGCAAGGAGCCCTAGCTAACCTGGAATCAATGGGAATCAGGGGGAAAACTCTCCGCTGGTTGGAGTCATACTTGATACAAAAGAAGATGGCTGTGGTGGTCAGAGGTCAATCATCTCAGCTCTAGGACATTGTCGTGTTAGGTACACTGGTCTAACACTAGCTGCAACTGGATGCACTTTAGATCAGAAAGATACTCCAGACCTTGAAGTTAGTTCAATCAGGGTTATTGAACTAATAGCACAGTTGGCACAGTTCTCTGTGAGTTTGACTCTCTGCTAACTTAAGTGTGGTTACTCTGTCTGACTGAACCAAACTAGCTCTTAGCCACGTGGTGGAGGTGTGAGATTGTAACAACACCCTTGACTGATTCTCTAGATGCTCATCAGTGGAAAGAGGCGGAGTGTGAGTGCTTCGTGTCTTTTATAGTCAGATCCCACCCCTGAGTGTCCTGCCTGCTTATTGGTCATGTCCTGTTCTCTGTGTCCATTAGCTGCTTGTCTGTATATCATTATGTGTGTGTGTGTGCCTGCATATCATGACAGACGTCACTGCAGGAGTTCCTCAGGGTAATGTCCTCGGCTCAACCATCTTCAGCTGCTTCATCAATGGTCTCCCTTCCATCGTAAGGTCAGAAGTGGGGATGTTTGTGGATGAATGCACAATGTTCAGCACTATTCACGACTCCTCAGATAATGTAGCAGTCCCTGTCCAAATGCAGCAAGACCCTAGACAATATCCAGGCTGACAAGTGTCAAGTTACATTCACGCCACACAAATGCCAGGCAATGAACATCTCCTACAGGAGACGATCTAAACATGGCACCTTGACATTCAATGACATTATCATCACTGAATCCCCCACAATCAACATCCTGGGGGTTACCATTGATCAGAAACTGAACTGGACTAGCCATATTAATACTGCAGCTACCAGGGCAGGTCAGAGGCTAGGAATCCTACGACGAATAACTCACCTCCTGACCCCCAAAAGCCTGTCCACCATCTACAAGGCACAAGTCAGGAGTGTAATGGAATACTCTCCATTTGCCTGGATGAGTGCAGCTCCAACAACACTCAAGAAGCTCTACACCATCCAGGACAAAGCAGCCTTCTTGATTTCTACTCCTTCTGCAAATACTCAAACCCTCCACCACCGACGAACAGTGGCAGCCATATGTACCATCTACAAGATGCACTGCAGTAACTCGCCAAGCTTCCTTACACAGCACCTTCCAAACACATGACCACTGCCATCTAGAAGGACAAGAGCAGCAGATACCTGGGAACCCCACCACCTGGAGGTTCTCCTCCAAGTCACTCACCGCCCTGGAAATATATTGCCATTCCTTCACTGTGGCTGGGCAAAATCCTGTAACTCCCTCCCTGACAGCACAGTGGGTGTACCTACACCTAAAGGACTGCAGCGGTTCAAGAATGCAACTCATAACCACCTTCTGATGGGCAACTAGGGAGGGCAACAAATGCTGTCCTAATCAGCGATGCCCACATCCCGTAAATGAATAAAAAATATCTCTGCTGATTCTTGAAATGCGATCAAAAGATCAACCCCCAATTTAAATTAGTTTATGTTTGGGGATATTCGCAAGTATAAAATCCTCACCAGCCTGAGACTAGGACAATTTGAAATCTCTAGGTGTCATGAACACTGAACTTTGCAAGGCGATTTTGTTTTACAATGTATCTCTTGACTCAAAGTAAAGCAGATAGTTCTGAAAAGAGGAGTGATGAATTCCTGGGAAACATCTCAGTGTAGAGAAGTGACCACTGTGACCACTGGTTGCCATGGGGATGGGAGTTGAGAAGGGTGGGATATTCAAGTCAAAACAGAGGAAACGTTGATGCTGCAAAGCAGGAGGAAAATAATTGGAACGCATCCAAGGTCAGGTCTTCTCTGTTCTGCAGGAAATGACAGGTGCTGAAGTAAAGCTCTCTGTGGGGAATCTCTGGAATGAATGCTAGCTTTGACGGAGACTCATCCCGACTCAAAACGATAGCTCTGTTCTCTTACCACAGATGCTGTCAGACCTGCTGAAGTTTTCCAGCATTTTCTGTTTTTTGGCCCCTTGAATGTTAGATCATCAGGACTGGCATGACCAGAGGGAGAGTGGGATTGAGTGGGGTTCATTGAGGTATGTCTTGCAGCCGATGATCAGATCCGGAAAATTCAGGAGGAGTGGAACAATTGTTGAAGGACATGTGGAAGTTTCAACCTGACATGGAGGAAGTGTTGGAGGGTAAGGAGTTTCTCTGAGACTGTCCCTTTAATGCAACATATCTATCAGAAGTGTAGAGTAGAGCAAAAGCATTTTTTAAGGCATATTTGGTTACTGTAAAACTTAATTTTTTGATTTACCATTTGCCAGCTAATTAATGTTTGACCTATATTAATTTTAGTTTGTGACCGTAAAATTCTTTAAATTCCTAAAAAGTGAAATCTTGTCCTTCGATTATTTCCATCATCATCATGTGGATCCTTTTCTTTTAAAAAGTTATCGGTCTCTGTGAGGATCGGAACACAGGTCACATTTTAAAATGATTGAGAAGGCTTCCCACCCACTTTGCAAAAGGGGAAACCTGCCCATTTTCACATGGCAATCATTGATAGAATCGTGAGTTCAATCTGTACTTTGTGACATCTGCTGTTTAGCATGCAGTCGTGTGTGTTGTAGCTTCAACAGGTTGGTCGGGTGAGGGATATGCCAGCTTATGAGTTTTCAGAATGTGGTGGAATGAATCTGCTGCTGCTGATGGCCCACATTGTCTCGTGGATGCTCAGTTTTGAACCTATTCCAGTTTTAAAATAATTAATGTTTATTAGTTTCACAAGTAGGCTTACATTAACACTGCACTGAAATTACTGTGCAAATCCCCTAGTCGCCGCAGTATGACGCCTATTCGGGTACACTGAGAGAGAATTCCAAATGTCCAATTCACCCAACAAACATGTCTTTCGGGACTTTAGCATCATGGTAGCACTGTACAAACAGTGGAGTGCGTCTTAAGTGTGAAGGTGGGACTTCATCTCTGCATGGACCGTACAATCATTACTCCTACCAGTAATGCTATGGATAGATATATTTGTATCAGGTTGATGAATGAGGGCAAGGTCAAGTGGGTTTCTCTTTTGTTGGTTCTCTCACTACCTGCTACAATCTCTGTCTGGCAACCATCTCCTTCTAGACTCGGCCAGCTTGTTCATTAGTGGTGCTTGATAATGGAAATTTGAGTTCCTTATCCAGAGTACATTCTGTACCCTTGCCATCATCAGTGCTTCTTCCAAGTGTTGTTCAAGATAGAGGACCAATGATTCCACAGTTGGGGGGGGGGAAGGGAGGAGTAACTTTCTTGCCCATGTTTGAACTGATGCTATGAGCCTTCTTGGGTTCCTGAGTTAATGTGGAAGACTCCCAGGGCTATTTTCTCCCAACTGTATACCACTGTGCTAGAACATGGTGGCACACACGGAGACATCGATGTAAAAAGAAACACTGCCGTTTGCGAAAGAACCACAGAGTGAAGAGAACTTTGAAAGCAGCTCGAAAGGTTTTGGTGGAAGAATGAGGGACGCTCTAGAGAGGTGATTGTATCTGGTGAGCAGTCCCAGCCCTTGCCCCGCCCATTTGACTGCCTTGAGAGCCAACAGAAAGGGCAGCAGTGGGAACTTTGGAACTGCCATCTCTCCGGCACCGAGCATCATCTGGTCGTTACAAAAAAAATCAAAAGTTTCAAGTTTATTCCTCTCCTTATGCAGTTGGCTCAGTAGCAGATGATGTTCTCCTCAGGTAGAATGTGCAGGAGTCCGTTGTGGATTTTGAATCCATTGTTAGCCTCAGGGTTTCAGGAGTGGGGAGCCGCGCTGTCCGGGGAGAAACCGGGCTGAGCTTGAGCAGAGGGAGAGGTTGGCGGGTGGCCCCCATCCAGTAAGGAACCATGTATTATGGGCGAGGCATTTTCAGAACCCCAAAATGTATCATGGAGTTCAACCACCCTCTCCCTTTAATGTATTTGTTGCTTTTCCTAGCACAGGGCTTTTTCCCTAGGTGTGGGATTACAATTATGGACACGTGGGTTTTTAAACACGAAACAATGTTTATTCCATGAACTCAACTTAACATCTTAAATAAACATTGGATCTCTTAACACCCCTTACTTCAAAGATAACTCAGAAAATATTGCAACAGTAAATAATTCCTCAAAATGTTCCTTCAAACTTCCAAGAGACTTAACACCTTTAAACAGAATCATATCAGGTTAAAGGCTTTACAATTATGAGTTTAAATCACCCAAACGATCCAGAGATAGTCTTTCATGACAGAGATCCAGCTCACTGCCAATACAGACACTCCCCAAGCTCTTTTTCTCCAAACTGCAGCTCTCTGGAAACACACAGACACACACAAGCTGCTTTTTAAAACTGCAGCTCTCTGGAAACACCCAGACATACACAAGCTCTTTTTCAAACTGCAAAACTAAACTGAAAAATGGCTGACTTGACCTCAGCTCCACCCATTCTCTGGAAACACACAGACACACACAAGCTGTTTTTTAAAACTGCAGCTCTCTGGAAACACCCAGGCACACACAAGCTCTTTTTCAAACTGCAAAACTAAACTGCAAAGTGGCTGACCTGACCTCAGCTCCACCCACTCTCTGACATCACTGTTTTCTTAAAGGTACATTGCTTAAACATCCATGTCTTAAAGGTACTCTCACTTGACACATGCATAATGCTGTCACATAGAAACCAAAGGGTCAAGTCTTCCTTCATGTTGAAGGCAGCTCATTCAGTCACTCGCTATCTCCTCTCTCACTTACAGGTGCCAGCAGGAACAGGGGAAGGCCAGTCCAGCAGTACATCCAGTCCACAGTGCACCAAGGACATTGGGGAGGAGGAAGAAAGTGCACATGTAGACCATCACAGCAGTCACCTGCACCTTCCACCAACGCAGAGACACATACCTCAGAGGGTACAAGATGTCGTTCAGGCAGGGTCTCACACTCTGGTAGTCACTGCATGGACACATGTCAGCAACTGGATGAGACAAGTTCAGCTAAGCACAATGGGACTTGTAGGATTGCTGGGGAAGTGGCATTCATCAGGTCCAAGTTGGATGATGGACCTTTGGTGTTGGCCGTGCCCGAGATGCTGGAGATGCTGTGAGAGGCGGAGCAATATCAGGTAGAGGTGGTGGAGGCCCTCAACTGAGTGGCAGGTCAGGTGGCGGAGCCTGTCTGACCTTATGGACATGGAGGTCTCCATGGAGAGGATGGCAAATGACATGGAGAACCTTGTCCACCAGAAAGCCAGGTTTCTGTCATAGCTGTGCACAGACTTGCACTCCATCACTGTAGCAATGGGTGAGATCTTGCTGTCGCTGTGCGAGAGGGGCAAGGGTCACCTTGACCTCTCTCCAGGTGCCCATTCTCCTCAAGGAGTCAACAGGTGCACTTGGACACTCAAAGGGAGGAGGAGTGGCCGTTGGACCCCCTTGGGACCTCCACTCAGGACTCTCTGAAGTAGTCTGATCCTTCACAGCCCCCTTGCCTGTGACCCCTTCAGCTCCGTCCCCTCCGTTTGCAGAGGGACCAGCTGCGCTCGGTAGGGCAGATAAAGTAAGCCTCCAGAGGATGCCCGCTGAAGTCATCCAAGACAACAGCACAAAATAATCAGCAGGCTGCTTCCACCCCTGCTGCAGATGTAAGGAAGCCAATAGAAGAAGTGGTAGGGAATGTAAGATTAAGAAACTATGATTTCACATATGGATACATGGCTGCACCATCATTGTTCATGTTCTTGCACTTTTGTAAAAAGGACTAAACTAACACATAAATGCGGTATAATCGTGATTCGTCGTCCTTAAGAACTTGTGCTGTCGGGGTGATAAGGCCTTCCTGGTCCCATCCTTTCATGCCCCTCGCTCTGAAATACACTTTGTCTCACAGAGGAGTTGTCGGCTTCCTGCCTAACTGTGACATAAATTAACCATCAGGCCATTTGACATGATGTCACATTGTACTCGTGATTTTTGACATAAAGATACAACTTTACGCAAATGACAATGAGAAATGATTCAGTGTGAAACTTCTCTGCTCATACTGAATTAAAATTCTGCTTACAGGTGCCAATGTGCCAATGGCAGCAGCTCCTCCACCCCTTTTCCAGTGCCCATTGCATCTGAGGAGGCTGCAATTACTGAGGAGTGCCTAGCCACGGTGCTGGACCATCCCAGACAGGCCGTGCCAACCAAAGGACAGCTGTGAAAGTCAGCAAGACCGATAGGACATGTGCATTAACCCTTCTCTTCCCCTGAATTTAGCACACCTCGCTATAGGGCCGCTGAGGACCCCCCACTTTCAGGACCCCCCCTTTAAAAAGCCCTTTCATGTCCCCCTTCAGCTCCCTGCCCTTCACACCCCCCTTTCCCCCCCCCCCCCCCTTTCAAGGGCATTGTCCTATCAGGCCCTGATGTTTGGCGGTGCCAACCTGGCATCTGGGCACACTGGCACATGGGCAATGCCCCTGGCACCTTGGCAGTGGTAACTGTGTGCCAGGGGAGCACAAGAGTACTGCCCTGCTCGGTCCCTGACCATCCAGGGGGCTCGAATCGCCTCCAAAACCCCTGGAGTGGCCATCACCCCTGGTCCCCGCTTTTGGAAACCTGTACCAATCAGCACTAGGGTGAGGGCTAGCCGGTGACTCCCGGGCACTGGAGGAATGTGGCCTCACTTAGGTCATGAATATTTAAATGGACTTAATGGCTCATTTACATGTCATTACATGGATCACAGCGAGGGCGTGATCCAGCTCACGCCGGGTGCTGCTGGTCGGGTGACTCGCGGGAGGGTTCGCGGCGAACGTGAAACCTGATTTGAGCCTCTTCCACAATGTACCCTGTGTGCCTGCATCGTCCGCTGGAGGAAAATTGCATGTAAAGTATAATTTTAAGTGGGTCCAATTTAATGGGTACGATTTCCCAACACTGCTAGAGTGGCGACCGCAATGGAGAACCTGGTCCACGATGTCGGCACCATTAGTGAAGGTGTCCAAGGCGTCACGCAGTAAGTGATGTACGTGGCTAAGAGCCTCGGCAGGATGTCCAACTCACTGGGGGATGTGACCCAGTACAAGGCTGACCTTGAAGAGGTGCTGCGCGACAAGTCCCGCTCTCGGATGGGATTTGCTGAGGCACTGCGGAGCTTGTCCCAGTCACAGGTGAGAATAGCCGAGGTGCTGCAGAACAAGTCCCAGTCACTGAGAAGCATCGCTGAGGGCGTCAACACCTGGGTGCAGACATCGGGGAGCCACCTGCCCTCGCAATGACCCGTGGACGGTGCTGACACAGTTCCAGCACCCTGGAGTGATGTGACATATACCCTGCGAGGGTGGGAAATGGGGGTGGGTAAGGTATTGATGACGGACCAGGCCACGTCCTACATGAAACAGGCGAGTATGAGGGCCTCCCTGGCCCTTTGGGCTTGCTGGACCCGCGCAGTTGCCGCCTATCCTGCAGCCTCCAGCCGGTCCTCCGGTTCCTCCGGGGGATGTACTGCAGGGCACCACTGGAGCAGTCGAGGCATCGGAACCGTATTTTGAGCACTCCGATGCACCACTCAATGACAGCACGGGTGGCTACATGGGCCTCGTTGTATCCAGTCTCTGCTTCGGTCTCTGACCTCCATACTGGCGCCATTGGCATGGTCCTCAGCGGGTACCTCTTATCCCCCAAGGCCAGACGGCCATCCTGGGGTGGTCCACAAAGAGGCTCAGGATGACCGACTGCCTCAGGATGTAGCTGTCATGCACACACACACCAAGAAGCGTAAACACACGCGTGCATGATCTTCATGTGGTGACCACACAAGAGCTGAATGTTCAGGGAGAGCAACCTCTTCCTGTTAACGTGGAGCACTCCCAGATGGCCCGGTGAGCACAAGGCAACATGCATGCAGTCTGTAAGCCCCTGGACCAGGGGCATCCTGGCGATGGCAGAGAATTCTGCTGCCCGGGCATTCTGTAGAACAGTGTTCCTCAAACGTTTTTTCCGGGGACCCATTTTTACCAACCGGCCAACCTTCGGGACCCAACCCGGCCGACCTTCGCGACCCACGCTGGCCGACCTTTGCGACCCACGCTGGCCGACCTTTGCGACCCACGCCGGCCGACCTGCCCGACCCACCATTTTCTCTTACCTTGTTTGCTGCTGACAAAAATGTAGTGAATGGTTTTGGGTCCCTTTGGCCCTCGTACACGCTCCTCCAATGGGACCTGTTGGATGCAGGTGAAGCCTTCCGGTGTTGGAAAGTGTGGAGTCTCCATATGTCCAAAGTTCTGAGTTTTCTTCCTGTAAAATTTTATCAAATAAACCCCCCCCAAACTTGTAAAAAAAAATGGGAAAAAAATGAATAAAATAAATGAAAAAATAAAAATTAAACGAATAAAGAAAATGAATAAACCCCCCCCGAACTTGTAAAACAAACAGCTGCAATTGCTTAAAAAAAAGCAGCCGCACTGCGCATGGTGCCCGTTCATTGGCGCATGACAAAAAGCTGCGACCGCACTGCGCATGCGTGCCAGATCATCGGCCCGCATTGTTTCGCGCATGCGCGCCGATGATCTGGCACGCATGCGCAGTGCGGTCTCAGCTTTTTGACATGTTCGCAGCCATTTTGAAGGCCGCTTGCAGCCAGCGTTATTACCAGACGGCTGCTGCGGCTGTTGCGTGCAGGTTTGTGCGATTGGGAGCGCCGCGACGGATGGCTCAGCGACCCACCCACCCGCGGGTCGCGCCCCCGGGTTTGACAATGCCTGCTGTAGAACTTAGTCCATGTCAAAGTTTATATAGCTTTCCGCCCAGGCAAACAGGTCACCTGTGACTTGTCAAATGCACGTGTGGGCAGTGGCCTGCGATATGCCACACAGGTCCCTGCTTGAGCCCTGGAAGGATCCCAAGGTGTACAAGTTCAGGGTTGCGGTGACCCTGACGGCCACCAGGAGGGGGTGTCCTCCTCCTCCTCCTCCACGTGGTGCCAAGTCCGCGAGGGCATGGCACAGATGCCACACCGTCTCCTCGTTGAGGCGGAGCCTCCTGCGGCACGCACTGTCCATCATCTGTTCAAATGACCATCAACACCTATACACCCTGGGCCTTCACAGGCCTGCCCCTCAGGGAGGGTCCCTCCCTGGCCTGGTGGGCGGCCAGGTCTTCAGGTTGTGGGGCAGGATCTGGCACATGGGCCACCGCTTCGAGCATCTGCAGACGCTGCTGCTGCTGCCATCTCCAGCGTCTGGCCACCCAGCCTAGCACTAGCACTACTAGAGCAAGTTCTGAGGTGTCCAAAATACCATCCATACCGTTCAATATCTGTAAGGAATTGGGAGAGGGTGTTAGACTGACAAACTGCAGTGGCTCCCATCCCGGGACCCCCCATTCTCCCACTGATCACTCCTGTCCCCGTGCCCGAAACACCCTGTCCACGCACTCCTGGCCGTAGCAGACTCCCTTCACCGGACCCCAGATCCTGTACCCCACACAGCATCACCTGGATCGGGTGCTGGTCCCCTCCCCATTGCACTCACCCGACCTCCGGCCATGTACATGTCCCCGGAGCTGTGTCCCTTCCCCTGGTTGTTTGGATGTTGCCTGCTGCATCCATGGTGTTGCCTCCTGTAGTGTTAAGTCACAGTGTCCAGGCACCACAGTCTGATTGGGATGCTAGGCAATAGGTCCCACATGCTACATAAGAACATAAGAACTAGAAGCAGGAGTAGGCCATCTGGCCCCTCGAGCCTGCTCCACCATTCAATAAGATCATGGCTGATCTTTTGTGGACTCAGCTCCACTTTCCGGCCCGAACACCATGACCCTTAATCCCTTTATTCTTCAAAAAACTATCTATCTTTATCTTAAAAACATTTAATGAAGGAGCCTCTACTGCTTCACTGGGCAAGGAATTCCATAGATTCACAACTCTTTGGGTGAAGAAGTTCCTCCTAAACTCAGTCCTAAATCTACTTCCCCTTATTTTGAGGCTATGCCCCCTAGTTCTGCTTTCACACACCAGTGTAAACAACCTGCCCGCATCTATCCTATCTATTCCCTTCATAATTTTATATGTTTCTATTAGATCCCCCCCTCATCCTTCTAAATTCCAACGAGCACAGTCCCAGTCTACTCAACCTCTCCTCGTAATCCAACCCCTTCAGCTCTGGGATTAACTGAGTGAATCTCCTCTGCACACCCTCCAGTGCCAGTACATCCTTTCTCAAGTAAGGAGACCAAAACTGAACACAATACTCCAGGTGTGGCCTCACTAACACCTTATACAATTGCAGCATAACCTCCCTAGTCTTAAACTCCATTCCTCTAGCAATGAAGGACAAAATTCCATTTGTCTTCTTAATCACCTGTTGCACCTGTAAACCAACTTTTTGCGACTCATGCACTAGCACACCCAGGTCTCTCTGCACAGCAGCATGTTTTAATATATTATCATTTAAATAATAATCCCTTTTGCTGTTATTCCTACCAAAATGGATAACCTCACATTTGTCAACATTGTATTCCATCTGCCAGACCCTAGCCCATTCACTTAGTCTATCCAAATCCCTCTTCAGACTTCCAGTATCCTCTACACTTTTTGCTTTACCACTCATCTTAGTGTCATCTGCAAACTTGGACACATTGCCCTTGGTCCCCAACTCCAAATCATCTATGTAAATTGTGAACAGTTGTGGGCCCTACACTGATCCCTGAGGGACACCACTAGCTACTGATTGCCATCCAGAGAAACACCTATTAATCCCCACTCTTTGCTTTCTATTAATTAACCAATCCTCTATCCATGCTACTACTTTCCCCTTAATGCCATGCATCTTTATCTTATGCAGCAACCTTTTGTGTGGCACCTTGTCAAAGGCTTTCTGGAAATCCAGATATACCACATCCATTGGCTCCCCGTTATCTACTGCACTGGTAATGTCCTCAAAAAATTCCACTAAATTAGTTAGGCATGACCTGCCCTTTATGAACCCATGCTGCGTCTGCCCAATGGGACAATTTCCATCCAGATGCCTCACTATTTCTTCCTTGATGATAGATTCCAGCATCTTCCCTACTACCGAAGTTAAGCTCACTGGCCTATAATTATCCGCTTTCTGCCTACCTCCTTTTTTAAACAGTGGTGTCACGTTTGCTCATTCCCAATCTGCCGGGACCACCCCAGATAGAAACTTTTACTATCTGTTTTTATATTCTGAGCAAGTTTACTCTCATAGGTTTACATGGCCCGCCTACCCACAGGAATCCACTTGGATTGTGTGAAGTGCTCACTTAATTACGAATTCCAATTCCCTATAAGCAATAGCCTTTAGCCTCATGGCCAGAGGCCTCAACAGTCGGTGGGTTATGGGTGGTCAGTGGGGCAGATGGGCAGGGTCAAGGCTTGCCCCCGGAATGGATCCATACAATCCAGGTATTGGCATGGTGGTGCCACATGCAGTTGCCCCCTCCCAGCACCTCCCCCCGCTCTCCCATGGCAGCCCATGCCTGCGGAAGGTTTCCCTCTCCCCCAGCCAGGGTTCCCCACATCGAGGTCCCCTGCCCCCCGCCGAGCACTGGGGCGGCAAGCCCAGCGCCACCGGGCTCTTTGCCTGTGAGCATAGTTGGCTACCTACCTCCTCGGCTCCGCGCAGAAGCCCTTCCGCCAAGTTTCCATTTTAAAAAAAAGAGTACAAATTGGCACCAGCCTGAGCACTTGATGGGGAGGCCGATGAATGATGTGAGGTCATTGGATGATGGGTGGCTCCAGTTAATTGTATGGAAATGGTGCCGGAGTAAAAAGCAGCGTGAAGCCATCCGACGTCGGGCCGACCGGAAGTTGCGGAATCCTCCATACTTCCGGGGGCTATGCCGGCACCGGATGGGTTGGAGCCATGCCAACCAGCGCCGAAGGGCCGGCGTGGTCCTGCGCATGCGCAGAACCGGCGGCGTGGTCCCGCGCATGCGCAGACCGGCTGGCGTGTTCTGGCGCATGCGCAGGGGGGTATCTTCTCCGCGCCGGCCATGGCAGAGCCCTACAGAGGCCGGCGCGGAAGGAAGGAGTGCCCCCATGGCACAGGCCCGCCCGCAGATTGGTGGGCCCCGATCGCGGGCCAGGCCACCTTGGGTGCCACCCCCAGGGCCGGATCCTCCTGCGCCCCCCCCCCGAGAACCGTACCAGCCGGCTGACCAGCCAGGTCCCGCCGTGTGGGACCATGTCCAATTCACGCCGGCGGGACTGGCCAGTAACCGATGGCCGCTCGGCCCATCGGGCCCGGAGAATTGCCGGGGTGGGGGGGGGCGATCGGCACGCCGTGATTCCCGCCCCCGCCTGAAAACCGTCACGAGAGAATATGAAAGCCGGTGTCGGAGAGGCGGGGCGGGATTCAGGGGCGTCATTCTCCGCCGGCGGGAGTCTCCGTTCTGCCGGCGCTCGGGGGTTTCCCGACGGCGTGGGGGTGCCCCACAATGGGAAACCCCATTGACCGGCCGGTGTTACGGAGACTCCCGCCGGCCGGTCGGCGCAGAAATGTGGCGGGGCGGGTAGGAGAATTTCGCCCCACGCCACCCACCGGGGATTCTCTGACCCAGCGGGGGGTCGGAGAATCCCACCCTACATTTTAGACATTTTGGGGGAGAATCGTGCCCAGTGTCTGTTCCTGGAAGGGTAAAATCTAGAATTTGACTCCTGTTGGACAAAAGTGTTTGTATGTGTATGGATTGATTTCAATTCTGACTGTGATTCTGTTGTATTTAGAGAGGGCTGCAGCATGAAGGGTAAATAAACCAGCAGTGGTTGTTTAGCAACTGAGGCTTCATAAGGTAAAGACGTTTTAAAGTTTTAGTTTATCAAATTTAATTGTAGTTGGAGTTAGGCAGTGAAGGAGAAAGCAACTATCACATCTCTGCAATAAGCAGTTGGTTTTAGAAGGCTAAAAAACCCCATCTCTTTCAGCCTTGTTGGAAGGAAAGCTGTACTATGGAGTAATGATTAAGAAAACAAAGGCCGTAAACCTAAAGTCCAGCTAGTTAAGGAAACTAGAGAAATAAAGAGAATCTGCCAAGCAGTCTGGCGTTAACAGAACAGAGGAACTTGGAGCCAGAAGAGATTACTGTTCAGTAAAGTCATAAGAGTTGAAAAGGCACGGATTGTGAAAGGCCAGAAAGATATCTGCAGTCATGCTGAGGTTTGTGAGAAATTACTACAGTTTGGGAGACATGGGGCGAAATTCTCCCCCAATGCCGCGATGACCGCATCTTTGGCGGTCTAGCCCCAACATTGAGGGGCTAGGCCGACGCCGGAGGGATTTCCGCCCCACCAGCTGGCGGAAATGGCGTTTGTTGCCCCGCCAGCTGGCGCGGAAATGCGGCGCATGCGCGGGAGCATCAGCGGTCGCTGTCAGTTTCCCGGCGCATGCGCGGGAGCGTCAGCGGCCGCTGTCAGTTTCCCGCGCATGTGCAGTGGGGAGAGTCTCTTCCGCCTCCGCCATGGTGGAGGCCGTGGCGGAGGCGGAAGGGAAAGAGTGCCCCCACGGCACAGGCCCGCCCGCGGATCGGTGGGCCCTGATCGCGGGCCAGGCCACCGTGGGGGCACCCCCCGGGGTCAGATCGCCCCGCGCCCCCCCAGGACCCCTGAGCCCGCCCACACCGCCTGGTCCTGCCGGTAAATACCAGGTTTGATTTACGCCGGCGGGACAGGCAATTTCTGGGCGGGACTTCGGCCCACCCGTGCCGGAGAATCCAGCGGGGGGTCCCGCCAACCGGCGCGGCCTGATTCCCGCCCCCGCCCAATCTCCGGTACCGGAGACTTCGGCGGGGGCGGGGGCGGGATTCACGGCGGCCTACGGCCATTCTCCCACCCGGCGGGGGGTCGGAGAATGACGCCCATGATTTGAAATAATTTTGGAAATCGTTGTCTGGACCTTGGAATTTGGGTAAAAGCCTTTAATTCAAAGAAAACCTGAAGGGAGAAGTGTAAAACCTGAAAGCGAAATTGTGGTGTAAGTAGTAGAGGGAGAGCATGCTTTATAACAGGATTTGAAAGTGTGGCTTTTGAAAGCGGAATTTGAAATCACTCCTGTGGAAGTTGGAGTTCAGTGAGACAGGGTGGCTCATGGTATAATAATCATGCGGGGATTTTGAGGTGAAATCCACAGACTGTCACTTGGGTTCAGAGAGGAGTGTGTCTTATCACAGTCACCTTGTGTGCTCAAAACGGACTCTGTGTGTTCTGAGACCATTGTAGCTTAAGATGTACTTTGTAATTTGTGTTCATCTTAAAATCTGTGTGTAATTGTTAACTAAGGGAGGGGGGGGGATAAAGTTATATTGCATAATAATCCACCTTTTCATGTATAATAAATAGTTTTTTTTCTTGGTGTTAAAACAGTCCTGTGACTCTGTTCCTCCAAGTCTTACATAAAAAAGTAAACATTATGGGATTTTTTGAGCCAGGGTTCCATTCTGGGATCTTCCCATCCAGTTATAACATCAACTGCGATCAGAACAATATGGAGAGGGTGTTATGTAGAAGGTTTCAAATCAAGTGATGCACAATGGAAAGGATGTATTGTAGAGTTCTCTATGGCTCTATACACTATATGACATAGTTATGTAGAGGATTGTGCTACAGATAAAGACTGTAACTATGTAGCGTGTGTGTTAAACATAAGAGTCTGCTAAACACAGCAATGTGTTTATTTTGAGCCTATGTCATATGACGAGGTGAACTACATTGAGTGTGGTTTTATCACATGAAGATGGCTTTATCCATGTTCATGTTATATAAAATGATGAATGATATGTACAAGGATGCATACAAATGGAAGTTTCTGCAGTTCTTCTCTTCAACAGGGAGATGTCAGCCATGCACAGAGTAACACACAGTATGAGGACTGGCAGATGCCTACAGCAAAGCATTCCTGACCTGTTGTCTTCCATTAAGCTAATGCCGTTTCCAAATTAAATGAAGAGCATGACAGAAGTGATGGAAATTGATGTAATTAAACGTCATTACTACTAATTACAGCTTAACTCACTGGAACAAGACATTCAGTTTCATTAGGAGAATGATCCTGTTTTTCTGAAGATTGAGTTGTTAATAACTTGCTATACAATCCTTTATAAGACAATGTAACTGGGAAACAGAACATTCTTAACTCTCTCCCTGCCAATAACCAGCTCGTTCTTCCAGAAAATTATTTTCAAGGCAAGGAACATAATGCACTCACAACTTGGGTACAGTATGGGTTAAATGCAGGGAAAAGCTCTCATTAATGACTCAAGCTTACCAAGGTCAGGTACATTACAAGCTGCATGCAAAATACAGCGACCTCTTCCTGTGCAATCAAGTATCTATAGGTCGGTGCAGGATAGGTTAGATGCAGAGGAAAGCTCCATCCATATTACCCCAACAAACACTCTCTGTTCAGTTACAGCACACAATAGATGCAGAGTAAGCCTCTCTTACACCGCTAATCAAATTATCCCAGATTAATTCTACACGAGTTAGTTACAAAATAAAGCTCTTTCTATACTGTCAGACAAAAGGTCCCAGGTAAGATACACATCTGAATTTCATACAAACTGTACATACAGCACAAGGAAAATTGGCATTGAATCAGACATCAACAATAAGAAGCAAGGAAAGCTGAGTGTTAGTAGTGATTCACTTTCATTTGATTCAGGAGACTGAAGTTTGAAATCCTACTTGGGAGACTTGAGCATTAACATTTAGGCTGACATTCCAGCAGAGTACCACAGGGAGTACTGTACTATTGAATCAGCACTCCTCCCTGTTGAACACAACTTGAGAGAAATATTTAAGATAGAAATGGCACAGAATGTACCCATGGTGGGGGACTTCAAGGCCATCATCAAGCACCACTACTGGATAAGCTGGTTGAGTCCTGAAGAACATAGCTTCAATTGGTAAAAGAACCGACATGAGAGAAAAACCCATGTGACCTTATCCTCACCAAGCTACCAGTCTCAGATGTATCTATTATGATATTTTTTGTAGAAGAGACCACTATACATTTGTTGTAGAAATGAAGACCCACTTTCATACTGAGGACACCCTTCAACATGCTATGTGGCATCAGCAAAGTAATGGAAGGTCTGTTACGTCACCCTGGGTTAATGCATGGTCAATTCCAGCCCCACTTGACCCGGAGTCACAACACAAGTGAATTAACCAATAATTCTTAGAAAAGTACCCAAAGCTGCCCTTAGCTGCCCAATAATTCTTAATTTCTCTGCTGCTTGACTTAAAGATACATATCCATTAATTATCCATGGATCAAAAATAATAACGGAAAAATAAAAGAAAGGGGAAATCCGACAATAAACATGAAGGATCCTTGCCAGTGTCCTTGTTAGTATTATCAAGCTGATCCTCACCAACGACCTGCTCACCAATGCTCAGTCTTTGTTCTGCCAGGAACACCCAGCTTGAGACCTCGAGCAGTATTCTCCGGTCGTCGGGATTCACTTTTCCTGCTGGCAGTACACACCCGCCAGCGGGTTTTGCATGTGGAGTGGGGTAGTTTAAATGGGAAATCCCACTGACAAGCGATGGGAGGATAGAACCGCGCCACCAGTGAACAGCGCACCACCGGCAAACACAGGGCCGGGCAACCGGAGAATCCTGCCCCTCATGACAGCCTTGGCCTAACATGGTCCACAGACTTGGTGAGAGTAACCACTATTGATATGAAGGCAGCATTGACTAAGCGTGGTATCAAGAAGCCATAATTAGAATTGGCAGTAAGAGGAAAAACGTTCCATTGGTTGGAATCATTCTTAACATAAAAGAAGATGTTTGTGATTGTTGGATTCCAATAGTATTGGCCCTAGGACATTTCTGCAGGAGTTCCCAGGCTCATGTGTATCTATGTTCAGCTGTTTCCTTCATCATAAGGTGAGAAGTTGAAATGCTTGATGATAATTGCAGTGTTCAGTTCCATTTGCAACTTGTCAGATAATGAAGCAGCCTGTGCCCACTGTAGCAAGACTAGAACAACATTCAGATGTGGGCTGGTAAGTGTTATTTAACTCACCCCCAGACTCCCGAAAACCTGTCCACTATCTACAAGGTGCAAGTCAGGAGTGTGATGGAAAATTCTTTGCTTGCCTGGGTGAGTGGAGCTCCAACAATATTGAAGAAGCTCAACAACATCAAGGACAATGTGATCTGCTTCATTGGCAGCCCATTCGCCACATTAAATATTCACTCCCTCCCACAGGCTCACAGTGACTACAATATGTACATTTTACATGGTGCATTCCTGCATCGCCCTGAAGCCATTCAGCAGCAAGATCCAAATACTTAGTAAAACAAGGACCGCAGTCTTCAGAAAACCATCACCTGCAAGTTCCCTTCCAAACCACACACTATCCTGACTTGAAAACATATCAACAGTCTTCCGTTGTCACTGAGTTAAAATTCTGGAACTCCCTAGCTATCAGCTAGGTCTGTCTACACCACATGGACTGCAGCGGTTCAATGAAGTAGCTCACCACCATCTTCTCAAGAGCAATTAGTGATGGGCAACAATTTTTGGTCTTGCCAATGATGCCAACATTCCCTGAATGAGTTTAAAAATAGAGGTGGCACAGTGGCACAGGGGTTAGCACTGCTGCCTCATGGCGTTGAGGACCCAGGTTCGATCCCAGCCCTGGGTCACTGTCCATGTGGAGTTTGCACATTCTCCCCGTGTCTGCGTGGGTCACACCCCAGAACCCAAAGATATGCAGGTAGGTAGACTGGCTACGCTAAATTTCCCTTAATTGGAATTTAAAATTTTTTAAAAATATAGAGAAAATGTGCAATCATTTTGATTGAGATAAGGGGAGGGATTCTCCAACAATGGGGCTACATCCCCACTCCAGGGCAAAACGTGGGCATTTCCCCCTGAACCTCCCTGAAAGTCCAGAGTGATTCTCCTACCTGAAGGGGGCTATCAGGGCCCCGGAGTACTCCACGCAGCTCTGCCTGCCGATACGGGACCCTGCACTTCCGGTCGGGAGTGCACCCAGTCGCAAGGCGCCCCCCGCCCCTCCGAGATTGCGTGCACCCGCGAATCGGTGGCCCCCGATCACGAGCCTGGCCGTCCCTGAGGCCCCCCGGTGAAGGATCCCCCCCGCACCCCCCCCACCAGGACAGCCGCGGACTGAGTCCACAGCCGCTGCCGACCGTTCCCGACAGGCAAAACGTGGTTAGAACCACGTCATCGGGAACTCGGCCAGTTTTCGTTGGTGAATCGTTGGGGGGCCTCTGTCAAAGGCCCCCTACCTGCGCCGCATAGACTGTGTGTGCGCGGTTTGCGCCGATTCTCCGGGGACCAGAGAATCATGGGAGCGGCGTTGTGCCGGTTTTCGGCGTCAACAACCATTCTCCGCCCCCACGTTGATCGCAATTTCGGTGCGGAGGCTCGGAGAATTCCGCACTCGGTCTCCTGTGTGATGCACGACCAATTTAATTCATTTTAATGGAATTGTTCATACAAACATTTAACACTGGGAATAGTTGAAACTACAAAGTGAAACCTTATTAAGATTTTACATTTTTAAAAGGCATCAAATCATATACTGGAAATGTGCTGAGAGCAAATTGCAATTTTTCTTCTGATCAGCTGATAAATCAGACATTTGCTAAAAAAAACTATTTCACTTAAACTTGCAAGTCCTCTCAATACAAACATTGCCGTATCATGTCCCCAATGAACTGTGACATCAGATCATAGATCATAGAATTTACAGTGCTGAAGGAGGCCATTCGGCCCATCGAGTCTGCACCGGCCCTTGGAAAGAGCACCCTACCTAAGCCCACACCTCCACCCTCTCCCTGTAACTCAGGAACCCCACCTAACCTTTTTGGACACTACGGGCAATTTAGCATGGCCAATCCACCTAACCTGCACATCTTTGGACTGTGGGAGGAAACCAGAGCACCCGAAGGAAATCCACGGGGAGAACGTGCACAGACAGTGACCCAAGCCAGAAATCGAACCTGGGACCCTGGAGCTGTGAAGCAACTGTGCTATCCACTGTGCTACCATGCTTACCTTGCTATCCACTGTGCTACCGTGCCTCCCTGTCCACCATGACACTTCATCCATCATGCATACACCTCCATTCATTTGCTGAGGTATCACGATCAGAAATAAATGGTCCCAAAATTAAGCCAAAATTCCAAACTAAACAGCTATTAATGGGAATAGATTGGTTGCAGTGTCAGTGGGCTGCAATTTCCAGACCCCTAAAGTTAGGAACAAAAGTGGGAAAGGGATCTAAAAATGCTGGCAGTTTTCAAGGCTCCACACCCGGGTTGAAATTCTCCGTTATCGGCGGAAAGTCTGCCGATCGGCGCAAGAAACGGCGCAAATCCGACTTGTGTCACGTCGGAAAAATGGGTCGAAAGTCTCCGGCCTGAAATGGGCTAGCAGCGACGTAACGGGATCCGCGCTTGCGCAGTGGTTCACGCCGTGCAGCGTCATACGCGCCGCACGGCGTGACGGCTCATAAGGCCGTGTTGCTCCCCCCCCACCCGACCAGAACACCCGACCGGAACACCCGACTGGATGGCTGGCCGCCGCTCAGCCCCGAGGTTCGAGTCACGGGATGTGGAGGCGCTCCTGGACGCGGTGGAGCAGAGGAGGGACACCCTGTATCCCGGGCACGGCCGCAGAGTTGCCCCACGCCACAGCCGGCGTCTGTGGAGGGAAGTGGCAGAGGCCGTCACCGCTGCGGCCCTGACACCACGGACAGGCACCCAGTGCCACAAGAAGGTGAACGACCTCGTCAGAGCAGGCAGGGTGAGCCTCCCCATATCCCCCCTCCCCCATATCCCCCCTTCCCCCATATCCCCCCTCCCCCATATCCCCCTCCCCCATATCCCCCCTCCCCATATCCCCCCTTCCCCCATATCCCCCCTCCCCATATCCACCATATCCCCCCTCCCCATATCCCCCCTCCCCCATATCCCCCACTCCCCCATATCCCCCCTCCCCCATATCCCCCCTTCCCCCATATCCCCCCTCGCCCATATCCCCCCTCCCCATATCCCCCCTCCCCCATATCCCCCCTCCCCATATCCCCCTTACCCCATATCCCCCCTCCCCCATATCCCCCCTCCCCCATATCCCCTCTTCCCCCATATACCCCTCCCCCATATCCCCCCTCCCCATATCCCCCCTCCCCATATCCCCCCTCCCCCATATCCCCCCTCCCCATATCCCCCCTCCCCATACCCCCTTCCCCCATATCCCCCTCCCCATATCCCCCCTCCCCCACATCCCCCCTTCCCCCATATCCCCCTCTCCCCCATATACCCCATATCCCCAAGTGAATCCAGCCCTAACCGTAACCTCTGCAATACACGCGCAACCGTTGGCGTGCATTCATATACCTGCCTAACAGTGTTGCCTTTTACCCCTGCCACCTCCCCCCCACACGATAACGCGCAGGCAACAATAGGGAGCATGTGAGGACTGGAGGAGGCCCCGCTGATTAGAGGCCACTAACCGAACACGAGGAAAGGGCCCTGGAACTGGCTGGCGGACCTGACGACCGGGAGGTTGCTGATGCAGAGGTCTGGGGCGTAGTAGCAAGTGAGCCACCGACAGCCCGTCCCCATATCCCCCCTCCCCTATATCCCCCTCCCCCATATCACCTGATCACTGCCTGATGTCTAACCATGCATGCTTCATTGTGTATCGCAGGACCAAACGTCCAGGCACCCATCCCCGCTGATGCAGACCGCCCGCAGGATGCCCCTCGGAGGCCATGAGAGACGGAGAGACAGGAACCCTCCAGCATGCGACGCCCGCAGGATGCCCCTCGGAGGCCACGGGAGACGGAGAGACCCGGACCCTCCAGCATGCGACGCCCGCAGGATGCCCCTCGCACACCACGGGAGACGGAGAGACACGTCCCTCCAGCATGCGACGCCCACAGGATGCCCCTCGGAGGCCACGGGAGACGGAGAGACCCGGACCCTCCAGCATGCGACGCCCGCAGGATGCCCCTCGGAGGCCATGGGAGACGGAGAGACCCGGACCCTCCTGCATGCGACGCCCGGAGGATGCCCCTCGCACACCACGGGAGACGGAGAGACCTGGAGCAACAGGGAGACGACACCCCCGTCACGTGCGGGAGCGGCCACCCAGCGACGAGGGGGGCAGCCACAGGCCCCCGTCACATCCGAGCCGGGACACCACTACCCAGGACACCACTACCCAGGACACCACTACCCAGGACACCACTACCCGGGACACCACTACCTGGGACAGCACTGCCCAGGACACCCCTACCCGGGACAGCACTACCCAGGAAGACGAAATACCGGACACTGACTCAGAGTGGATGGGTGGAGACGAACCCCCACCCCAAAGTGCCATGGACTCAGAGTGGGACGAAGAGCACGACACAACGCCACTGCTGTCACCAACACCCTCCACCATCGCAGAAACACTCACCTCGGTTGGGCACTTTAGTGATGAGGCGTCTGGTACACTCACTGGTGCGCACAACACAGCCGTCCCGGTACAGCAGGTGGAGGTAGGAGCAGCAGAGGGGCCGGGCGATCGGAGGGCAGCCCAGCCCAAGCAAACATCTGCCGCCCAGATGGATCCCGGGTTCCTGGAGTTACCACACCCACACATAGATCCGATGCAACCACCGACCTGGAGACGAGCGAAGAGGGTCACGGGCGGCTTGCGGCGGCTGCAGTCGCAGGTGGAGGAGTCCACCCGCGTCCAGGAGCTGGGAGTGGTGCCGGTCATGCGTGCCACCCAGGCTGACACCGCACGGGTGGCGTCCGCGGTGGAGGCAATGGGTGCGACGGTGTCAGACATGGGGAACGGTTTGCGAGGCCTGGGGCTTTCCGTGCAGGCGGCGTCTGTGGCCCAGGACATGGCTGCCCTCTCACAGGAGGCCATGAGCCAGTGCCAGCGCCAGATGGCAGAGGCGCTCAACGCCATAGCCCAGTCTCTGCAGGCCATGGCCCAGTCTCAGCAGGCCATGGCCCAGTCTCTGCAGGCCATCGCTGAGGGCATCGGCGCCAGTGGCCATGTGCGAGCCGGCGTCGCACTGTCACAGACAGGGTTTGCCAACCCCCTGGGCTCCATGGCTGCAAACCTGCAGACCCCTGTCGATACCAGCACGGGCCTCCAGGACTGGCAGCGCCAGATGTCGGGGGGGCGTCGGATGGCCAGTCCGTTCGCATCCCCCACCCATGTAGAGGCCTGGGGGCCATCGGGCACCCCGAGGGAGGAGGAGGTGGTGTGGTCCGTCCCTGCTCCCCCTGTAGGGGAGGTCCCGGTACACCGCGACACCTCAGACTCCCCCCTTCCGTCCCAGGTGCATCGGGTGGGCAACGGGCAGGACAGGCTGGCAGCTCGCCATCCCAGTCGCCCGGGCCGCAGCCTGGCCCATCTAGGCCAGGACGCCCCAGGAAACCGCCGCCAAAGGGATCCAGTGTCAGAGGGCAGGAATCACAGGAGGCCACCTCCAGTTCTGCTGTACCGTCTGGGGAACCACGTAGACATAGTCAAAGGGCCCGTAAGGCCAAACAATTAGACACTGAGTAAGTTGGCACGGGTGCAGGGCACAGATGAGTTTTAGGGGCTAGGGCACGTGCATGAACTCCTTTGGTTATTAAAGTCAATGTTACACTTACAGAAGCTGCCTTTGTGCTCTGTCCAAATCGTGCGGGGGTGTCATGTACGTTGAGCACAAGTGTGTGTGTGAGGGGTGGTCTTACCTCAGCCCCAGGTGAGTCTGCCCCCTTCCCCCTGGGCCGCCATCAACATCCCCCGGGCAGAGGACGGGACCGTGCGCTTCAGTGTCACAGCCGCATGCAGGGATGGTCCGGGTGGATGGTGGTACTGCGGCCATGGGTCAGACATAGTCCAACGATGTAGAGCCAGGAGCTCACCGCAGGACGGGTTGTCATCATCCTCCATGGCCTGCAATAGACACGCGTCCACTCGCAACTGTGTGAGCCCGGCCCGTTGTGCCGCAGGTGGATCGGCAATGGGGGGGTGTGGTATGCGTGCGGGTGGGGTGGGTGGGGTTGGGGAGGGGGGTGAGAGTGCTGGGTGGGTGGATGGGTGGGGGGTGTGGGTGGTCGGCTGTTGCCATGGTGTGCGGTCTGTGGCCATACTACCCGATTCCCACGCCCATCTAGTCAGTGAAGCGGGCGGCTATCAGTCTGTCCCGTGCCCGCTGGGCCAGCCGGTAACGGTGGACAGCCACCCGCCTGTGTCTACCCCGTCTGCCCTGACCATTACCCCCATCCCCCTCATCTGGGGAGGACTGCGCCTCTTCCTGCTGCTCCTCCACTCCGCCCTCCTCTGCCTGCGGCACATCGCCCCTCTGCTGGGCTATGTTGTGCAGGACGCAGCACACCACAATGATGCGGCCGACCCTATCTGACCGATACTGGAGGGCGCTCCCAGAGAGGTCCAGGCACCTGAAACGCATCTTCAGCGCGCCAAAGCACCTCTCTATCACTCCCCTTGTCGCTACATGGGCATCATTGTAGCGGTTCTCCGCCTCATTGCGTGGCCTCCGTATAGGCGTCATCAGCCACGATCGCAATGGGTAGGCCCTGTCGCCCAGCAACCAGCCCCTCAGCCGGGGATGGCGTCCCTCGTACATGCCGGGGATGGATGACCGCGACAACACGTATGAGTCGTGTAAACTGCCTGGGTAACGGGCGCAGACGTGCAGGATCATCATGCGGTGGTCGCAGACCACCTGTATGTTCATCGAATAGGTCCCCTTCCTATTGGTGAACACGGCCCTGTTATCTGCAGGTGGCCGCACGGCGACATGCATCCCATCGATCGTGCCCTGGACCATGGGGAACCCGGCCACGGCAGAGAAGCCCACGGCCCGGGTATCTTGGGTGGCCCGGTCCACGGGGAAGCGGATGTAGCGGTGCACCATGGCATATAGGGCATCTGTCACTACCTGGATGCACCGATGCCCCGATGTCTGCGATATGCCGGACAGGTCCCCACTCGGTGCCTGGAATGACCCCGTTGCATAAAAGTTCAGGGCCACCGTAACCTTGACGGACACGGGGAGAGGGTGTCCCCCGCCAGTGCCACGCGGTGACAGATGTGCCAGCAGGTGGCAGATGTGTGCCACGGTTTCCCACCTCATCCGGAGTCTCCTCCTGCATTCCCGGTCCGTGAGGTCCTGGTATGACTGCCGGGGCCGGTACACACGGGGCGCCCTCGGGTGCCTCCGTTGCCATGGGGCCGCGAAGTCCTCCTCCCCCTCCTCGTCCTGTCGGTCAGGTGTCCCTCCAGCCTGGGCGGCTGCCGCCTGTCCCTCTGCGGCAGCCTGCGCCGCCTCTCTGGCACGCTCCTCCTCCTCCTCCTCCTCATCCAGGGCAACATAGACATGAGCGGCTGCCGCCACGGCGGCCAACATCGCTGGATGATCGGAACACATGATGGCCTGGTGGGGGGGAGGGGAACGACGACATGTCATCATTGCCCATATCCCCTCCTCCCCCCAACCAGGTGGCATGGACCGCATGGGTCCAACTGTTGGAGGCTGGCACCTGGCCAGGTGGACCAACTCACTTGCCCTCGCATCCCCCTCCCCGGCTCGGACCCCCCATCCCCCTCCCCGGCACGGACCCCCCCATCCCCCTCCCCGGCACAGACCCCATCCCCTTCCCCAGCACGGACCACCCCCATCCCACTCCCCGGCACGGACTCCCCCCCAACCTCCACCCCGGCACGGACCACCCATCCCCCTCCCCGGCAAGGACCCCTCCCATCCCCCTCCCCGGCACGGACCCCCCCATCCCCCTCCCTGGCACGGACCCCCCCAACCTCCACCCCGGCACGGACCCCCCCCCCAACCTCCACCCCGGCACGGACCCCCCATCCCTCTCCCCAGCACGGAACCCCCCCCAACCTCCACCCCGGCACGGACCCCCCATCCCCCTCCCCGGCACGGACCCCCCCCCATCCCACTCCCCGGCACGGACCCCCCCCCCCCCATCCCCTTCCCCAGCACGGACCACCCCCATCCCCCTCCCCGGCACGGACTCCCCCCAACCTCCACCCCGGCACGGACCACCCATCCCCCTCCCCGGCAAGGACCCCTCCCATCCCCCTCCCCGTCACGGACCCCCCCATCCCCCTCCCCGGCACGGACCCCCCCCCAACCTCCACCCCGGCACGGACCCCCCCCCAACCTCCACCCCGGCACGGACCACCCATCCCCCTCCCCAGCACGGACCCCCCCCCCAACCTCCACCCCGGCACGGACCCCCCATCCCCCTTCCCGGCACGGACCCCCCCCCCATCCCCCTCCCCGGCACGGACCCCCCCCCAACCTCCACCCCGGCACGGACCCCCCCCAACCTCCACCCCGGCACGGACCCCCCCCCCAAACTCCACCCCGGCACGGACCCCCCCCAACCTCCACCCCGGCACGGACCCCCCCCAACCTCCACACCGGCACGGACCCCCCCAACCTCAACCCCGGCACGGACCACTCCCATCCCCCTCCCCGGTACGGACCCCCCCCCCCCATCCCCCTCCCCGGCACGGACCCCCCCCCAACCTCCACACCGGCACGAACCCCCCTCAACCTCCACCCCGGCACGGACCCCCCCCAGCCTCCACCCCGGCACGGACCCCCCCAACCTCCACCCTGGCACGGACCCCCCCCCCAACCTCCACACCGGCACGGACCCCCCCAACCTCCACCCCGGCACGGACCCCCCCCAACCTCCACCCGGGCACGGATCCCCCCCCAACCTCCACCCTGGCACGGACCCCCCCAACCTCCACCCCGGCACGGACCCCCCCCAACCTCCACCCTGGCACGGACCCCCCCCCAACCTCCACCCCGGCACGGACCCCCCATCCCCCTCCCCGGCACGGACCCCCTCCCGGCACTCCCCCGGAGCCCAGCCTACTCTAACCACCCCCCCCCCCGCCGCACACACAAACACACAACCCGAGACACACCTCTCCTCACGCATTCAGACTGCGGCCACGCCATCGCCTGCCCAGAGCCAACCCCCCAGGCCGTCACTCACCTCCACGCTGGTCGGCGTGAACCTGGAGCACAGGGTCACGCCGATGAAAAGGAGGTTAAATTTACGTCGACGTGAACGGTCATCACGTCGGCGGGACTTCGGCCCATCCGGAAGGGAGAATACCGGCAGGCCGAAAATCGGCTGCCTTGCGCAGACCCGTGACATTCTCCGCGGCAGCTGCGCCATTAACGCCCCGCCGACCTTTCTCCCTTCGGAGACTTCGGCAACCGGCGGGGGCGGGATTCACGGCGGCCAACGGCCATTCTCCGACCCTCTGGGGGGTCGGAGAATGACGCCCCCAATGTCAGCAATGTTAATGAGGGTGGGGAAAGGACATCAGTCCCACTCCCCTCCCTATTCAAATATTTTAAAAATTAAATGAGTTTGTTGCAGTGGGAGGATGGAATTTTGAAGGAGTACACAGATTTCAGGAAGTTTCTGATATAAATCTGCTGAAGAGAGGTGGTTACAGTGTGGGGAGCCAGTCATGGATGTGAGGAAATTACCCTGGCTCTGTAAGACGGCCAGTGGAGCAAAGGGGGTCTTTGTTTTGTGATGATGGGCAACACCCTCCTCAGGAAGGGCAGAAGCTGAAGCATCTGGCGGGAAGGACAGGGAGACCCTCCCCTCAACACTGGATCTACTGACAAAGGTGCAGTTGAGATCTCATGCCACGGGAGTCCCTGACTGTCCAGGTGGAGAGTTTCCGATGAAGAAACATAGAAAATAGAAGCCGGAGGAGGCCATTTGGTCCTTCGAGCCTGCGCCGCTATTCATGATGATCATGGCTGATCATCCAACTCAACAGTCTAATTCTACTTTCCCCCTAAATCCTTTGATTCCCTTCACCCTAAGTGCTATATCTAACTGCTTCTTGAAACACCGCGGGTGCACGCAATCTCGGGGGATGGGGCGCCTTGTGACTGGGTGCACTCCCGACTGGAGGTGCAGGGTCCCGTATCGGCAGGCAGAGCTGCGTGGAGTACTCCGGGGCCCTGCTAGCCCCCTTCAGGTAGGAGAATCACTCTGAACTTTCAGGAAGGTCCAGAGGGAAACGCCCACGTTTTGCCCTGGAGTGGGGATGTCGCCCCATTATTGGAGAATCCCTCCCCTTATCTCAATCAAAATGATTGCACATTTTCTATATATTTTAAATTTTAAAAAAATTCCAATTGAGGGAAATTTAGCGTGGCCAATCTACCTACCTGCATATCTTTGGGTTCTGGGGGTGAGACCCACGCAGACAGAGGGAGAATGTGTAAACTCCACATGGACAGTGACCCAGGGCTCGGATTGAACCTGGGTCCTCAGTGCTGTGAGGCAGCAGTGCTAACCACTATTTAAATTCATTCAGGGAATGTGGGCATCACTGGCAAAACCAAAAATTATTGCCCATCATCAATTGCTCTTGAGAAGATGGTGGTGAGCTACCTCATTGAACACTGCAGTCCATGTGGTGTAGACAGGCCTAGCTGATAGCTAGTGAGTTCCTGTCGTAACGAATTTCACAATGCTCTGGGTGAAGAAATATGTTCCTCGGGCTTGATGCTCCGTTGTTGGGACAAAGTCCCCACGCCGGGGACTTTCACGGCAGAAAAACTGGCATGACAGGGCCACGTATTCCTAGCCCTGCAGGGGGCTAGCAGGCACCCGGCGCTAAACCAGCAACCTTTGCTGCAGATATGGGCCTCCGCATGTCCGCGTTGGAGGCCGCGCATGCGCACGGCGGGGCCTCCAGCGGCCGTGCCGTGCTCCATGGCAGACTCAGACCGCAGAGCTGGACATTAAAAATAGACCCCCACCTTAGAGGCCACGCGCCTGACCCTGACTGCCCGCACAAACATTGCCAGGCCGCGTATAAGGTCCCCCTGCCCTCCGATCGGCCCACCCCCAACCAGGGCAGCTGCGGACTGAGTCCGTAGCCGCCACGCTAGTATGCCGACCAACAGGACCACATTAGATCCACGCTGTCGGCTCCAGTCGGGGGCAGAGAATGGCGGGGTGGGCCCCCAGCAATGGCCCTAGGTAGGTGCTATGCGGCGCAGCGTACTCTCCGAATACGCCGCTTTTCAGGGCCCGCAGAATCGGGGAACCGGCGCCGGTCCCGATTCTGTGCTGGGAAATGGATTCTCCGCCCCGGCGCCGGCCGCGATTTCGGCGTCGGGGTGCAGAGAATCCAGCCCCTCATCTCTGTCCTAAATGGTCTACTGCGTATCCTCAGACTGTGACCCCTGGTTCTGGACACACCACCATCGGGAACATCCTTCCTACATCTACCCTGTCTAGTCCTGTTAGAATTTTATAGGTTTCATTCTTCTGAACTCCAGCGAATACAATCCTAACCGATTCAATCCCTTCTCATACATCAGTCCTGCCATCCCAGGAATCAGTCTGCACTCCCTCTAGAGCAAGAACATCCTTCCTCAGATAAGGAGACAAAAACTACACACAATATTCCAAGTGTGGTCTCACCAAGGCCCTGTATAATTGCAACAAGACATCCCTGCTCCTGTACTCGAATCCTCTCGCAGTGAAGGCCAGCATACCATTTTCCTTCTCTATTGCCTTCCTACCTTCATGCTTACCTCAGTGACTGACATACGAGGACACCCAGGTCTCATTGCACATTCCCCTCTCCTAATTTATGGCTATTCGGATAATGGTCTGCCTTCTCGGTTTTGCTACCAAAGTGGATAACATCACAGTTATGTTCCCTCACTACTGAGGACCTCAAACACCTCACTCTTCCCTGCCAGGAGACAATGATGTCACTCTAGCCCTGAATTTATTTATTTCTGGCTCCTAACCAAGAGTTAGTTGTGATCTTAGTGGCTTCTCACAAGCGGCTGTACACAATTGCATCTGGCGGGTTACAGATGCTCTTTTTACGTGAGTTGGACAGTCTTGAGACTTTCTCAAATGTTCAACTGGCCTGCAACCACAAAAAGAACTTCCTCCATGTGTGCACTCACTTTCCTGGCAGCTGACATAAATCCTTCAACCTCTACCACTTGACGGCCTTATGGTGGGCACGAAGGACATAGGAGATCATCAATAGATCTCGCCGTGGGCTTCAAGGAGTATGAACTTCCCTTTTGAGTGGGCGGGAGCTCACCCAATGGGAAACAAGCAGTGAGAGTTGAAAACCTACTGCTTCAACCTTGGCTGTTTTTTTTCTGTAAGTCCCTGGGATTGGACATGTGTGCTGTGAGCGGCGGCTGTGGCCTTTCCCATTCTGTAAATAAGTGGGTATGGTGTCAGAAGGCTGGCCTTGGCTAGACTATCATAGATGGTGTCTCAGATCTTCACTCCAACTCCTGAAATGCATGGATGGATCCCAGAAGGACAAGGGATATTCTGTGAAGAATATCTACTCACCCCTCTACAAGAGCCCCAGTCAGAAACACAAAGGTAATGCAACCAAGGTGATGTTCTCACTAGGACTATTACTGAGCAGGCAATTGGACTTCTGAAGATGCAATCCAGTCGGTGGTGCTTTCCAAAACGCCTCCTGCAAGGGTCTCCGTCATTGTGGTGGTCTGCAACATGACCCTATAGAAAGGTGTGGACCTTGAGGATAGTGAGGCCGTGGAAACAGACAACTGGTCGAGTTCAGAGCAGGAGCAGGAGGTGAGAGAGAAGGGGAAGTGGACTTGGAGGGATATGGTGCTTAAGAGAGAATGTGGGAGACTACAAAGAAAAAAGAATCATTGTTTTATGTGGGTCCAGAGTCCAGAAACAAAGTACAAAGTGGTATTCCTTCATGGAGGTCAGCAAGCTAAAAATCAAAAAATCATTGTTGTATAATTCATTTTTCCAGTAGCGCTGACTTCACACAATGATATAGGCATGCAGAGGTGTATCATTCTTGTAGGCAATGGTACAGCAATTCCAGTAGAAGTAGAGTATACGGGGAAGTATTCAATATGAGCAGAGCCGCTTTCCTACAGGAGGCTGCTGTAGATGGCAAAATGACAGACTGAGCTTTCAGTATAGCAAGGCAAGATAACTGATTCCACTAGCTAGGCGTTTATGTCACATGACTCCCACCTCTCCACAGTGTCTTTGACAATGGATGTATATTCCCCTCTAGGTCCTTGAGATGATTAACTGTTCCAACCATTAAGACTTGAAAGGAAGGTTGTGGGGTTCTTGACAAATACACTCCAGTTGACCAACCTGGGTTAGAATATGTAAATAGCATTTGTATAGTTTTTTTAAAATTTGGTCTGTATAACCCACAATATGTTGTTAGTGTCCCATCAGATATAATGAGGTGTACATTTCTTTATAATTGCCAGCTAGCTCCTTTTTAAAAAAATTTTTAAAAATAGAATTTACAGTGCAGAAGGAGGCCATTCGGCCCATCGAGTCTGCACCGGCTCTTGGTAAGAGCACCCTACCCAAGGTCACCACCGCCACCCTACCCCCATAACCCAGTAACCCCACCCAACACTAAGGGCAATTTTGGACACTAAGGGCAATTTATCATGGCCAATCCACATAACCTGCACATCTTTGGACTGTGGGAGGAAACCGGAGCACCCGGAGGAAACCCACGCACACACGGGGAGGATGTGCAGACTCCGCACAGACAGTGACCCAAGCCGGAATCGAACCTGGGACCCTGGAGCTGTGAAGCAATTGTGCTATCCACAAGGCTACCTTTTGTCACAAACAGATGTAGATTCAGCCATTTTAAAAGGTCTTTGACCAGTTATTAACATTTTTGAAAGGCAGCATGGTGGCACAGTGGTTAGCCTGCTGCCTCACGGCGCCGAGGTCCCAGGTTCGATCCCGGCTCTGGGCCGCTGTCCTTGTGGAGTTTGCACATTCTCCCCGTATTTGCGTGGGTTTTGCCCCCACAACCCAAAGTTGTGACGGGTAGGTGGATTGGCCATGCTAAATTGCCCCTTAATTGGAAAAAAAATGAATTGGGCACACTAAATTTATTAAAAAAACAAATTTAAAAAAAAATATCCATGATTGATTGATTGATTGATTGATATTTATTGTCACATGTACCGAAGTACAGTGAAAAGCATTTTTCAGCAGCCAAGGGAACGTACACAGTATGTACATAGCTGACAAAAGAATAATCAACAGAGTACATTGACAGTGATGCATCAACAAATAGTGATTGGTTACAGTGCGGAACAAGGCCAAGCAGGAGCAGCATAGGGCATTGTCAATAGTGTTCTTACAGGGAACAGATCAGTCCAAGGGAGAGTCGTTGAGGAGTCTAGTAGCTGTGGGGAAGAAGCTGTTCCAATGACTGGATGTGCGGATCTTCAGACTTCTGTATCTTCTGCCTGATGGGAGGGTCTGGAAGAGAGCAAAGCCTGGGTGTGAGGGTTCTCTGACAATGCTGTCTGCCTTTCTGAGACAGCGGGCGGTGTATACAGAATCAATGGGAGGATGGCAAGCTTGTGTGATGCGTTGGGCTGAGTTCACCACACTCTGCAGTTATCTATATCTATATGAGGATATCTAAATCTAGTTCAGAAAATAACATACAGGCTGAGGCCTTAATCCCCTCACACTTGCCAATGTTTGATTAGAGGACATTTCTGTGCATCCATTACTGAATGTCAGGTAAAAGGACTGATGATTCAGCAAGAGTAGAGGAGTTTAGAAAGCTGGTAGTGAGGTAGAGTTGGATGCTATCAGTATACATGTGAAAACTAACCCTATACATTCAGATGATGTAGCAACGAGGAGATTAGAAATAGGAGGGGCCAAGGATAGATCCTTGGGGACATGGGAGGTAACGGTACAGGAGCAGAGGGAAAAGCCATTGCATGTGGTTCTCTGGGTATTATCAGATAGACATAAATGGGATTATGAGAGTGTGCAGTCTCACTGAGCTGGACGACAGTGCTGAAGCGTTGGAGTAGGATGGTGCTGTCAACTGTGTCAAAGGCTGCAGAAATCCTGAGAAGACAAGGAGAGGAAGTTTAACTTTGACAAGTAACACAGCATGTAATTTGTAACTTTGTTAAGATCAGTTTCAGTACTGTGGCAAGGTCAGGAATCTGATTGGAGGGATTGAAACATGGAATTCCAGGAAAGATGGGAATGGATTTGGGAGGCGATAACACGTTCATGTCTTTGGAGAGAAAAGGGAGGTTTGGAGGTGAGGCTGCAGTTTACAAAGACTGCCGGGTCAAAGGTTGTTTTTTTTGAGGAGAGGTGTGATGGGGGCAGATTTAAATGAGGGAGGGACATTACGTGAAAAGAGTGAACCTTTGACAAATCGCTCAACATGAGGATTTAGAGGAAAACAATAGGTAGGCACATTAAGAAGATACCTCAATGAGCTACTTAGTGATCTGCTGCCTCCTGGGAAGAGGGCCTCCAATATTAGATCCAGTTCGGCAATAGTGAAGTGGCTGCCAGGTTTCTGTTGCTCCCGTGACATCTCACTTCCCTCACTGCTGTGGGTAGTTTTAACACATTCAACACATTTTTACCAAGGGGCAACCAACAGCCTTTGTGATTATTGCTGAGGGAAGTCTAAATCAGTCACACACTTCATCTGACCTAACTCTGTTCCCACCTCCACTGACTCTAATTGGACAGGAATCCATATTAATTAATGGCTCAGCCTTGTGAAAATCTTCAATCCGTCTACCCACTAGAGGTGTATTTCTGACCCGAAAACAAACACCACTGCTGATTTCCTCCTCTGCTCAGTGTGTCTTAGATTGGTGTTACTCCTTTGTGACTGCGATGCCAATTTGTGCAACATTTCTTACATCACATTAAAGTGCAATATAAATGCAAATTTTTGTTGAGCGTATATCCTACAGGTTATTCTAGTGCTCGTTCCAGGTACTCTAGTGAGGGAAGGAAATGGCTGTTTTATGAACGTTCTGATAGATTTCTGGTGGCTCTGTTCTCCTTGCAAAGGTCGAAAATGTGCCCTGCAACTGCTACTTTGTGGTTTTGCTAAGGTTATTTGAAAGATGCAACTATAGTTCCCTCATTGTAGTTATTCTTCCTGCTGTCCATTCCTTCAGTATCTCATGCCAGCTGCATGCACGAAGACTTCAGCACGTCCAGGTATTGATTCAACGCATCAAAGTCCCTATTGTGTTAGTGATGATATTCCTACAAGATCCTGCAGCTGAGTTTTTATCTCTGCCATGGAGAACTCCATTACAGATGCCCCTGGAGGTACCACAACTGTTAAACACCATTGCATAGATTTGGGTGCAGGAGTCTTCCATACTACTGGGAGGAATAACAGCAGAATGGATTATTATTTAAACGGTAAGATGTTAAAACATGCTGCTGTGCAGAGGGACCTGGGTGTGCTGGTGCACGAGTCGCAAAAAGTTGGTGTGCAGGTGCAACAGGTGATTAAGAAGGCTAATCGAGTTTTGTCTTTCATTGCTAGAGGGATGGAGTTCAAGACTAGGGAGGTTATGCTGCAATTGTATAGGGTGTTGGTGAGGCCGCATCTGGAGTATTGTGTTCAGTTTTGGTCTCCTTACCTGAGAAAGGACATATTGGCACTGGAGGGAGTGCGGAGGAGATTCACTAGGTTGAGCCCAGAGTTGAGGGGATTAGATTATGACGAGAGGTTGAGTAGACTGGGACTGTACTCATTGGAGTTTAGAAGGATGCGGGGGGATCTTATTGAAACATATAAAATTATACGGGAATAGATAGGATAGATGCGGGCAGGTTGTTTCCACTGGTCGGGGAAAGCAGAACTAGGGGGCATAGCCTCAAAATAAGGGGAAGTAGATTTAGGACGGCGTGTAGGAGGAACTTCTTCACCCAAAGGGTTGTGAATCTCTGGAATTCCTTGCCCAGTGAAGCAGTTGAGGCTCCTTCTTTAAACGTTTTTAAGAAAAAGATAGATACCTTTCTAAAGAATAAAGGGATTCGGGGATATGGTGTACGGGCCGGAGAGTTGAGCTGAGTCCACAAAGATCAGCCATGATCTCATTAAATGGCGGAGCAGGCTTGAGGGGCCAGATGGCCTACTCCTGTTCCTAGTTCTTATGTTCTTAATACCAGCAAGTATGCTCTCAAACTGAACGATTTGCCAGGAGGAGTGCTCAGTAGCAGCATTCTTTTCCATGTTGATCTGAATGGCATCAGTTCTTGGCATTTGACGGTGACCTCAAGTTAGCACTCAGGGCCATCTTGTTTCTGCTCCTATTTTCACTTGCTCTTTCATACTACTGCCTTATATTTCACCTGGTGCTCCTTGATCTACCTCTAATAATAACTCCAACTCTAAATATGCCCTTTTCAGGCAGAAATGGTGCCTGTGCTATGAGGTGGCTGTCACCCTTAGGTTCAGGTTTTATGAGCTACAGCCCTTCAGCTGTACCTATTGAAACACAGTGAAAAGAAGAATTCATTAAAATCTGTAATACAGTTGTAGTAAAGTTCCCTAGTCAATATATAACTTGCACCGACTTTATGATGCTTTCTCCATTTCCTCTTAACAGAATGCCTGACCAAGTAACAAATTCATTCCAGGGAAATATAAAAGCAATAATGGAAACTGGCCTGGAGTTGTCTACCTTCATGTTCCTCTTCGATGGTTTAATACAGTGGTGGCTCACTATTTATATTGCTAATTCCTCCAGGTGGGCTTGTAGCTTCAGGTAATAACAGTTGATGTTGATTTCCAATCTCTCCTTAGAGTCGTCAGTTGCTTTTTTCTGCAATTTTAAATAGACTGGTTATAACTTGTTTCCTTAACTCTGCCATTGCTCCATGTCTACTGAAACAAGATTACGAGAATGTGACGCATGCAAGCAGATGCGATGCAGTCTTCTGGGTGCTACAACCCATCAATGCGAGATTTCCTGGGACCATGAAAGGTGTGTCATGCATCAATAGGGATTTTCTTGCGATCGTATAAGGTCGGCTAAAAGATTCCGAGTGATGATCAAATATTCCATGTGAGAATGAAAGTGTTTGTTGCCAACATGCTGAACCAGAGGACTAGAATGAAATAACATTAGCAGGCAGTCTTCGAAAAGTGTTCAGTGCTTTATGGTGTGGTACTATGGCCTGACCACAGACAATGGTCATGTTTTCTCGGCAACATCTTCCCATTCTTCCTGGACAGCTGCCAGATGAAGAGTTTGTCTTTCCAGCCCACAGGTCACAACCCTCCATTACTTAAGATTTAAGAACATGGGGCGGGATTCTCCGAAATGGAGGCAGAGTGTTCGCGCCGTCGTGAACGCCGTCGAGGTTCACGACGGCGCGAAACGGCCCCTATCCCGACCGATTCAGGGCCCGATAATGGGCTAGGAGCGGCACCGTGTCATTTACGCGTGCCAGGCCTTGGCGCCGCATAAAAGCGCCGCTGCATACATGACGCGGCCGGCGCCGCATAACTGGCAACACCCACGCATGCGCGGGTTGGCCGGCGCCAACCCGCGCATGCGTGGTTGCCGTCCTCTCCGAGTCCGCCCCGCAAGAAGATGTCTGATGGATCTTGCGGGGCTGCGGAAGAAAGGAGGTCGTCCTTCAGAGAGGAAGGCCCGACGATCGGTGGGCACCGATCGCGGGCCAGACCACATTTGAGGCCCCCTCCCCCAGTGCAGAATCCCCCCTCACCCCCCCGCAGGCAGCCCCCCCCCCCCCCCCCCCCCAGCGTTCCCGCCGACAGCGACCAGGTGTGGACGGCGCCGGGGGGAACCCGCCGTTTTGGGCAGGCCGCTCGGCCCATCCAGGCCTGAGAATAGTAGGAGTGCCGGAAAATCACAATTTGGGGGCAGAAATCAGTCCGGCTCGAGCCTAGCCCCTCAAGGTGAGGGCTCGGCCGCTCAAGATGCGGAGACGTCCGCACCTTTGGGGCGGCGCGATGCTGGACTGATTCACGCTATTTTTGGCGCCAGTCGGCGGACATCGCGCCGATATCAGAGAATCCCGCCCATGCAGTCACTTGATGCCTGGAATTGTACATTACTACATTTCTGGAAAGTTCCTAAACGGATCGCACTGCAGACCAGCTCAGAGCTTTAAACATCTTTTTCCCCCCAATTAAGTGGCAATTTAGTGTGGACAATCCACCTACCCCTGCACATCCTTTGGACTGTGGGGTGAGACCCACGCAGACATGGGGAGGATGTGCAACCTCCACACGGACATTGACCCGGAGCCGGGATCGAACCCAGGTCCTCGGCTCTGTGAGGCAGCTTGCTAACCACTGTGCAACCATGCCACGCAGCTCTGAGAATTACAGGGAATTTCACACCTGGGGGTACCAAGATCCACTTCAAAGAGAGACGCTTGAAGGGAAAGCACTGAAAATGCAAAGTGCCGGACTTCTAGTTCACTGGAATTCTGTGTTGACAATGGGAACTGCTACCAGGCATGTTACACCCCACTAGACACTCAAAATCTCCTCCGGAGGATGAAACAACCCCATCTCTTGTTGAGTTTTATCTCACAAATGTGCCATAAGGTTTCTGAGATGAAAGATTAAAAAAGTGGGATTACTGCAACAATGGATACAACACATGCGAATTGAATTCCCTTCCGGAATATACAAAACTGTACAGTTAGGTGTCCAGATTACCAACAACCTGTCCTGGTCCCCCCATGCCGACACTATAGTTAAGAAAGCCCACCAACGACTCTACTTTCTCAGATGACTAAGGAAATTTGGCATGTCAGCTACAACTCTCACCAACTTTTACAGATGCACCATAGAAAGCATTCTTCCTGGTTGTATCACAGTTTTGTATGGATCCTGCTCTGCCCAAGACCGCAGGAAACTACAAAAAGTCATGAATGTAGCCCACTCCATCACGCAAACCAGCCTCACATCCATTGACTCTGTCTATAATTCCCGCTGCCTCGGAAAGGCAATCAGCATAATTAAGGACCCTACACACCCCGGACATTCTCTCTTCCACCTTCCGTCAGGAAAAAGATACAAAAGTTTGAGGTCACGTACCAACCGACTCAAGAACAGCTTCTTCCCTGCTGCTATCAGACTTTTGAATGGACCTACCTCGTATTAAGTTGATCTTTTCTCTACACCCTAGTTATGACTGTAACATTACATTCTATAGTCTCTCCATCCCTTCCCTATGTACGTATGCATTGTCTGTATAGCATGCCAGCAACAATACTTTTCACTGAATACTAATACATGAGACAATAATAACTCAAATCAAATCAAAAATGAGTTTAAAAACTGGCTCAGCCAAAAGGGAGAAAAAAACAAGCAGGAAGAAAAGAAACACAACAGGCATCTGAAGCCCTACTGGAAAAGAGTAGATAAAATCGCTCCCTCTGAAGCCAGAGGCCGGGATTCTCTCGGAATTGGCGGGGTGGCCTGCTCCGGCACCAAGAGCGGTGTGAACCACTCAGGCGCCGGGACGCCTGGAAGTTGCGGAATCCTCCACATTTCCGGGGGCTAGGCCGGCGCTGGAGGGGTTGGCACCACGCCAACCAGTGCCGAAGGGCCGCCGTGGGCCGGCACGTGTTGGCACATGCGCAGAACCGCCGGCGTGTTCTGGCGCATGCGCAGGGGGTTTCTTCTCCGCGCCGTTCATCGCGGAGCCTTACAGAGGCCGGTGTGGAGGGATAGAGTGCCCCTATGGCACATGCCCGCCTTCAGAACGGTGGGCCACGATCACGGGCCAGGCCACCATGGGGGCGCCCCCGGGCCAGATCCCCCACGACCCCGAGGACCCTGCTCGATGGCCAACAAGCTAGGTCCCGCCAGGGTGGACCATGTCAATTTCATGCCGGCGGGACTGGCCAGGAAACGACGGCCGCTGGGCTCATCGGGGCCCGGAGAATTACCGGGGGGGCCGCTGCCAACGGCCCCCAACCGGCGCGGCATGATCTCCCCCCAATGTCTACTCTGTCAAACCTCTTCAAATCTTTGTATGTTTCAATAAGATCGTGCCTCACGCTTCAAACCTCCAGAGAGTACAAGCCCAATATACTCAGTTTCTCACCATAGGACAACCCTTTTATCCCAGGAACCAATCTAGTGGTCATTCACTGTAACACCACCTCCAAGGCAAATTATTCCTCCTGCTTTAAATACGGAGATCCAAACTGCACACATTGCTCCAGATGCGGCTTCACCAAAGCCCTGTATAATTGTAGCAATACTTTCTTATCCTTGTATTCCAGTCCTCCTTTCAATAAAGGCCAATATGGCATTTGCCTTCTTCATTGCTTGCTTTATCTACGTGCTAACTTTCTGTACTAATAAAAATTGAAAATACTGCAGATGCTGGAAATAAGAAATAAAAACAGCAAATGCAGAGTTAACATTTCAGCTTATCGATGACCCTTTCCTGGAATAGGGTCATTATTGGCCTGAGACATTTATTCCTATCCTCTCCATTGATGCTGCCTGACCTGCTGAGTATTTCCAGCATTTGCTGTTTTTAATTGCTACCTTGCTATGTTCCTTGGACATTACCTCCAGGGCTCTGGAGCCTCTCAGATTCTTCCAAAATCTACCGAAATACAGCAAAGAACAATGGCGAACAGCACATGTTTGCAGCAGAGGAAAGCACATTAAGGCACAGCAGCTGCTGGTTTTCACACGTGAATGGGTTTTCTGACACATTTCTGACAATGTTACGGCGCCACAGCAGCAGGGCGCCAAAGGAAATCCTGATCCATAATAAGCTGAATGGTGTCTTTTTGAACTGTAAACATCTGTGTGTTCCTTTAGCTATAACTGTATTTCAGCAAGAGGGGAGTGTCAAATCAATGAGTTGAAAATTAAAGACGTGGTTCAAATGATTAGCTGCAGACTCAAACCCACTTGTGGAAAAACACCATTTAAAGTGACACAAGTGGACTTCATTCACAGCCATTTGATATTGTGGTCATTGATTGACAGATTCTCTGCACAATGATGCAGTTTGTATCGCAGACGTGGCGAAAGCTCAAAAAACAGTAATAATTTAATAATGTTCCGTAACTTTCGTCCCACCTTGACAATGAAGGTAATGTCCCCTTAAAACCTTGTTAACATTGTGGCTGATCTGAATGCTTTGAATGCCAGAGTACGATAAAAGGTAAATAATATAAAATTTTAATATTAGTCTAAATTATTAAATCTATACTTTGAACTGGAAGTTCAGATCAATGAACTTCAATGAAATTAACGCTGATTTTTTTTTTTTGAAGTGTGAGGGTCAAAGCTGAGGATTGTGTGAGGCTGAGATTGGAATACCAAAGCTGAATTGAGGGAGTGTTCATATTTCAGGCTTTCAAACATGACCTCGGCCTGGCTGTCAGCCCTGCTTGTTTGTACAAATGTTCCATACTTCAAACGTTTTCCGGAACAGGCTGCCTGGTGAAATTAACAGGTCACCCATCATTAACTGCCAAAACAGACCTGTCCCCGAGCTTAGCCTACAGGCCAGGCTGGCCACTCAGTTACACAAGGGCATTGCTGTGGAAAAGGTATGCGAGAGTTTCCTGAGCACCTTCCTTTCACCACCAACGCCATGCTATTGAATACAAGGAGCTGATAATTGACTGCAATGAATTCACAAAATTCCACCAAACATTCATGGTCAATAATTGATTATTGACGTTTGGTGACCTTTCCCTTTGTTTTGGATACCCTCAAGCAACAATTCTTCAGTACAGAACTCTGTATTTTTACCCTTTCAGCCGTTGTATTTTATACATTCATTGTTTTTGTTTAATAAAATTCAATTACAATAAAAGATTCTCTTAGCCTGCCTTCATTCAGGGCTGTTTCTCAATTGTCAGCTGCTTACAAGCGTCCTACGGGAAATGAGCTTGAGGCAGACTCAAAGCAGTTTGTAATGGGCAAGAATCCAAGCACAAAACTTGCAAGCAGCTCAACCAAAACAAGGATTAAATATAATGTGAAGTTCTCCCTGTTCCATCAAGAAAATCCAAGACAAACACAATAGAGGTTGTTTACGGAGTAATGCCCCTCCATAATCATAGGACCTATTTCCTGTTTCATCGATTCTCCTCAAACTTAACTGACAATCACCGAACTTTCAATCCTAGTCCCCAAGTTAGCCAATATTGTCAAAGGTACTCTCTCTTCAGGTGTTGTCCTTCTTTTCTTTGAACCGCTGTCATCAACCGCTGGCGGGTTTTTGCTCCCCAGACTTAGAATACTGTGGTGGTATGTATTAGGGGTCATGTGGGACTGTGAAGCCGTGATGCTATTGGCTGACAGATCCCGGGTCCTGGTTGGCTGTCGACTCCTATCTCCGCCCTGAAGGCGGAGTATAAGAACCCGAGCTTCTCCCCGCCACTTCATTCTGTTGCTGAACTGCTGGGGACAAGTCTCGCTTAATAAAGCCTCATTGACTTCATCACTACTCGTCTCTCTCGTAAGTCATTGTGCGCTACAATTTATTAAGCGAGCTTAAAGGACTATGGAGCTCCGGATGGCCCCGGAATGCCTGCGGATCAGCCCCCACGCAGCGAACTCGGCAGCAGTATTTAAACACTGGCAAGCATGTTTTGAAGGCTACCTCCGAACGGCCCCCGGCCGGATCACAGAAGACCAGAAAATGCAGGTCCCGCATTCGAGGGTAAGCCCGGAAATTTACCCTCTCATAGAAGACGCAGAGGATTTCCCGACGGCACTCGCATTACTGAAGAGCATCTACGTTCGCCCCGTGAACCAGGTCTACGTGCGCTACCAACTCGCAACGAGACGGCAAAGTCCCGGAGAATCGCTAGAAGTATTCTACGCCGCGCTGCTAATTTTGGGACGGGGCTGCAGCTGCCCGCCGGTGAACGCGATCGAACACACGGACATGCTAGTTCGCGATGCGTTTGTGGCAGGTATGAACTCTCCCCAAATCCGCCAAAGACTTTTAGAAAGAGAGTCGCTAGGACTCTCAGAGGCACGGGCCATTGCAGCTTCCCTAGATGTGGCCTCGCAAAATGCCCGCGCCTACGGCCCCGACCGCGCGGCAGCCCCTTGGGCTCCGTGGACCCCCGTCGCGACAAACCCCCCCCTCCCTCACAGACTTGTGCGGTTAAAGCGCCAGACCATCCCGGGGGGGCCCACTGCTATTTCTGCGGGCAAGCGAAACACCCCCGGAAGCGCCGCCCGGCCCGCGCAGCTATTTGTAAAAGCTGCGGCAAGAAGGGCCATTGTGCCGGTCCCGGGGGGTCGCCGCAATCCCCGGAAAAGAACGAGCCCAGCATAGCCCAAACGCTCTCCAACCCCCCCAGCGCCCCATGTGCGACCCGCGGGCGCCGCCATTTTGGGTCCCGGGCACCACGAGGGGAGGATGGGCGCCGCCATCTTGTGACCCCCCAGCCACGTGCGACTCATGGGGCGGCCATTTTGTCCACCCCGACCACGTACGATCCATGGGGGCGGCCATTTTGTCCACCCCCGGCCACGTGCGATTCATGGACGCCGCCATCTTGGATGACAACAAAGGACCCCAGCATCGACGGCTCCACGGGGTCCGAAGAAGACGCCGCGACACTACGACCACGACTGGCTTCGGAGACTCTGGATCAATCACAGCCCCGGACGCTCCAGACGACGACAACATCGGTGCTGATCAACGGACACGAGACATCATGCTTGACCGACTCCGGGAGCACCGAAAGTTTCATTCACCCAGACACGGTAAGACGCTGTTTTCTGACCATCCATCCAAGTACGCAAAAGATTTCCCTAGCTGCAGGATCCCACTCCGTAGAGATCAAAGGGTTCTGCATCGCGAACCTAACGGTGCAAGGGAGGGAGTTTAAAAACTACAGGCTCTACGTCCTTCCCCAACTCTGCGCGCCCACATTACTGGGATTAGATTTCCAGTGTAACCTGCAGAGCCTAACATTTCAATTCGGCGGCCCAATACCCCCACTCACTATCTGCGGCCTCGCAACTCTCAAGGTTGAACCGCCGTCCTTGTTTGCAAACCTCACCCCGGATTGCAAACCCGTCGCCACTAGGAGCGAGAGTACAGCGCCCAGGACCGGATATTTATTCGGTCTGAAGTCCAGCGGTTGCTGAAGGAAGGCATAATCCAGGCCAGCAATAGTCCCTGGAGAGCCCAGGTGGTAGTAGTAAAGACCGGGGAGAAGCAAAGGATGGTCATAGACTATAGCCAGACCATCAACAGGTACACACAGCTAGATGCGTACCCTCTCCCCCGCATATCTGACATGGTAAATCGGATTGCCCAGTATAAGGTTTTCTCCACCGTGGACCTCAAGTCTGCCTACCACCAGCTCCCCATCCGCCCAGGTGACCGCAAGTACACAGCCTTCGAGGCAGACGGGCGTCTATACCACTTCCTAAGGGTCCCATTTGGTGTCACGAACGAGGTCTCGGTCTTCCAACGGGAGATGGACCGAATGGTTGACCAGCACGGGTTGCAGGCCACGTTCCCGTATCTCGACAACGTAACCATCTGCGGCCACGATCAGCAGGACCACGACGCCAAGCTCCAAAAATTCCTCCAGACCGCTAACGCCTTGAACCTCACATACAACGAGGAAAAGTGCGTTTTTAGCACAAACGGGTTGGCCATCCTGGGATACGTAGTGCGCAATGGGATAATAGGCCCCGACCCCGAACGCATGCGCCCCCTTATGGAATTTCCCATCCCCCACTGCTCCAAAGCCCTGAAACGTTGCCTGGGGTTCTTTTCATATTACGCCCTGTGGGTCCCCCAGTATGCAGACAAGGCCCGCCCGCTAATACAGACCACTACCTTCCCCCTATCGACAGAGGCTCGCCAGGCCTTCAGCCGCATCAAAGCGGATATCGCAAAGGCCACGATGCGCGCCATCGATGAGTCCCTCCCCTTCCAGGTCGAGAGCGACGCATCCGACGTAGCTCTGGCGGCCACCCTTAACCAAGCGGGCAGACCCGTGGCCTTTTTCTCCCGAACCATCCACGCCTCAGAAATCCGCCACTCCTCAGTGGAAAAGGATGCCCAAGCCATAGTGGAAGCTGTGCGACATTGGAGGCATTACCTGGCCGGCAGGAGATTCACTCTCCTCACCGACCAACGGTCGGGAGCCTTCATGTTCGATAATGCACAGCGGGGCAAAATTAAAAATGACAAGATCTTAAGGTGGAGGATCGAGCTCTCCACCTTCAACTACGAGATCTTGTACCGTCCCGGAAAGCTGAACGAGCCGTCCGATGCCCTATCCCGCGGCACATGTGCCAACGCACAAATAGACCGTCTCCAAGCCCTCCACGAGGACCTCTGCCACGCGGGGGTCACTCGGTTCTACCATTTCAGAAAGTCCCGCAACCTCCCCTACTCTGTGGAGGAGGTCCGTACAGTCACCAGGAACTGCCACATCTGCGCGGAGTGCAAACCGCACTTTTTCAGGCCGAATAGAGCGCACCTGATCAAGGCTTCCCGTCCCTTTGAACGCCTCAGTCTGGATTTCAAAGGGCCCCTCCCCTCCACCGACCGCAACGCATACTTCCTGAACGTGGTGGACGAGTACTCCCGCTTCCCATTCGCCATCCCCTGCCCTGACATGACCGCGGCCACAGTCATTAAAGCCCTTGGCACCATATTCACACTGTTCGGTTGCCCTGCGTATATCCATAGCGACAGGGGGTCCTCCTTCATGAGTGACGAGCTGCGCCAGTTCCTGCTCAGCAAGGGCATAGCCTCGATCAGGACGACCAGCTACAACCCCCGGGGTAACGGGCAAGTAGAGAGGGAGAACGGCACGGTCTGGAAGACCGTCCTACTGGCCCTACGGTCCAGGGATCTCCCAGTTTCCCGGTGGCAGGAGGTCCTCCCGGACGTTCTCCACTCCATCCGGTCGCTGCTGTGTACCACCACTAACCAAACGCCTCATGAGCGCCTCCTTGTCTTCCCCAGGAAGTCCTCCTCCGGAACGTCGCTGCCGACCTGGCTGGCGGCCCCAGGACCCATCTTGCTCCGGAAACATGTGCGGGCGCACAAATCGGACCCGTTGGTCGAGAGGGTTCACCTTCTCCACGCGAACCCGCAGTACGCCTACGTGGCGTACCCCGACGGCCGACAGGACACGGTCTCCCTGCGGGACCTGGCGCCCGCCGGCAACACACACCCCCCCCGACACCGATCATCCCCTCCCTACCACCGGCGCACCCCGCGACCACCCCCTTCCCGGGAGGATCGGTCGTCCTCCCGTGCCCGCCCAGGAGTGAAACAGGAACGAACACCGAATCGCTCCCGGAGACGACAACGCCTGAACAAGCACCTGCACCACCACCGGGGCTGAGGCGATCGACGAGGAAGACCAGACCGCCCGCTCGACTCGTGGCATCGGCGTGACACCAAGAATGTTGTTGGATTGTAACAAAAAAATTTTTTTGTCTTACTAATATTGTAAATAGTTTCACAAACTTTGTACATAGCCCAGTGTAGGGCTAAAACTGTTGTAACATGCCCGTAATTTTCCTCCCAGGACCAGCCTTGTAAACCCCTACCATCATGCGAACCACCACCCCGCCGGGTTCCTTTTTAACAAGGGGTGAATGTGGTGGTATGTATTAGGGGTCATGTGGGACTGTGAAGCCGTGATGCTATTGGCTGACAGATCCCGGGTCCTGGTTGGCTGTCGACTCCTGGCTCCGCCCTGAAGGCGGAGTATAAGAACCCGAGCTTCTCCCCGCCGCTTCATTCTGTTGCTGAACTGCTGGGGACAAGTCTCGCTTAATAAAGCCTCATCGACTTCATCACTACTCGTCTCTCTCGTAAGTCATTGTGCGCTACAAATACCTAAGACTAAAATGCTGCCCCTACCACCTTCCGCAGGAGTTCAGCTCCGTTAGCCTGAAGGCAGTTTACATCCCACCCCTTGCGAACGTGAAAATCGCACTGGACAGAATATTCACCATCACAAATAGCCTTGAAACGAAACATCCCGAGTCCTTGTTCATTGTAGCTGGGGACTTCAATCAGGCCAAGTTCAAGAGCGGACAACCAAATTACCACCAAAACGTCACCTGTTCCACCAGAGGCCCAAACATCCTGGACCACTGCTACACAAATATCAAACATGCCTACCGCTCTATCGCCCACCCACACTTTGGCAAATCTGACCACAAGGCTGTGCTCCTGCTCCCGGATTATCAGCAAAAACTGAAGCGGGAGAATCCGTCAAAGAAAGTCGTGCAATGTTAGTCTGAGGAATCGGATATCTCCTACGGGACTGCTTAGAGTGAGTGGACTGGTCAGTATTTAAAAACTCTGAGACCAGCCTGAACAAGTATGCCACTACAGTAACTGACTTCATTAGTAAGTGTGTAGAAGACTGTGTGCCAAAGAAACAAATCCGCGTGTTTCCCAACTGTAAACCCTGGATGAACAGGGATATCCACTGCTTGCTGAAGTCTAGGTCTGAGGCGTTCAAGTCCGGCGACACTGACCTCTACAAGAAAGCCAGATATGATCTAAAGAGATCCATCAAAGATGCCAAAAGACAGTACCGGACCAAGCTCGAGTCCCAGGCTAGCCACACGGACCCCTGCCGACTATGGCAAGGTCTGCAAGACATAACGGGCTACAAGATGAAGGCTTGTGAAATCACCGGCTCCAATGCACTCCTCCCTGATGAGCTCAACGCATTCTATGCCCGCTTTGAACAAGACGTCAGCGAGTGCAAGCCCTCCACCCCAGAAGCCTCGGATGAACTTGTATCTGAGATCACCATTGCAGACATCAGAGCAGCCTTCTCGAAGGTCAACCCTTGGAAAGCCACTGGCCCGGATGGGGTACCCGGCTGGGCACTCAGGTCTTGTGCAGATCAGCTGGCGGGGGTACTCGCAGACATCTTCAACCTCTCTTTTCAACAATCTGAGGTCCCTATCTGCATAAAGAAGACGACCATCATGCCTGTACCAAAAAAAAGCCAAGCAGCGGGCCTTAATGATTATCGTCCAGTGGCTCTGACATCCATCATCATGAAGTGCTTCGAAAGGTTAGTCATGGCACGAATCAACTCCAGTCTCCCGGATTGCCTTGATCCACTACAGTTTGCCTAGCGCTGCAACAGGTCCACAGCAGACGCCATTTCCATGGCCTTGCACTCTACCCTGGAACACCTAGATAACAAAGACACCTACGTCAGACTCCTATTTATCGACAACAGCTCAGCCTTCAACACCATCATTCCTACAAAACTCATCTCTAAACACCGTGGCCTTGGCCTCAGCTCCTCCCTCTGCGACTGGATCCTGAACTTTCTAACCACAGGTCAAAATCAGTAAGGATAGGCAACAACACCTCCTCCACGATCATCCTCAACACCGGTGCCCCACAAGGCTGTGTCCTCAGCCCCCTACTATACTCCTTGTACACCTATGACTGTGTGGCCAAATTCCCCTCCAACTTGATTTTCAAATTTGTTGATGACACCACAGTAGTGGGTCAGATTTCAAACAATGATGAGACAGAGTACAGGAATGAGACAGAGAATCTGGTGAACTGGTGCGATGAGAATAATCTCTCCCTCAATGTCAACAAAACGAAGGAGATTGTCATCGACTTCAGGAAGCGTAGTGGAGAACTTGTCCCTGTCTACATCAATGGGAACGAAGTAGAATGGGTCGAGAGCTTCAAGTTTTTAGGTGTCCAGATCACCAACAACCTGTCCTGGTCCCCCCATGCCGACACTATAGTTAAGAAAGCCCACTAATGACTCTACTTTCTCAGAAGATTAAGGAAATTTGGCATGTCACCTACCACTCTCACCAACTTCTACAGATGCACCATAGAAAGCATTCTTTCTGGTTGTTTCATAGATTTCATAGAATTTACAGTGCCGAAGGAGGCCATTCGACCCAGCGGGTTTGCACCGGCTCTTGGAAAGAGCACCCTACCCAAGGTCCACACCTCCACCCTATCCCCATAACCCAGTAACCCCACCCAACACTAAGGGCAATTTTGGACACTAAGGGCAATTTATCATGGCCAATTCACATAACCTGCACATCTTTGGACTGTGGGAGGAAACCGGAGCACCCGGAGGAAGCCCACGCACACACGGGGAGGATGTGCAGACTCCGCACAGACAGTGACCCAAGCCGGAATCGAACCTGGGACCCTGGAGCTGTGAAGCAATTGTGCTATCCACAATGCTACCGTGCTGGTTGTATCACAGCTTGGTATGGATCCTGCTCTGCCCAAGACTGCAGGAAATTACAAAAGATTGTGAATGTAGCCCAATCCATCACGCAAACCAGCCTCCCATCCATCGACTTGTCTACAAATCCTGCTGCCTCGGAAAGGCAGCCAGCATAATTAAGGGCCCAACGCACCCCGGACATACTCTCTTCCACCTTCTTCCGTCAGGAAAAAGATACCGAAGTTTGAAGTCACGTACCAACTGACTCAAGAACAGCTTCTTCCCTACTGCCATCAGACTTTTAAATGGACCTACCTCGTATTAAGTTGATCTTTTCTCTACATCTTCCTAGAACTGTAACATTATATTTTGCAGTCTCTCCTTCCTTCCCTATGTACGGTATGCATTGTTTGTACAGCATGCAAGAAACAATACTTTTCACTGTATACTAATACATGTGACAATAATAAATCAAATAAAAAATCACCCTCATCTCAATCTACCTTTGACTCCATCATCCTTGCAAATTATCATCCCATTTCCTGGCTTCCCATCTTTTTACACCAATGGCATTGCACATCTTCGGTGAGATTATTCCCATGACTGTGCCTTTCTCTTCCACAGCAGAAACATAGGGCGGGATCCTCCTTCCCGCAGTACCTGTTTTCTGGTGCAGCGCACCCCCGCCGGCAGTGGGATTCTCCGGCCCTGCAGCCGGCCAATGGGGTTTCCCATTGTGGGCACCCACAAGTCGTCGGGAAGTCCGCATGCGTGAGTGGACTGCCGGTGGAACGGAGGATCCCGCCGGCAGAGAATCCTGCCCAGTAAGTCTTGGGCTGCTGCCATTAATAGCTTTTCATTCCGCATGTGTCTCCATTTCTCTACTTTCATTTTTTTTATGTCTGACAAATTCAACTGTATCTGTTACTTTGTGATTTGGGCTCTCTCTCTCTCTCTCTCTCTCCACTGACTACCGATTGGTTCTGCCTCCTGAGCTTGCCTACCTAATTTAATCATCTCGCCAGAACCAAGTCTTCCTGGAACTGCAACTTATCTGATAATGCATCTTCGATTACTTCAACAAATATTCTGTTGCCAATTAACTCCTCTTTCAGCTTAATGTGTTTACAGTATTCTGCCAGTCTGTACAAATTGTAAATAAAAGCGCCAATGCTTTACCCGTCTCTCTCGGTATGTTTACTGAACTTTATGTGTTTCATGATGGTGTTTTTGAAGAGATTATAATATGCCTCCTAACTTTGGCATATGTGGCTTTATCCTCATCAATCCCAAGGTAACTAAAATGTTATCCAGCCAACCACACATTATGTACAAAAATGCACTGACCTACTGATAGTCTGGCTTTGCTGTGAGACAAAATGCGACGCAAAATCGAGTGAATCACTTGCATCACTTTGGCCAAACTTCAGCTTACCGAATGCAACTTTTACATAGTGCTCCAGCAGAGTTGTATATTTGTCTAGTGCCATCCATGTCTCCAGCAAGACCAGTCAGAGGCATCATTGCCCCTGCCCCACTTGGAGGCATAATTGACACCCTGCCCCCCCCCCCCCCCCCCATCATTCAGAGGCATTATTAGGGCAACACGATAGCACAGTGGTTAGCACAGTTGCTTCACAGCTCCAGGGTCCCTGATTCGATTCCCAGCTTGGGTCACTGTCTTTGCGGAGTCTGCACGTTCTCTATGTCTGCATGGGTTTCTTTCGGGTGCTCCGGTTTCCTCCCACAGTCCAAAGATGTGCAAGTCAGGTGGACTGGCCATGATAAATTGTCCTTAGTGTCCAAAAACGGTTAGGTGGGGTTACTGGATTACGGGGAGGGGATCGGCTTCAGTGGGGTGCTCTGTGCAAGGGTCAGTGCAGACTCGATGGGCCAAAGGGCCTCATTCTGCACTGTAAATTCTATGATTCTATGATTATCCCCCATCCCCTACAAGACAGAGTCATACCGCTATGGGATCACCAAAGGCCCTACACCCTTCAGGCTGCATCCTTTGGCAATGTCTACCTGACACTACTCCCCTGGCACCCTGATAATTGCACCCTGGCAGTGCACTGTCAAGGTGCCAGGTGACAGTGCCAGGGCACTGTCCAGCCATATCCCTGATCACTCGGGGGCTCCAAAGGATTCCCAATCCCAAAGTAGTCATAACGTCTATCCAGAGAATTAAATGGTGGCTGTGAGAAGGTCCTCTTTGACGATTTCTTGGTCTTTAATTTTTGAGCTGTGCCAGCTTCTTCAATGGCTGAAAACAACCTCCAGTACAGGCATGCTGATCTGGCATAAGTGGTTGCAAAAGACTCACTATTAAAAAAAAACAGTCAGCCAGAGCGCCTGGTCTTTCCAGGAAGCACTTTAGAAAAAGGAAAAAGCCTCTATGAAAAAACTGCAGTTAGAAACAACATCTGCTGAAAAGAGGAAGCACTTTGAGTTAATGGGCGTGAAGGGCTATCAAAACAAACAAAGCTATACCCTCCTTTGAAATAGTCTGGACCTGTCAATCAAGAGACTTGTCAAGGTAATGGACCATGAAATTGAATGTAAACAATACAGCCCAAAGCTTTCATGCTTCTCAGCATACCCATAGACTTGAAAAAATTAAAGAGGAATATAATTGAATATGAAAAAAGCACTTTAAAGATTGCCAACATATCAGAGGGAAGAATTTTACCTTCACCTGACAAATCTTTGAACTTGACCTACTGGAAGAGACATCAAAGGTTTTCAACGCTATAGAGGGAAGACAAGTCACACGACCCCCATCCCAGGAAAGACCTCTGACCAGAGCCCCTCCAGGTGCCTCCTGCTAGACGAAGTTCACATGCCAATTGCTTCTTAGCCTTTTGTCTTCCATTTAACTGTTTTGTGTTTACGTAAATCAGCCATCTCAATTTGTACCTGTGCTGTCGTTAATGGATTAAGCTTGCATTGGTGTGTTTAATGGGAACAGCATTTCCCATGCTGTTTTAAGGGGCTGGTTTAGCACAGGGCTAAAGAGTTGGCTTTTAAAGCAGACCAAGGCAGGCCAGGAGCACGGTTCAATTCCTGTACCAGCCTACCCGAACACGTGTCGGAATGTGGCGACTAGGGGCTTTTCACAGTAACTTCATTTGAAGCCTACTTGTGACAATAAGCGATTTTCATTTCATTTCATTTCAATACCTGCATCTCGCTTAATTACTTTGTGCATCCACGTTATCCCCCCCGTCAGTTCTATGTGACTGTAATGACATTTTGATTTTCCTCTAGAGGTTAACTCAATAATTTATCCCAGTTTGTGAATGTTTTCTCATTTTCCAATTTAATTTGAGAAATGTCAAATTCAGAATTGTCTGAATTTAACTCTTCTCCCAGAGTTACAATGACTAACACTTTGTCCTTCTTTCCTTCTTTATCAAAATGACTTATTAGCATTTTAACCGGACACACTCTATGAGTTCTCATTCCGACTGGCGTTCTCGTCAAATGATTCACCTCACTCACTTCCCTTTCGATCTGATAAGGCCCACTAAATCTTGTTTTTAATGGTTCCCCAATGCGGGCATGGGTATTAAAAGTGCTGGTTTGATTACCGCCTGAGGGTTCCCTGTCACGTGACATGTGAGACATGTACTGCAAAATTCAACTACATCCTTATGCAGTTCACGTCAATGGAAATTTTGTTGTATTTTTGCTTGCGTTTTCCTCACTCCTAAATGACCCCTTACTGGAACCTCATGTGCTATCCACAGTACCTCCTTTCTATAACCCACCAGTCATACCACTTGATCAACTTCTGCCCATTTCTCATCTGCTTGAATATGTAAATGTCTCAATTTTCTCATTAATTACATTATTTCTAATGTAATACCAATCCGGTATACACTCAGATTCCATTTCAGTATATGCTTTCTGGTATAACTTCTTTAGCTTTGAATCTTTTTGTTGTAATTCAACCAATTTGCTTGAACTTAAGACATCTGCTTCATTCACCACCTGCTCTTGTTCTTTTCGAAGCATTTAATCAAATATGGTTCCTGATAATTCAATCTCAGCCTCCCTATCGGCACTCCTCCTGTCTCAGCCTGTGGATTTGTGATTGTGTAACCACACCATCAGGAAACACTCCCAGATATACTTCTTGCAACATCTCTGTTGTTTGATTTTCCATTAATAATAATAATAATAATAATAATAATAATTACTATTATTATTATTGTCACAAGTAGGCTTACATTAACACTGCAATGAAGTTACTTTGAAAAGCCCTAGTCGCCACATTCTGGCACCTGTTCGGGTGCACTGAGGCAGAATTCAGAATGTCCAAATGACCTAATAGCACGTCTTTCGGGCCAGGTAGGAAACTGGAGCACCCGGAGGAAACCCACGCAACCACGGGGAGAACGTGCAGACTCTGCACAGACAGTGACCCAAGGCGGGAATCGAACCTGGGACCCTGGCGCTGTGAAGCCATAGTGCTAACCACAATACTATCAGCCTCTACATTGGCTTTTCAACTGCAATGGGCTGCACTCCCACCTGTGATCCAGCTATATCATTCCCCAGGCTAAACTGTGCCCCTAAAAATTGTAATTTTTCTATTATTCCTATTCCACTTCACCACTTTTCCACAGACTCTCTAACCTCACCTTACATAGTGGCACACCACTGCTCTCACCACCAATTCCACATATTACCACCTTTTCTGGTTAAACAGTTTTTTGCCAGCAATGCTCATATCCCATGAAAGTATATAAACAAAGTAGCACTTTTGTAACAGCAGTTTGGTACATCTCACTCTAGCCATCCTGTTGCCAGCCGAACTGAGATTAACAATTACAAGATAAAAAAATCAATGCAGGTGAGAGAATTTGCTCCTGTCTTCTTCCATTCCCTTATCATGTTAAATAAACCTTCTAATGACCCTGATCTTTTACCTCCATTATGTACACCAAAAGACCATTCCAACTGTTGACCAATCTTTGCACGAATTCCTCTATACCTTTCGAGGCTTACGTTTTCTCCGAGTCCAGCAAATGGTGCTCTAAACTGCAAGGTAGGAGTACAGTCACTGATCTCACAGGTCTCTGTAATTTTTCTTCCTTTTCCATAGGAAATCATTTTGTTTCTATTAAGCTTTTTCCATCAGCGGCAATCTGGAGATTGAGAATACAGCAAGGAGGAAGAATGCTCTGTGCCCTCCTTCTATAGCAGCACAGGACAAATTTGCAGCATCATACTGCAACACTATACTATGATGAGGGACTGTATTGGTTTTAATTACAGGTACGCCTCACCTTCCTTCCTCCCTGATAACAATGACTCTTGCTGGGGACTCTTGTTGGGTTTTAATTCTATGTCTGCTCTTCTGCACTTCGCGCATGTCTGATTTCAGAAACAGCGAGTGTGACAGGCTATTTAGCTATTGAAGGCATCACATGCTGTCCTCACCTCTCCCATAAACACCTTCAAGTAAAAGTAGGTGCCCTGACTTGTTTATTAATGCTGGAGTGGTGTGGTCAAATGAAACCCCAAACTTCTATCTTGGCTCTGATCAACTACCAGATTTAGAAGCTATGGCCTTTCTGGTTGGTGTTTCTCAAAGCTACATCAAATGGTGAATTCACCCATTGATCATTCAAGACAAACTGCAAAGTGTAGCTTTATTATGGTCAATGTAGTGGACGGGTCTAATGTGGGACTGAGTACAGTGATGTAAGAAGGCACATGACCCAGATATAGGATCAGTGTTGTGTTGAGAGACGTGTTAAGATATAAACATGGAGGTAGCTCCTTGCCTATACCCGACACCGAATATATATATATATACATATATATATATATATATAATTACAACTAGTTAATGAAGACTTGCTGTTAAGAGCAGAAGGCTACAAAGACTTCCATAACAGATACGTTCCGTAACCAATACCATTGCAACAGTCAATAATTTATGTCATGGATTTAGCAAAATAGCTGCCACACGGATAAGTGAAGAAGCTGATGCAAAATGTACTGTGTTCTGTTACTTCTCTCCTACTGTAACCTCATGGCTCAAGAGATGTGAACAAGGTAATACCAGTTTGTGTCGCCTCACCAGCGATGAGGTTGTGCCTTGGAAAAAATTGTTCAGCTGTCTGTGTCTTTCTCAGATAGAAAGTGACGGCCTTATCCTGAAACTACACTCTGTTGCAGAAGACAAAAGAGGAAGCGGAGCCTCTGGCATTTCAATCTACTCAGCATGTTAACAGAAGTACTTCCATGTCGCCTTCTAGTCCTTTCCCTCTGAAGTGCCAACTGCAAACTTCAAACATGCAAAGTTCAGAAAACACTCTATCAAGTCAACTGAGGGCTTTGTTTTATTTGTTCCATTAAATCCATTCCAGTTTTTTCCTCAGGTTGTCTGAAGGCACTGGCTGTTGTTGAAATTGGTTCCATGGGACAACTACCCTTTATTACGACACCCAAGTGGCCATTTTTCATTTGGGAGATGAGACAGCGCGTTAAAAAGAACCTTCAAAACAGGAGCGCATCTCAACCATGCCTCAACCTTGACATTCACACAAGTTCACATCCCAATTAGTGCTCTTTAAATGGCCTTGAATCTAAGTTATTTTTCCCTTGTTTAGCCCTTTCATTTAATTCAACTTTTAGCCCTAATGGAGATTTGCTGTAATCAGCTTTCAATTAATGTTCTTGCTGTGAGTTAATTGTTCTTTTCATAGTGTCATTAGCGGGCCTGTGTATGAACCAACACCTGGACTGTGACAAAGCAAGTTATATCTCCGAAGTCTGGTTCTGCTCACGGTGAGACTCGAGCTCATGCACAATTTCTTCTCTAACTCTAAAATCTCACCTATATCTCTGTGAGTAGATGCTGATCAAGAATGGAACACTTCCACCCAACAAACAACGGAAATCCATTAGGAAAACTATTTCTGTGACAGTTCTGCACATCTAAATGGTCAATTTTGATCAGTCTGCATGTTTGGTGTGGTCAGGAAATAAGCAGCCAAAAAAAAAAGAATGGAGGAAAGTAAAAATAGATGGAAAGACACAAGAAGGAAGGAAAATAAAGAATGCTCACTTTATCTCCCCATTATCAAATCAATAGTTGGAAAATAGGCAGCAAGGTGGCACAGTGGTTAGCACTGCTGCCTCACAGCGGCAGGGACCCGGGTTCAATTCCGGACTTGGGTGACTGTCTGTGTGGAGGTTGCACTTTCTTCCTGTGTCTGAGTGGGTTTCCTCCGGACGCTCCAGTTTCCTCCCACAGTCCAAAGATATGCAGGCTAGGTGAATTGGCCATGCTCAATTTCCCCTTAGTGTCCAAAACGTTAGGTCGTGTATTGGGTTATGGGGATAGGGTGCGGAACTAGGTAGGGAGCTCTTTCAAAGGGTCAGTGCAGACTCAATGGGCCGAATGGCCTCCTTCTGTAGGGATTCTATGATTCTATGATTCTTTTTCATTTCATTAATATTTTCCTTGGTATCTCAGGTGATATTCTAACTTCAAGAGTGACTAATCATGTGGGCAGAAATAAAGGCGCCTGCATATTTACCTTTAATGCATTGTGATGCATCTTTTTTTATTTTTGTGAAAATGTCACAATGCCTATTGTACCCCAGTTCGGCAAAGAGACCATCAAAAGCAGGCGCTGAGCTCTGACATATCAAACAATGCCGAGTGATGTTGTCACCTTTAACAAAAAGCTGACAATCTGTTGCTTTTGTTTGCACTATTTACCATGATGGTGGGCTGGCTTGGTCATCAGGTCCTTATCCCCCTAGGATGATAAATGCTTTGAATAAACATTTGTGACATTTTCCTCCTTAGTCCCTTAAGGAAGGCAATGCGAGTTTCATAGCTTACCATCAAAGAGTACTTATAAAAGAAGACAGATAATAAACTTGATTTTAAATTATGGGGTTTACGTTTTCTGATTGGCTGCAACAAGTGCTACAACCCTTTAGAAATAGCCCCTTCTCCTTTCCGTACTCCGGACCCTGGGCGTCATTCTCCGACCGCCCGCCGGGTCGGAGAATGGCCGTTGGCCGCCGTGAATCCCGCCCCCGCCCCCGCCGAAGTCTCCGGTACCGGAGATTTGGCGGGGGCGGGAATCGGGCCGCGCCGGTTGGCGGGACCCCCCGTTCAATTCTCCGGCCCGGATGGGCCGAAGTCCCGCCCAGAAATTGCCTGTCCCGCCGGCGTAAATCAAACCTGGCATTTACCGGCGGGACCAGGCGGCGTGGGCGGGCTCCGGGGTCCTGGGGCGCGGGGCGATCTGACCCCGGGGGGTGCCCCCACGGTGGCCTGGCCCGCAATCGGGGCCCACCGATCCGCGGGCGGGCCTGTGCCGTGGGGGCACTCTTTCCCTTCCGCCTCCGCTACGGCCTCCACCATGGCGGAGGCGGAAGAGACTCTCCCCACTGCGCATGCGCGGGAAACTTTCAGCGGCCGCTGACGCTCCCGCACATGCGCCGGGAAACTGTCAGCGGCCGCTGATGCTCCCGCGCATGCGCCGCCTTTCCGCGCCAGCTGGCGGGGCAACAAACGCCATTTCTGCCAGCTGGTGGGGCGGAAATCCCTCCGGCGTCGGCCTAGCCCCTCAATGTTGGGGCTAGGCCGCCAAAGATGCGGAGCATTCCGCACCTTTGGGCCGGCATGATGCCCGTCTGATTGGCGCCGTCTTTGGCGCCAGTCGGCGGACATCGCGCCGTTGGGGGAGAATTTCGCCCCCTGTCTCTGTAATCTAGGTTCAATTGTTTCCACTTTGATCACCATCGGCAAATTGGGCACAAACCTTGCTTGATGTTTTGCTAATTAGGTTACAGTTCAAGCTTCTGCAGAAATTCAATCACATGCTCACAAGCATTAGATTTTCCATGAACCGGTGCAATTGGTCAGTGTCGTACAAAATAGTCGATTGTAATTTTCTTTGTATTAAGAAGTATTAATTGACGTATTTGAGAGCACAATTTCATTAATATAGCTGACAAAATGTTTATCATTGATGAGGGCAAAATCTAATTGCTTCTCTCACCACCCGCTGTAAGACCAGGCTGGTAGCAATGTCCTTCAGCACTCAGTCAGCTCAGTAATAGAGGCACTACCGAGCCACTTTTAATGAAGGACATTGAAGTGCCCTACAATGAGTACATTCTATGTTATTACTACCATCAGCACTTCCTCCAGGTGCTATTCACATAGGACATTGACGTAATGCCCTTCAACATTAATCAACCCTGGGTATGGTGGCACAGTGGTTAGCACTGCTACTCACTGCGCTGAGGACCTGGGTTCGATGCTGGCCCCGGGTCACTATCCGTGTGGAGTATGCACATTCGCCCTGTGTCTCTGTGGGTCTCACCCCCACAACCCAAAGATGTGCAGGGTAGGTGAATTGGCCACACTAAATTGCCCCTTAATTGGAAAAACTTTTTAAAAATCATTAATCCACTCACAGAACATAGAATAGAACATAAAACAGTACAGCACAGTACAGGCCCTTTGGCCCACAATGTTGTGCTGACCATTTATCCGAATCTAAGATCAACCTAACCTACACCCCTTCAATTTACTACTGTCCATGTGCCTGTCCAAAAGTCGCTTAAATGTCCCTAATGACTCTGACTCCACAACCTCCGCTGGCAGTGCATTCCACTCACCCACCTCTCTGTGTAAAGAACCTACCTCTGACATCTCCCCTATACCTTCCCCCAATCACCTTAAAATTATGTCCCCTCGTGACAGCCATTTCCGCCCTGAGGAAAAGTCTCTGGCTATCCACCCTATCCATGCCTTTCATCACCTTGTATACCCCTATCAAGTCACCTCTCTTCCAAGGGCGGCATGTGGCACAGTATTTAGCACTGGGACTGATGGTACTACTCCAGTGGAGAGTGAGGACGCAGAGATCATCGCCAACGGCGCAGCAATCTCCTCCCTCGCTTCCCGTATAAACCTAGGGTATATCCCATCTGTCCCAGGGGACTTATCTATCCTGATACTTTTCAAAATTTCCAGCACATCCTCCTTCTTAACATCAACCTGTTTGAGCTTATTAACCTGGTCCACGCTGTTCTCACGAGAAACAAGTGAATACTGAAGCAAAATATTCATTTAGGGCCTCCCCTACCTCCTCAAGACTCTAGGCACAAGTTCCCTCCACTATCCCTGATCGGCCCTACTCTCACTCTGATCATCCTCTTGTTTCTCATGAAAGTGTAGAACGCCTTGGGGTTTTCCCACCAGAGCATTTCATGCTCCCTTCTAGCTCTCCTAAGTCCATTTTTGACTTCCTTCCTGGCTATCTTGTAACCCACGAGAGCCGTGCCAGATCCTTGTTTCTTCAACCTTATGTAAGCTTCCTTCCTCCTCTTGATTAGAAACTCCACTTCTCTTGTCATCCAAGGCTCCTTCACCTTACCATTCCTTCCTTGTCTCAGTGGGACAAAAACTATCCAGCACTCGCAGCAAGTGCTCCTTGAACAACCCCCACATTACTGTTGTGCATTTCCCTGAGAACAATTGTTCCCAATTTATGCTCCTTAGCTCCTGCCTAATAGCAGTATAATTTCCCCTCCCCTAATTAAATACCTTCCCATACTGTCTGTTCCTATCCCTCTCCATGACTATGGTGAAGGTCAAAGAGTTGTGGTCACTGTCACCTAAATGCTCTCCCACCGAGACATCTGACACCTGGCCTGGTTCGTTGCCAAGCACCAAATCCAATATCCCCCCCCCCCTTCTCCTCAGTCAGCCTATCTACATATTGTGTCAGGAATCTTTCCTGGACACACCTGACAAAATCTGCTCCATCCAACCCATTTACACTAAGGAGGTTCCAGTCAATATTAGGGAAGTTGAAGTCACCCATGACAACAACTCTGTTACTTCTGCACCTTTCCAAGATCTGCAGCCCAATCTGTTTCTCCATCTCTCTGCTATAGAAAACTCCCAATAAAGTGACTGCTCCTTTCTTGTTTCTGACTTCCACCCATACTGACTCAGTAGACAAACGCTCCTTGATTACTTCCTTTTCTGCACCTGTGATGCACCCCCTAATTAACACTGCCATTCCCCATCCTCTTTTACTTCCCTCTCTATTCTTCTTAAAATATCTATACACCGGAACATCTAATAATCATTCTTGCCCCTGTGAAATCCTTGTCTCCGTAATGGCCACAACATCGTAGTTCCAAGTATTGATCCATGCTCTAAGCTCATCTCCCTTATTCTTGCGACTCCTTGCATTGAAACAGTCACACTTTAACCCATCCCACTGAGTGCAACTTTGCCCTATCTTTCTGTCTATCCTTCCTCACAGATTCACTGCATACTATTTCTGCCTGTTCAACAGCTATCCTATCCTTAGATCCGTAGCTCTGGTTCCCATCCCCCTGAAGAACTCTAGCAAACTTCCCGCCTTGGATTTTGGTGCCCCTCCAGTTTAGGTGCAACCCATCCTTCATGTACAGGTCCCCTCCCCAGAAGGTATGAGGAAGATTTACAAAACAGTTTGTTTCCAGCGCGCAGCAAGACCTGGACAAATTCAAGTTTGGGCTGATGAGTGGCAAGTACCACTTGCGCCACACAAATGCCAGATAATGACCATCTTTAATAAGAAAGATTCTTTAACATTCAACAGTATTACCATTGTCAAATCCTCCATCATCAAAACTCTGGGGGTTCTGACTGACCAGAAACTTAACTGGACTAGCCATATAAACACTGTGGCTACTAGAGCAGGTCACGACAGGGAATTCTGTGGCAAGTAACTCACCTCCTGACTCCCCAAAGTCAGAAGTATGGTGGAATAATCTCCATTTCCCTGGATAATTGCAGCTACAACAACACTCAAGAAACTCAACACCATTGAGGAAAAAGCAGCTGATTAATCAATACCCATCCACTACCTTAAACATCCACGCTCCATCCACCACTGCTGCACTGTGGCATCCGCGTATGCAATCTGTCAGATGTACTGCTAGCCTTGCAGTGAGCTCTACATTCAATGAACAAAACTGGCTTTAAATAATGAAAAAGTCATCAAAAAGTACATTGAATTATTAACTGGTTTCATTGGTATGCCTCGGCCAGTTTCTGAGTGAATTAACTTTATTATAGCATGTCAAAATTTTTAAAACCTGCTTACTGGTACCTGTGTGATTACAGTTGAAGAATCTCATTAAATATCCATGAATGGGTGTAATCAGCAGGATCTCACTATGTTTGTCATTGCGATTTGGGGTTAGGTGTCGTTTTTTTTTCTGAGTAGGGTTTATGTCCAACAAAATTATTTTAAAATAACCATTAAAGGTTTTGGAATCTTGATTTACGTTTGCCTTACTTGTCATGGGAGTGTACCTTCAAGAAATGGGTGTTTATCAAATAGCTGCAATTATGTCATTGTGTGGGTGGAGCTGGGTTGTGTCTCTGGCTTTTACTTTCGTTTTGAGCTGGAAGCTGTTTGTGGCTTTGTGTTTTATTTTCGTTTTAGTCAGTTGAAAGCTGAATTCATACAAAGAAGGTTCATTTCGTCTCTCTGTATGTTAAAAGGTATCCAGATCACTTGATAATTTAATTGATAACTGTCTTGTGTAAAGGATTTATACCTGCTGTTTTGTTAAAAGGGGAGTTTGGCTTATGGATGTTGTTCGTAAAGTTATTCAGGGTTACATATAGAGTACTGTATCTGTGGGGGGGGGTATTTGTGTTGGTAGTTGAAAAAATGTTTACTGTGTGTTTGTAAAATGTTAACTGAATTCATAGAGTAAACATTGGGCGAGATTCTCCGACCTCCCACCGGGTCGGAGAATCGCCGTGGGCCGTCGTGAATTTCGCCCCCGTCGCCCGCCGAATTCTCCGAAGGGAGAAAAGTCGGCGGGGCGTCATCCGCGCCGCACGCCTCGGAGAATGGCACGGGTGGGCGCGAGGCAATGGATTTCGGGGCTGCCGATATTCTCCAGTCCGGATGGGCAGAAGTCCCGCCGACGTGACCACGGGTCACGTTGGCGTAAATCAAAACACCTTTCAATCGGCGTCAACCAGTGCTCAAGGTTGACGCCGACCAGCGTGGAGGTGGGTGACGGCCTGGGGGGTTGGGCGCTGGAGAGGTGATGGCATGGCCGCAGTCTGCATGTGTGGGGGAGAGGAGTGTGTAGGGTTGTGTGTGTGTGTGTGCGGCGAGGGGGGGGGGGGGTTAGAGTGGGGTGGGCTCCGGGGGAGTGCTGGGAGGGGATGAGTGCTGGGGACGGGAGGATGACTGCCTGGGAGGGGGTGGGGTCCGTGCCAGGGAGGGGGACGGGGGGGACGGGGGTCTGTGCCGGGGAGGTGGCCAGGAGGGCTCCGTGCCGGGGAAGGGGACGGGGAGTAGCGTGCCAGGGAGGGGGACGGGGGGGACGGGGGTCTGTGCCGGGGAGGTGGCCGGGAGGGCCCCGTGCCGGGGAAGGGGAGTAGCGTGCCGGGGAGGGGGACGGGGAGGTGCGTGCCAGGGAGGGGGACGGGGAGGTGCGTGCCGGGGAGGGGGACGGGGAGGTGCGTGCCGGGGAGGGGGACGGGGAGGTGCGTGCCGGGGAGGGGGACGGGGAGGTGCGTGCCGGGGAAGGGGACGGGAGGCGCGTGCCGTGGGGCGGGTCGGGGAGGTGCGTGCCGTGGAGGAGGACGGGGAGGCGCGTGCCGGGGAGGGGGACGGGGGCCGGGGGGTCCATCCCGGGGAGGTGGTCGGGGGGGGGGGGGGGGTCGGGGAGGTGCGTGCCGGGGAGGGGGACGGGGAGGTGCGTGCCGGGGAGGGAGACGGGGGACGGGGGGTCCATGCCGGGGAGGGGGACGTGGGGGGGGGTCCGTGCCGGGGAGGGGGCCGGGGAGGTGCGTGCTGGGGGGGGGGGGGGGTCCGTGCCGGGGAGGGGGACGGGGAGGTGTGTGCCGGGGAGGGGGATGGGAGGTGTGTGCCGGGGAGGGGGACGGGAGACGGGGGGGTGGGTGGTCCGTGCCGGGGAGGGGGGGTGGTCCGTGCCGGGGTCGGGGGGTGGTCCATGCCGGGTGGGGTCTGTGCCGGGGAAGGGGGGGGGAGGTGCGTGCCGAGGAGGGGGGATTCGAGGGCAAGTGAGTTGGTCCACCTGGCCAGGTGCCAGACTCCAACAGTCGGACCCATGCGGTCCATGCCTCCTGGCTGGGGGGAGGAGGGGATATGGGCAATGATGACATGTCGTCGTCCCCCCCCCCCCCCCACCCACAGGCCGTCATGTTTTCCGGTCAGCCAGCGATGTTGGCCGCCGTGGCGGCAGATGCTAATGTCCATGTTGCCCTGGATGAGGAGGAGGAGCGTGCCAGAGAGGCGGCGCAGGCTGCCGCAGAGGGGTAAGCGACAGCCGACCAGGCTGGAGGGACACCCGCCCGACAGGACGAGGAGGGGGAGGAGGACGTCGCAGCCCCACGGCAACGGCGGCACCCGAGGACGCCCCATGTGTACCGGCCCCAGCTGTCGTACCAGGACCTCACGGACCGGGAATGCAGGAGACTCCGGATGAGCCGGGAAACCGTGGCACACATCTGCCACCTGCTGGCACACCTGTCACCACGTGGCACTGGCGGGGGACACCCTCTCCCCGTGTCCGTCAAGGTTAAGGTGGCCCTGAACTTTTATGCAACGGGGTCATTCCAGGCACCGAGTGGGGACCTGTCCGGCATATCGCAGACATCGATGCATCGGTGCAGTGACAGATGCCCTATATGCCATGGCGCACCGCTACATCCGCTTCCCTGTGGACCGGGCCAGCCAAGATGCCCGGGCCGTGGGCTTCTCTGCCGTGGTCGGGTTCCCCATGGCAGATTGATGGGATGCACGTCGCCGTGTGTCCACCTGCAGATAACAGGGCCGTGTTTACCAATAGGAAGGGGACCTATTCGATGAACATATAGGTGGTCTGCGACCACCGCATGATGATCCTGCACGTATGCGCCCGTTGCCCGGGCAGTGTACACGACTCATACGTGTTGTCGCGGTCATATATCCCCGGCATGTACGAGGGACGCCATCCCCAGCTGAGGGGCTGGTTGCTGGGCGACAGGGGCTACCCATTGCGATCGTGGCAAATGACGCCTATACGGAGGCCACACAATGAGGCGGAGAACCGCTACAATGATGCCCATGTAGCAACAAGGGGAGTGACAGAGAGGTGCTTTGGCGTGCTGAAGATGCGTTTCAGGTGCCTGGACCTCTCTGGGGGCGCCCTCCAGTATCGGTCAGATAGGGTCGGCCGCATCATTGTGGTGTGCTGCGTCCTGCACAACATAGCCCAGCAGAGGGGCGATGTGCCGCAGGCAGAGGGCGGCGGAGTGGAGGAGCAGCAGGAAGAGGCGCAGTCCTCCCCAGATGAGGGGGATGGGGGCAATGGTCAGGGCAGATGGCCTAGACATGGGCGGGTGGCTGTCCACCGTTACCAGCTGGGCCAGCGGGCATGGGACAGGCTGATAGATGCCCGCTTCACTGACTAGATGGGCGTGGGAATCGGGTAGTATGGCCACAGACCGCACACCATGGCAACAGCCGACCACCCACACCCCCCACCCATCCACCCACCCAGCACCCTCACCCCCCTCCCCAACCCCACCCACCCCACCCGCATGCACACCACCCCCCATTGCCGATCCACCTGCAGCACAATGGGCGGGCTCACACAGTTGCCGGTGGACGCGTATCTATTGCAGGCCATGGAGGATGATGACAACCCGCTCAGCGATGAGCTCCTGGCTCCACATCATTGGACGATGTCTGACCCATGGCCACAGTACCACCATCCACCCAGACCATCCCTGCATGCGGCTGTGACACTGCAGCGCACGGTCCCATCCTCTGCCCGGGGGGGATGTTGATGGCGGCCCAGGGGGAAGGGGGCAGACTCACCTGGGGCTGAGGTAGGACCACCCCTCACACACACACTTGCGCTCAACGTACATGACACCCCCGCACGCTTTGGACAGAGCACAAAGGCAGCTTCTGTAGGTGTAACATTGACTTTAATAACCAAAGGAGTTCATGCACGTGCCCTAGCCCCTAAAACTCATCTGTGCCCTGCACCCGTGCCAACTTACTCAGTGTCTAATTGTTTGGCCTTACAGGCCCTTTGACTATGCCTAGGTGGTTCCCCAGACGGTACAGCAGAACTGGAGGTGGACTCCTGCGATTCCTGCCCTCTGGGACGGGATCCCTTTGGCGGCCGTTTCCTGGGGCGTCCTGGCCTAGATGGGCCAGGCTGCGGCCCGGGCGACTGGGATGGCGAGCTGCCAGCCTGTCCTGCCCTATGCCCACCCGATGCACCTGGGACGGAAGGGGGGGAGCCCGAGGTGTTGAGGTGTTCCGGGACCTCCCCTACAATGGGATCTGGAGCCAGGAGCTCATCGCTGAGCGGGTTGTCATCATCCTCCATGGCCTGCAATAGACCCGGAACGGGCCGCAGCACCTCCTCCTCCCTCGGGGTGCCCGATGACCCCCAGGCCACTACATGGGTAGGGGATGCAAACTGACTGGCCATCCGACGCCCCCCCGACATCTGACGCTGCCAGTCCTGGAGGCCCGTGCTGTTATCGACAGGGGTCTGCAGGTTTGCAGCCATGGAGCTCAGGGGGTTGGCAAACCCTGTCTGTGACTGTGCAATGCCAGTTCGCACATGGGCAATGGCGCTGATGCCCTCAGCGATGGCCTGCTGAGACTGGGCCATGGCCTGCTGAGACTGGGCCATGGCCTGCAGAGACTGGGCCATGGCCTGCAGAGACTGGGCTATGGACTGCTGAGACTGGGCCATGGCCTGCACAGACTGGGCTATGGCCTGCTGAGACTGGGCTATGGCCTGCAGACACTGGGCCATGGCCTGCAGAGACTGTGCCACGGAGTTGAGCCCCTCTGCCATCTGCCGCTGGCACTGGCTCATGGCCTCCTGTGAGAGGGCAGCCATGTCCTGGGCCACAGACGCCGCCTGCACGGAAAGCCCCAGGCCTCGCAAACCGCTCCCCATGTCTGACACCGTCGCACCCATTGCCTCCACCGTGGACGCCACCCGTGCGGTGTCGGCCTGGGTGGCACACATGACCGGCACCACTGCCAGCTCCTGGATGCGGGTGGACTCCTCTGTCATGATATTCAAACACACACATCATGATGGACACACTAACAGGCAAATCAGAGTACACAACACCACAACCAATCACAGACAAGAACACCAACCATATAAAAAGCACGAGCACGACACCTGGTGTTCAGTAGGTCTGGGGAGAAGGGAACAAGAAAGAGCTGTTAAAACACCACAAGCAGGGAACCCCCCACGTGCAGAGTGCAAAGACCAAACTGTAAATAGTAAGTTTAAATAAAGAAGCGTTGTACCATATGCAACTGTGTTGGCTCATCTGTGTGTCAGAACACCCAACACCACATGGTACAGGAGTGGATCGATACCTGCCTACTAACCTGCCATTCTGGACATGGACCACACCGGCAAACCGCAGCCGATGCAAGTCACGGGGAACCTAGGTACCAAATGGAAGCTCTACAGGCAGCGATTTGACCTGTACATCCGTGCCACCGAAAAACAGAATGTCTCGAATGACTCGAAGATTGCAATGCTCCTCTTCTACGCAGGTCCGCACGCAACCGACGTTTTCAACTCACTGGTGTTCGAAGAAGGCGAAAGCCAAGCCAAATATGACACGGTCATCCTCAAACTGGACCAGCACTTTCAAGTTGAAGTAAATGAAAGTTTTGAAAGATACCTCTTTCAGCAACGCCTGCAAGATAAGGAGGAGCTTTTTCAACCCTTTTTGACGCACCTCCGGATTCTAGCGCAGTCCTGCGGTTACGGCACCACCACAGAGTCCATGATCAGGGACCAGATTGTTTTTGGTGTTGCCTCTAGTGGCCTACGCCAGCAGCTTCTTAAAATGAAAAGCCTCACCTTAGCGTCTGCTGTGGAAGCCTGTGTCCTCCACGAAAATGCTACCTGCCGTTTTGCCCGATTTCAGGCGTCCGAGTTGGCACGGAGGGGGTCCCCAGCCGTCGAATCGGCAAGCCAGGCCGCCCACGACGTCGAACGCATCCAGGCCGTCGATTACTTCCCGACCCACGGCCCGGACGACAGCGGCCGATTCCCGCGCTTTTCGCGGTCTCCCGCGCAGGTGCGCGCCAAAAATAACGGCCACAACGAGGGACGCACTGCGCAGGCGCGCCCACCGCAAGATCGCACTGCGCATGCGCAGTGGCGCAACGAACGCCGTGACGTCATGACGTGCGGCAATTGTGGAGCTCTACATTTAAAAGGGCAATGTCCTGCAAAAAACCGACAGTGCCACAGATGTGCCACGATGGGCCACTACGCAGCCCACTGTCATTCGGCTCAACCCATGGATCCCGCGCATCCTCGACAACCTCGCAGACGAGTCAGGACCGTCCAGCCCACGCATCAAGACTTCCAGTTAAGTGATGCAGATGACCAGGATGCCTTCCGAGTTTCCGTCATTGATGTCAACAAGGTCAATGCCATCAATCCAGCCGATGAGTGGTGTGCCACCCTGACGGTCAACCGATCTCGCGTCGCCTTCCGTCTGGACACCGGCGCATCCGCCAACCTGATTGCTTACTCTGCAGTCCAGGCCATGAAGGTCAAACCACCCATCACGCCATCCCGGCTCAAGATGGTTGACTATAACGGGAACGTCATCCCGTCCATAGGATCTTGCCAGCTACAGGTGACTCACAAGAGGTACACGGCCACACTCCCCTTCGAAGTTGTCGGCTCATCAAAGGACTCGTTACTGGGCGCACAGGCGTGTAAGGTCCTTCACCTGGTACAGCGCATTATGTCTCTCTCTCCAGATGAGACATCCGACTTCCCGGATGCTGAGTTCCACGCAAATCTCCATTCCCTCCTTGCTCACAACCAGGAGGTTTTTGAAGGCATGGGGACATTGCCATACACGTACAAGATTCGACTCAGACCGGACGCCATCCCTGTCGTTCACGCACCTCGCAGGGTTCCTGCGCCACTCAAAGACCGCCTCAAGGTACAACTGCAGGTTCTTCAGGACCAAGGGGTCCTATCCAGGGTCACGGAGCCCACGCCATGGGTCAGCTCCATGGTCTGTGTAAAGAAGCCCTCTGGCGAGCTCCGTATATGTATAGATCCAAAAGATCTGAATAACAATATCATGCGGGAACACTATCCCATCCCGAAACGAGAAGACCTCACCAGCGAGATGGCGCGAGCCAAAATATTCACTAAATTGGATGCGTCCAAAGGATTCTGGCAGATCCAACTGGACCCGGCCAGCCGAAGACTATGCACATTCAACACCCCTTTTGGCAGATTCTGCTACAACCGGATGCCATTCGGCATCATTTCGGCATCTGAAGTATTCCACCGCATTATGGAGCAGATGATGGAAGGCATCGAAGGGGTACGTGTATATGTGGACGATATCATCATTTGGTCCACCACTCCGCAGGAACACATGCATCGTCTACGACGTGTCTTTACCCGCATACGACAAAATGGCCTGCGTCTCAACCGTGCGAAGTGTGCCTTCGGCCAGACGGAGCTGAAATTCCTCGGGGACCACATCTCAAGGTCAGGGGTCCGTCCCGATGCAGACAAGGTTAGCGCCATCACAGCCATGCCACGACCGGCTGACAAGAAGGCTGTCTTAAGATTCCTGGGCATGGTCAACTTCCTGGGGAAGTTCATTCCCAACCTGGCTTCTCATACAACAAATATGCGCCATCTCGTAAAAAAATCTACAGAATTCAACTGGCACCAATCGCATCAGCGGGAATGGGAGGAGCTCAAGCACAAACTGGTCACGGCACCAGTGCTGGCCTTCTTTGACACGACGCGCCCTACAAAGATCTCAACAGACGCCAGCCAATCTGGTATTGGAGCGGTACTCCTGCAACAAGACAGCACGTCATCATGGGCCCCGGTTGCGTATGCCTCACGAGCCATGACCCCTACCGAACAGCGCTACGCGCAAATTGAAAAAGAATGCCTGGGCTTGTTAACTGGACTGGACAAGTTCCACGACTATGTGTATGGCCTGCCACGATTTACGGTCGAAACTGACCACCGCCCCCTGGTCAACATCATTAACAAAGACCTGAACGACATGACTCCTCGCCTCCAGCGCATCTTACTTAAACTCAGGAGGTACGATTTTGAACTGATCTACACTCCGGGGAAGGAAATCATCGTGGCGGACACTCTTTCCCGAGCAGTGAGCACACCACCAGATGCGGAGGGGTTCGTGCGTCAAATTGAGGCACACGTAACTCTGACAGCAGCAAATCTGCCAGCTGATGATCCTAGTCTGGCCCACATACGCGCAGAGACGGCGACTGACCCCCTTCTGCAGCGAGTGATGCGCCACATGACGGAAGGGTGGCTAAAAGGGCAGTGCCCCCAGTTTTATAATGTGCGAGATGATCTCACCAACATAGACGGGGTCCTTATGAAATCACACAGGATCGTTATTCCGCACAGCGTGCGCCAGATGATTCTTCATCAACTACACGAAGGCCACTTGGGCGTCGAAAAATGCAGACGAAGGGCCCGGGAGGCGGTATATTGGCCGGGTATTAATGAAGACATAGCCAACATGGTGCTCAACTGCACAACCTGTCAGAGGTTTCAGCCGGCGCAACCTCCGGAAACACTTCTACCACACGAGATGGTGACGTCCCCCTGGGCGAAGGTGGGTGTTGACCTATTTCACGCGCTAGGCAGAGATTACATTGTTATTATAGACTACTTCTCAAACTACCCGGAAGTCATGCCTCTCCATGATCTGACGTCGTCCGCAGTCATTGGGGCCTGCAAGGAAACATTTGCTCGCTATGGCATTCCAAGGACTGTCATGTCAGACAATGGACCTTGTTTTGCCAGCCGTGAATGGTCGTCCTTTGCCGCAGCATATGGTTTCACTCATGTGACGTCCAGCCCTCTGCATCCACAATCGAACGGGAAGGCTGAAAAGGGTGTCCACATCGCCAAGCGGCTCCTGTGCAAGGCGGCTGCTGCCGGATCGGACTTTAACCTTGCCTTGCTGGCCTATCGATCGGCCCCGTTATCCACGGGTCTCTCGCCAGCGCAGCTACTAATGGGTCGCTCCCTCAGGACGTCCATCCTGGCACCAACGACAGACCATGAGGCGGTTCTTCGGAACATGCAACTGCAGCGTGATCGCCAGAAAAGTCGGTACGACACACGAGCGACGGACCTGCCCCCCCTGTCCTCCGGAGACAAAGTACGCGTCCATCAACCGTATGGTGGCTGGTCAGCACCGGCCGAAGTCCTCCGACAAGTGGCTCCCCGCTCGTTCCTGGTTCGCATGCCGGATGGTTCCGTGCGTCGCCGCAATCGGCGCGCCCTTCGCCGACTTCCACGCTCACAGCCACACAGCACGCACACGCCAGATCCTCAACAGGCTTCCGAGGATGACTTTGTGGAGCTGCCGCACATCGCGCCCTTTCCGTCGCCGCCTATGGCCAGGCCTGCACAGCAGCCGGTGGTTCTTGATCCACCCTTGAGGCGGTCAACCCGAACTCGTCGCAAGCCCATTAGACTGGACTTATAATACCGTTCATATGTTTAACAAGTTGCACAATTTTACATGATAACCTGTTGTTGTTTATCGTTCCAGAGGTCGTCTGACTGGACAACTGTTCAAGTTTTTTTTTTCTCTTCTTCTCTCGTTCGCATTTATGTTATGTTATGGTACAACTTGGCTCATGTGACGCACCCGACATCGCCCCATGTACATAGTTCCGTCATATGCACATGCTGCACACGACACACACACACTCCTAGATGCACTCACGACACGATCATATTTATCACCACGTAGGCACATATCTTTGTAAAAAGGGGGGATGTCATGATATTCAAACACACACATCATGATGGACACACTAACAGGCAAATCAGAGTACACAACACCACAACCAATCACAGACAAGAACACCAACCATATAAAAAGCACGAGCACGACACCTGGTGTTCAGTAGGTCTGGGGAGAAGGGAACAAGAAAGAGCTGTTAAAACACCACAAGCAGGGAACCCCCCACGTGCAGAGTGCAAAGACCAAACTGTAAATAGTAAGTTTAAATAAAGAAGCGTTGTACCATATGCAACTGTGTTGGCTCATCTGTGTGTCAGAACACCCAACACCACATCCTCCACCTGCGACTGCAGCCGCCGCAAGCTGGTCGTCACCCTCTTCGCTCGTCCCTGGTTCGGTGGTTGCATCGGACCTATGGGTGGGTGTGGTAACTCCAGGAACCCGGGATCCATCTGGGTGGCAGATGTTCGCATGCGCCGGGCTGCCCTCCGACCGCCCGGCCCCTCTGCTGCTCCTACCTGCACCTGCTGTACCGGGACAGCTGTGTTGTGCGCACCAGTGAGTGTACCAGACGCCTCATCACTAAAGTGCCCAACCGAGGTGAGCGTCTCTGCGATGGTGGAGGGTGTTGGTGACAGCAGTGGCGTTGTGTCGTGCTCTTCGTCCCACTCTGAGTCCATGGCACTTTGGGGTGGGGGTTCGTCTCCACCCATCCAATCTGTGTCACTGTCCTGTATTTCAGTTTCCTGGGTAGGGGTGTCCTGGGCAGGGGTGTCCTGGGTTGTGGTTTCGTGGCTCGGCTGTGACGGGGGCCTGTGGCTGCCCCTCTCGTCGCTGTGTAGCACACGCCTGCGTCACCGCACCCGCATGAGACGGGGGCGCCGTCTCCCTGTCGCTCCAGGTCTCTCCGTCACCCGTGGTCTCCGAGGGGCATCGTGCGGGCGTCGCATGCCAGAGGCTCCGGGTCTCTCCGTCTCCCGTGGTCTCCGAGGGGCATCATGTAGGCATCGCATGCCAGAGGGTCCGGGTCTCTCCGTCTCCCGTGGTCTCCGAGGGGCATCGTGCGGGCGTCGCATGCCAGAGGGTCCGGGTCTCTCTGTCTCCCGTGGTCTCCGAGGGGCATCATGCGGGCGGTCTGCATCTGCGGGGATGGGTGCCTCGACGTTTGCTCCTGCGATACACAATGAAGCATGCATGGTAGACACGCAGGCAGTGATCAGGTGATATGGGGGAAGGGGGATATGGGGAAGGGGGGATATGGGGGAGGAGGGATATGGGGACGGGCTGTCGGTGCCTCACTTGCTGGTGGGCCCCCGAACTCTGCATCAGAAACCTCCCGGTCCTCAGGTCCGCCAGCCAGTTCCAGGGCCCTTTCCTCATGTTCGGTCAGTGGCCTCTCATCAGCTGGGCCTCCTCCAGTCCTCACATGATCCCTGGTGTTGTGTGCGCGCTTCTCCTGTGGGGGGTGGTGGCAGGGGTAAAAGGCAACAGTGTTAGACAGGTATATGAATTCACGCCATCGGTTGCGCGTGTATTGCAGAGGTTAAGGTTAGGGCTGGATTCACTTGAGGATATGGGGGAGGGGGGATATGGGGGAGGGGGGATATGGGGGAGGGGGATATGGGGAGGGGGGACATGGGGGATATGGGGAGGGGGGATATGGGGGATATGGGGGAGGGGGGATATGGGGAGGGGGGATATGGGGGATATGGGGGAGGGGGATATGGGGAGGGGGGATATGGGGGTTATGGATATCGGGCGGGGGGGGGGGGGGGTGGCTCACCCTGGCTGCCCTGATGAGGTAGTTCACCTTCTTGTGGCACTGGGTGCCTGTCCGTGGTGTCAGGGCCACAGCGGTGACGGCCTCTGCCACCTCCCTCCACAGACGCCGGCTGTGGCGTGGGGCGACTCTGCGGCCGTGCCCGGGATACAGGGCGTCCCTCGTCTGCTCCACTGCGTCCTGGAGCGCCTCAATGTCGCGGGACTGGAACCTCGGGGCTGAGCGTCGGGCGGCCATCCGGTCGGGTCTTCTGGTCGGGTGGGGGGAGCAGCGCGTCTTATGAGCCGTCACGCCGTGAACCACGTGAGCCAGCGTGGATAGCGTCACGTCGCAGCTAGCCCATTCTAGGCCGGAGACTTTGCGACGTTTGGGGCGGCGCGATGCAGGTGGGATTTGCGCCGTTTTGGGCGCCAGTCGCCGGACATCGCGCCGATATCGGAGAATCCCGCCCAATTTAACACCTGGAAAGTAGGCCCTTGTGCTCCTCATAACCAAAATCTATTAAAAGTTGTAGGTCAGGTAAACTCCTTTGGAGTTTTCTAAACCCTGGCCCATAACATAATGTATGCTTCACTTGCTCTGATCTTTTCTGCTGGTTCGTACAATGTCACCCAGATTGCACTGGTAAAACTGATAGAAATTGTGGAAGCTTGACCCACTTTGTCGCCTGTCCTGCTTCATTTTTCAAAATCAATTCTCTAAAGAATAGGGATATTTCCTGTCATTGACAACGTCACTATTACTGCAGCCTGGATGAAGTGGCTGAGAATGTCACTTGCACCTTTATATGATTCTTCTGTCATCTGAATCTTGATTCATAGCTATAGGGAACACAGAGGGAGCATTACTGTGACCTAAAGAAACTAAACACAGGCATTCGTAACAACGTTTTAAAAATATATATCTACACATCTAGAGTACCTCAAACCTGTTTAGCACAGGGGCTGTTTAGCACAGGGGCTGTTTGGCACAAGGGCTAAATCGCTGGCTTTGAAAGCAGACCAAGGCAGGCCAGCAGCACGGTTCGATTCCCGTAACAGCCTTCCCGAACAGGTGCCGGAATGTGGCGACTAGGGGCTTTTCACAGTAACTTCATTTGAAGCCTACTTGTGACAATAAGTGATTTTCATTTTCATTTCATTTTCATCTGGCTAACCGAAAACTGGACCTAAGAACACAAGTACACCGGAAATGGGAGCAGAGGTTGATCGTATGGCCGGTTGAGCCTGCTCCGCCATTCAATACGATCAGGGCTGATCTTGGGCTTCAACTCCACTTTCCTGCCCACTCCCCATATCTCTTGATTCCCTGAGAGACCAAAATCCTGTCCACCACATCTTTAAATGTATTTTACGATGGAGCATCCAGAACCATGTGCAGTCTTGAAGTCCAAAGGTTCACAACCCTTTGAGTGAAGTAAATTCTCCTCACCTCAGTCCTAAATGATCGGCCCCTTGCCTAGAGACCCCACCCTCATGTTTTACATTCCCCCGACCTGCGGAAACGATCGCTCAGCATCTACCTTATCAATTTTGTTGGTTACACTGAGATTCTTCACCTCTCATTCTTCGAAACTCCAAACAATACAAGCCCAATTAACTTAGCCTCTCATCATAAGACCAATTTAGTGTACTGCCTCCAATTAAGTATCTCATAGATTATCATAGAATTTACAGTGCAGAAGGAGGCCATTCGGCCCATCGAGTCTGCACCGGCTCTTGGAAAGAGCACCCTACCCAAGGTCAATACCTCCACCCTATCTCCATAACCCAGTAACCCCACCCAACACGCAGGGCAATTTTGGACACTAAGTGCAATTTATCATGGCCAATCCACCTAACCTGCACATCTTTGGACTGTGGGAAGAAACCGGAGCACCCGGAGGAAACCCACGCACACACGGGGAGGATGTGCAGACTCCGCACAGACAGTGACTCAAGCCGGAATCGAACCTGGGACCCTGGAGTTGTGAAGCAATTGTGCTAGCCACAATGCTAGCGTGCTTTCTTAAATTTATAAACCAGAACTGCGCATGGTATTCCAGGTGTAATCGCACCAAAATTGTGTACAATTGTAGAAAACGTTTTAATTCTTGTGCTCCAATACCCTTGCAATAAAGACCTAACTGCTTGCTGCATCTGCATGCTAACTTTCTGTGTTCCATACTTGAGTGGCTCAGCAATCCTTAATCCCACTCACATGTTTCCTTTTTCATTCATCCATTGGATGTGGGCATCACTGGCTGGGCCAGCATTTAATTTTCCATCCTTATTTGTCTTTGAACTGAATGGCTTTCTAGACCAGTTCAGAAGGCATTTAAGAATCAACATCGCTGTGGACCTGGAATCACAGATGAGGATGGCCTATTTCCTTCAGGGAACCAGATATGTTTTTATATTAGTCAGACGTTTAATTCCAGATTTTTATTGGTTCAAATTTCACCATGGTGGGATTCGAACCCTGTCTCTAGATTACTAGTCCAGTGACAATACCACAATGCCACAACCTCCCCTTAATAGTATGTGAGTGGTTGCAATGGCACGGTGGTGTGCTGAGAACTGATCAGCTTTGTACGCCTGATGTTTCCCGCACCCCTAGTAGATCAACGAACCGTGACCCCGTCAGTAGGGAATTGCGGGAGGCATGAAATTTATTAAACCAATGTGTGAGAAATGAATTAATACAGCAGTGACATGGCCATTAACTTAAAGTGCTTTGTAATCACGGGGTTCTGATTTTTTTCATGAAAACTGGCAAGTTCCAAAGTCCGGCATGGATTCAGTCCTGAGGTTCCTGGATTTCGAAGTACTCTTCCTGTACTAACATTAAAAAATATATATATCTGGTGCTGATGGACATTCACTTAGATACTCGCTGTAGCTACTCTGATCCCTTCATTAAACAAAACAAATGACTAGACAATCTTACTAAATTTGTAAATTGAAGTACATAGATGTTTTTGGACATCAGACTGACATTTTCTCTCTCCCAAACACAGTGTTCCCATTCATTCTCCTGTGCACAACACAGTGCTTCCATTCACTCTCCCCTCTTTCTTTCTCTGTCTCTCTCCCTCTCACACACACATGCACAGACATACACTGCTCCTATTCATCCTCTCTCTCGAAGTGCTCCCTCTCTCTTCCTCTCTCATACACACAAAAATAGTGCTCCCATTTACTCACATAAACACGCATACAAACACACACCACACAGTGCTCACTCATACACACACATATATACACACACAGTGCTCCCACACACACATACATTGCAATGCTCCCCTTTCCATCATACATACAAACACACCACAGTGCTCCCATTCACTTTCATACACAGTGCACTTATTACATCACACTTCTCACTGAATCTGTTGAGTTAAAATTGTAGCCTAAATGCTGATGTGTTAGTGGTATCTGACAGACTATGTAAAAAGAGGTTTCCTGGCTTTGGATAAGTGACCACGCTGTTTACTTATTTTCAAATCAGGAACCATCAGTTCCCAATATCTGAAGATTTCTGCCCATCCCTGTCTTTGGTCCAGAAGCTGCAGGTTTGAATCCTACTCCAGGACTTGATGGCCAAAGAAGCTGTTCATAATACATGGAAACATACATAGAAAATAGAAGCAGGAGGAGGCCATTCAGCCCTTTGAACCTGCTCCAGAATTCATTATGTTCATGGCTGATCATCAAGTTCAATACTCTGATCCCGCCTTCCCCCCATATCACTGATCAATTTAGCCCCAAGAGCTATATCTGTTTCCTTTTTGAAATTACACAACATTTTTGCCTTAACTACTTTCTGTGGTAGTGAATTCTTCGGATTCACCACTCTCTGGGTGAAGAAATTTCTCCTCACCTCAGTTCTAAAAGGTTTAGCTCTCATCCTCAAACTATGAACCCTAGTTCTGGACTCCCCCACCATCAGGAACATTCTTTCTGAATCTACTCTGTCTAATCCTGTTAGAATGTTATAAGTTTCTATGAGATCCCCTCTCACTCTTCTAAACTCCAATGAATATAATCCTAACCGACTTAGTCTCACCTCATATGACAGTCCTGCCAACCCAGGAACCAGCCTGGTAAATCTTCGCTCCACTCCCTCCATAGCAAGAACATCTTTCCACAGATAAGGACACCAGAACTGCACACAATACCCCACTGGTAAACCTCTGGATCAGGAGGACGATGTGGCTGCTGCACTTGGATCAAAAGAGGACACTGCCGTTAATTTGAATGCAGATCCTGGGCAGCCAGAAGGCAAGGACGAGCAGGCTGACATCAGGAATGTTTTGGGGGGGAGGGGCGGTGAGGGAAGCCCTGATTCAGTGATTTTTCAGGTAGCCGGCCATGCCCTCCTACACAGTCCATGAGCATCACACCAATCTCAAACACCTCACAGTGAACCACGCCATGCGCCCAAATGCCTTACTGATAAAAGTCTATCCACAGCCATTTATGAGGCTGAAACCATTGGGGTACAAGGGACACTGATGGTTTGTGAGCAATAAGAACTTAATGGTGACAATCACATAACACAAACAGATCACATTCAGCTGCGTGATCTACAGAAAATGGTGAGAGGGAAGGAAATCAAAAGCATCCTGTGCAAACCCCTGGTTGTGCTCACTGTAACTTAAGTTTACATTGGTGGGTACTGCATCTAGCTGTCCACCGCTTCACTGTCAGTTGCTGACAGTTGATGCCCAGTTGGCACAGATGACCTTGGATTCTGCCTTCTGGCCGATGGGGCCTGTGAAGGCTCGACCTGAAAATCGATTTGCTCAGCGACATGGCTGGACACTCGTCAGTCACCACAGACTCAGGGGACGGCATGGGGACTGACAGAGAGGCAGACAGGATGCTGTCCTCATCCGGGGTGCCATGAGAGGAAGCCCCTGAGTCAGTAATCACCTCTGTCCAGGTCTTCTTTGTAAGATATTGTGACCTCCACCTTCCACTCATGGGCATCAATAGGTCCCTTCTGGCTGTGACTAACTCAACCAGGGCTCTGAGGCAGTCGTCTGGGAAATGAGGGGCTTGGCGGTCAAAGGAATCTCTTCCCACCTGCTGTGTCTACCAGCGCTCACCTTTCTGCAGGCAGTGATGCCTCAGCAGCCTTTGCATGCTGCCTTTAAACTTCAATTAGGTGGCCAGCCAGCATAATATCGATTCTCAATTGATCTCGGGCAGGACTGAGATTCGTGGTCACTTCCAGTTCCGCCGGCTGATTGCCTCTTGTGCCTAACTGATGAATTTACCCATTATGCCATTAGGACAGTTTGCTGGGCGATACTAGCATATTAAATGATTTTAATACAGTGTTAATATTGCATTTGGAAATATTTCGAAGTGTTAGATGTTCACAGTAAAATCTTTGGGCATAAAAATGGATAGAAACTCTCTAGTTTCATTGTTGGGAGACAGTTGTCCTCATTTAGCTTTGTTTGCGTTGAATTTTAACAAGGGTCAGCAGCTAGAGATCCAATTAAGTTCCATTTCAGCATTTTTTTGACCGGCAGATATATAACATCGTGCTATAGAGAAGGTGACATGTTGCTTATCTTGACCAACACTTCTACATAAAGCACTGCCAAGAAGTGGCCAAAAGTGCCAAGAGTAAACTCAGCCGATGATTTTTTCCCCTTGCCTATCAACCCTTTGACCTCCACTCTTACACCTCACTGTGTTAACAACAGGCACAAAACTGGCTCTCCGACACGACAGACAATACACCTCTCATTTCCATCCAGTATTACATCCCTTTGAATTTTGCACTTTGATTAAACACAGATGGAATGGATTTGGATCAGCATTGAAATCCAAAAGCCACGGAGCCTTCTGAATTGGGGCATCAGTTTTCTCTGAAAATACTGGGGGATCAGGGTCAGAAAAGCACAGCAGCTTTAATGACCAAGGAACAATCACTCAACCACTTATATTTCTGGCCTCAATCTTCTGGTATTTTCAGAGAAAACAAGTGACCAGGGTTGGATTAGATCTGCAGCTTTATTCAAATATAAATATTCCAATGCAGAGCTGCAGATGATAGGTGTCATCTAATGGGTAATTCATTGATACAAAGGAATTAACTTTAATATGAAAATAATTTGTTCAGATTGTTTTACAGTTCAGAGTTTGCAATCATTGCATGCCCTAACCCAATTCAGACATTATACCACATGACACACCATCACATCTGCTATCTTCCTGCTTTTGTAATCATTGTGTACAAAATAATAAGGCAAATACAAAATTAGCATAACGCACACTAAGAAATTCTTTGGAAGCTGCTCTCCAAGCTCTCTGCTTGCACCACCCCAACCCCCCACCACTGATTGCACATTTCTTTGGAAATAACATTGAGCAGGTAATGCATCCCCCTGAATAAGAGCAGAAATACTGTCCTGGATTTTTCTCATTGCAGTGAATGGTCGGCACAAGCCATTCATTTGAATTACTCATAGACTTTTTTTTCCTTGTGTTATGGGCCAGGGTTTAGAGAACCCCAAAGTGTATCATGGAGTTCACTTGACCCACAACTTTTAATAGATTGTGGTATGGGGAGCACATGGCCCTACTCTACAGGTGTGGTACAGCAGAAATGGAAAAGTATTTTTTAAAGCAAAACAATGTTTATTTTATGAACTCAAGTTAACCTTTTTAAAACATACAGTGAACATCTTAGCAACCATTAATTCAAATACAACCCCCAAAGAATACAACACTAAGTAAAACTAAGTTTTTCCTCGGATGGTGATGTCTAGCACGAGGGGACATAGCTTTAAATTGAGGGGAGACAGATATAGGACAGATGTCAGAGGTAGGTTCTTTACTCAGAGAGTAGTAAGGGCATGGAATGCCCTGCCTGCAACAGTAGTGGACTCGCCAACATTAAGGGCATTCAAATGGTCATTGGATAGACATATGGACGATAAGGCAATAGTGTAGATGGGCTTTAGAGTGGTTTCACAGATCGGCGCAACATCGAGGGCCGAAAGGCCTGTACTGCACTGTAATGTTCTATGTTCTATGTTCTCATACTTAAGCTTTCCTTTTGACATCCATAAGACTTAAAAAACACCTTTTAATACAGAGATCAGATTTAAATTCACTACTGAGAGCAGTTACCACGTTGAAATCAGCAAATGGACACTCATAAGCTTGCAGAGATTAATACACATCGTGCTGTGATTTCAGCTTCTCCAAAACTAAAATGAAACCAAACCCACCCTGCAGCAAAAAGCCGAAAGCGAAAGTAAAAAGCTGACTGTCAGTCCAGCTCCACCCACTCTCTGACATCACTGCAGTAATAAACACCCATTTCTTAAAGGTACTCTCATTACAGATATTTACATACACACCCATTTATAAACACCCATTTCTTAAAGGTACTCTCACATGACACATGGCAAGATTTTTTTTCATGGCAAGTTTCTGTCCGCCAAACATTTAAACAATAAAGCAACTTCTTCAGGGCATCTGAGACCCGTAAACAGGACACTCAACTGTCCACTCCCTTACACAGTCAGACAAAGAAGCATTAATGAATGTCTGAACTAGGAAGTATAAAATATTTAATCCAATGTTGAAATCAGCTACAGAAAGCAAAATAAAAAGCTGGAAAGAAAGAATGGATTAAGAGAAAGAAAAAAGCAACAAGAAGAAAAAGTAAAAACAGTTAAAAGAAATCTCCAGCTGTAATTAAAATCGGAAGGAATGAGATTCCACGCTTGTGCAAGTAAATGTCCTGTGTTAGAGAGAGGTTGTTTGTCAGCCAGCAAGACCTTTCACACTATTAAAAGGGTGCTTAGATGAGACATCAGGTTGTGTCATATAGGTGGAGATCACATGTGATTTTTAGGCTCTTTGCACCTGGTTTTGGGGGAAAGTTCTCATGTGAGAAGTTGTGGGAAGGTCTGAGGCACTTCAAGGATGTCAAAGACCGGAAAAAAGAACCCAGGGAGAAAGGGAGTGAGCGAAAGTCTGCCATCGAGCGCGGTGAGGAGTTCAGTGGGAGAAAAGATGGCAGGAGAGAGAGCTCGTCGGGTGGGGCTACAACCATCACACTGGAAAAGGTGGCTGAAGTGATGGCCGGGGTTTATGAACGGCTGTTCTCAAAACATTTTGAAAATCATTGGACAGAGATAATGACCTTGCTTAAGGAGTGGCTGGGTGAGACCTTTGCCTCGATGAGAGAGGAGCTGGTGAAGATTCCGACGGCGGTGCAGGACCAAGGGGAGAAGATAAAGGGGTGGAGGAGGCATTGTCGCAGCATAGTGACCAGTTCACCTCAAAGGGTGAAGAGTTGCGGAAGATGGAGATCAACAGAGGGTTGAGAGCCAAAGTAGAGGACCTGGAGAACAGGTCACAAAGGCAGAAGTTGAGGATCGTGGGTGTGCCGGAGGGGCTAGAGGACCCCTCCCCCGCTTTCATTTGTGTTCATTGTTTTACCATGGCTTCCCCCCCCTCCTTCTGGCTTATTGGCTGTTGGCTGCAAACAGGTCTTGGAATATCTGGATGAATGGCTCCCACATCTTCCGACCCTCGGATGGCGCATTTTTTTCTCCATCTGGAGGGTTTTTCCTTTATCGTTAACTGTTTTGGGTGGCACGGTGGCACATTGGGTAGCACTGCTGCCTCACACTCCAGGGATCCGAGTTCAAATCCGGCCTAGGGTGGCTGTCTGTGTGGAGTTTGCGCTTTCTCCCCGTGGGTTTCCTCCGGGTGCTCCGGTCTTTCTCCCACAGTCCAAAGATGTGCAGGTTCAGTGAATTGGTTGTGCTAAATTGCCCCTAGGTGGGGTTACAGGGATAGGATGGGAGATTGAGCCTCGCGAGGATGCTCTTTCAGCGTGTCGGTGCAGACTCGATGGGCCAAATTACCTCCTTCTGCACTGAAGGGATCCTATGATTCTATGATGTTTGGACTGGGGTGGTTTGAGGAGGTCGGTTGGGATTTATGGTTTGCTGGGTTTGGGGACTTGTTTTGTTGCAGGGTGTTGGGAATTTGGAGTTGGTGGGTTTGGGGGGCTTTGGAGTTGCTGTGTTTTTTCAGTGTGGGGGAGGGGGCTCTGACAGGGGCTGTCACGCTAGCAAATGCAATGTTGGCTAGTGAATGGGATCAAGGGGGGGGGGAGGGGCTGCGGTTGTTGGGACCTGTATGGGCAGATTTTGTGGGCCTGCGAGGTGTGAATGGTGGGAGCATGGGGATGACACTGGGTGAGGTGTTTTCAAGAGGAAGTGGTTGGGGGGAGTCTGGGGGTGGGTGGGGATTGGGGGGGGGGGGGTGACGATCACTAGGGCCAGTGCTGGGTCTTGCCTGTCAGGCAGGGCCTGGGGGGATGGTCATGGTGGGCAGGAAGGGCAGGGGTCGGAGAGAGCCCGGGTAGAGCGGTGACACAGAATGTGCGAGAGTAGGGTGGACTGGTGAAGAGAGCATGAGTTTTCTCGCACTTGAAGGGCCTGAAAGCGAACATGGTGCTGTTACACGAGACCCATCTAAGGGTGAAGGACCAGATGAGGCTGAGGAAAGGCTGGGTGAGCCAGGTGTTTCATTCTGGCTCTGACTGCAAGGCCAGGGGGGTGGTGATACTGGTTGGCAAATGAGTGAGGTTCCAGATGGAGTAGGTGGTGGTGACTGAGGGGTCAGGTACGTGATAGTGACGGGTGCATTGGAAGGGGGGCTAATGGTGCTGGTTAACGTGTGTGCCCCAAACTGGGATGATGCTGGGTTTGTGAGGAAAATGTTGGCTTCCATTCTGGATTTGGATACTCACAAGTTGTTATTGGGGGGCGGGGACTGTAAAATGGTTTTGGACTCGAACATGGACAGGTCCTGGCCACCCCGCTGGCCCCTTTGGTTGGGAAGAAGGTGTAGACTGGGTTTATGAAGGAGATGGGAGGGGTGGACTGCAGGATATGGAGTACTCGTTTTTATCCTGTGCACAAGGTGTCCTCAAGGATCGACTATTTTGTGGTGGGAAGGCGCTGCTAGCTGGGGTGAGAAAGGCAGAGTATTCGGCAATCGTGATATCAGACCATGCTCCGCACTGGGTGTATGTGGTGTCGGAGAGGGGGCCGGCCAGCCCAGAGGCCGGCGTGGAGGCTAGATGTGGGTTTGATGGCAGACCCGGATATTTACGCTAAAATGGGGAAGGTGATTGAGGAGTATGTGGGGTTTTACCGTCGGCAGTCTGGGAGGCATTGTAGGCGGTAGTGAGGGTCAAGGTAATTTTATTCAAAGCAAAGGTGGATAGGGAGATGCGGGAGGAGTGGCAGCGGTTGACAGAGGAGATTTTGGAGATAGATGGGAGATATGTGGAAGACACGGAGCTGGCACCTTTGGTGAGGAGGAAGGAGTTGCAGGTGAAGTGTGATCTTTGGGGAGGACAGTCTGGCGGCTGAAGTGAATGAGGGGGGTCATTTATGAATATGGTGAGAAGGCGAGTTAATTGCTGGCGGGCCTGCGACGTCGGCAGGCAACAGCAATGGAGATGGTGATGATTAGGGATGGAACGGATTTGTTGGTAGTGGCACCGGAGCAGGTGAATAAGGCATTTGAAGACTTTTACAGGACTTGTCTAAGTTGGAGCTGCATGAGGATGAGTTGGATATGAGGGACTGGAGTGCCCAGAAGTGGGGGAAGAGGAGAGGGCGGGACTGGAGGAAATAATGAGGGTGGAAGAAGTGCAGGCAGTGATAGGGAAGATGCAGGCGGGTAAGGCGTCGGGCCGGACGGGTTCCTGGTGGAATGTTGTAAAACATTCAAGGATAAGTTGGCACTGCTGATGGTGGAAATGTTGGAAGATGAGATGGTAAAGGGAGTATTGCCGGAGACGATGGGGCAGGCATCCATCTCACTATGACTTGAAAAGAAGGTTAGGACCATCCGGTAGAGTGTGAGTTGTACAGGCTCATTTCTCTACTGAACGTGGATGCTAAGATATTGGCAAAGGTGCTAGCGTTGAGAGTGGAGGTATGTCTCCCGATGGTGGTTGGGGCGGTTCAGACAGGATTTGTCAAGGCCAGGCAGCTGTCACCGAATGTGCGGCAGCTGCTGAATGTGGTGCTTTCCACGGCAGAGGGGAAGGGAGCTGGAGGTGCGGAGAAGGCAGCCCGGTGATGGGGGGAAAGAAGGGTGAAGGAGATGAAAGATTTGTTTTTGGAGAGATGGTTGCGCAGGCTTGGAGGAGTTGGGGTGAAATTTAGACTCCAACATAAGGACGGCTTTAGATATATGCAGGTGGAGAACTTTGCGAGAAAGGTCTTCCAGAACTTCCCGGTGACACCATCCTCGTCATTGCTGGAGGAGGTGCTGGCAGTGGTGGGGCTGGAGGGTGGGATCATTTCAGTGATTTGCTGTCGGATCATGGAGGAGGATAAGGTGTCCATGGAAGAGATTAAGACCAAGTGGGAGGAGGAGCTGGGTATGGCGTTAGAGGAGGGATTATGATGCGAGGTGCTGCGAAGGGTCAACACCTCATTCTCGTACGCGAGGCTCGGTTTGATTCAATTAAAAGTGATGCACAGGGCGCATTTAACAATTGTGAGGATGAGCCGGCTGTTTGAGGAGGTGGAAGACAGCTGTGAGCGGTGTGGGATGGGTCCAGCTAATCATGTTATGGTCCTGCCCAAAGTTGGAGACATTTTGGGCATTTATTTTCAGCACCATGTCTGACGTTCTACTCGTGGATTTGGAGCCAGGTCCCCTGGAGGCCATATTCGGGGTGTCAGACCTGCTGGGGTTGCAGATGGATGTGGGGGCAGATGTTTTAGCCTTTGCCTCATTGATTGCTACCCCTGTTGGGGTAGAGGCCAGCTTTTCCCCCCAATGCCTCGGTGTGGCTCCAAAGTTTAGTCCTTAACTTAAGGTAAGCACAGGAACCTCCCACCATATTTCAGTAAGATGGCTGACAAGAGTAAAGGCGCCATAGTCCCTGATGACCATAGACTGCTGGCTAATGTTGACTTAACCTGAGGATCATCACACCTCAAGGCAAGGTTGGTAAAATAGGGCTTTATGAATAACCTCAGCTGATACGAGAATGGAACCCACGCTGTTAGCTTGACTCTGCATCTCAAATCAGCTGTCCAGCCAACTGAACCAAATCTTTAGTTCCTGGTGGAACAGTGAGCATTTTGGGCATCAAGTTCTGAATTTCCACTTTTAACTACGCACATGTAGTCAGAAAAGTTTGTCCGATTTTCAGACAAATCATCGAGTGCCATTCGCCTCCTGGTTATTTCTACTGTACAATGTGGCTGATTAGAATTTGATACAAATAATCTGAATACATTGTGTGACAGATTTCAAGTCATTTCAGCCTAAGCATCAGGCAGAGGTGCCTTTTAAAAATGAGGTGGCAAAAAAGCTTTTGTAATTGAGTGCACAGGTTTAAGATTAGATTTCGCTTGGGAATATTTGCAAATGTGTTTTCCTGACATTTTTGAACTAAAGAATGACTTATCTGTAAATGTTGTCACTGCTGTCTTGGAAGGAGCCCAGGCATAACTGACTCTGTGCTAGATTGTTCCGCAGGTGGACATTAGAGGCTTGGTGCCAGCTAAAGGAACTGAACTCCAGAGATTAGATAAGAGTGGCTGCCCTTAACATCAATTTGACCAATATGGCATCAAGGAGACTTAGCAAAACTGGAGTCAATGGGAATCAGGGGGGAAATTCGCCACTGGTTGGAACATTACCTAGTGTAAGGGTCCTTCTTGCTGATTCCCTTGCTTTCCCGTACTTTATTTTTGCTATTATCATTTTTGATCCACGGATGCTTGATGCACATATGTCTTTAAGTCAAGCAGCAGAGGGAATGAGGAATTCAAGAAGTTGCAACATAGTGCAACTATGGTGCTGCTAGCTTTGGACAATGGAACACAGATGTTGTGGAACCCAAGAGATTAGGTGGGGCTCAGTTTGGTTGGTTGGCTGGTGGCCAATGAATTGACCAAAAGGACGTATTCTGCCTGGTAACAAATGGCGATTGGATCCTGCCCGAGTGGGATGATTTCCAAAGACCTAAGGTCTCTCTCTCCAGAAAGACTGTGGGCGGGATACTCTGACTCCCTGCCGGATTGGAGAAGCCCCGGGGAGGGGGCGCGAATCCCGCCCTGCCGCTCCGACACCAGCTGCTGTATTCTCCAGCTCCGGTTTTCGGGCGAGGGTGGGGATCATGCCATGTTGCTCGGTTGAATTGGCCCCCCCTGGCAATTCTCCGGGCCCCGATGGGCCCAGCCGCCGGCAGTTTTTTGCCCAGTCCCGCTGGTGTGGATTAGACATTGTGCCACACGGCGGGACCAGATAGGTAAGTAGGCTGGTGCAGTCCTCGGGGTAGCGCGGGTGATCCAACCCTGGGGGGGGGGGGGGGGGGGGGCCACGGTGGCCTGGCCCACGATTAGGACCCACCGATCTTCGGGCGAGCCTCTGCCATGGGGGCACTCCTTCCTTCCGTGCCAGCCCCTGCAGGGCTCCGCCATGGCTGGTGCGGAAAAGACAAGACCCTGCGCATGCGGAAGATTACGCTGGCCGGTATGTGCATGCGCGGAAACACGCCGGCGGTTCTGCGCGGTGCTCCGGTTTCCTCCCACAATCCAAAGACGTGCAGGTTAGGTGGATTGGCCATGCTAAATTGCCCTTAGTGTGCAAAAAGGTTAGGAGGGGCTATTGGGTTCTGGGGATAGGGTGGAAGTGAGGACTTAAGTGGGTCGGTGCAGACTCGATGGGCCGAATGGCCTCCTTCTGCACTGTATGTTCTATGTAACCAGTTGTATTTGCTGCATTTTGTATTATAGTTCTTGTTATAAATAAACAGTAATTGTGTTTATGTTTACAAACCTGGTAACTGTAATTATTGGGCACCTAAGGGCCAAAGACTTTGGGTATTTTTCTAAGAATTATTGGTTACTTCAATTGTGTTGTGACTCCGGTTCAAAGGGGCGTTGGAATTGACCGTTCCCTAGCCCATGGTGCTGCAGCACGAGCAAAAAGGATGGTTTGTTGTTGGAGGTCAATCATCTCAGTTCCAGGACGTCACTACAGGGGTTCTTCAGGGTAGTATCCTTGGCCGAACCATCTTGAGTTGCTTCATCAATGTCCTTCTTTCTATCATAAGGTCAGAAGTGTGAATGTTCATTGATGATTGCACAATGTTTAACACCATTCACAACTCTATGGATACTAAAGCAGTCCATGTCAAAATGCAGCAAAACTCAAATAATATCCAGGCTTGGGCTGAAAATTGGCAAGTGACATTCGCACCACACAAATGCCAGGCAATTATCATCTCCAAATACCATCACTAGAAACTCAACTAGACTAGTCATATAAATACTGTGGCTACACGAGTAGGTCAAAGGCTAGGACTCCTGTGGTGAGTAACTCACTTCTAGAGTCCCTAAAGCCTGGCCACCATTTACAAAGCGCAAGTCATGAGTGTGAGGGAATACTCTTCACTTGCCTGGATAATTGTAGTTCCAACAACATCCAAAAAGCTTAACACCATCCAGGACAAAGCAACCCATTTGATTGGCACCCCATCCCTAACATTCATTCCCTCCACCACCAATCTACAGTGGCAGCAGTATGTACCATATACAAGATACAAGGCAAGAATTCACTAAGCCCCTCAGAGAGGACCTTCCAAACCCAAGACTACTATCATCGGGAAGGACATGGGCAGCAGATACCTGAGAACAGCAGCATTCACAAGTTCCCCTCCAAGCCACACACCATCCTGACTTGGACCTATATCACCGTTCCTTCACTGTCACTGGGTCAAAGTCCTGGAACTCCCTCCCTAACAGCAGTGTGGATGTACCTACACCACATGGACTACAGCAGTTCAAGAAGGAAGCTCACCACCACCTTCTCATACACAATTAGGGATGGACAATAGCACTGCTGCCTCACGGCGCCGAGGTCCCAGGTTCAATCCCGGCTCTGGATCACTGTCCGTGTGGAGTTTGCACATTCTCCCCGCGTTTGTGTGGGCTTCGTCCCCACAACCCAAAGATGTGCAGGCTAGGAAGATTGGACATGCTAAATTGCCACATAATTGGAAAAATTGAATTGGGTACTCTAAATTTATTTTTAAAAAAGGGATGGACAATAAATGCTGGCCTAGCCAGTGAAGTCAACATCTTATAAATGAAAGTAATGAAAAAAACCTCCCCTGCTAAGCATAAATGGTAAAACAAGATTTTATTGTACATAGTCAAGTAGAGATTCCGAGGACTGAATTCTTGGAACTGGGCCATGTATGAGTCCAAGTTTATTGTCTGAGTTCCATGTATACTGTCCTTTCTTTCTTCTGTCATAATTCCTGTTTGTCTAAATCTAAAACACCCATTAGACTAGGTGGAATGTCCATGCTGATCAGTGTGATTACAGTATGGTTTGCAGCTTATGCCAGCAACATTGTAATGGCCAGCGGTCTGTCCATTAGAATCTCACAATGTGAAAATGCGACTGAGCTGCAGCGAAAAGTAATGAAAGAAAAATAACGGGGAAGCTAAAGTCTGCTGACTCAAGCAACAAACCAAAGGCAGAGCTGAACAAATCTGGGAGAATGCAGAACTTTGTGACTCCAAATTCTCAAGCCAGCAGCATGGATTTCTAGTAATAATGGCCTCAAAATTGGTTCACCCCCAAGTTCAGGCATGAAACTAGCTGCTAAAACTTTCCTGCTCCTTCTGTATCCCTGTTCAGTTGAAGTACTTACTGTAAAAGACATGCGGGATTCTCCGATTTCTGGTGCGGTGCGCCCCCGAGATTCTCCGTCTCGCCAGCTGGCCAATGGTGTTTCCCATTGTGGGCAGCCCCACACGGTCGGGAAATAACCCCGGTCTGCTGGTGCAATGGAGAATCCCAACAGCGGAGAATCCAGCCCGAGTTTGGTTGTTATATACTTGAAGAATGTATGTGTGTATGAGACAAACTGCAGCCGCTCACAACCATATATGACTAAAGGCTTTGAAAGCGATGTTAGGAAAACAAGACTGGAATTTATTCATTACCTTTTACAATCTCAGGATAGCCCAAAGCACTTCACAGCCTGAACAATACGTTATTCACTGTTGAGCACTGGATTTGCACAGGAAATATGTTGAATGCTACATTCAGGCATTCTACCTTGACAAATGTGGGTTGTCAATTTAACATGTGCCGCTCCCCTGGACATACCCTTGCTTGATTTTGACACCTTTTTGTTGCATGTACATATACATAGACCATACAGTGCAGAAGGAGCCCATTCGGCCCATCGAGTCTGCACTGACCCACTTAAGCCTTCACTTCCACCCTATCTCCCTAACCCAATAACCCCTCGTAATCCTTTTGGACACTAAGGGCAATTTAGCGTGGCCAATCTACCTAACCTGCATGTCTTTGGACTGTGGGAGGAAACCAGAGCACCCGGAGGAAACCCGTGCAGACACGGGGAGAACGTGCAGACTCTGCACAGACAGTGACCCAGCGGGGAATCGAACCTGGGACCCTGGCGCTGAGAAGCCACTGTGCTACCGTGCTGCCCCAGTGCTACCATGTTGCCTATTTATCTTTTTGGAACCTGCTGTAATTTTGCTTTTCGAATCAATAATAATTTAGTCAGAAGGATTACAGATATTTTAATATTAAAGTTGGAGCCTATTGGATGCAGTAAACAAAGGAATTTGGGCCGGGAGCAGTTCATTAAGCTCAAATTACAATACTTCATTTTGGAACTTATCAGAAGATGACATGTTGTAGTGCATATTTGGTGACTCTGGCTAAAATAGAGTCGGAATCGCTGTGCTTTCATATACATCCCTTAGCTAGGTTGGGAGACTGGCCAGGCCAATTAATTGAGAGTGAACTATTAGAATAACGTCCATGTTTTCCAGGAGAAAAAGCATGAAAGGTGTGGCATTATAGGTATTACGGTTCCTGATAGGCTGAAGCATCATTGGTGGAAACTGTATGCTTTCTATTGGTTAGGATGTATGGTAGCTCCGCCCTGCTAGGTGGGGTATAAGAACCCGTGCCGCCCCAGCAGCCTTCATTCTGTATCTGAGCTGCTGGGGGAAATATATAGCTTATTAAAGCCTTCAGTTGGACTACGACCTCGCTTTAGTGGTCATTGATCGTGCATCAAAAGGGAAAACAATGGCCATGATATTTCAGGTGGCGCGGTTTCCATTCCCACTATCTGAGAAGTTGACGGCAAACACATTGCTGCCCAAAATGCCTGCCCTACAGACATTTCATGCTCCAAAGGGCATTACGTGGCTGGAGGCGAGACTTCCACCTCTCAGTCAGGAGGAAGTCCCACCTCAGAGAGCTGCTGGCTAATCAGATTGGCCGGAAGCTCTCTAGTCCTTGCAGTGTACAGAACTGGGACAGCAAGTCGTCCCTGGAGCCAAAGGCCTGGGTGTCCATAGCCAGGTAGGCTTTGGGGATTTCAGGGTGGGGAGGGAAGCTGAGGCTTGGTTGTGTGGGGTGGACAGAAGGGGTTTGGGGTGTCAGTGTCAGTGTCAGTGGCGAGGCCAGGGAAGGGCGAGGGAGCCCCACAGGAGTTGAACCTTTCAAGGAGGTGGACAATGTTAAAAGAAGGTTGCTGGTGGAGGTGGCCCCCTTCAACTTCCTTGCCTGAGGCCTGAGCAGGGTCAATTTTCAGGCTTCTTCCTTCCCCTGAACGCCTCCTGCCAGCTTGAATTGGGGCTGGGTGGGAAATACCCATCAAATGGTCAATGATTGGCCACGCAAAGGCCTCAACTGAGGCAATGGTGAGCGGGCTGGCAGGCCTAGGCTCTGCCGGATCCAACGTAAAATTATGGTGAGGTTGGGGTTGGCAGGAACGTGGTGTGAAGGTCCTCTGAAAAACTTCATGGTCACCCCCTGCCAGCAAACCCGTTGTCAAGGAGTGTAAAAATCCACCCAATAAATATAAGGGTATGTCAGTCTGTCCAGTAAGTGGAGAAAACGGGAAGATATGCTTGCTGGTACGGTTTGCAGATGTTTTTATGAATGTGGAGGCTGACACGATACCTCCATCGACGTAAGGAGAGGGAACATTTGAGAGCAGAAGCCTAGTGGATACAATCAAGGGGGAGATATTCAGCTGAAGAATAAGGAAAGCATTTCAGAAATTCAGGCTGAGAGCGATCAAATTGAAAAGATGCAAAGAAAATGTGAGAAAGGAATGGAGTCTTTCCAAGCAGCAGAGTGGGAAGAAAGATAACTTGGGTAGTTTGCTTACTCTTCACTTGCTCAAGAGTCTGTGCATAGGAGTGACTAATCACAGAACCGTTAGCCTCTATTTTTATTTAAGGAAGAATGTCCTGCACCTGTATATGGCAACCTCAGTGTAGCACGTTGTGATGGTTGGCATTGGAAGAAAATAGAAAATGTATTTCATGTTTGCCAATGAGCTGATGAATATTCTCTGGTAGATAATGGGCGCAATTCTCCGGCCTCGTTGCGCTCTCGCTCGAGCGAAACAAGGCCGATGAGTAGCGTGAGAGGAAGAAAACGAGAACCGTGCCAGGCGCCAAACAGTTTGCGTTGCAGCCGACCCGCTCCCGTAGGCGATGTCGGGATCTCGCGGTAGCATGGTGAGAAACCAATTATCACCACTTAAGCCCTATTTCCATGCAATTAATGAGAGCCACCCCATATCCAAGGGCAACCTGTCATTCAGCGGCCTCCCCAGCAAGTGCTCACGCTGGCATCGATTAGTACACCATTTGAAAAATCTGAACCTAGCAGAAGAGCATCTGTAGGGAGCCGAGGAGGTGAGTAGCCACCTTTGCTCACAGGCAAAGAGCCTTGGGTCGCTGGGCTTGCCACCCCAGTGCTCGACGGGGGTTGGAGGACCTTCGGCTGGGGGTGGGGCACTCCGCAGGGGTTGGTCGCCAAGGGAAGGTGGGGGTAGGTTCTGGGGGGGCAACCACGGGGGCACCCACGCCCAGCATCACCATGCCAACCCCTGGATCATGTGTACCCATTCCGGAGGCAACCCTTGTCTCTTCCCGTCTGCCCCACAGAACATCCATAATCTCTGAAGCCTCTGGTAGTGCAGCAGAAGGCTATTGTCAACAGGGGATTGTCGATCGTGGTTAAGTGAGCACTTCACACAACCCAAGTGGTTTCTCATGGGCGGGCGGGCCATGGTGCATGTGGGAGATGCCTGGAGAGATGGGCCAAGGATTCGGAAGTCAGCACTCATTGCGGAAGAAAGTGACAGAGGCATCAGACTGGTTGTGCACAAGTGTGTTTATTGCATTGTACAATTCCCCACTCTCCCGATGGTGCTACCCCTCACCCCCTTCACTTCCTACCAACCTCCCACACCCCTCCCCCAGTGCCTCAGTGATCCTCTATGTGCCTGGACATCCTATCTCTACCACCATGTCTAGGTGAGTTCCCAGGATGCACATCTGAGGTGGAGGCAGACAGCTGCTTACCACGTCCCATGGCCTTCGATGCCCCTGGCGGGCATCCTCTGGGAGTTCTGAGGTCGGAGGGCCCCAGCTCACATGAGGCAGCCCATGCCCAGCCGTGCCGTCCTGTACCGTGTGCTGGCTGTGAGACGCGGCCTCATCAAAGGGGTGGAACTTGGGGTAGCAAAAAGCCCATGAGGCCTCGTTAAGTGTGTTAAGGGCCAGGGTTTAGAGAACCCCAAAGTGTATCATGGAGTTCACCTGACCCACAACGTTTAATAGATTGTCGTATGGGGCGCACACGGCCCATTCTTCAGGTGTGGTACAGCAGAAATGGAAAAGTATTTTTTAAAGCAAAACAATGTTTATTCTATGAACTCAAGTTGACCTTTTTAAAACATACAGTGAACATCTTAGCAACCATTAATTCAAATACAATGCCCAAATACTAAGTAATCCTTTAAGCTTTCCTTTTAACATCCATAAAACTTCGAACAAAACCTTCAACAGAAGCACATCAGGTTAAAGTCACTACTGAGAGCAGTTATTAGTTTAAAATCACCAAAGGATCGATTTACATTCTTCAGATTACAGAGAGACTCATACACCTTCTGGCTGTGACTGCAACTATCCAGCTCTGAAAACGAAACTAAAACACACCCTGCAGCAAACAGCCTAAAACAAAAGTAAAAAGCTGACAGACAGCCCAGCTCCACCCACTCTCTAACATCACTGCAGTAATAAACACCCATTTCTTAAAAGTACTCTCACATGACAAGTGGGCCAATTAACGTTGAATAGCGTGCCGGCCTCGCTGGGCTGAGCGTCAGGAAGATCGCGACAACTCATTACAATACTGGGCACACCGAGGGAGAAGGAGGTGATGGGACCCGTGCCGGTGACTTCCGCAGGGGAGGTGCCGGAACAGCGCAGCATCGTTGTCTCCCTCCCCCCCACCCCCTGTCCCTGGCGCATCATAAGGGCAGCTGGCTGAACAGGGCAGCACCACGCCACCTGGGACACCCGTGCAGCAGCCGGGCCCAACCAGGCATGGTCACTCGATAAAACGTCCGCCAAAGGGGACCCATGTCACAGGGCGGGAATCACATCTGGCTGCCTCCAGTACTGCTGTACTGTCTGGGGATCCACTTACGGCCCTTAAGGTCAGAAATGTAGACACAATCTAGGTTGCAGTTTAGTGATTGGGATTAGGGAACAAGCCTGTACATATGTTTTCACATTAAACACCCATGCACAATGTTACAGCCTGCCTCGGAGTTCAGTCAGAAGGGGATGAGGGGTGGGCTTGTATGGGCTGGCCGCAATGGACGCTGCGGGGGGAGGGAGAGTGCGGTGGGGGGGGTGATGCTTGGACGTTAGGGGTGGGCTTGGTCCAGGGACCATGGTTCAGCCAGCGCTCATCGCTCCGGTGTCCCATCCCTCCACCCACCGTCCCCACCTCCGTCACCCCAGGGAATCGATGGGGCCGTACAATGGAATGGCCATCTCGCATGAAGGGATCACCCAGGTGGGCAGTGGGAAGTGCTACATTGGGCAGGTTTCAGACTTTGGCAAACGATGCGGAGGTGGAGAGGTGGTCGGGATGGGGGGTGGGGGGGGGGCGGGGGGAGATGGGGAGGGGTGGTGGTTGGCCGGGGCGGTGGAGCGGCGGTGGAGGTGGCATGCAGTGTCCATGCCCCGGACAGTGCCCCCCCAGTCGGTGAACCCGGAGGCGGTCAGAGCATCCCGTGCGCGTTGACCCCATGTCCATTGTACGGCCTCCCGTGCCTGCCTGGGCCCCATGTCCTGCCCATCTCCGCCCTCTACTGCATGTCCCTCATCAGGCCGAGAACTGATGTTCATCCTCCTCCTCCAGCACATTGCCCCTCTGCTGCGCGATGTTGTGGAGAACGCAGCAGGCCATTTCGATGCGGCGCCCCTCCCATCGTCATACTGGAGGGGGCTTCCTTAGCGGTCCAGGCATCTGAACGCATCTTCAGAATGCCGAAGCACTGCTCGATCACGCCCCTGTTCATTGCATGGGTGTCGTTATAGCAGGTATCCACGTTGGTCTGTGGCCTCCGGATAGGTGTCATCAGCCAGGGCCGCAGTGGATGAACCCTGTCGCCCAGGAGCCCCCCCCCCCCCCCCCCCCCCCCCCCCCCCCCCAGCCAGGGGTGCACCTCGAAGAGGTCAGAAACCGTTGAGTGTGCCAGAATGAAGGCGTCATGCACACTGCCCAGACATCAGGCACGGTGCATGAAGCGCAGCTGATGGTCGCACTCCAGCTGCATGTTCATTGCGTGGAACCCCTTTTGGTTTGTGTGGAGCAGCCTGTCATCTGCATGTGCTCGTGGGGCAGCATGCATCCCGTCAATCACACCCTAGACCCGGGCAACTCAGCGATGGTGGTGAATCCCGCTGCCAGGGCATCCTGGCGGGCTCTGACCACATTGAAATGGATGTATTGTGCCAACTGGGCATACAGGGCCTCCGTGATGGTGCGGATGCCCCTGTGTACCCAGCTCTGTGAGATCCAGGACAGGTCCCCACTCGGCATCTGGAAGGATCCTGTTGTGTAGAGCTTCAGGGCTACGGCATGCCTGGTCTGGCAGGTCCACGAATTACAGGCACTGCCGGTACATACAAGGCCTAATGTGGCACCTCCTCCTCCTCTACACCCTCCTTCTTGGCCTGTTGGGCAGCCACATCTCCATCCTCAGTGGCTGCCTCCTATTCCTCTGGGGCAGCCTCCACTGCTGCAGCTTCATCCTCCTCCTCATAGAATTTACAGTGCAGAAGGAGGCCATTCAGCCCATCGTGTCTGCAACAGCCCCTGGAAAAAGCACCAGATTTAAGCCCCCATCTCCACCTTATCCCAGTAACCCCACCTCACCTTTTTGGACACTAAAAACAATTTAGCATGACCAATCCACCTAACCTGCACATCTCTGGACTGTGGGAGGAAACCTGAGCACCCGGAGGAAACCCACGCAGACATAGGGAGCACTGCAGACTCCGCACAGATAGTGATTCAAGCCGGGAATCGAACCTGGGACCCTGGAGATGTGAAGCAACAGTGTTAACCACTGTGCTACCGTGCTGCCCCTTGAGCAACTCCAGCTCGTACAGCCTCAGTGCATCCCTCAGGGCTGCGGCGACTAGAGGGAAGGCAACCATTGCTTGTTGCATTCCAATATCAATTGAGTGCATAGTGCATATCCCCATGCCCAACCAGGTCCAACGGGCTACACGTTGGCCCCGGTTGGCACTGAGGACCCTGTCCCCGCATGTACCCCCACACCCCTTGCCCTGTCGGTGACTGACACTATGGGGGCCTCTGGCCGTGTCGCCCATCCCAGTTGCCAAGGGTACCGTTGGCTGGCGAGGGCCTTGCCAGTGGTACTCTCCTCAGCCCCTGTCTGGTACCCCTCTGTAGGGGCTACTCTGGGCGTTGCCCTTGGGTGGGCTGTGTGATGCCCCTGGCGGCTGGTTGGGGGCGGGGGGGGGTAAGATGGCGGAGGTAGGATTTGGGGGTGGGGGCTGGGATGCAGTGGTGGTAGGGTGGAGGCTGGGGGGGGGGGGGGTGGTAGGGACACCCATATGGCTGACGGCACTCTGCAGAACCAGGGGCTAAGGTAGGTTGTCAGTAGGATGCACAGCAAGGTGGCTGCCTTGCAGGCTGTGGCAATGACGGACCGTGATTGGACACTGCCCCAGTCCAGTTGGGGCCACCCCTGTCTAATGACCCATTCCCCCATCACCCCTAACCCTACGGCAAAGGCCCCCCCCCCCCACCCCAGCCAGCCCGGACATGGCCGCGCGTCTCCGTCCCCTACCTCCTCTCTCTCCATCATCAGCCTCGGTGCCTGTTTCCTGATTTATAAAAACACAAGTGAAAATCGGGAATGCTTCCTGGTGGAGGTGGAGGATCTCAGAGGCCCCGGAGAATACCGAGTCAGGCCCGCCAATGATATGCAAATGGGGTTTACCAGACGTGCGGAGTGGAATGCATTGACGCCGCTGTCGAGGCACTGGAGGATTGTGATTCGCCGTGAATCCATCAGCTGCCACGGTTTCGGCAGCAACACCGCTTCTCCGCCCAATCACCTTTCCCCATTTCGCCGTCAGCAGATGGAGAATCTCACCCAGGATCTTTGAGCTTTGTTGGCTGGGAGTGAATTTATCTATTGAGCTATTCAAATTAGGAGTGCTTTAAAGAATGGAAGAATTTTCATATGACTAGATTTACAGTCAATTTGAAAAGGACTTTGCTCTGAACTGTAGCCAAAGCAATTAACAGCTTCTTTGTTAAAACTCTTCCTCCTCCTTTCCTCTTCAAGGCACTGGGAGCAACATCACCACACACGTTTTGTTTCTGAATCACTTGGCTCATCGCAGCAACCTAGAGGAACCAGACCATCCCGATGAAAGTACTGACATCTGATTGAATAATTGCATCCTGTCAAGGTTGTGAAGAATTTGGAGACGGTGCAAAGGAGATGTCAATCCCGCTTGAGGCAATTAGGAGTAGAATATATCTGCTGTTTGAAATATATCCTGTTGCTGTGTGGTAATTATAAATAAGGCACGCCAAAACTATGTTTAAAGCCACATGTCAATCTTGCTGCAGTTGCGTACGGGAGGAAGTTGGTGATTATTGAGTGAAAAGGGGTTCTTGTTGTCAGAAACACTATCACTTGCAAACCAGATGCTCCTGTTTACAGTTATTCAAACATGATTCTCATTTGCAAAAAAAATTGTACCACTGGATGTCACTAGTGGCTCACTCTGTTCTTGGTGAATAGATGCACTGGAATCTTTCAGAAGTATGAAATCAGTGATTTGTAGAATCTATTTTCGGTGAAAGTCTAATTATGACAGGAGGGTTAGTATCATACAAAACAGATTTGAATTGGTGGCGGGGGGGTGGGGGGCATGTAATACATGAAGAAATCAGAAAGAAACTCAGATATTTCCAATCGGCTCCTGACTGTTGCCAGATTAATACTGACTGCACCATATGGGGAGGTGGGGGCCTGTTTTCATTTGGCTGAGCTAGTGATTTAGTTAATTAGAATGTTTAGGCCTGGTACAATCCATTACTTTCAAATAATTAAATTCGAACTTGGCCAACAATGAGAAAGTTACAACTGAGGAGCTGCTGTTAAGGGGCGGATCTTTTTTCAAAGTATCGGTTCTGGTGCGGAAACCGGGGAGAATCCCGTTGGCGCTGGTGGGAAACCTCGGCTTATATTCAGCCTCTTTAACAGATTTATTTTTTCCATGTGATTCATGCGATGCTCGTGGTGACTTGCCTCTCAATTGCTCACCCCTTAATCCCTGTAATCAGTGGGGCGTTCCTTTTAAACACTTTCCCAGACCTGCACTTGTTCCAAGTCCAATCGAGGGGGGGGGGGGTTGGCTAACTGAAAGACTGAACCATGTTTCATCGAGGGAGCCTTCAGCAAACTTCTCGACAGGTCAAGAAGAGGCAGGAAACCCCCTACCCCGGGCAGACATCCATCCAGAAAAGTGACCAATCCCGCCTGGGAGGCAGTGACCGCTCCATAAGAGGACAGGGCTGAAGCATCGTGAGAAGACGAAAGACCTTCTTCCTGCAGCTAGGGTAAGTCTGCTTCCCTACCCTCAGTACCCTGAACACAGCCCTCACACCTCCACTGTGATCTCACTCCCACCCACCTCACAGGGTCACAGCACTTGTCATGTGCCACCCTACCTCATAATCCACCCAGTAGCTCCGGTGACCCTCAAACACCCGGTGCCACTCGCCTCCCACGCTTGCCACACTTCATCTCCATCTGACGTGGCACAACTCCCGCCGACACTATTCCCATCTGTCTCAATGCAGGAACAACTCACGCACAACCGGCGTGAGCGGGCACAAGCTGGCCAAAGTGATGCCGGAACTCAAGACCCTAACCCCAGTTGAGGAATGAGGCCTTGAGCTAGCCGGAGAGCAGCACAACAGCAGAGGGCGAGGTCGAGGTTAAAGATACAAGTGGGAAGCATCAACACATCCAGCCATGACACAAACCTCACGTGAGTGACTTTTCTCCTATTATGTTCACCTGTACCGCATTGATGCCATCTCCCTTCCATTGCAGGTCAATCAGCAGCCTAGTCCGGAACATTCTCACGACCTCTGGATACCCAGGCAGCGCCGAGGCAGACATCTTGGAGACCAGAGGTGAAGAGACGTCTCATCTGTCACCCACACCATCCACCATCACGGCTAATCACACTCCAGTGGGATTAAGTAGCAGGCAGGCTTCTGGATCACTCAGAATCCCAGAGTACTACAGTGCAGAAGAGGCCCCTCGGCCCATCGAGTCTGCACCAACGCATGGAAGGCCCTGACCTACCTAATACCACTTGTCAACACTTGGCCCATGGTCTTGAATGTTATGGCATACCAAGTACTCATTCAGGTACTTTTTAAAGGAGGTGAGGCAACCCGCCTCTACCGCCCTCCCAGGCAGTGTGCTCCAGGCCGTCACCACTCTCTAGGTAACAAACATTTTTCCTCAAATCCCCCCGAAACCTCCCACCCCTCACTTTGAACTTGTGTCCCCTCATAACTGACCCTTCAACTTAAGGAGAAAAGCTGTTCCCTAGCCACCCTGTCCATGCCCCTCTTAATCTTGTACAGCTTGATCAGGTCACCCCTCAGTCTTCTCTGCTCCAGAGAAAACAACCCAAGCCGAGACAACCTCTCTAGATTACTTCAATGTTCCATCCCAGGCAACATTCTGGTGAATCTTCCCTGCACCCCCTCCAGTGCAATCAAATCCTTCCCATAATGTGGTGACCAGAATTGCACACTGTATTCCAGCTGAGGCCTCACCAAATTTCTATACAACTCCATCATGACCTCCCTGCTTTTGTGCTGTATGTCCCGATCGATAGAAGCGAGTGTCCCATATGTGTTTTTCACCACCCTATTAACCTGCCCTTCTGCCTTGAAAGATCTATAAGAACATAAGAACTAGGAGCAGGAATAGGCCACCTGGCCCCTCGAGCCTGCTCCACCATTCAATGAGATCATGGCTGATCTTTTGTGGACTCAGCTCCACTTTCCGGCCCGAACACCATAACCCTTAATCCCTTTATTCTTCAAAAAACTATCTATCTTTATCTTAAAAACATTTAATGAAGGAGCCTCTACTGCTTAACTGGGCATGGAATTCCATAGATTCACAACCCTTTGGGTGAAGAGGTTTCTCCTAAACTCAGCCTTAATCTACTTCACCTTATTTAGAGGCTATGCCCCCTAGTTCTGCTTTCACCCACCAGTGGAAACAACCTGCCCGCATCTATCCTGTCTATTCCCTTCATAATTTTTATGTTTCTATAAGATCCCCCCTCATCCTTCTAAATTCCAACGAGTACAGTCCCAGTCTACTCAACCTCTCCTCGTAATCCAACCCCTTCAGCTCTGGGATTAACCTAGTGAATCTCCTCTGCACACCCTCCAGTGCCAGTACGTCCAGTAAGGAGACCAAAACTGAACATAATACTCCAGGTGTGGCCTCACTAATACCTTATACAATTGCAGCAGAACCTCCCTAGTCTTAAACTCCATCCCTCTAGCAATGAAGGACAGAATTCCATTTGCCTTCTTAATCACCTGTTGCACCTGTAAACCAACGTTTTGCAACTCATGCACTAGCGCACCCAGGTCTCTCTGCACAGCAGCATGTTTTAATATTTTATCATTTAAATAATAATCCCTTTTGCTGTTATTCCTACCAAAATGGATAACCTCACATTTGTCAACATTGTATTCCATCTGCCAGACCCTAGCCCATTCACTTAGCCTATCCAAATCCCTCTGCAGACTTCCAGTATCCTCTGCACTTTTTGCTTTACCACTTATCTTAGTGTCGTCTGCAAACTTGGACACATTTCTCTTGGTCCCCAACTCCAAATCATCTATGTAAATTGTGAACAGTTGTGGGCCCAACACTGATCCCTGAGGGACACCACTAGCTACTGATTGCTAACCAGAGAAACACCCATTAATCCCCACTCTTTGCTTTCTATTAATTAACCAATCCTCTATCCATGCTACTACTTTCCCCTTAATGCCATGCATCTTTATCTTATGCAGCAACCTTTTGTGTGGCACCTTGTCAAAGGCTTTCTGGAAATCCAGATATACCACATCCATTGGCTCCCCGTTATCTACCGCACTGTTAATGTCCTCAAAAAATTCCACTAAATTAGTTAGGCATGACCTGCCCTTTATGAACCCATGCTGCGTCTGCCCAATGGGACAATTTCCATCCAGATGCCTCGCTATTTCTTCCTTGATGATAGATTCCAGCATCTTCCCTACTACCGAAGTTAAGCTCACTGGCCTATAATTATCCGCTTTCTGCCTACCTTCTTTTTTAAACAGTGGTGTCACGTTTGCTCATTTCCAATCTGCCGGGACCACCCCAGAGTCTAGTGAATTTTGGTAAATTATCGCTAGTGCATTTGCAATTTCCCTAGCCATCTCTTTTAGCACTCTGGGATGCATTCCATCAGGTCCAGGAGACTTGTCTACCTTTAGCCCCATTAGCTTGCCCATCACTACCTCCTTGGTGATAATAATCCTCTCAAGGTCCTCACCTGTCATAGCCTCATTTCCATCAGTCACTGGCATGTTATTTGTGTCTTCCACTGTGAAGACCGACCCAAAAAACCTGTTCAGTTCCTCAGCCATTTCCTCATCTCCCATTATTAAATATCCCCTCTCATCCTCTAAAGGACCAATATTTACCTTAGCCACTCTTTTTTGTTTTATGTATTTGTAGAAACTTTTACTCTCTGTTTTTATATTCTGAGCAAGTTTACTCTCATCATCTATCTTACTCTTCTTTATAGCTTTTTTAGTAGCTTTCTGTTGCCCCCTAAAGATTTTCCAGTCCTCTAGTCTCCCACTGATCTTTGCTACTTTGTATGTTTTTTCCTTCAATTTGATACTCTCCCTTATTTCCTTAGATAGCCACGGTCGATTTTCCCTCTTTTTACTGTCCTTCCTTTTTGTTGGTATAAACCTTTGCTGAGCACTGTGAAAAATCACTTGGAAGGTTCTCCACTGTTCCTCAACTGTTTCACCATAAAGTCTTTGCCCACAGTCTACCTTATCTAGTTCTTCTCTCATCCCATTGTAATCTCCTTTGTTTAAGCACAAAACACTAGTGCTTGATTTTACCTTCTCACCCTCCATCTGTATTTTAAATTCCACCATATTGTGATCGCTCCTTCCGAGAGGATCCCTAACTATGAGATCCTGAATCAATCCTGTCTCATTACACAGGACCAGATCTAGGACCGATTGTTCCCTTGTAGGTTCCATTACATACTGTTCTAGGAAACTATCGCGGATACATTCTATAAACTGCTCCTCAAGGCTGCCTTGGACGACCTGGTTAAACCAATCGGCATGTAGATTAAAATCCCCCATGATAACTGCTGTACCATTTCTACATGCATCAGTTATTTCTTTGTTTATTGCCTGCCCCACCATAATGTTACTATTTGGTGGCCTATAGAGTACTCCTATCAGTGACTGTTTCACCTTACTATTCCTGATTTCCACCCAAATGGATTCAACCTTATCCTCCATAGCACCGATGTCATCCCTTACTGTTGCCCGGATGTCATCCTGAAATAACAGAGCTATACCCTTACCATCCACTCTGTCCTTCCGAAAAGTTTGATACCCTCGGATATTTAACTCCCAGTCGTGACCATCCTTTAACCATGTTTCAGTAATGGCCACTAAATCATAGTCATTTACGATGATTTGCGCCATCAACTCATTTACCTTATTCCGAATACTACGAGCATTCAGGTAAAGTACACTTATGTTGGCTTTTTTACCTCTGTTCTGAATCTTAACACCTCGATCGGTAACCTCTCCTAAGTTATATTTCCTCTTAACCTTTCTCCTAATTTTCCTTGTCGTTGAACCCATATCTTCATGTATAGACAAAGACACCAAGGTCCCTTTGTTCTTCAGAATTCCTCACTGGTAAGCTCTTCACAGCAGGTGGAGACAGGGACATCCCAGGTATCTGGCACTCGGAGGGATGCCGGAGCCAAGGAGACTGCTGAGCCGCTAGCCGACAGCATGCCCCTGGATTCGGTTGTCCCAAGCTGCTGGAGCTACAAAGGCAGAGCCGCGAGTATCTGGAAGGGATGACAATATCCCTCCTCGGAGCTAAACGGCATCTTCTTCTGCCGAGGAGAGGGTGTCGTCAGTCTGATGCAACGAGGCAAACACTGCGAGGGTGGAGTCTGAAATGGAGACCTTGGTGCAGGATGTGCACACCATGGTGGTAGGATGTCTTCTTCATGGTTCAGCCCGTGCCCTCTGTGGCTGAGGGCATGTGCATGGTGCAGTGCTTCAACTGCATGGTGCAGGCACTGATGGGGACCCACGAATGTCAGCGGCAGAGGACGGTGGGGCTTCTCGATCTCACTCCAGCTGCACCTCTATCCATGGAGGAGCCCAGAAGCCCTCTGGCATCCGAAGGGAAGAGGATCGTCGGGAGCACAGGCCGGAGCCCTCCACAGCCAGGAGACCCTGGGGGGTGGGGGGGGGGGGGGGGGGGGGGGAGTGTACAGCCCATCTGACAGCCCCCTCCCTGTGAGCGAAACACTTCCAGCACACACATCAAGGAGTTCAACACTGCAACACCCATGTTGCTCGGAAGCAGGTCCCCCACAGGATACCCGTCAAAGTCATCTCAGGTAGCAGAGCGTGGTAGGCAGCAGGGCGTGGAAGTTAGTAGGCCGCCTCAACCTCAGCTGTGGATCTTGGAGATACATCTAGATGGAGTGAGAGGGTGAAGATGACCAAGAAGCGATAGGCACCTAGTGGGAAAGAGTGAACCTAGGCAATATTGCAATAACTACCTAGCATTACAATTCACTTTGATTACTCATAAAGAGCTTCCACACTGTCATATCATGGCTCCGTAAACCCCTGCCCAAACTCGGTGCTTCCTCCCTCTGAAGTGTGAGAAAGCAGCACTATGTCTCTCCCATCTCCCACACTGACGATGCAGTTATGCCGTGTCGCTCCTGGCACAGGCCCCCAGTCCCATTCCTCCCAAACCCTCATCCATGGAAAGACTCACCCCAACCCCACACCAATGCTCAGGCCTCTCACATGTGACAACATTCTCCAGTTATGAGGATGTCATCAGCTGAAAACATGTGAGAGTCTGTTCATCCCATCAAGAGATGGCGAAGCACACCGGGACCCCTGACCTTGGGGAAGGCAGTAGCAGCTGAGATGTCATTCTGGCTCGATTGGCCCCTCGAACATTAATGTTCTGGAGGAAGGAACTGAAGGCACGGTTGCTATGTTTGCAGTTGACACAAAGATTTGTAGAGGGACAGGTAGTATTGAGGAAGCAGGCGGGCTGCAGAAGGATTTGAACAGGCTAGGAGAGTGGGAAAAGAAGTGACAGATGGAATACAATGTGAAAAAGTGTGAGGGTATGTACTTTGGAAGGAGAAATGGAGGCAAAGACTATTTTCTAAATGGGAAGATGCTTAGGAATTCAGAAGCACAAAGGGACTTGGAGTGTTGTTCATGATTCTCTTCAGGTTAAAGTGTAGGTTCAGTCGGCAGTTAGGAAAGCAAATGCAATGTTAGCATTCATGTCGAGAGGGCTAGAATACAAGACCAGGGATGTACTTCTGAGGCTATATAAGGCTCTGGTCAGACCCCATTTGGAGTATTGTGAGCAGTTTTGGGCCCCGTATCTAAGGAAGGATGTTCTGGTCTTGGAAAGGGTCCAGAGGAGGTTCACAAGAATGATCCCTGGAACGAAGAGCTTGTTGTATGAGGAATGGTTGAGGACTCTGGGTCTGTACTCTTTGGAGTTTAGAAGGATGAGGGGGGGATCTTATTGAAACTTACAGGATACTGCGTGGCCTGGATAGAGTGGACGTGGAGAGAAATCACTGAGTGTCTTCAAAACAGAGATAGAGGTTTTTGATTAATAAGGGGATCAGGGGTTATGGGGAGAAGGCAGGTGAATGGGGATGAGAAAAATATCAGCCATGATTGAATGACGGAGCAGACTCGATCGGCTGAGTGGCCTAATTCTGCTCCTATGTCTTATTTACTTATAACACCGTGTTCATTGGCAGGTCGCGTTCAACTCTCTGTCAGGCAGGAGTCAGACTTTTTGCAGAGGTCAAGAGGAACATCGCTCTGTCCTCCCTGCACGATATCATCATTCTCCTACAGCGCCCGGTCCGTCGTTTTTGCGCCCTGCCCATGAATGGGCAGCCAGGACGATGACCTCCGGCAGGCACCACAGTAATACAAAGTGAGATCCCATGTTGGCAGAGGTCTTCACACCCTGGTCCTGGTACAATGAGGGCGTCCCTAGCCCTGCTCCCCATGTGGGCCCTAGTCATTGCCCGAGGTCTGTCCTCCTCCTCAACTGCGGGTTGCCCGTCGCTGCCCTCTTCAAAATCCTTCTCATCCAAGGAGATGTGGCGCACCTCTATCTCCTCCTGACCCAACTGCTCTCTGCTGAAGTGCCAGGTTGTGTAGAGTGCAGCAGACCACAAGGAAGCTGGACACCCTCTGGGGGTGTACTGGAGGGCTCCCCCCGACTGGTCCGGCCCCAGAACTGCATCTTGAGCAGTCCAATCGCCTGCTCGGTCAGATCACGCATTGATGAATGAGCCTCATTGTAGGAGTCTCAGAGGGTGTTAATGGCTTCCACCCTAGCATCATCGGGCACATCCTGAGTGGGTAACTCTTTGTCCCTGAGGAACCATGCCTCCAGCTGCAGCTCACCCTCAAAAAAGGCTAAGATCGGCCAGCCCCTGCAGTACCCTCTGGGCATGGAAGATGTAACTATCATGGGTTTATTGATTAATTAGATTTATTGTGTCATGTGCCGAAGTACAGTGAAAAGTAGTGTTCTGCGTACAGTCCATACAGATCGTTCCATACATGAGAAAAAACCACAGGACATTCATAGATACACAATGTAAATACATAGACATGGGCAGAGTATGAAGCAAACGGAGTGCAGTACTACTAGAGAAGAGAAGAGAAGATGTGTGAAAAGATCTGATCAGCCCAAATGAGGGTCAGGATGTTCCCCAGGAAATGGGCACATACCTGCATGATGTGCATCGTGTGGTCACAGACAAGCTGGGCATGCCTGCTATATGGGTGAAGCCCATGGCCTGGTCTCCTGGCTCGCTTGGTATCTGTCCAAGTTGATGTACCCTCTCAACTCCTCCCATATGCACTTGTGCTCTGCTGACTGGGAAATGCCGCACAGGTCACATGTGCAGTCCTGAACACTGGCATGGATGTTAAAAGCGGCATTAACTTTCAGGGCCTCAGACAATGGGTGACCTCTCAGTCCATGTGCTGCTAGCTCTTGCATCATCTGACACAACTGGTCAACGATCCCTCAGGACAGACGCAGTCATCTCCGGCACTGGACGTCTGACATCTGGAGCTAGGAAGTTCTGCACACCCATGGCTGGCAGTGTCTCCTCCGAGGCTCCGCCATCTGTGGCTCTGCTCCCGGAAGATTAATGATCCCTGCCTCCCCCTCCTCGGCAGTGTGCTGCTCCTGGTCACGTGCAGCGGAATATTGCTGTTGCTGCTGCTGATCGCTTGCAATCAAAGGAATTGCCAGCTCGACTGGTTCCATGATTCTCCAGAATCAAAACCTGAAAGGAAGAGAACATCAAAGTGAGCGATGAGGAGTCCTGACAATGACCTCACCCACAGCCCATTTAGGGTCTGGGACATCTAACATGTTCACCCCGCTAAGTGAGTGCTTTCCCACTGAGCCTCATGCCCTCTCTTGTCACATAATAGCCGCTGACCCACAGTTATGCCTCTCAACTCCACCTGAATGAAATACTTTGACCCTAGAGAGCCTCAGCAGCCCGCATGCTTCCCCAAGAGTGAGGATGAGGCAGTTAAGTACATACAATGGACCTGTGTCTCACATGGGAACAAGACACTGTCCCCCCCCTCATCCCTTGAACAAGGTGACTGATGAGCCAATTCACCATATCGCCTTGTATTGCAGGGCACATCTGTGTCACCTCTCCGTTATGTAGACATAAGTATGAGCCTCGGAGCTCAATGCTTGGGGGCAACACTTCCAACTATTTTGATGAATACAAATAACCGAGTAAACTAAATCAAATAAACTGAGGGAAAAATTAAAGGGACAGTTCCTTAAAGGGACACTGCCTTTAGCAAAAAGCGAATCACAAATTAAATGTGATTATCATCGAATCATAGAATCATAGAAGTTTACAGCATGGAAACAGGCCCTTCGGCCCAACCAGTCCATGCCGCCCAATTTTTACCATTAAGCTAGTCCCAGTTGCCCGCACTTGGCCCATAACCCTCTATACCCATCTTACCCATGTAACTATCTAAATGCTTTTTAAAAGACACAATTGTACCCGCCTCTACTACTACCTCTGGCAGCCCATTCCAGACACTCACTACCCTCTGAGTGAAGAAATTGCCCCTCTGGGCCCTTCCGAATCTCTCCCCTCTCACCTTAAACTTATGCCCTAGTTTTAGACTCCCCTACCTTTGGGAAAAGATGTTGACTATCTACCTTATCTATGCCCCTCATTATTTTATAGACCTCTATAAGATCACCCCTAAGCCTCCTACGCTCCAGGGAAAAAAGTCCCAGTCTATCCAGCCTCTCCTTATAACTCAAACCATCAAGTCCCGGCAACATCCTAGTAAATCTTTTCTGCACTCTTTCTAGTTTAATAATATCCTTTCTATAATAGGGTGACCAGAACTGCACACAGTATTCCAAGTGTGGCCGTACCAAAGTCTTGTACAACTTCAACAAGACGTCCCAACTCCTGTATTCAATGTTCTGACCAATGAAATCAAGCATACCGAACCCTGTCCACCTGCGACTCCACCTTCAAGGAGCTATGAACCTGTACTCCTCGATCTCTTTGTTCTATAACTCTCCCCAACGCCATACCATTAACTGAGTAGGTCCTGGCCTGATTCGATCTGCCAAAATGCATCACCTCACATTTATCTAAATTAAACTCCATCTGCCATTCGTCGGCCCACTGGCCTAATTGATCAAGATCCCGTTGCAATCCTAGATAACCTTCTTCACTATCCACTGTGCCACCAATCTTGGTGTCATCTGCAAACTTACTAACCATGCCTCCTAAATTCTCATCCAAATCATTAATATAAATCACAAATAACAGTGGATCCAGCATCGATCCCTGAGGCACACCACTGGTCACAGGCCTCCAGTTTGAAAAACAACCCTCTACAACCACCCTCTGCCTTCTGTCGTCCAGCCAATTTTGAATCCAATTGGCAACCTCACCCTGGATCCCGTGAGCTTTAACCTTTTGCAACAACCTACCATGCGGTACCTTGTCAAAGGCTTTGCTAAAGTCCATGTAGACAACGTCTACTGCACTGCCCTCATCTACCTTCTTGGTCACCCCCTCAAAAAACTCAATCAAATTTGTGAGACATGATTTTCCACGCACAAAGCCATGCTGACTGCCCCGAATCAGTCCTTGCCTCTCTAAATGCTTGTAGATCCTGTCTCTCAGAATACCTTCTAGCAACTTACCTACTACAGACGTTAGGCTCACCGGTCTGTAGTTCCCAGGCTTTTCCCTGCTGCCCTTCTTAAACAAGGGCACAACATTCGCCACTCTCCAATCTTCAGGCACCTCACCTGTGGCTGCCGATGATTCAAATATCTCGGTTAGGGGACCCGCAATTTCCTCGCTAGCCTCCCACAACATCCTGGGATACATTTCATCAGGTCCCGGGGATTTATCTACCTTGATGCGCTTTAAGACTTCCAACACCTCCTCCTCTGTAATATGCACACTTCTCAAGACATCACTATTTATTTCCCTTTGTTTCCTAACATCCATGCCTTTCTCCACCGTGAATACCGATGAGAAATATTCATTCAGGATCTCACCCAACTCTTGTGGCTCTGCACATAGATGTCCTTGTTGATCCTTAAGAGGCCCTACTCTGTCCCTAGTTACTCTTTTCTCCTTTATGTATCTGTAGAATCTCTTTGGATTCTCCCTTGCATTATTTGCCAAAGCAATTTCATGTCCCCTTTTTGCCCTCCTGATTTCCCTCTTAACTCTATTTCGACAATCTCTATACTCTTCAAGGGATCCACTTGATCCCAGTTGCTTATGTACGTCATATGCCTCCTTCTTCTTTTTGACCAGAGTCTCAATATCTCGAGTCATCCAGGGTTCCCTACTTCTACCAGCCGTGCCCTTCACTCTAAAGGGAATGTGCTTACCCTGCACCCTGGTTAACACATTTTTAAAAGCCTCCCATTTACCAGCCGTCCCTTTGCCTGCCAATAGTCTCCCCCAATCTACCTCTGCAAGTTCCTGTCTGATACCATCAAAATTGGCCTTGCCCCAATTAAGAATTTTAACTCTTGGGCCAGACCTATCATTCTCCATAGCTATCTTAAAACTAATGGAATTATGGTCACTTGTCCCAAAGTGATCCCTCACTAGCACTTCTGTCACTTGTCCTTCCTTATTTCCCAAGACGAGGTCAAGTTTTGCCCCCTCTCTAGTCGGTCCATCCACATACTGAATGAGAAGTTCCTCCTGAATACACTCAACAAATTTCCCTCCATCCAAGCCCCTAATGCTATGGCTGTCCCAGTCAATGTTGGTAAAGTTAAAGTCCCCTACTACTACCACCCTATTATTCTTGCAGCTATCTGTAATCTCCTTACATATTTGCTCCTCAATTTCCCGCTGACTATTTGGGGGCCTGTAGTACAGTCCTACCAAGGTGATATCTCCCTTCTTATTTTTCAGTTCCACCCATATAGACTCAGTGGGCGAACCCTCGGATATTGCCCCTCTGATTAAAGGGTGCTTTATTGGTCAATAAGCACCCAGCCCTGCAGTACCCTGCAGACTCCCAAGTAGAGGAAAGTGGCCCTGCTCCAGATAAAGGCCTGAGCACCTCTGGCAGGGAGTCCATCTGCAATGGACCGACCAGGAATCTGGAACACTTGGCCCAGTTGATCCTGGCAGAGAACACAGCGGAGTACACAGCCTGGCACTTGCGCATGCTCCGCAGATCAGCAGGGCCTGTGAACATGAGGAGTATGTCATCAGCATAGGTATGCATGATACACCCTGCTAAACGCCTTCTCCTGGTCAGGAGACAGCAGAGTGCTTGACAGACCAGACCTCAGGGAATGGTGGATCAGGTCCCGGAACAGCTGAATATTGGCAGAAATGGTCCGGCCTGGGACCATGTAGGACTGGTCAGGGCGGATCATATGGTCCAGCAGACAGCCAATGCAGAAAGACATTGCCTTGGCAAAGACTTTGTAGTCTGTGCTGAGGAGAGATATCGGGCTGCAGTTGTTGAGTTGAGTTGAGAATGTTGAGTTGTCTCCCGAGCTGGTGGTTGGGGTGTATGGATTGAATGGGTTGGAGGTTCGGGGGCTGCACCTTGTTTCACCTTCTTCCAGGCTCCCTGGCTGCGCAGGCATTCCACCCGCCCTCCCCGCCCTCGCCGGAGGCAGAGGTGGTATTTGCCGCTGGCATGGCCTCTCTTTGTAGATGGAGTTTTGGTGGGGGGAGAGGCGATGCTGCCAGCCCCAGCTGTCACGTGTTTTCCATGGCTATGGAGGAGGGCCAGTCCTTTCGGACATTCCCAGGCCCTTGTAAGCATGGTACCACATTCCATCCGCGAACCAGAAGATGCGGTAAGCAGTCCCACATAGGGGACCCCTCAATGGTTAAACTTTGGGCACTAAACAATGGCACACTCAAGCATTGCAATGCTGACTAAACCGGCACAATTGACTCATCAGGGAAGGGTCGGATCGGGCGTCATTCTCCGACCCCCCAGCGGGTCGGAGAATGGCCGTTGGCCGCCGTGAATCCCGCCCCCGCCGGTTGCCGAAGTCTCCGGTACCGGATATTCGGCGGGGGCGGGAATCGGGCCGCGCCAGTTGGCGGGCCCCCCCGCTGGATTCTCCGGCCCGAATGGGCCGATAAATTGCCTGTCCCGCCAGCGTAAATTAGAGTGCCTATTTACCGGCGGGACAAGGCGGCGTGGGCGGGCCCCGGGGTCCTGGGGGGGGGCGCGGGGCGATCTGACCCCGGGGGGTGCCCCCACGGTGGCCTGGCCCGTGATCGGGGCCCACCGATCCGCGGGCGGGCCTGTGCCGTGGGGGCACTCTTTCCCTTCTGCCTCCGCAACGGTCTCCACCATGGCGGAGGCGGAAGAGACTCTCCCCACTGCGCATGCGTGGGAAACTGTCAGCAGCCGCTGACGCTCCCTCGCATGCGCCGCCCCGACATGTCATTTCCGCGCCAGCTGGCGGGGCAACAAAGGCCGTTTCCGCCAGCTGGCGGGGCGGAAATCCCTCCGGCGTCGGCCTAGCCCCTCAATGTTGGGGCTCGGCCCCCAAAGATGCGGAGCATTCCGCACCTTTGGGGCGGCGCGATGCCCGTCTGATTGGCCCCGTTTTGGGCGCCAGTCGGCGGACATCGCGCCGTTTGGGGAGAATTTCGCCCCTGATTAGGCAACTGGCTTCTCCTGTGGCAGGTGGGACACACCAGATGCGTGTGAAGACTGGAATTATCATGACAAGTCCATCTTTAGGGGCACCCTAATTGCTCCTTTTTCTCATGGGCTGCAGATTAAACCAGCCTTCCAACTTGAACAGCCAGCCACCCATGCACTAATCCCTGACATCCTGTCCTCCATAACCAGTGGCCTTGAATTCCCCTGGCCCTGAATTGCGCTTGTCTGGGTTCCCTGTGTGCTCGCCGCTGCCCCCTCTGCGACTGGCACCCTGGAGGGTAATGGCGACCTGAGCACTCACCTCCGATGCCCCCTTTGGAGGACAGCCGTTGTAAATCGCCACACCGGCGATTTTCATTGAGGGGGAGAGTCCCGGCGGGAGGGTTCACTAATGATATTATAATGTATTTAAATGAGGTTCTCGGCCTTCTGTTTCAGGATTCTCGTTACGCCACAGGAGAGGGGCCTGGAAAATCGGAAAAGTGATTTCGCCGGCGAGAATCTCTTTTCCCGATTCTCACCGTATTTTGCGCCAGCCTCGTCGTTTTTGCTGACAGCTAACACGGCTCAAAATTCTGCCCCAGGAACGTGAAATCTGTCTAAAATAAGTTGAGTAAGTTTGGGAGGAAATATTACAATAAAACATTGAATATGATTTAATAGCCGTGATGTCTTTGGCAAGGAAAGTAGTATTGTTGAGAAGGGAAACAGTGGACTTGAGGGAGTGGGGAGGATGCTGGATATGTATCTGTGTTGGGAGTCCAGTCTGATTAAGACCAGTTGTTGTTCGCTTGATGCTGTCACAATGTGAGCACCGTCTGGGGCTAGAATCTCTGAAAGTAAATGAACACAGGATTCTTGGCAGCACAGCGGTTACAACGCTGGAGCAACACTACGGCTCTCAACCACAAGATTCACAAGGAAACAAGAAAGGGTGGAAGTGAGAAAAGGCTGTTTGGCGCATTGACTCCTTCCACAGACTATGCACACTCGATGCAATCTCTCCTATCATGGTTTCTAATCCACCCACTGAATCTCCATAGGGGAAGTCCTGTCAAAGTATTCTCTGAACCCGAAAAGTTATTCACTGAAGTTCCAGAATACTCATCCATTGTCTCATCTCTATTATTCAACCTGGCACGCTGCCTCGAAGCAATATTCATCCCAACCTCAGTATTTGTTCATCTTAGTCTATCTACGCCATTACTAAAACCACCTATTTAATTGTTTAACAGATCTTTCTTGTTTCTCTTTGAGGGGATAATGACTGTGAATAATTGACTGAATGTTCTGGGGTAATTCGATTCCACTTGTGCAAGAAGCTCATTGCCTACTGATAATATGACTACCCCATTTTTGTTTGGTTCTGGTATAGTGAGAATCAATGAGCACTGCTGGAAGGAATTGATGGGTCCGAGGCAGCAAATGGAAATGGCAGCAACTGACCCAACTCAATTTCCTTACCTGAAATCTATGGGGTAGAATTCGCATTCGTCATGTGGTCACGCGCCTGACCCGAAGTACGTGAAGTGATGACGTTGGCGTGTATCTTGGTATCATCACGCGCTTGCGGGATATGCATAGCTTGGGCACATGCCCAATAAGAGACGTAATTAAGGGGAGGAAAACCCGAATTTCACATTGCCTGTGCAACTTTTAGCTCGTCGCACAGGCAATATGGGCAGGCGAGCCAACCAAGTTTACTCTTTTTTTCATGCAAGGGCGGATTAAAAGACCCCTGCTGTAAATACCGGCTGAGGAGGACTCTGCTGCTGCGGTACCTGCCTCAGACAAGGACACCAATGAAGATTCAGATGCTGATGCCAGGTAGCCAGAGGGTGAGGACAATGAGGCTGCAATGAGGAGCCTCCAGGGGGACAGGGATGCCAGGGAGGCGTTTATTCAGCAGTTCTTCAGATAGGCTGGCATGCACTTCCTTCTCGTATCGCCAGTGGGCACTACCATCATCCCAAACACATAACACTCATCCATTCCATGAGGCCACTCCCTACCAAATAAAGTTTGACACCCTGAACATCTCTGATCAGGAATTGATTAGCCTGACATCAATGCAGCACACAGGACACATCAGTATGATTTTACGGCGATATGTTGAGAAGCTGCTGCCCTCATCCGGGGATCCATGAGAAGAGTCCACAGATGGGAAACCATGGGTGATGCTGGTTGGCACCTCCTTCTCCCACACAGGCATTCCCTTCCTGGGGTCAGTGCCATTGTGAGGGCTTGCAGTTCCGAATGCAAACCCAGTAATGTGTCATTGCCATCATGGCGCTGCCTGCCCATGAGAGTCAATAATCCCTGGATAGATGAGGCTGTGTGCTCAGAGCTCAGGGTCACTGCAGCGTTGTGCTCCACATGGGCTCCTCCATGACAGAAACCATGGCACGCAGACCTTCAGGGGTCTCTGCCAGATCTCACCACACAAGCCGCTGGATATCCAGCATTTGCCACCTCATGGACACCTCCAGAGGCTCATCACCTTTCTCGAACTCGGCGTGGTCCTTGGCTCCAATTTCTGGCACACTGGACACTCCGCTTCTGCGCCATCTGCCCCAGCCAGCGGGACCTGCCGCCTCGCTCGCCCTCCAGCTCCAGGGCTGGCAGCTCATGGCTGGTGAGGGTCGCCAGGTTTGGCACCCCACCACTAGTTGCAGATTTCTCCAGATTGTTGAGGTTCCATTTCTCCTGCAAGTAAGTTTTGAGCTCCAATGATTGCTGAAACCTTCACCACCAACGCCATACCATTCCAATTCTAATTCCCTTCCTGCATCTAGTGGTGCACTAAGGCAGACATTTGTCTGTTTCCATAGTTCATAATTCCTGGAACAGATCGCTTTCAAGAGGAGTATAGAATGAGGGGGCACCACTCCACATCAAGCATGCTGACCAGCAGTCTCTCCTGCTCTTACCGCCAGCCATTGGCATGTTGGAGGATTCTGCAGGTTGACACACACAACCTGTTTGACGGTATCATGAATGTACCTTCCTTGGCCATCAAATCCTGGGGTGGGACTCAAACCTGTAGCTTCTGGCTCAGAGGCAGAGACGCTACCCACTGCACCACAAGGCCTAACACCAGACTGTTCTGTCTCCCAATTCAAAACACCCCCGAGAGGTTTGAGAACATTTCCACCTCTTTGGGCACCTGCACCTTTGATGGATCTTGGATTCTGATTCATCTCTCCAACCTTGGGATACACGAGTACATGTGTACTCTGAGCCTGCCTGAAACCCACACACTTGACCACAACCATGGATGGGCAGCTTCCTTAGTGCCCCATTCAGCACAAAGCCCACTCAGTACTCATCTGTGTCAAGCGCAGGTCGTGGAAGATTTTCCATCACTGGATCCAGGTTCTCGTTACTCAGTCATGGCTGTTGAACTCCACTGCCATTTGGAAAAGCCTTTTTTGTGATGTGGTGGGAATTCCTTCTCCTATCCCTCAGCATAAGGACATTCCTCCTTTGCATAACTGCCTCCATCAGGACTCAGAGACTGTCATCTGAGAATCGGGGCTCTTACTGGCTGCCCGAACTCCTCTCCCATCTGCTCTGGTCTCCTGCTTCACTGACCGGGATTCTTCTGTGGCATGTGGAGGGTGCTTTTGGAGTTTGCACCGGGCCCCCATTGGACCTTGTCTCTTTAAGGTTCTTGGTGTGCTGAAACATGCAGTGCGAATGGTGAATGTAGGAGTTGATACTTTCTTTAAGGGATCTCAGTGAGGTCCCAAGGCCACCGTTCCTTGTGTTTGCTGAACATTGCATTCTATCCTCCAGCTCCCAGTCCCCGTGCACTGATCTTTACGTTAATCATAACTGTGAACAAGCCAATTCCTCAAATAAAGCATTGCTCCATTCCTGGAATAAATTGAGAGTTTGATCACATGACCTTCATTTAATCTTTGGACCTGAATCTCCTGCTGCTTATCTATTCCAAGGCTGAAATCCTTTGTTTCTTCTCTTTTTCAATGTGTGCACCAGTGGAGTTTACAATAGCTTTACCCTTTAGTTGATATTCATGTTTCAAAGCCCGTCTGACGTGCAGCCACTGCAATTAGAGGGTGACCCCCACCAACCCTAAACACAGATACTTATCGAGGAGCCCAAGTCACCCGCAGAACTGTTGGTGCAGAGCCACATTTCTGACACTACCCTTCTAAATGTGATGTAGCACAGGGTAGTTAACAACGAATCATAGATAGATGTTATGACCTGACCATGGGATTTTCAAATATTTGTCACATTACAATTCTGAAATTTTCTGCACTGTGAGATTTACATTGCTCATTTCCAGCCGAGATTGATTAAACAAAACAACACATCATTATTTTCAGGTGCAAAAAAAATGAACACATTTTTTTCTGGAAGAACACACGTGCACAAAAGTAATTTTACATTTGCAGCAAAGAAGTTACAAAAGAGGCTGGATCAGGCAGGTTGAATCATTGACAACCATTCTGAACAAACGTCTGAGCACGCGACGGGGGGGGGGACTTGACTTCAATGGAAACAGGGTGGATGTAAAATGGACTGCTGATCTGTGTTATTCCATCTTACACTATTACACAAAGTCATGTGTGGCACTGAAATTGATTGGAAAGGGTGTTTGGCGATCTTATTTTTAATTTGCTTCTTTGTAATTTTGAGTATTGCTCAGGAGGCTCATAAGCACACTTGTTTGTCATCAGGATTATCAGTAATGCACAGCAAATAAAGAATAATTTAAATGAGCACTTGGAATGCCCTAACATACAAAGCTACGGACCGAGTGCTGGATTAGAGTAGATACGTGCTTGATGGCCGGCACAGACATGATGGGCCGAAGCACCTCTTTCCGTGCTGCAAAAAGTCTATGAATCTAAAAATAATCAAGCACATCAATATTCTCATGAAAGAGTAGGAAAGAAGGGCAGCCCCTTTTGGAGAAGTCCCCCTTCTTATAGATATTTAGTGATTCTTTTTACAGGTTGTAATGACACCGTGGCACAGTGGTTAGCACGGCTGCCTCACAGCACCAGGGACCCGGGTTCAATTCCCACCTTGGGTCACTGTGTGGAGTTTGTACTTTCTCCCCATGTGTGCGTGGGTTTCCTCCGGGTGCTCCGGTTTCCTCCCACAGTCCAAAGATGTGCAGGTCAGGTGGATTGGCCATGCTAAATTGCCCCTTAGGGTGAAGTTACAGGGCGGGGAAGTGGGCCTAGGTAGAGTGGCCTTTCAAAGGGTCAGTGCAGACTCGATTTGTCGAATGGCCTCTTTCTCTGCTGTGGGAATTCTATGATTCTATGATTGTGCATGTGTCAATGGACAATTCAGCAAGGATTAAATCATACTCGGTATTTATGGTTTCTGCAGATAAATGGAAACCTCTCTGCCCACCACTCATCCTGCATGGAGAATGACCATTTGGATCATGGAGGTGCTGGGATGGGGCCAAAACACAGAAAATGTTGGCACCTTCCGGAAAGAGAATTTAAGCAAATAAAAATGTAAAGAAAAGGAAGAACTGTAACCTTAGGATTGTTTTTATTTCACAAAAGCACTCAGGCATTCATTGAAACAATAAGTCCAGCATGCCCTTTGATAGATAAAGAGCTTGGATTAAGATATCCTTCATAATGCTATATTTATTGCAGGAATCTAACTGTTTGTTTTGTTTTATCAGTGTAACATTTCAGTTTCTCACTTCCACCTCTCTATGAGATTGCTGATGACATTTAGTACAAACCAGAATCGGTTTTGTGACCTGGGATGAGATGCTTTTATTCAGACAGTCAGACGAAAGATAAAGGACAACAGGGTGTTCCAGTGGAGGCAGTAGAGAAAGTTTCCCTTAGCTTCAGAATCATGGGACCCTGAACTCAGTGCAGAAGTTGCAGTCAGCTATTAGTTTGTAACATTGTCTTAAGAAATTCCGGGTTATTCCAAAACTTGCCAGCACTTGGCCCATAGCCTCGAATGTTATCACTTGCCAAGTGCTTATCCAGGTACTTTTTAAAGGATGTGAGGCAACGCGCCTCGACCACCCTTCCAGACAGTGCATTGCAGATTGTCACCATCCTCTGGGTAAAAACATATTTCCTCAAATTCCCTCTGAACTTCTTGCTCCTCACCTTGAACTTGTGTCCCCTCATGACTGACCCTTCAACTAAGGGGAACAGCTGCTCCCTATCCACGCTGCCCACGTGCCTTATAATCTTGTGCACCTCGATCAGGTCGCCGCTCAGTCTTCTCTGCTCCAGTGCAAACAATCCAAGCCTATCAAACTTCTCTTCATAACTTAAATGTTCAATTCCAGGCAACATTCTGGTGAATCTCCTCTGCATCCCCTCCAGTGCAACCACATCCTTCCTATACTCGCGACCAGAATTAAGACCATAAGACATAGGAGCGGAAGTAAGGCCATTCGGCCCATCGAGTCCACTCCACCATTCAATCATGGCTGATTTCAACTCCATTTACCCGCTCTCTCTCCATAGCCCTTAATTCCTCAAGAAATCAAGAATTTCTCAACTTCTGTCTTAAAGACACTCAACGTCCCGGCCTCCACCGCCCTCTGTGGCAATGAATTCCACAGACCCACCACTCTCTGGCTGAAGAAATTTCTCCTCATCTCTGTTCTAAAGTGACTCCCTTTTATTCTAAGGCTGTGCCCCCGGGTCCTAGTCTCCCCTGCTAATGGAAACAACTTCCCTACATCCACCCTATCTAAGCCATTCATTATCTTGTAAGTTTCTATTAGATCTCCCCTCAACCTCCTAAACGCCAATGAATATAATCCCAGGATCCTCAGATGTTCATCGTATGTTAGGCCTACCATTCCTGGGATCATCCGTGTGAATCTCCGCTGGACCCGCTCCAGTGCCAGTATGTCCTTCCTGAGGCGTGGGGCCCAAAATTGCTCACAGTATTCTAAATGGGGCCTAACTAATGCTTTATAAAGCTTCAGAAGTACATCCCTGCTTTTATATTCCAAGCCTCTTGAGATGAATGACAACATTGCATTTGCTTTCTTAATTACGGACTCAAACTGCAAGTTTACCTTTAGAGAATCCTGGACTAGGACTCCCAAGTCCCTTTGCACTTCAGCATTATGAATTTTGTCACCGTTTAGAAAATAGTCCATGCCTCTATACTTTTTTCCAAAGTGTAAGACCTCGCACTTGCCCACGTTGAATTTCATCAGCCATTTCTTGGACCACTCTCCTAAACTGTCTAAATCTTTCTGCAGCCTCCCCACCTCCTCCATACTACCTGCCCCTCCACCTATCTTTGTATCATCGGCAAACTTAGCCAGAATGCCCCCAGTCCCGTCATCTAGATCGTTAATATATAAAGAGAACAGCTGTGGCCCAAACACTGAACCCTGCGGGACACCACTCATCACCGGTTGCCATTCCGAAAAAGAACCTTTTATCCCAACTCTCTGCCTTCTGCCTGGCAGCCAATCGTCAATCCATGTTAGTACCTTGCCTCGAATACCATGGGCCCTTATTTTACTCAGCAGTCTCCTGTGAGGCACCTTATCAAAGGCCTTTTGGAAGTCAAGATAGATAACATCCATTGGCTCTCCTTGGTCTAACCTATTTGTTATCTCTTCAAGGAACTCTAACAGGTTTGTCAGGCACGACCTCCCCTTACTAAATCCATGCTGACTTGTCCTAATCCGACCCTGCACTTCCAAGAATTTAGAAATCTCATCCTTAACAATGGATTCTAGAATCTTGCCGACAACCGAGGTTAGGCTAATTGGCCTATAATTTTCCATCTTTTTCCTTGTTCCCTTCTTGAACAGGGGGGTTACAACAGCGATTTTCCAATCCTCTGGGACTTTCCCTGACTCCAGTGACTTTTGAAAGATCATAACTAATGCCTCCACTATTTCTTCAGCTATCTCCTTTAGAACTCTGGGATGTAGCCCATCTGGGCCCGGGGATTTATCAATTTTTAGACCTCTTAGTTTCTCTAGCACTTTCTCCTTTGTGATTGCTACCATATTCAACTCTGCCCCCTGACTCTCCTGAATTGTTGGGATATTACTCAGGTCTTCTACTGTGAAGACTGACGCAAAGTACTTATTTAGTTCCTCAGCTATTTCTTTGTCTCCCATCACTAGATTACCAGCGTAATTTTGGAGCGGCCCAATGTCTACTTTTGCCTCCCATTTGTTTTTAATGTATTTAAAGAAACTTTTACTATCATTCCTAATGTTACTGGCTAGCCTACCTTCATATTTGATCCTCTCTTTCCTTATTTCTCTCTTTGTTATCCTCTGTTTGTTTTTGTAGCCTTCCCAATCTTCTGACTTCCCACTGCTCTTTGCCACATTATATGCTTTCTCTTTTGCTTTGATGCATTCCCTAACTTCCTTTGTCAGCCATGGCTGCCTAATACCCCCTCTGATAACCTTTCTTTTCTTTGGGATGAACCTCTGTACTGTGTCCTCAATTACTCCCAGAAACTCCTGCCATTGCTGTTCTACTGTCTTTCCCACTAGGCTCTGCTCCCAGTCGATTTTCGTCAGTTCCTCCCTCATGCCCCTGTAGTTACCTTTATTTAACTGTAACACCTTTACATCTGATTCTACCTTCTTTCTTTCAAATTGGAGATTGAATTCTACCATAGTATGATCACTGCCTCCTCAGTGTTCCCTTATTTTAAGATCTTTAATCAAGTCTGGCTCATTACATAACACTAAGTCCAGAATGGCCTGTCCCCTCGTGGGCTCCATCACAAGCTGTTCCAAAAAGCCCTCCTGTAAACATTCAATGAATTCCCTTTCCTTGGGTCCACTGGCAGCATTATTTACCCAGTCCACCTGCATATTGAAGTCCCCCATGATCACTGTGACCTTGCCTTTCTGACATGCACTTTCTATTTCGTGGTGCATTTTGTGCCCCTGGTCCTGACCACTGTTAGGAGGCCTGTACATAACTCCCATTATGGTTTTTTTGCCTTTGTGGTTCCTCAACTCTACCCACACAGACTCCACATCATCTGACCCTATGTCGTTTAGTGCTATTGATTTAATTTCATTCCTAATTAACAAGGCAACCCCGCCCCCTCTGCCCACCTCTCTGTCTTTTCGATAGGTTCTGAATCCCTGGATGTTTAAATGCCAGTCCTGAACCCCCTGCAACCACGTCTCTGTGATGCCTACCACATCATACCTGCCAGTCACAATCTGGGCCACAAGCTCATCTACCTTGTTCCGTACACTGTGCGCATTTAAATATAGCACCTCTAATTCTCTATTGACCGTCCCTTTTTGTTTTCTTAGTGTGGTGGGCCTTTACTGAGCCTTTCCATACACTGTGTCATATTTTGTGGGATGGGGACTATCGTAACCTCTCCTGAGTTCTGTCTTTTCGTGCTTTTTTGTATTCCTAAGCAGCTACGCTTCCCACTGATTACTTCACCTCTTGGTTCCCTGACTTTCCCTTCCCGCCCAACCTCTAGTTTAAAGTCCTATTGACCACCCTATTTACTCTTTTCGCCAGAACACTGGTCCCAGCTTGGTTCAGGTGGAGACCATCCCAACGGTATAGGTTCCCCCTGTCCCAAAACTGATGCCAGTGTCCCATGAAAAGGAACCCCTCTTTCCCACACCACTCTTTCAGCCACGTGTTAACTTCCCTTATTCTTGCCTCCCTATGCCAATTTGCACGTGGCTCGGGCAGTAATCCGGAGATTATGACCCTTGAGGACCTGTTTTTTAATTTGAATCCTAGCTCTTTATAATCTCTAAACAGGTCCTCTTTTCTAGACTTGCCTATGTTGTTGGTACCGACATGGACCACAACAACTGGATCCTCCCCCTCCCTCTCCAGTGTCCTTTCAAGCCGGTCAGAGATGTCCCGCACCCTAGCACCGGGCAGGCAACATACCATGCGGGACTCTTTATCCTGCTCACAAAGGATACTATCTATCCCCCTGATAATAGAATCCCCTACACTACAACTTGCCTATTTATTCCCTCCCCTTGAATGGCCTGCTGAACCATGGTGCCTTGGTCAGCTGACTCATCCTTCCTGCAGCCCTGTTCACAGCACTCCTGACGTGGCCTCACCAAAGTTCTGTACAACTCCAACATGACCTCCCTGCTTTTTGTAATCTATGCTTCGATTTATAAAGGCAAGCTAATGTGGTTCCACTATTTAAGAAAGTTTGTAGAGATAAGCCAGGGAACTACAGACCAGTGGGTATCACGTCAGTGGTAGGGAAACTATTGGAGAAAATTCTGAAGGAAAGAAACTAACTCCACTTGGAGAGGCAAGGTTTGATCAAGGATAGTCAGCATGGCTTTGTCAGAGGGAGGTCATGCCCAACAAATTTGATTGAATTTTTTGAGCATGTGACCAGGTGTGTAGATCAGGGTAGTGCATTTGATGTAGCTTACATCGATTTCAGCAAAGCCTTTGACAAGGTCCTGCATGGGAGACTTATAAAGAAGGCAAATGCACATGGTATACAGGGTAACTTGATAAGATGGATTCAAAATTAGCTTAGTTGTAGGAGACAGAGGATGATGACAGACGGCTGCTTTAATGACTGGAAACCAGTGTCCAGTGGGTGTACCACAGGGATCGGTGCTGGAACCCCTATTGTTTGTCATTTATATAAACAACATAGATGACAATGTGGGGGGTAGGATCAGTAACTCTACGGATTACACAAATATTGGCTGGGTGGTTAACAGCGTTGAGTGTCTTGGATTAAAGGATGGCCAAATGAGCACAAATGTGGCAGATGGAATTTAACCCGGAAGAGTGTGAGGTGATACACTTTGGAAGGAGTAATGTGACAAGGAAGTATTCAATGAATGGTTTGACACTGGGAAGTTCTGAGGAACAAAGGGACCTTGGCATGTCTTTTTCACCACCCTATTAATCTGCACTTCTGCCTTTAGAGATCTGTGGACAAACACGCCAAGGTCTCTTCTAATGCATGCATTTAGTGTTGGTGCTTTAGCACAGTTTGGTGAATGCAAGGGATCAAACCACCAGCAGGGCAGATGTTAGGTAGTGCCATTGAATTCAGCTATTATAAATCAAAATACGTTAAGAGCAGCCTTATCCAACCCACAGCTCATGGATCACAATGCAGCCCACAAAGCCCCTCTGTGTGGCCCATGGGGCAATTGTTGAAAATGCTGGAAAGGTGGGTCAGGGAATTTGAAGGTTTCTGCAGGTTACTGCCCCTCCAACGGCAGTTTGCTTCTCTCCTGACTGAGCCTTTCTGCAGCAAACATGAGAGATAAACAGTCTGTCATTGGAGGAGCAGTGAACACTGGCAACTGTGAGTATGTCAAGAAAGAGAGACTCTGGAGCACATGGAGCCTTAACTCACCACACTTTCCTGTGGCTTTGGCCATTTTTCCCCAGCTCCTAATGCTTTGGTCTGGCTCCAGACACATTCCCCCGGTGTTCCCTGCTTCTTCCAAATTCTCTCTTCGTACATCTGTTTTTCACCATGTCCCTGCACTTCCTCCACCATCCCCTTTTTATCTGTGTTCCTCTGCTTCTTAGAACTCCCCTCAGAGGGCATCTGTTTTTGGGCACTGCTAGGCCTCAGGTTTCACTCCATGTCTATCTTCCATTTGCCCCCCCCCCCCCCCCCCCCCCGCCGATTTAGTGAGGGCGAGTGAGTGTGAGGGTGGATGAGTGTAAGTGAGGGTAGGTGAATGAGTTTGAGGGTGGGTGAGTGAGTGAGTGTGGGGGTGGGTGAGTGAGTGTGAGGCTGGGGTGTGTGTGAGGGTGTGTGTGTCTGCTTCACTCACAGTCCCCTGGTTCTCATTTACCCTCACTCCCACACACTATCAGGCACTCTTACATGGGGGCGGGTAGATGAGTAAGCACCCTGAGACTGGGAGTGAGCTGAATACACAAACCTTCACCCTTCCATTTTAATGTCTTTATTTATTACTTATTTTTAAATTGTAATTTATTGCTGTGACAAGTTGTTTATTTCCATACATCAGCTTTCTCGTTTAAGTTCACATTTATTGTTGTGTCAAACATTACTTTCCAAAATCTGTTCACCAAAATGTGAAAAATGTTAATGTTATTGGGCTGAAAATGGGCCAAAGACTTTGGGTATTTTTCTAAGAATTATTGGTTAATTGAATTGTGTTGCAACTCCAGGTCAAATGGGGCTGAAATTGACTGCGCCCTAGCCCAGGGTGTCGTAATAAATGCCCTTCCCTCCATCCTACATCATTGCTCCCTCGCATTCCCTTGCTGCCTCCCTTTCCATCCAGACAATTTGACTTCCTTGCTTGGACAGCTTCCCTCCCTTCTACCCTTAAGCCTACCTCCTGTGTCCAACCTTCACCTGATCTGAGTCGAGAGGCTGAGGCTTGTGAGACAAGTCCAAAGTAGCATCTACTCATTTCAAAATCCAGGAAGAAGTCAAGCTCGCCAGATGCAAGCCGCTTTTGTACTGTTGTAAGTGTGAACGCTCTAATTTCTTGTTGGCGGGGATCTTAATTTGGAGGATGAACGTAATTCTGACGGGGTGGCCTTTAGATGAGCATAAGTGCCATCTTTAATTCAGTAAAAGGGCTTCCTGACTTTGATCATCGGGAAGCCTTTAACCCATCTTTAAAATCCTGAGAACTTAATTTCTAAGATCATCCCATCATCGGAAAACTGATTTTTGGCCTCCCATCAAATTAAGTCCCACTTACCAAGCTTCCCGCTGCTAGTGGGCCTGGAAGATTCGGCCAGCAGTCACTGTCTTGAGTCTATTCTTTACTTTTGCAGAAATTTTTGTGGCAGACATCATTGGCGCATGAGTCAGTTTTCTTTCAACCTGAAATAATTGTTCCGGTCATATGTCCTTCAAGCAGATAGGGGCTCCTCTGTGATGTGTTAGGCAGGTCGGTTCGGTGTGGGCTGCACTTGATGCAGTGATGCGAGAAACAGACCTCTAACACTGTAGAAGATCCAACACGGTTTTATTGAACGATAGAACTAACATACATCTTTAACTGTGGGTTGACACTATACTGAACTGACTGGAGACCTAGTACTAGCCTGACCAGACTTACTAGCTACCGCATGGTGTTTGCACTGTGCTAACTCATGGACCCTGACTGTCTCCTTGGCTGGGTCCAGAGAGAGCGGGAAACCTAGTGCCCTCTGGCTTTATAGTGGTCGTGTCCTGTCTGGTGATTGGCTGCACTGTGCTGTGTGCTTACTGGTCATCCTGTTTGTCAATCACTGTCTGTCTGCACTTCATTATATACATGCGTGGATATTATGACACTCTGGTAATCTCAGACTGCTGCCCAGATTACACAGGACATTGCAAATCAGGTTTCAGGCACTTGGAGCTGAGGTGACAGGCTGTCATCTCTCAGAGCTTTCAGAAGCTGATAGCTACCATGAGAAGCTAGCTTCCGTTTAACAAGGGTGCCACTGCTACACAGCAGGTGGCGGGGGATCTTAACAATGCAGAAGTGCCCGGAGGATTATACATAACTAAACAACATTTGGTTTGACTTCAGCAGGGGAACTGGAAATCAAGGAGATTACTTCAAGACCCTCTTACTCAATAGTGGCAGCTCTGAGCCCATAATGATGCTCTGTGAGAAATACCACCAGCAACTAGTGGGACAAGAAGAAATAAAACCATCAAGGACCCAGGCCTCATTTCCTGATCTTATTTGCATGCAATGAGCAGGCAAGCAATGGATGGTGACATGTCTGTGTGAGAGAAATCCCAGCTGGTGCAAATTAATTTTCTGACATTCTCCCGGCATCATCGTGCCCAGAATCAGGTGGAACTTCAGTGCGACATCCTGACCCTGATATGCTGCTGTGTTCTAAGATGAAGCACATTAAAGGAAGTGGAATTTATATGAACGCTGAGGAATTGTAGTAAATACAATGCATACAAAAGGAGACCACCAAACCAATGAGGACACTTCATTAGTAAGTTGAGCTCTGACGTCCCTCACAGCGGGGTGACCTGCAAGTCATGATCTTAACTCCTTATTTCTGCCTCCAAATTAGCTGAAATGACCTAGAAATCTCGAAGTCCAACCTTTTAATTTTGCACATACAGGCCACAGGAAACTACTACTGCACAGAATAAACACTTGGGGGCAAACTGCGGAGTTCCTCCAGTTCTTTCAAGGCAGTAAAAGTCACCTTTTAAGGTCTGTGATGAACGGTTACTGCCTTATCATCATGTAAGGTGATGTCCCCTTTAAGACCAGACTTGGAACCCTGGGGACTCCACCTCTGGCTCCGCCCATCTGGGAGCCATACATAAAGGCCTGCCTCATGGTCTGTATAGCAGTCAGCTCTCGTCCAAATCTGTAGCATAGTTATTAGCCTAATAAAGCCTTCTTTACAGTTTAATCTCTAAGCATCATTATTGAGGGTACCTCAATTTATTAGGCTAAACTAGATTCAGGATGGACGCAGGCCTAAAACCAGAGAAGCTCAATCTGGAAGCACGAACGCCGGAGGCAAAGGAAATTTTTAAATACTGGCTGCGGTGCTTCGAGGCCTACCTGGACTCCGCTGCGACTCCCATCCTGGGGCCACGCAAGCTGCGTCTACTCCACGCCCGGGTGAGTCACAGAATCTCCGCAACGCTCGAAAAGGCGACGATTTATGAGGAAGCGATTGAGTTGCTCCGCAAGCGGTTTGTCAAACCCATCAATGAGGTGCACGCCCGGCATCTGCTCTCTACCTGCCGGCAGCGCTCGGGGGAATCGCTCGACGAGTTTGTTGAGAAACTCACCGCGCTGGCCAGGGACTGTGACCATCAGGATGTGACAGGGGAAGTCCATATGAACCTGCACATCAGAGATTCTTTCGTGTCCGGCATCCGCTCGACCTACATCCGGCAGCAACTGCTCGAAAACGGGGCAAAAGACCTCCAGGAGACGCTAACGCTCGCCTCCTCGCTGGAGGTGGCCCGACATAACTTGGGTACGTACCCCGCGGACTCTGCCAGCCCCCCCCGGACTTCCTCAGACTCGCCCGTATTACAGGCCTGCGCCACGCGGCGACCCGCTCACCATGGGGGCACACCTTGCTACTTCTGCGGGCAGGGCCAGCACCCACGCCCACGCTGCCCAGCCCGCTCCGCGATCTGCAGCGACTGCGGGAAGAAAGGGCACTTTGCGAGGGTCTGCCTGGCCAGACCCAGGGGCCAGAAAAACAAAGAACAGCCGGCCCGAAAATCAGGCTCTCGGGCCCGCAGGCCTCGCAATGCTGCTGCGCACCGACCCGACACGTCCTCTTCTGACACGTCATCAGCCTCGTGCGAATCATGGGAGTGGCCATCTGGTCGGCGGCCATCTTCTCGACCCGACACGTGCGACCAACGGCAGCGGCCATTTTACGACTCCGACTACCCGCGACTGGGTGCGATCACCCTCGATCAAACTCGGCCAAAACACCTGCAGAACTCCATGATGCAGGTCCAGGTCAACGGGCACGACACTGCATGCCTCTTCGACTCCGGGAGCACGGAGAGCTTTATCCACCCTGAAACGGTAAGGCGCTGCTCCCTACGCACCCATCCCACATCCCAAACCATAGCCCTCGCATCTGGGTCCCACTCGGTACAAATCACGGGGTACTGTATTGCGGATCTCTCGATCCAGGGTGCCAAATACACCCGTTTCAAATTTTATATCCTCCCTCACCTCTGTGCCCCCCTGCTGCTCGGACTGGATTTCCAGTGCAGCCACCGAAGCCTGACACTGAAGTTCGGCGGACCCTTGCCCCCCCTCACGGTGTGCTGCCTTGCGACACTGAAAGTCGCACCCCCCTCGCTATTCGCTAACCTCACTCCCGACTGTAAGCCCGTCGCCACCAGGAGCCGGCGCTACAGTGCCCAAGATATGGCTTTTATCAAGTCAGCGGTCCAGCGTTTACTGGGAGAGGGGGTCATCGAGGCGAGCAACAGCATTGGAGAGCGCAAGTGGTGGTAGTCCGGTCTGGGGAGAAGAAACGGATGGTCGTGGATTATAGCCAGACCATAAACCGATTCACGCAGCTTGATGCGTACCCCCTTCCTCGCATCGCGGAAATGGTAAATCGGATCGCCCAATACCGAGTCTTTTCCACGGTCGACCTCAAATCTGCCTACCACCAGCTACCCATCCGACCAAAAGACCGCCTCTATACTGCCTTCGAAGCAGCCGGCCGGCTCTTCCACTTCCTCAGGGTCCCCTTTGGTGTCACAAATGGGGTCTCCGTCTTTCAAAGGGCGATGGACCAAATGGTGGACCAGTACGGTTTGCGGGCTACATACCCGTACTTGGACAATGTCACCATCTGCGGCCATGATCAGCAGGACCATGACGCTAACCTCAAAATGTTCCTCCAGACCGCCCGAGCCCTTAACCTGACCTATAACGAGGGTAAATGCGTTTTCCACACCACCCGGCTGGCCATCCTCGGCTATGTCGTGGAAGACGGGGTCCTAGGTCCCGACCCCGACCGCATGCGCCCCCTTAAGGAACTCCCTCTCCCCCGCAGCCTCAAGGCCCTCAAACGGTGCTTGGGGCTATTCTCCTATTACGCCCAGTGGGTCCCCAAGTATGCAGACAAAGCCCGCCCACTCCTAAAGACCACCACTTTTCCCCTCTCGGCTGAGGCTCAATTGGCCTTCAACCGCATCAAGGCCGACATCATCAAGGCCGACATCATCAAGGCCGCCATGCACGCGGTGGACGAAACCATCCCTTTCCAGGTAGAGAGCGATGCATCAGACATCGCCCTGGCTGCTACCCTCAATCAAGGAGGCAGACCAGTAGCGTTCTTCTCCCGAACCCTCACCGTCTCCGCGATTCGACACTCTGCAGTCGAAAAGGAGGCACAAGCCATTGTGGAGGCTGTGCGGTGCTGGAGACACTACCTCGCCGGTAGGTTTACCCTCGTCACCGACCAACGGTCGGTCGCCTATATGTTCAATAACACGCAACGGGGCAAAATAAAAAAACGATAAAATTTTGAGGTGGAGGATAGAACTCTCCACCTACTCGTACAATATCAAGTATCGTCCAGGGGAGCTCAGCGAGCCCCCAGATGCCCTGTCCCGTGGCACATGCGCCAACGCGCAGGAGGACCGCCTGCAAGCCATCCACAATGACCTCTGCCACCCGGGGGTTACCCGGCTCGTCCATTTCATCAAGTCCCACAACCTACCTTACTCAACCAAGGAGGTCAAGGCCATGGTCATGGCCTGCCAGGTCTGTGCGGAGTGCAAACCGCACTTCTATCGGCCAGACAAGGTTCGGCTCGTGAAGGCCTCGGGCCCCTTTGAGCGACTGAGCGTGGACTTCAAGGGGCCCCTCCCGTCCACCAACCGTTATGCCTATTTCCTCACCGTGATCGATGAGTTCTCCCGTTTCCCATTCGCCATTCCCTGCACCGACATGACCTCAGCCACGGTGATTAAGGCACTGCACAGCATCTTCACCCTGTTCGGTTTCCCTGCTTATATCCACAGCGACCGGGGTACATCGTTCATGAGCGATGAACTGCGTCAGTATCTGCTCAGCAAAGGCATCGCCTCGAGCAGAACGACCAGCTATAACCCACGGGGAAACGGGCAGGTGGAGAGGGAGAACGCGACCGTGTGGAAGGCTGTCCTTCTGGCCCTGCGGTCGAGAAATCTCCCAACCACCCGCTGGCAGGAGGTCCTACCCGATGCCCTACACTCCATTAGGTCACTCCTCTGCACGGCCACAAATGAGACCCCTCATGAGCGATTGTTTCTCTTCCCCAGGAAGTCTACCTCCGGGGTCTCGCTTCCACCTTGGCTGACGGCTCCGGGACCTGTTCTTCTCCGGAGGCACGCGAGGAGCCATAAAACGGACCCCCTAGTTGAAAAGGTCCGACTGCTCCACGCCAACCCCAGTTACGCTGACGTGGAGTACTCCGACGGCAGGCAAGATACGGTTTCCCTCCGGGATCTGGCGCCCGCTGGATCCTCCACCACAGACGCCCCTTCCCGTGCCGCTCCCCTGCAGGACTCGTCGCCCCCTACAACACACCCCCTTCCGGCCCTACCACCCGTTGGTGAGCTCCTACCGTGCGCCCCCCCTTTACACATCCCGCTGGCGCCGGCTCCGCTACCCCCGGCCCTGCCTAGTTCCTCTGCCCCGACCCGGACCGAAGCTCCGACCGCTGTGCTCCCGGATGTGCCCTCAACCGGGACGTCCGTGCCCGCCGCACCACCGCCCGAACTGAGGAGATCGAGGAGGACGATCCGGCCGCCGAGACGGATGGACCTATGATGGCACTTCACCCCCGCCGGACTCCTTTTTAAACAGGGGGTGAATGTGATGAACGGTTACTGCCTTATCATCATGTAAGGTGATGTCCCCTTTAAGACCAGGCTTGGAACCCTGGGGACTCCGCCTCTGGCTCCGCCCATCTGGGAGCCATACATAAAGGCCTGCCTCATGGTCTGTATAGCAGTCAGCTCTCGTCCAAATCTGTAGCATAGTTATTAGCCTAATAAAGCCTTCTTTACAGTTTAATCTCTAAGCATCGTTATTGAGGGTACCTCAAGGTCCCTGTAGAATTCTACTAGTCAATGCAAGATTTGTTAGAAGTTGCCATGATATATTTATCCTCAGGAATTCTGCCCTCCTTCATAGCTTCAGCGAAGAAACAGAAGTAATCAGATGACATGTGGGTGGCAAAGCATATTCCCTATTGCTATGGCTCCTGACCCCTCGACAAGTTGCAGGAACAGCAATTGAGGAAGACTACGACAAGGAGTTGTAACTGAGAGAACTTGGAGACACATCTGTATAATTGGAAGCCGCTTTTATTCAAAGACTTTAGCGAAGCTCATAATACTAAATGACTTCCATCTACTGCACTCTGTATTTTGAGAAAGCCAATCATTTATAAAACTGAATGGGTCTATAACACCGCTGCCTTGTATCCATGTCAAACTAGATTTTTAGGAAGCATGCAAATTCATTCAGTGAATCCATAACTACACAGCACCCAGGGTGATATTACACACTTCCCCTGCAGTTGTTTAAAATGTGGCAGTAGCTCAACATAGAACATAGAAAATACAGCACAGAACAGGCCCTTCGGCCCACGATGTTGTGCCGAACCTTTGTCCTAGATTAATCATAGATTATCATTGAATCTACAGTGCAGAAGGAGGCCATTCGGCCCCCCGAGCCTGCACCAGCCCCCGGAAAGAGCACGCCACCCAAACCCAACACCTCCACCCAACACCAAGGGCAATTTGGACATTAAGGGCAATTTATCATTGGCCAATTCACCTAACCCGCACATCTTTGGACTGTGGGAGGAAACCGGAGCACCCGGAGGAAACCCACGCAGACACGGGGAGGACGTGCAGACTCCGCACAGACAATGACCCAAGCTGGAATCGAACCTGGGACCATGGATCTGTGAAGCAATTGTGCTATCCACAATGCTACCGTGCTGCCATTAAGAATAAATAAATCTACACTATATCATTTTCCCGTAATCCATGTACCTATCCAACAGCTGCTTGAAGGTCCCTAATGTTTCCGACTCAACTACTTCCACAGGCAGTGCATTCCATGCCCCCACTACTCTCTGGGTAAAGAACCTACCTCTGATATCCCTCCTATATCTTCCACCTTTCACCTTAAATTTATGTCCCCTTGTCATGGTGTGTTCCACCTGGGGAAAAAGTCTCTGACTGTCTACTCTATCTATTCCCCTGATCATCTTATAAACCTCTATCAAGTCGCCCCTCATCCTTCTCCGCTCTAATGAGAAAAGGCCTAGCACCCTCAACCTTTCTTCGTAAGACCTACTCTCCATTCCAGGCAACATCCTGGTAAATCTTCTTTGCACCTTTTCCAGAGCTTCCACATCCTTCCTAAAATGAGGCGACCAGAACTGTACACAGTACTCCAAATGTGGCCTTACCAAAGTTTTGTACAGCTGCATCATCACCTCACGGCTCTTAAATTCAATCCCTCTGTTAATGAACGCGAGCACACCATAGGCCTTCTTCACAGCTCTATCCACTTGAGTGGCAACTTTCAAAGATGTATGAACATAGACCCCAAGGTCTCTCTGCTCCTCCACAATGCCAAGAACTCTACCGTTAACCCTGTATTCCGCATTCATATTTGTCCTTCCAAAATGGACAACCTCACACTTTTCAGGGTTAAACTCCATCTGCCACTTCTCAGCCCAGCTCTGCATCCTATCTATGTCTCTTTGCAGCCGACAACAGCCCTCCTTACTATCCACAACTCCACCAATCTTCGTATCGTCTGCAAATTTACTGACCCACCCTTCAACTCCCTCATCCAAGTCATTAATGAAAATCACAAACAGCAGAGGACCCAGAACTGATCCCTGCGGTACGCCACTGGTAACTGGGATCCAGGCTGAATATTTGCCATCCACCACCACTCTCTGACTTCTATCGGTTAGCCAGTTCGTTATCCAACTGGCCAAATTTCCCACTATCCCATGCCTCCTTACTTTGTGCAGAAGCCTACCATGGGGAACTTTATCAAATGCCTTACTAAAATCCATGTACACTACATCCACTGCTTTACCTTCATCCACATGCTTGGTCACCTCCTCAAAGAATTCAATAAGATTTGTAAGGCAAGACCTACCCCTCACAAATCCGTGCTGACTATCCCTAATCAAGCAGTGTCTTTCCAGATGCTCAGAAATCCTATCCTTCAGTACCCTTTCCATTACTTTGCCTACCACCGAAGTAAGACTAACTGGCCTGTAATTCCCAGGGTTATCCCTAGTTCCTTTTTTGAACAGGGGCACGACATTCGCCACTCTCCAATCCCCTGGTACCACCCCTGTTGACAGTGAGGACGAAAAGATAATTGCCAACGGCTCTGCAATTTCATCTCTTGCTTCCCATAGAATCCTTGGATATATCCCGTCAGGCCCGGGGGACTTGTCTATCCTCAAGTTTTTCAAAATGCCCAACACATCTTCCTTCCTAACAAGTATTTCCTCGAGCTTACCAATTTGTTTCACACTGTCCTCTCCAACAATATCGCCCCTCTCATTTGTACATACAGAAGAAAAGTACTCATTCAAGACCTCTCCTATCTCTTCAGACTCAATACACAATCTCCCGCTACTGTCCTTGATCGGACCTACCCTCGCTCTAGTCATTCTCATATTTCTCACATATGTGTAAAAGGCCTTGGGGTTTTCCTTGATCCTACCCGCCAAAGATTGTTCATGCCCTCTCTTAGCTCTCCTAATCCCTTTCTTCAGTTCCCTCCTGGCTATCTTGTATCCCTCCAATGCCCTGTCTGAACCTTGTTTCCTCAGCCTTACATAGGTCACCTTTTTCCTCTTAACAAGACATTCAACCTCTCTTGTCAACCATGGTTCCCTCACTCGACCATCTCTTCCCTGCCTGACAGGGACATACATATCAAGGACACGTAGCACCTGTTCCTTGAACAAGTTCCACATTTCACTTGTGTCCTTCCCTGCCAGCCTATGTTCCCAACTTATGCACTTCAATTCTTGTCTGACAACATCGTATTTACCCTTCCCCCAATTGTAAACCTTGCCCTGTTGCACGTACCTATCCCTCTCCATTACTAAAGTGAAAGTCACAGAATTGTGGTCACTATCTCCAAAATGCTCCCCCACTAACAAATCTATCACTTGCCCTGGTTCATTACCCAGTACTAAATCCAATATTGCCCCTCCTCTGGTTGGACAATCTACATACTGTGTTAGAAAAGCTTCCTGGACACACTGCACAAACACCACCCCATCCAAACTATTTGATCTAAAGAATTTCCACTCAATATTTGGGAAGTTAAAGTCGCCCATGACTACTACCCTATGACTTCTGCACCTTTCCAAAATCTGTTTCCCAATCTGTTCCTCCACATCTCTGCTACTATTGGGGGGCCTATAGAAAACTCCTAACAAGGTGACTGCTCCTTTCCTATTTCTGACTTCAACCCATACTACCTCAATAGGGTGATACTCCTCAAACTGCCTTTCTGCAGCTGTTATACTATCTCTAATTAATAATGCCACCCCCCCACCTCTTTTACCACCCTCCCTAATCTTATTGAAACATCTATAACCAGGGACCTCCAACAACCATTTCTGCCCCTCTTCTATCCAAGTTTCCGTGATGGCCACCACATCGTAGTCCCAAGTACCGATCCATGCCTTAAGTTCACCCACCTTATTCCTGATGCTTCTTGCGTTGAAGTATACACACTTCAACCCATCTCCGTGCCTGCAAATACTCTCCTTTGTCAGTGTTCCCTTCCCCACTGCCTCATTACAAGCTTTGGCGTCCTGAATATCGGCTACCTTAGTTGCTGGACTACAAATCCGGTTCCCATTCCCCTGCCAAATTAGTTTAAACCCTCCCGAAGAGTACTAGCAAACCTCCCTCCCAGGATATTGGTGCCCCTCTGGTTCAGATGCAACCCGTCCTGCTTGTACAGGTCCCACCTTCCCCAGAATGCGCTCCAATTATCCAAATACCTGAAGCCCTCCCTCCTACACCATTCCTGCAGCCACGTGTTCAACTGCACTCTCTCCCTATTCCTAGCCTCGCTATCACGTGGCACCGGCAACAAACCAGAGATGACAACTCTGTCTGTCCTGGCTTTCAACTTCCAGCCTAACTCCCTAAACTTGTTTATTACCTCCACACCCCTTTTCCTACCTATGTCGTTGGTACCAATGTGCACCACGACCTCTGGCTGCTCCCCCTCCCCCTTAAGGATCCTGAAGACACGATCCGAGACATCCCTGGCCCTGGCACCCGGGAGGCAACATACCTTCCGGGAGTCTTGCTCGCGACCACAGAATCTCCTATCTATTCCCCTAACCATTGAATCTCCTACAACTATTGCTTTTCTATTCTCCCCCCTTCCCTTCTGAGCCCCAGAGCCAGACTCAGTGCCAGAGACCTGGCCGCTAGGGCCTTCCCCCGGTAGGTCATCCCCCCCAACAGCATCCAAAACGGTATACTTGTTTTGAAGGGGAACGGCCACGAGGGATCCCTGCACTGTCTGCCTGTTTGTTTTTTTCCCCCTGACTGTAACCCAGCTACTCTTGTCCTGTACCTTGGGTGTGGTTACCTCCCTGTAACTCTTCTCAATCACCCTAAAACACCCTCAACAGTTGGGTGTTAGGGTTCCTCTTTACTGACATAGGAAATTTATGTTTTCTGCAGTTTATTCTGTAGAAGGTGGCAAAGTTCTTCTACAGTATCAATAGTGAGGCTCACTCTTCTCAAACAGATCTCCTCATTAGACCTTCAGAAGATCTGCCTGGCCTTGGAATTCTTTGGTGACCATTGAGAATTCCAGACTATTACTCAGGCACTCTTACCTAGTAGGTAGTGGAAAAATGTCCTGGTGGATTCCTTACAGGTCCTCAGACTGTGAACAGTAAACTGTAAACAGTAAAGTCAGCACTGTCTGCAATGCAAAGGTACATCAGGGGTTGCAAACCATGGGTTTTCATATTTCAATGGCAGTCATTCTTATTTTAATATATACTGATGAGTTTTCAGCAGGTTGGGATATAAGGGTGTTTGGCATAGCAAGGGTTAATGTGAGATGGCAGGCCGTTACGACCCACACTATGATATAGAGAGACACATGGCAATAGACAGGAGATAGAGTGGGATAGAGAGAGTCTGAGGACGGTTGGCATCATGATAGCACTTAGATAGGGCTATACCTGAGAGATAAGTGTACAATTATATATTACCAATAAACAGTTTATGTTCAACCGCACAATCCTCTTAGTGAGACATCAAACAATTTTACATTAGCAAAGGTTGTAAGTGATTTTATCTCTTTCTCAATAATAATAATAATAACTTTTATTGTCACAAGTATGAAGTTACTGTGAAAGGCCCCTAGTCGCCACATTCCAGCGCCTGTTCGGGTAAGCTGGTACAGGAATTGAACCCGCGCTGCTGGCCTTGTTCGGCATTACAAATCAGCTGTCTAGCCCACTGAGCTAAACCAGCCAAGTTCAGAGACTGAGAATTAAAGTTGACACAATCTCTAACTGAATCCAATACCTCTATTGAGATTTTTAAATATAACAGTTTCAATTTGATCATACAGTTATCCCTCATGTGGTCAGTCTGAGAAGATTGTCGATCACTTTGGTGTGATCTTTGACCGACACCTTCCCGCTTGGTTCACCAGGACTCTTTCCATCGATACATATCTTCTGTCTTCTTTCTTGAGTTCCGCTGTGTGGGACGTTTTCAGGGGTTTACATACAGAATGCAGTTCATGAAAGAACTCATGAACAATCCCCTTCTGGATGAAGATTGGTTAATTGGGTGCACGATTGACTGTTGGTTGGTTAGCGTATTACCAAGTTGTCTTCCATTAGTTTACCCTATGAGGATTTCTTCCTGTCATGGTGTGGTTACATGTTTGGTTTTAGTCAGCCTCCACTGATTTCAAACAGTTTGCTGTGACTAACAATTCTATTCAATTCAAATTATTCAATTCAATTCAACGGGCGGCATGGTAGCACAGTGGTTAGCACGGTTGCTTCACAGATCCAGGGTCCCAGATTCGATTCCCAGATTGGGTCGCTGTCTGTGCGGAGTTTGCACTTTCTCCCCGTGTGTGCGTGGGTTTCCGCCGGGTGCTCTGGTTTCCTTCCACAGTCCAAAGATGTGCAGGTTAGGTGGATTGGCCATGCTAAATTGCCCTTAGTGTCCAAAAAGGTTAGGTGGTGTCACTGGGTTATGGGGATGGGGTGGAGGTGTGGGCTTAAGTGGGATTAAGGGCTGTTGCAGACTCGATGGGCCGAATGGCCTCTTTCTGCACTGTAAATTCTATGCTATAACAGTATCATTGCTATTAACAAGTATCAATGCAATTAGCAATTATTGCACCAATCCAATTTCCACATAGCAAACAGTGCTCTGAACTCATAACCAGTCTGTTAGCCTTTCTCTTACAGGAACATGTGGAAGATCCCAGACTACAACAATCTTTATGGAACAGAAGCCTGAGGTCTCATCTTAGAATGCACCTCAAACATGTCTGGTAAGACCAAATTATGTCTGGAACTAATCGCAAGGAAGATATAACTGGTCTGGGATAATTAATATAGAGCATAAGCTTTTATGTGGGCATTGTAGTTTCATTTAATTTAACTTGATTGAAAGATGTCTTGGGATGTCCTGAGATCATGAGTGTAATGTGTAACTAAAATTTGTTTTTTAACTTTCAGGCTGTCTCATGTTATACTTTTCAGTTCCAAAATTGTGAAATTTCATCCCTGGTAAAGACTCGCAACAATTTTTGAGCTTATGAGCCTCCCGATCCTCAGGGTGGTGGTGGTGGCGTAGTGGTGTTGTCACTGGACTAGTAAACCAGAAACCCAGGGTAATGCTTTGGGGGACTAGGGTTTGAATCCTGCCACTGCAGATGGTGAAATTTGAATTCAATAAAAACTCTAGAATTTAAAGTCTAATGATGACCATGAAACCATTGCCGATTGTCGTTAAAAACCCATCTGGTTCGCGAATGTCCTTTAGGGAAGGAAATCTGCCATCTTTACCTGGTCTGGCCTACCTGTGACTCCTGACCCACAGCAATGTGGTTGGCTCGGAACTGCCCCCTCAAGGGCAATAAGGGTTGGGCAATAAATGCTGGCTCAGCCAGCGACGCCAATGTCCCGTGAATGAATTTTTAAAAAAGTAACACAGAGAACGTGCTGACTCTTGGTGTTGGAAGCAAACCTGGTTGTCCTGCTTTGCTTGCCCCATCTGGAGCAGCAGTCAGGAATGAGTGCTGTCTAGGAACCAGGGGCTGGATTCTCAGCCGGCGGGATGCTCCGTTTTGCCGGCAGCCCGGGGCTTTCCCGACAGCATGGGGCTGCCCCACAATAGGAAACCCCACTGACTAGCCGGCGTAACGGAGCATCCCGCCGGTGGGGTGAAACAGAAATGTGGCGCGGCGGGGCAGAGAATCCAGCTCCAGGTTACTCCTCAATGATCTGCCATTTTCTCTGGTGGAGAGGAGGTCATGAATTAAGGATCAAAATTGGAGGAATAAACTAAAGTTATGAAAAAGCAACCCGTTCATGTTTGCACCACATTCCCAGCTGCAGGATTCAGCATGATATCAGCAAATCAGACAGATGAATAACTTTCTGTGAGAGGAAAGGGAGTGGAAGAAAACGAATGGCTTGATTTTTTTGGAGAAAATAATTATTGAACTTTTGTAATTCCGAGTTCAGTGCCCTTTTTCGTAACTGATCACCTTTAAGGCCATGAATCCAATTGGAACTTTAATGGGTACATCTGAATCTTTTAAAATCCTGCTGTCCTATGGTACCCCCTCCATCACTAACCACAAACAAAATGCACACATATTACACTGCCAGGCCTTGCACAACTCACACAACAAAGTCAGTAACATTGTCCCAAGTCCAATAAAAATTGCAGCAGAAAACTGTACTTCTAAGCAAGGCAGAAAAAAAATCAAATTGGAAGCAGCTGGTTGCAACATGCCATTCTTTCATTACAGACTCTGATTAAAGTCAGTCACAGAGAGTCCTGTCCTCTTTGAATGTTTCCCTAAAACAAAACTGTACCAAAAGCGCAGTGCAAATATTTTACAGGCCAAAATTAAGTATTTTTACCCAAAAGAAAATGATTTGAGAAATGGTCGTGCAGTGACGAAACACAGGTGACTAGCGAGTCACCAAAATCTTAGTTATCAAAGGTTGTTGTTCCAGACTCTTACACTCTCAAGTGTTATCTCAATGTCTGTGCATTAAAAACAGGAAAAAACTGATGCTATTACTGTGAGTTCTGTAGCCTGGGAAAGCCCTCTCAGTTGTTCCCACTCTACCACCATAATTTGTGCTAAGTGGAGCAGAAAGCCTGTGCATAGCATTTCCAGCTAAGTTATGGAAATGAAACAGGAATAACTCTGTGGAATTTCTCAAATATGGTCATGAATACCATATTGCCTCCATTACACCCCACTATCCTTCATGAGAATTTGATGAAGATACAGGAGAAGGTAAGTTCAACAGGCATAAGGGAAATGTTAAGACTCTGGGTCATAGCAGCAGTCTGGGTAAAAATAAACAGAATAGGTCAGGAAAGCACAGAAGGTGAGAAATTGGATAATACCTGCTTTTGAGAGGCGGGAGTCATGCTGTGCATTTATTCAGCGCCTGCCTGGTCATCACCATGATTGTAAATGCAGCCCAGTGCTGAACGTGTGGTTGATTGACTGCACTCTCAGCAAGGGGCCTAGGTTTACGCGAGGCTAGCATGATGTAACTCAAATCGGAATTTCTTAAAGCCAACCCAGAGCTCTTAAAGGAGAGGCACATTAAGGCTGCAACAAATGGTGGAACTGCATCTAAGGGTGTTTCTGAGAAAGTAAAACGTGCAGCAATGGAGTGACAGGCTCGAGGTTCATTGCCATGGGATACCTTAGTCCAGGCGGTGGTTCAGGTGAGGTCCACAGGAGACGAAGAAATCCTGAAGGGAAATATATAGGGAATGGGCGTAGATGAATCAATTCAAGGAATGAGGCCACGAGGATCTGGATGCAATGCTGATAGAAGCTTAATACCTCACAGGAGTGGTCATGGTCAGTGAATGCATCTTCAAATACCATCTGCTACTAACCCCGCCACCAACCTCACATATTGCTCAATGCACCACACTCTGACCACTCAACATCAGCAATTTCCAGCAATCAGGAGACATGCCTGACATTCATCTGCCCCCCCCCCCCCCCCCCCAACCCCCCATGCTCATACATTTATCCCTGCCTCAGGCCTCACATTTACATCCTGCAGTTTCCACAGACTTTCAACTATTTAGTTATAACAGACACGTCATGCAAACACATTGCAAAGTACTCACTCTTTCTTCTCTCTTGCAGGATATGGTTACACATAGCAAGAAGGAGCAGTGTAGAGCTGATGGCGAACAGGTATGGCAGCACCTCCTGAGCACCTTGGAGAAGATAGAGAGAATCATTGCGCTGGCTGTGACTGAGGCAGTTGCAACCAATGTCACCAAGAACTTCCAGGATGATGGTATGTTCCTGACTTACTTCAAATTCTACTTCACTCTTCCCTGCTGTTTGGTGCGATGCACAAGCTCCAGATGGTGTGACCATTGGCTCTCTTGCTTTCCAACCAACCTTCTTCCTTGACCACAACTCTGTGTTTTTGCATTTTCAATTTTAGATTCCCAAGAACTTCTGTTTGACCAATCAGTATAGTTTCAGCATGAAGAGTGTGAGCAAGAGCACAGGTTTTCTGAAGAACCCCCTCTTGATCTGACACTCGCAGCCACCATTTCAAATAGTGGGTGCGATTCAGCGGAAAACATTTTGGGTTTGTTTGGCGGGGTATTTCTCGGAGGCTGCAGCACTTAGATTTACCCCACGACTCAACGGCACTTTGCCGTTTTTTAAACCTCAGTGAGTTTCTCCCTGTCGAGGCCACACTTCAGCATTTTACCTGCACTCGGGAACTGAGCACACCAGCAGGACTGGATTCTGGTATATCGGTGTGCCATTTTGAACAACTACGCCGATCGCTACAGCCACCATCTTTCAGGCCCCCCCCTGTTTTCATAACTCCCCCTTCACCTCCCCCAACCTTTTATTATGCCCCCGATCCCCCCCCCTCCCCCGCGACCCCCTCACTCTGCCTCTCATGGAAAAGACCTCCCAGAGCTTGACCACTGGAAGTGCCAACATGGCACCCAGCCACCTTGGCACTGCCTACCTGGCACAGCCCTTGGCACTGTCAAGGTGCCTGAATGGCACTGCCAGTGTGGCAGCCTGACACTACCAGGGTGCTCGGGTGTCAGGGAGAATGTCAGGGTACTCCCTTGCCCTGTCCCTGACCACCCAGGGGCTGTAATACCTGTGGGACCCCCGAGTTACATCACGCCTGGTCCACGTTTGTGGAGATCAGTGCTAAACAGCACCCGATTTGAGGTCTCACAGGTGCGGCCGTCTACCCGGCGCCCAGGTGTTTAAATGAGCCTAAAAGCTCATTAAAATCTCAAATCGTGCCAGGCGTAGCGTAGCGAGTCGAGTGACTCATGATCAGCTTGGCCCCTGGCGCAGAGCCCAACTTAGAGCTCTTGCGGGATTCACCCGTTGCAAAAGTGTAACTTTAAGTTGTAACACTCTGTTGCACATCACTCTTAATAAGGTGTTTAATTGTAACCCTCCTCCATTAACACCTGTTACTCACATTATAGCAGGCTCAATTGCAATGTTGGTAAACCTGGAGGCAATCCAAGCATCCTGGCACACAAGTTGCGTGGTCTCATGTCCCACTCACCCTCGCCCTCACTCACCAATGTTCGGCCCGGCAGCCCACAGTTGTGCCTTTCTGTGTCCTACCACCTCTTTCTTCCTCAGCCACGGCGCCAGTTTCACGATTTTTAAAAATACATGTGATCCGTTGGGATCGCGGCCCATCGGAGGCAGAGAATTGCAGAGGCCCCAGAGAATACCGGGTCAGGCCCACGAATGACATGCAAACAGTTTTTATTGTACTTGCATTCTGGACCGCATTGATGCCACTGTCGAGATGGCGGAGATTTGCGATTTGGCGAGAAACCGGCACACTTCGCAATTTCGGGGTTGGAACCGATTCTCCGCTCAATTGTGCTTCCCAATTCTGCCGTCAGTCAACGGAGAATCCCGTCCAATGACTTTTAATGTGACTGTGAAGGTTAAATCAGAACATAGCTTTATGCACCGTGATCCTTGAAGATCTCCATAGAGAATATTTGTAAGACAAGGCAATGTACAGTTGTTCCTCATATATGTTAGCTGATTTCCAAGGAAATATGCAAAATGGGAAGGAGGAATCAACTGGTGAGAAAATAGAACCTTTACAGCCAGAAGCCTTACCAAGTGTTCAAGACATCATGGATGGCAGACACGTGGCTATTAATGATGCGGTTTTTTTTGTACCTGTCTTCACAATTGAGGACACAAAAAGCGTCGTAGGAACAGTAGAAAATCAAGGGGCAAAAGTGAGGGAGGTAGGAACTGAAAACAATCACTATCACTGTGGAAACAGTACTAGGAAAACAAATGGAATTGACAAATCCACTGGATCTTGTTACTAACTTTTGGTTGGTTCAATTGGCTCTGTTTTATAACTTTTGCTCTAGAGTCACCAGGTATCTTTATGATACTGCCACGAGGTTCAAGTTCGAGTAATGATCAATAAATCAATACACCAATTAGTAAGATTCAAATCAAAGCACATTTATTATACACAGTAAATCGCTACTCATGCATAAACTCTACTTTCTAAGCTATTTCTATCACTAACAGGCCAATACTTAGCTTCGGACTGGCCCACCAGGTCAGGGGAACAAATGGCCTTTCGTTCGAGTTCTGAGTCTGCGGGATTCAAAAGCTGGTATGGACTGGTAGCTAGGAGCGCCTATCTCGTAGCGAGCGTTGACTTCAAACTTACGTTCTTTGGAGGCAGCTGGACAGGTCACTGTCAAGGGTTGGTTTGCGTTGCTGAGTGACCCTGTCAAGAAGGACGATTTGAATTGGGGGCTTTACTTTATGGACCCCAGGGGCTTCCCGCCTTTTGGGGTGGACACCGTACCTGGTTTCAAGTGATTGGACTTCGTTCCAATCGCTTGGTTCGATTTCTCCAATACTGGAGCTGTTCCCTGATCGCTGAGTGGTTTTTATGTGTCCGTTAACCTCTTTTGTGTTGGCTCCTGCTGGCGCCGAGGAGTCTGGCTTGGCCTTGTCTACCTCAAATGCTTCGATTGTTCCTGGGGATCGCTCATTACTATGTAGATGGCTGCTACATTACTATGCAGATGGCTGCTTGTATCGATGCTGTCTGGGCTTTTGCAGAGTCTAATACAGTAAACTTGCACCTGCTAGTTTGTGCCTGTGTTGGCTGAATTTCCCTTCAGCCTTTGCTGTTCTCCATTTTATGTCGGGAAGTGGCCAACCCAGGTGGCTACACTCTCTCCTTGTCATCCTAACGCGAAGCATGAAGGATCACATAACTGTGTTGTCTTCATTCCCTGACCCAGTGAGCACTCTTCTATCGCCTTTACATTGACCATAACTATGCAAGAAAATTTTAACTGACAATTCTAAGTGGCGCTATGTCAAAACAGGGACATGCATTACAAAATAAGAAAAACGGTACCTCTAACTGTCCTTAATAAACTACACTCACTCAAACATTCAATCATACTAACTTCCTAAACAATACAAACAAAATCATAGCAGCATTATTCACATTTTTCCTGGCTTGGCAGTCAAGCTCAGGATTGTACAATTGCTCATGACACACATTTCTTTATTCACAAAAAAAACGCGAACGAATGTTCTTTATTATAGATCGCGGGGGTCGGGGGTCTGGTCGTAACCGAAAATAGGGAATCTTATCCATATTGCGGGATGCGAGCGCGGTAGGCTCTCCTTTGCCATTTCCTCAGTCGAATAGTCTGCACGATGCTGCAGAGTATCGGCAATACTAGTAGGGATTCTTTAAGTAGGACAGGGAGTACCAGGATATAAACCTGTCACACCAAGATGGTGTGGTGTCGCTTGTTACTGGGCTCTGGGTGCTATGGGGAAGTGACTCATTAACGGCTGCGGGGGGGGGGGGGGGGGTTGGGGTCAGGGGGTTCGCGTTCGCGTGCAACCAAATGTTCATTAGGGTGATGAGCAACACGGAGGATGTCCTCATGGTTCTTCTTCTTTCTCTTCTCTTCGCTGGAGCTTCAGGAGTTATGTGGGATCAAGCATAGTGTCTGTTACTATCTTGGTTTAATATCTCATCTGTAAGTATGTCTGTCCTTCAGTGCCAATTCTCCCTTTACAATTTGTCACCATGTGTGACTCTCTCCTTTCTTTTTCCAAAAATCGAATTTCAGGACAAGACACACTTACAAATACTGAACCAGTGCGAGCCATCTCGCAGGCTGTGCGATTTACCATCCAAAAGTTTGAGGATGTAAATAGCATAGGGTTACCTGAAAACAAACCAAAACGTTTTGAATGAAAATTGCCAAAATGAGGTGGGTATGGGCCGCGACGGGTAAGATTTGGATGGACGGCGACCAATGCCGTGTGTGCTCTCCCTGAGCGTAGCTGACCAGAGGGGGGTTCCCAGGCAGGGTGGGTCTCAAAGCCGTTTCTCCACTGCCTGAGCAACCGACAAGAACGGGCAAGAAATGTAGTCATCGTGGGGGGTTGCCGTATTGGTTCTTCCTTCTCACCAGAAGGGCAGTTGCGAACGGGGGTCTGTGTTTCTGTCGACAGACAAGTTCCTCTGAACTGGCGTCTGGGACATTAACAAGTCTCTGTGGACAAACTAGTTCCTCTGGACTAGCGTCCGGGACAAACTAGTTTCTCTGACTGCCAGTGGGCGTCAGAAGGGTGGTGTCGTGGGGCTGTGAAAATTTTTCTTTTCCGGTCTAACATACAACATTTAACAAAACTAGTACAAACGACATAAAACATGCCGCAGGTTCCATCAGAAAGGATACCGTTTTCTCCCAAGCGGTTCCTTTTTAAAACATCATCTGGACACCTCGGTTATCGGTTGCGAACAGGGTTGCAAAGGGGTTATCGTTTTGGGAGTCAGACTCAAAGTCGTCATCTTCTCCCGGATGCCAAACTCTCGAGTGTATCAGGGCGGATAGGGCTGCATGGTGTGATCTGGGATCGCTCTCCGGACGAGTCTGTATGAATTATCTCGGTGCCAGAAGGTGGTGTCTAGTTTTATGGGGACGGAGTCGGGGTCGTCATTGCAGGTCGGTGGTCGTTGGTGGAGTTTGTTTAGGAAAGCGATCATGAAGGGATCACTCGATTCGTGGTCAGATTCGCTGGGTGTGGGTCCTGTTGCATGGGGATAGTAGGGAGGTGTGCTGGGGGTATTGTCCGAGTCACAGTCGCTGCTGCTGCGGTCTGTGGGCGTTCCGGGGCGGAGTGTATAGCTCAGGGGTGGAGTCGGGTTTGTGTCCGTGGCTGGGCTGGACATGTTGGGGGAGGGTAGGGTTATGTTGGCTGTAGGCGGGGCGTGGTCTGCTGCGTCGAGCATGACGTGGTGTGTGTGGTTTGACTGTGTTTCATATGCCTTAAGCTGGTTAATATGGAACCACGCAGTCTTTCCGTTGGGGAACTTTATTTTGTACACGGAGGGGCTTACTTTGTCCACAATGGAGTACAGACCCGAATACGTAGGTGACAGGAATGTGCTGGGGTTGTATACGGAGAGCATGACTTGTCCTATACTGTACTCAGTCGCATGCACTGCCTTATCGAAACAGGCCTTGCTCTGTTTCTTTCTTGTGCCCAATTTCACTGCGGCTGCTAGCTGAGCCGTTTTAATATTCTGTACCAGTTGTTCTCCTGCTTTCTCGTGCATGAGGTCCGTCACCCCGGGGCTGGTCAAATCTAATCCCAATAAAAATTCTGTGCCTTTCATGGGGCGTCCGGTCATGAGGGTGTGTGGGGTGTAACCTGTAGATGTTGAAACCGTATTTCGCAAAATCATCAGCGTGAATCGGAAGACTGAATCCCAAGTGGTGTTGTTTTGCTGGACCATTTTTCTGAGGGTGGATTTTAGGGTCCGATTCATGCGCTCCACAATACCACTTGACTGGAGGTGGTATGCGATGTGGAATTTTTGGGTAATGCCAAATATCGTGAGGACGTTCTTCATGACACGTCCCGTAAAATGGGAACCTTGGTTGGATTCAATGCTGCAGGGGAGTCCCCATCTCGTAAAGATGTGGTGGGTTTAAATCTTGGCTGTGGTCTTTGCCGTGTTCGTTCTGGATGGGAATGCTTCCACCCATTTTGTAAACGTGTCTATCACCACGAGTACATATTTATAACCATTCCTGCAAGGGGGCAATGGTCCAATATAATCAATCTGGAGGTTAGTCCAGGGGCCATTAACGGGTCGGGTGTGACTAAGCTGAGCCTATTTGGCGTATCTGTCCAGATTGTTCTGGGCACAGATAAGGCAATTCTCAACGTAGTGAGTTACATCGTCTTTTAAACTCGGCCACCAACAGAGCTGCCTGAGATGGGCTGTGGTGGGATCAATTCCCTGATGTCCATGACTGTCATGGAACAAACAAATGAGCTGATTCCTGTCCTGTTCAGGAACCACACAAAGAGTGTCTTGTATATAATGTTCATTTCGTTGTTGGTGTGACACCCTATTTCTCTGCACCAGGCACCTTCCCGTGTAAATAGATTAGCCTCATGTACATAGTCATGTAAATAACACACACACACATAGTCAGGCACATTCACTACATGATATCTATTTTCACGCAGGCACATGTTCTTTATATAAAAGGGGGGATGTCATAATATACACCAGTATATTATGTTGCAGACACACACACACACACACTGATGGACATGCAGTGGGACCAATCAGCATACACAACACCTCAGCCAATCACCAGTGAGAGCACACGCTCTATAAAGACAGGGGACAGGAGAGTTCCCGCTCATTCTTGTAGCAGCCAGCTCGGAGCACAGAGCTCACAGCCTGCAACACAGACATTCACCATGTGCTGAGTGCATCACCTAGTTAGAACTAGGCAAGGGTCAACAGTTAAAGCTGGTATTGCATTTACCCACAGTTCAAGTATGTCAATATAGTTAACCTTATAATAAAATAGAGTTGCACCACTTCAAGTGTTGGTGACTTGTTTGTGATCCAGAACACCGAACACATCAAGCCCCACCTCTCAATGATGCACCACCCGGCGATGAGGGGTGCTGTAACCAGGAAAGCCCATTGGCGCACCACCTGGTTGATTGAAAGCATCATCAGCTGCAACCTAGTAGAGCGGTGTTCCACTTTCTTGAGGAGGGAGATACTTGCATTGGACATAGTCCTGAGAGGGTTCACTTGGTTGATTCCTAGGTGAAAGGGTTGTCTGTGAGGAAAGGTTGAGCAGGTTATTCCCATACTCAGAGTTTAGAGGAATGAGATGGGATTTTAGTGAAACAAAAGATTCTGAGGGGCCTTATGGGGTGAATGTCGAAGGGGTGTTTCTTTTAATATTCTTGGTGGGGGTTGGGGGGGGCAGGATCTCAACTAGAGGACACAGTTTCAAAATAAGAAGTCTCCCACTAAAATTGGTGATGAGGAGATATTTATTTTCTCAGAGTCATTAGGCTCTGGAATTCTCGACCCCAGAAAGAAGTGGTGGGTGGGTGAATGGGCAGGATCCTCTGGCTGCTCAGGCCGGTAGGATCTTCCGGTCCCACCAATGCCACCACCACCCCCCCCCCCCCCCCCCCCCCCATCGAATGGGGTGGATCATATATCCGCCTCCCCCTGCCGAGAAATAGGTAGGAAAGTGTAGTTAAGTCGATAATAAGTCATGATCTTATTGAATAGTGGAGCAGACATGGGTGGCCACATGGTTTAATCCTGCTCCTATTCTTTATGTTGTTATGTTATGTCAACCCTAAAGGATATATGTTTGGCAGGTATCTGATCACAAAAATATAATCCCACATGTTGATGCCCATTATCAAGAGAGTTTCAATGATTCTTCTGTTAGTAATCCACATGGCCCATATTTTGTTGAAGATCCCAAATGTTTTTGCGTGTCATGGCCCTACTGGAATGTGATTCTAGATCAGGAGCCTAAGTCCTGAAACAAGACTGCAAACATATCCTGCTGACTCGGCTACACAATGCATGAAGCTGGCACTTGATTATAACAGGTCCCACTGAGCAAAATTACCGCTGCAATGAAAATTAAGAAAGTAAATGTGATTTGGTGGGCTAATGATAAATGAATGGTAATTACACTTCTGAACAGCGCACAGATTCACAAGGAAACAATGTTATAAGTTGATTAATTGAGACAGTTGCATCAAGGTGAATTGCCTCCTTTCTGTCCTAATCCCTAGCTGTGGTTGTGTTGCTTGGGACTAAAATGTACTATATCCCAGAAACTGCCTATGCACCTCATACAGTACTCCTTTGTGCAGTTCATTTCTCTCTGCTGTGTGGGACCATTGCAAAGTTTGTTGAGGCAGCACTTATTTGGAGCTGAACTTTGAACTTTGCAAACATGACCCTCTAGAATTATTTGCAATTAAATTATATTTTTTTAAAAATATCCGTCTGTGTAAAGAGAGTAATGGTTCTAACTTGTTTGTAAATATTTGTAAACAAAAGGTTTAAGAGAAACTTAATACAGCTGAAATCCAAGAAACTCATAGGCCAGAATTTGACATTGGTCGTGCGGGCAGGCGGCTGACCCGGGAGCATGTGAAATCGCGGGGTAAGATGTTGGCCGCACATCCTGACATCATCACGCAACTCGTGCAATATTTTGGTCGGCGGACACACGCACGAGTCAGAAGCCCACCCGCCGAGAATCAAGCAGGCAATCTAGCCCATTAAAGGGGTAATTGAACACAGTTTTACGTGGCCCGTCTGCTTGTCCAGTTGACAGATGGGCCGATTGGCTGGGCGTCATGCAACCTTGATCCAGGGTGGGGTCAAATGTCAACTAAAGAAATGTGTCTGGGGATTGAGGTCTTTGTATGATTGTGCTTCCCAGACACTTGTAACATCGTTTTAACATCAATATGTATATTCCAAGATTACGCAGCTCTCTCAGGTAGCTCCGCAGTGGCTGCCCCCGCACCATAGGAGTACCAGCCCACACGCTCCCTTTTCCTGGCGCCTGTCTTCTTCCTAGCCTCCCTGGCAGCAATCAGCCTTTCACTGAGCAGGTTCCAAGCTGGATTGCTGTTCAGTGGTCAGCCCGTGTGAAATTGCGTTCCGGGACCGACTGTGCCCGGATTCACATTGGATTTCAGGCCCGTAAGGGGCGACTCGGTGGCACAGTGGTTAGCACTACTGTCTCATGGCACCGAGGACCTGAGTTCGATCCCAGCCGCAGGTTACTGTCCATTGGCAGTTGGCGCATTCTCCCTGTGTATGCGTGGGTCTCACCCCCACAACCCAAAAAGATGTGCAGGGTAGATGGATTGGCAGCGCTAAATTGCCCCTTAATTGGATAAAAATAATTGGCTACTCTAAATTTTTTGTTTTATTAATGGATTTCTGATCCACAGGCACCTGACGGGTGAGAAATTCAGACCATAATATAAATGGAACCTCGTTCAGTTCGAAACCAACACGGAGCATAGGGCAACGATTCTAATCACTCACAGCATTAACTCTCCTCCTTTAGGCAGCTGAATAATAGTCTTTTAATGGTGAGTTGTGGTTCTTCAAGAGTTGATGTCTCATCAGATTTTATGATTTCCAGCCGAGCACATGACAGGGTTACCTTGCTGCACACAGTGAACATATGGAAAATTAAGAGGAAAGGCTTGTCTAACAAAATGTGTTGAACCAGCCTCCTTCCCTGACTCCTACTGCTGACTCGGGCATCTGTATCTTGGGCGAGCACAGATGTGGTTTTGCTGAATTTTCAAAATGAGGCCTTAAAGGATAAATCAATTTCTCTATAATCACAATTTACTGGAGATCCTTAAAATATTATTTATGTGAGCATCATTTCCCAGGCTCTGCTTCTCCTCTCTTGCCAGCCTAGCTATGGAGAATCATTGAATCATAGAATCCCCACAAAGAAGGCCATTCGGCCCATCGAATCTGCATTTGCCCACCAAAAGGTCCCCCTATCTGTGCCCACCCTCCCGCCCTATCCTCACAGCCACAACTAACCTTTGGATACTAAAGGGCAATTAAGCGTGGCCAATCGGCCTAACCTGCACACATGACTTCTACTCATTCGCACTTTAATGACAGATTATAAACGTGAGGGTCTTTCACATCCATTTCTTTCTTTACGTCTCGTTGACTGCAAACGTTGAACGATAACGTCCTTCATTGACTGATTAAGAGATGGGAAGACAAAGCATCGGTCAAATAAGGAGAGACATGATTTTCGGACTCAGCGTGACGGTCAGCAAGAACTTCCAATATTCATCCGAAGCATCTGGAACTACTAAAGCAATAATTTACTGTGTGTTTCGGTTGAGGATCTACACTAGTGTGCAATAAATGAGAAAGAAATATTCTGTTTACATTACAATACGCTTGCCAATTTTAATTCATTAATGTGATATTCTGCTGCTTACTATTTCAGCATTTCATTGGAAATGTGTTCATCTACAAATAATGCTAATAGTTATTTCCAGCACCATGTATTTTCCATTTCGGATATCAATTCCTCTTAATGTACACTGAAATGAACCTTTTTGATTATCCGTTTACAATCTGCAATCCGTCGCCCATTATGAGTTCCAATCCTGTCAAGAGCCGTAACAAGCAAGAGCCAGGAGCTGCTCTCTGGCATTATGCTTGCTCACAGCCTGGTGGTAGAAAATGACACAGTGAGAAGGGGAGAAGAATTAAATGAGATTTAATTTTTTTTTCTCATTGTTGAAAGTATGCCTGTTTTTCCCCATGCATTTCAACATCTGTGACCTTAAAATTCTTTGATATCCTCTGAGGGTCAGAGTGACATTTCAGATGCAAATGCCTCAGAAGTACTTACGGTTAAAAGTACAACATTAGAATATATTTCAGTATTTAAAAATCTATTGCCAAGCTTTTGGTTCATAGTTATGTACCTTGTACTTATCCGTTTGCCCCCAAAAATTGATTTTTCATTTGCAGATTTCCATGAACCGAAGGAAAGATTTGACTAATGGACGAGTGAACCAACACAAGTGAGTTACGATCAAGCTTTAGCGCAACATTAATTTAAAATATTTGCTGATATTTTTCCAGCTGATTAGGTTAAGTGATGTAAGCGTGAGGGAATGGAATATATAGTGCACCTAATTTTACTGTGAATCATTTCTAGATTAGGTATATTGTCCACATCCTTCGATCTCAACAGCGCCAACTGATGAGATGTTCGTCACTAATAAGGGTCGCAATGGCATTGGAAGTTCCTGGGAGCTGATTTACACTCAAACTCAGAACTTCTGATAAGTCAGAAATGGCTCTGGGGAAACACAAGAACATAAGAACTAGGAACAGGAGTAGGCCATCTGGCCCCTCGAGCCTGCTCCACCATTCAATGAGATCATGGCTGATCTTTGTGGACTCAGCTCCACTTTCCGGCCTGAACAACATAGCCCTTAATCCCTTTATTCTTCAAAAAACTGTCTATCTTTATCTTAAAAACATTTAATGAAGGAGCCTCAACTGCTTCACTGGGCAAGGAATTCCATAGTTTCACAACCCTTTGGGTGAAGAAGTTCCTCTTAAGCTCAGTCCTAAATCTACTTCCCCGTATTTTGAGGCTATGCCCCCTAGTTCTGCTTTCACCCGCCAGTGGAAACAACCTGCCCGCTTCTATCCTATCTATTCCCTTCATAATTTTATATGTTTCTATAAGATTCCCCCGCATCCTTCTAAATTCCAACGAGTACAGTCCCATTCTACTCAACCTTTCCTTGTAATCCAACCCCCTTACCTCTGGGATTAACCTAGTGAATCTCCTCTGCACACCCTCCAGCACCAGTACGTCCTTTCTCAGGCAAGGAGACCAAAACTGAACACAATACTCCAGGTGTGGCCTCACTAACACCTTATACAATTGCAGCATAACCTCCCTAGTCTTAAACTCCATCCCTCTAGCAATGAAGGACAAAACTCCATTTACCTTCTTAATCACCTGTTGCACCTGTAAACCAACTTTTTGCGACTCATGCACGAGCACACCCAGGTCTCTCTGCACAGCAGCATGTTTTAATATTTTATCATTTAAATAATAATCCCTTTTGCTGTTATTCCTACCAAAATGGATAACCTCACATTTGTCAACATTGTATTCTATCTGGCAGACCCTAGCCCATTCACATAACCTATCCAAATCCCTCTGCAGACTTCCTGTATCCTCTGCACTTTTTGCTTTACCACTCATCTTAGCGTCGTCTGCAAACTTGGACACATTGCACTTGGTCCCCAACTCCAAATGTAACTCATCTATGTAAATTGTGAACAATTGTGGGCCCAACACTGATCCCTGAGGGACACCACTATCTACTGATTGCCAACCTGAGAAACACCCATTAATCCTCACTCTTTGCTTTCTATTAATTAACCAATCCTCTATCCATGCTACTACTTTACCTTTAATGCCATGCATCTTTATCTTATGCAGCAACCTTTTGTGTGGCGCCTTGTCAAAAGCTTTCTGGAAATCCAGATATACCACATCCATTGGCTCCCTATTATCTACCGCACTGGTAATGTCCTCAAAAAATTCCACTAAATTATTTAGGCACAACCTGCCCTTTATGAACCCATGCTGCATCTGCCCAATAGGACAATTTCCATCCAGATGCCTCGCTATTTCTTCCTTGATGATAGATTCCAGCATCCTCCCTACTACCGAAGTTAAGCTAACTGGCCTATAATTACCTGCTTTCTGCCTACCTCCTTTTTTAAACAGTGGTGTCACGTTTGTTAATTTCCAATCCGCCGGGACCAACCGGAGTCTAGTGAATTTTGGTAAATTATCACTAGTGCATTTGCAATTTCCCTAGCCATCTCTTTTAGCACTCTGGGATGCATTTGATCAGGGCGAGGAGACTTGTCTACCTTTAGCCCCATTAGCTTGCCCATCACTACCTCATTAGTGATAACATACCCTTGCTAATAGTCTCCCCCAGGAACTGTAAACACAGAAATTTGGGCTGTTTTTTATCATTAAGAGTTAACAGATGCGATATGCTGATATTCGATGGAGATCATGATGTGCTACTGACATCAGTCACTCATGAGAGAGAGAGAGACATATTGGAATCATGCTTGAGAGCAACATTTCTACTCCATAATCTGTTTAGATGTATTTACTATTAAGCAGATACCGGAGCATGTCTACAGTCTGTCTATGAATAAAGTCCCATGCCTAAAGTCCAAGATAGAATCATATTCTGAGATATCCCTTCTATGATTATAATATGGTGGCAGCAGAGGAGACACATCGATGTAAAAAAAACACGTTGGTATTATTGAAGGAACCAAAGAATGAAGAAACCTTTGAAAGCAGTGTGAGATATTTCAGCAGACGAAGGAGACACACTGGAGAGAGATAATGATATGCGCTGGCTCAGATGCTGGTGGGTTTTGTTTTTTGTTGATTGGTTATTGATTTTTTGTCTATGATGTATGTTAGGTAATTTCCAGTGTATCACTATTTGCTCTGTAGTCTGTTATGATTTTTGTATCACGGTACTTTTATTAAACTAAAATATACTGAATTGCATTCTCATGGGAACACATGCCATGTCTCAGATAAATGTTATTGCCTCGCATTTCAATCAAACTATGACGACCCAATGCGTACAGGCGTTGATGGTCGTATGAGGAGATGGCGGACAACATGTGCTGCAGCAGACTGTCTCAACAAGGACACAGTGTGGCACCTTTGTCATGTCCTCACAGACTTGGCACCCAGTGGAGGAGGTGGACACCTGCCCCCAGCAGCCCTGAACGTAAAAAAAAATGTTTAGAGTACCCAATTCATTTCTTTCCAATTAGGGGGCACTTTAGTGTGGCCAATCCACCTACCCTGCACATCTTTGGGTTGTGGGAGCGAAACCTACGCAAACACAGGGAGAATGTGCAAACTCCACACGGACAGTGACCCAGGACCGGGACCGAACCTGGGGCCTCGGTGCCGTGAGGCAGCAGTGCTAACCACTGCACCGCCTTGCTGCCCCGCCCTGAATGCTTATGCAACAAGTTCATTCCAGGCTCGAGTGGGGCCTTGTGTGGCATTTCACAGTCTACAGCCCACAAGTGCATCTGTGAGGTCATGGGTGCCCTGTTTGCTCGGGCAGCGGGCTATAACAAGTTTGAGCTGGACACAGCCCATTAAGATGCTGAGGCAGCAGGATTCTCAAGCCGCACACTTGGTGCACGGGTGGTCTATGACAGGTGGCATGTGTGGGCACCACAACTGGACACGGAGGGCATGTGCTGACGGGCGTCAGGCAGTGGTTGGATGTGAGGAGGGTGCGAGGTCATCCGCTGACATGTTGGGGGGGGGGGGGGGAGGAGTGTTGGAGGTCAGGGGGTGGCAGGCGCAACTTATTTCAGAGGGCTGGTGTTAACTTACTGTTGTGGTTGTGTGGAGGTCGTTGGTCTTTTTGCACTGTGTGGCAGTCCTGCTGGTCACATTGCCCAAACCGGCAGCCGTTGCCACTGCCTCCCAGGGGGCTTGGTGCCATGCTTGTGTGCTGACTGGGAGTGAGTTGTGTGGGATCATTTAAAAGCAGCTCCCCCTTGTTAGCGGGAGGTTGCCACCTGTAAGTCCGGTGAATCTGCTGGTGAGACAGCTAGTATTACAAAGAACAAAGAAAAGTACAGCACAGGAACAGGCCCTTCGGCCCTCCAGCCTGTGCCGACCATGCTGCCCGTCTAAACTAAAATCTTCTACATTTCCTGGGTTCGTATCCCTCTATTCCCATCCTAGTCATGTATTTGTCAAGATGCCCCTTAAATATCACTAACATCCCTGCTTCCACCACCACTTCCGGCAGCGAGTTCCAGGCATCCATTACCCTCTGCGTAAAAATCTTGCCTTGTACATCTCCTCTAAACCTTGCGCCTCGCACCTTAAACCTATGCCCCCTAGTAATTGACCCCTCTACCCTGGGAAAAAGCCTCTGACTATCCACTCTGTCAATGCCCCTCATAATTTTGTAGACCTCTGTCAGGTCACCCTTCAACCTCCGTCGTTCCAGTGAGAACAAACTGAGTTTATTCAACCGCTCCTCATATCTAATGCCCTCCATACCAGGCAACATCCTGGTAAATCTCTTCTGCACCCTCTCGAAAGCCTCCACATCCTTCTGGTAGTGTGGTGACCAGAATTGAACACTATCCTCCAAGCGTGGCCTAACTAAGTTTCTATACAGCTGCAACATGACTTGCCAATTCTTATACCCAATGCCCCAACCAATGAAGGCAAGCATGCCGTATGCCTTCTTGACTACCTTCTCCATCTGTGTTGCCCCTATTGGCGTGGAGCTTGTGGGGGCTCATTGTTGGCACCATGTGCCGTTAAATACAGGCTATGGTCTCCCCAACAACTGTCAGCAAACACTCAGGAAATTGCACCTGAAATGACACTTTGAACTTTTTCCATTAAATCGTGCCCTTTGTCACTTATCATGGCCTGAAGCAAAAATTAGTAATTGAATGAGAATGTTTTAACCAGATTGCATTGACTGGGGGAATTGACTTAATTATTTCTAACCAGCTAGTTCTTGCAGATATGGGTCTGAAGGATGAGCTAATGTATGACTGCATAGTTGTGGGTGTCCAGAATTAAAACCTCTTCAATTTTCTGGAGAGCAAAGATGATCTTACTTTGGATCAAGCTGTCCAGTATGCGAGGCAGGCCACCCTTAGAGCATTTAATTGGCCTATAATTCGGGCAACTCCGAGGTTTCACATGTCTCTGTAGATTGGATTGCCCCATGGGCAGTGGCACCACCCATACGAAAGCCCGCCAAACCATGAGAAAAGGTGGGGAAATTCTTGCCGGCAGCCATTTTGAGATGCTTTTGAAAACCCGTCATAGATGCCAAGACTGCCCAGCTGGTGTTGCGTTATGCTGTGGTAAAACTGGACCTGTATTGAGGTTATGAATCTTTCAGTTCTGCATGAAGTAAGGTCAGGCTGGCAGTTGTGAGAGCTCTTCACAACTGCAGGTTATGTTTGCTGCTTACTCCTGCCAATGGCTGCAAATGCCTGGAGGCTGCTGTTTTCTTTCTTTTCTTTCCGTGGGTCCTGGAACACCTGGCTCAGTGGACGTATGAGTCCAGAAGACAATCCGATTTGAAGCAAGAAGACGATGAGGGGACAGGTGCGCGACACCGATCCCAATGGTCCACCTGATGACGCGGTTGAAGAAATGCTTTCACAGATTGCTGATGTTTTGTTTCTGGTGTGGTGAGTGCTGCATGTAACTGGCACATCACTGTGGATTAAACACGCTGGAAATCAAGGATGTTCAACTGCGCCTTGAGCCTCAGTGGAATATGTGGATGCCAGGATTTGGTTCTGGTGAGATTGGGCCGGGTTGGAGGGCCTGCACAGCTGCAGCTCCTGGACAGAGAATGGCGCTGATACGTGGAACAAATCACACATTGATGGACAGATCATTTATACAACAAAGTTCTGGACATGATAACACATTCTCAGGCTTATCCTCTGTTTCTGTGGAGGAACCTGTGAGGGGTGATGCTGTGTATTTGTTTTTTTTGTGTAAGTGAGCTGATATAACTTTGTATTGGTATCAATATGGAACGGTTTCCGTGTTGTTTAATGGTGATATGTGGAATGTTCCATAGTTGATTTTCAAATCTTTGTTACTGTTGACCGTTTAATAAACAAAATATTCTCAAGTGCATTCTCGAGGGTACACGTGCCATGTCTCAGATCCGTGTTTTTGCTGAGCATTCCAATCAAACTGCGGAGCTGGATACTTTGAACCCTGGGGCGTCAACAACACTCAGGCAGCAGCCAACAATCAAACGCCCAAGAGCTGGGCTTCAGCACTGGGGATATGCCCACAACCAGAGGATGAGTGTGTGGATCGGGGAGGGGAGCTACCTGAGAATGGTTCCCCTGGGGTTCCGGCAGGGGTCTGGGGTCTAGGGGCTCCTGCGGTGGCCGAGGTGAGTGTGCAGTGTGGGTTTCCAGGCTCAGTGGATGGCACTCTGGGAGAAGGCAGGACATGTAAGGGTGGAGGAGGCCTGGGGGATTTGAGGATCCCAGGGTGGCAGCCCTAACTGATTGTCGGTCTCTCACCTTATCGAATTCCTGACAGATGTAACAATATGGAGTCTGTTATTAACCCTTTGCAGTGCTGGTAGCAGCCAAGCGGCCAGACGCTGGAGAAAGTGGCAGCAGCATCGACACAGGCTGGAGGCTGCACTCTATGTGCCGCCTCACACCCTGCAGACCCGCCCCCTTCAGGCCGGGGAGGGATCCAGAGAGGGGCTCCGGCGACGGCCCAAGGTGGTCATTCGAGGAGATGACTGACAGCATGTGCCGCAGGAAGCTCCATCTTAACAAGGAGACGGTGCAGCACCTGCAGCGTGAGCACAACTTAGCACACGATGGAGGAGGAGGACGCTCACACCCGGTGGCTGTGAAGGTCACTGCAGCCCTGAACTGGTTCATTCCAGGGCTCAAGTGGGGACTTGTGCCACATATCACAACCTACAGCTCACAAGTGCATTCGTGAGGTCACAGATGCCCTGTATGCCCGGGCAGCTGACAAAAGAACATCAAGCTGGACCACGCCTATCAAAATGTCCGGGCTGCAGGATTCTCCCCCATCAACAGGATGCCCCAGCTCCGCTGAGGCCAGAAACCGATGCGGAGACTCGATATAACGAGGCCCATGTTGCCACCTGCTGGTGTTATTGAGCACCCAGCAATGCTCACTCATCGCTGCATCATTCTTCCCCCCCTTGGCTCAACAACCAGAATCCCCTACTTCAGCTGATGTCAGAACAGAGTCAGCATTGTCAGGGGAAGCGGCAGGAGGTTGCGGGTTGGTGGTGATTAGTGTTGGGGAGAGTGAGCAGTGTCTGACCGAAAGACCTGGGCCATTACGACTTTCATACAAAGTGTAACTCCTACTAATCTTTTCCCCATGTTCCCAAGACATGTGCTCAATGCAGGATAATGGTACTTCTATTCTTCCTGAGAATTGTGTGTTAGCCTCAGCCTAAGAGCATTTTTTGCCGAAAGAGTACGGAATCATAAATTTCCAAATCATCCACAATTGCAGCCTCTTTTTCATTGTTAAATTATAGTCAGTTTTGAGCTGTAGGCTTATACTTGGGGAATGGTAGCATTGTGGTCACCTTACTGGACTAAAAATCCAGAGAGTCACGTGAATGATGCAGAGAAGAAGAGAAATCCCACTATCGTGCCAGGAGAATTTAAATCCACTGAAGTAAATACATATGGAATTAAAACTACGTTCTGTAGCAACTACTGGATTGCTGTAAAAACCCACCCATCTCACTTTTGGGGGAAGAAGTCTGTTGTCCGTAGCCACTCTGTCCGTGATTTTACACTTATCTCTCGGTTTATTCTTAAATGCCTCGCTAACCACTCAGATATCTCCAAGGCTCACGTTACCTTCCCGGACGCTGTTGGAAATCCATTAAATACGTGCCTTGAGCAACAGTGCTCACATTCTGCAATTAAATTAAAAAATAGAACACCCACCAATAACAGGATGGAGTCTTCCCAAGCCCATTTTTTAATAGAAGCTTCCTCGTCAACAGACAAGGAAATTTAAACATAAGATTTGAACTTGTGTTTTCAAACTACGAGACCGAAGAGCCGTTTAAAGGTCATGGACTCAATATTTCTCAAATGAGGAAGGGAATGGCTGCAACAACAAGAAGTCAGGGGGAGGTGGGGGAGGGGGCGTTCTGAGGAAAATCCAGCTCTGTTCCTCACCATCAGCATCTTTAATATTGTTTGTACTATAGCAATAGTTGGCTGGTGATGGTATATGGTAGCCATTCTGGATAGCAAAGAAGAAAACCCATCTTTTTAGTCTGGATTGTAGTTATCCCTGGCTACAGCTGTTGTCATAGTAATGGATGCACGGAAAAGTGAAAATTAAATACATAGAGAAATACTCAGACCTGCTCAATATGAAACAATCAAATCGCTCCCGACCAGAACATTGCAATCTCAGTTCATTTTTGTGAGGTGCATTTGAGGTCAGAGTAAGAGTGTTTCATCTTGCCCTCAAAACTCTCAGTCAAATTGATTCTGGAGCTTGGCAAATGTGAGTATCGTGTCTATTTCATTTTAGAGAGAGTCTGGGATTCCAGTTCATTAAAACAAGCAGGGAGGAAAGGGAAGTCAGTCAAACAGCTATGGTCACGGCATATCTGTTCATTGCAGCTGAGGCTAATTCCAGAACTGCTGCCAGGAAATTTAATTTTAAATGAAATTCTGACAGGCTGGTAATTCCTTTAAAGCTTTCATTGTTAACCAAGTATGCCTGCATCATACTAGTTGCTTGGGGCCTTTAGGACCCGAATCCCTATGGAGTATATTCAAATCCCTCAATGGCCTCATTTATTACATTAAAGGTGCCTCATAACATAAGTTGGTGTTATTGTTGTTATTATCATGTGGTGAGGTACAAATTTTGGGAAGGAAAGAGACAGATACAGTGGAAGAAAATAATAGCACAGAACAGAGTTTGTAAGAATCAAAGAGACAGAGAAGTAAATAGAAAACGTGATACCGAGAATTGAAACTGAGACTATTCCAGTGCACTCCTGGCTGATCTCCCACATCCAACCTTTTATAAACTTGAGGTCATCCAACACTCTGCTGCCTGTGTCTTAACTCGCACGAGTCCCATTCACCTATCACCCCGATGTTCACTGACCTGCAGTGGTTCCTGGTCAGACAATATTTAAACGTTCTGAGGTTGGATTCTCCGTCCCACTGGGCCACATTTCTGGTTCAGCACGCCGGCGGGATGCTCCGTTTCGCTGGCTAGTTAATTGGGTTTCCCATTGTGGGGCAGCCCCACGCCATCGGGAAACCCCCGGGCTGCTGGCAAAATGGAGCATCCCGATGGCGGACAATCCAGCCCCCCATCTTTATTTTCAAACTCCTCCATGGCCTCACTCCTCCAAAGATCCCTAATCTCCTCCACCCTCACCGCCCTCGAGATATCTGCATTCCTTTAATTCCGCCTCTTGTGCATCATCTATGCTTTCTGTTGCCTGAGATCTATGCTCTGCAATTCCCTCCTTCTGGTTCTCTGCTTTTCTACTTCACTTTCCTTCTTTATAACACTTCTTAAAACCAAGTTTGACTCTTGGCTTAAATTTGTGGTCATCTGGCCTCATGGGCTGAATTTTAAGTCATGATCCAAGCTTTAGTGTAAAAATATGGGCCACAAGCCCCTCAGTTGTCAGGAGTGGGACCTGCTCAGCAATTTTACCATAGGCAGCTCCCTAATAGGATTGTCTGTGGGCCTGCTGTCCAAGTAAGGATGGCAGGCAGCCTCCTAATGTAGCCTCTGTAGTGCTACTAGAGAGGAATGCAAGAGACAGCAACTAGGTGGCAAACACACGAGGGGAAAGCGGCTCTGTGGAAATTATTGAAGCAGTACAGCTACCTTGACCCCCTCTTCTATTAAACTCTACCCATCCTCAGGCTACTGCTGCTGGAAGCCTCCCACACGATGGTGTGCCATCGGGAAAATGCCAAAGGTATTGTACAATAATTGAGCCTTTAATTATGGGAATTGCTTGCCCAGCTCTTTGTGGGCAACCTCTCTTTTTTTGGCCCCACCCACCATCAAGTAAAATGCTCGTGATTTTACAGGTATCCACCCCCTCCATCCCTCCTCCTCCTAGTTGCTGCTAAAATCCTGGTTTATATCTCTTTATTTGTCTCAGTGCAGTATTTCATCTTCTGAAGTGCCTTGGGATATACTATTATGGTAAATGTGTTTATAAATATGTTGTTTTTTTAAAAAACAGATTAACCCCATTTGCTTTAAATTGGTTAACACCTCTATTAATGTAGTACAAATCGGAATGTCATTTGTATGTGTTTGTTTTCATTTACTAAATCAACAATTTATTTCTAGGCAATATTTCATTTTCAAGTCAAGGATAATCAATCAAGCTTTGGTTTGTTGAAGCTCTGAACTACATTATGAGCCAAATAAACATTATAAAAAACCCCAACGGCAGTGACATCCCATCAACAAAGCATGGAGTCCATGTGGCCTGGAATGTATTTTACTGTCACAGGCACAGTAAAAACTCTTTGATTCTCCATGTAAGACCCAGAAAGAAATTGGCTAGGAAAGGACCTTGTGATATTATTGAACGGTGGGATCTCCACACAGTGCTCGGGGATTACTGTAAATCCTCAATAGGTGGAGTACGAACAATGAATCAAAAGCACTTGCCAGTCAGACAACAGTTTCTGATAGTAATTGTAAATTTACAGTGACTGAGCAGGAGGTGGTAATAGTAGGGTTCCATTGTGCTCTCTGGTCACCCAATCCACTTCATGGTTTAACTTTTTCTCTGTCCTGACACCCTCAGAGATGTGATGCACACTATTATGTTGTAGTAACGTGAAACAAAGAGAGAAGCTTCCTATCACTTTTGATTTAACACCACCTCTTCCCTAAAATGAAGCTCAACTTCAAACTCTTGTTCAGGTCGAAGGTTGAAGGCTATGCAGCGAGGCAGGAGGAGCAGTATCTTGAATGCCAGAGAAACTGGCAACAATCCCAACCTCAGCTCTGATGCCACTTGGAAGTTGATTAGCAGTAGGTTGGAAAAGAAGCTAGCAGAAGCTATTGCTGAGCCTATTTTATTACTCATCAATTGTGGATTAACGTTGGTCTGTCCAAGGAGTTGGCCAGAATCTAGGATATGGATGTTGGGTATTAGCAGTAGTCAACATCAGAAAGCCCGAACAAGAGATCACTCAACTCAATTAGCACTTGCTTATTTATTTTTTTTAGTCCATTTGCAGGATCCTTTCAGATTACTCGCTTGCTTGAGTGCACAAATACGGCTAATCCCCAGAAAAATTAAGGAATCCCATTTGTTCTGTTTTTGAAGTTTTTTAATGAAGACTGCACTGGGTTTCGCACTGCACCAAACAAGCTTGCAGTTTCTCTTGGATGATAGTCATGCACTAACTGAGACTGAACTTGCTATGCAACAGTGGTTTACACTGCTTTACCTGCTCCCTCTCAGTTATATGTGCCATGTTTCATGTCCAAAAGTGATGCACACACTGATTTTTACCTTTCTCCTGACACCAGTGAATGGTTCAGGAGTAGCTATTTAAATTCCAAATAGATTTTCTTGTCTCAGCCTCTAATATTTCTGATATAATATTCAAATAATATTTGCATTTCCATTCAAGTGATTGGCTGCTTTAGTGGCTGGCTGAAAAGATAAGACGTGAAGTTTGAAATATTGCTAATGTCCAACATTAATTTATGTGGGCGCTTCACCACTGTAACCCTTATCAGAAGGTTTACTGGAGAAAACGTCAGGAAAATGTCATAAATCGCCATTTGCAGGGCCTCGTCAAAGTTTATGTTGCTGTTGTCCCGAAGTCACAGTGGAAGATCAAGAAACACTGGCGAGTCTGTGCTGATGATGTGCACACATTGTGCAGGGGACAGGATTAGTTCATGGGCGAGATTTACTGACAACCCTGCCGCGTGTTTTGCAGCGGGGGAAGTGGCCCGCCAGTGGGATCTACCGGTCCCACTATTGTCAACGGGATTTTCTGTTAACAGCATCCCTCACCCAGGAATCCCTTGGGCTCGCGTGAGCCTGGAATTTCCCGTGAGCGACAACAGCCGGTAAATCCCACCCTTTGTCTTGGCAGAGATTGCATGTGTAATGTGTAAGAGTTAATGTATAGAGATGGTGAATATGATCTTCTGGACTGGTCTTAATCATTTGAGTGGGTTGGAGAAGTCAAGTTTATCTTGTTCCCAATTAGTCCTGCGGTCCTGTGCTTCTCTGTTTTTTGCTTTTCCCAGATTATGTGACTACAGGTGTGATTGGGAAATCCTGAGGCACGACATTCCAGATTTCATGGACTGGGTTTTCCTGTCTTGATGCAGGTAAAAGTGTGCCTGGTGGGGTTTAAAAATGACAGGTAGGACCCAGATCTTGGATTCCTGGCGCCATTTCTAGCACCAGCAATTTTTATCAACATGGGAATGAGGGCACATAGGGAACCCGAATGCTGTTTTCTCAATATTGCCGGCCATTTCGGAAGCAATACTTTCTGAACTTGTACATTTTTGATAGAGGTGGGATGGGCTTTAGTAGATGGTGGAAATCAATGCAGCACAGTGGTGTTATGAACCATGGTTGAACCACCCTTTGGAGGCGGGAACCATGTCGCAGGTCAAAACAAAGGCTGTTTCCTTCTTCAAATGTCATTATGAAATGCTGTAGCCTAACTTATTATCTGTTTACACTACGGGAAGCGATGACAGAATAAATGATCAATAATGTGGTTGCTAGGTGTTATTTCTGACAATGAGCAAGCTGTCAAGGGAATGAACAGCATTTAAAAAGTGGGAAAAGTCTTCAGGTACATCAGGGTAGATTATCCATTGGTTAAAGTGCTAGTCAGCATTATATTCTTTTGAAAGATTAGTCCAAACTGAAAATCAGATCTGGTTGTCTTAAATGTTTCCACTGCTTTCATGTATTCTTCTTGAAATGCAACTTAACCATGTGTGTGGCTGTTTCAAAGTTTTCACAGATGACTGATCTGTCATTAAATCTTTGAAATAAAAACAGAAAATGCTGGAAAAAAAATCAGCAGGTTTGGAAGAATTTGTGGAGCGCGAAACTACCATTTTGAGTCCGTATGTCTCTTCATTAGAATTTTAGAGTTCAGCTCAGCCATCTGTTTGGCCATTTCAAATATTTCACGAATGGTTGTGATTCTGGTTGTCTTCGAAGATTAAAATGTCTTATGTTCTGGAAAGTTTGTTTACACAGTTATTCAGCAGAATGCCATTATGAATGTTTGGTTGTCTTTCAAACCATTAATAGATTCTGCTCACCAGGGGTTGTTTGTATATTTATCCAAGGAATCGGAACTTGTTCATTTTGACAGATATATGAGCTGCTGAAGAGGATAACGCTTTCTAAGTATCTGTTCAGGTGATGTTTGCTTATTTTGACAGATTAATAAGATTCACAAAGATATCCAAATATTATTCATGGGCTCACGAGTTCTTTTTTAAAAATATTTTATTGGAGGTATTTTCAAATAAATACAGAACTGAAACAACCATCAACAACAGCAACAGTGAACCATGCACAATTACAACTATTCCCCATACCACCCTCTCTTACCCACTCCTTTTACCCCCAAAACCCAAACAAAAGACAAAGAACACCCCCCCCCCCCCCCCCGCCCCCACATGTTAATGTCCTGTAAAGAAGTCAATGAACAGCCTCCACCTTGTGGAGAAACCCTCCTCCACCCCTCTTTTGGTTAACTAGATTTTTTCTAGGTGGAGGGGCTCTGACAAATGGCCCACCCATGCCCCTGCTTTCGGCGGCTCTGAGTCCTACTGGCACAATAAGATCCGCCTCCAGGCTATCAGGGTGGCAAAGACCATCACATCAGCCTTTCTCCCCACCTGCACTCCCGGATGCTTTGACATCCCAAATAACGCCACTCACGGGCTAGGAGCCACACCCAAGATCTTCGATATTACGTTCGCAAACTCTTTTCAGAACCCCTTCAACTTCAGACATGCCCAAAACATATGGACATGGTTCGCTGGACTCCCTGCAGACTGCCCACACCTATTGTCCACCCCTGGAAAAAAATGACTAATTCTACACCCTGTTATATGAGCCCTATGCACCACCTTAAACAGTATGAAACTGAGTCTTGCACACGACAAAGACGAGTTTATCCTTCGCAGAGCCTCACTCAACACCCCAGCTTGCACTGCCACTCCCACCTTGTCCTCTCATTTGCATTGTTCCTTCTCCACAGGGGCACCCTCCCTGTCCATAAGCTCTCCATATATATCTTTTTTTAAAAATTTATAAATTTAGAGTACCCAATTCATTTTTTCCAATTAAGGGGCAATTTAGCGTGGCCAATCCACCTACACTGCACATCTTTGGGTTGTGGGGACGAAACCCATGCAGACACGGGGTGCATGTGCAAACTCCACACTGGCAGTGACCCAGAGCCGGGATCGAACCTGGGACCTGGGTGCCGTGAGGCAGCAGTGCTAACCACTGCGCCGCCATGCTGCCGTATATATATCTGACCCTTGCCCATCTCACCCTCAGACAAAACCTTTACCTGTAGCACAGGAAGCAGTAGCTGTGGGAACAAACCCAATTCCTTCCTCAAGAGGTCCCACACCTGCAGGTATCTTAACCCATACAGCAAGTACACCTCCTCAAGCTCCACCAATTCCACAAACCTAACCCTCACAAACAGGTCCCGAAAATGCTCTATCCACAACTGCCCCCACCCCTGAAAACTCACATCCAGCCTCGCTGGAACAAGCCTGTGATTTCCATAAATCGGTGCCCACAGGGACATGCCTTCCATTCTACAATGCTGCCAACATTGATTCGACACCCTCAACGTTGATACCACCACCAGGCTCATGGAGGAACTGGCTGGTGAAAACAGAAGAGGTGCCAGCAATAGCACCCTCAGACTGGCCCTTTACATGAAGCCTCCTCCATCCATCCCCACATCGACCCTCTCCTCCACTGCCCAGAAATAATTCTGTAGATTCGGCAGTGCGAACATGCAGCTAATGAACACATGGAATAGGACATGACCAATGAGCAGTCAGGACACTCAGGGGTGGCATCTCACTATAAAAGGGATGAGGCACTCACACCCCGCCTCTTTCCACAGACCAACATCTACAGAGTGAGACAGGGTGTATCCTCAGCATCACACCCCAGCACGTGGCTTAGAGCAAGGCTGGTTCAGTTAGACTGAGTTACTACATTTAGATTAGCAGAGGGTCGAACTCATTGAGAACTGTGCTAATAGTTCAATAAAACACATTGAACTCACTTCAAAGTCTGGAGCATCTTTTACTCAAAACTGCATCAAGTGGCAGCTTGTGTTATTCCAAGTTACATAACACGACATGATACCAGAAGTCTGTTCAATCTAGTTAATTCAACTCAGCAAGATCCGTGACGACCAACGAATGTATACTGCCTCCTCACCAGCTCAGTATCTCCAGCAATCTCAGTGCCAACTGGCGGACATTCAAGCAGAAATTTCAGCTTTACGTCGAAGCAGCAGACCTCAATGGTGCGTCTGATGCACGGAAGATAGCTCTTCTCCTCACCACAGCGGGTGATCATACTTTGGAAATAATCAACTCCTTTCACTTCGCCGAAGAGCAGGACAAGACAAAGTTTCAGACCATCTTGACAAGTTTGACGGCCACTGTGAGGTGGACACCAACAAAATCTTCGAGCGCTACATATTCAAGCAGCGATTGCAAGGTAAAGACGAATCATTCAACTCATATTTAACTAACCTTAGACTGCTAGCGCAATCCTGCAACTTCAGTGATATCACTGACTCCATGATCAGAGACCAAATCGTTTTTGGAGTTCACTCTGATCATCTGAGCGAGCAGTTACTGAAGATCAAGCATAATGACCCTGCCAATCGCGATTGAAACATGCACAGTGCATGAGCACGCTGAAAATCGCTATTCCCAGTACAAAACGGCAGAAAATCATAAATTAGCCTCCCAAGAGGCGGAGAGTGTGCAGGCCATCTACCAGATGCAGCGTCTCAACATTGACGAAAAAGGCCATTTGGCATGCTCTTCCCGGGGCCCGACGCATGTGTGATGCGAACGGGATAACGAAGCGGCCGAAACCCGCACTGCGCAGGTGCAGGCGTCTAGGAACCGCACTGCGCATGTGCAACGATGCACGGAGCGTCAGGACGCCGACTCATGACGTGTTCGAACTGTGGCACTGCCCATTTAAAGAAACACTGCCCTGCAAGAGGTAGACTCTGCGGGAAGACAGGCCACTATGCAGCCCTGTGCATATCTGCAGCACCAGTCAGGAGCCAGTGCTCCCAATTCCGACGACGACGCATCCAGAGTGTGTAACAATGCCTACAGGATTCTGATCCTGGCAGTGCAACGGATCCAGATGATGAATGCCTGGACAACGCCTGCCGTGTGGGCATTATTACAACGTGTGAATATGCCACACCAGAAACATCGCAAGTCCAGTCAATCCTAGCTGTTGTTGCTCTTTTTGACCTTAGTCTATTTGCTCTGTTTAGGTCACCTTTGCTCATGAGTCGCCAGGTATCTTTATGATACCGCCACGTGGTTCAAGTTCAGGTTATGATTAATAACACAGCACACCGCTTAGTAAGGATTAAACCAACGGTCATTTATTATTTACAACAAGCAATATTAATACCCTAATACTACTTTCTATATAATAAACCTATCACTACTGGCCAATACTTAACTTAGGAAGAGCCCACCAGGTCAGGGAAACAAATGGCTTGTCCAATCAAATCTGGCCCGCGGGATTCAAAAGGCTGCTACAGGTCGGTGGCTAGGTGTCTCTACCGGATAGCGATCGTTGGATTCAAACTTCCTGCTGCCGGTGGCTGGTCTTGCGAAGGTCTCGAGCAGGCGAAGATGAGAGAGAGATCTGAACTTGGACCTTTACTTTTATAGGGCCCAGGGGCTTCCCGCCTCCCGGGGCGGCCCTTGACCCTGAGTCCCAAGTGATTGGGTTCTGTCCCAAGTCTCTGGGGTCGATGTGTCCAATGGTAAGGCGATTCCTCGTTCGGGGGGTGGTCGCTCACCTGTCTTTGTTTCGGCCACTGCAGGCGCCGACAGGTCTGGCCCGGTATTCAATTGCTAATATGTTGCAATTGTTCCCGGGGATAGCCGATTTAACTGTGGATGTCTGAGTAGATTAGGTGTAAACAGTCCTGAATGCAACTGCGGATACCTGGGTTGATGGGCTGTTGATAGCCCTGAGTATTGATCTGGGCTACGTTCCCAGAGCTGAATATGCAAACCTGTCTGCAGCTGCCTGCTTGTGTCTTTTTGGCTGCTTTTCCCAGCAGTCTTTCGGGTTAGCCATTTTAAACTGGGTTTTGGCCAGGTTAATCGGAACGCAGCCATTTTACATGGCTACACCGTGGATTCCGAGGACGAATGGCGAGCAGTGATGAAGATCAACCACTGCCCCATCCAGTTCAAGCTGGACACAGGTGCCTCTGCCAACCTCTTCTCACAGGCAGACAGGGCATCCCTACTAGGTGCGCACGCCTGCAAGCAGCTGAACCTCATTCAAAGGGTTTACACCACAACATCCTCCCATGTGGATCTTCAGGCTGGCATCGACAACATCCTCGCCCAGTATCCAGACGTGTTCGACGGGATGGGAACACTGCCATATCGATACAAGATACTGCTACGACCTGATGCCAAGCCAGTGGTCCACGCACCACGACGTGTCCCTGCTCCACTGAGAGAGCGCCTGAAGGCACAGCTCAAGGATCTTCAGCAACAAGGCATCATATCCAAGGTCACCGAACCGACTGACTGGATCAGCTGGATAGTGTGCGTAAAGAAGCCTTCGGGGGACCTGCGCATCTGCATTGATCCCAAGGATCTCAGTAAGAATATCATGTGGGAACACTACCTCATCCCAAAGCGGGAGGAACTCACGAGTGAGATGGCACACGCGCGCTTCTTCACCAAATTGGATGCATCACAGGGATTTTGGCAAATCCAGCTGGAAAAGTCCAGCAGAAGGCTCTGCACCTTCAACACACCTTTCGGCAGATACTGCTACAATCGCATGCCATTTGGCATCATCTCGGCATTGGAGATATTCCATCACATCATGCAGCAGATGATGGAAGGCATTGAAGAGGTTTGTGTGTGCGTGGACGACATCATCATAATGTCCGCGACCCCTGAAGAACATGTGTCCCGTCTCCAGAAGGTATTCCGCCGTGTTCATGCCAACAGCCTAAAGTTAAACAGGTTCAAATGTTGTTTTGGCACATCGACGCTCAAGTTCCCAGGCGACCAGCTCTCACAGCAGGGTGTGCGCCCGGACACAGCCAAAATCAAGGCCATCGAGGCGATGAAGGTCCCTGAGGACAAAAAGGCGGTGCTGCGCTTCTTGGGTATGGTCAATTTTCTGGGCAAGTCCATTCCAAACATGGCCACACACACCACGGCCCTACGCAACCTGGTGAAAAGGTCAACTGCCTTTGAGTGGAAGGCGGCACACCAGACAGAGTGGCTGGAGCTGAAAGCCAAACTCACCACTGCACCAGTCCTGGCATTCTTCGACCCGGACTGGGAGACAAAGATATCCACAGATGCGAGTCAGGATGGCATTGGTGCGGTGTCGCTTCAACGAGATGACACATCATCCTGGGCACCAGTAGCCTACGCATCAAGGGCGATGACGCCCACTGAAACCAGATATGCACAGATTGAGAAGTAGTGCTTGGGTCTTCTCACCGGCATCCTCAAATTTCATGGTTATGTCTACGGCCTGCCGACATTCACTGTCGAGACGGATCACAGGCCTCTGGTCCACGTCATCCACAAGGACCTGAATGACATGACGCCTCGATTGCAGAGAATCCTGCTTAAACTTAGGAGGTATGACTTCAACTTGGTGTACACACCTGGCAAGGAGCTCATCATTGCTGATGCATTGTCCCGCTACGTCACCTCGCCCAGTGAGCCACTGGAGATCATCAAGCACATCGAATCGCAGGTGCAGCTGTGTGCTCGCACTCTCCCGACGACAGATGAGAAGGTAGTCCTCATCCGTGATGAGAAAGCCAAAGACCCCCTCTTGCAGCGCGTCATCCACAACCTCACCAATGGCTGGCAGAAAGGGCAGTGCCCACAATTTTACAATGTGAAGGATGACCAGACGGTGATTGATGGTATCCTCCTCAAGCTGGACAGGATTGTCATTCCGCTCAGTCTCCAGAGTTTGGTGCTGCACCAGATTCATGAGGGACACCTGGGCATCAAGAAGAGCAGACGCAGAGCCCGGCAAGCTGTCTACTGGCCCGGCATCAGCCAGGACATCACGAACATAGTCCTGAACTGTGCTACCTGTCAGCGATTCCAGCCAGCGCAGAGCAAGGAGAGGCTCCAACAGTATGACATAGTGAACTCTCCGTGGTCCAAGGTTGGCATCGACCTCTTTCATGTGAATGGTCGCGACTACGTATTGATCATCGAATATTTCTCGAATTACCCGGAGGTGCTGAAGCTCCCGGACCTCACCTCTCAGACCGTCATCAAAGCCTGTTAAGAGACGTTCTCAAGGCATGGCATCCCAATCACCGTCATGAGCGACAATGGCCTGTGCTTTAACAGTCAAGAATGGTCCACGTTTGCCAGGTCATACAATTTCCAGCATGTCACCTCCAGTCCGCACTATCCGCAGTCCATTGTAAAAGTCGAGAAAGGGGTCCACATTGTGAAACAGCTCATCTGCAAGGCCTCTGATCCTGACATACACCTTGCACTGCTCGCGTACAGGGCAACTCCATTGTCCATTGGCATGTCGCCGGCTCAACTCCTGATGAATAGGGACCTGCGGACGGCGCTTCCAGCCATACACTTGCCCAACCTGGATCATCTCCCGGTGCTGCAGAAGATGCAGCAGCTCAGTACCGTCAAAAGCAGGGCTATGATGCCCAAGCACCGATCTGGCCGTGCTATCCCCGGCAGACACTGTCAAGATCCGGACACCGGATGGTGGGTGGTCTGTCCCGGCTGTCGTTGTTCGACAGGCCGCTCCCGGCTCTTATGTTCTACATATAGTTGATGGCTCCATCGTGCGAAGGAATCGATGGGCACTGCGCAAGGTTGCCTGCCCGCAACCACTTTCTCCTCCATTTCCATATGTTGAATTGCCACCTCCCGATACCTCGCATCACGAGGCCACCAGTCAGGCTTCCATCCCGCCTGTCAAGGTGCCGTCGTCCCCTCCACCACCTCTCTGGCGGTCAACCAGGATCAGACGCAAGCCTCAGAGACTGGACTTGTGAATGTTTGTTTTGTTTGCTCTGTTCTGTTGTCCTCCATCAGTCACGTTAGACAGACTCATTCACATGTAAATATATTCACATACACCAACAAAACATTAAAAAAAGGGGAGATGCATGATATGCAAACATGCAGCTAATGAACACATAGAACAGGACACGACCAATGAGCAGTCAGGACACTCAGGGGTGGTATCTCACTGTAAAAGGGATGAGGCACTCACACCCCGCCTCCTTCCACAGACCAACATCTACAGAGTGAGACAGGGTGTATCCTCAGCATCACACCCCAGCATGTGGCTTCGAGCAAGGCTGGTTCAGTTAGACTGAGTTACTACATTTAGATTAGCAGAGAGTCGAGTTTATTGAGAACTGTGCTAATAGTTCAATAAAACACATTGAACTCACTTCAAAGTCTGGAGCATCTTTTACTCAAAACTGCATCAAGTGGCAGCTTGTGTTGTTCCAAATTACATAACACAACAGGCAGTACCAGCCCTCCACCTGCCTATCCCTTGCCAGAAATACCGTCCTGTTCCAGGGAACATTGCCCGCCCATACAAACCCCAGTATCTTCTTATTCACCCTATTAAAAATGACTCATGCACGAAAATCGGGCGATTCTGAAATACAAACAAAAACTTCGGGACCACTGCCATCTTTACCATCTGGACCATTCCAGCCAATGACAAACGCAACACATCCCACCTCCTAAAGTCCTCCTTCATTTCCTCCACCAGTTTTGCAGGATTCAACTTGTGCAGCTGGGCCCAGCTCTGAGCAAAGGCTTGCCCCTACCAACCGGGAATACCTCATTTTTCACAATATTGATCTTATACCCCGGGAAAAGACTGAAGTCTCCCGAGATCATAGAACATAGAACATACAGTGCAGAAGGACGCCATTCGGCCCATAGAGTCTGCACCGACCCACTTAAGCCCTCACTTCCACCCTATCCCCGTAACCCAATAACCCCTCCTAACCTTTTTGGTCACTAAGGGCAATTTACCACGGTCAATCCACCTAACCTGCACGACTTTCGACTGTAGGAGGAAACCGGAACACCCGGAGGAAACCCATGCAGACACGGGGAGAACGTGCAGACTCCGCACAGACAGTGACCCAGCAGGGAATCGAACCTGGGACCCTGACGCTGTGAAGCCAGTGCGATCCACTTCTGCTACCGTGCTCCCCATAATCCTGTCAAAACTTTCAATTGGCTTTGCAACATTTAACAAGAGGTCATCAGAGTTTAAAGAGACTCAATGCTTCACCTCCTCTTTCAATGCCCCGTCTCCCCTCGAAGCCTTGAGAGCCATTGCCAATGGTGCAATTGCTGGCAAAGAGCAAAGGGGAGACTGGACACCCCTGCCTCGTCCAGCAATTCAACCCAAAATATTCCAAATTAACAATATTGGTCCGCCCACTCATCTGAGCAGCCCTGTACAACAATCTCACCCAATCGACAATCCCATGCCCAAACCTGAACCGCCCCAGCTGCTCGAATAAATAAGGCCACTCCACACGGTCAAGCACCTTCTCCACGTCTATAGACACAATCACCTCCACCTCCCAGCCTTTTGAGGGAATCATCATCACATTTAATAACCTCCGAACATTGGCCGATAGCTGCCGCCCCTTCATGAATCCCGCCTGGTCTGTCCCAACATCCCCGGCACACAATTCTCTATTCGCACTGCCAGGGTCTTCGCCAATAACTTAGCATCCACATTGAACAGTGATATCACTTATCTGAGTCTTTATCTTTCTTTAAAATGAGCGAGATAGATGCCTGACACAACATGGGGGGGAAGCTCACCCCTCCCACCGACTCATTGTACGCCTCCACTAACTGGGCCCCAGCTCTGACCCAAATCTCTTATAAACTCTGCAGGGAACCCTTACGAGCCTGGGGCCTTCTCCAACTGCATCACTCCCCCCACACACACCATCACCTTTCCCAGATAAATCAGGGCCCCCAGCCCCTGTACCCTCACCTCATCCACCCTCGGGGACTCCAGTCTATCCAAAAACCGCCTCTTAACCCTCATCTCCCGCCGGGGACTCTGAACTGTCCGACTTCCAATAAAATGCCTCAAACACCCCATTTACCTCCTCCAGCCCCATTGCCAGCTTGCACCCCCCCCCCCCCCCCCCACCCCCCGGTCCCCATTCCCGTCCCCTTCCCTCATCCTCCCAAACTCCCTCGCCTTCCCTGCCCCCTCAATTGATGCAGCTTGCTCATCCCCATACTCGTACACTGTCCCTCTGGCCCTGCACAGCTATCCCACTGCCACCCCCGTCGACCCCAGCCCAAGCTCCAATTGGAGCTTCTGCCTCTCCAGCAGTTTCTTCTCAGGCTCCACCGAATATCTCCGGTCCACCAGCCGCAGCGTCTCCAGCCACTCCACCCTCTCCTTACGCGCCCTAATCGAAATAAGCTTCCCTCTAACCACTGCCTTCAACACCTCCCAACATAGTCTACTAGACCACCACTGTCTTATTGTGCTCCACATAGTTCCAGATAACTATCTTCTCATAGACCTCCTTATCCGCCAATAACCCATCCACTGTGGCCTCTGGGAGCTCACCCCCACTACCTACAAATCCACTCAGTGTGGCGCATGGTCAGACACCACGATTGTCGAATACTCGGTCCCAACCACCCTCACCAGCAGTGCCTTGTCAAGGACAAAGAAAAATCAATCCAGGAGTACCTTCTGTGGACATGTAAAAGTTCCTTCACCCTCTGCATCTCAAACAGCCACAGGTCCATCGCCCATTCGCTCCATAAATCTCAGCAACCACTTTGCCATTGTCAACACCCTCATCGACCTGTCTAGCCTCAGATTACAACCCCCCCCTCCATGATCAGTCGGTGCATGTCCAGGCCCGGGATCTTCGTCAGGACTCGCCTCATAATCTCCACATTGTCCCAATTTGGGGCATAAATGTTCACCAGCACCACTGGCGGTCCTTCCAACCTCCCGCTCACCATCATAAATCAAACTCCACGTTTCGCCACTATGTTCCCCACCACAAAGGATACCCTCTTATTAACCAGTGAAGTGTTGGGTACTCTGCTACACAGATGAACCAACACGGTTGCGAATGGTACAACTCAGTTTTATTTCAAACATCTATTTACAGTTGTATACTGTTTACTGAGGTTCGATCATCACCCTTGAATCTATGGACCTATTCCTAATACTATCTTGTAGTGGCACTCAACACATGGTGGATGTCTGAGTGGCTTGCTATGAGCTCTGTGCCCTGAGCTGTCTCGTCCTCGAGTGCCCAGGAAGTGCCGTGTTCCCTGTTTTGTACTGTGTATGCTCTTGCCTGTGATTGGCTGTCGTGTTGTGTGTGTGTTGATTGGTTCGTTGATCTGTCCATCAGTATGTATGTATGTATGTGCTATGATGTTTACCTGGATACCATGACATCCCCCCTTTTTTACAAGAACATGTGCCTATGTGGTCATAAATAGAGATGCGTACTGAGTGTAGCTAAATGTGTGTGTGTGCAATATCTACAGCATGTACATGGGGCTAAACTATATACAAGGGCCGATGTCGGGTGCGACATAACAATAAGGTTGTACCATAAACAAAGAAAGGGGAAATGTTGAACGACAAAACAAATTCCTGTAACGATAAGAACAGAAACATATTAACACAGTGGTAGTATGAGTTCAATGTACAAACAGTCTCATAAGTCCAGTCTAGTAGGTGGGTGACAAATCCGGGTTGACCGTTAGGGTGGCACACCATTCATCACCCGGATTGACAGTGTTAACTTGCATCGGCTGGTGGGTCCTGGCTGGAGACATTCGGTTCCCATTAATGACCGCAACATGGAAGGCGTCCCGGTCGTCTGTGTCACTGGTCTGGATATCGTCTGGGCACAACTCGTAGTAAGGAGGCTGAATGGTCCGCACGTCCCTGCGAGGTTGTTGGAGTTGGGGAACATTGGCAGGTTGAGCTGCTCGACAGCAGGCAGCGTAGTGGCCCACCTTGCCACAGCGGAGGCATTGTCGGGTTCATGCGGGACATTGCCGCTTTAAATGTGCGGCTCCACAGTTGCCGCACATCGTGACGTCATGGCGTTAGTTGCGCCACCGCGCATGCGCAGTTCGGTCTTGCGTTGAGCGCGCCTGCGCATCACACTCCTCAGTGTTGCCGTCGTTTTTGGCGCGCACAAGCGCGGGAGGCCTTGAAAAGCGCGCAAAATGGGGGTCCTCGTCCGGGCCGCGGGCCGGGAGGAACTCGATCGCCTGGACCCGTTCGGCCTCGTAGGACGCCTGCCTCGCCGATCCGGCTGCGTAGGACCCCTGCCACGCCGATTCAGCCGCCTGAAATTGGGTATAGCGGCTAGTCGCGTTTTCGTGCAGGACACAGGCTTCGATTGCGGAGGCTAAGGTGAGGCCTTTTATTTTTAAGAGCTGCTGGCGTAGGGTGCCCAAGGTGACCCCAAAAACGATCTGGTCCCAAATCATGGAATCGGAGGTGGTGTCGTAACCGCAGGACTGCGCGAGGATACGGAGATGCGTAAGGAATGACTGAAAGGGCTGCTGGAAGAGATACCTCTCGAAGCTCTCATTGACATCGACGTTGAAGTGTTGGTCGAGCTTGAGAAGGACCGTCTTGTATTTGGTCTTGTCCTCACCTTCCGCGAACACCAGGGAGTTGTAGACATGGATGGCGTGTTGACCTGCCGTGGTGAAAAGGATTGCGATCTTTCTGGTGCCCGAGGCGCTCTCCTTTTCATTGGCTTCCAGAAAGAGCTGGAAGCGCTGTTTGAACAGCTTCCAATTAACGTCGAGGTTTCCAGCGACTTGCAGCAGCTGCGGTGTGTTGACGGTGTCCATGGCGCAGGATGGCAGATTCCGGAGGATTTGTAGGTAGGTACCACAGTTACTCCTGGTACTATGAAGTGTTGGGTACTCTGCTACACAGACGAACCAACACGGTTGCGAATGGTACAACTCAGTTTTATTTCAAACATCTATTTACAGTTGTATACTGTTTACTGAGGTTCGATCGTTGAATCTGTGGACCTACTCCTAATTCTATCTTGTAGTGGCACTCAGCACATGGTGGATGTCTGAGTGGCTTGCTATGAGCTCTGTGCCTGAGCTGTCTCATCCTCGAGTGCCCAGGAAGTGTCATGTTCCCTGTTTTGTACTGTGTATGCTCTTGCCTGTGATTGGCTGTCGTGTTGTGTGTGTGTTGATTGGTTCGTTGATCTGTCCATCAGTATGTATGTATGTATGTGCTATGATGTTTACCTGGCTATCATGACAACCAGCACTGTCACCTCCCTTGTCTTGATATCTAGTCCTGAATGAACCACCTATCCCTTCCTCAGCCTCACCTGATCCATGACCTTCAAATAAGTCTCTTGCATCCACACAACATCCACCTTCAAACCCCTCAAATGCGCGAACACGCGCGACCTCTTAACCGGCCCATTTAATCCCCAAACATTCCATGAAATCAGCCGGGTCTGGGGGTGGTCCCAGCCCCCAATCCCCTCCAGACCTCTCCATGGACCACTGAGCGGGCAACGGGGCCACAGAGCTCTCCGACATCTTTACTTCTATCGCACTCCTTGAAAGCTCGTGGTCTGATTGTTGCCCCTTTACAGTTGCAGTCCTTGTTTGATAGGGGTGAGACATGCCCACCTGAAGGAGAATCCCTAGCTCCATCTGTTCCTGTACTTTGTACCAACTAACACCACTGTGAATGGGTAACAAGGACCAAACAATTCCACCTCAAGCAGGAGCCACCAATTGGGCGGCCACTCACTCCATGGTCACCACTGGAAGTCAGGCTCATGAGTTCTGTTGATAGTGGATACTGGGTGACTGGAGTGGGGTTGACCAGGGCGAGATGGTATGGGATGGTGTGGAGGCCTGGGGTTTTGAGAGGGTGAGTATCAGTAAGTGTGGCATGAGTAGGAATGGGGGCTGAGGAGGGTGTAGGGCTGAAGTGTGAGGGGAAGAGTAGGACCCATATTATTATTCAAAATAATAATATTATGATAATAATCGCTTGTCACATGTAGGCTTCAATGAAGTTACTGTGAAAAGCCCCTAGTCGCCACATTCCAGCGCCTGTTCGGGGAGGCTGGAACGGGAATTGAACCCGCGCTGCTGGTCTTGTTCTGTATTACAAGCCACCTGTGTTAGCCCACTGTGCTAAACCAGCCCCTACACTGGGTTCATCTCCAACACTGCCTGATTAAAAATCCCGCTGGCCAGCACTCCCGAATAGTAGGTGGTATCACAAAATTGGGAATTGGTCCTTCTCTGGGGCAAAGTCTGGCCCCATGAGTATGGGGAAGATTGGATGGAGCAGTGGTCTGTTCCTGCCCATCATCTTTGTGTTGCAGTTCATCTTTTGGAAATTGAAAGGCATCTTTAAGTTTCTTGTTAAGACATTGCTGCTTGTCAACTGTTTTCAATAACAAACTAAACCATAACAAACTGAAACATAATGGGCGGGATTCTCCATTCCAAGTGTTGACGCTGGCATAGAATTCATGGAGTTCTACGACAGAAAAACTGCTGCCACATCTGGACTGATTCTGCTACTTGTAAGGGGCTAGCACCGGTGCCATGTGGAGCGCAATCGAATCCAATGAGAAATGGTGCGGGATTCGCCGGTTTCGGGATTGATATTCAGGAGGCTGACAAGCTGCAGCCGCATATACACACTTCACTCCCCATACACACCATCCCAGCCAACAAGATGGCAGCAAGACAGTGCCACCACACTTCACGGATGCCAAGCTGGAGACCCTCCTGGACGTGGTGGAGGAGAGGTAGATGACCCTGTAGCCTGGCCTGGGATGAGGCTGCCAGCCACTGCCATTTGTTGTGCCTGGGCACCCCCCCCCCATTTGCTGTGCTTGGGCACCCCCCCCCCCCCCCTTCCCCCGTGAGCTGAGCACCAACACTGAGACATTCCAGAGACACTCGCCTCGGTTGGGCACTTCAGTGAAGAGGCTCCTGGGACACTATCTGGTACACAGCTGATCCGGTACAGCAGGAGAAGGTAGGAACACCCAAGGTGGCGGACTTTTGGGGGCGGGCCGACCAGAGGAACTAGCTGCTGTCCAGATGGGTTTGGGGCTGCAGGACGGATGGTCTGTTCGATTGTGGAGCAGAGCCAGGGACTCCATGAGGGGCAGTCGGTGAGCATCCAGTACCAGCAGGTGTAGTTGGAGGAGTTTAACCGCGTGCAGGAGTAGGAGGTGGTGCCGACCATGGGTGCCACCCAGGCCAACACCGCATGGTAGCATTCATGGTGGCGGCATTAGGGTGATGATTTTGGCTATGGATCAACTTGTCCAAGGCCTGGGACATTCTGTGCAGGCGCTGGCTGAGGTCCAGGACAGGGCTGTTGCATCACAAGCAACCATGTGCCAGAGCGATCTGGAAATCACATCGGTGCTTCTGAGCGTGGCCCAGTCACAGCAGATCATGGCTGGGAATGTTGGCGGCATTGCCCAGCCGCTGAATGATGTGGCGCAAACACAGAGGGAGATGGCGCAGTCACTGGCTGATGTGACACAAACCCAGAAGGTGGTGGCACAGTAAATGGGTGATGTGGCGCAGTCCCAGATGGAGATTGCCCATCTTTGTGCTCCATTGCCGCAAGTTTGCGGACAATGGTCGGGACCAGAGTGGGCCTCCAGGACTGGCAGCGCCAGGTGGTGGAGGAGACTCAGGGGTTAGCTCTGCTCGCACCCCCGACCCATGGAGTAGCCTGGAGGCCATCGGCCACCCCGAGGGAGGAGGTGATGGGGCCCCTGCCGGTGACTTGCGCAGGGGAGGTGCTGGAACACTGCAGCACCTGGGTCTCCCCCCACCCCCTCCTGGTGCATCTGGAGGGCAGAGGACAGAACAGGGTGGCACCATGTCACCTGGGACATCCGAGCAGCAGCCGGGCCGATCCAGGCCCAGTTTCCCCAGATGACAGCCGCCAACGGGTGTCCCAGGTCGCAGGGCGGGTATCACAGTAGGCCACCTCCATTCCTGCTGTACCATCTGGATAACCACCAAGACGTAGCATTAGGGCCCGTAAGGTCAGAACTTTAGACACCAGTTAACTTGGCCCGGGTGCAGGGCACAGTTTGGTTATAGGGCTAGGGCACAAATCTGTATATATGTTGTCACATTACGGCGGCACAGTGGCACAGTGGTTAGCACTGCTGCCTCACTGCTCCAGGGTCCTGGGTTCAATTTCTGCCTTGATTGTCTTTGTGGAGTTTTCACTTTCTCCCCATGTCTGTATGGGTTTCCGCCGGGTGCTCCGGTTTCCTCCCGCGGTCTAAAGATGTGCAGGTTAGGTGGATTGGCCATTCTAAATTGGCCCTTAGTGTCCAAAAGGTTAGGTGGGGTTACTGGGTTACGGGATAGGGTGGAGGTGTGGGCTTAAGTAGAGTGCTCTTTCCAAGGGCCGGTGCAGACTTGATGGCTGCTGTGATAGTGGAGTTGGACACTTTAGGAACTTTCAAGCGGTTATTGGATCGGCACATGGAGCACACCAGAATGACATGGAGAGGGATAGCTTGATCTTGGTTTTGGACAAAGCTCGGCACAACATCGAGGGCCGAAGGGCCTGTTCTGTGCTGTACTGTTCTATGTTCTGTGATGGGCCGAATGGCCTCCATCTGCACTGTAAATTGTATGATAAACACCCATTCACAGTTACAACATGTTTCAGTGCTCTGTCAGATGGGTGTGAGGGGTGAGCTGGTCTGGGCTGGCCAGAGAGGGGGGGGGGGGGGGGGGGGGGGAGATGGGCAGACATTGCAAGTGGCCTAGGCTCCCTACCCTCCTAACCCCAGCCTGACCGTCCCCAACACCATCACCCCATGGATTCAATAGTACCGTGTGGTGGAATAGCCAGCTCGCATGCAGGGATCACCCAGGTGGATGGTAGAAAGTCCTAACGTGGGTAGAAGTCAGACAACGTCAAACGACGCAGAGCACCAGAGATCATCGCAGAGTGGATTGTCATCAGCCTCCATCCCATGAACCAGATCCAGTGTTACTGCCAATCCAGCGCCCATACCACGTATTGCGGCAGATATGTATGATAGAGGAGGATGCTGGCGAGGGGGTGGTCGGGGGGGGGGGGGGGATGCAGTGCCATAGAACATAGAACAATGCGGAGGAGCAGAGAGATCTTGGGGTCTATGTTCATACATCTTTGAAAGTTGCCACTCAAGTGGATAGAGCTGTGAAGAAGGCCTATGGTGTGCTAGCGTTCATTAACAGAGCGATTGAATTTAAGAGCCGTGAGGTGATGATGCAGCTGGACACAACTTTGGGAAAGGCCACATTAGGAGTACTGTGTACAGCTCTGGTCGCCTCATTTTAGGAAGGATGTGGAAGCTTTGGAAAAGGTGCAAAGGAGATTTACCAGGATGTTACCTGGAATGGAGAGTAGGTCTTACGAGGAAAGGTTGAGGGTGCTAGGCCTTTTCTCATTAGAAGGGAGAAGGATGAGGGGCGACTTGATAGAGGTTTATAAGATGATCAGGGGAATAGATAGATTAGTCAGTCAGAGACTTTTTCCCCGGGTGGAACAAACCATTACAAGTGGACATAAATTTAAGGTGAATGGTGGAAGATATAGGGGGGATGTCAGAGGTAGGTTCTTTACCCAGAGAGTAGTGGGGGCATGGAATGCACTGCCTGTGGAAGTAGTTGAGTCGGAAACATTAGGGACCTTCAAGCAGCTATTGGATAGGCACATGGATTACGGTAAAATGATATTTATTTATTTGTTCTTAAGGACAGCACGGTAGCATTGTGGATTGCACAATTGCTTCACATCTCCAGGGTCCCAGGTTCGATTCCGGCTTGGGTCACTGTCTGTGCGGAGTCTGCACATCCTCCCCGTGTCTGCGTGGGTTTCCTCCGGGTGCTCCGGTTTCCTCCCACAGTCCAAAGATGTGCAGGTTAGGTGGATTGGCCATGATAAATTGCCCTTAGTGTCCAAAATTGCCCTTAGTGTTGGGTGGAGGTGTTGACTTTGGGTGGGGTGCTCTTTCCGGGGCCAGTGCGGACTCGGTGGGCTGAGTGGCCTCCTTCTGCCCTGTAAATTCAATGATAATCTATGATTAATCTAGGACAAAGGTTCGGCACAACATCGTGGGCCGAAGGGCCTGTTCTGTGCTGTATTTTTCTATGTTCTATGTTCTTCCTCTTGACAAGTGTTTCGACTGCTTTAGTAAACCATGGTTCCCTTGCTCGACCACTTCCTCCCTGCCTGACAGGTACATACTTATCAAGGACACGCAGTAGCTGTTCCTTGAACAAGCTCCACATTTCCATTGTGCCCAACCGCTGCAGTTTTCCTCTCCATCCGATACATCCTAAGTCTTGCCTCATCGCATCATAATTGCCTTTCCCCCAGATATAACTCTTGCCCTGCGGTATATACCTATCCCTTTCCATCACTAAAGTAAACTTAATCGAATTGTGGTCACTATCACCAAAGTGCTTACCTACCTCCAAATCTAACACTGTCCTGGTTCATTACCCAGTACCAAATCCAATATGGCCTCGCCTCTCGTTGGCCTATCTCGAACAATAGCATTTCCAGTAAATATTTGGAAAGTTAAAGTCCCCCATAACAACTACCCTGTTGCTTTCGCTCCTATCCAGAATCACCTTTGCAATCCTTTCCTCTACATCTCTGGAACTTTTCAGAGGCCTATCGAAAACCCCTGACAGGGTGACCTCTCCTTTCCTGTTTCTAACCTCAGCCCATACTACCTCAGTAGACGAGTCCTCTGGTTGGGCCAAGTCTCGATTTAAAATGGAGAACAGCAAAGGCTGAAGGGAAATTCAGCCAACACTGGCAGAAACCAGCAGGTGAAAGTTACTGTGTATTAAACTCTGCAAAAGCCCAGACAGCATCGATACAAGCAGCCATCTGCATAATAATGTGGCAGCCATCTACATACTAATAAGCAATCCCCGGGAACAATCGCAACATTTGGGACAAACAAAGCTAAGCCAGACTCCCCGGCGCCAGCAGGAGCCAACAAAAGAGGCTAACGGACACCTCAAGACCGCCCATTGATCAGGGAACCGCTCCAGTATTGGAGAAATCGAACCAAGCGATTGGAACAAAGTCCAATCACTTGGAACCAGGTACAGGGTCCACCCCGAAAGGCGGGAAGCCCCAGGGGACTATAAAGTTAAGCTCCCAAGTTCAAATCGTTCTTCTTGACCGGGTCACTCAGCAACGCACCCAACCCTTGACTGTGACCGGTTCAGCTGCCGCCGATATGCAATAAGTCTTAAGTCAACGCTCGCTACGAGACAGGCGCTCCTAGCTACCAATCCGTACCAACTTCAAATCCCGTGGACTCAGAACCCGAACGAAAGGCCATTTGTTCCCCTGACCTGGTGGCCAGTCCGAAGTTAAGTATAGGCCTGTTAGTTGTAGATGTAGCTTAGACGTAGAATTTGTGCAAGAGTAACGATTACTGTGTATAATAAATATGCTTTGATTTGAATCTTACTAATCGGTGTATTGAGTTATTGATCATTACTTGAACTTGAACCTCGTGGCGGTATCATAAAGATACCTGGCGTCTTGAGAGCAAAGGTTATAAAACAGAGCCAATTGAACCAACCAAAAGTTAGCAACATCATCAAACGTCCTTTCTACCACCGTAATAATGTCCTTGACTAACAATGCCACCCCTCCCCCTCTTTTACCACCTTCCCTGAGATTACTGGAATATCTAAACCCCGGCATCTGCAACAGCCATTCCTGTCCCTGCTCTATCCATGTCTCCGAAATGGCCACAACATCGAAGTCCCAGGTACCAACCCATGCTGCAAGTTCACCCACATTATTCCGGATGCTCTTGGCATTGAAGAAGACACACTTTAAACCACCTTCCTGCCTGCCGGTACACTCCTGCAACTTTGAAACCTTACTCATGACCTCACTACTCTCAACCTCCTGTATACTGGAGCTACAATTCAGGTTCCCAAGCCCCTGACGAACTAGTTGAAACCCTCCCGAAGAGCATTAGCAAATTTCCCCCCCAGGATATTGGTACCCCTCTGGTCTAGGTGTAGACCATCCCATTTGTAGAGGTCCCACCGATCCCAGAATGAGCCCCAATTATCCAGAAATCTGAAACCCTCCCTCCTGCACCATCCGTGTAGCCACGCGTTCAACTCCTCTCTCTCCCTATTCCTCGTCTCGCTATCACGTGGCACGGGTAACAACCCAGAGATAATAACTCTGTTTGTCCTCGATCTAAGTTTCCACCCGAGCTCCCTGAATTCCTGCCTTACATCCCTATCCCTTTTCCTACCTATGTCGTTGGTACCTATGTGGACCACGACTTGGGGCTGCTCCCCCTCCCCCTTAAGGATCCCGAAAACACGATCCGAGACATCACGCACCCTGGCACCTGGGAGGCAACACACCAACCACAAGTCCCTCTCGTTCCCACAGAATCTCCTATCTATCCCCCTAACTATGGAGTCTCTAATGACTAATGCTCTACTCCTCTCGCCCCTTCCCTTCTGAGCAACAGGGACAGACTCTGTGCCAGAGACCTGTACCCCATGGCTTACCCCTAGTAAGTCATCCCCCCAACAGTATCCAAAGCGGTATACTTGTTGCTAAGGGGAACGACCACAGGGGATCCCTGTACTGACTGCTTCCTCCCAGCCCTCTCACCGTCACCCATCTATCTTGATTCTTCGGAGTAACTACATCCCTGAAGCTTCTATCTATGACCACCTCTGCCTCCCGAATGATCCGAAGTTCATCCAGCTCCAGCTCCAGTTCCCTCGCGCGGTTTCTGAGGAGCTGGAGATGGGTGCACTTCCCACAGATGATATCAGCAGGGTCACTGACGGCGTGTCCCTGTGACCTTGGCCAGATTCCCCCCCTCCCCCCAGTTGGTGAACCTGGAGGCAATCAGCGTGTCCCGTGCGCATTGGCCCTGGTGCACATGTTATGCGACCTCACTTGCCTCCGTGGGCTCCTTCTTCCTGCCTCTTCCCCCCTGCATCCTCCTCGTTGGACAAGGCCTGGCGTTCCTCCTCCTCCTACAGCACATTCTCATCTGCTGTGCAATGCTGGTGGAAAACGCACCAGGCTGCCACAATGCGGGCAATCCTCCCAGCATCATACTGGAGGGCCCCTCCAGAGCAGTCCAGGCACCTGAACCTCTTCAGGAGGCCAAAGCACCACTCGATCACACTTCTGGTCGCTGTATGGGCGTCGTTGTAGTGGGTCTCCGCGTCAGTCTGTGGCCTCCGGGCAGGTGTTGTATGGGCTTTGTTATAGTGGGTCTCCATGACAGTATGTGGCCTCCGGGTAGGTGTCATTAGCCACGACTGCAGTGGAGAACCCCCATTACCCAGAAGCCAACCCCCCCAGCCGGGGAGTGGGGTGGGGGGGGGAACATCTCAAACATGTCAGGAATCGTCGACTGTGCCAGGATGAAGGCGTTGTGACCTAAATTATATTAACTTTGAAGATTACATAAAGATTAACTTTATGAATGCTAGTTACATTGCGGTTCTGAATTATTAGCAAACAAGTACATGGAACAAAAAGATGCTACGCAATAAAATCAACAAACTTAACCAAGAAAGCCAGCAACTGCAACTAATATTTCTATAAAAATAGAATTATCAGGGAATATTCAGCAGGTCATATCAAACTGGAAAGTTGTGCAGAGCTTTCCTGGGTGAATCTCGACTATAATATTAAGGTGGTCTCTGGGTTGGGAACCCAGAATTGGCTGTGGCGGGCAGCGAATATGACCTTCCTGGAGGCAGCTGGTTAAAAAGACACCTCTAAGAGGCCTGACCAACTAGGGACAGTGGGCAGGTCTCAGCGTGAGGATTTCAATCAGCATGGCCCTTGGGGAAGGCCACTGGCTGCCTTCGCAATGTGGCTCATGCTTGGACATCAGCAGGATTGGCAGTGGCACCAGGAAGGCCTCATCAGCATGAGGGAACCAGCAGCAATTGCAGCAGGCCAAGCATTAGTAGAGATATCAGTCTCCATGAAATTACTTGAAGGACGTGCTTGCTGCCTGGCAATTGATCCTCTTTTGCTTTAAGCTGGGGTTTAAATGAAGAGGGGTGGTCTTGTGGTGCAGAGGGTGGTGTCCCTACTTCTGAGCCAGAGGCTCCAGGTTTGAATCCCACACCAGGGCTGGATGGCCATAGAAGGTGTGTTCATGACGTGGCCAAACAGGGTGATTAGCAACTTTATACATCCTTCTAATACCCTTATGGCAGGCCTTAAGAGAGGGACGATCTCTTGGTCAACCAGAATCATGTGGCAGTTTTTGTGCAACAGCCTTCGCACATTAAAAGATTCCATGCACAGGTCCTTGATGGATGTTTTCTGTGGTAAGTTCCTTCCACATTTCGAGGGACTGAGTTGGATGAAACGAATGCGGTTGGGTAAGAGCCTCTATTTTGAGGAATGCAAATCTTTGAAGAGAGAAGTATGTTAGAGAGACAGAGTGCTGTGAAGCCATGGTGGGATTAACATGAAATAGAGGTGCCATTGGTACAAGTAAAATCACGGCAGATGAGTTGACGCTAATGGAGGATAGAAGATGGAAGGCTGGGTAGGAGAATATTGGAACTGTTGGGTATAGAGGTAACAAATGGATTTCAGCAGCAGCAGGCGCGGGGGTGGGGGTGGGATGGAATGGGGAACATGTGTGGTAGTAGGCAGTCTATGTGATTGAAAGGATATGGCTTTAGAAACACTGCTTGGAGCAAATAGGATAGCTAGGTTGTAAACAGTCTGATTCAGTCTGTGGAAGGGGGTACAATTGAAGTTTGCGGCTGGGGCTAAAAACAATGGCTCTCTCCGCCCAATGTTTAACTCGAGGGAATTACAAATCATCCAGGATGGATGTTTGACAAGCAGACCAACAACAGATGTGGTCAAGAGCTAGAACTGTGGCGCTGAGAGTATAAATAAATAGTTCTCCTCCAGCAGAAGAGTATAGCCACCCAAACAGAAAATCCTGCTCACTTAATATTTCTCAGTGGATCGGCTTCTGCGAATCTACGAGATACATTCATGATCGTCAGCAAGTACTGATTTCCACTTTTTGTCTTCGGAAGCTTTTGTAATACTTGATGGGTTTTATTATTCCAAAGTCTTGCCATTCAGGATGAAGAATGTTCCAACAATTTTCCAGAGCCTGAAAGATTTTTACTGGACTAAGTCATTGTGCTGTGTACATTGATGATTTGATGGTCTTCAGTCAGAGTTGGGAAGAACACTTACAGCATCTGAAAGAGATATTTGATTGCCTACAAGAAGCTAATTTGATGGTGAACTTGGCGAAAAGTAAATTTGCAAAAGCACAAGTACTTTTTTAGGCCATACTGTTGGACATGGCCAAATGGCCCCATGAGATGAAAAAAATAAGAGCAATTCCTGTGCCTTCAACAAAAAGGGAAGTTTTACAATTTCTGGGCGTATTGGACGTTTGAGCCAAACTTTAGCAGTTATTCCACCAGCTGAACTCTGAAAGAAGAACAAGAAGTTTAACTGGACAAAATGCATTCAGAAATCTAATAGTTGTGTTGATAACAGCGCTAGTTTTAGCGACATTGAATTATGCCAAACAATTTAAATTGGCTATTGATACAAGTGATGCAGGTATTGGGGCTGTATTATTGGATGAAAACAACACAGGTATTTAAAAGCCTGTGGGATATATTCAAGAAAGTTAAATATTCATCAGCAGAAATACCCTACCTTCGAGAAGGAAACACTGAGCTTATTATTGACACTGCAACATTTTGAAATTTATATTGTCAACAATTCAGCAGAAACCATCTTTTACACTTACTGTTGCTTCACAGCGCCAGGGTCCCAGTTTCGTTTCCCGGCTTGGGTCACTGTCTGTGCGGAGACTGCACGTTATCCCTGTGACTGTGTGGGTTTCCTCCGGGTGCTTCGATTTCCTCTCAAGTCCTGAAAGACGTGCTGTTAGGTAGTTTGGACATTCTGAATTATCAGTGTACCTCAACAGGCGCCGGAATGTGGCGACTAGGGGCTTTTCACAGTAACTTCATTGCAGTGTTAATGTAAGCCTACTTGTGACAATAAAGGTTATTATTATTACCACCTGTTCTGATTGTTGGAAAAGTTTTGAGACCGAAATGCCAGACTGTTTTCATGGAGTCTATCATTACAGTCATTTAACTTAAACATTATACATAGGACTGGTGGAAAAGCATAATTTTGGATGCATTATCAAGAATTTATGGTGTGACTTCCGGGTGCGGCGATGACCAGCTAAGTCGCACGTTTCGGCACCTCCCATTTTAACGGACTTTTGGGCTCTTATCGGGAGCCCCAACGGCAATTTTAGAAGGCTAAACCCACTGTGAGGCGACATAGAAGCGGGACCCCCGGATATGAATGGACAGAAGAGATAATAGTGGCCAGATTGCCGAGGATCCTCTGGAGCAGCGGCAAAGAAGGGAAGTGAGAAGCAAGTTGGCGGTGGAGGGAGGCCAGTTGGTATGGGGCCTGGAACAGCAGGAGTTCCTCCGGCGATGTGTGGAGGAGCTCAAGAAGGAGGTGCTGGCGCCGATGCTGCAGGCGATTGAGGGGTTAAAGGAGGCGCAGAAGACCCAAGAGATGGAGCTCCGTGGAGTGAAGGCAAAAGCTGCCGAAAATGAGGACGAGATACAGGGCTTCGTGGTGAAGACGGAGACGCACGAGGCACTGCATAAGGGGTGTGTGGAGAGACTGGAAGCCCTGGAAAATAGCTCGAGGAGGAAGAACTTAAGAATCTTGGGTCTTCCCGAAGGGGCAGAGGGAGCCGACGTTGGGGCGTATGTGAGCACGATGCTCCATACCTTAATGGGAGCTGAGGCCCCGACGGGCCCCCTGGAAGTGAAGGGAGCGTATTGAGTCCTTGTGAGAAGACCAAAGGCAGGAGAAATACCTCGAGCAAAAATGGTGAGGTTCCACCACTACAAGGACAGGGAGATGGTTCTGAGATGGGCGAAAAAGACACGGAGCAGCAGGTGGGAGATCGCGGTGATTCGCGTGTATCAGGATTGGAGTGCGGAGGTGGCGAGAAGGAGGGCGAGTTTCAATCGGGCCAAGGCGGTGCTACATAAGAGGAAAGTGAAGTTCGGAATGTTGCAGCCGGCAAGACTGTGGGTTACATACCAGGGTAAACACCACTACTTCGAGACGGCAGAAGAGGCGTGGACATTTATTGAAGAGGAGAAGTTGGACTAGATTGGAGAAAGAGTGTTTGAAATGAAGTAGTGAGGTGGTGGTAAGGTGGGGGGAACATTTTCTTTCCCCTCGAAGGGGGGGGGAGACGAAGAAATGTGGGCGCCGGTGGGGAAGGGGAGGGGGAAGGAGAGAGGGAGCTGCGCCATCAGGGGCGGGGCCGAGAGGGAAGTGCGGGCTTCGTTCCCGCACTATGTAAATTGTGGCGGGAAAAGGGGGCGCAGGAAGGAGGGGGCCTCACATAATGGGAGGCTAAGGATAAACGGGGGAAGCCGAGGTCAGCCAGAGTTTGCTGACTTCCGGAAGCAATATGGGGGGAGCAACTAAGCTAGAGAGGGATCTAGCGGGGCGGGGGGTGGGGGGGGGGGGGGTGGGGGGGGGGTGTTAACTGGGTTTCTGCTGCTAAGGGGAAGGGGGAGCTGTTACGGGATGGGATGGTCGGGACGGGAGGGCGCCGTCGGGAGGATAAGCGGGTGCGTGGGAACCGGGTGAGGAGCTGGTCTAAAAAAGGGGATGGTTCGTTGACGAGGGGGGGGGGTAAAGAGCCCCCCAACCCGGTTGATCACGTGGAACGTGAGAGGGTTGAACGGGCCGATTAAGAGGGCAAGGGTACTTGCGCACCTAAAGAAGCTAAAGGCAGACGTGGTCATGCTTCAGGAGACGCACCTGAAACTGGCGGATCAGGTCAGATTAAGAAAAGGATGGGTGGGACAGGTATTCCACTCGGGCTTGGATGCGAAAAATAGAGGGGTGGCAATACTGGTGGGGAAACGGGTATTGTTTGAGGCGAGGACCATAGTGGCGGACAGTGGGGGTAGATACGTGATGGTGAGTGGCAGATTGCAAGGTGAGGCGGTGGTGCTGGTGAATGTATATGCCCCGAACTGGGATGACGTGAACTTTATGAGGCGTATGTTGGGGCGCATCCCGGACCTGGAGATGGGAAAGTTGGTAATGGGGGGGGACTTCAACACGGTGCTGGACCCAGGGCTGGGCCGGTCCAGATCTAGGACCGGGAGGAGGCCGGCAGCGGCCAAGGTGCTTAAGGGCTTTATGGAGCAGATGGGAGGAGTGGATCCCTGGAGATTTACGAGGCCAAGGAGTAAAGAGTTTTCCTTCTTCTCCCATGTCCACAAAGTGTACTCCCGGATAGACTTCTTTGTCCTGGGAAGGGCGCTGATCCCGAAGGTGGCCGGAACGGAGTATTCGGCTATAGCCATTTCAGATCATGCCCCACATTGGGTAGATCTGGAAGTAGGAGAGGAAAAGGAACAGCGCCCACTCTGGAGATTAGATATGGGACTGTTGGCGGACGAGGGGGTATGTGTAAGGGTGAGGGGATGTATTGAAAGGTACCTAGAGATTAATGATGACGGAGAGGTCCAGGTGGGAGTGGTCTGGGAGGCGCTGAAGGCAGTGGTTAGAGGGGAGCTGATCTCCATAAGGGCCCATAAGGGGAAACAAGAGGGTAAAGAAAGGGAGAGATTGTTGAGGGAGATTTTGAGGGTGGATAGGCAATATGCGGAGGCTCCAGATGAAGGGCTATACAGGGAAAGACGGAGTTTGCACACGGACTTTGACTTGTTGACCACGGGTAAGGCGGAGGCACAATGGAGGAAGGCACAGGGAGTGCAGTATGAATATGGAGAGAAGGCGAGCCGGCTGCTGGCCCAACAACTTAGGAAGAGGGGGGCGGCGAGAGAGATCGGAGGGGTGAGAGACGAGGAGGGAAAGATGGAACGGGGAGCGGAGAGGGTGAACGGGGTGTTTAAGGTATTTTACGAGAGGCTATATAAGGCTCAACCCCCGGAAGGGAAAGAGGGAATGATGCGTTTCCTAGACCAGCTGGAGTTCCCGAAGGTTGAGGAACAGGAGATGACAGGACTGGGAGCGCAGACTGAGGTGGAGGAGGTGGTAAAAGGAATTAGGAACATGCAGGCAGGGAAGGCCCCGGGACCGGATGGGTTCCCGGTGGAGTTCTATAGGAAATACGTGGACCTGCTGGCCCCACTTCTGACGAGAACCTTTAATGAGGCTAGGGAAAGGGGGACACTACCCCCGACGATGTCGGAGGCGACGATATCGCTGATCCTGAAAAGAGACAAAGACCCGCTGCAGTGCGGGTCATACAGGCCTATCTCCCTCTTGAACGTAAATGCCAAGCTTTTGGCCAAGATGATGGCGACAAGGATAGAGGACTGTGTCCCTGGGGTGGTGCATGATGATCAAACGGGGTTTGTTAAAGGGAGGCAATTGAATGCTAATATACGGAGGCTGCTGGGCGTGATGATGATGCCCCCACCGGAGGGGGAGGCGGAGATACTGGTGGCGATGGATGCAGAGAAAGCATTTGATAGAGTGGAGTGGGACTACCTGTGGGAAGTACTGAGGAGATTTGGATTTGGAGAGGGGTTCATTAGATGGGTTCAGCTCCTGTACAGGGCCCCGGTGCCAAGTGTGATTACAAATAGGCAACGATCTGACCACTTCCGACTATATAGGGGTACAAGACAGGGATGTCCCCTGTCCCCGTTACTGTTTGCGTTGGCAATTGAGCCACTGGCCATAGCGCTGAGGGGCTCTAGGAAGTGGAGGGGGGTACTTAGAGGAGGAGAAGAGCATCGGGTGTCATTATACGCGGATGATTTGTTGTTGTATGTCGCGGACCCAGTGGAGGGGATGCCTGAGATAATGCAGACACTCAGGGAGTTTGGAGAATTTTCAGGATGTAAATTGAATATGGGGAAGAGTGAACTGTTTGTGATGCACCCCGGGGAACAGGGCAGGGGAATAGACGATTTACCGTTGAGGAGGGTAACAAGGGATTTCCAATATTTAGGGATCCAGATGGCCAGGAACTGGGGAACCTTGCATAAGCTTAACTTGGCATGACTGGTAGAGCAGATGGAAGAGGACTTTAGGAGGTGGGACATGGCGCCCCTGTCATTGGCGGGCAGGGTGCAGGCGGTTAAAATGGTGGTCCTTCCGAGGTTTCTTTTTGTGTTCCAGTGCCTCCCTGTACTGATTACAAAGGCCTTTTTTAAGAAGGTGGACAAGAGTATTATGAGCTTTGTGTGGGCTGGAAAGACCCCAAGAGTAAAGAGGGGGTTCCTGCAGCGCAGTAGGGACAGAGGGGGACTGGGACTGCCGAGTCTAAGTGATTATTATTGGGCCACCAACATGTCAATGATATGTAAGTGGATGAGGGAAGGGGAAGGAGCGGCGTGGAAAAGACTGGAGATGGCGTCCTGTAGGGGAACTAGTCTAAAAGCACTGGCGACGGTGCCATTACCGTTCTCCCCGAAAAAATACACCACAAACCCAGTGGTGGTGGCAACTCTGAAAATTTGGGGGCAGTGGAGACGACATAAGGGAGTGACGGGTGCCTCAGTGTGGTCCCCGATAAGGAACAACCATAGGTTCGTCCCGGGAAGGATAAATGGGGGATTTAAATCTTGGCAGCGAGCAGGAATTGCAAAATTGAAGGACTTGTCCTTAGACGGGACGTTCGCGAGTCTGGGAGCACTGACAGAAAAATATGGGTTGCCACCTGGGAATGCATTTCGCTACATGCAAGTGAGGGCATTTGTGAGGCAACAGGTGAGGGAATTTCCGCAGCTCCCGGCGCAAGAGATCCAGGACAGAGTGATTTCAGGGGCATGGGTGGGTGATGGTAGGGTGTCAGATATATATAGGGAAATGAGAGACGAGGGGGAGACGATGGTAGAGGAGCTGAAGGGAAAATGGGAGGAAGAGCTGGGGGAAGAGATTGAGGAGGGGCTGTGGGCCGATGCCTTGAGTAGGGTAAACTCTTCGTCCTCGTGTGCCAGGCTCAGCCTGATACAATTCAAGGTTCTACACTGGGCGCATATGACTGGAGCAAGTCTGAGTAGATTTTTTGGAGTGGAGGATAGGTGCGGGAGATGCGCGGGAAGCCCGGCGAACCACACCCACATGTTTTGGTCATGTCCGGTATTGCATGGGTTCTGGGTGGGTGTGGCAAAAGTGATTTCAAAGGTGGTGGGGGTCCGGGTCGAACCAGGCTGGGGGTTGGCTATATTTGGGGTTGCAGATGAGCCGGGAGTGCAGGAGGCAAGAGAGGCCGATGTTTTGGCCTTTGCGTCCCTAGTAGCCCGGCGAAGGATTCTACTTATGTGGAAAGAAGCTAAGCCCCCGGGTGTGGAGGCCTGGATCAATGACATGGCAGGGTTCATAAAATTGGAGTGGATAAAGTACGCACTAAGAGGTTCGGCTCAAGGGTTCACCAGGCGGTGGCAACCGTTCCTCGACTATCTCGCAGAGCGATAAGGGAAAATAGGAAAGGTAGCAGCAGCAACCCAGGGGGGGGGGAGGGGGGGGGGGGGAAGAGGCCTCATTTGGGTCCTCAGGGGTTTTATGTGTGTGTTTATATATTAGTTATTTATATTAGATGTTACGAAGTTACTATTTTAGTTACTGTTTTTGTTGTTTCTTATTTTGTTGTTGGCAGTTGCCGTTAGTTAGCATATTTTTTTTTTTTTTAAACGATCAATGTATATATTATTACAAAGTTGTAAAATGGGAAAATTTTGTTTGATCGAGGAAGTTTGGTAAAATATATTTATAAAAAAAAAAAGAATTTATGGTGTAAAGAACATTGGACATTTGAAATCGACAGAAAAAGGACTGACATGGACTCTTTTTTTCAGTGAATCTTTGGGTATATTGTCATGTTAATGTATACATTTTGTAATGTAATAGTATATCAGTGGGGAATAACATGAAAATGTTGGAAGAATGAAACCATCTTTTTAATTATGGCGGTTCATTTAAAAAAAAGACGGGAAGTGTCAAGTAACCTATCAGGAAAACCCAAGAAACTGTAATATTTTTCTGTTGGTAATAGTCTGGTCGTAATTGTAAACTATTGGCGTATGTGAGTGGTAATTAAAGCAAGGCACTGTTTGAATCTAAACTGAGTTTAATATGATAATGCACCTAGCAAGACTTCAAACAGATGTTTACCTAAAGCTATTTAATAAGGATGGGTTACAGAACAGGAATAGGTTTGAATGGGTTGTGTCATGTGAGAGTACCTTTAAGAAATGGGTGTTTAAGAAATGTACGGTAAGTAGTTTTTCTTCTATTTTCCTTCAGGTGTTATCGTGCGGGGCGCAGAGGTTGCTGAGTTAGTGCTTGCTGAGAAGGGGAGTGAATAACAGGTAAGCTCTTTCTTTCTTTTTCTTTTTATATCTAGAGGGGATGGTAGGGAAGGTAGTGCAATGTTCCTCCCGCAGAATGTTTGAGGTGAGGGACGCCGTCAGTGTCCCTGCTGATTTCATCTGTGGGAAGTGCACCCATCTCCAGCGCCTCAGAAACCGCGTTAGGGAACTGGAGCTGGATGAACTTCGGATCATTCAGGAGGCAGAGGTGGTCATAAATAGAAGCTTCAGGGATGTAGTTACTCCGAAGAATAACGATAGACGGGTGACAGTGAGAGGGGCTGGGAGGAAGCAGTAAGTACAGGGATCCCCTGTGGTCATTCCCCTTAGTAACAAGTATACCGCTTTGGATACTGTTGGGGGGGGGGACCTACCAGGGGTAAGCCATGGGGTACAGGTCTCTGGCACAGAGTCTGTCCCTGTTGCTCTGAAGGGAAGGGGGGAGAGGAGTAGAGCATTAGTCATTAGAGACTCCATAGTTAGGGGGATAGATAGGAGATTCTGTGGGAACGAGAGAGACCCGGGGTTGGTGTGTTGCCTCCCAGGTGCCAGGGTCCGCGATGTCTCGGATCGTGTTTTCAGGATCCTTAAGGGGGAGGGGGAGCAGCCCCAAGTCGTGGTCCACATAGGTACCAATGACATAGGTAGGAAAAGGGATAGGGTTGTCAGGCAGGAATTCAGGGAGCTAGGGTGGAAACTTAGATCTAGGACAAACAGAGTTATTATCTCTGGGTTGTTACCAGTGCCATGTGATAGCGAGATGAGGAATAGGGAGGGAGAGGAGTTGAACACGTGGCATCAGGGATGGTGCAGGAGGGAGGGTTTCAGATTTCTGGATTATTGGGGCTCACTTTGGGGTCGGTGGGACCTCTAAAAACGGGATGGTCTACACCTGGACCAGAGGGGTACCAATATCCTAGGGGGGGGGGGAATTTGCAAATGCTCTTCTGGAGGGTTTAACTAGTTCAGCAGGGGCTTGGGAACCTGAATTGTAGCTCCAGTATACAGGAGGTTGAGAGTAGTGAGGTCATGAGTAAGGTTTCAAAGTTGCAGGAGTGTACCGGCAGGCAGGAAGGTGGTTTAAAGTGTGCCTTCTTCAATGCCAGGAGCATCGGAATAAGGTCGGTGAACCTGCGGCATGGGTTGGTACCTAGGACTTCGATGTTGTGGCCATTTCGGACACATGGATAGAGCAGGGACAGGAATAGTTGTTGCAGGTGCCGGGGTTTAGATATTTCAGTAAGCTCAGGGAAGGTGGTAAAAGAGGGGGAGGGGTGGCATTGTTAGTCAAAGACAGTATTATGGTGGCAGAAATGTCGTTTGATGAGGACTCGTCTACTGAGGTAGTATGGGCTGAGGTTAGAAACAGGAAAGGAGAGGTCACCCTGTTAGGGGAGTTCTATAGGCCTCCGAAAAGTTCCAGAGATGTAGAGGAAAGGATTGCAAAGATAATTCTGGATAGGTGCAAAAGTAACAGGGTTGTTGTTATGGGGGACGTTAATTTTCCAAATATTGACTGGAAACGCTATAGTTCGAGTACTTTAGATTGGTCTGTTTTTGTCCAATGTGTGCAGGAGGGTTTCCTGACACAGTATGTAGATCGGCCAACGAGAGGCGAGGCCATATTGGATTTGGTACTGGGTAATGAACCAGGACAGTGTTAGATTTGGAGGTAGGTAAGCACTTTGGTGATAGTGACCACAATTCGATTAAGTTTACTTTAGTGATGGAAAGGGATAGGTATATACCAAGAGTTATATCTGGGGGAAAGGCAATTATGATGCGATGAGGCAAGACTTAGGATGCATCGGATGGAGAAGAAAACTGCAGGGGTTGGGCACAATGGAAATGTGGAGCTTGTTCAAGGAACAGCTACTGCGTGTCCTTGATAAGTATGTACCTGTCAGGCAGGGAGGAAGTGGTCGAGCAAGGGAACCATGGTTTACTAAAGCAGTCGAAACACTTGACAAGAGGAAGAAGGAGACTTATGTAAAGATGAGACATGAAGGTTCAGTTAGGGCGCTTGAGTGTTACAAGTTAGCTAGGAAGAACCTAAAGAGAGAGCTAAGAAGAGCCAGGACGGGACATGAGAAGTCTTTGGCAGGTAGGATCAAGGATAACCCTAAAGCTTTCCATAGATATGTCAGGAATAAACGAATGACTAGGGTAAGAGTAGGGCCAGTCAAGGACAGTAGTGGGAAGTTGTGCTTGGAGTCCGAGGAGATAGGAGAGGTGCTAAATGAATATTTTTCGTCAGTATTCACACAGGAAAAAGACAATGTTGTCGAGGAGAATACTGAGATTCAGGCTACTAGACTAGAAGTGCTTGAGGATCATAAGGAGGAGGTGTTTGCTAAGTCCCATGGGCCGGATGGAATTTAGCCCAGAATTCTCTGGGAAGCTAGGGAGGAGATTGCTGAGCCTTTGGCTTTGATTTTTAAGTCATCTTTGTGTACAGGAATAGTGCCAGAAGGCTGGAGGATAGCAAATGTTGTCCCCTTGTTCAAGAAGGGGAGTAGAGACAACCCCGGTAACTATAGACCAGTGAGCCTTACCTCTGTTGTGGGCAAAATCTTGGAAAGGTTTTATAAGAGATAGGATGTATAATCATCTGGAAAGGAATAATTTGATTAGAGATAGTCAACACGGTTTTGTGAAGGGTAGGTCATGCCTCACAAACCTTATTGAGTTCTTTGAGAAGGTGACCAAACAGGTGGATGAGGGTAAAGCAGTTGATGTGGTGAATATGGATTTCAGTAAAGCGTTTGAGAATGTTCCCCACGATAGGCTACTGCAGAAAATATGGAGGCATGGGATTCAGGGTGATTTAGCAGTTTGGATCAGAAATTAGCTAGCTGGAAGAAGACAAAGGGTGGTAGTTGATGGGAAATGTTCAGACTGGAGTCCAGTTACTAGTGGTGTACCGCAAGGATCTGTTTTGGGGCCACTGCTGTTTGTCATTTTTATAAATGGAGGAGGGCGTAGAAAGATGGGTGAGTAAATTTGCAGATGACACTAAAGTCGGTGGAGTTGTGGACAGTGCGGAAGGATGTTACAAGTTACAGAGGGACATAGATAAGCTTCAGCGCTGGGCTGAGAGGTGGCAAATGGAGTTTAATGCAGAAAAGTGTGAGGTGATTCATTTTGGAAGGAATAACAGGAAGACAGAGTATTGGGCTAATGGTAAGATTCTTGGCAGTGTGGATGAGCAGAGCGATCTTGGTGTCCATGTACATAGATCCCTGAAAGTTGCCACCCAGGTTGAGAGGGTTGTTAAGAGGGCGTACGGTGTGTTAGCTTTTATTGGTAGAGGGATTGAGTTTCGGAGTCATGAGGTCATGTTGCAGCTGTACAAAATTTTGGTGCGGCTGCATTTGGAGTATTGCGTGCAATGCTGGTTGCCGCATTATAGGAAGGATGTGGAAGCATTGGAAAGGGTGCAGAGGAGATTTACCAGAATGTTGCCTGGTATGGAGGGAAGATCTTATGAGGAAAGGCTGAGGGACTTGAGGCTATTTTCGTTAGAGAGAAGAAGGTTAAGAGGTGACTTAATTGAGGCATACAAGATGATCAGAGGATTAGATAGGGTGGACAGTGAGAGCCTTTTACCTCGGATGGTGATGTCTAGCATGAGGGGACATAGCTTTAAATTGAGGGGAGATAGATATAAGACAGATGTCAGAGGTAGGTTCTTTACTCAGAGAGTAGTAAGGGAGTGGAATGCCCTGCCTGCAACAGTAGTGGACTCGCCAACACTAAGAACATTCAAATGGTCATTGGATAGACATATGGACGATAAGGGAATAGTGTAGATGGGCTTTAGAGTGGTTTCACAGGTCGGCGCAACATCGAGGGCCGAAAGGCCTATACTGCGCTGTAATGTTCTATGTTCTATGTACCTTTAAGAAATGGGTGTTTATCAGTGATGTCAGTTTGTGGGTGGAGCTAGGCTGTCTGTCAGTGTTTTACTTTCGTTTTAGGCTGTATGCTGCAGGGTGTGTTTTAGTTTCGTTTTCAGAGCTGGATAGCTGAAGTCACAGCCAGACGGTTGATTAGAATCTCTCTCTGTAATCTAAAGACTGTAAATCGATCCTGGTGATTTAAAACGAAGAACAATAGTGACTTTAACCTGATGTGCTTCTGGTAAAAGGTGTTTTAAGTCTTAGAGATGTTCAAAGGAAAGCTTAAAGGATTACTTACTGTTGTATTCTTTGGGGGTTGTATTTGAATTAATGGTTGCTAAGATGTTCACTGTATGTTTTAAAAAGGTTGACTTGAGTTCATAGAATAAACATTGTTTTGCTTTAAAAAATACTTTTCCATTTCTGCTGTACCACACATGTAGAGTGGGCCGTGTGCTCCCCATACCACAATCTATTAAAAGTTGTGGGTCAGGTGAACTCCATGATACACTTCGGGGTTCTCTAAACCCTGGCCCATAACAGTTGTTATTGTTCAAAGGATAAAATATGCAAGGAATGAAAGAAAGGTGTCATAGGTAAAGTACGGATAAAATTGTTTTGTTATGCTCTTGTCGTAGCAAATGCTGCTTCCTTGATGTGCACTCTGACAAAGGAAGGTTCAGACTTGGAGATAGCTTTAACATGTTTATTAAACGATTAACAATTCTCCTACTTGGATTCAACACGACTGTTAATCCTTCTATAGCTACTCAGACTGACTAACCAGTCTGCTACAATCCACGTGGTGGGAGTGATGTTCAATCAACCCTGTGTCTGTACTCACTGAGAGTCTCCACTGGAAAGAAACTGAGCATGTGTGATGTGTCCTTTTATATGGGTTGGTGTCATGCCCTCCTGTGGTAGTGTCACCTCTGTGTGTATCGTGACTGCCCATTGGTTGTGTCCTATCTTACTGACCTATTGGTTGACTGTCTGTGTGTCATGTCTCTGGTGTTCCCTCTAGTGTCTAGCTGGTGTAGTGTATGTACATTAACCCTTTGTGTACTTAGTGATGTATATCACCACATCCCCCTTTTTTCATATTACATATGTTCTGTACAGTGTTAAAGAATATTGAACAAACTAGATAGATGATTGATACTCTGGACAAGTTATGATAACAGTGATCATTAAACAATAAGTCCAAATCATATGCAGGAGTCCAAAGTTAATTAATTATTATGGTTGAGTGGCTTTCTTGTTTGATTGGTGAGTTGGTGATGTTAATGGTGACATTGCATTGTAAACACCATCAGTGTCCCTGTGCTGAAGGAACCAAGAAGTGGTCAAATCACTTTGTTGTCGGATTTGGGCTCTTTTTTTTTTTCTTTCGATGCTTGTGGTGGTAATTCTTGATGGCAACTGTCCTGAAAGCCAGGTTGTCTGTTGGTAGTGCAGCAAACGTGAATTGGTAAGATGCATCATCCTGCCATGGCATGTCATTGTACTGAGCTGAGCAGTAACAGTGTCTCTCATTTGCAGAGTTGTACCATGTCGTACCAGTCGTAGTTCCATTGGTGTTGTTTTTGTCCTGCTTGTTGTCGACGTTGTTGCCTTTGGTACGCTTCTTGCTACTGTCTTTGATGTTGTTGTTGTGGTGGTTGGTTTTGTTGCCGTGTTCGCTGCGCTCAAGGACCACACTCTGTGGATAATAGGAGTCCTTCACACAGTTACTCGTGTTAGCGTGCTTTGTGGCATCTGCTGTTTCCTTGAGCGTGCCGTCACTGAGTTTGCGGTTCTCCCCGTCTGGAGTCATGTCCGGCTTACTGGATTCAGCTTTGGCTTGTCGATGCTCCCCATCTGGAGTCAGGTCTGTTTCACCTGAGTCAGTTTTGGCTTCTTGATGCTCCCCGTCTGGAGTCATTTCAGGTTCACTTGCATCTTCTGAGTTCTCTTGATGCTCCCCGTCCGGGGTCAAAACAGTCAGGAATGCATTTGTTTGCGGAGAGGCTCGAGCGAGTGAGGTTTGAAGTAACGTGGTGTCACTGGAGTCACCAGTAGTCTCACTGTGATTGTCGAGTGCCTCTGTACATTCTAGCTGAGGTCTGTCACGTTGCACATCTGGTATGGGAAGTGGGATGCTGTCGTCACTTGTCGCACATACAGTGGGTAGAGCCTCAGTGTGTTCTTGTCGTTCACTTGAGTCGGGTAGACCGTCAGAGTCTTCTTCTGGTGGCTCAAATAATCCGGGTGGACTGTCATAGGCTGCTTGCTGTACACTTGAGCGTGGCAGACTGTCACAGTCTTTCTGTTGTTCACTTGAGCGTGGCAGACTTGCATTGTCTGCTGCTGGTTGATCAGAGGAGGTTACTAGACCCTCACGGTCTTGTTCATGCAAGGACTGCGCTTTGGAGTCTTTCACTGCTTCTATCGTGGAGGCTGTCCACGAGCTCGCTATGGAGGATTGTGTCACTCCCTCTGTGGAGTCTTGCAGCGTTCCTTGTGTGGAATCGTGCATTGGTCTCTCTGTGGAAACTGTCATCACTTCTTGTTCATGCAAGGACTGCGCTCTGGAGTCTTGCGTTGCTTCTATCGTGGAGTCTGTCCACGAGCTCGCTGTGGAGTCTTTCATCGCTTTCTGTGTGGAGGCTGGGAGCCTTTGTGGTGCGTGGACCACTCTCTGTGTGGCAGCAGGCCGCTCTCTGTGGGCTTGTGCCGCTCTCAGTCTCTTGGTGTCAGGCCGCAGCATAATCCTGCACTCACGAGTCGGGATGTCATATCTGCTGGGCTGAAGATCCTCAAATCTGAAGAACTCATTGTCGGGGTCGTCAATGTGAAACACGTCTAGTTGCGGTTCGGATTTGGTACTGGGGTAGCCTCCCAAGGTGAAAGCTTCATCTGAGTCGTTGTCTTCCAAGACCATATCATCACGTTTTGTGTCGGAGCTGGCATTGGGCTCGCGATGTCCAAAGAAGAATTCAAGGTCTGAATCATAGTCTTCAAGGACTGTATCATCTCTTTGGGTGGTGCTTACTGCTTGTTGCAGGGTTCTGCGGAGGTTACTTTCAGTTACTGGTCGAAGTTCAAGCATTGTTCCGTCGTTCCAGGTGAATGAATCCGGTTTTGAGGCTTAATTTTTTTTTTGTGTTTTGGGACGTTTCCCCTTTAAGCGGGCGTGGTCCGGGGGCCTCATGACGCTTGTGACGTAGAGCGTAGGAAACGATTGCACATGCGCAGATCACTGTTCCTTTACTTGGGGCCTTTTTCGCAATTGCGCATGCGCGGCTTCTCACGCATGCGCAAATAGACCTTCCCGTTCTGTGCGCTCTTCGCGCAACTGCACATGTGCAGCACCTTTTCCAAGATGGCTTCAATTCAAAACTGCCGTTCGTTGCTGCAAGCCAACCTCGCGGTGAGTTTTGGCGCCACTTTTACCTTTGTTCCTTGTATTTTCCTTGCAGAATTCTTGGAATTTGTCTAAGGCTGCCTGGAAGTCGCTCTTGTTTTGCCCCTTCAAGTATTTGAAGGTCTGGAAGATTTCAGCTGCTTCTGGACCCACGATGGTAAGTAGAAGCTTTATTTTCTCTGCATCCGCCACGCCATCTAGGTCACACGCAACCAGGTACATCTCGAATCTCTGCCAGAACCAACCCCAGTTTTCAGTGAGATTGCCTTGGTACTGGAGTTGCTGTGGAATCGGAATCCCGAACATCATCTTGCCTGGATTTTGTTGCTGGTTGTCACTTTTCGCTGAGTTGAAACTATATGGATTTAACAGTCCACTTCTGGAACCATGTTTTATTGTGCTCTTGTCATAGCATATGCTGCTTCCTTGATGTGCATTCTGACAAAGGAAGGTTCAGACTTGGAGATAGCTTTAACACGTTTATTAAACTATTAACAATTCTCCTACTTGGATTCAACAGTACTGTTAATCCTTCTATAGCTATCAGACTGACTAACCAGTCTGTTACAATCCACGTGCTGGGAGTGATGTTCAATCAACCCTGTGTCTGTACTCACTGAGAGTCTCCACTGGAAAGAAACTGAGCATGTGTGATGTGTCCTTTTATATGGGTTGGTGTCATGCCCTCCTGTGGTAGTGTCACCTCTGTGTGTATCGCGACTGCCCATTGGTCGTGTCCTATCTTACTGACCTATTGGTTGACTGCCTGTGTGTCATGTCTCTGGTGTTCCCTCTAGTGTCTAGCTAGGTGTAATGTATGTACATTAACCCTTTGTGTACTTACAGTGATGTATATCACCACAAAAATGAGTTTACTTTACTTTTAAATTCTACAAGCTAAATTGAAGAGATTAAGTAAATCAATTGTGGGAGAGAGCAGTTCTGAAGAAACTGGGTGAGATAATGGAGAGATCATAGGCAAAAATGTATTTAAGGAGATACTGAAATCTATGGGAGAAGCTGTTTTAGATTTCTGCAGACAGCAAGAATCACTGGTCAAACTCCCAGAGAGCGGTGTGAATGCAGCCGGGTCTGAAACATCTATTCTTGGTAACCACAGAGGGCACAGCCCAGAGAAAATTAAAAGCACAGTGTGGTAAATATTACTGGACTTTTTTAGATCTTAAAATCGATAAGGTGTTCATAGAATCATAAAATCACTACAGCGCAGAAGGAGGCCATTCGGCCTATCGAGTCTGCACTCACTCTCTGAAAGAGCAACCCACCTAGGCCCACTACCATGCCCCATCTCCACGACCCCACCTAACCTTTGAACACTAAGGAGCAATTTAGCATGGTTAATCCACCTAACCTGCACATCTTTGGACTGTAGGAGGAAACTGGAGCCCCCGGAGGAAATCCATGCAGGCATGAGGAGAACGTGCAAACTCCGCAGTCACCCAAGGTCAGAATTGAACCCGGGTTCCTCATCCCAGTGTTGCTGAACATTTGATTAGCTCTGAAGGTAGTTAAATTAAGATTGTTTGGAACAGTTTAAAGTATTGGTACTGTGTGAAGCCATGGAATGCAATCTGATGTAAAGGTTTTGAAGTGCCATTTATGGCAGTTCTTATGGGGAATTTCCTGTCGGCTCTGTGGGCGAGTTCCCCAACACGATCTAACCACACTTAGTAACTTTTTTAGGCCCAGTGAAGTTCCTCCCTAGTCAAGCCCACACTTCGAATTATTTTCATCACTGGGGGAGCTGAACTCTCTGGCCGGTCCGGCTCCTCAGAGATCAGGCCACCATTTTGAAAAAGTGCCCCGATCTCTGAGAGTTTATGGGTACCTCTCACCCTCCACCCATGGGCAATGTCACCCCCCCCCCCCCCCCCCCCCCCATACACATGCGCGTTAGCCCACACATCCAAATGATGACACCCTGCTCTGGGGTCACTGAGGGTCTCCCCTTTTCAGGTCTTCCGATGCCTCCTTTCAGCCCCCCCCCCTTTCCAGGACCCCCCACGCTTCACCCCCCAACCTTTCAGAGGCCCTTTCATATCTGCCATGCATCCCCTCCTTTCATGGGCATGGATTTCCCAGGCTCTGACCCTTGGCAGTGCATGCAGGCACCCTGACCATGCCACCCTGGCACCCGAACACTGCTCGTGCTGGCTTTGCAGTGCCACACAGGCACTCATGGCGTGCCAGGGTGGCAGTGCCAAGGTAAGAGCCTGGCAGTGCCAAGGTGCCCACATTCCAGGGCGAGGGCCAGGGTGCCCCTCTGCCCTGTCCCTGATCACCTAGGGGCTTCCAATGGCCAGGGTGACCCTGCGGGTGCCGTTCCACCTGGTCCACGTTTGTGTGGACTCCCCAGGGAGGACATAAGATGCTGGCTTTGCACGCATAAGTGGATTTAAAACTGACTTAGGCGCACGAGGCTTGCTCACACCCATTGTGTGCAGGGTCCTGATCACAACGTCTCGCGCGGTCAGGAAGACGTATTGGCTGCTGGGAAGGCTTCTCCTGGCAACTACCGGCCATGTCAGGGTCCCTTCAGGCGCGATGCGGCCGGTAGATCACATCCATTGTCTTATTTCATAGAATCATACAATCCCGACAGCGCAGAAGGAGGCCATTCAGTCCATCGAGTCTGCGCTGACACTCTGAAAGAGCACCTCATCTATGTCCACTCCCCCTGCAATCCCACGTAACCTCTTGGACACTCAAGGGCAATTTAGCATGGTCAATCCACCTGCACATCTTTGTACTGTGGGAGGAAACTAGAGCACCTGGAGGAAACCCACGCTGAATCGGGGAGAATGTGTAAACTCCACACAGTCACGCAAGGTTGAAATTGAACCCGGGTCCCTGGCACTATGAGGCAGCAGTACTAATCTCTCAGTCAAAGGTTTACATTTAAATGTAATTCTATTTTATTTTATTATTTTCCTATTTCTTAATAAACATTTGGTTTGCGATAAAATTATCGTAAGTAGACGGGGACATCACATTAGGGGCAGCACGGTAGCAAAGTGGTTAGCACAATTGCTTCACAGCTCCAGGATCCTGGGTTCGATACCCGGCTTGGGTCACTGTCTGTGTGGAGTCTGCACGTTCTCCCCGTGTGTGCGTGGGTTTCCTCCGGGTGCCCCGGTTTCCTCCCACAGTCCAAAGATGTGCAGGGTAGGTGGATTGACCATGCTAAATTTCCCTTAGTGTCCAGAATTGCCCTTAGTGTTGGGTGGGGTTACTGGGTTATGGGGATAGGGTGGATCTGTGGGCTTGGATAGGGTGGAGGTGTGGAACTTGGGTGGGGTGCTCTTTCCAAGAGCCGGTGCAGTCTTGATGGGCCGAATGGCCTCCTTCTGCACTGTAAATTCTATGATCTGGATTTTAAAACCTCTTCTCATACTACATAAATTGCAATCACAAACGTGAGGGCAGTTGATCCAAGTTTCCCTTCTGAGATTTGAACAGCTTGACAGCTACCATCAGCCTTGCCCTTGACAGTAGGTACTGGTGGGCAGCACGGTGGCGCAGTGGGTTAGCTCTGCAGCCTCACGGCGCCGAGGTCCCAGGTTCGATCCTGGATCTGGGTCACAGTTCGTGTGGAGTTTGCACATTCTCCCTATGCTTGCGTGGGTTTCGCCCCCACAACCCAAAGATATGCAGGCTAGGTGGATTGGCCATGCTAAATTGCCCCTCATTTGGAAAGAATGAATTGGATACTCTAAATTTATGAAAAACCAATAAGTATTGGTGATTCTCTAAGCTTGTTTTTACAGAGCTCTATTCATTTCATCCAGTGTAGTAATATGATAAAAAAAATGAGGAGAAAACATAGGTGATTGCTGAGTTATAAGTGCTCGTAACTTCCTCAGAGTGGTAATCTCCGTCGGATTGCCACTCTCGATGGATTTGCCTTCACAGGGAATCGAAGCCCCCTGTCCCACCCAATCTTCCGCATTCAGGCTGCATGAGACAGGAGCAACGAAGTGCGCCCCCGGCAAAATCTGCGTGGAATGACGGGTACAAAGAGGTAAGAATTGTCCCTTTTTCCGGTACTAGCTACCGTAAAGGAAGCGTTTGAAGGGACAATTAAAAAGTAAGTGGTTTAGACAATGAGTGGGGGTGGGGGGAGGGTGGGGGCTATAGAATCTCTACAGTGCATTTGGAAGCCATTCAGCGTATCTGGCTGGAACCGACTCTCTGAAAGAGCACCCTCTCGAGGCTCACTCACTCCATCTAACTTTGGACTTTAAGGGGCAATTTAGCATGGCCAATCCACCTACCTATCTGCACACCTTTGGACTGTGGGGGGCAACCGGAGCATCGGAACACCCGAATGAAACCCACGCAGCCACGGGTTGAACGTTCAGGTCGGGAGGGGCAGGGTCGGGTCGGATTGGAGGGGCGTGGTGTGGTGGGTCCCCTTGGGTGCTCCGAAGTGCGTGAGATCGCCGTGTGAGGCTGGATTTGGGCTTCTTAAATACTCTGGAGTTAGAACTGGGTTTTTTCCTTCTATCTCAGAGTAACCATCAGAGTAAAACTGGCAGAACCATCCGAAGTTAAGAATTTAGATCGCTTCTGTCAGTTGGTTCTGAGCCCTGCGCAACTGTTCAGAGGAAGTTTGCACGTCTGGGCAATTGCCAGGTAAACCCTTTGGTGGGAACATCCGAGGGGAAATCCCCAGTGCATCATTGGGGTACCCCCTAAATGCTACGCTGGGGAACCAGGAAGTTATGGGCTAAGAAAATGATTTCTTCAGAGTTTAAGGAATGGTATCACCCTTCAAGCTGAGTTGATTAAACAGCAAAGCAACAATGGTTCCTTGCCCTGTGCCAATGACTCCAGTACTAACCCACAATTTACGATGCTCATAAGAGCAAGGGAATCTAGCAATTAATTCACTCACTATGCTAACATAATCGATATCCCGTTGAAGACCAATATCTTCATCTGAGAAGCTGATCGTGCATTTCAAAATGAAAGTGAGGAAAAAAAGAACCCAAACTGCTGCCCTAAATCTTGAAAACCTCTTAGACAGGAGATACTTTTATCACTGTCACACTGCCCTGACTCCAGAGATGACACTACAACTGCAAGAATGCCTGAGGCCCATCAGAAGAGGAACTTTCAATGGAAACACTCAATGGTATTATAAATATGTAAACACATCAGCTTTTAAAAGATTGTTGGTGATATTAACATTTGAAGGTTAATGTCTTTATATGACATTCCTCTGCTGATATTTTACAGAGCAGTTAATTTATTTACTTTAAAGAGCACAATGCCACCCTTCAAATAGAGCCATTAAATGCTCATCCACTGATATCACAAAGCTACGGCATCTTGCTTCTGAAGTTAAAATCAACTTTGTTTTTTTGTTCAGTCTGAGCTGTATGGCAGAGCTCACCTGTATAGGCCAGTGATGCAGTTTAATGGACCACAAGAAAGCGTTGAAAACAAAGCAATTTTTTAGAAGTGGATGTGAGGATTGTAACATGACTTTTCTTTATTATTGTTTTTCTCATCATTACCTCTGATCCCATCTCTTCAAAGGATGAAGATAAGTCTTCAGAAAGGCCTTGGCATTTCTGATTCTGGCCTTGAATCAAGCTTGGCAGTTCAGACAGTGAGAATCTTCTGGTTTAATATCAATTTGATGCATATGTAGAATAGCAGAAATGTTGTTGCCATGGTAGCAGCCTGGAGCACCAGCAATGCGAAGCAGCGATGCCTCTTGAATACCCTCTCTACCGCTGTTCAGGCTCTTCATTAACCTTTCAGCAGTTAAGTCTACGCTTACCCCCTCCACGACACTCCAGCGGCAGGCATTCGAAAAGAATATTTTACTTTTTGTGATAGTACAGCCATTGTGAAATTGACGATGTGCAAAACATCTATCTTTTTTACTCCTGTAAATATTGACTGAGGGTTATAAGGCACAGCTGCTACCAGGATCAGCTGAGACAGGCAGGAGTTCCTGAACCTCAAGAGCTTCAATAGAAAACCTTTGCAGCTGAGCAACAATTTTTGCAGTGATTTTTTTTTTCCTCTGCAGATCTGGCCTTGGTTTTCACTTCTTCTGACAGGGTTGGATCACCAACAGATGTTTGCTTCTTCACAATATTCCACACCCTACTCATAGGCAGGGCTTCTCGGGAGCAGGGATGGCATTTCCCAGGGGCATACCATTGCATGCCAGTATTATGGAGAACGAGGAGCAGCAAGTTGGAGCAAAGGGGATTCAGGCAGCTTTTAAAAAAGATGTCCCTCTCCCATTTAGCAGCATTAATTATAAAAGGACCTTACAGAAGAGACGTATATAAAGAATTTGCTGTGCCAAACAGAAAATAGGGCAGCTCCATTGTACGAGAACTTGGCAGCTGTAATCAAATGCTTCCACTACTTGCACTACAGCTTTGAGGGTGACTACTGTACCCAGCTTTTATTGCACTGGTTCATTTCAGGAAGCCATAGGTGATTTATTTAATATATTAATCATTACTGTACAAGGGTTCAATGGTTAGGTGATTGACATACTTCACAGGAGAGCTGTGATATTCATCACCTTTGTTGCACAGCAAAGGATCATCCATTTTGTGAGATGTCTCGCTTCCCTAAGGACCAAGATGCAATTCATCCTACCATGGTAATGCAAGATACAGTGGAAATTGGCATGATACATTCAACTTTTGAAATTCAGTTCTCCCTAACCTTTTCAAGGGAGAAAAGTCATGTTAGTAATGGCTTGTGCAATGCAAAGCCTGTAACATGCTCCCATGGATATGGACTCTTCCAGGACTGGCCCAAGAACATAAAGAATGAACTATCCTTTATATGGTGTTTTTGATCATCTCAAGGCATCACAATGTAATTTACAGCAATTCAGTACTTTTAAAATGTCGTCACTGTACTAATGGAGCAGCCAATTTGCGAACAGCAAGGTTCACAATGAGCATTTTGTCCATTATTGGGACATTAGCACCATTGGCATGAACATTTATTACCCATCCCTTTTTTTTCTTTTTGTAAAATAAATTTAGAGTACCCAATTCATTTTTTCCAATTAAGGGGCAATTTGGCGTGGCCAATCCAACTACCCTGCACATCTTTGGGTTGTGGGGGCAAAGCCCACGCAAACATGGGGAGAATGTGCAAACTCCACACGGACAGTGATCCAGAGCCGGGATCGAACCTGGGATCTCGGCATCGTGAGACAGCAGTACTAACCACTGCGCCACCGTGCTGCCCTATTTATTACCCATCCCTGATAGTCCTTGATTGGAATCTGTAATGATTAGATTTTGTTGTGTTTTATTGATATTGATGTTGGTGATCGATTGAAAATGGGCAGCACGGTAGCATTGTGGATAGCACAATTTCTTCACAGCTCCAGGGTCCCAGGTTCGATTCCGGCTTGGGTCACTGTCTGTGTGGAGTCTGCACATCCTCCCCGTGTGTGCGTGGGTTTCCTCCGGTGCTCCGGTTTCCTCCCACAGTCCAAGGATATGCAGGTTAGGTGGATTGGCCATGATAAATTGCCCTTAGTGTCCAAAATTGCCCTTAATGTTGCGTGGGGTTACTGGGTTATGGGGATAGGGTGGAGGTGTTGACCTTGGGTAGGGTGCTCTTTCCAAGAGCCGGTGCAGACTCGATGGGCCGAATGACTTCCTTCTGCACTGTAAATTCTATGTAAATTCTATGATTGATTGAAGGACAAATATTTGCAAAAACACAGAGGAGATCTTCTTTTAATAGCTCAGCGAGATTGGACATTGTGAGGACAACTGGAGTCTTAAATGTGCATTTTTGCTGCCTGGATAGGCTGGGAGATACTTTGTAGATCATAGGGTCGGTATTATTGTGTGTAAAACAGACACACAATGCGACGGTCTGTGCCCAATGTATGTGTGTGTGGTCAGATCACCACTAAATTAGTCGGATTCCTTTCTAGGCATCTCATGCAGCTGCCTAAAAAAGATATTTGTCACGTTGAATGTGTTAATTGGGGCCTAATATCTGTCACAGAACCTTCTGGACAATTTGGTTACAATGCAGCTAGTGCTGTGCCTGATCTACTCAGAACTCTTCAGCTATTCGTACAACTGTCAACAAAGGGTAAGCTTAAAAATAAATTAAGCAACATTTCCTGTGAAACTAGGAGTGTTGCTCTATCTTCCCAGTCATCATAACTGCCACACTTACTTGCTTCAACCTCCCTCCTAGTTCATACCTTGAGGCTGCTGATCAGGAGGCTCAACATTTTGTATCGCCATGTGTGAGCACTGGTTTTAATCCTGTTCAGGAAACCAAGCATGGGAGCAAACACCCTTGTGAAGAGTTCCTTTTTAACTCCTGGAAGTCAGCTTCACAAAGTGACGTTGACACCGCCCCCCCCCCCCCCCCCCCAAAGCTGGGAGGAATAATTTCACCAGGAGATCTCAGCAGGGGCTGAAACTCTTCACGGGGAGTGAGCGGGTTGGGTGTGGTGGTGTGGGGGGGGGGGAGGGGTGCTAAGATCTCCATTGAGACCCAAAAGGAAATGCTTCCTGGCAAGCTATATTTTGGAGGTGGAGGAAGTCTATGGCAAGGGTGGCCTAAGGTATTTGAATGAGGTTGTTTGAAGTACTCCTGCTCCTCCTGACCCACAAAGGGAAATATAAAAATTGAAACAAAATTTACTTACCAGCCTCCTCTGGCCAGGATGTTGCTTGCTGCCAGCTTTCACTGTGAGGTACCCTCAATAATGATGCTTAGAGATTAAACTGTAAAGAAGGCTTTATTAGGCTAATAACTATGCTACAGATTTGGACGAGAGCTGACTGCTATACAGACCATGAGGCAGGCCTTTATGTATGGCTCCCAGATGGGCGGAGCCAGAGGCGGAGTCCCCAGGGTTCCAAGCCTGGTCTTAAAGGGGACATCACCTTACATGATGATAAGGCAGTAACCGTTCATCACACACTGGCAGGTTCAAATGTGCAGTTCCTAGTCTGGCTTGCAGTTAAAATGGCGTTTGTGTCCTGGTGCCGTCGACAGGGTGTAACTTGTCATTTAAATCGGGCCTTCACTTTGTTTGAAGTGAGTAGCCATCCTGTGATTGAATTCAGGCCAACTAAGATTGGGAAAGGGGCAAAAATATACCAGGAATCCTACCTCATTGCCTGCATTGTTCCTACTGTGCAGGGGCATTAAAATTATGCCTGTTGCTTCCCATTTTTAAACTTGAGATTCTGACCTTGTTGTACATTCAGTGACTATGTCGAATTGATTGATGTGTTTCTTGTTTATGGCCATTAAGATTGCCCCGAACCTTCTTTTCTGAATTGTAAATCCTCCCAGCCTCTCTTCAAAACTCAAGAGCCTAATCCCAGCTATCAATTTAGTTGCCCTTTGCTGCACTCTCTCCGATGCCTAAATGACTTTCCCCATGTGCAGTGACCAGAATTGCCCATAGTGATTCAGGTGGAACTGAACCATTATTCCAGACAGACTCAGAATCACTTCCTGAGATTTGTGTTCCATTGAGCTGACAATTCTGAGGAACAACCAGCTGGAGACAGACATCACAAAGGCATTCTGAGTTAAGGTTGCAGGGATTTAACCGAAGACGCCTGAAAATGTTGAGAGCTGGAGGAAAGAGGAGAGGACACTTGTTTTGAAAGAACTCTTACTGACGCAGGGGCCTCAATAGGTGGTGCTATAGGTTTCTTTCCCTGTTCATGCTTACTCTTCTGTCTTTCAGCTCTATAAATTGTATTTTTTCTCGCCAAGCGTTTAAAGATTCTGTGACGAGGTGTAAAAGTGAAGATCTCTCCATTTACACTGTAAGCTTTTAACTATTCCCTGTTAAGCCCGTTGCCAACATCCCTTGAGTATGGCAACCAAGAATACTCAAAAGCAGCTTTGTATTTCCCTGACTGAAACCAGTCGTCCAGATTAATGAAATACAGGCTGAGACAAGCACAAATATTCCAGGCACTCCATTAATGTCCATGAGAGTGGCAATCGCGTCTCCAAGAGTCATTCAACTTCAAAGCCCTTCAACAGGCATATCCTCATATTTGTGCATTTAGTTAGCACTAGTTCAAAACATGTTAAAAAAAAAATCCGCATATTTTAAAATTCCCCGCAGGCTTGCTTAAAAATACAGAAAACGTTCCACCGTTCGTAAAAGAGGAAATGCATTAAGTAATGTTCTGCAACTCTGCCAAATGGTGTTATCAGCAGTCAAGAAAAGGTAAAGGGTGTGATTTAACTAAATAAAAACAGAATCCCATTGTTTAGCGAGGTGCTTCCTGGTGCTTGTAGTGCCAGGAACGACCCCACTATCGAACAGGACTCTTTTATTTTCTCAGGCCTTGACGGGGAAAGCCCCGCCAAAGCTGCACTTAGCTTCATTTCCTGCACTGAGGAGCTCTGCTCGTCAGTGCAGGAAGAGATCGGGACGACATTTTTAATTGACACCCTGAAATCCCGATCCCCCAACAATACCCCTGGACCCCCCCCCCCAATGCCCCAACTTACATGTTGGATGTTCCTCAAGCCCCCCGCCCCTCACTTCATGAGGGCAGGGCATCCCTGGGACCAATCCCCGGTGCGTGCAAAATGCCACCATGGCACCGCCAAGTGGGTGCTGCCAAGGTGGCCAGGTGGTATCAGAAGTGCCAGGCGCCACCCTGCCCAGAGGCTGGCCACCCGGGGACTTCCAATCGCCTGAGAGAGTTCCCACCCAAGTGCCGTTCTGCCTGGTCCCCGTATCTGGAATCTCAGGCCGTTAGATTCCAGGGGCTGGTTTGCTTTGGCGGAGACATATTTAAGTATGTTAACTGCACACTTAGACATGCAAATTTAAGTCCCGCCTTGTGGACAGGATCCAGATTTCTATGTTTTGCGGGATCCCATTGATCTTGCGAGGCGTGGTGAGCTGGGTAAATTTCGCGAGAGGCCTCTTCCAAGAATTACCGGTCGTGTCGCGCCTCAAGTCCGGCGCAAATCGGCCGTCAGATTGTGCCCAAAATAACTTGCGATTTGAATTGTTTAGCAGTTGATTACATGTCCTTGGGGATTTGGTCTTATTAACCATTCTAAACAGTGACTTATCCTTGATCCTATCGACAATAAATTCACCAAGGCCAGTCTTTCAGCAGCAAACCCTTTTATTAAAGCAATGGAAGAGGCAGCTGCAGTGGCTTACAGCATACACGTCCAAGCCCAGGAACCTACACGGTAGCACAGTGGTTAGCACTGTTGCTTTACAGCACCAGGGTCCCAGGTTCGATTCCCGGCTTGGGTTACTGTGCGGATTCTGCATGTTCTCCCAGTGTCTGCGTGGGTTTCCTTCGGGTGCTCCGGTTTCCTCCCACAAGTCCCGAAAGACGTGCTGTTAGGTGATTTGGACATTCTGAATTCTCCCTCAGTGTATCCGAACAGGCGCTGGAGTGAGGTGACTCGGGGATTTTCTCAGTAACCTCCCTGCAGTGTTAATGTAAGCCTACTTGTGACACTGTTAAAGACGATGATTATAGGATACCAGCCCAGATTGGAGCGGTGAGGTTTAACCTCCAGCCAGATCACCAGCTTCCTCTGCTTCCATTGCGGAATCCATGTCCTTGAGATCAGGGGAGATGGACATAAGGTTTGCTTGGGATGATAGCCTCGTACTAGCAGCAGCCACCCCCATGGCTTACTCACAACCTTAGCCTGGACCTACATGATGCAGGGTACTGTTCCCGTTTTCTCCATTATGATCCCAGGCACTCAGCTGGAACCATCTCAGAAGTTCCTCACATAAACTAGTTCACCTGTCTTGAATATTTGTTCGGCTCTCACAGAGTCGTAATTTATTTCCTCCCTCCAGGTTAGTCTCGTTAAAAAGCTGCCTTCCCATTAATAGTTCCACTGGAGCAATTCCTGTTGTTCTGTTGAGTGGTTCTTTAATCAAATAAAAACTGTGGCAATTTGGTCTATTTGAATGCTGCCGATTACTTCTTTTCAAAGTCTGCACTGCCCATTGCACCAGCCCATTTGACGATGGATGATACGGTGTTGTTCTAATGTGCCTGATGCTATTGGATTGCATGAAACTTTGGCGCTCACCACTGGCAGTGCCATTTTCGGAAACCAGGACTTCTGGTATTCCATGCGTGCATGAACTCTGCCGCAGTTTCTCGATCGTAGCGTGGACGGTTGTGAAGCCCACACGATGTAACCATTTGGAGTGCACAACTACAAGGGTCAAAACATGGAACCCATAAAAAGCCTGGCAAAGTCCATGTGCAATTGCATCCATGGCTTGGCCACTCCCATGGGTCTAGGGGGGCTGAATGAGGGAGTTTCTGATTCTCCTGGCATGAATCGCACCGCTTCACCAAGTCCATGATGTCTTAGTCGAGACAGCGCCACCAGATATAGCTCTTTGCGAGCATTTTCATTTTAGATACACCAGGGTGGCCATTATGTAGCTTCATTAGTGTCGGGCGCCGCCCTGGGTGAGGGGCAACTATCCAGGACCCTTAAAGAATGATACTATTCTCAACACAGAGTTCATCTTTCTTGGTCAGATAAGGTTTCATTTCATCTGAGGAATGCCCTCAGACTCCAAATCAAGATAGTGTGCTTTAACTTTGACAGCATTGGATCCTTTTGCATCCACGCCTTGATCTGCCTGGCAGAAACTGTAAAGACTCTGAAGAATTTAGGGTCATCGCAACCGCTTCCAATGCTGGCAAGGGAGTCGGACTTATGGGCCGTGGGAAGCAACTCAAGGCATCAACATTAGCTATCGCGTTCCCAGGCAATGCTCTAATAATCAAAATCTGCAAGCAAGACTGGACCTGGGCAGAGACAATATGGAATTGCCTGTTCCGCTTTGAAAAGTCCGAGTAAGGGCTTCTGGTCGCTCACTATTATGAAATGCCTGCCATAGACATACTGGTGAAACAACCTTGCCAAGCTTTTTCGGTTTGAGAATACCTCCGCTCAGCATCCAAAGTGGTCCTGGATCCATAGACGATGGGCCTTTCGACCCCGTTTTTCCAGAGGTGTGAAAGTACTGCCCCAACCCTGTAAGGGGAAGTATCACATGTCAGGGTGAGCTCCTTTGTGGGGTCGTTATGGGTCAATAGGTTGTTTCACTGTCTCGGCGCCTTAGTACTTTCCTTTGGTACTTTCCCAGTTGTCTGTGTGTGTGTGTGGGGGGGAGGGGGGAGGGAGGGTCGTGTGTGGGGGGTGGGGGGGAAGGGGGAGGGGGGGTGTCATCAGGGAGGCCAGATTCAACTGTTAGCTTATAATCTCCGTAGAGGTACATAATTTTGTCCAGTTTACGATGGGGTGCCAGGCATGGCCCACTCTGCATGGGTCTTATTATACCTAGACTTTCCAGCCACCCAAGTTTAGTCCCTACCTTTTCCAATGGGGAATATGGAACCAGTTTTGCTCTAAAATATTTAGGCATAGCAAGGGAGTTGACATACATTTTTGCTTTGGCTCCTTTTATATTTCCAAGGTCCTTCTGGAAAACCTCAAGGTATTTGCTGCTGACTTCATACAGTCCTCCCACATCACTGCAGGAGTTCCTCAGAGTAGTGACCTAGGCCCAACCATCTTCAGCTGCTTCACCAATGAACTCCCTTCCAGCATAAGATCAGAAATGGGGATATTTTCAGATGACTGCACAATGTTCAGCACCATTCACGACTCCTCAGATAATGAAGCAGTCCATGTCCAATTGCAGCAAGACCTGGACAATTTCCAGGCTTGGACTGACAAATGGCAAGTTACATTTGCGCCACTCAAGTGCCAGGCAATGACCAACTCCGACAAGAGAGGATCTAACCACCGCCCCTTGACATTCAATGGCATTATCATTGCTGAAACCCTCACCATCAATATCCTGGGGGATACCACTGATCAGAAACTGAACTGGACTGGCCATACTAATACTGTGGCTATCAAGGTAGGTCAAAGGTTAGGGATCCTACAGTGAGTAACTCACTTATGAGCCCCGCCTCCTCCAAAGCCTGTCCACCGTGCACAGGGCACAAGTCTGGAGTGTAATGGAATATTCTCCATTTGTCTGGATGAATGCAGCTCCAACAGTACTCAAGAAGCTCGACACCATCTGGGACAAAGCAGCCTGCTTGACTGCCTTCCCTTCCACAAACATTCAAATCCCCCACCATTGACGAACAGTGGGGCAGTGTGTACCATCTACAAGATTCCCTGCAGTAACATGCTGTGGTAGTCACCACTGCTGTATTATATTGTATATCTAGGTATTACGGTAAGGCCCCTGTACTACAGGTATGGGGGTAGATCCCTGCCTGCTGGCTCCGTCCAGTAGGCGGAGTATACATGTGTGTGCTCTCCGAACAGCAGCCATTTCGTCAGCTGCTGGAGGAGGCCACACATCTCTGTGTAATAAAGCCTCGATTACTCTCTAATCTCGTCTCGTCGTAATTAACAGTGCATCAATTTATTACACAGAGATTTTTCAGAGATGGACCTCCACATCAAGCCGGATCGCCTGCAGCTGCATCCTCAAGCAAACAACGGCAAAAAGGACTTCAAATATTGGCTAGCTTGCTTTGAAGCATACATTGGGTCTGCGCCAGACCCAATCCCAGAAGCACAGAAGCTCCAGATTCTGTACACGCGGCTGAGCTCCAACACTTTTCCCCTCGTCCAGGACACGCCTACCTACGCAGAGGCCATGGCGCTATTGAAGAATTACGCTCAGGAGAACAACAGGATCTACGCCAGGCACCTCCCATCCACGCAGCACCAACTTCCCGGTGAGTTTGTGGAAGATTTCTGGCGTGCCCTGCTTGCCCTGGTGAGAGACTGTGACTGCCAGGCCGTTTCGGCCACTGAACATTCGAACCTGCTAATGAGAGACGCATTTGTTACGGGCATAGGGCCTGACTACATCTGCCAGCGCCTCTTAGAAGGGGCCATGCTTGACCTCGCGGTGCCCAAGAAACTAGCGCTCTTGCTCACGGTCGCCTCAGGCAACGTACAGGTTTATGCCCCCGATCGCACTGCACACCCCCCCTGCGCATCGTGGACCCCGCCAGCGGCCACCCCATCGTGGACCCCATCAGCGACCGCCCTCAGCTAACCCCACGGCTGCACCGTGCGGCAGCCAACCAACTCCAGGGGACCCAAGTGCTACTTCTACGGACAGATAAAACACCCCCAGCAGCGCTGCCCGGCGCAGAGTGCGCTCTGCAAGGCCTGTGGCAAGAAGGGACATTTCACTGCAGTGTGCCAGGCCCGCTCAATCGTCGCTATTGTCCCGGCACACCCCGCATGTGGCCAGTGGGCGCCGCCATTTTCCTCTCCTCAGACCACGTGCGCCCGTGGGCGCCGCCACCTTTCTCCATTCACAACACGTGCGTCCTGTGGGCGCCACCATCTTGCTTGTCTCTGAACCAATGGGCGCCGCCATCTTGCCTGCCCCAGGATACGTGCGGCCCTAGGGCGCCGCCATCTTGCCTGCCTCAGGACACGTGCGGCCCGAGGGCGCCGCCATCTTTCCCGCCTCAGGACCCCTGCCCGTCAGGCACCTCATCGGGCTGCTCATCGCCTGCAACCGCTGACGACCAGCCGCGTCTCGCCTCGGTCACGATCGACCATCTCGACTGCAAAACCTCGCGACCACTTCGACAAAGGTGAAGGTCGACGGGCACGAGATATCTGGATTCCGGGAGCACTGAGAGCTTCATCCACCCCGATACGTTAAGGCGCTGCTCCCTCGCGATACACCCTGCTAACCAAAGAATCTCCCTGGTTTCCGGATCCCACTCCGTGGTGATCCCGGGGCACTGCATCGCCACCCTCACTAATCAGGGCATAGAGTTCAGCGGCTTCCGGCTCTACGTCCTCCCCAACCTCTGCGCTGCCTTGCTACTCGGACTGGACTTCCAGTGCAACCCCCAGAGCCTAACCCTGAAATTTGGCGGGCCCCTATCACCCCTTACAGTATGCGGCCTCACGATCCTTAAGGTCGACCCACCTTCTTTGTTTGCAAACCTCACCCCGGATTGCAAACCCGTCGCCACCAGGAGCAGACGGTACAGTGCCCAGGACAGGACCTTCATCAGGTCTGAGGTCCAGCGGCTGCTGCGGGAAGGTATCATCGAGGCCAGCAACAGCCCCTGGAGAGCCCAAGTGGTAGTGGTGACAACCGGGGAGAAAAACAGGATGGTCGTTGACTACAGTCAGACCATCAATCGGGACACGCAGCTCGACGCGTACCCCCTCCTACGCATATCTGATATGGTCAATCAGATTGCACAGTACCGGGTGTACTCAACAGTGGACCTGAAATCTGCCTACCACCAGCTCCCCATCCGTAAGGCGGACCGCCCATACACTGCGTTTGAAGCAGACGGCCCCCTTTACCATTTCCTTAGGGTTCCCTTTGGCGTCACCAACGGTGTCTCGGTCTTCCAACGGGAGATGGACCGAATGGTTGACCGGTACGGGTTGCGGGTCACTTTCTCGTACCTGGACAACGTCACCATCTGCGGCAATGATCAGCAGGATCACAACGCTAAACTTTCCAAATTTCTCCACATTGCCACACTCCTCAACCTACCTTACAACAAGGAGAAGTGTGTGTTCAGCACGAACCGATTAGCCATCCTCGGCTATGTGGTTCAGAACGGAGTTCTAGGGCCCGACCCCGACCGCATGCACCCCCTCATGGAACTCCCCCCCCCCACTGCCCCAAGGCCCTCGAACGATGCCTGGGGTTCTTTTCGTATTACACCCAGTGGGTCCCAAACTATGTGGACAAGGCCCGCCCCCTCATTCAATCCACCGCTTTCCCACTGACGGCCGAAGCTCACCAGGCCTTCAACCGTATCAAGGCCGACATTGCCAAGGCAGCGATGCACGCGGTCGATAAGACGCTCCCCTTCCAAGTCGAGAGCGATGCATCAGATGTCGCTCTGGCCACCACCCTCATCCAGGCAGGCAGGCCCGTGGCATTCTTTTCCCGCACCCTCCATGCGTCTGAAATTCGGCACTCCTCCGTAGAAAAGGAGGCCCAAGCGATCGTTGAAGCTGTGCGACATTGGAAGCATTACCTGGCCGGCAGGAGATTCACTCTCCTCACTGACCAATGGTTGCCTTCATTGATGTGTTGGGTGCTCTGGATCCGTGGAACACATACAGGCCACCAACACTTAAAATAGTACAACACTATTTTATTAAGTTAGAAACTGTTCAACATACTTTTACTGTGGGTTAACACGATGTTATATTAAACTAAAGACCTATGCCTGTCCTAACCAGTCTATGCACTCAGTACATGGTGAAGATCTGTGCTGTAAGCTGTAAGCTCTGTCCTTCTGAGAGGCTGCATCCCGAATGAGCAGGAACTCTGATGCCCTCTGTCTATATAATGAGTGTGGTTTCACTGGTGATTGGCTGCGGTGTTGTGTGTGTTGATTGGTCTTGCTGTGTGTCCATCAGTGTGTGTGTCTGCACCATGATATACTGGTGTATATTATGACATCCCCCCTTTTATATAAAATGTATGTGTGTGGCAATAAATAATGTATGGTGAGAATGTTCCTAACTACGTGTGGGGTGCGAAGACATATTTACAGGACTATGTACATGAGAACTAAGCTATTTACATGGGAAGGTGCCTGGTGCAGAGAAGCAGTATGCAACAAGAGTAATGAGATCAACACTATATACAAACCAGGGAAACGATCAAACAAAGCAACAAAACAATTCAGAGAGTCCATAAATTCAAAAAGTTCATAAATTTAGTCTCGGAGGTGGGCGACGAATTCTGGTTGACCACCTCAAAGGTGGGTCGAGAGTCGCCGGTTCAGGAGCGGGCTGGACTGCGTCAAAGTCAGGGGGAGGCAGAGTGAGGCAGGGAGCTCTGCATAGTCCGTGGCAGGGTCAGCAGGAGGGCGAGGCGGCAGTGGAGGGTCACGTGGCGAGCCGAACGAGACGAAGAGCGCGTCGATTGCGGCGCAGAATGGAGCCATCCTGGAGATGAACCAGGAACGAGCGGGGCCCCACCTGCCAAAGGACAACAGCGGTTGCAGACCAGCCACCATCCGGAAGATGGACGCGGATGTTATCATCTGGAGCCAGAGCAGGGAGATCAGCTGCACGGGAGTCATGAGCCACCTTGTGCTGTGCACGAGACAGCTGCATCCGGCGAAGGACCGGAATGTGGTCGAGATCTGGGACATGGATGGACAGCACCGTCGTCCTCAGGGTGCGACTCATGAGTAACTGGGCTGGCGACAGGCCAGTGAACAGTGGGGCGGAGCGATAGGCCAGCAAGGCAAGGTAGAAATCAGACCCAGCATCGGCAGCCTTGCATAGCAGCCGTTTGACGATATGTACTCCCTTCTCTGCTTTGCCGTTGGATTGGGGGTACAGGGGACTGGACGTCACATGGGCAAAATTGTACCGCCTGGCAAAGTTGGACCACTCTTGGCTGGCGAAGCAGGGGACATTGTCTGACATAACCGCGAACGGGATGCCGTGTCGAGCAAAGGTTTCTTTACATGCACGAATGACTGCGGATGAGGTGAGGTCGTGCAACTGTATCACCTCCGGGTAATTCTAAAAGTAGTCCATGATCAGGACATAGTCTCTACCCAGTGCGTGGAACAGGTCGATGCCCACCTTGGTCCAGCGCTGACAAGTGGGGCAGTTGAGCACTGTGTTGGCTATGTCCTCATTAACGCCGGGCCAGTACACTGCCTCTCGGGCCCGTCGGCGGCAGTTTTCCACGCCAAGGTGGACCTCGTGTAGTTTTTCCAGGACAAGCTGGCGCATGCTATGCGGGATGACAATGCGGTCCAGTTTTAGAAGAAACCCGTCTACTACCGCCAGATCATCTCTGACATTATAGAATTGAGGGCATTGGCCCTTGAGCCACCCGTCTATTAGGTGGCGCATGACACGGATCAGCCGCCGTCTCGCGGCGAATTTGGACGAGGCGTTCATCCGTGGCAGGTAAATTGGAGGCCGCGAATGCCACATGGGCGTCAACCTGGCAGACAAATCCTGCTGGGTCACATGGAGTGTTGACTGCCCTGGAGAGAGCGTCAGCAATGATGAGGTCCTTGCCTGGGGTATATACCAGCTGGAAGTCGTATCGCCCGAGCTTGAGAAGAATACGCTGAAGGCGAGGCGTCATGTCGTTCAAGTCTTTCTGTATTATATTGACCAGAGGGCGATGGTCGGTCTCGACGGTGAATTGAGGAAGTCTGTAGACATAATCGTGAAACTTAACAACTCCGGTCAGAAGGCCCAGGCACTCCTTTTCTATCTGCGCGTAGCGCTGCTCCGTGGGGATCATCGCACGTGACGCATATGCAACGGGGGCCCATGATGAGGCCTCCCAGGAGCACTGCCCCAATACCAGATTGACTGGCATCGGTCAAAATTTTGGTCTCCTTTGCTGGATCAAAGAAAGCTAAGACCGGGGCCGTGGTCAATTTTGTTTTGAGTTCTCTCCATTCGCACTCGTGGGCACGGAGCCATTGGAAGTCTGTCGTCTTCCTGACCAGGTTCCTGAGAGCCGTGGTATGAGAGGTGAGGTTAGGGATAAATTTCCCTAAAAAATTGACCATGCCCAGAAATCGGAGGACCGCCTTCTTGTCCTCTGGTGTTTTCATATCTGTGATGGCAGCTACCTTGTCCGCATCCAGCTGCACACCCAATTGGGACATGTGGTCCCTGAGGAACTTGAGTTCTGTTTAACCAAAAGAGCATTTGGCCCTGTTGAGACGGAGGCCATGCTCATGTATACGTCTGAATACGCGCTGAAATCGACTAACATGGTGGTGGACCAAATGATTATGTCATCGACATAGACGTGAACACCATCAATACCTTCCATTATTTGTTCCATAATACTATGGAACACTTCTGATGAAGAGATGATCCCAAATGGCATCCTGTTGTAACAATATCTTCCAAAGGGGGTGTTAATTGTGCAGTTTCCTGCTGGATGTTTCGAGCTGGATTTGCCAGAATCCTTTTGAGGCGTCGAGTTTGGTAAAGAGCTTGGCATGTGCCATCTCACATGTGAGCTCTTCGCGCTTGGGAATTGGATAGTGCTCTCTCATGATATTGTGATTTATATCCTTGGGATCAATGCAAATTCTTGTCATGTGAGAGTACTTTTAAGACATGGATGTTTAAGCAATGTGCCTTTTAGAAAACAGTGATGTCAGAGAGTGGGTGGGGCTGAGATCAGATCAGCAATTTTGCAGTTTAGTTTTTGCAGGTTTTTAGTTTCAGTTTTGAAAAGAGCTGGGTGGGTGTCTGTGTTTTGCAGTGAACTGGATATCTGCCATGAAAGACTATCTCTGGATCATTTGGGTGATTTAAAGTAAAGCCATTAACCTGATGTGATTTTGTTGAAAGGTGTTAAGTCTCTTGGAAGTTTGAAGGATAATTTTAAGGAACTATTTACTGTTGCAATATTTTCTGAGTTATCTTTGAAGTAAGGGGTGTTAAGAGATTCAATGTTTATTTAAGATGTTAAGTTGAGTTCATGGAATAAACAGTGTTTTGTGATTAAAAACCCACGTGTCCATAATTGTAATCCCACACCTAGGGAAAAAGCCACGTGCTGGGAAAAGCAACAAATCCATTAAAGGGAGAGGTTGGTTGAACTCCACGGTACATTTTGGGGTTCTGAAAACGCCTCGCCCATAACATTCTCAATTCGCCGGAAGGCTTTTTTTACACATACCATGGAACTGACCCAGTCGGTCGGTTCCGTGACTTTGGAAATCACCTCTTGATTCTGGAGGTCCTGCAGCTGCTGCTTGAGGTGGTCCTTAAGGGGTGCTGGGACCCTGCGAGGTGCGTGCACCACAGGCGTCGCATTCGGTTTTAATAAAATCTTGTAGGTGCACGGGAGCGTGCCCATGCCCTCGAAGACATTGTGGTACTGGTTGATAATGGCGTCGAGCTACGCCCTGAAGTCATTGTCCTGAAAGGCAGACGCGTCAGCAGCAGAGAGAGAGTGAACTCTCTGAACTAGGTTCAGCAGCTTGCATGCCTGCGTGCCAAGCAGGGAGGCTTTCGAGGAGCCCACAATTTCAAAGGGAAGGATGGATTTGCGTGACCTGTGCGTCACTTCAAGTTGGCATGAGCCGCTGGCAGCAATGGCATTGCCATTATAATCTAATAGCTGGCAGGCTGATGGCAGGATGACCACACAATGAGATTGGCGGAGGCACCAGTGTCCAAGCGGAATCGTATTTGGGACCGGTTGACCGTAAGGGTGGCACACCACTCCTCGTCCGGATCGATGCTGTATACCGATAGAGGCTGGATTCTTTGCTTCGGGGACACCCTGTTTTTTGTAATGATACCGACTCGAAAAGGCGCCTTCGGGTCTTCGGTGTCAATATCGGGTAGCAGGTCCGAATCAGGCTCAGTGACCGTGGGTTAAATGGCCCGGGCATTCCTGCGAGGCTGGCTGGAGCGACGAGTGCTGGCAGGCTGAGCTGATCTGCATAAAGCAGCATAGTGGCCAAGTTTGCCACATCGCAGGCATCGTCGGGATTTGGCAGGACATTGCCGCTTTAAGTGGGCGGAGCCACAGTTGGCGCACGTTGTAGCGTCAGTACGTTCGCTGCGCCACTGCGCATGCGTGGTGCGGTCGTACGTGATGCGTGTCTGCGCAGTATGTTCGTCAACGTCACTGTCCCCTCGTTCGGTGTGCACAAGCGTGGGAGTCCGCGAAAAGCACGCAAAATGGCCGCCCTCATCCAGGCTGAGGCCCTGGAGTTGCTCGATTGCTTGGACCCGTTCTGCCTCGTGGGGACCTTGCCGCGCCGTTTCAGCCGCTTGGATGTGGGAATACCGACTAGTGGCGTGTTCATGTACCATGCAGGTCTCGATGGGAATCGCTAGGGTGAGCTGCTTTACCCCGAGGAGCTGCTGGCGTTGGAGGTCCAACTGAACACCGAAAACGATGTGGTCGCGTATCATGGAGTCGGAGGTGGGCCCATAATTACAGGACCGCGCAAGGATGCAGAGGTGGGTGAGAAAGGACTGGAAAGGTTCGTCCTTACCCTGCAAACGCTGTTGGAATACATAGCGCTCAAAACATTCATTCACCTCTATGTTGCAGTGAGTGTCAAACCTGAGGAGGACCGTCTTGAATTTTGATTTATCTTCACCATCAGCAAAGGTGAGAGAATTGAAAATGTGGATGGCATGTTCCCCGGCCGTGGATAGGAAGAGAGCGATCTTCCTGGTGTCTGAGGCATCTTCCCGGTCTGTGGCTTCAAGGTAGAACTGGAAGCGTTTGAATATCTTCCAGTTGGCCCCTAGGTTACCGGTGATGCGGAGCGGCGGGCGGACGCTGTCCATTTTTCAGGATGGCTGTATGTTGGTGGAAGGCAGATCACTTGCAGGTAGTCTAAGAAGTTCTAACATCCCTCAACTACTGATACCATGAGGGGCTGGTTTAGCTCACTGGGCTAAATCGCTGGCTTTTAAAGCAGACCAAGGCAGGCCAGCAGCACGGTTCAATTCCCGTACCAGCCTCCCCGAACAGGCGCCGGAATGTGGCGATTAGGGGCTTTTCACAGTAACTTCATTTGAAGCCTACTTGTGACAATAAGCGATTTTCATTTCATTTCATGTGTTGGGTGCTCTGGATCCGTGGAACACATACAGGCCACCAACACTTTAAATAGTACAACACTATTTTATTAAGCTAGAAACTGTTCAACATACTTTTACTGTGGGTTAACACGATGTTAGATTAAACTAAAGACCTATGCCTGTCCTAACCAGTCTATGCACTCAGCACATGGTGAGGATCTGTGCTGTAAGCTGTAAGCTCTGTCCTTCTGAGAGGCTGCATCCCGAATGAGCGGGAACTCTGTCTATATAGTGAGTGTGCTCTAACCTGTGATTGGCTGCGGTGTTGTGTGTGTTGATTGGTCTTGCTGTATGTCCATCACTGTGTGTGTCTGCACCATGATATACTGGTGAATATTATGACATTCATGTTTAACAACACACAGCGGGGTAAGATCAAAAATGATAAAATCTTGAGGTGGGGAGGATCGAGCTCTCCACCTACAATTCCGAGATTTTACTCAACGAGCCCCCCAATGCCCTGTCCTGAGGTACATGTGCCAGCGCACAAGTGGACCGACTCAGGACCCTACACGACGACCTCTGTCACCCAGGAGTCACCCGCTTTTACCACTTCATTAAGGCCCGCAATCTGCCCTACTCCATCGAGGAAGTCAGGGCTGTCACCAGAGACTGCCAGATCTGCGCGGAGTGTAAACCGCACTTCTACCGGCCAGACCTTGCACGCCTGGTGAAGGCCTCCCGTCCCTTTAAACGCCTCAGCATGGACTTCAAAGGGCCCCTTCCCTCCACCGACCACAACACGTACTTTCTTAATGTGGTCAACGAGTATTCCCGATTCCCCTTTGCCGTTCCATGCCCCGATATGACGTCTGCCACCGTCATCAAAGCCCTCAACACCATCTTCACTCTGTTCGGTTTCTCCTCCTACGTCCACAGCGACAGGGGATCCTCATTTATGAGTGATGAGCTGCGCCAGTACCTGCTCAACAGGGGCATTGCCTCGAGCAGGACGACCAGCTACAACCCCAGGGGAATCGGACAGGGGGAGCAGGAGAATGGGACGGTCTGGAGGGCCATCCAGCTGGCCCTATGGTCCAGAAATCTCCCGGCCTCTCGCTGGCAGGAGGTCCTCCCCGACGCACTTCACTCCATTCGGTCGCTCCTGTGCACCGCGACTAACGAAACCCCCCATGAATGTCTCCTTGCCTTCCCCAGGAAGTCCGCCTCCGGGGTTTCACTCCCAACGTGGCTGGCAGCTCCAGGACCCGTCTCCTCCCCAAGCACGTGCAGCTCCACAAGGCGGACCCATTGGTTGAGAGTACAGCTATTCCATGCGAACCCGCAGTAATCCCACATAGCGTACCCCGACGGCCGCCAAGACATAGTCTCCCTCAGGGATCTGGCACCAGCTGGGTCCCCACAGACCCCCCTCTGCCCCGGCGCCACCCTCCCTTCCCCCAGCACACCCCACTGCAGCCCCCGCTCCAGGACAATATGTCCTCCCCTTGCTCCGACACGGGGATGAAGAGGATTTCGACACGCTTCCGGAGTTACCGAAGACCAAGCCGACGCCTGCCTGAGTCGCCACCAGCACTGCGGTGCTCTCAACGACAGATCAAGGCGCCCGATCGTCTAAATTTGTAACCTTCTCTGTAATTTTAAAACCAATCTGTATGTATATAATTTTCCACCACCCCCGCTGGACTCATTTTTAACAGGGGGTGAATGTGGTAGTCACCATTGTTGTATTGTGTTGTATATATGGGTATTACGGTCAGGCCCCTGTACTACAGGTACGGGAGTAGATCCCTGCCTGCTGGCTCCGCCCAGGAGGCGGAGTATAAATGTGTGTGCTCTCCGAACAGCAGCCATTTCGTCAGCTGCTGCAGGAGGCCACACATCTCTGTGTAATAAAGCCTCGATTACATTCTACTCTCATTTCGTCGTAATTGATAGTGCATCACTTGTTAAAGTTCCTTTGACAGCACCTTCCAAACCCACAACCACTACCACCAGAAGGACAAGAGTAGCAGATACCTGGCAACCCCACCACCTGGAGGTTCCCTTCCAAGTCACTCACCACACTGACTTGGAAATATATCGATGTTCCTTCACTGTGGCTGGGGGGGCAACATCCTGGAATGTCCTCCCTCCGAGCACAGTGGGATACACCTCCACCTCAGGGACTGCAGTGGTTCACTACCACCTTCTGAGGGCAACTAGGGATGAGCAATAAATGCTGACCTAACCAGCAACGCCCACATCCCATAAATGAATTAAACATTTTTTTAAACCTGCTCCTTCCTAGGTATTCACAGACCTGGCTGCAGACTGCTTTCAGCCTTTCAATCAGAGGTTAAAATGCGACAGGCCTGGCTGGATAGAGAGTGAGTTTTAAACCCACCCCTTCAGACAGACACCCATCACATCAGAGAGATCAGGGCTGGTTCTCTCCAGCTTCTTGATCCAACTGAAAACTAACTTGGAGAAACCGTCTCACAGAAAATGCCTACCAGCTCAGCTGAGGAGAAAACAGAGCCTCCAACTGGGGGTTTTGAGAGAGATCCACCCCCTTTAGGGAGATTGAATTAAAGCCTTCTTCAGCACTGTCCCCAAAACAAAACTAAAAATCTGAGAGTCAGCCTGCCTTTCCTTGCAGAACTTTCTGGAACAGCCCACACCAATCAGAAACATGCGCCCATCACAGACCCGGATTTTAAAAGAGCGGATTGGCTGCGAGCTACGTCTGTCAAAATGTGTCATTGTGATGTCAGAGCAATCCTGCTGAATTGTGGGTTTTTTTAATTAAAGGAGCAGGCACCAGGAATGCCCAGGTACCAAAATTACAATAGCCAAAAAGGAATTAAAAGGGAAATGAGGATCAGGCAAGGGTTTGAAAGAGATTCCTTCCACTGTGTAGATGGCTAGTCTTGTCCTTGCGTCTTCCAAACACAAGGAGTGGAGACCAGTTTGGAAGTGCTCGTATGTCTGCTCCCATGTCCAACTCCATTTTCAATGGATGACCATTTACCTGCAGTTCCATCATTATTGGGGCGACCTTGGTCTTGATGATACGGTGTAGTTGCAATGGGCTGGATTCTTCCACTCTGGCCGCCGCAAGAAGGCCACGGGCGAGACGTGGAAAATGGAGAAGTCCATTGACCTCGGGCGTGGATTCTCTGGTCACCGGGCATACGTGGCCGGAGAATCCTGCCCTTTGTCTCTGCTTTTGGAAGTGGGTATACTTGCGTGGTATGGACCTGTGCTGTCCTTGGCCTCTTCCCTGAATAGCACGCATTTTGCTTATCCCAATAACTTTGCCTTGGCTGTGTTCTTTGGCAGTGCTTACAATAATCCATTATTTGGCATCTGCAAACTTCAGGATCGGGTTCCCAAGCATCTTTAGGACTGTCATAATATTTCCTTGGCTGCTGGGGAACAATAGATGAGCTCTGATTTTCTAATAGATTGTTTATACAAGTTCCTTTAGTTGGGGAGTGGTCACTTTTACATGAGGGCCCTCCCATAACTGTCTGATGTCCCTTGTAGTTCCTGAGCCCCTTCCTCTGTATTTTCTAGTGATAGAGCTATTCCAATGGCTTTTTAAAAATCCAGTTTGGGTTCTGCCAATTACTTTTTTTGAGTTGTCACATTATTTATTCCGCACACCAATCTTTCTCGCAACAATTTGTTCAGAAATTAAAATTTTCTGCCAGTTTTCGCAATCTGGTCAAACATTAGTGACAGGTTCCCTTGAGGTTCTCCCTGCTGTGTTAAAGCGATATCTCCAGAGGATTATAGAGGGCTTCGGGTCATAGTGATTTTGCACCTGATCTACTAGTTCATCAAGAGTTTTTGAGTCCGGGGCATCTGGTTATGTCAGGCATTTTATCACGCTGAATGTCAGGGTCCTGCATGCTGTCAGGATTACCTTCTGCTTCTCATCTCCTACAATGTTATGAGCTGAAAGTAATACATGCTCTCCGTGTATTGGGCCCAGTCTTCTCCGCTAATGTTATAGGGCTCAAGTTTACCAAAGTGAGGCATTGTCTTTCTTTTACCGGAGAAGTCGTTTGTTTTCGAATATGAAGGTTGCTCGGAAAAAAAACCTGTCTACTCCTCTTCATCAGTGTAATAACTTTGCCAAGGCAAGCCTTCTGGTACCTAACCCTTTTATTAAAGTAAGGAAAAAGGCCGCCGCCCTGGTTTATAGCACGCAAGTCCAAGCCCGAGGACCAACGGGATACTGGCCTGAATTGGAGCAACGTATTTTAAGCTCTCGCTGTAGATTTCTTACATTAGATGAGATACTGCCTGCTTAGTAGGAGAATTCATATTCCACAAAACCCACAAGGAGATCTATTGAGCATCCCCCAGGTCCTTCATGGCCATCATTCTCCAAAGGATGTATAACCCCTTTCCACTGCACTTGCTGGATAATAATCAGGAGCTTGGATTCTAGCTATTTTTTTCTGCTTCGTAGTCAAGAGTTCAGAGACCAATTGTTGTGCTGTTATGGACCTGGACCAGAACCCGACTTTTACTTTGGAAAATTGTGAGGAAAGATTACTGATCCACAGGAGTGATAACACTGACCAGCAGCTAGCTTTTTATGGTAAAACAAACTTTAATTTAAACACAGAATTAAACACCATAGCAACAAGGAAATGGCTGACATGTAACAGTGACAACATTTTACTTGCTTTCTGAGTTCCAGAAGCAACACCCAAACCTGGCCCCTCCCATGAACCATGTCACCTGCCATCCAAAAGCCCACCACATTCTTGTGTCTTGTTACAAAAGGTTACATTGCCCCTGCAAAAATCAATAATTCTCTCCCTTTGTAATCACAATACTAACCACAAACTTTAAAATATGAAAATTCCTTAGATTCACCACAGTGCCTGACTGCAACCCCTACTGAGAAGAGCGAACTCAACACACGACTAGTAATTAAACCTTTCACCTTGCTGGCCTGCATGCCTCCATAGTATACCAAGCAGAGCATTTACGCATTTAGGCTCGACTGGCGTTAGTGGAGAGTTGAGTGGGGTTCAGGGAGCAGGGTGTGTAGGGGCTGCTATGATCTTGTTAAAGCATGGTGCTGTATTTTTGTCTGACGGTGTTGCAATTGATAACATTGAATGCGTGATTCAGCTATTAGGTGAGTCAGAGGAGGAAGGTGATCTGAACTCAGCTTACTCAACACGAACAAAGGTCTGTGCTAATTTCAATAAACTTTCTTCGTTCTTATATGAATTTGTCTGGATATCTGCGCAAGCGAGAAGCTTTCTCTCGGGATTAGGAAGCTCGACCTCACCAACGGGACAGTCTGAAAGGTTCAGAGTAAAAGAGGGTAAAGTGTCCCAAGAGGCTCATGATGGTTTTCTGTTTTATTCTTCTTTTATGAAATGTCCTGCATCATGGGGAACACTGAAAAAAATGGGAGGAAAAGATCGAACAAGACAAGAGAAAATTAAAAATAACATTTCACCATCTTGGGCTGTTGTGGAATGCTGGGTGTCAGTTTAGTACCGTGATTCCTCATGTTATTCCCAATTGTAACCATGGGCTGAAATTTATGCCACCTTCCCCCAGGACTGGATGGCAAGTTGGGTGGGGGAAGGGGAGTATAATTCAGTGCCATGACAATGGAAGCATTTCCATCACGTATCTGCGACATGCCACCCACCCCCACCATCCCCTCAAGACAGCCTGTTCCCCTATGAGTCAGTTGAGGCCCTTATGTGGCCAATTAAATACCACTTAAGTACATCCTCCCTCAACTGCAGGAATATTTCCCACAACGGGGCCCTCTCACTACAAGTGGCTCGACTGGTCGAGGGCATTGTGTCTCCAGGTCAGGCAGCATGTATCCACTGGGGCAACCCCCATCCCCTCCCCCCTGCATTAACCCTGATTAACATCGAAACATTGAAAATAGGAGTAGGCGGAGGCCATTAAGCCTTTAAAGCCTGTTCCTCATCCATTCATTATGATCATGGCTGATCATCCAACTCAGTAACCTGTCCCCAATTTCCCCCATATCCTTTGATCCCTTTAACCTCAAGAGCTATATCTAACTCCTTTGTGAAAACATTGAATGTTTTGGTCTCAACTGTCTCCTCTGGTAACGGATTCCACAGGCTTACCACCCTCTGAGTGAAGAAATTTCTCCTCATCTCAGTCCTAAAAGGTTTACCTCATATCCTTAGACTGTGACCCCTGGGTCTGTACACCCCCGCCACCAGTAACATCCTTCCTGCATCAACCTTGTCTAGTCCTGCTAGAATTTTATTTGTTTATATGAGATCCACCCTTCTTCTGAACTCCAACAAGTATAATCATAACCGGCTCAATCTCCCCTCATATGTCAGTCCCGCCATCCCAGAAATCAGTCTGTAAACCTTCTCTGCACTCTCTTCTTCAAGAACATCGTTCTACAGTTAAGGAGAATAAAACTGCACACAATATTCCAGGTGTGGCCTCATCAAGGCCCTGTATGATTGCAGCAAGACATCCCTGCACCTGTACTCGAATCCTCTCACTATGAAGGCCAACATACCATTTGCCTTCTTTACCACCTGCTGCACCTGCATGCTCACCTTAGTGACTGGTGCACGAGGATAGCCAGGTCTTGTTGCATATTCCCCTCTCTTAATTTGTAGCCATTCAGAAAATAATCAGTCTTCCTCATTTTGCTACTAAAGTGGATAACCTCACATAACAGAAAGATCAGGGCTTCAGGGATAAGAAAAAAGTACCATCACACGCTCTTACATTGTGAGCCACCAGCTCTGATACAGATGTGCCTAATTTAAAGAGGCAGTATCTGCACGTGCTGAGACACAGGGGGCGGGATTCTCCGAAGCCGCGCCGGCTGGGAGAATCGGCGTTCGCGCCATTTTTTCGCGCAATGCCGATCCGACGGCGTCGCGCGATTCTCCGAGGTGCGGAGAATCGCCGCCATGTGCGGCGGTTGGTTTGGTGCGGCGCTGGTCGCTGCCGCTATCCGCAGCCGGGCCACCGATTCTCCGGCCCGAATGGGCCGAGCGGCAGTGCAGAAACGGCCTAGTCCCACCGGCGCCCTCCACACCTGGTCGCTGCCGGCGGGTATTCGTCGCAAAGGCTTGGGTGGCGTCCTGTGGGGGGGGGGGAGGGGGGCTCCGTTCCCGGGGGTGGGGGGGGGGCTCCGATGGGGTCTGGCCCGCGATCGGGGCTCACTGATCGGCGGGCCGGCCTCCCCCCTCCCGGGCCTACTTCCTTGCGCGACCAGCCCCAGAACCCCTGCGCCATGTTGGTGAGGGGCCGGAGCGCTCAACGAGGCTACCGCGCATGCGTCGGTTGGCACCAGCGCCACTGCGCATGTCATCGTTGGCGCCGGCGCAACTGCACATGCGTGGATCCCGCGGTGCCCAGTTCACGCCGGGATCTGCGGCTGGAGTGTCGCGAACCACTCCAGCGCCGTGCTGGCCCCCTGTAGGAGCCAGAATTTGACGTGGGAGCGGCCTGTTCACGCCATCATAAAACACGACGGCGTTTGCGACGGTGTGGACACTCTGCCTCCATTTCGGAGAATCCCGCCCAGGGTTTGTGTGCTCAGGAGACAAGGGTAACACATAGATGCCAGGTTGCTGGAAGGCACGTGAGCTTCAAAGCAAAAGGCTCAGATGAGTACTTTGATTGGATAGCCAACAGAAGAATGCTGTGCAGTGAAATACATTGGTCGCAGACAATATCGAGGATCATAGAGGAATCTGCCACAAATCTGAAGATTTGGGCAGAACATTGAGACCGTCCCCTCTAGTGTGAAAATGATGGTCATTAGCAAACTTGTGAATCCACCTATGATGCAACACCTGTCAGCTCGTTTCTCAGCTTCCATTGGAACACCAGCAGAAGTTATCTGTTGTCTAAATGCTGCAGTGCAACGACAGACTGCTTTTATGTAAGCTCAGCATGCTACCATTATTGCTGTGGCGATTGTAGAGTCGCACAGCAGTCCATCAGAACTTTGCTGGGATTGCTGAGTCAACACCCAAGGAAGTGGTAGTGACTCGATGACCCATGAACCTACCACCCCCCTCTCAGGACAGCAGCATTCATTTCCCTCCATTGCCACTGCACCCGTGCATTCAGTGTTGCCTGTCAGCCAGCCAGGGCAGACGTGTTGCTACTCATGCTGTTGCAACCCAAAGCAGGGCCTTCTAGGTGCAGAACTGCTCAAGTCCTGCAAGATCTGCATTCTCCCCTACTGATAGTCAGCAATCTTTCCACTAGCCATTCTGCAGCCAGTGAGTAGGAGCAACAGAAAAGGCAGAAGCACATGGAAACAATCTCTAAGGGAAATTAGTAGGATAATTAGTTCACTTTTGCATGTAATGTGAAATGATTTAATTTGTAAAATTTGGTTCGGAATATTTGTCTTTTGATGATTTATTATTACATTGTGGCCTGACCTACATTGTGACAGAGGCAAGGTAATACATTGGACTGTTGGTGAATGCAGAATTGCCGTTATGTTTGCTAGTATTGCTGTTGTATGAGTTGATCAGGACAGCCTGTCCAAAAAGCGACTGTGTTGGTTGCCTCTTCTCTTTCTCCTCCTCCTCTTTTACATTCTCAACTTTCTTCTCCTCCCCTGCTTGTCACAAGGGAACTCCCCTCAAGATGGCAAATTTGCATAAGCTGTAACAGACCACCTTGAATCTTGGCACATGCTCTGGAAAGTATGTACTCCAGGTCTCCTCCAGAGTGGTCCGGACAGCGGAATCGTTGTTAAAGCATCATAATGGTCCGCTCGATCACCTTCATTTGGCTATGTTGTCCACAGGATTTTTCTTGACACCCAGTTGCCACCTTCCGATTTGTCGCAATAAAAAACAAAGTTCTGGAAAAACTCAGCAGATCTGCACATCTGCGGAGAGAAAAACAGTTACTGTTTCGAGTCCAATCGGACTCTTCTTGGGAACAGTTTGGTTGCGTTTGCTAAAATGCAGATTGCACAGCAGACTGCCAGAGAATGAAGGAATCAGACCACTGCCATGATATTGGGCATTGACCTGCTTGATATGCTGTGTATGATTACAGCAGCTGACTATGAAAGAGCAGAAGCCTTTTCAGTTGAGGAATATCTCAGGGTTCACGTGCAGAACCTGCAAAACAATGTGCATGCAGAGAATGGCATCATGCACCATGGGGAACCTGCAATTCTCACAAAGATACCTGCATATTCCGCCTGCTTCTCTTTGACAAGAGTGAATAAAATGTGTTCAGCTCTCTTGGAATGCAAAGCCCTTATGCAACAGCAGATGACGAATGAGCAAATGTTGCATTAACTGCCTGCACCAGCTTAGAATGAGTCAGATGTATTAATGCAGCAGGTGACAGACATAAGTGAGGACATCCTTAGTAAAGCAGAGACAAGGGACACACTGTTCCTTGCTGTAATTAAGGTAGGAAAATAGATGCGTGGACATTCGGTCAGGATATGGCCTCTGGCTGAGAAAGTTTGACTTGTTCTCCTCCTCCTCCCTCTTCAAGCAACTTGTTCTGCTCTGTATGGCCTCTGTTCACACTCCAAGTTATGCTCTATTCCAAGAAGAATTCCTATAAAGGTATGCTGATGTGGGGCTGTTTAGCACACTGGGCTAAATCTGCTGGCTTTGAAAACAGACCAAGGCAGGCCAGCAGCACGGTTCAATTCCCATAACAGCCTCCCTGAACAGGCGCTGGAGTGTGGCGACTAGGGGCTTTTGTAACTTCATTGAAGCCTACTTGTGACAATAAGCGATTTTCATTTCATTTTTCATGTTTGGAAGAAACTGGCTTGTGCAAAAACCTGGAAGCCAGCAAGAAATCCATCAGCACTTTCAACATCACTTCCTGTAGACTTCAAACACATTAAACAACTCTGTAAACTGTAAAAACGCATCTATAATCGCAGCAAGAATCAATAGCAATCAAGTAACAACTACCAATATTTTGAAAATGGTTAATAGTAGGTTGGGGGTTGGGGAGCAGTTGGGGGGGCGTGTAACATATCTTCTTGAGTGTCAACTCTGCGTCAGTGGATAGACACCCACCACGAATCACAAGGTTTTAGGTTCAAGTCCCTATCCAGGGTTTGAAATCAAAGCAGACAGTCTGATATAGTACTGTGGCCATAATGCACTGTTGAAGGTGCCATATTTCTGATGGGACATTAAACCATGTCGCTTGGGAATCTGTAAAAATCTGTAAAAATCCCCTTGCCACTATTTTGGAATCGAACAGGGGATTCATCCCCGGTGAGTTGACCAATCTTTATCCTTAATGAACATCGCAAACAACAGATTCTTTGGTGATAATCACACTGCTGTTTGTTAGAGGTTGCTGAGTGCAAAATTAGCTGCCACATTACAACAGGTGCTGCACTTCAAAATATATTTAATTGGATGTAAAACACTCTGAGATATCCGGTAATTGTTTTTGTTTAGCACAGGGAGTACTCACCAAGCCAGGAATAGATTTCATGTTGGCTGAATGCAGTTCCCTGAGCCCTCCGCTGAATTTTGTCAGAAGACAGTCTCCAATGATGGGAGCCATTGATTGGGGTGCACCTCAGCTACAGTCTGTGTTCCCTACAAGGCTCCACTTGTGCTGATTTGCTGCACAAAGGCCTTGGCCAATGCAGAAAGAGTTGAGGTCTGCCCAGTGTTGGCGTGACAGGTTGTAGCCGGGTGGGCGGGCCGCGGAATCTGGGATGAGGAATCTGGGATGAGGAACTAGTTTTTAGTGATGGTGTATTGGTTCCATTTCTGCTCCCGTAGGCCTCTGCTGTTATTCCTTGGCACGGTGGCCTTAGCCACACAGACTGACATGATAGGAGGTGAGCAGCAAGTGGATTGGTAAGGTGTTTGTTTAGCGGAAGGTTTGAGTTGAAGTAGACCTTCTCCAGGAGCTTTCTTGTTGCAATCTCCCTCCTGTTGTGGGGGGATGGGATGTTGCTCAGGACTGGGAGCCGGTGGAGTTGATGTACTCGAGATGTACGCATTGTTGTGTTGAGCTGGGTATCTACAAGAGTGGTATGGGGTGTATTCTGTATTTATATTGATTTCTGAGTAGTAGCACTGAAGCTGCACCGAGCACTGTATAATGAAAAATGCATGTAATGTGACGTCACCGATCGCCAACATGGTTAACTGTGCCGAGTCAAGAAGCAGCCTGTACTGAACACATCTCATTACCGAAGCTCCTTTAGTTGGTTAGCCTCTGTGCCTCCTAGCATTAATTCTGGGCACACAACAGGCTGATTTGCACCATACTGGTACACAGTACTTTGCAAAGGGGTAGATGATGGCAAGAGCTAAGGCCTTAAGGTTTCAGCATCTGCACCCAGTGAGATTCCTGAGGAGGTTGTTTTGCATTTTGATCTTTGCTGCTGTCTTGCTCAGATGTTATTTGTGTGTCAGTGCTCGGGCAAGGGTAATGCCAAGATAAACAGGATGTTGCTTGTGATTCAGTCCCTTGCCATTCAAGGCGATGTTGAGTTCCCTCTTGGTGCTGGCATTGTGGAGGTGGAATGTACTTGCGATTGTTTTGTTGCTGTTGGGCTGAAGTATTTGGACAGCTTTGCAACATGGTTGTTTAATGTTGCCTAGAGTTTAGAAAATGTCTGAGCCTGAGAGGCGCTCCAGATATCGACGGCATAGATCAATTTCTGAGACAGGGTTGGAGGCAGATCATTGATACAGGGATTGAAAAGGGTTGGGGCTGGAACAGATCCCTGGGGATGCCTGTTGGACTGTTTTATTCAGGCACTTGACACATCACCCATGGCGTCCTGAGCCGTCTGCCTCAAATGGCCAAATATGTTGATGGTGTCAGTAACCCGCGGAGGGAGGACTCTTGAGATTTTGACAAGGAGACCAGAGTGCCGGACCATATCATATTCTGCAATCGAGAAAGTCAATGCCTGTTTTGAGGTTATTTTCAAAGCAGCAATTGTGAAAACCCCCATATTCTATTTTTTTTCTTGCTATTGAACGCATGTTTAGTCGTGTTTAATGGAGACCAGAGATCAATGTCACCCAACTATCAAAATCTGCACTGTGCTGTGTAGTATTTATGAGAAAATAATTTAAAGAGGAGCAAGGGCATTGCAGAGTAAAAATCTGGAAGATGTGGAATGGAAGAGGGGGTAAAGGAATTCTCTTCCTCAGGGACAAGTTTCATATCCACCTCAGCCCTATACCACCCATTTTCCCTCGGCTTAATGTGTGTGCAAAATGGTCTCCTGGCAGGTTTGCCATCCGCAAGGGGTGGCAGGGTGGCACAGTGGTTAGCACCACTGCCTCACAGCACCAGGAAACCAAGTTCAATTCTGGCATTGTGTGACTGTCTGTGTGGAGTTTGTACATTCTCCCCGTGTGCGCGTGGATTTCCTCCGGGGGCTCCGGTTTCCTCCCGCAGTCTAAAGATGTGCGGTTTGTCGATTGGCCATGTTAAATTGCCGCTAAGCATCCAAAGATGCTCAGGTTAGGTGGGGTTACAGGGATAGGGTGGAGGAGTGGACCTAGGTGCGTTGCTTTTTCAGAGGGTCAGTACAATCTCGATGGACCGAATGGCCTGCTTCTGCACTGTAGGTGACTCTATGATTCTGAGAGAAGCCTTGCTTTTGTAAAAGAAGTGAATCCACTTGTTACTGCAGCAGAGACAGATTCCGCTCCCCCCACTCCCCCAATTGCACTAAGTACAAGAGCGGGTGCGAAAAATGGCCTTTTTCTTACTTGCCGCAATGGCGGGTTTTCGGTATTGTCAACTCCCTCATTAGTGCACGGGAAAGACGCTGGGTCATGGTGGACAGCCTCTGAACCACCAGCCCTGACCCCAGATCAACGCTTCCTCACTTCAGGCACAATATTTAAATGATACCCCTGCACAGCTTTGTAAATGTCTGCAACCCAGGACTGCTCCATGGAAGACCTGGCTCCCAAAGGGAAGAAACATGCTATTCCCAAATCCAATCCCTCCTTTCTCTGATTGGCTCCTCTGGAAAGCTGCCTGAGAGCATTCAGAAACCCAGCCCTTAGTTCCATCCCTGGCAACACTTTGGATGAGGAAACAAAGGACAAAACAGCAGGAGAACCATCACAGCGTTCACCCACACCTTCCACCAACACAGAAACACACACCTCAGAGGAACATAGTTTGAAAACAGCCTTGGGGTCACACTCTGTTGAATGCAGCACACATCTGGCCCACAGCAGGTGGAGGAAGGGTCACTGGCACTCGGAGGACTGCTGGAAGCCATGTTTCTGCTGAGTTCGAGTCCGATGATGAGCATCTGGACTCAGTCGTCAAACAGTTGGTGGAGCTTCAGCGGCAGTCACGGGAAAATCAGGAAGGGATGTCAGCTGTATTCCTCAGATTGCAATGTATGATTGAGGAGTCCATCCGCCTTCAGTCTAAAGTGATAGTGCCATCTTGCCAAGGCACTGAGGTCTACACTAGTTGGTTGGCAGCCTCCATGGAGACCTTGGTCCAGGATATTGGTCCTGCACTGCTGCAGGAGCAGCACTCTATCGCTCTAGCGCTTGGTGGCATCCATCAGTGGCTATGAGAGAACGCCATGATGTGGAGATGCCAGCGTTGGACTGGGGTGAGCACAGTAAAAAGTCTTGCAACACCAGGTTAAAGCCCAACAGGTTAGTTTCAAATCACTAGCTTTCGGAGCAGTGCTCCGAAAGCTAGTGATTTGAAACAAACCTGTTGGACTTTAAACTGGTGTTGTAAGACTTCTTACTATGAGAGAAAGGAACAGGGCAGCTTGATCTCACTCCAACTGCCCCTTCTCCTGAAGGGGTCAGCCAGGGCATTTGGGCACCCATAGGGTGGAGTACCAGCAGCTAGACACCCCAGGACCATTCACCCAGGTGACTCTAGGACACTCCGTCCAATCCAAATCTCCTCTTCCTGTGACCCCATTACCTCCAGTTCCACAGGCCTAGGAGAGTGCACCTGCCCCACAACAGGACACTTAAAGCAGGTCTTAGCCCTTCAGAGGACGCCCACAAGGGTCATATCAGACAACAGGGCATAGCAGTCAGCAGGCTACCTCCCCCTCTGCTGTGGATGTTGGGGAAACACCAAAGCGGAAGGGTTGGGAAAGTAAAAAAGGTTTAGCAGCACTACAGTGGCATGGGCGTTCACAACGTGTCTATAATGTACACAAATATAAATAGAATCACATACATTTCACCACTCTGCTTGTGTGTGCCTTCTTCGAAAGGTGCACTTTGTTGCTGATCACCCATGTGTGATAACTTGGCTCTCACCTGTGACAGCACATTAAAAATATGCTAAGAGTCCATGAGGGTGTAAGCATTCTGGAGTAGCGTCTCCGAGGAGCATCAGTACTAAGTAAAGTAATCATTTTGTTGCAATTGCCCTTCACAACATGTGTGAGGTTGGATTTTCTGCCCTCACAAAGATGAAGACAGTACAAAGGAACCGGCTGAACTCTGTACCTGATATGCACATTGCCCTCACCTCCTGTGAACCTGAATGGAGTGAGATTGTGAAGACCGAGCAGGATCACCTGTCACATTAAAAGTAAGCAAAAATGATGTGTTGCGAAGGTCGGCTGGTATGGGTCGTGAAGATTGGTCAGTGTGGGTCCCGAAGGTCGACCAGCGAGGGTCATGAAGGTCGGCCAGCGTGGGTCATGAAGGTCGGTCAGTGTGGGTCCCGAAGGTCGGCCAGCGTGGGTCATGAAGGTCGGTCAGTGTGGGTCCCGAAGGTAGGCCAGCGAAGGTCATGAAGGTCGGCCAGCGTGGGTCGTGAAGGTCGGCCAGCGTGGGTCGTGAAGGTCGGTCACTGTGGGTCCCAAAGGTCGGTCAAAGTGGGTCTCAAAGGTCGGTCAGTGTGGGTCCCAAAGGTCGACCAGTTTGGGTCCCGAAGGTAGGCCACCAAGGGTTGTGAAGGTCGGTCAGTGTGGGTCCCGAAGGTCGGCCAGCGTGGGTCCGAAGGTCCCGGCGTGGGTCCCGAAGGTGGGCCAGCGTGGGTCCCGAAGGTCGGTCAGTGTGGGTCGTGAAGGTCGATCAGTGTGGGTCATTAAGGTCGACCAGTGTGGGTCCCAAAGGTCGGCCAGTGTGGATCATGAAGGTCGACCAGTGTGGATCATGAAGGTCGACCAGTGTGGGTCGCGAAGGTCGGCCAGTGTGTGTCATGAAGGTCAGCTGGTTGGTAAAAGTGGGTCCCGGGAAAAGTTTGAAAGTACTGTTTAGACAACATGGAGGGGAACAATAGGACAGGGGAGAGGATGAACTGAAGCTGAAGTGTGCTCTTTATTAGCAATGATGTGTACTGTTGAGGACAACATGGCGTCTTTGTATTTTGGACTTTGCAAGAGCCAGGCTGGCCATGAGGCACAATGTCTGTGTTAAAGACGAGGCATTTTAATGCCTGACAGGCAAGTGTTTGACGTAGTCATGCTCAGGTGGTCTGTGCAAGCTGAGGATAAATGCAGCCTAGGATCCCTAACTGAGAGTGCCTGATGTCAGTGTGATTTTGAAACAATGCACCCCAGACAACTGAGTCATCTCTCAAAAAAGCCACAGCAGTGAAACATCATTGGCTGCATGTCCAAAGTGTGAATTATCTGATTCAAAATCGGTGCCACACAGAGTGTGTAGTTCTGTCGCTTGAGATGGATCTTCTTGAGGAACCTTGTCAGGTACAAGGCAAACAAGATCATTGTGGATCAAATTGCAGCTCCTGTGTCTTGTAGGGAGCCATTTGTGACAGGAATGTTGGAGACACACATGCTGCTAAAGGTTAATCATCCTTCAAAGGATCAGGACAAAGTGAGCCTGATGTATCACTATTCACTCCCATATTCAAGTGCATGGGTAAAGTGAAAGGAATAGCATAACTGGTGTTCATGTTGGCTTATGCTGGAGGACACTTGTCCAAGGGTCCGCAATTCATCACTTTCCTCATTGAATCTGGTGGCTGTCAGTTCTTCATGCGCACAGCCTTGCCTGGCCCATCTATGGCCTCTTACCCTGCTGCCTTGGCATCCTTGAACTTATCACCCTCATCTCTTCTCCTAACTCCTCATATAACAAGTCCTTCCCGCTTTGCAGCGACACTTTGTGCAGGGTGCAGAAAGGCACAAAATTGGTGAGACACTCTGGGAATGTACTTGAGTGATCCACTAGATCTGTCCAGGCATCGGAATACTGGGCTGGATTCTCTGCAGCCCGACGGCATAATCGCGGCCAGCGCTGGGGCGGAGAATCCAGTTTGACGCCGTAATCGGGCCCGGAGCCTGTCCGGCGATTCTCCGGGCACCAATAATCGGCGTCACTGTGGACTACACCGCCGCCGGGGGCCCATTGCCAGAGACCTGCTCATCAAACATTCGCTCCTGACTGGCCGAGTGCCCGACGGCGTGGAACTAACCACCTATTGCCGGTCGGGATGCAAGCGTGGCGGCTGCGGTCTCAGTCTGCGGCCGCCCTGGTCGGGGGTGGGTGCACCTGAGACCAGGGGGGTCCTTATACGCAACCGGGGTAATAATAATCACTTATTGTCACAAGTAGGCTTCAATGAAGTTACTGTGAAAAGTCCCTAGTCGCCACATTAGGGCGCCTGTTCGGGGAGGCCGGTACGGGAATTGAACCCGCGCTGCTTGCCTTTTTCTGCATTACAAGCCAACTATTTAGCCCACTGTGCTAAACCAGCCCCAGTAATGTGCGAGGGTTGAGGCTTGGGCGTGCGGCCAATCCGGGGTCTCCTTTTCCAGTATGGCTCCGCGGTCCGAGTCCGCCATGGAGCACGGCGCGGCCGCTGGAGGTCGCTGCCGTGCGCATGCGCCGTCTCAAACCCGGAAGTGCGGGGACCCGTATCTGCAGCAAAAGCTGTGAGATTCACTCCGGGTCCCTGCTCGCCCCCTGCAGGACTACGAATTTGTTTAACTTTTTTCAAGGAATTTCAGGAGTAAAACTCCCATCGTTTTTACGTCGGCGTGGGGACATAGTCTCATTGAGGGAGAATCCAGCTCCACATCTTTAGGATGCCTATGGTGTGCTCCACCCAACATTAGGCTAGTGCCATGGACTTCTTTATACCTTCTCTCACAAGAGTCTGAGGCCGCTGCACGGGTGTAATCAGCCACTTCCTTTGCGTGTACATTTTGTCACCGAGGTACCAAACTTGGGTCCAGTGTGATCCCTCAAAGTTGTCCCGGTTCTATGATCTACTCAAGCTATATAGGTTTTGGATGTTTCCTGGGTATCTGTCGCAAACCTGCATGATCAGTTTCTTGTGGTCACAAGCTCATGATCACAGCTCTACATTGAGTGGGTAGTATTCTTTCCAGTTTATGTATTGGAGTGCCTGTACCTAGGGAGCTGTTACAGCCATGGGTGTCGATGGAGCCCTGCACTCGTGGGAATCTACAGATTTCAGCAAAGCCGAGTGCTCTGGCATCATGGCTCGCTTGACCTGTTTCGAAGTTGATGTCATTGTGGGCCTTGGGAGAACGATATCTGCAACCTCACAAATGTGCGTGGAAACTTGAGGGGTTCTACAGATGTGCCCAGTGGAGCCCTGGAAGGTGTCATTAGCAGAGAAGTTTGGTGCAGTAGTTACTTCCACGGTCAGCAGTAATGAATGCCCTCGCAGTGCCTGTGGCGCCAATTCCTGGAAAATGTGTCAAATGCGAGCCACCAGAACCCTGGGCATGTGGAGCTGTTTACTCTGGGTCTTGCAAGCCAGCCACGCTTTGTGAACCTCATACCCTGCATCCAGAGGAGTCCATGATGGCCCTAAGTCTTCAGAGTGCCTTTCCTCCTTTTAGAAATCCAGGAGCCTCCATAACAATCTTCCCCACCTTCTCTGCTCTCTGTAAGAAATAATGCAGTCAGTGATAAATCCACCTTCCTGGTGGTTTCCTCTCTGCAGTATCAATGAGAAACAGACAAGTGTCAGCATTAGTCTCTAAAGGTCCTATTTTTTTCAATGGCCTATCATTGAATACTTGGTCCCATGTGGGAGAATACTCACCCCTGAAATAATGGTGAGTGTGGAGTTGTATCAAGACACTCCCCCAATACCCCGCACCCCCACCGCTACCCCCCACCCACAACCACACCCCCCTACCTTCCTCCAACAACCCAACGGACTGCTATTTGATTGCCTTGGCCAATGTTTGGATGTGCTTCTTTTAGCCCATGCACTATGAGCCTTTATCACCCATTCTATGACAACGCTTTTAAGAATAATCATGATGGTGAATGTTCGTTCAGGAAGTGAAATTATATGAGGGAGGCCTGAGGTTTCTCTTAAGTGAACCATTGAGCGCCAACTTTCTAACAGACTTCTGCAACAGGAATATTGATCCTTGCCACTTTGAGGGATTAGTCTCGCATGAAAGGGCATCATTGCCCCACTTTCTTGATGCCCTGCATTGAGAGTGAAAGCTTGCTAACATGTCGTAGCCGTGCCTCTCTCCTCATTTGTCAATGCACAATTCAGTTGGGTATCACTTTAATCAGGAACACCCCCAACTTTGGTGCGTGCAGCTGTCCACCAATCCATCCGCAGAGCGCTCAGGAGCTACTCCTCATTTTCGTTTTGTTTTGCACCTTTATTGCAGACTAGAAGATGATGGTGCTGAATTATCACTGCTGAATCAGCGTGGACTCTCCCTGTGTGAGTACGGAAACTCTCCCATTGTCCTGGTGGAGCTTCACATTCCGGTTTCTCTCCCTTTCAGACCTTTCCATTATTTCGTAATCCCGTTGTGCTTCTGGTGCATGTCTACTTATTACCCCTGAACATTTTGAACGACATGTATCTGTGGCCCGTGCGGATCTCACACACCCACATCTGAGGCCACGTACACTGTTCAACATGTACCCCGCCCCCCCTCCTAACTGCCCCTGACCCTAGTCATGTGTCAGAGTTCAACCTTCCCATTTGCAAATTCCAATTAAGGCCTAACACTGTAGCCACTTCTCCCTGATGGGAACACGTTTCCCCATTTCCCCACCTCGCCCTGCAGCTCATGAAAAGCAAACCCCCACCTTACCACTTGTCTGGTAGGGAGTGATTTGTTTATGAAACCTTAAACTGGTCTTTGGGTTTCTCATTTTATTTTCAACTCCCACCCACCATGACACCTGCCAATCCTGGGAGCAGAAAATCCATGCCCAAGTATAGCATCAAAAGAATAGGGAACATTGCAGAGTGGCAGGAGATTGGAATCAATGATCCACTGAAGGAATCAACATTCCACTGAGGACCTACATTGAAGAAGTAAAAGAAGGGAGTTACCATAGAATCCCTACAGTACAGAAGGAAGCTATTCGACCCCTTGAGTCTGTACCAATCCGCCAAAAGAACACTCTATTTGGCCCACTCTCTCGCCCGATCTTCATAACCACACGCATTGGGCAATCCACTTAACCTGCACATCTTTGGACGGTGGGAGGAAACCGGAGCACCTGGAGGAAACCCATGCAGATGCCCAAACTCTACACAGACAGTCACCCAAGGCTGGAATTGAACCAGGGTCCGTGGCAATGTGAGGCAGCAGTGCTAACCACTATGCCACCCTGCCTGCCATGCCTTTGTCATACACATTGGAGAGGAGTAGTAACATGAGTGGAAAGAACAAAAGTGCTTGGGGACCATTGATATGCAACAATGACAGAATGACAAATGGTTCGGGGGGGGGGGGGGGGGGGGGGGTCGGGGAAATATACCTGTCAGGGCAGTGAAATGCTGGGCCCTCATCACACCTCTTCCTGCTATTTCTGCTACAATTCCACGCAATACAGAGTACAATCATGGATAAAACGATCATTTCTAGATACAGCTGCAGTCATCAACAATTGCTGGAAGTATAAGGGCTTGGTAAATAAGTAAAGGAACATAAAATAAATTGAGATAAACGCAACCACACACCATGCATGAATAAGTTAAAAGGAAGCGTGTGAGCTTAAATCGATGAAAAAATAAAGAAGTTCTTCCCGGGCACCAGTTGGTTAAAAATCTGGTTCGGATTTGGCGAGCAGACAAAGAAAACCTGAAAGCAGGCAGCCGTCTAGCCTGGTTAAAGCTTTGCTGTGGAGGATTCCCAGCCTGAAAGAAAGAGAAAGGGAACCTAATTACACATCCACTTCTGCAGCCGGCTGCTTATAGTATTAGACATAACTTTGAATAAATTGAGACAGTAAATTGGGCATTAAACCAAGACCTGGCAATCTCAGTAAATAAATATAACTTGCTGTTTTAGTAACCCAATCAGGGGCCTTGAAGAATGCCAAGTGATTGGGCAAAGCGATGGAATTATTGACCAAATTTGGATGTGAGGTAGCACGAAGGCCTTACTTTGATTTGCGAATGGGGATGGGATTAAAACTTTGCTGATTCGTGGAACTAATTGCCATGTGCTACAGCAGTGGCTCTTCTTGCTGTCCTCAGAAGGAAAGGACAGAAGTTCCACATTAAATCTATTTTTGGAACTAGTTCATGTTTAAATCAGTTGCGCAAGTGCTACAGGTCAACGTGCACAACTTAAAGGAAGAGTTTCCAGAACAGTTTAATTAATAGGATAATAGGACCAGGAATCTTGCTTAGAGTAAATTGCTTCGACCTGATTCCCTATTCAGCCTGTAGAACCATATGATTGGTGACATTGTCATTGCACAGGCTGCATTTACTTTTTTAAATAATTACTTTTTAGATGTAGAATTGAATAAATGGAAAGCACATTGAAAATATTTGCTCCATACCTGATATACATCCAACTCCGGCATTAACTTAAGTCTCAGTGCCTTGTGCATTTAGGAGCTTTATCATGGTTTTCAGACAGCACTTTCCCCAACTGTTCCAAGATTATTCGAGTCAAAAGAATCCCGTGCTCCTTCCGAGCAGCTTCCTGGCTTAAAGTCTGTGTCCTCTCATCAATACTGTGGTTAAATTTGCATTACTTTTGTTCATGGGGGTTCATATTTGCAGACCGGGTCATCCAGCTCGACAGTCCAATGGAGCTAGAAAGCGCTGCAATAATGCATCCTTGACCACCTATTAACAGAATCCATACGAAAAGTCAGAGTGTGGAGGATTCAGTCTCAGATTCAAATGAAGAACTGTAGCTGTTTGTATTGTTATGGGCCAGGGTTTAGAGAACCCCAAAGTGTATCATGGAGATTACCTGACCCACAACTTTTAATAGATTGTAGTATGGGGAGCACACCGCCCATTCTACAGGTGTGGTACAGCAGAAATCGAAAAGTATTCTTTAAAGCAAAACAATGTTTATTCTATGAACTCAAGTTAATATTTTTAAAACATACAGTGAACATCTTAGCAACCATGAATTCAAATACAACCCCCAAAGAATACAACACTAAGTAACCCTTTAAGCTTTCCTTTTAGCATCCATAAGACTTGAAACACATTTTACCAGAAGCACTTCAGGTTAAAGTCACTATTGTTATTAGTTTTAAATCACCAGGATTGATTTACAGTCTTTAGATTACAGAGAGACTCTAATACACCTTCTGACTACAGGGATGGTGCAGGCGGGAGGGATTCAGATTTCTGGATAACTGGGGCTCTTTCTGGTGAAGGTGGGACCTCTACAGACAGGATGGTCTACATCTGAACCTGCGGGGCACAAATATCCTGGGGGGGAGATTTGTTAGTGCTCTTTGGGGGGGTTTAAACTAATGCAGCAGGGGCATGGGAACCTGGATTGTAGTTTTAGGGTAAGGGAGAATGAGAGTATAGAGGTCAGGAGCTCAGATTTGACGTCGCAGGAGGGGGCCAGTGTTCAGGTAGGTGGTTTGAAGTGTGTCTACTTCAATGCCAGGAGTATACGAAATAAGGTAGGGGAACTGGCAGCATGGGTTGGTACCTGGGACTTCGATGTTGTGGCCATTTCGGAGACATGGATAGAGCAGGGACAGGAATGGATGTTGCAGGTTCCGGGGTTTAGGTGTTTTAGTAAGCTCAGAGAAGGAGGCAAAAGAGGGGGAGGTGTGGCGCTGCTAGTCAAGAGCAGTATTACGGTGGCGGAGAGGATGCTAGATGGGGACTCATCTTCCGAGGTAGTATGGGCTGAGGTTAGAAACATGAAAGGAGAGGTCACACTGTTGGGAGTCTTCTATAGGCCTCCAAATAGTTCTAGGGATGTAGAGGAAAGGATGGCGAGGATGATCCTGGATAAGAGCGAAAGTAACAGGGTAGTTATTATGGGAGACTTTAACTTTCCAAATATTGACTGGAAAAGATATAGTTCGAGTACATTAGATGGGTCGTTTTTTGTACAGTGTGTGTAGGAGGGTTTCCTGACACAGTTTGTTGACAGGCCAACAAGAGGCGAGGCCACATTGGATTTGGTTTTGGGTAATGAACCAGGCCAGGTGTTGGATTTGGAGGTAGGTGAGCACTTTGGGGACAGTGACCACAATTCGGTGACGTTTACGTTAAGGATGGAAAGGGATAAGTATACACCGCAGGGCAAGAGTTATAGCTGGGGGAAGGGAAATTATGATGCCATTAGACGTAACTTGGGGGGGATAAGGTGGAGAAGTAGGCTGCAAGTGTTGGACACACTGGATAAGTGGAGCTTGTTCAAGGATCAGCTACTGCGTGTTCTTGATAAGTATGTACCGGTCAGGCAGGGAGGAAGAAGCCGAGCGAGGGAACCGTGGTTTACCAAAGAAGTGGAATGTCTTGTTAAGAGGAAGAAGGAGGCCTATGTGAAGATGAGGTGTGAAGTTTCAGTTGGGGCAATGGATAGTTACAAGGTAGCGAGGAAGGATCTAAAGAGAGAGCTAAGACGAGCAAGGAGGGGACATGAGAAGTATTTGGCAGGAAGGATCAAGGAAAACCCAAAAGCTTTCTAGAGGTATGTCAGGAATAAGCGAATGAATAGGGAAAGAGTAGGACCAGTCAAGGACAGGGATGGGAAGTTGTGTGTAGAGTCTGAAGAGATAGGCAAGATACTAAATGAATATTTTACGTCAGTATTCACTCAGGAAAAAGATAATGTTGTGGAGGAGAATGCTGAGCTCCAGGTAAATAGATTAGATGGCATTGAGGTACGTAGGGAAGAGGTGTTGGCAATTCTGGACAGGCTGAAAATAGATAAGTCCCCGGGACCTGATGGGATTTATCCTAGGATTCTCTGGGAGGCCAGGGAAGAGATTGCTGGACCATTGGCTTTGATTTTTATGTCATCATTGGCTACAGGAATAGTGCCAGAGGACTGGAGGATAGCAAATGTGGTCCCTTTGTTCAAAAAGGGGAGCAGAGACAACCCCGGCAACTATAGACCGGTGAGCCTCACGTCTGTAGTGGGTAAAGTCTTGGAGGGGATTATAAGAGACAAGATTTATAATCATCTAGATAGGAATAATATGATCAGAGATAGTCAGCATGGCTTTGTGAAGGGTAGGTCATGCCTCACAAACCTTATCGAGTTCTTTGAGAAGGTGACTGAACAGGTAGACGAGGGTAGAGCAGTTGATGTGGTGTATATGGATTTCAGCAAAGCGTTTGATAAGGTTCCCCACGGTAGGCTATTGCAGAAAATACGGAGGCTGGGGATTGAGGGTGATTTAGAGATGTGGATCAGAAATTGGCTAGTTGAAAGAAGACAGAGGGTGGTGGTTGATGGGAAATGTTCAGAATGGAGTTCAGTCACAAGTGGAGTACCACAAGGATCTGTTCTGGGGCCGTTGCTGTTTGTCATTTTTATCAATGACCTAGAGGAAGGCGCAGAAGGGTGGGTGAGTAAATTTGCAGACGATACTAAAGTCGGTGGTATTGTCGATAGTGTGGAAGGAAGTAGCAGGTTACAGAGGGATATAGATAAGCTGCAGAGCTGGGCTGAGAGGTGGCAAATGGAGTTTAATGTAGAGAAGTGTGAGGTGATTCACTTTGGAAGGAATAACAGGAATGTGGAATATTTAGCTAATGGAAAAGTTCTTGAAAGTGTGGATGAGCAGAGGGATCTAGGTGTCCATGTACATAGATCCCTGAAAGTTGCCACCCAGGTTGATAGGGTGGTGAAGAAGGCCTATGGAGTGTTGGCCTTTATTGGTAGAGGGATTGAGTTCCGGAGTCAGGAGGTCATGTTGCAGCTGTACAGAACTCTGGTACGGCCGCATTTGGAGTATTGCGTACAGTTCTGGTCACCGCATTATAGGAAGGACGTGGAGGCTTTGGAGCGGGTGCAGAGGAGATTTACCAGGATGTTGCCTGGTATGGAGGTAAAATCTTATGAGGAAAGGCTGATGGACTTGAGGTTGTTTTCGTTGGAGAGAAGAAGGTTAAGAGGAGACTTAATAGAGGCATACAAAATGATCAGGGGGTTGGATAGGATGCACAGTGAGAGCCTTCTCCCGCGGATGGAAATGGCTGGCACCAGGGGACATAACTTTAAACTGAGGGGTAATAGATATAGGACAGAGGTCAGAGGTAGGTTCTTTACGCAAAGAGTAGTGAGGCCATGGAATGCCCTACCTGCTTTTGTAGTGAACTCGCCAACATTGAGGGCATTTAAAAGTTTATTGGATAAACACATGGATGATAATGGTATAGTGTAGGTTAGATGGCTTTTGTTTCGGTGCAACATCGTGGGCCGAAGGGCCTGTACTGCGCTGTTTTGTTCTATGTTCTATGTTCTATGACTGTGACTTCAGCTATCCAGCTCTGAAAAACGAAACTAAAACACACCCTGCAGCAAACAGCCTAAAACAAAAGTAAAAAGCTGACAGACAACCCAGCTCCACCAATCTCTGACATCACTGCAGTGATAAACACCCATTTCTTAAAGGTACTCTCACATGACACCTCCCCACAAGAAAAAAAACCCATCAACTTCAAGATGGTTTCATTTTTCACCTTTTCACCATCCTTTAAGAAATGCACACAGTAAATATACTTTATTGTTTCAAAAAACAACACACACAAACAGGTATAATAATATAGTCCATTTTTCTTTCTGCCTCCAACTGAAACTGCTTCCATTCATCACATTCGAGACAAAGTATCGACTATCACGTTTTCTCGTCCTGCCACATGTACTATTTTTAAATGAAATGACTGTGACAATAAACTCCAGCGAAACAGCCTTGCATTGTTATTCCGGAATTGCTCCAAAAACGGCAACGGATTATGATCAGTATACATAACGGTGTCAGATGGATTGCTGGTCACATAAATGTGAAAATGTTGCAAAACTAGCACCAAACTCAATGTCTCCTTCTTAATCGTTGAATACCTTTTCTGGTGAGAATTCAATTTCTTTGAAAAGTAACCAATAGGCCGCTCTAGCCCTTCATCGTCATCTTGTAGAAGCACCGCACCTACACCCTCATCACTCGCATCAACCGCCACTTTGAATGGTTTCGTATAATTTGGGATGGCCAACACCGGAGCAGTGGTTAACACAGCCTTCAGGCCGTCGAATGCCTGTTGACACTTGGCTGTCCACTGGAATTTGTTACGCTTCTTGAGCAAGTCCATCAGTGGAGTGACTACACTGCTGAAATTCGGTACAAATTTCCGGTAAAATCCATTCATACCAAGAAATCGCATTATTTCCTGTTGTGTCGAGGGTATCGGAAACTCCTCAATAACTTTTGTTTTCACATCCCGTGGGACCATTCAACCCCGTCCGATTATATAGCCAAGGAAAGTGACTTGGGCTTTTCCAAATTCACTTTTGGCTAGGTTTATCACCAAACCCACCTCCTGAAGTCGATTGAATAACTCCATCAGAAGTTTTAAATGTTCTTTCCATGTCTGGCTGAAAATTACCAGATCGTCGATGTATACCGCACAATTGGGTAATCCTGTAATGATGTTGGTACGTTGAAATGTGGCTGGGGCATTTTTCATGCCAAATGGCATAACTTTAAATTGGTATATACCATCTGGAGTCACAAAAGCTGAAATCTCCTTCACCTTTTTAGATAAAGGTACCTGCCAATAACCTTTAAGTAAATCCCATTTGGAAATAAAAGCTGATTGTCCCACTTTCTCAATGCAATCCTGCAAACGTGGGATAGGATAAGAGTCCGTTCTTGTAACTGCATTAACCTTTCGATAGTCCACACATATCTGTTGGGTACCATCTGGTTTTGGTACCATCACTGTGGGTGAGCTCCATTGGCTGCAACTCACTTCAATTATGCCATTTTTAAGCATACTCTCAATCTCTTTGTTAACCTGTGCCAATTTTAAAGGGTTAAGTCTGTATGGATGTTGTTTGATTGGAACAGCATTTCCCACATCTAAATCATGTATGGTCATTTTAGTACTTCCCAATTTATCTGTACAAACTTGTCCACGTGATATCAATAACTCTTTCAGGTCAGTCCGTTTTTTCTCTGGAAGGTAACTCAACAATTTATCCCAATTTTTAAGAACATCCTTGTTTACCAATTTAATTTGAGGTATGTCAAATTCACAGTCATCTGGATTTAGTTAATCTCTTTGAGTTAGAATCATTAAAACCTCCTCCTTTTTCTCTCCTTCCCTTTCAAAGTACCTTTTAAGCATATTCACATGAAGCACTCCTATCTGGCATTCTTACCACATAATTCACCTTACTTAATTTCCTTTAAATCTGATAAGGTCCACAAAACCTAGATTTTAAAGGCTCACCTACCACTGGTAACAAACTAAAATTTTATCTCCACTGGCAAAACTGCGAACTTTGGATTTCTTGTCTGCGACGCGTTTCATCACATCTTGTGCAACTTTTAAATGTTGCCTAGCCAATTCACCTGCTCTATTTAATCGTTCCCTAAAATTTGACATGTAATCCAATAATGTAATTTTCAATTTTTCACTCACAAACTTTTCCTTAATCAATTTAAGTGGTCCTCTTACCTCATGACAAAAAATGAGTTCAAAAGGACTACATTTTGTTGACTCATTAGGTGCATCCCTAATTGCAAACAGTACGAATGGAATTCATTTATTCCAATCCTCTAGATAATCTTGACAATAAGCCCTCAACATTGTCTTTAATGTCTGATGCCACCTTTCTAACGCTCCCTGCGATTCTGGGTGGTACGCAGTTGATTTAAATTGTCTTATAAGAACATAAGAATTAGGAACAGGAGTAGGCCATCTGGCCCCTCGAGCCTGCTCTGCCATTTAATGAGATCATGGCTGATCTTTGTGGACTCAGCTCCACTCTCCAGCCCGTACACCATATCCCCGAATCCCTTTATTCTTTAGAAAGGCATCTATCTTTTTCTTAAAAACGTTTAAAGAAGGAGCCTCAACTGCTTCACTGGGCAAGGAATTCCAGAGATTCACAACCTTTTGGGTGAAGAAGTTCCTCCTACACTCCGTCCTAAATCTACCTCCCCTTATTTTGAGGCTATGCCCTCTAGTTCTGCTTTCCCCGACCAGTGGAAACAACCTGCCCGCATCTATCCTATCTATTCCCTTCATAATTTTATATGTCTCAATAAGATCCCCCCGCATCCTTCTAAACTCCAATGAGTACAGTCCCAGTCTACTCAACCTCTCGTCATAATCTAATCCCCTCAACTCTGGGATCAACCTAGTGAATCTCCTCTGCACTCCCTCCAGTGCCAATATGTCCTTTCTCAGGTAAGGAGACCAAAACTGAACACAATACTCCAGATGCGGCCTCACCAACACCTTATACAATTGCAGCATAACCTCACTAGTTTTGAACTCCATCCCTCTAGCAATGAAAGACAAAACTCGATTAGCCTTCTTAATCACCTGTTGCACCTGCACACCAACTTTTTGCGACTCGTGCACCAGCACACCCAGGTCCCTCTGCACAGCAGCATGTTTTAACATCTTACCGTTTAAATAATAATCCATTCTGCTGTTATTCCTCCCAAAATGGATAGCCTCACACTTGGCAACATTGAATTCCATCTGCCAGACCCTAGCCCATTCACCTAACCTATCCAAATCCTTCTGCAGACTTCCGGTATCCTCTGCACCTTTTGCTTTACCGCTCATCTTAGTGTCGTCTGCAAACTTTGACACATTGCACTTGGTCCCCAACTCCAAATCGTCTATGTAAATTGTGAACAACTGCGGGCCCAACACTGATCCTTGAGGGACCCCACTAGTTACAGGTTGCCAACCAGAGAAACACCCATTTATCCCCACTCTCTGCTTTCTGTTAGTTAACCAATCCTCTACCCATGCTACCACTTTACCCTCAATGCCATGCATCTTTAGTTTATGCAGAAACCTTTTGTGTGGCACCTTGTCAAAAGCTTTCTGGAAATCCAGATATACCACATCCATTGGCTCCCCGTTATCTACTGCACTGGTAACGGCCTCAAAAAATTCTACCAAATTAGTCAGACACGACCTACCCTTTGTGAACCCATGCTGCGTCTGCCCAATGGGACAATTTCCCTCCAGGTGCCCCGCTATTTCCTCCTTAATAATAGATTCCAGCATTTTCCCTACAACCGAAGTTAAGCTTACCGGCCTAGAATTACCCGCTTTCTGCCGACCTCCTTTTTTAAACAATGGTGTCACGTTTGGTACTTTCCAATCCTCTGGGACCACCCCAGAGTCTAGTGAATTTTGATAAATTATCACTAGTGCGTTTACAATTTCCCTAGCCATCTCTTTTAACACTCTGGGATGCATCCCATCAGGGCCAGGAGACTTGTCTACCTTTAGCCCCATTAGCTTGCCCAATACTGCCTCCTTAGTGATTACAATCATCTCAAGGTCCTCACCTATCATATTCTTATTTCCATCAGTCACTGGCATGTTATTTGTGTCCTCCACTGTGAAGACTGACCCAAAAAACCTGTTCAGCTTTTCAGCCATTTCCCCGTCTCTATTTACTATTTGGTGGCCTATAGACTACTCCTATCAGTGACCTTTTCACCTTACTATTCCTGATTTCCACCCAAATTGATTTAACCTTGTCCTCCATAGCACCAATATCATCCCTTACTATTGCCCGGATGCCATCCTTAAACAACAAAGCTACACCACCGCCCTTACCGTCCATTCTGTCCTTTCGTATAGTCTGATACCCTTGGATATTATGCCTAAGCTATCCATAACTTCTTTGAATAACATTGAGGTAAAATTTGATCCTTGATCCGATTGTGTTTCTGTGGGTAGTCCATATCGAGTAAAGAATTTAAGTAACTCCTCCACGATCATTTTAGCTGTAATATTACATACTGGAATGGCCTCTGGAAAGCTAGTAGACACATCCATTCTAGCCAAAAGATTTTGATTCCCACTTTTTGTTTTCGGAAGCGGTCCTACGCAATCAATTAGGACCCTTGTAAAAAGTTCCTCAAATGCTGGAATGGGTATTAAGGGCACTGGTTTTATCACTGCTTGAGGTTTCCCTATCACTTGACATGTGTGACATGATTGAAAAAATTTAACTACATCTTTATGTAGTCCAGGCCAATAAAAATGTTTCTGGATTTTAGCTTGAGTTTTCCTTATTCCCAAATGACCTCCCACTGGTACCTCATACGCAACTCGCAACACCTCCTTTCTATACCCCACCGGCAATACTACCTGATGAACTTCTGCTCACTTTTCATCCACCTGCATATGTAAAGGTCTCCATTTTCTCATCAAGACATCACTTTTATGGTAATAACACTCTGGTATACACTCAGATCCCTCTTCAGTGTATGCTTTCTGATACATCCATTTTATTTCTATATCTTTTTGTTGTATCTCCGCCAATTTTCCTGAACTAAAAATATCCGCCTCATCCTCCACCTGTTCTTGTCCATTTTCAACCATCTGATCAAAAATCGTTTCTGATAATTGCACTTCAACTTCATCTTCACTCTTTGATTTCTCCTCTTGTCTTAAACTGTGACTTTGCGACCTTGTTACTACACAATCCGGAAAAATCCCAGGACATTTGTCCTTCAACACTTACGTTGTCTGATTTCCCACTGGCTTATCAACCACAGTAGGCATCACTCCCACCTGCGATCCAGCTATATCATTACCCAAGATAAACTGTATTCCTGGACAAGATAGTTTCTCTATTACTCCTACTACCACTTCACCACTCTTCACTGGACTTTCCAACATTACCTTATATAATTGAACACTACTCCTCTCACCCTGAATTCCACATATTACCACCTTTTCTGGCAATATTCTTCCCAGACTACATAACTCCTCATCTCTTATCATTCAAGATTGACTAGCTCCCGTATCTGTTAAAATTGTGACTTCATTACCTGCTCCTCCTGATACACATGAGTAAACTTTACCCACACAAGTAAATTCTTTAAAGAGATCTGGCACCTTCGTATCAAACACCTCTTGATCAGGCTGTGCAATCTTTTGCACCTCCTTCGCTTCACTTGGCCCTTCCTTTACCACTTTAACAAACCCCGCTGTCTTATCTTGTTTTACCACATCAGCCTTCCCAGTGCTTTTCTTCAACCACCAATACTTTGACTTTACATGGCCTAGTTTATTACAGTGAAAACATTTGAAACTTTTTGTATCCCTTCCATCCTCCTGGATTTCTTTTTTAATCTGAGGTACACTCTCCTTATTATCTCCCATCGATCGCCTTTACCTTTACCACTTGAGTATTTCTCATGTCCCCAGTTTCTGTCCCTCACAGGCTGAAACTGATGTCAGAAACCAAGCTTTGATTTATGAACTAATTCATAATCATCTACCATTTCTTCTGCTAATCTCGCAGTTTTATCTCTGCTCTTCCACACGAGTTCTCACTACATCAGGAATTGAATTTTTAAACTCCTCCAAAAGTATAATTTCTCTGAGAGCTTCATACGTTTGGTCTATTTTCAAAGCCCTTATCCACCTATCAAAATTACTCTGTTTGATCCTTTCAAACTCCATGTATGTTTGACCAAATTCTTTCCTTAAATTTCTAAACCTTTGTCTGGAGGCTTCAGGCACTAGTTCATATGCAACTAAGATGGATTTTTTCATCTCCTCATACGTCTCAGATACAACCTCCTGTAGTGATGCAAACACTTCACTAGCCCTACCTACCAGCTATGTTTGAATCAGTAATACCCACATGTCCTGTGGCCATTTCATTTTTTTAGCCACCTTCTCAAATGAACTGAAAAAGGCTTCTACCTCCTTCTCATCAAATGTTGGTAATGCTTGGACATATTTAAATAGATCCCCACCAAGCCTTCGACTATGACACTCTTTCTCACTAGCCTCATCACTATCAACCAACTGTACGTTTCCCTTTACGTCTGCCAATTTTAACTGACTGTCATGTTTCATGGCCATTTTCTGAAGCTCAAACTCTCTCTCTTTATCTTTTTCCCTGATCTGTATCTCCCTTTCTCTTTCTTTTTATTCTGCTAGCGCTATTCTTTCTGATTTCCATTCTTCGCTCTCTCTCTATTTCTCTTTCATTTTCCTCTCTCTCTCTCTTTCGTATTCAAGCTGCGTTAATTCTTTCTCATATTCCATTTGTTTAATTTGTAACTGAATTTTTGCCATTTCCAATGAGTCAAACTGTACATCAGGCAACTTTAAATGCTTAGCCACTGCCATAATGACCTCACCTTTTCGCATTTTGTCAGGTAATGTTAACTGCAATGTTTTTGCCAAATCTAACAGTCTGCTTTTAGTTTCTGTCCGTAAGGTACTGCGTGTGACCGTCTCCACCCCCAAAAACATCAGAGCCTCTGAAAGACCCATTGTTCACAACACACTCCCTACTTAAACTAAAATATCACACCTGAAAAGCACCCACAATATGCTCACCCCTCACTGTCTTTAAGTTCACTAAGCCAATCCAATAGATAGACTTTTATCCCCCTCGAGCCCCCAATTTGTTATGGGCCAGGGTTTAGAGAACCCCAACGTGTATCATGGAGTTCACCTGACACATAACTTTTAATAGATTGTGGTAAGGGGAGCACACGGCCCACTCTACAGGTGTGGTACAGCAAAAATGGAAAAGTATTTTTTAAAGAAAAATAATGTTTATTGTATGAACTCAAGTTAACCTTTTTAAAACATACAGTGAACATCTTAGTAAGCATTAATTCAAATACAACCCGCAAAGAATACAACACTAAGTAATCCTTTAGCTTTCCTTTTAACATCCATAAAGTCACGACTGTTATTAGTTTTAAATCACCAGGATCGATTTACAGTCTTTAGATTACAGAGAGACTCTAATACACCTTCTGGCTGTGACTGCAGCTATCCAGCTCTGAAAATCGAAACTAAAACACACCCTGCCGCAAACAGCCAAAAATAAAAGTAAAAAGCTGACACACAGCCCAGCTCCACCCCCTCTCTGACATCACTGCAGTAGTAAACACCCATTTCTTAAAGGTACTCTCACTACAGATATTTCTATACACGCCCATTTATAAACACCCATTTCTTAAAGGTACTCTCACATGACAGTATATTCAAGGCCTACAACAACGATTGGATTGCAAATAAAAATTCCTTCTTGGGTCATAATTTCCATAAATTACAGATATAAAGACAGGCTATTTGTAATTCTCTATTTCAGAGCATATTTAATTATGTATTTTGCAAACAGTCTAAACACAACCAGCAGACATTAATTTTTAAATTGAGAAACTTTAAATGAAGAGCCAAAGCCCATCATATCGAATTGAAGAGAATTGAAAAGAGACGAGAAATCAATACCAATTCAAGATTAGGCAATGCGATCATTGGGATTTGAAAGCTCCATGGATGGCAGGAGGAAAGAAACACTGAGTGGTGAAAAGCAATCTAAAGGGTTAGAAAACTAAGGAAGCTTAAGGTAAGTTCCAGAGAATGGTTATATACATGAACAGATGGGAATAGGAAACAGTAGAAAACAATTTGGCAGCTTTACCAGGATAATTGAACATCTGGTGGGGCTTAGTAGCATCTATGAGAAGTGACATTGGCATTACCCCAAGAGTTGCTTAAAGATCCAGAAATGGCAACAATTCTCTCAGTTTGGCTCAGTTAGTTGCACCGTCACCGGTTGTGGGTTCAGCCCCCATTCTAAATAGTGTATGTTAACAAAGCTAACACTTTGCTAAATAGTGTATGTTAACAAAGCTAAACGTGGTGCTGGGTGGATTGAGGGTGGTACATTGTCAGAATTTCAATCCTTCAGAAGCCTGTTCTGGTGGATATAAAAACTCCCATGGCATAATTCAAAAAAGGGCTTCCATAGTTTCCTAGTTCGCTGTTCTTTTTCAACCAACACCATCAACAGTGAATTAATTGGTTATTCTTCTCATTAGAGTCAGTGGGGTTGGGTTGTGCAAATGCCATGTTTGACTGCAGTATACGTCAAAGTTGCACTTGGTATTTGTTTGTCTAGTTCTTTGTACTTAGTACTTCATAGTCTTTACACGGAGAATTCTTTGAGATATTTCTGAAGGAAGTGATATATGCTGGGAAGTGCCAGTCCCTTCCAGCACAGAATGAATTTATAGAATAGGATATGGACAATAAAGGATACAATTTTCAAACACTTTTTTTTTTGCTGGGTGAGTAGTGCTGCTTTTCCTCTTCTCTGCCAGTTTGAAATGAATATCTTGGGCAAGGGGATTGGTGCATTTTGTTTGTGCAATTTGTGAAGAAACCTTGAAGCCAGCAAAAAAAATCTTTCAGCACCTGCCACCCCACTCCCCATGGGTTTCAAAACTTTAAACAACTCTGAAAACAGCGGAAAACATTCACACACAAGTGCATCGCAAACCAGCAGCGGAAGGCTCATTGCCACAAGGTGCCAAAATGCTGTTGGCATTGCCTCAGGTTGGTGCGGATTGACTGTGAGCAGCAGAATTGTGCCAATGTTGAATGTTACCATAAGCCTCGACTGCAGAAAAACACACGAATGCAGGACGTGAACAGCGATATAACTACATACCCAGAACATGTAAACTCATCAACACCATATGTGCCCTCTCTTCCCACAAGCTGCAGTATCTGGGTCACGGAGTAAAATGAACATGTCCACCAGCTCTCCTTCAAAGACTGCAAATTATCAGAAGCTCTATGCAAGGTCTTAATGTATTGGAGAGCATTATGCATTTTATCAACTAGTTATTGAAAACTGCACTTAAAACACCCACATAATCCTAGAAAACGTTTGATACAGAGGAACATGAAGTCTGGTTTCGGTTTATGCTGACATCATACTTACTGAGTTTTTAAGTGTTGGGTGAATTTGTGTCGTATTTCTTCCTCATGACAACCCCTTCTTTGAGCTAACTGCCCAGTGAGGATGACAGAGTGAGTGATGTGTGAATATTTTGTTTGACCTGAGCTTCAGAACTGGAGAGCCGCTCTTTTCCCAATCTGTTCCCAATTAACTTAGTTCAAGTCCAATGTAATGTGTCATGTCTGATGTGTTGGGTGTTCTGGATCACATACAGGTCACCAACACTTGAAGTAGTGCAACACTATTTTATTACAAGGTTAACTATTTAAACATACTTGAACTGTGGGTAAATACGACACTAGCTTTAACTAAAGACCTTTGCCTTGTCCTAACCAGTTGATGCACTCAGCACGTGGCGAATGTCTGTGTTGCAGGCTGTGAGCTCTGTGCTCCTAGCTAGCTGCTACTCGAATGAGCGGGAACTCTGATGTCCCCTGTCTTTATAGTGCATGTGCTCTCACTGGTGATTGGCTGCGGTGTTGTGTATGTTGATTGGTCCCACTATGTGTCCATCAGTGTGTGTCTGCACCATGATATACTGGTGTATATTATGACAATGTCCAAATCTACATTTTACCCTGGGCCTCCAGTGCAGGCTATGAATTGATTTTGTGGTGTGGTGGGGCCACAATGTTTGCTGACCAGGTTTCAATGTTAAGTTTAGGTCTGGATTTTAACTGTCACTGGTTTTCCAGGGGGAAGACAAGCTGGCAAGTTATTTTCCTGCTCACTTATGGCAGGATGAGATGTGGTCAATTTTACTAGCAGGTCTTACTTCATCTTACCAGCCAACGTCCCACCTATCTTGAATGGGAAGTCATCAGGATTTAAACAAACACTGCATGGAGGCCACCAGTCAACAACTGGTCAATGACACGATTTTCTTTGGCTGTCCTACCGGGGATCAGTGATTGGGAGATTGTGAAGGCCTTAACTTTTCTGGGGACTCAAAGTACCGGATAAAATTAAAATCACCCACATAAAATGTTACAACAGTGACCTAGCTTGCCTAAATAAGGGAAATGTAGATAACCTGTCATTAACCCTTTGTCCTGCTGAACAAACTTTGCTGTTTAATTTACTTTTTTCATCATTCTTCTCCAAAACATTCGAATCAGGTTGTGGTGTGAATACTTGAACTCTTTCAGGTATCTTGTTCAAGCTATGATTTTCTCCATGTATGGGCCCAATGAGTGATTATCAGCAAGCTCTTTGACTATGTGGAGATGCCGTGGCCAATTTTGATCCTGTTCTCATCTATGCACTTTTTAACCTTGCTCACCTTTTCTTATTTATTTTTCCATATCCTATCCTTACCAATGAACATTAACGAAGAATTGAACTTGGGCATTTTAACTTGTTCATGGCATGTGACCAGGGTGACGAGCCACCCTTCCACACATCCCCCATTGTCCCTCATGCTCCCTATGCCAAGCTCCACCCTTCCAAGCATCCCCTATGTCTCTTCAGGTGCTCTATGCCAATCTGTGGCATTTGCAACCGCTAGAACCTCGAGAGCACCCTCTATAGAACCAATTATCCATATGGTGTAAAGTTGGATAGGTAAAAACACTTAACTTGTGTCAGCAAATATTGTGAAATTGACCGCAGAGATCAGATAGCCTGAGCTGCCAATCAAACAATGTTTTGCAGGTCTGGAGGGATTTTCTTGTGAGGAAAGATTGAGTAGTTTGGGCCTGTATTCATTGGAGTTTATAAGAATGCGAGGCGACCTTATTGAGAAATATAGGATTCTCAGGAGGCTAGACAGGGTAGTTGCTGAGAGGTTGTTTCCCCTTCCGGCAGAGTCTGGGACCAGAGGACATAAACTCAGAGTAAAGGGTTTCCCATTTAATGCAGAGATGAGGAGGATTTTTTTAAATCTCAGAGGGTAGTGAATCTGTGGAATTATTTACCACAGAGGGTCGTAGAGGCTGGGTTAAGTATGTTCAAGGCAAACAGCAAAATGTTCTTCAAACATATTAATGTTAAAAGATTAGTGAAGGATAGAGTGGGGCCCATAAGGGACAAACAGGGTAAACTGCTCACTGAAGCAAAGGGTGTGGCTGTGATACTAAATGAGTACTTTGCTTCTGTCTTTACCAAATTAGAAGATGGTGACAATGGCCTAGTTGAAAATGTGGGTATTGAGCAACTGAGCGGTATAATGATAGCAAAAGAAGAGGTGCTAAAAAGGCTGGCAGCACCCCAGGTAGAGAGGTTGCCATTGTCGGATGGGGTGCATCTTAGATTGTTGAGAGAGGTAAGAGAGCATATTGTGGAGTTGTTGACAGACATTTTCCAGGCCTCTCTGAACACAGGATTAGCCCCGGGGGACTGGAGGAATACATACTTAGAGAAAAATAAGTTAAGACTAGACAGTCAACATGGCTTTGTCAAGGGCAGTTCATGTCTGACGAATTTAATTGAGTTCTTTGACGAAGTGACACAGGCAGTGGATGAGAGTGATGCCATGGATGTTGTATATTTGGACTTTCAGAAAGCATTTGATATAAGAACATAAGAACTAGGAGAAGGAGTAGGCCATCTGGCCCTTCGAGCCTGCTCCGCCATTCAATGAGACCATGGTTGATCTTTGGTAGACTCAGCTGAACTTTCCCAACCGAACACCATAACCCTTTATTCCTTTATTTTTCAAAAAACTATCTATCTTTATCTTGAAAATATTTAATGAAGGAGCCTCAACTGCTTCGCTGGGCAGGGAATTCCATAGATTCACAACCCTTTGGGTGAAGAAGTTCCACCTAAGCTCAGTCCTAAATCTACTTCCCCTTATTTTGAGGCTATGCCCCCTAGTTCAGCTTTCACCCGCCAGTGAAAACAAACTCCCCGTATCTATATAATTTATTCCCTTCATAATTTTGTATGTTTCTATAAGACCCCCCGGATACTTTTAAATTCCAACAAGTATAGTCCCAGTCTACTCAACCTCTCCTCGTAATCCAACCCCCTCAACTCTGGAATTAACCTAGTGAATCTCCTCTGCACACCCTCCAGCACCAGTACGTCCTTTCTCAGGTAAGGCGACCAAAATTGAACACAATACTCCAGGTGTGACCTCACTATGGTCAACCATATAAGCCTCACAATCTCTTTGTGAGACTTACTGAACATATGACATCCAACACAGGCTCCTTCTCATTTAAATTTCTCTGTTTGGTTCATCTGACATGACAAAATCAGGGAAAATGCTCAGGACCTCCTCTTGTAGCTGCTTGGTTTCTTCTTCTCACCTGGTTGATGCAGGACTACAGGGTGCTGTGACCTTACTGCCAACCAACTCATTCCCGAATAAAAAACACTATCACTGCCACATATCTGAGGGACAATTCCAATAGAGACCAGGGGCTGGATTTTCCCAAAATGGGACTATGTGCCCTTGCCGGCGTAAAAATGCTGCCGTTTCACTCCCGAGCTTCTGATAAAAAAGATCATCCAATTCACTCACCTGCAGTGGGCTAGCAGGGACACAGACTGATTCACGCAGCTTTAGCTGTGGATACTGGCCCCCTCACTTCCGGTTTTGAGTCCGCGCATGCGAGCGCCATGGCGACTCGACTGGCCCAACCTGTCCCCCGGCTGCCCATAAGGCCCCCCCTCCGGTTCCCGATCCCCCCCCCTCCAGCATGGCGGACCCAGACTGAGTCCGCAGTCCACAGAACTACGCCATCGGGAACTCGGCCGGTCGGGAGTGGAGGATCGCTGGGCGGGCCTCTGGCAATGGCCCCCCAGCTGCGCGGAGTACTCCGCGAATACGCCAATTCTCGGGTCCCAGAGAATCGCTGGAGCGGCGCTGGGCCCAATTTTGGTGTGCAATTGGATTCTCCACCCCCGCGCCAAACGCGATTTCGGCACGGGGCTGCGGAGGATCCAGCCCTGGATCTGAGATTAGGTCAACCTCGAAGTAAACTTGATGAAGAGAGGCAGACATGTATCTTCCTCCAACTGGATTATTTACACTTTGGCATGCAAGGAAGTTTGTGGTGGAAAGGTCAGGGGCTGAATTTTCCGTCCGGTGACACTGAAATCACAAAACGTAATCGGCCGGATAGTCGGCTCCGACCCCAACCTCGGGCTTGATGCCAGTTTTGTAGTGATCTGTACATACATCTGCACATACACCAGGGACTGCAGACAGATGTAACAGCCACTAGAGGGCATCAGAGACGGGTATAAAGGGTCCAGCCCAAGGTAGGATCCGCCTCTTTCAGAAGCACAGGGCTAGGGAGCAGAAGCAGCAGTCAGAGACAGCTCAGCATAGGCAGCTTACCTTAGCTTCACTGGTCAAACCTCGTGACCGTATTACATCTAGTTAAGCTCTGGAAACAGAACGAACCTACTGAATAAAATATTTGTATTAACTGGAAGTCTACAATCTTTATTCAGACATAGAGAATAATATATGATACCAGGAGTGATTTCAGAAAGCTAGCTAGACATCAGCAAGAGAAGAAAAACTTAAACCGGATATTCGAGTGTGGAAGACTTCGCAGCAAATGGATCCTCGACGACTAACTGATTCGATGGAACATGTTGGAACTCCATGGTGGCTGGAAACAACCGGTAATTTAAGTTATAACGGGAAAATGTTTGAACAGAAGTTCCAAATATTTATCACAGCTAATGATTTAAGCCGTGCCTCTGATGCAACGAAAATAGCCCTACTTCTCTCAACAGGAGGGCATGGAGCTAGAGAAATCTATAATTGCTTTAATTACTTAGAAGACAAAGACAAATACAAAGTAGAAATCATCCTCAAAAAATGTGCTAAATTCTGCAACAGTCAGGCTGGTGAGATGCTGGAACGATTTAACTCTTGTCAGAGAAACGGAGGGCCCATCTCTGATTTTATTACAAATCTCAAGTTAGTACCACAAGGCTGTGATTATGCTGGTTTCAGAGACACTGTGATAATGCATCAATTAATTTCTGGACTATCTGATAAAAATTTGAGGGAAGAACTATTACATAATAAGCATCTAACTCTAGAAATCGCTATACAAAAATGCCTTGCTCATGAACAAAAACAAAATCAATACTGTCAGTCATTACAAACACAGAATCAGTGCTTAGAAAAGAAAATCGGAAAAAAACGGCGCCAAAACTTACCATGACGCAGAGAAAGGATTGAAGGAAGTTCTGAGCGGCAGCCATCTTGAGGAAGGAGCCGCACATGCGCAGTTGTGCCAAGAGCGCACAGTAAAGGAAACTCGAATTGCGCATGCGCAATCGAATCCAGCACATGACGTCACTAGCGTCATGACATCAGATGACCAGGACCACGCCCACTTAAAAGGGAAATACACGAAAATGAACAAAAAATTTTTTAAAGCTGCAACACCCAATTTTCTTGCCTCAAAAGACACAACAATGCCCGAACTTACACCAGTAGTTAAAAATAACTTTCACAACACCCTGGAACAAGAAGTTAGCACCGCCCTAAAAGATGATATGGTCCTTGTAGACTACGACTCAGATGAAGATTTCATCTTGGGAGATGGCTACCCCAGTACCAAATCCGAACCGCAACTAGAGGTGTTGTACCCTGAAGACCCAGACGATGAGTTCTTCGGAATTGGGAATCTTCAGCCCAGCATGTATGACATCCCGACTCTCGAGTGCAGGATTATGCTGCGGCCTGATGCCAAGAAACAGAGAGTGGTCCACGCACCAGAAAGGGTCCCAGCCTCCACATAAGAAGATGATTTGTTCATTGAACATGAAGAGAACGATCACAACTCCGAAACAAAAAGCGATGATTTGTCTATCGAACAATACACACAATACTGCTCAGACATGGCTGAGTTATTCGGAGATCCTGATCACAGCATCAGCAACATGGTTGAACAGTTCAATACGACTCTTCTCATGGTAGATGAATTCAACACCATGATGCCATGGCAGATCGTCAATACATTGATGACAGCAATACCCAAGATGAAGACGACGCCACACGGAGAGCACAGAACGACTCAGTTGAGAGAGCACAGATCGACACTACAGCGAAAACACTGCACGACTCCACAAAGAGAGCGATGACAGACTCCACAGAGAGAGCGATGACAAACTCCACAGAGAGAGCGATGAAGGGCTTCACAGAGAGCGATGTAGGACTCCACAGAGAGAGTGACACAAGCCTCCACAAAGAGAGCGACGCAAGCCTCCGCAGACAGCTCGGTGACAGACTCAAAAATGGAAGCAAGCAAACACTCCATAGCGAACGCTATGCATGTACAAGACCATGAAGATCTATCAAGCTTATTTGAGCCACCACAAGAAGACACTGAATGTCTACCCACAGTATGTGAGACAAGTGACAAAGAAATCACAATTCCCATACAGGATGTGCAGGATCACAGCGAGACTGACATATCTCAGCTTTGTTCTTTGTTGTTCTTTGTTTGTTGTTGTCTGCACAGAAGCACTCAATAATCAGAGGACGGCCACCCATGAGTCTAGAGAGACCATGTCAATTGAAATCTTGAAGATTTTGACTCCAGAAGAGGAGCACAAAGAGATCACAGATGATTCAAATGAATCTGAAATGACTCCAAAAGAGGAGCACCAAGAAATCAATGATAATTCAAGTGACCCTGAAATGATTCCAAAAGTGGAGCACCAAGAACTCAATGATGATTCAAGTGAACCAGAAATGACTCTAGAAGAGGAGCACCAAGTAAGCAAAGAAGAGGCATCGAATCCACCACAAATGACTGATGTCACCAACATCAATGCAACATCAGATCATTCTCACAATTCTCAAGAAGATAGGCTCAATGTAGCAGAGACCACAAAGGACACGGACACCAATAACTGCGACAATGACTCAAATCATCCACATGGCACACTCATTGAGCGCAACAAGAACAACAAAAAACGCACAAAGCACATCAGAAACAAGAACAACAACAGCAACAACAAAAGCAACATGCAGCGCAACAAGAATGACAAAAGCAACAAGAAGCATCCCAGAAACAACAAGCATGACAAGAAAAAGAGTAAGAATAAAAACGAAAACAGAATCAACAAGCGTGACAAAAAGAACAACAAGAACGACAACAATGAAACAACGACCTGTACAACATGGTACAACTCTGAACGTGAAGGACAATGCCACAGCACACTGCGAAACAATGACAAGACTGCAAACATGCCATGGCATGATAAAGAATCTCACGAATTCACATCTGCTCCAGAACAAACAAGCAAAACAGCTTTCACGAACGATGACATACAGAATCAATACCACAAACACAGGAAAAAGTCGAGGTCAGACAACGGTGCAACACAGAATCGCTACCCACAATCAAATGGAACAGGGGAAAATGGTGTTCACATCATTAAACGGCTCATCAGCAAAGCAACCGAGTCACGTTCCGACATCAACCTAGCTCTGTTATCGTACCGAGCAACCCCATTGAGCTCAGGACTGTCGCCAGCGCAAATGCTCTTCGGCAGAGACATCCGGACAACCCTACCGGCAAAGCAATTCCGAGACCTCGGCAACACACCGGTACTCGACGGCATGCGGGCACTATGCTCCAAACAAAAACTATACTAAAATCAACATGCGATCCCACTCAAATCATTGACAATAGGTGACACCATCAGAATCAGGGACCCAGGAGGCGGATGGTCTGAGTCAGCCATGGTGATCAGGCAGGAGGCACCACGGTCCTTCATTGTCAAATCGTCTGCGGGAGTACTTTTTCGCCGTAACCGCCGGGATCTATTAGAGATTCGACCTACAATGCCAGTATTTCCCACATTGGGCTTGACCGAGTCCATTTGTCCACAGGACGTTCCTCGCCACACAACGCCAGACAGTACTCTTGATGACATCAAACCACCATCCCTATTACCACCGTTAAGACGCTCCAGCAGAAGCCATAAGGCACCCGGCCGGCTAGATTTGTTACGACACTTCAACACACGCACAAGACGAATATGGACATTTCTCACGATGGACTCACAACACAGTTAATTGTTTCTGTATTACTTTTATCATTTTCACAGTGTGCAGATTTGCATATTATCACCACTTGTTATGTACAGTTTTCTTGCGGCCAGTCTAGAAAACATGTCCAATAAAAGGGGGGGGGGATGTAGTGATCTGTACATCTGTACATACATCTGCACATACACCAGGGACTGCAGACAGATGTAACAGCCACTAGAGGGCATCAGAGACGGGTATAAAGGGTCCAGCCCAAGGTAGGATCCGCCTCTTTCAGAAGCACAGGGCTAGGGAGCAGCAGCAGCAGACAGAGACAGCTCAGCATAGGCAGCTTACCTTAGCTTCACTGGTCATACCTCTTGACTGTATTACATCTAGTTAAGTGCTGGAAATAGAACAAACCTACTGAATAAAGTATTTGTATTAACTGGAAGTCTACAATCTTTATTCAGACTTAGAGAATAATCGCGCCGATTCGGCATTCGCCGGACCCCCAAACTCGACGAAATTGCGGCCGCCGCCGCGCAGCCCGGAAGTACAGTATGAATTTCATTATCAGCCCTGACGACCGATTCTCCGGGGCCTCAGCGATTCTGCGCCCCGGATGGACTGATTTCCCGACGGCGGGTTTCTCACCACCTTTTAAAAATCGGGAAGCCAGCGTGCTGGCTGAGGCGGCTGCGAGAGGAAGTAGGAGGTGACGTGGGGGGAATGTGGGCTCCCGGATCGGACACCAGCCGTGCTTTCTGCGGGGGAGGCGTGCGGGTGGACAGGCCGAGCAGCTGGGGAGCGCCCGACAGGACAGGGGCGGTGCCCACGCACCGAGCGCCATTACGGTGACCATCTTGCTGGCCACCCACCCTGGCCACTGGGGGGACGCATAGAAAATGCGTGTATGGGTGGGTGCCACCCCCATCTCTGGCAACCCTACTCAACCAGCGCCACCCAACGGGGCACCACCGAGGGCCACACGACGGCAGCCTTCAGTGAGGGCAGTGCCATGAAACGGTGGCCCTGGCAGCAAGGACAGGCACCAGGGCCAGGGGCACCGACGGGGCCGGGGTCCGGGGTTGGGGTAGATGCGTGGCTGAGGCACACGGTGACAACCGGGGCCACTATGTAGCCCATGGTGCCTGGTTGTGCACAGGTGTATACGCCATTAATGCATGTTTTCCCCTCATCCGCTTCAGATAATTATGTTCGGTCATCAACCAGCGATGTTGGCCGCCATGGTGGCGGCCGCTGCCCTGCATGCAGCCCTCTGGCAGCATGAGTGGGGACGGCTCAGACAGGAGGCGGAGCCTGCAGCAGAGGAGCGGGCTGCAGAGGGGCAGCCACTCAGGCTGGAGGGCCGGCCGCCCAAAAGGATGGGGAGGAGGAGGAGGAGGAGGTGGTGCCAAGGAGGCGCCGGATGAGGCCACGCGGATAGTGCGACAGCGTGTCCTTTGAGGAACTCCCGGACCGGGCATGCAGGAGGAAACTGTGGATGAGGAGGGAGACTTTCAGACACATCTGGCACATGATGGCACACATGGCAATGCTTGGGACTGGGGGAGGACACCCGTTCACGGTGTCTGTCAAGGTGATGGTGGCCCTCAACTTCTACGCGACGGGCTCTTTCCAGTCACCGAGTGGGGACCTGTCTGGGATATCCCAGACATCGGCGCACAGGTGCATCTGCGTCATTAGGAACGCCCTGTATGCCCTGGCAGACCAGTACACCCAGTACCCAGTGGACCGCGCCCACCAGGATGCCCGGGCATCGGGGTTCGCTGTCATCGGCGGGGTTCCCCGTGTCCAGGGGGTAATCGATGGGGTGTATGTCGCCCTGCGGCCACCACCGGATAACAGGCCACTGTTCACCATCAGAATGGGGTGCCACTCCATGAACGTTCAGGTGGTCTGTGACCACCAGATGCCGATCCTGCATGTCTGCGCTCCGTACCCGGGCAGTGTACATAACTCCTTCATACTGGCACAATCTGTGATCCCTGACATGTTCGAGGGAAACTTCCCTACGACTGCGGGGCTGGTTGCTGGGCGACAGGGGCTACCCGTTGCAGTCATGGCTGATGACGCCTATATGGAGATCCGCTACAATGATATCCATTGTGCATCCAGGGGTGTGGTTGAGAGGTGCTTCGGGGTTCTGAAGATGCGCTTCAGGTGCCTGGACCGCTCTGGAGGGGCCCTCCAGTACGAGGCTAGGAGGGTCGGCCGCATCGTTGCGGTCTGCTGCGTCCTCCACAATGTAAACCAGCAGAGGGGCGATGTGTTGGAGGAGGGTGAGGAGGCCTCGTCAGACGAGGAGGATGAGGGTGAGGGAGACAATGAGCGGAACATGGGGGCTGGCCAGGCACAGGAGGCCGCACAACAGAACCGCCAGGGCCAGCAAGCACGGGACACATTGATCGAGACAAGTTTCATCAACTAGGGTGGGTGGAAGGGGGGGGTGTTGCGGGGCAAGGGCACGGATACCACATACCACACCCCTTCACAACTGAGCACAATCACCTCCCACCATCGAACACCATCACCACCCACCAACTTCCACCCTCACCTGCCACACTGCCCTCACCCCCCTCACCCTCACCACCGACCTCCCTCGCCTCCGGCCCGCCGACAATATCTAGTGCCCTCTGTTCGGGCACAGTGAGGGGACGCAGCTCTGGTGGTCCACCTCCGTTCTTCTCCCGCTCCCTGCGATTGTGCGGCACCTTGTCCTGGGGGGGAGGCAAACACAAACAGCAACAGTGTTAGACGGTCCGACGCATGCAGGCCAGGGGTTGGGTCTCTGATGGCATCAGTGACCAGGGCACACAGCCATTGCGGCTGGCATGGGTGTTGGCATATGGGGCAGGGTGGGGGTCTGGCCATCCCCCGGGGGGCGGGGGGGGAACTGGGTCACATGTATGTGGGGGGGTAGGGGGGTTAGTGTCAGGGGCACAGCGCTGGGTACCCACCCTGGCCGCCATGAGGAGGTCGTGCAGTTTTTCTCTGCACTGGTCTGCAGTCCGGGCCACCTCGCTGACGGAGCTGACGGCGGCTGCCACCTCCGCCCAGGCACGGCCAATGATGGCGCATGATGATCTCCATCCTGGCCCGGGTACAGTATCAGCCTCCTCTCCTCCACAGAGTCAAGGATGGTCTCCAGTTCGGGGTCCCGGAAGCGCGGCACTGCCCTCCTTGCGGCCATGTTGGCTGCGACGCTTGTGGGGGGGGGGGGGGGGGGGGGGGGGGGGGAGAGAGAATGCACTATGTGCAGCCACGGCGTCGCATCAATCACTGACCCGGCGAATCGGCCGCCGATCCGTTAACAGCGTGTTGTGTTTCCCAATACGCCCGTGCTAGCCCCTTGAGAGCGGTTGAATCGCTGCAGCTGTGGACCCGATGACGCCGTTATGAAACTCCAGCTTTTTCATGATGGTGTCAACATTTGTCTCCAGAATGGAGAATTCAGTCCCAGGCCTTACCCCAGATCCAGGATTGAGTGGCCCCAGTAACTCTGAGCAGTACAATGGATTGGCTCATTTTTTAAGAGGGGTATGGGGACACTTCCTTGAAGGATAAAACTCCAGAAGCTCTGGGGAGTTTGGTAAGGCTGCACTACATGTAGAGCAGCATTGTAAGAGGGACTAATTTCTGCATGAGGGTTACTGGCTGATTTTCCAATCTACTTACAAGGGTATCCTCTTTCAGACTAATCTAATGGAGTCCTGTAAGACCAACAGCCTCCACTTGAGATTCCAACATTCAGATTTAGTATGTCACGTTTCATTGCAATGAGAACAAACAGGTCTCCAGCAGCTCCTATGCCTTCTCTGTGGGCTTGTGAATGACTTCTAACACTCTAGCTCTCATATTCTTTCTTCGTGATGACCCCTCTCCCTGTCATATTCCCCCTTTCTTATCTTTCCCAAAATTCTGGGGGTAGTTAGAGAAGGGTCTGCTTGAATACCCAGGCCTAATGGTTAATTTAATGAGCGGTTGAGGACTCTGGGTCTGTACTCGATAGAGTTTAGAAGGATGCGTGGGGGAGGATCTCATTGAAACTTACATAATACTGAGAGGCCTGAACATGGAGCGAATGTTTCCACTTGTAGGTAAAACTAGATCCCGAGGGAACAGTCTCAGACTTAAGAGACGATCCTTTAAAAGTGAGATGAGGAGGAATTTCTTCAGCCAGAGGGTGAACTCATTGCCACAGAAGGCTGGGGAGGCCAAGTCACTGAGTGTCTTTAAGACAGAGATGGATAGGTTCTTGATTAATAAGGGGATCAGTGGTTATGGGAAAAAGGCAGGAGAATGGGGATGAGAAACATATCAGCCATGATTGAACGATGGAGTAGGCCCGATGGGGCCAAATGGCTTAATTCTGTTCCTATGTCTTCGGGTCTTATTAAAGTCATCAGAAAGTGCTGTATCTTCCTAGCTGTTAAAAACTCTCTGCCTCTCCCCATGAGTCTTGAGGCTGGGAGAGAGGCAGTTTTTAAACTCCTCCAATAACATTATTTATCTTAATCTACCAATTAAGGCTTGCACCGACCAGTCAAATGGTAATTTTTTAATACTCTCGGATTCAAGAAATGTTTGACAGGGCCTTTTAAGTGAGTTTAGGAATTGTTGATGGTACATTTCCAGATGGATTCATTGTCACTTAGGATAACAGCTTTAGCCTCTTCATTCTCAGAACTATTAGCAGGCAACAGAAAATAAACCTTATGGTCTACTACCATTCAGTGATTCGCAGCAGATGAGTGATTTATAAGACTTCTTCCAGCCACTTTAATATAGCAGGAAGCTTTTATAATGAGATGAAGAATGCCTTTCTCTCATCCTCATCAAAAACTGGTACTGAGTCAGTCAAATCACCGATGGCTTCTCCAGTCGGTGAAGACGATCTCCCGCTAAACAAGTCAATTTGCTTTAAGTCACTTTCCTTTTGGGTCTGAAATTTGTCACTTGCTTCTCCAGCTGGAAAAGGTGATATTGTTCTTTCTCTCTTTCTTCTTTCTCTCTCTCTTCCTTATAGAATTCTTATTCTGCTCTTCTAGATGAACTCCCATAAGGGTAACTTGGTTTAACTCAAGTTCTGAATCCCCTAACTGTTCCTCTTCTGGGGTAAGTGTGAAGTGTGCAACCAGCACTTTCAATACCTCAGGCTTCAGTGCATCCTGGAATATTTTAAGTTCCACCTGCTTAGCAATAGCTCCTCAACTGCTCCTCATATCACAAGTCCTTCTCTCTGGGTATCATTAATAATTAATCATTAATCATAATTTAACCATTAGGACTGGGTATTCAAGCAGAGCCTTCTCTAACTACCCCCAGAAATTTGGGAAAGATAAGAAGGGGGAATATGATAGGGAGAGGGGTACTCATGAAGAAAGAATATAAGAACTAGGGTGTGAGAAGTCATTTACCAGCCCACAGAGAAGGTATAGGAGCTGCTGGAGACCTGTTTGTTCTCATTGCAATGAAGCATGACATACAAAATCTGAATGTTGGAATCTCAAGTGGAAGGCTGTTGGTCTTACAGGACTCCATTAGATTAGTCTGAAAGAGGATACCCTTGTAAGTAGATTGGAAAAACAGGCAGTAACCCTCATGCAGAAATTAGTCCCTCTTACAATGCTGCTCTACATGTGGTGCAGCCTTACCAAACTCCCCAGAGCTTCTGGAGTTTTATCCTTCAAGGAACAGTGTCCCCATACCCCTCTGAAGTGAGGAATGGGCCATCAACAGTAATATAAACCGGCATTTGCTTTGCAATAACCTGCTCATTGATGCTCAGTTTGGGTTCTACCAGTGTCATTCAGCTCCTGATCTCGTTAAATCCTTGGCTCAAGCATGGACAAAAGAGCTGAATGCCAGAGGTGAGGTGAGAGTGACTGCCCTTGACATCAAGGCAGCATTTGAGCGAGTGTGGTATCAGGAGCCCTAGCTAAACCAAAGTCAAAGGTAATGAGGGGGAAAAACTCTCTGATGGTTGGAGTCATACCTGGCACAAAGGAAGAGGGTTGTGGTAGGGGTGGTTGGAGTTCAATCATCTCAAGTTCCAGGACATCAATGTAGGAGTTTCTCAGAGTAGTGTCCGAGGTCCAATCATCTTCAGCTGCTTCATCAATGACCTTCCTTCCACCATAAGCTAGAATCCCTTTGTTCACCTTGTTTCAACAGTTTTGGCAATGTTACCTTTCCCTTCTAATTCCAATTTTCTTTTAAAGTTACATCTGGCTAATGTGCAATGGATTTATATCCCAAATGACAGCCCCTAATTCAGTTATGGACTGGATTTGTTTCAGTCCGTAATCAGGTTTTGTGGGTGTAAGGTGTTTTTCCTTACCCGCACAATGATTTTTCTTAATTTGAAATAAATTCCAGCAACAGGCTTCGTGGTGATTTCTTTCTTTTAAAAAAGGTGATTTATTATCACACACTTGCTCCAGATGTTTCAGCACAACGTTTCAATCACTCATTTCACTCACACTATCACACACATAAAGGTTAAAAACAGATCAAGTAAAAGCCATTTTTATTCAGATGGAGTTTATAACTTAGTCTCTATGTTGATGCAGGCCTGATGTCTTCTTGGATATTTTGATACTTTAGGTGGAGTGAACAACTTTTAGAAACAAATGATTCTCATGAAACTGCAAAGCCTCTTGTAGACAAACAGCCAGGAGTTTGGACAAGAAAGCTGGAACAAGTACAGTAATTTGACTACATTAGGAGACTTTCAGCTATAATGGTTCAGCTGTTTCAGATGCTGTCTGGTCCTTCAGATATTTCTCACACACACATACAGATTTACTTTGCTGAGATTGTATTGAACTACAGTCTCTGACAGTTAGTTTCAGACCACCATGATACAAGATAATCATCATACAAGCTTTCACATTAAGAACAGACGTAGGCCATTTGGCCCTTGAACCAGCACTGCCACTCAATAAGATGATGGCTGATCTGATTGTGGCCTCAACTCCACAATCCCTATCCCCGGCAACCTTTGACTCCCTTGTTAGTAAGCAATCTTTCTGCCTATCTTACCTGCACTCATTCACTCTTATCACTGTCCCAACTTCAGTCCAAACAGCCTCCTTTGTTCAATTTGACACTCTGAGGCCAACATTCCAGAGATCTGGGGTGGGATTCTCCGTTCCGCCGCACCCATTTTCTGGTGCGGCGCACCCCTGCCGGCAGCGGGCTTCTTCATCCCGGCAGCCGGCCAATGGGATTTCCCATTGTGGGCACCCCCACGCCGTCAGGAAATCCACAGGCGTGAATGCTTTGCCGGCGAAATGGAGGATCCCGCCAGCAGAGACTCCAACTGCGTATTCCTCAAATGCTGGTACATCCGAACATAATGAAATGTTTAAACATCACAGGTCACTGTGCAGTACCCTGTTTGAGGGGCATGTTTAACTAAATATTGACAACGGAATTGAATTCTGTCCACAGTTTAAATTCCCATAGTCACATGTTAAGTTGCAGCCATCTCAACCGAGTGTGTGGGAACTTTCTAAAGTATTGTCTTACAGTCCATAATATTCAATACATTCATGTTTGCATTGAGAGTGATATGCTCATGATTTCACAGCTCCTTCTGAGACATGTGACCACTGAACAGCCGCTCAGTTAAAGTAAGTTTGCGTGCTACCTGCATTGGAAGCAAGAGGCAGAGGCTAACTGCACATTGTGCTCCCTGCAACCATTCTCTGGCCTTATCGAATTTCATTTCATGACCATAGAGTGATGATTAGGCCATACTTGGAATACTGTGAGCTGTTCTGGTCCCCACGTTACAAAAACGATGCACAAATACTTCTGACAGTGCAGAATAAATTTATCAGGCTGTTTCAAGAATTGAGAGGATGCAATTTTCAGGAAAGATTGAGTAGGCTGGGGCGTTTTTGTCTGGAAAATAATAAATTATGAGGGCACCTGTTTGAGGTGTTTAAGTTACTTAGGATGTGTGGGTGAGTCCAGGAAATGGGTAGCCATTAAGAGACCAAATCAATAATTTAGGATAAATTTATTGAAACAGAGACTGGAACCTATTGCCAGATGGAGTAGGTGTAGAAAATGGCATTAGCAATTTTAAAAGGATGCTTTATGCAGACATGAGGGAGTAAAATATTAGAGTGATTTGAGAAGAGCAGTGGGAGAGGTAATGAGGGTATGGAAAGGTTCACATGGATATAAACACCAACACAGAACATTTGGGCTGAATGGCCCATTTCTATGCTGTGAGTTTGTAATTCAGATAAACAGCTCCCCATTAGTTCTTATTCTCCAGACTGAGTTCTCTAACTAGTTGCAGATTGTGAAACATCACCTGGAAAGGGGATTTGAAAATAAATCATCAATTGTACTGTATATTTGTGAATAATTGTAATTTTTGAATATTTTTAAAGTATCACTGGATCTAGGTATACAACAGTCTACCAGAAGGTTACTTTCAGCTGCTGTCTGTGGTAGTCCTGATTCAGGAGTAAATGTTCTTTTCAGACTCAATGTCCATCGATCATGATTAAAGTAGATGTAGAGTAACTGATAGCTTAACAGGGACTGCAAGTCGAGAGGGATCTGATGAAACACCAAAGTGACCAAAAATCGTACAAATCCTGAAACTCATCTGGAGCCAGAGATTGGGTTACAGCCTTGCACTGTTCTCCTTGGTAACTGCTGTTTTATATCATACAGTCACCTTCAATATAGCACAGTCTTATGCAGCCAGACATTTACTGGTTCTTAGTCGTCTGGTGACTTTGCACAAAAGAAAACAATTGAGTAGGTGAGGTCCAGTAGTCTAATAGTAGAATATTATGACTGAGAGTTTATAATAAGGTGAAATGTGCAACAAGGAGTTTCAGAAGTGAGACTCATAATGACCTGGGTTGTATCATGTGCAGAATACTATAATGAAACTTTATAATGAGGATACCATGTGTATAGAGTGTTTTTTTGAGCCTTGCAAGAAAACTGGGGTATAATGGAATGTTCTAACTGAAATGTAATGAAGATGAGTTGGATGATCAGCCATGATCATAATGAATGGCAGAGCAGGGTCGAAGGGCTGAATGGTCTATTCCTGCTCCTATTTTCTATGTTTCTACAGACCTTATAAATCATTAGAACACAGAGCTTCACAATTCATAAGATCATAAACTAGGAGCAGGAGTTGGCCATTTGACTGATCAAGCCGACTACCATTCAGCAAGAGTCTGAATGTGGCATTCGTTCCACTTTACTGGCTGTCCCCCATAACCCTTAACTCTCAAATTGATCAAAAACCTGTCTAACTCATCCTGGAATATATTCAATGACCAAGGCTCCACTGCTGTCTGACTAAGAAAATTCCAAGACTAACAAACCTCTGAGAGAAGAAATTCCATCTCACTTCCATCTTACATTGGAGACCCTCTTATTTTGAAACAGTAACCTCCAGTTCTAGATTTCCCCATGAGAGAAAATTTCCCCCCAGCATCTACCCTGTCATACCCCCTAAGAATCATGGGCTGGATTCCCCGTAGCCCAACGTCAATATCGCGGCCGGGGCGGAGAATCCATTTCCCCGCATGGAATCGGGACCGGTGCTGGTTCCCTGATTCACGGGGCCCCGAAAAGCGCTGTACTCAGAGAGTACGCCGCGCCGCATATCCCCTACCTGCGGCCATTGCTGGAGGCCCGCCCAGGTATTCTCTGCCCCCAACCGGCCAAAGTCCCGAAGGCATGGATCTAACATCGTCCTGCCGGTCGGTATACTAGCATGGTGGCTGCAGACTCAGTCCGCGGCCGCCCTGGTCGGAGGCAGGCCGATCGGAAGGCAGGGGAGGACTCATACGGGACCGGGAAATTTTTGGGCGGGCGGTCCAGGTTGCGCGCGCGGGTGATCAGTGGTACTATGTTTAAGGTCCAGCTTCGTGGTCTGAGTCCGCCATGGAGCACGGCACAGCCACTGGAAGCCACCACCATGCACATGCACGACCTCTGACCCAGATTGGATTGGATTGGATTTGTTTATTGTCACGTGTACCGAGGTACAGTGAAAAGTATTTTTCTGCGAGCAGCTCAACAGATCATTAATTACATGAGAAGAAAAGGGAATAAAAGAAAATACATAATAGGGCAACACAACATATACAATGTAACTACAAAAGCACTGGCATCGGATGAAGCATACAGGGTGTAGTGTTAATGAAATCAGTCCATAAGAGGGTCATTTAGGAGTCTGGTGACAGTGGGGAAGAAGCTGTTTTTGAGTCTGTTCGTGCGTGTTCTCAGACTTCTGTATCTCCTGCCCGATGGAAGAAGTTGGAAGAGTGAGTAAGCTGGGTGGGAGGGATCTTTGATTATACTGCCCGCTTTCCCCAGGCAGCGGGAGGTGTAGATGGAGTCAATGGATGGGAGGCAGGTTCGTGTGATGGACTGGGCGGTGTTCACGACTCTCTGAAGTTTTTTGCGGTCCTGGGCCGAGCAGTTGCCATACCAGGCTGTGATGCAGCCAGATAGGATGCTTTCTATGGTGCATCTGTAAATGTTGGTAAGAGTCAATGTGGACATGCCGAATTTCCTTAGTTTCCTGAGGAAGTATAGGCGCTGTTGTGCTTTCTTGGTGGTAGCGTCGACGTGGGTGGACCAGGACAGATTTTTGGAGATGTGCACTCCTAGGAATTTGAAACTGCTAACCATCTCCACCTCGGCCCTGTTGATGCTGACAGGGGTGTGTACAGTACTTTACTTCCTGAAGTCAATTACCAGCTCTTTAGTTTTGCTGGCATTGGGGGAGAGATTGTTGTCGCTACACCACTCCACTAGGTTCACTATCTCCCTCCTGTATTCGGACTCATCGTTATTCGAGATCCGGCCCACTATGGTCGTATCGTCAGCAAACTTGTAGATGGAGTTGGAACCACGTTTTGCCACGCAGTCGTGTGTGTACAGGGAGTAGAGTAGGGGGCTAAGTACGCAGCCTTGCGGGGCGCCGGTGTTGATGACTATTGTGGAGGAGGTGTTGTTGTTCATTCTTACTGATTGTGGTCTGTTGGTCAGAAAATCGAGGATCCAGTTGCAGAGTGGGGAGCCAAGTCCTAGGTTTTGGAGCTTTGATATGAGCTTGGCTGGGATTATGGTGTTGAAGGCAGAGCTGTAGTCAATAAATAGGAGTCTAATGTAGGAGTCCTTCTTTTCGAGATGCTCTAGGGATGAGTGTAGGGCCAGGGAAATGGTGTCTGATGTGGACCGGTTGCAGCGGTATGCGAATTGCAGTGGATCAAGGCGTTCTGGGAGTATGGAGGTGATGCGCTTCATCATCAACCTATCGAAGCACTTCATTACGACTGAAGTCAGGGCCACTGGTCGGTAGTCATTGAGGCACGTTGCCTGGTTCTTCTTTGGTACCGGTATGATGGTGGTCTTCTTGAAGTAGGTGGGGACCTCGGAGTGGAGTAGGGACAGGTTAAAGATGTCCGTGAATACCTCTGCCAGCTGGTCCGTGCAGGCTCTGAGTGCACAACCAGGGATCCCATCTGGGCCCGTCGCCTTCCGAGGGTTCACTTTCAGGAAGGCCAATCTGACTTCGGAAGCTGTGATGGTGGGTATGGGTGAATTATGGGCTGCTGGGGCACTCGCCAGCGGACTGTTCGTTACCTGCTTGAACCAAGCATAGAATGCATTGAGTTCATCGGGGAGTGGTGCGCTGCTGCCAGAGATACTGTTCGGCTTCGCTTTGTAGCCCGTTATGTTGTTTAGTCCTTGCTACAACTGTCGAGAGTCTGTCTGTGACTCTAGCTTGGTTTGATAGTCTCTCTTGACATTCCGGATGGCATTGCGGAGGTCGTACCTGGATTTCTTGTATAGGTCAGGGTCGTCTGCCTTGAACGCCTCAGATCTGTCCTTCAGTAGGGAGTCAATCTCGCGATTGAGCCATGGGAACGCACGTACTGCTTTCTTTGGCACGCAGTCGTCCACACATTTGCTGATGAAGTCTGTGACGGTGGTGGCATACTCATTTAAGTTGGTCGCTGAGTTCTTAAATATGGACCAGTCCACTGTCTCTAAGCAGTCACTTAAGAGCTCTTCTGTCTCCTCGGACCAGCACTGCACAACCTTCTTCGCTGGATTCTCCCGCTTGAGTTTCTGCTTGTATGCCGGGAGAAGGAGCACCGTCTTAGAACATAGAACATAGAAAATACAGCACAGAACAGGCCCTTCGGCCCACGATGTTGTGCCGAACCTTTGTCCTAGATTAATCATAGATTATCATTGAATTTACAGTGCAGAAGGAGGCCATTCGGCCCTTTGAGTCTGCACCGGCTCTTGGAAAGAGCACCCTACCCAAACTCAACACCTTCACCCAACACCAAGGGCAATTTGGACATTAAGGGTAATTTATCATTGGCCAATTCACCTAACCCGCACATCTTTGGATTGTGGGAGGAAACCGGAGCACCCGGAGGAAACCCACGCAGACACGGGGAGGACGTGCAGACTCCGCACAGACAGTGACCCAAGCCGGAATCGAACCTGGGACCCTGGAGCTGTGAAGCAATTGTGCTATCCACAATGCTACCGTGCTGCCCTTGAGAACAAATAAATCTACACTATATCATTTAACCGTAATCCATGTACCTATCCAATAGCTGCTTGAAGGTCCCTAATGTTTCCGACTCAACTACTTCCACAGGCAGTGCATTCCATGCCCCCACTACTCTCTGGGTAAAGAACCTACCTCTGATATCCCTCCTATATCTTCCACCTTTCACCTTAAATTTATGTCCCCTTGTAATGGTTTGTTCCACCCGGGGAAAAAGTCTCTGACTGTCTACTCTATCTATTCCCCTGATCATCTTATAAACCTCTATCAAGTCGTCCCTCATCCTTCTCCGTTCTAATGAGAAAAGGCCTAGCACCCTCAACCTTTCCTCATAAGACCTACTCTCCATTCCAGGCAACATCCTGGTAAATCTTCTTTGCACCTTTTCACATCTTCCACATCCACAAAGCTTCCACATCCTTCCTAAAATGAGGCGACCAGAACTGTACACAGTACTCCAAATGTGGCCTTACCAAAGTTTTGTACAGCTGCATCATCACCTCACGGCTCTTAAATTCAATCCCTCTGTTAATGAACGCGAGCACACCATAGGCCTTCTTCACAGCTCTATCCCCTTGAGTGGCAACTTTCAAAGATGTATGAACATAGACCCCAAGATCTCTCTGCTCCTCCACATTGCCAAGAACTCTACCGTTAACCCTGTATTCCGCATTCATATTTGTCCTTCCAAAATGGACAACCTCACACTTTTCAGGGTTAAACTCCATCTGCCACTTCTCAGCCCAGCTCTGCATCCTATCTATGTCTCTTTGCAGCCGACAACAGCCCTCCTCACTATCCACAACTCCACCAATCTTCGTATCGTCTGCAAATTTACTGACCCACCCTTCAACTCCCTCATCCAAGTCATTAATGAAAATCACAAACAGCAGAGGACCCAGAACTGATCCCTGCGGTACGCCACTGGTAACTGGGATCCAGGCTGAATATTTGCCATCCACCACCACTCTCTGACTTCTATCGGTTAGCCAGTTCGTTATCCAACTGGCCAAATTTCCCACTATCCCATGCCTCCTTACTTTCTGCATAAGCCTACCATGGGGAACTTTATCAAATGCCTTACTAAAATCCATGTACACTACATCCACTGCTTTACCTTCATCCACATGCTTGGTCACCTCCTCAAAGAATTCAATAAGATTTGTAAGGCAAGACCTACCCCTCACAAATCCGTGCTGACTATCCCTAATCAAGCAGTGTCTTTCCAGATGCTCAGAAATCCTATCCTTCAGTACCCTTTCCATTACTAGTAAGACTAACTGGCCTGTAATTCCCAGGGTTATCCCTAGTCCCTTTTTTGAACAGGGGCACGACATTCGCCACTCTCCAATCCCCTGGTACCACCCCTGTTGACAGTGAGGACGAAAAGATCATTGCCAACGCCTCTGCAATTTCATCTCTTGCTTCCCATAGAATCCTTGGATATATCCCGTCAGGCCCGGGGGACTTGTCTATCCTCAAGTTTTTCAAAATGCCCAACACATCTTCCTTCCTAACAAGTATTTCCTCGAGCTTACCAATCTGTTTCACACTGTCCTCTCCAACAATATCGCCCCTCTCATTTGTAAATACAGAAGAAAAGTACTCGTTCAAGACCTCTCCTATCTCTTCAGACACAATACACAATCTCCCGCTACTGTCCTTGATCGGACCTACCCTCGCTCTAGTCATTCTCATATTTCTCACATATGTGTAAAAGGCCTTGGGGTTTTCCTTGATCCTACCCGCCAAAGATTGTTCATGCCCTCTCTTAGCTCTCCTAATCCCTTTCTTCAGTTCCCTCCTGGCTATCTTGTATCCCTCCAATGCCCTGTCTGAACCTTGTTTCCTCAGCCTTACATAAGTCACCTTTTTCCTCTTAACAAGACATTCAACCTCTCTTGTCCACCATGGTTCCCTCACTCGACCATCTCTTCCCTGCCTGACAGGGACATACATATCAAGGACACGTAGCACCTGTTCCTTGAACAAGTTCCACATTTCACTTGTGTCCTTCCCTGCCAGCCTATGTTCCCAACTTATGCACTTCAATTCTTGTCTGACAAGAGGTCACGGTCAGGTATTCCAGGTCTGGGGAGCAGTAGATCGCCAGAGTCACCACACCCAAGCACCAGGAGGAGTTGATGAGGAGGCAAACCCCTCCACCCTTCGCTTTGCCTGATGATGCCGTGCGGTCTTGTCTGACAAGAATCAGTCTTATGGTCTGATTTCCCAAAGTGCAGTCGGGGGATGGAACGGTAAGCGCCCTTGATTTTTGAATAGCAGTGGTCAAGAGTGTTGTCGCCCCTGGTGGGACAGGAGATGTGCTGGTGGAATTTTGGCAGTACATTCTTGATGTTGGCCTTGTTGAAGTCTCCGGCCACGATGAACAAGGCCTCCGGGTGTTCTGTTTCGTAGTTGTTTATTACTGTGTATAGTTCGTCCAGCGCCTTCCTCACTACTGCCTGGGGTGGGATGTAGACCGCTGTGATAATGGCTGAAGTGAACTCACGTGGAAGATAATATGGGCGGCACTTCACGGTCAGGTATTCCAGGTCTGGGGAGCAGTAGATCGCCAGAGTCACCACACCCAAGCACCAGGTGGAGTTGATGAGGAGGCAAACCCCTCCACCCTTCGCTTTGCCTGATGATGCCGTGCGGTCCGCCCGGTGAATTGAGAAGCCTTCAGATTGTATGGCACAGTCCGGTGAGGTAGGGGTGAGCCATGTCTCTGTGAAACAGAGCACACAGCAATCTCTTACTTCCCTCTGAGAGGTAAGTCTGGCACTAAGTTCATCCAGCTTGTCTTCGATCGCTTGGACGTTTGCCAGGAGTATGCTGGAGAGAGGGGTCTTGAAACCGCATTGCTTCAGTCTAACCTGCAGACCGCCGCGTTTCCCTCGCTTCCTCAGTCGGCGGCTGCTGCTGGATGATCCTGGGATCCGATGGCCGATGTCAGCTCTTCTGGAAGGTAGGTGGTTGCGTCTGGCGGGGTCCAGGGCACTGGCAGGGACCAGGGCACTGTTTACGTATCTGGGGTCGCGTCTGGCAGGGTCCCGGGCACTGGTTGAGGTAGAGGGGTTGCTAGGGGGGCATGTTTGCAATCTGGATGGGTCCCGGCGTTCTGCGGGCGCGAGAATACCTTGCAGCACGTTTGGGTCCTCGTGCGCAGTCTCCGCCATTTCGGGGGTCCTGGGTCGTGGGCAAGGGCATCCTGAGGCAGGTTGGGCTGGGTCCCGTGGTCTGTTCCCTCCCTGGGCGCTCCTGGGGTCGGATCTTGAAGTAGGCCCGGTCGAGCGTCCACGTGGATTTTTCTTTCTTCCATCACCAGGTAGGTCGGGTCGCTGGGTGGGTCTCTCGGGGTTGGGTCGCTGGGCGGGTCTCTGGGGGTCGCGTTGGGCCAGGTCTTGGCGTCGGGGGTCGGGTCGGGAGATCCGGGGGCTGGCGTCGGTAGTTAGGCCGGGTTTGGAGCTCCGAGGTCCGGGTCGGCTCCAAATCAAGGTCGAGGCTTCACTTCCGGTTTGGGTCCGATCTTCTTCCAGGTCGCGGAGCTCAGGTCGGGTCGGGTCAAAAGGTCTCCAAGGGCCTCGGAGGATGTTCAAGCCTGCAAGAGAGGATAAAAGAGAGAGGTTAGTAATAATGTTAGGTTTAGAATTAAATTTTAAAAGATTAGAACGAGTATAAGTTAAGTAAAAAGTGGATCTGTTTGTGAGAGCTCGCAGAGAGTCGCCTCGCTCCGGCGCCATCTTGGTAAAGCCCCACATGTGCGGGGGCTCGTATCTGCAGCAAAAACTACTAGTTTTACGATGGTTCACTGCTAGCCCCCTGTAGGGCTATGAATGTGTGGCCCTTTCACCCCAGTTTTTCTGGCCTCAAAGTCCTCAGTTTTTATGACGAGGTGGGACATAGTCCCAAAAACAGAGAATCCAGCCCCATATGTTTCAATAAGATCACCTCAAATTTCTCTGAATGTGTAAAGGCCCAATTTGCTCAACTTTTCCTCATAAGACATACCGCTCATCCCAGGAATAACCCTAATGAACATTCTCTGAAATGTTTCCAATTAAGTATATTCCCAGATGCCAAAACTGCAGAGTATTCTTGATGTGGTCTCACTAATGCCCTGTACAGCTGTGGCATGACATCCCTATGTATCTACTCTGTCTGCCTTGCAATAAACGGCAACATTTCATTTGGCTTCCTAATTACTTGCATACGAACATACAACCATACAAATTAGGAGAAGGAATATAAGCCTTTTGATCCCTTGAGCCTGCTCCAGCATTCAATAAGATCATGACTTGTCTGATTGTGGCCTCAACTCCACATTGCCCCATCTCCTGATAACCTTTGGCTCCCTTATTAGTCAAGAATCTATCACTGCCGTGTAAATATTCAATGACCTTGCCCCCACCGCTCTCTGCGAAAGAGAGTTCCAGCAACTCACGATCTGCTGAGAGAAAATTCTTCTTCTCATTTCTGTCTTAAGGAGACTCTTTATTTTTAATCGTTCCCCAATAGTTTTTTTACTTACATGTTAGCCTTTTGTGATTCACATATGAGGGAGAACCATACCCCTCTGTACCATAGTGTTCTGCAGTCTCTATCTATTTAAGTAATATTGTGCTTTTCTATGCTTTCTCCCAAAGTGGACAACCTCACATTTTTACACATTGTACCCCATCCGACATTTTGTGCCCCCATTCACTGAATCTATCTATATCCCTTTACAGACGCTTTGCTGCATCCTCTTTCTCGCTAGCTTTGTATCACCAGTAAATTTGGCTCAATGCAGAGTGCCCCTTTATCCAAGTCATTAATATAGATTGTAAATAATGATGGCCCCAGCGGGCTTCCGGTTGCGGCTATGCAGAGCTAGGTCACACGTTCGGCAGCTCCTGCTAGAAACTGATTTTGGGCTCTTTTTAGAGCCCGTAACGGCGCTTGCTCGACGTTTCCCGGTGTGGGAAGGAGACAGCAACATTCCCCCAATAGTGTATGGCTTGGACCAGGAGTGGGGCGACCAAAAAAGTGGCAGTGAAGCAAAAGAAGGTGCGAGGGAGGAAGACCAAGATAGCGGTGGGTGGAGACCAGGCAGCGTGGATGCAGTGGGCGCAGGAGCAGTAGGAGTTTCTTCAGCGCTGCTTCAGGGAGCTGAAAGCAGATCTGCTGGAGCCGATGAAGGCGGCAATCGATAAGTCGCTGGAGACCCAGACGGCCCAAGGGGCGGCGATCCGGGAGATCCGACAAAAGGTCTCTGAGAATGAAGATGAGATCCTAGGCCTAGCGGTGAAGGTGGAGGCGCACGAGGCGCTCCATAAAAAATGGCAGGTGACGTTCGAGGAGATGGAGAACCGGTCGAGGCGGAAGAATCTGCGGATCCTGGGCCTCCTGGAGGGATTGGAGGGGTCGGACGTGGGGGCCGACGTGGTCACCATGCTGAATTCGCTGATGGGAGCGGGGGCCTTGCAGGGGCCCCTGGAGCTGCAGGGGGCCCACCGAGTGCTGGCGAGGAAGCCCAAGCCCAACGAGCCGCCGCGGGCGGTGCTGGTGCGGTTTCACCGGTTTGCTGATCGGGAGTGCGTGCTAAGGTGGGCCAAGAAGCAGCGGAGCAGCAGGTGAGAGAACGCGGAGGTCTGGATCTACCAAGATTGGAGCGTGGAGGTGGCGATGAAGAGGGCCGGGTACAATCGGGCGAAGGCGGTGCTGCACAGGAGGGCGGTAAAGTTCGGTATGCTGCAACCGGCGCGCCTATGGGTCACCTATAACGGCCAACATCATTATTGGGGGGCCGCGGTGAAGGGATGGTTGGGGATTGTTGTGATGTATTTTGAGGGGGGGTTCTTTGTTCATTGTTGGTTCTTGGTTTTTCGGGGGTTGGTTCGGCACTGTTTCGGTTGGGTCCGCCGGGTCGGCTCATGGAGGGGGGCAGGTAAACGGCTTGGGGGTTTGATGGCCGGCAGGGGGGATGGGGCCCCAAGGGGGGGGGGGGGTGCGGCCTGGGTTGGGGGCAAGGGGACCGGGCCTGAAAAGGGAGCTGTACCAGAGGAGGCAGAGCCGGGCGAGTGGAAAGCGCGGGCTTTTTCCCGCGCTAAGGGCTGAAGGGGGTGGGGCCGGAGCTGGGAAGCGCGGGCATTTTCCCGCGCTGGGAGTGGAAGGGGGAGGGGGAGTGCCTGCTGGTGGACAATGGGGCGGGGGGGGGAAGTTCCACACTGGGAGGGTTCGAGGGAGTGGCGGGCGTGGCCGGGGTCAGCAGGTGTCGGCTGACTTACGGGAATGCAATGGGGGGAGCAATGCAGCTGGGGGGGGGGACCTAGCTGGGGGGAGGGGCTGGGGTTGTGGGGGTGGGAACCGGGTTGCTGCTGGAATGGCCAAGGGGGTGCTGGAGTCGGTAGAGGAGGTCGGGGCGGGAGTCTGCCGCTGTGGGGAACGGGCCGTGCGGGGGTTGCGGGCACGTGGCTGGCCTAGGAGGGGATATGGCTAGTCAGCGGGGGTGGGGGGCGGGTAGCCCCCTGATCCGGCTGATAACCTGGAAAGTAAGGGGACTTAACGGGCCGGTCAAACGGGCTCGCGTGTTCGCGCACCTGAAGGGGCTGAAGGCAGATGTGGCCATGCTTCAGGAGAGGCACCTGAGGGTGGCGGATCAGGTAAGGTTGAGAAAGGGGTGGCTTAGGCCAGGTGTTTCATTCGGGGTTGGGTGCAAAAAATCAAGGGGTGGCGATCTTGGTGGGGAAGAGAGTGCCGTTCGAGGCGTTGAGCATCGTGGCAGACAATGGCGGTAGGTATGTGATGGTAAGTGGCAAGCTGCAGGGGGAGCAGGTGGTGTTGGTCAATGTATACGCCCCGAATTGGGACGATGCGGGCTTCGTGCGGCATATGTTGGGCCGGATTCCGGACCTGGAGACAGGGGGCCTGATAATGGGAGGCAATTTCAATATGGTGCTGGACCCGGCACTAGATCGTTCCAGGTCCAGGATAGCTAGGAGGCCGGTGGCGGCCAAGGTGCTGAGGGGTTCATGGACCAGATGGGAGTGGTGGACCCATGGAGGTTTGCGAGGCCAGGGGCCAGGGAATTCTCATTCTTCTCCCATGTCCACAAGGCCTATTCCCGGATTGACTTCTTTGTTATGAGTAGGGCGCTGATTCCGAGAGTGGAAGATACTGAGTAGTTGGCGATAGCCATTTCCGATCACGCTCCGCATTGGGTAGACCTCGAGCTGGGGAAGGAGAGGGACCAGCGCCCGTTGTGGCGCTTAGAGATGGGGTTGCTGGCGGACGAGGAGGTGAGCGGGCGGGTCCGAGGGTGCGTAGAGAGGTACCTGGAGGCTAATGACAATGGGGAGCTCCAAGTGGGGGTGGTCTGGGAGGCGCTGAAGGTGGTGGTCAGGGGAGAGATGATCTCCATTTGGGCCCATAAGGAGATGAGGGAGAAGAGAGAGAGGGAGAGGCTGGTGGGGGAGATGGTGAGGGTGGACAGGAGGTATGCGGAGGTCCCGGAGGATGGATTTCATAGGGAGCAGCGTAGCCTCCAGGCCATATTCTATCTTTTCACCACCAGGAAGGCGGAGGCGCAGTGGAGGAAGGCGCAGGGGACGGTATATGAATATGTAGAAAAGGCGAGCCGGATGCTGGCGCACCAGCTTCGAAAGCGAGAGGCAGCTAGGGAGATCGGGGGAGTTAAGGAGGGGGAAGGGAGCACGGTGCAAAGTGGGGTGGGTATCAATGGGGTCTTCAGGGACTTCTACGAGGAACTGTATCGTACCGAGACCCCACTGGAGGAGAGAGGGATGGGCCGTGTTCTGGACCGGCTGAGATTCCCGAGGGTGGAGGAGGGGCAGGTGGCGGGTTGGAGGAGGTGGAGGAGGTGGTCAAAGGGATAGGCAGCATGCAGGCGGGGAAGGCACTGGGGCCAGATGGGTTCCCGGTCGAATTTTACAAGAAGTATGCGGACCTGCTGGGCCCTCTGTTGGTAAGGACCTTTAACGAGGCAAGGGAAAAAGGGCTTTTGCCCCCGACGATGTCTCGGGCGCTGATCTCCTTGATCCTGAAGCGGGACAAGGATCCCCTACAACGTGGGTCATACAGGCCAATCTCACTCCTAAATGTAAATGCAAAGTGTTTGCCGAAGATTTTAGCTACGGGGATAGAGGACTGTGTGCCGCAGGTCATTCACGAGGATCAGACGGGGGTGGTGAAAGGGAGACAGTTGAATACGAATGTACGGAGGCTCTTGGATGCTATAATGATGCCGGCGGTGGAAGGGGAGACGGAGATACTAGCGGCGATGGATGCGGAGAAGGCCTTTGATAGGGTGGAGTGGGGGTACCTGTGGGAGGTGCTGAAAAGGTTCGGGTTTGGGGAGGGGTTTGTCAGGTGGGTTAAGTTGCTGTATGAGGCCCCGGTGGCGAGTGTGGCCATGAACAGAAGGAGGTCAGAGTATTTTTGGTTACACCAGGGGACGAGACAGGGGTGTCCCCTGTCCCCCCTGCTCTTTGCGCTGGCGATTGAGCCCCTAGCCATGGCATTGAGGGAGTCGAGGAATTGGAGGGGGATGGTGCGAGGTGGGGAGGAACATCGGGTGACGCTCTATGCGGACGATTTGCTGTTATATGTGGCGGACCCGGTGGGAGGAATGCCGGAGGTGATGAGGATTCTCAGGTAGTTTGGGGATTTCTCTAGGTATAAGCTCAATATGGGGAAGAGCGAGTTATTCGTTGTTCACCCAGGGAACCAGGAGAGGGGGATTGGTGAGCTCCCACTAAAAAGGGCGGAGAGGAGTTTTAGGTACCTGGGGGTCCAGGTGGCTAGGACTTGGGGGGCCCTGCATAAGTTTAACTTCACAAGACTGGTGGAGCAAATGGAGGAGGAGTTTAAGAGGTGGGACTTGCTGCCACTCTCCCTGGTGGGTAGGGTGCAGTCAGTTAAAATGACGGTGCTCCCGAGATTTTTGTTCCTGTTCCAGTGCCTCCCCATCCTGATCCCTAAGGCCTTCTTCAGGCGGGTTAATAGGAGCATTATGGGGTTTGTGTGGGTGCAGAAGGCCCCAGGGGTGAGAAGGATGTTCCTGGAGCGGTGCAGGGATAGGGAGGGGGGGGGGGGGGGGTTGGCGCTGCCTAACCTCTGTGCGTATTATTGGGCCGCCAATGTGGCGATGGTGCGTAAGCGGGTGATGGAGGGGGATGGGCAGCATGGAAGAAGCTGGAGATGGCATCCTGTGTGGGCACGAGCCTGGAGACGCTGGTGACGGCGCCGCTACCGCTTCCTTCAATGAGGTACACCACGAGCCCGGTGGTGGCGGCTACCCTCAAAATTTGGGGGCAATGGAGATGTCACAGGGGGGAGGTGGGGGCCTCGGTGTGGTCCCCGATTCGGGGGAACCACCAATTTGTCCCGGGGAGGATGAACAGAGGGTTCCTGAGCTGGCACAGGGCAGGTATTAGGAGGATGGGGGATTTGTTTGTGGATGGGAAGTTCGCGAGCCTGGGTGAGCTGGAGGAGAGGTTCGGTTTCCCCCAGGGGACCACCTTCAGATATATGCAGGTAAGGGCGTTTGTTCGGCGGCAGGTGGTGGAGTTCCCACTGTTGCCGCCACGCGGGGTCCAGGACAGGGTGCTGTCGGGAGTGTGGGTTGGAGAGGGGAGAATCTCGGCAACGTACCGGGTCATGCAGGAGGAGGAGGAGGCCTCGGTGGAGGAGCTAAAGGATAAGTGGGAGGAGGAGTTGGGTGAGGAGATTGACGAGGGGACGTGGGCGGATGCCCTGGGGAGAATGAGCACTTCTTCCTCTTGCGCGAGGCTCAGCCTCATACAATTTAAGGTGCTGCATAGGGCTCACATGACTGGGGCAAGGATAAGCCGGTTCTTTGGGTGCGAGGACAGGTGTGTTAGGTGCACAGGGAGCCCAGCAAATCACACCCATATGTTCTGGGCATGCCCAGCGCTGGAGGAATTTTGGAAGGGTGTAGCGAGGACGGTGTCGAGGGTGGTAGGTTCCAGGGTCAGGCCGGGCTGGGGGCTCGCAATATTTGGGCTGGCAGAGGAGCCGGGAGTGCAGGAGGCGAAAGAGGCCGGTATTCTGGCCTTTGCGTCCCTGGTAGCCCAGCGAAGGATTCTTCTTCAGTGGAAGGATGCGAGGCCCCCAAGTGTGGAATGCTGGATCAATGATATGTTAGAAGATGGTCAGCAGCAGCAGCAACCCAGGGGAAGGGGGAGGAGGGTGGGGGCGGGGGGGGGGGGTTGATTTGTTTTTCTTGAGTGGGCTTATATATTTGCTTTGGTGTTGATGATGGCGGTTAATTTATTATTTATGTATACGGTGGGGGGGGGGGGGTTGTTCTTTTCTTTATGTTGTTTGTTGTTGATATTTTGTGAAAATGTGAATAAAAATTATTTTTAAAAAAGAAAAAAAAATGATGGCCCCAGCATCATTTCACCAGTTACAGTTTCCCCAGCCAATCCTCATGTTAATCTTTCATTCTTATGGTATGAGTTCCTATCTTGTGTAGTAACCTTTTATGTGGCAGCTCATGCCTTTTAGAAATCCAAATGCACTACGTCTACTGGTTCTTCTTTATCTACCCGGTTTGTTACATCCTCAAAGAACATTAATAAATCTGTCAAACACCATTTCCCTTTCACAAAATCGTGTTGAATCTGCTTGATTTTATTATGATTTCCTAAATGCCCTGCTACTACCTCCTTGTTAATGGATTCCAACATTTTTCCCAAGGACAGATGTAAGACCCACTAGCCTTTAGTTTTTTTGCATTCTGACTGCATATTTTCATGAAAATGGTGTTACATTTGTCCTTTTACAATACACAGGGACCTTTCTGGAATCTAGGGCATTTTGGAAGATTACAATCAATGCATCCACTTTCTCTGTGGCCACTTCCTTCAAGACCTTAGGACGCAGGCCATCAGGCATGGGGACATGTCAGCTAAAAGCTTTCCTAGTATTTTTCTCTCGTGAAGTTGTGCTGGTAGTAGTAGTTCTCAAGCCTTATAATGAAATCATGATGCACAAACATATCCATGGGCCAATTTCAATTCAACATGAATATCGAGGCAGGGGAGGTAGACTGGGTCATGACAATGTTGGCTTGTGACTGGGCCAATTTTAAAGTTTGGCTTCATTAACTAAAAAATTACTCATTCTTAGGATGCAGGTGTTACTGTCAAGGCCAGAATTGTTCATTCCTAATTAGAACATAGAACATAGAACATTACAGCGCAGTACAGGCCCTTCGGCCCTCGATATTGCGCCAACCTGTGAAACACTCTAAAGCCCATCTACATTATTCCATTATCATCCATATGTCTATCCAATGACCATTTGAATGCCCTTAGTGTTAGCGAGTCCACTACTGTTGCAGGCAGGGCATTTCACGCCCTTACTACTCTCTAAGTAAAGAACCTACCTCTGACATCTGTCCCATACCTATCTCCCCTCAATTTAAAGCTATGTCCCCTCATGCTAGACATCACCATCCGAGGAAAAAGGCTCTCACTGTCCACCCTATCCAATCCTCTGATCATCTTGTACGCCTCAATTAAGTCACCTCTTAACCTTCTTCTCTCTAATGAAAACAGCCTCAAGTCCCTCAGCCTTTCTTCATAAGATTTTCTCTCCATACCAGGCAACATTCTGGTAAACCTCCTCTGCACCCTTTCCAATGCTTCCACATCCTTCCTATAATGCGGCGACCAGAATTGCACGCAATACTCCAAATGCGGCCGCACCAGAGTTTTGTACAGCTGCAACATGACCTCATGGCTCCAAAACTCAATCCCTCTACCAATAAAAGCTAACACACCGTACGCCTTCTTAATAACCCTTTCAACCTGGGTGGCAACTTTCAGGGATCTATGTACATGGACACCAAGATCTCTCTGCTCATCCACACTGCCAAGCATCTTACCATTAGCCCAGTACTCTGTTTTCCTGTTATTCCTTCCAAAATGAATCACCTCACACTTTTCTGCATTAAACTCCATTTGCCACCTCTCAGCCCAGCGCTGCAGCTTATCTATGTCCCTCTGTAACTTGTAACATCCTTCCGCACTGTCCACAACTCCACTGACTTTAGTGTCATCTGCAAATTTACTCACCCATCCTTCTACGCCCTCCTCCAGGTCATTTATAAAAATGACAAACAGCAGTGGCCCCAAAACAGATCCTTGTGGTACACCATTAGTAACTGGACTCCAGTCTGAACATTTCCCATCAACCACCACCCTTTGTCTTCTTCCAGCTAGCCAATTTCTGATCCAAACTGCTAAATCACCCCAAATCCCATGCCTCCGTATTTTCTGCAGTAACCTACCGTGGGGAACCTTATCAAACGCTTTACTGAAATCCATGTACACCACACCAACTGCTTTACCCTCATCCACCTGTTTGGTCACCTTCTCAGAACTGAATAAGGTTTGTGAGGCACGACCTACCCTTCACAAAACCGTGTAGACTATCTCTAATCAAATTATTCCTTTCCAGATGATTATACATCCTATCTCTTATAAACCTTTCCAAGACTTTGCCCACAACAGAAGTAAGGCTCACTGGTCTATAGTTACCGGGGTTGTCTCTACTCCCCTTCTTGAACAAGGTGACAACATTTGCTATCCTCCAGTCTTCTGGCACTATTCCAGTAGACAAAGATGAGTTAAAGATCAAAGCCAAAGGCTCAGCAATCTCCTCCCTAGCTTCCCAGAGAATCCTAGGATAAATCCCATCCAGCCCAGGGGACCTATCTATTTTCACACTTTCCAGAATTGCTAACACCACCTCCTTATGAACCTCAAACCCTTCTAGTCTAGTAGCTTGAATCTCAGTATTCTCCTCGACAACATTGTCTTTTTCCTGTGTGAATACTGACGAAAAATATTAATTTAGCACCTCTCCTATCTCCTCGGACTCCACGCACAACTTCTCACTACTGTTCTTGACTGGCCCTACTCTTACCCTAGTCATTCTTTTATTCCTGACATATCTATAGAAAGCTTTAGGGTTATCCTTGATCCAAACTGCCAAAGACTTCTCATGTCCCCTCCTGGCTCTTCTCAGCTCTCTCTTTCAGTCCTTCTTAACTAACTTGTAACTCTCGAGCGCCCTAACTGAACCTTCATGTCTCATCTTTACACAAGCCTCCTTCTTCCTCTTGACAAGTGTTTCGACTGTTTTAGTTATCCACGGTTCCCTCACTCGACCACTTCCTCCCTGCCTGACAGGTACATACTTATCAAGGACACGCAGTAGCTGTTCCTTGAACAAGCTCCACATTTCCATTGTGCCATCCCCTGCAGTGTTCCTCTCCATCCGATGCATCCTAAGTCTTGCCCCATCATATCATAATTGCCATTCCCCCAGATATAACTCTTGCCCTGCGGTATATACCTATCCCTTTCCATCACTAAAGTAAATGTAATCGAATTGTGGTCACTATCACCAAAGTGCTCACCTACCTCCAAATCTAACACCTGTCCTGGTTCATTACCCAGTACCAAATCCAATATGGCCTTGCCTCTCGTTGGCCTATCTACATACTGTGTCAGGAAACCCTCCTGCACACATTGGACAAAAACGGACCCATCTAAAGTACTCGAACAATAGCATTTCCAGTAAATATTTGGAAAGTTAAAGTCCCCCATAACAACTACCCTGTTGCTTTCGCTCCTATCCAGAATCACCTTTGCAATCCTTTCCTCTACATCTCTGGAACTTTTCAGAGGCCTATAGAAAACCCCTAACATGGTGACCTCTCCTTTTCTGTTTCTAACCTCAGCCCATACTACCTCAGTAGACGAGTCCTCATCAAACGTCCTTTCTGCCACCGTAATACTGTCCTTGACTAACAATGCCACCCTCGCCCTCTTTTACCACCTTCCCTGAGCTTACTGAAATATCTAAACCCCGGAACCTGCCCTTGAGAAAATGGTGGTAAGCCACCTTCTTGAATTGCTGCAGTCCATGCGATGTAGGTGCACAGACATTGCTGTTAGGAAGAGAGTTCATTGACAATGAAGGATGGTGATATGATTCTAAGTCAGGCAGGTGTGTGACTCAGAGGGAACTTGCAAATAACGGTTTTCCCATGCACCTGCTGCCCTTGTACTTCTAGGTACAGGTTGCAAGTTTGGAAGGTGTTGTTGAATGAGCAGTCAGTCCTTCTGATCCCTTGCAGAATCAGGCAACAATTCGTGCAATTTCTGGTCACTTCTATGAATCTACTTGAAGCCTGGGATGCACCTCACAAAATGGAGTTACAATCCCCCTGCTGCCATTTATGATTTAATAACTCTGGAAGATTAATTAACTCCAAAGGTAAGTGTGGAGGATGTGAGGGAAGTAATGCTGCTCAATAACTGCTGGATCATTCCCAAGGCAGGTCTGGACAGTGGTGGCTGAGATCAGTGTCAGCACTTTCAGTCCTAGATTCAATGTAGAAGTAGGTTCAGTGACCTCACAAGAGCAGCAAGGCTCAGTACACATCTTCACCTCTCATGACAAGACCTCACAACATACCTCCCCTCACTTCCTGCTCACTACTTTTAATTATGACCTCCATTGATCACATCCTTCAACATGTAATCCCAATACCACACACCTTTCTTGTTCATTCCAAAGTCAAACATCTCTTTCATTACCCACTCCACATAGAATCATAGAATCACAGAACCAGGGAATGGTTACAGCACAGAAGGAGGCTATTCGACCCATCAAGTTTATGTTGGTTCTCTGTAGATCAATCCAGTCAGTTCCATTCCCCCATCTATCCACATGGCCCTGAAAGTTATTTCCTTCGAGTACCCATCCAAGTCCCTCTTGAAATCATTGATTCAATTTCCACCCCCCTCGCAGATGCTGAGTTCCAGGCATGGTTGCTCTCTCTGTAAATAGCTTCATCCTCCCAAGCTCCCGGATCATGAGCATCATTCTCTTTGTACTTTGTACTCAGCAAGATGAGAAACTCATCTCCTGCAGTCTGCCATCTCACAGTGTGGTTCAGTGGATGTGATGCATCCGAACCCCATGGAGAATCGCTCGGTTTGTCGGCATATTTTCTCTCTTGCTACGTCCTCAATCAAATTGGCAGCTTGGTTTAAATTTATTCGTTTTCTTGACTATTATTATTGATTCTTCTTTGTATATTATTGTTCCTCATCTCTCGATTCATAGGTTTTGGTCCATCTCTGCCTCTCCTTCGCACATTTTCTTACTTATCCACTTTCAATTTCTTTATCATTCTCACTCACTTGGTCTATATGTGTTTGGTTAAGAAGTTTGCGGATGACATAAATGGTATGTTATGGCTGGTTTACCTTAGCTGGTTAGATAGCTGGTCCGTGATGCAGAGCGAGGCCAGCAGCATGGGTTCAATTCCTATACCGGCTGAGGTTATTCATGAAGGCCCTGCCTTCTCAACCATGCCTCATGCCTGAGGTGTGGTCATCCTCAGGTTAAATCAGCACCAGTAACCTCTCTCCCTCAAAGGGAAAAGCAGCCTATGGTCATCTGGGACAATGATGACTTACCTTACCTTTACCTTACTGTACTTGATCATGAGGAAAAAGGCTGTAGGCTGCAGGAAGATAGCAATGGACTGGTTATGAAGACAGAAAAATTACAAATGAAATTCAGTCCTGAGAATTGTGAGGGAATAAATTTTGGGAGGGAAAACAAGTTAAAGGAGTACACAATAAATGGTAGGATACTGAGCAGAATAGAGGGACCTTTGAGTCCACAGATCCCTGAAGTTATCAGAATAAGAATATTAAGAATCCATACTGGATGCTTTAATCTATTAGCCAAGGCATAACATATAAAAGCAGGGAGATTATCCTAGAACTTTACCAAACGCGAGTTAGTTGAGTGTTGAAGTATTACATGTACTGTTGATTGCGAAATTAAAGGAAAGTTGTGATCGTGCTAGAGAGGATATGGAAGATATTTATGAAGATGTTGCCAAAATTGGAGAAATTTAGCAATAAGGAAATATTGAATAGGTTGTTTTCTGTGGAACAGAAGAGGTTGAGGAGCGATTTAATTGAAGTGTAGAAAATTATGAGGTGCCAAGTTAGAGTGAACAGGAAAGGCCTATTTTTGTTATCTAGATAGATTGGATAAATTGGAACTGTTTTCTATGGAGAGAGGAGTTTGAGAGGAGATTTAAGAGAGCTTTTTGAAATCATGAGGGGTCGGGACAATGTAGAAGGGGAAAAACTGTTCCCATTGCAGAAAGGATTGAGAACAGTTTGGGCACAGATTTAAGTAAGTAGCAAAAGACGCAATGAAAACATGAGGAGAAACGATTTCACACAGCGAGAGGTTAAGATCTGGAATCCATTGCTTGAGAGTGTGGTGGAGGCAGGTTTAGTCAAGGTATTAAAGGGGTAATTGGATTACTATCTAAAAAGAAATAATGTACGGGTTATGGGGAGAAGGAGTGGCACTCGGTAAGTGCTAATTCAGGGAGCTGGTATACGTCTGATGGGCTGAATGGTCTCCTACTGTGCTGTAACAATTCTGTAATTCTGTTACCTGGGAGGTCAATACCCAGGTGGCATAGGTTTAAAGTCATTGATTGATCAAAAGCAGTTGAGAAGAAATAATTTGACACAGAGGAAGGTTTAGATCTAGAGTTTACTGCCTAAAGGGGTGGTAGAGGCAGAAACCCTTATTGCATTTAAATAAAATTGGAAAATCACTTGAATTAACTGTTGACTTTACTTTATACAGTAACCTACAAGGCCATGAACGAAAAATTAATAAGCTGGAGAGCTCATTTTCAGCTGATGCAGACATGGTGGGTTGAATGGCCACCATCTGTGACATACATTTCTGTGATCCCATAATTCTATGTTATGCTATTTTTCTTGATCTTTTCCTCTGTCACTCCCTCTTTGTAAATATTGCACAGCCTTCCCTTTCTCTCAGTTCTGTGGACCAACCTAGCTTTAATTAAGTCTCCATCTACATCTCTCCTTGGGCCTATATTTCTATGTCTCTATCCTCTGTCTCTATCTGTGTCTCCATCGCTGTCCCTAGGCTGCATCTCTTTCGCTGGCTTTCACTCTGTCTGTCTCTTTCCAAATTCACATAAAGTTTATCTTATTACAGATTACAATCTGAATACTGAGACTGTTCTTCCAAGGCCCCACAAGATAGCTACACTGGTATAGGATGGAACCAATCATTCCTTTTCACCTTGAAATGCAGGAATGACTGATATGGTTTTGGAGGTTGGATGTCCGGCAATCGCATTATTGAGCTGGACTTAGCAGAGGAGGCCATAGTTTGGGCTGTACACTTCAACTTTTATCACCCAACACTTAAAAGCATGTGGCAGGCTTTCTGTCTCTGCTCGTATGTTGCCTATAGTCTCAATAGAATTAAACATTGCTGCATTAGCCCTTGAGTGAAACTCCAGGGATCAGAGACACATGCATATGGTGGGGGGGCGAGGTGTTTTTGATGAAACAAAAAACAGATGCAGGAACTAAAGGTATCAGATTTGATATTTAGAACAAAGAAAAAATTAACACTGATGTTCTGTTTGTAATTATTATTTCCTTAAATCGCATGAAGACCATAACTAACACGGTTAGATTTAAATATTTTTCAAAAGATTTTGAAAACTTGTTTCCTTGGAAATGTCCAGTCTGCCATGCACTGTTGCTGAACATTATTTATTATTACTTGTGAAATGTTTACACAAGATAGCTTTTGCAGATGGAGTTTCGCTGTCATCACTCCTTTTAGTGAAGGAACCTATGTCAAACTGGTTGATGCAATGGCTTAGATACTGCCTTTTCACCTCTGGGATCAGGGCTTAAATCAGTCCCGTGACCATTGTTTAGGCCGCACTTGGCTCACTTCTGACCTTGCACAAGCTGGCCGAATTAAATACTCAGTCAGCTCCCAGTGCAGATTGCGTCTGCCAGTGGGCGCTCTCAGTAGGGCTGAGTAGGGCTCAGTCGAACTCTCTATGAAGCAGTGTACAGCTACAGTTCTTAAAAAGCTGCAGCTGCTAGTTCAAGGAACCACGTGACCAGTGAAGGGGTCTGCTGCACGTTATAAAAACGCTGGCATAGCTACATTTGCCCAAGGGATTCAATTTGAGGTGGGTGCATTTGGTAATTGACAGAGCAGAAGTGAGTAGGAGCATGTTTGGGTGGCATTTCCTCCTCGAAGAATTAGCAGCTGCAAGGGAGGATTTTCTCACATGTTCCCAGATTAGTGCAATATTTTGTATCCATACATCCATCTGGATAAGGGGAGTTGCAGGTGCCCTCTCTTGAAGTACACACGTTCATCTCAGAGTATATCTTGCAATCTCCTCACAATTCTCTCAATAAACAAAGGGAAGACTGAAGCACTGCCTCTGAAATTTCCACGCTCTGATTTTTTTATCGAACTGATCAAAACTGTTGCTGCAAAAAAACATCAGGCAAATAGGGCAGGATTTTCCATGTTCCCTGCCATGCGTTTTGCAGTGGCGGAGGCAGCCTGTCATTGGCTGGTGCCGTGATCTTGTGGTCCTGCTATTGCAATGGGGTTTCCCGTTGAATGTACCCCTCGCCGCTGGGAAACCGCGGCTGGGGTGTGCGGTCGGTGGGAATGGAAGAACTCGCCGGTGTGATCGGTCAGAAAATTCCAGCCAGAATGTTCCAAAACAAACAAACACTTGGAGATCCAGCCTTCAGAGAGGTACTGTTAAAAATCTAATTTTTTGGAAATTATGGTATGCAAACTGCATCTGATGGTTTGGTGAACAATTGCCTGTTCTATATATTCCGACTTTGCCTTCTCCCTTTCAGGAATCCAAGCACACATTTGGGGACTTTTGCTTGTGCTCAATATGCTGTACTTTCAGGTGAAAGGGAATAACTGTATTATACTGTGGTCTGGATATTCTCCTCCCATTTGCGATGAGTGTCATGGCTGGTGGGATTGGGCAATATGGCGAGAAGGCCAAAAATGAGTTTTACAGCATCAGAAAACCAGGTCGCCATTGTCCACTCCAGCCATCAATGGTAGGACACCTTTCCTGCTGCGACATGTCGGGAATGTAATTTCAGTGTCAGGCTGCAATGCTAGATTTCACTGGGAAGAGGCAAGTGGCCTCAGGCATGGAAAGGGGCTTCAGGGCAAAGGCTATACTGGGGAAGAGATGAGGTGTTCTGGCCCCAGGCAGGAGAAGGGGCTGCAGGGCTATGACTTCACAGGGTGGGGGGTGAAAGTTGGGAAGGTTGCACTCAAACACATGGCTGGGGGAGGGTACAGGGAGTGGGGAGGGTACAGGGAGTTAGCGTCCTCAGGGGCAGGATGAGGGGAGAGAATGTTGCAGATTGACATCAGCTACTTGGAGCCAGAATGGGAGGAGTGCTGAATGAAGAAGTGTTTCAGTTTACATTGCTGAGCGGGAACAAACATTGTTCTTGTCCCGGTCCAGGGAGGGGGAGGGGCATGTCAGACCAATCTCAGTCACACCCGGTATGTTGTGTGTAGGATGTGGTCGTAACATCATGCTCCTTGATCAGAGGGGTTTCTGGAATCATAATGGGTTTCAGACAGACACTCAGCCAGAGGAGGCATCTGCAGCCTATAGATGGGGAAAAGGTTATGTGGGGTATCCAAATGTGAAGGGGGAGGTGGTGAATGTTTAACTGTGTAAGTGGCCTTAAGATGGGGAGGGCTGAGGTCCACATGAGGGATAAGCACATTCACTTCAACATGTTCATTGACTAACAGACGAAAACATACCACAAACACAACGGGATCAAAGGAATATTGGGGGAGGAATGAGAGGTCTGTGACGGAGGGAAACCTGAAAGTTGGTGCTGGACTGTTCACAGAAGGCCGCCCTCAAATAATCTAATTCTCTGCCTAAACATTTATCATCATATTTATTCCAAAGAATATAGAATCAGAGTGCCCAGATTTCTAAAGAGATGAGCTAAACCCTCAGGAGGCAGCAAGGTCTTCTCTGCATACAGACATTGTACGTAGGCAGCTCACAAGACTCAGGGTGTAGAGAACTCAAATGTATTTTCATAGAATTTACAGTGCAGAAGGAGGCCATTCGGCCCATTGAGTCTGCACCGGCATTTGGAAAGAGCACCCCACCCAAGGTCCACACCTCCACCCTATCCCCATAGCCCAGTAACCTCACCCAACACTAATGACTCATATTTGCCATATTTTCCAGGAATTGGCACCACAGAAACAGGGAGGGCATCCATACCGGTGACTGTGAAAGTAACTGCCATACTGAACCTCTACATCAGTGGCTCCTTCCAGGGCTCCACTGGGGACGACTGCAGGATCTCTCAAGCTTCCATGCACAAATGTAGTAATGCGGTCACAGTCACCCTTTTTGCCAAGGACCACATTTACATCAACTGCAACAGAAATCAAGTATACCAGGATGCCAGAGCACTGGGCTTTGTTGAGATCTCTGAATTCCCACAGGTGAAGGATGCCACCGGCTGCATTCTTGTGGCTATAAAAACTACCTGGCGACAGCCACTCCAATATATAAACCAGAAAGGCAACTCTCGCTCAATGGTTTGCGATCATGAGAAACCTTTCATCCAGATTATATCAGGTAGCTAGCAAGCATCCTACAACTCATTCATCTTTAGCAGATCTCTGATTCAGACATCTTCGAGGGACCATCTTGGATGCAGGGCTGGCTCTTCAGTGTCAAAGACTACCCACAAAGGAAGTGGATGATCACATCCATGTGGTGGCCTCAGACCCCTGCAGAGAATGCACAAGGAGGTTCATGCCACTAGCCAAGCATTGGTGGAGCACACCATAGGCATTTTAGAGATCCGATGCTTTGGAAAGATCTGGTGGATTTCTCCAGTACTTAATGGATCACTGTGGCTTGCTGCGTGCTGCACAACCTGTTGCTGCAGAGTGGGGAGGACTTGCTGGAAGATATCTCCTCCCATGAGGAGGACTTTGAAGTGGATGAGGATTTATGAGTTCAACAGAGCCAAGGCTGCAGGGGAAGGGTCCATAGCATGGGCCAGACAACGCAGGAATGCACGTGAGGCCCTCTTTGCCACCAAATTCAACCAGGAGGATGATGAGTTGTCGTTAGTCCCCTCTTGGACAAGTAGACTTGCATGAACACCAGTGTGGCTATCCCTCCCATTTCCCTCATGTACTTCAATATGAGAGTGAATAGTTGCACATCAGGTTCACATTGTCCTGATTCCTTGAAGGATAATGAACCCTCGGCAGCATGTGTCCTTGTTGAGATGAGGTGTTAACTGGAGGATGACACTATGGCTTCAGGATGGTGGATCAGATAATTCACATTTGGGACAAGGCAGCGGATGTTGTTCTGCTGCTATGAATCCATTTAGAGATGACTCAGTCATTTGTGGTGCATTTTTCAAAATCACTGACATCTGGCACTCTCAGTTAGTGACCCTGGGTAGCATTTATCCTTACATTAATATGGATTCAAACCACCTGAGCATGACAACGTCAAGCACTTGCCTGCCTGACATTAAAATGCCTCGTCTTCAACACAGACATTGTGCCTCATGGGCAGCCTGCCTCTTGCAAAGTCCAAAATATTCAGACACCATGCAGCCTTCAAGGGCATGCCTCATTGCTAATAAAGCGCGCACTTCAGCTTTAGTACAATACAACTTCGCTCATGTATAATGGCTCCCCACTACATTGTCTAAAGCAACAATGTGAGCTTCCTGAGCATGCTTAAAATCTCTATTGTCTGTCAGAAATCACCATTTGGTATTCGCATTAGTGACTGACCTCGGGTGTGTGTTCTGGTGATGTGACGCACAGTGCTGCATCTGTAGTTTGAGATGAGAGTCTAGTCCCCACACAACTGCAGGATGAGAGATGCCAAAGGTTGGATGTTTGAGTCCCAGGACAATAATGTGGCTGACAGCGGCCGAGCTTCATCACCTTGAGGTGGTAAGGTGCTCTCATTGTGTACATTCTGAAATTGGAAAACATGGTTAGCTGACAGCTATGCACGCACATGAGCTCTGTGTTTTGACTCATAGCATGAAAACCCTGCAGAGAAACATCGAGCACACAGAAGAGCATGATATATGGGGCAAAATTCTCCGTAATCGGCGCGATGTCCGCCGACCGGCGCCAAAAACGGCGCAAATCAGTCCGGCATCGCGCCGCCCCAAAGGTGCGGAATCCTCCGCATCTTGAGCGGCTGAGCCCTAACCTTGAGGGGCTAGGCCGCGGCGGACTGATTTCCGCCCCGCCAGCTGGTGGGAAAGGCCTTTGGTGCCCCGACAGCTGGCGCGGAAATGGTATTGCCGGGCGGAGCATGCGCGGGAGCGTCAGTGGCCGATCACGGCATCCCCGCGCATGCGCAGTGGAGGGGGTCTCTTCCGCCTCCGCCATGGTAGAGACCGTGGTGAAGGCGGAAGGGAAAGAGTGCCCACACGGCACAGGCCCGCCCGCGGATCAGTGGGCCCCGATCGCGGGCCAGGCCACCGTGGGGGCCCCCCCCGGGGCCAGATCGCCCCGCGCCCCCCCCCAGGACCCCGGAACCCGCCCGCACCGCCTTGTTCCGCCGGTAAGAGAGGTGGTTTAATCCACGCCGGCGGGACAGGCATTGTAGCAGCGGGACTTCGGCCCATCCGGGCCGGAGAATCGCCGGGGGGGGGGGCCCGCCAACCGGCGCGGCGCGATTCCCGCCCCCGCCGAATATCCGGTGCAGGAGAATTCGGCAACCGGCGGGGGCAGGATTCACGCCAGCCCCCGGTGATTCTCCGACCCGGCGGGGGGGTCGGAGAATCTCGCCCATGATCTTTCTCAATGCGTGGACCCATCTCTCCATATACGCTACACCTTCACCTTTCAAGATGAGCTAGGAAAACACCTTTGCCTCAATCTTACACAGCTAAGAATAAACATGATATGACCCTGCAAAGCATGTGAAAGAGTTTTTTTCCACAAGGGCATTTAACATTAAAGTGGAGGCATGATTGATGTTGAGACTGATGTATAAAAGAACCACACACTGTGGTGATATGGGAGCACACTATATAGACGAGAGACCCATGGTAATTAGGGACCATGTTATCTCACCTGATTCAAAGCAATACAACTCATCCGAAAAAGGATATATGACATTGGATGCGATTCTATTTACATTTGTGTACATTATGTACATACTGTGAACATTCTGAGATTTTGGTGCTTCACCAGTTTTGGTGAAAGCAGCCTGCTAACTGCTACTCCCTTGGTGAGGCTCCTCTGGAGGGCTGAGACCTGGAGGACCATGGCCTGATTTGGGTGTCCTGTTGTGGGGCAGGTGCACCTGCCTCAGCCTGTAGAGATGGAAGTAATGGAGTCACAAGCAGAGGGGATTTGGATCTTCTAGAGAGTCCCAGAGTCACCACGATGGATTGCCTCAGGGTGTCCATCTGCTGGTTCCCCTCCCTGCTGAGTGCTGAGGTCCTGGCTGACTCCTTCAGGAGAAGGGGCAGTGGGAGTGAGATCGAAGTGCCCCTCCCACTTCTTGCATAGTTACTGATGGATGCCACCAAGTGCCAGAGGAATGGAGTGCAATCCTGCACCATGGTCCTGAACCAAAGTCTCCATGGCAACTGCAATCCTACCAGTGTTGACCTCAGTGTATTTGCATACCGGGATTATCTCCTCAGACTGAGGGTGGAAAGACTTTTCCATTGCTTATTGCAATCTGAGGACTACAGCTGACATCCCTTTACTGATGTCCCCATGATTGTCGCTGCAGCTCCAGAAACTGATTGAGAACTGAGTCCAGAAGCTCATCATCTGACTCAGACTCCGTAGAATCGTAGCCTCCAGCTATCCTCAGGTATCTCTGCCTCTGCCTGCTGTGTACCAGGTTGTGTGCTGCAATCACCGGATTGTCACCCGAAATCTGCTGTGGAACTAGGTCCCACCGAGGTGTGTGTCTCTGCACTGGTGGAGAGTGCCTGTGAGTGCTGTGATGGGTCTTCTGCGGTGCTATCTTTTGGTTCCTTATCCGAGCTCTTGCGAACTAAGTGCGGCTGAATATGGGCTGGCGATCTTGCGGCTGACGTGAAACACTCCACCAAACGGCCGCCCTGAAACCAGACTTAGTTTCAAGCCCGCTGAATCGCACCCAATATTTCTTTTCTCTGTGGTCTCCGCAATGTGAATCTTTATTTTAAGATCAATCCATGCCAAGCTAGTAAGAAGTCTTACAACACCAGGTTAAAGTCCAACAGGTTTGTTTCGAATCATTAGCTTTCGGAGCACTGCTCCTTCCTCAGGTGAATGAAGAGGTAGGTTCCAGAAACATTTATATAGACATAGTCAAAGTGCAATATGATACTTTGAATGCGAGTCTTTGCAGGTAATTAAGTCTACAGGTGCAGACGGAGCAACTGGAGAGAGGGATAATCGCAGGTTAAAGAGATGTGAATTGTCTCAAGCCAGGACAGTTGGTAGGATTTCGCAAGCCCAGGCCAGATAGTGGGGGGTGAATGTAATGCAACATGAATCCAAGGTCCCGGTGTTAACCTGGTGTTGTAAGACTTCTTAGTGTGCTCACCCCAGTCCAACGCCGGTATCTCCACGTCATGCCAAGCTTGGTCAAGAAAATGGCCACGATGTAAACCTTCTTTGTATACAGTGTACAAGTGCAAAGGACACAATGTTGCTACCCTGCTCCTGCGTTTGAGTGTGTGCAAATAAATTAACCCTTTGAGTTCATCCTATCTCGAGTTAGGAGTTATTCATAGAAAATTGGACTTGTTCGCCATTGTATGTTTGCATGTACCTTTTCACCTTCCCTCAACTTGCTGGGCCCAGCTTTCCCTTCTCAGTTCATGCTGGGATTCGTTCTCCCCTTTCCTCCATGACTGCTAACACTCTCCTTTATTTTTGTCTCACCACTGCTCCCAGCTCTCACCTGATGCTGTTACTCTTGTTCCTGGAGCATTGAATACTGCTCAAACTGTTACTGGCAATTCCTTATTTTCCCAATTCAGTGCCCCCCCACAGTACACAGCCACTCACTGGAGAGTGAGTGTTGGCAGGATGTTTCACCAATCTCGATCTTATTGTCACCTAAGACCCTTAAATGTTTGAAGACCTGAAAGGATAACTAACACAATACAGACCAGGGGATGAATCTTTTGGGTCTGTGTAGGCCAGTAACAAATGCACTTCCGCACCATTGAAGGAGTCTCTCTAATTTTTCATTTGGATCTTCATTCTTTTTAATGATGAAGTATGTAATTACAATGTAAGCTCACACTGTCGTCAGGCATGGAGAGAAACATGAGGTTATAATAACAGTATTTATAATGATGAAATTTGACAATAATTACAAGGAACACACACACATGCACAAACAGACATACACGAACACACACACAGGCACACCTATTCTTAAGTGGAACCGTCTACTTTGCTATGTAAAGAGGAGGGACTAGACTCTCATCACCCTTTGAGAGGTTAAAATGTGGAGGCAATTCCCAGGGAAATATAATGAGATTACACTGGGTGGTAATCTGACAAAATGGTTTGGAAAAAAATGTTAAAGGGTTGTTATGTTTTGAAATTGTTAGGTACTGCTTCCTGCAAATACAAGTGATCAGGAAACAAATGAAAGAAAAGTCCTACATGGCACTGATCTGCAGAAATGTACAGTGATCTGGGAGAAAGACATCTGCCTCATTGTTTATTGCTTGTCTTGGCTTGGCATAGCTTCCTGTCATGTTGGTTTGGCCTGGTCCTTGCTCTTATTGGTCTACCATTGTTGCCTTCACCTACATTTATTGTTTAATCTGCCATCTTTGGCAGCTGTTCCAAAATTGCTACCTTTGTTGACCTGGCTTACTGATTCCTTTGTTACCGTGTCTTGCATCTTTGTTTGGGTAGCAGGATTCTGTCTACTGCTTCTGTTAATCTGGGTTGACAGGTTTGCCGTCTTTCATCACCGGCTGCCTTGCTGTTGTTGGTCTTGCCTGGACTGGCTCAAGTGGCTTATATCTTGGCCTTTTGCTTGACCTAGATTGGCGTGGATTGATCTTCGTCTGTACTATTGTCTTGTCTATCTTGCTGTCCTTTTTTAATCAGTGCACTACTTTTTTTTTAAAGCTCAGTTTCAACATCTTTGCTTTGGTGTAATAAACAGTGAAAAATGATACAGTATAATTATCATTAATAACCACATGAGGGGCTGTCTACAAATGGCTTCACGTAGTGGGTGGGGGAATAAATGAGAGCAAGTAAGTATAGTGAACATGAACTTGTCAAGATAGAGACAAACATGCTCATTGTTTCTTCTTATCTGCACTTGTTTTATAGTTGTTTTCTCTGTCTTTTTTGCAGTCCCAATCTCAGACTCTTTGATTTTTCAGACACAAAAAATGATGCATAACACATATCTAAATCTCTAATGTGTGCTACCAGTGAGCAATGGTCTCCGCTTGAATTGCAAAGTCGCAAAATGACCCCTTCAGTGTCCCCGAATCATTTGTTCACTCTCTGCTTCTTTTTCTACCACACAAATCTTTTTTTTTATCTCATGCAAAATGGATTTTTTTTTTCTCAATTTGTGCTTTGAAACACAGGCTGAAGGCACACAGTTCAAATTTATCACAAACCAAATTCTTCAAGCGATTATTATAAAAAGGAGGAAATAATCAGACTGCAATGAAGTAATTATAAAAATCGTGGCATTGCTCTGATAATTTCCCATAATGAGCTGCTTCATTAGTCTCCAGTGTCTTCTGCCATTTAGCATGAAGCAGTGGGGGAGCTGATTAATACACAAGGCAATCTCTACCCTGAAATGTAATATTTGATGGAAGAAAATAATCTTATTTTTATAAATAGAATACTGACATTTCAAATAATCATATCAGTTACGTACAAGAGCAAAAGGAAAGTTATCATTCTTCAAAATGAGTCTCTCTGAAGCACAATCAGAACTTAGCCATGTTTGTACCTTGAGAAAATTTCATTAATTCCTGTATTAATCTCAAAATTTAAGAAGGTCAGAATTCCCATGTTATTGTGTTTAGACTATAATCAAGTACTGGGCTATACTTATTGTTGAGGCATATTTGTAGGGGAGCTGGAGGAAAGATGAGACGGACTTGCTGCAATGGTACCATCAGGGAGATCACTACTTGCCATTGAGGAGAAGGTTTCTACTGCATCAACTACACTGTTTGCTCTTCCATTGGAACCAAAAGGACATAAGAACACCAGAAATACAATCAGAGGTAGGCCGTTCAGACCTTCGAGCCACTCCGCCATTCAGTGGCATCATGGCCGACCTTCGACTTCAAAGCCATTTTCCTGCATTATCCCTTCATGTTTTTACATAGAAATATATCGATCTCAGTCTTGAACGTACTTAGCGACTGAGACTCCTCAGCTCACAGGAGCAGAGAATTCCAAATATTCACCAACCCTCTGGGTGAAGACATTTCTCTTCATCTCAGTCCTAACTGGCCTACCACTAATTCTGAGACTCTTCCCTGATTCCAGATCCCCCCACGCCAGGGGAAACATGCTTCCTACAGCTACCCTGTGGAGCCCTATAAGAATTTTATACATTTGAATGAGATTAGCTCTCATTCTTCTAAACTCCAGAGAATAAAGGGCCCATATATTTCATCTTTCCTCAAAGAACAATCCTTCCATCTCAGTAATTTGTTTGGTGAGCTTCTGTTGCAATACATCTACTGAAAGTATTACTTTCCTTAGGTAATGTTACAACCAGGTGGCGAGGGACAAACTGCAACCCCCCCCCCCCCCCCACCCTTTATTGAGCAACAAAGGTTTCAAAATATTATTTTCCCCGTAGATGCGTTTTCTAATCCAAATGTAATTTTGTTTTACAAGGAGTCAATCAAACCAAGTTTTCTTGAGTGAACGAAAGAACAAGTTTATTATACCTGAACCCAAGAAAAAATAAGAAATAACAGGGCAAACAAAGGAAGTATGAAAAGTGAAAGAATATACGATTACGTCCTTTGTTTGTCCTTAAGGCGCAGGTTGTTGAACATTGTAGGTGTTTGGAGTTAGCTGGTATCCTTTAAAATAAAGGATTCCCCGTCCCGCCGCGCCACATTTCTGTCTCGCCCCACCGGCAGGTGCGCCATTACGCCGGCTGGTCAATGGGGTTTCCCATTGTGGGACAACCCCACGCCATTGGGAAACTCCCGGGCTGCCGGCAAAATGGAGCATCCTGCTGGCTGAGAATCCAGCCCCAGGTGACTGATGGTAGCCATCTTTGAACAGTGCTATTTTTTGTATTTTTTATAAACAGTTCAATAGGTTTTTGGTCAACTGGTAAAGATATAGGTAGATCTCATTCAGTCACAATTTCCCATCATCGTGACAGTAAGGAGACCAAACGCCACACAATATTCCAAGTGTGGTCTCACCAAGGCCCTATATTAATTGCAGTAAGCCATATTTGCTCATGTACTCAAATCCTCTTGTATTACAGGCCAATTTACCATTTTCCTTCTCAATTGCTTGCAGTACCTTTCAGTCACTCATGAACGATGACAGCTAATTTCTTTTGAGGTTCAACACTTCTCAGCCTCTCACCATTGAAAATTTGGACTGGACATCTAAGAAAATATTGCCGTACTGCGAGCCGTCTCGCAGCCTGTGTCATTTACCATCCTAGTGTTTGAGGATGTAAATAGCAGAGGGAAGCAACCATAGCTTGCCAAAACCAAACAAAAGAATTTTGAACATAATGAGCCAAAAATGGGGTGCGTATGGGCCGCGACGGATAAGATTTGGATGGAATCCCTGGGTAGGACGGTGATCAATGCTGTATGTGCTCTACCCGAGCGTAGTTGACCAGAGGGGGGGTCCTCAGGCAGGGCGGGGCTCAATGCCGTTTCTCCACTGCCTGAGCAACCGGCAAGAATGGGAAAAAAATGTAGTCATCGTGGGGGGTTGCTGTAAAGGTTCTACTGTTGAACCAGAAGAGCAGTTATGAACGGGGGCTGGCAAGCTCTCAGCGGTTTCTGCCGATAGGCGGGCTGGCCAGTCTTCACAGGTTTCTGCTGAAAAATATGGCCTGTGGCCGTGGAACTTCCGAGTTTACAAACAACACACAACAATAACACTAACAAACAAACATTGAACAACATGCTGCAGGTTCCATCAGAAAGGACACCGTTTCTCCCAAGCGGTTCCTTTTTAAAACATCATCAGGACACTTCAGTTATCAGTTGCGAACAGGGTCGCAAAGGGGTTATCGTTTTGGCAGTCAGACTCAAAGTCGTCATCATCTCCCAGATGCCATACTTGTGAATGGATGAGGATTGATAAAGCTGCATGGTGTGACTTAGGGTCCATCTCGTCGTTTCAGACGAGCCTGTATGAATTGTCACGGTGCCAAAAAGTTGTATCTAGTTCTGTGGGGACGGAGTCGTCATCGTAGGGCGGTGGTCTTTGGTGGGGTTTGTTGAGGAATGTTATCAGGAAGGGATCACTCGAATCATGTTCAGATTCGCTGGGTGTGGGGCCTGTTGCATGGGGATAGTAGGGAGGCGTGCTGTGGCTATTGCCTGTGTCACAGTCGCTGCTGCTGTCTGTGGGCGTTATGGGGCGGAGTCTAGAGTTCGGGGGTGGAGTCGACGTCGAGTCGTGGATGGGTGGACGTGTTGGGGGAGGGTGGGGATACATGGGCTGTGGGCGGGGTGTGGTCTGTTGCGTCGAGCATGACGTGGTGTGTGTGGTTAGACTGCGAGCCATATGCCTTGAGCTGGTTAATATGGAACCACGCGGTCTTCCCGTTGGGGTACTTAATTTTATACATGGAGGGGCTTACTTTGTCTGCAACGGAGTACGGACCCGAATATTTGGTGACAGGAACGTGTTGGGGTTGTAAATGGAGAGCATGACCTGCTGTCCTACTTCAAACTCAGTCGCATGCATTGTCTTGTCGAAACAGGCCTTGCTCTGTTTCCTCCTGCTGCCTAATCTTACTGCAGCTGCTAGCTGAGCCATTTTTACATCTTCCACTAATTGTTTGACTGCGTTCTCGTGTGTGAGGGCCGTCACTTCGGGGCTGGTCAAGTCAAGTCCGAATAAAAATTCTGTGTCTTTCATGGAGCATCCGGTCATGAGAGTGTGTGGGGTATATCCTGTGGACGTTGAAACGGTGTCACGTAAAAACATTAATGCAAAAGGGAGGACTGAATCCCAAGTGGTGTTGTTTTGTTGGACCATTTTTCTGAGGGTGGATTTTAGGGTCCGATTCATTTGCTCCATGATACCACTTGACTGGGGGTGGTATGCGATGTGGAATTTTGGGGTAATGCCAAATATCGTGAGGACGTTCTTCATGACACGTCCCGTAAAATGGGAACCTTGGTCGGATTCAATGCTGCGGGGGAGTCCCCATCTCGTAAAGATGTGGTGCGTTAAAATCTTTGCGGTAGTCTTTGCCGTGTTCGTTCGAGATGGGAATGCTTCTACCCATTTTGTAAATGTGTCTATCACAACAAAGACATACTTGTGACCATTCCTGCTAGGGGTCAATGGTCCTATAAAATCAATCTGGATGTTAGTCCAGGGGGGCCATTAACGGGGCGGGTGTGGCTAAGCTGAGCTTTCTTTGCATATCTGTCCGGATTGTTTTGGGCACAGATAAAGCAATTTTCAACATAGTGCGTGACGTCTTCCTTTAAATTCGGCCACCAACAGAGCTGCCTGAGGTGGGTTGTAGTGGGGTCAATTCCCTAATGCCCATGACTATCATGGAACAAACAAATAAGCTGATTCCTGTCCTGTTCAGGAACCACATAAAGGGTGTCTTTTAGGACCACACCGTCATGTGTGGTCAGTGCATTTTTAAACCTATCGTATGGGGCTGGAAAGCTTCCGTTTAAAATCTCCCTGAGATTACTGTCTTGCTTCTGGGCCTGTACTAAATCCTCGATATTAGTCTGTCAGACCTGAACGGCATTCACTGGGGCGCTTTTGGGGGGTTTCCAAAAATGTTCATGCCTGGAACCTACTTTAGCCAGTGCGTCGGCTTTTACATTTCCAGGTGGGGAGGAACGGTGGTGACTTCGGTCTTTAATGATGCCAAAAATCCTGTCCTGTGCTTTGTCTAAAATGTGCCGGAGCAATGGGGCTGAAGGGAGGGGTTTTCCGTCCGCGGAAACAAATCCTCTTGCTTTCCACAGTGGTAGGAATTCTGTGAGGCTGTTACAGGCATAGAGGCTGGCCGAGTATATGTCTGCTGGGCTGGGGAAGGAATCTGGGTGATCTATAATGTACGCAATGGCTGCTAGTTCTGTCGCCTGCGCGCCTAAGTGTCCTGGTAGTTTTAAAGAGATTTCTTCTAGGGCGCGTCCCTGCACGTCCTCGACATAGATGCTGCTGCCTGTAATGCACTTCCTGTCTAATACAGTGGAAGAACCATCCACATAAATCCTTAGGGGTGCGCACGTGTCTGTGGGCTGGGGTCTCTGGGGTGAAGTACCTTTCTTTTTGGGGGGTGTTATTGCGATAAAGGGGCCTGTGTTGTGGTTCGGTGAGATAATTTCAGATACGTGGGGGGTGCCTGGGTACTGAAGGTTGTCGGCTAGGAAAGTGTGGGTCTTGGTCCTTTTAACAATGATGTCCCTTCCCTGCAAAAGAAGGGTCCAGCTGGCTGCTCTAATCTGGCTTACTGTACCGTCCTTAAGTCATCCGTCTAGTAAAAGTTGGGTGGGGGTGTGTTCCGTGAGGATTGTGATGGGGTTCAGTCCGGTGATGTATGAGAAATATTGGACTGCCCAGAAAACTGCGAGCAGGTGCCTAACACAGGCCGAAAATCCCTGCTCCACAGGATCTAAAACTCTGGAGGCGTAAGCCACGGGTCTTAATTGTTTGTGCCGTTCCTGGAGGAGCACGGCCGAAAGGGTGCGGTCTGTGCTAGCTATCTCTATAGCATAGGGGGAAAGCTGTAGTGGAACCTGTAATGCGGGGGCTGCAATAAGTGCACGCTTTAAAACATCTACAGCATCCGTGTGCTGCGGAAGCCATTCCCAAGGGGCTCCTTTCTTTAGGAGTCCCGGGAGGGGTGCTGCCTTGGTGGCGAAACCGTCAATGTGGTTTCGGCAGTAGCCAATCAGTCCTAAAAATGACCGGAGGGCTGAAACATTCTGGGGAAGGGGCAATTTGACAATCGAGTCAATTCTTTTATGATCGATCTTGCATTTACCATGCGTGATAATCGTTCCCAAATATACCACTTTGTCTTTCAAAAGTTGGGCTTTCTTAGGGTTTACTTTGCATCCAATTTGCTGTAGGAGTTCCAGGAGTTCGGCCAGAAGCTCCATGTGCTCTGCCTTGGTGTCTGTCTGCAGTAATAGGTCATCCACATACTGGACCAGACATTCAGGGCGAGAAAGTTTCGATAAACCATTTGCCAGCTGTCGGTGGAAAATGGAGGGGGAGTTGTGGAATCCTTGTGGAAGACATGTCCACGTGTACTGCTGACCTTTAAAAGTGAAGGCAAATTTGTATTGGCACGCTTTTGCCAATGGAATGGACCAGAATCCGTTACTGATGTCCAAAACTGTGAAATATCGTGAGTTGAGTCCCTGTTTGAGTATGGTATCGGGACTTGTGGCTACCGTGGGGGCTGCTGTGGGGGTGACTTTGTTGAGTTCCCAGTAATCGATGGTCAGTCGCCATGATCCATCGGGCTTTCTCACTGGACAAATTGGGGCATTATTAGTAGAGGCTACCGATCTAAGTACGCCTTGTTCTAATAAGCTGTCAATAACCTTTGAGATTTATCCCTCTGCCTCTTGGGGAAATCCATATTGTTTCTGTGGTCTAGGTCAGGTCCTATTATTTGAACCGAACCAGCCATTCTGCCGCAGTCATGTTTATGACTTGCAAATGCGGTCCTGTTTTTCTGAAGGACTGCCCTAACCTGTTTGTCTGTGCTAATTGTAGTCGGGTCAAACCAAAAATCGCCGACTGCGCTAATCTTGTTTGCATACTCACCTACTGTGAGCGTTGCGGGGGCTCTTGCTGACTTTGTCATTTTCCAGACACATTGATTTACTGGGTCAAATGAAAGATTGTGGGAGTTCATGAAATCAATGCCCAAAATTTGTTCTGCTATGCGGTCCAGATCGACCAAAACTATGGGATGTTTTGTCGTAATGTTGCCAATTTGAATGGGTACAGGGGCTGTGATGTGTCCCTGTTGTGAGTGGCCTGTGAAGCCGCTGAGGGTGATGGTGGCTGTAGTGGGCCATGTGTCTTTTTGGAACATGGTGGAGGAATTAATTGTGGTGCGGGACCCTCCTGTGTCCCAGAGAAATTCGATGGGCTGACCCCGTATTTTCGCTGCAACGACTGGTCGGCCGGACCTATCCCAAAGGGTGTCACAGACCCAATTGGGGGAGCCCGAACACCGTCAGTCAATTCCGTTCAGGTCTGGCTGGTCTGAACGGGTGCTCACACTATATATGGGCTTTGTCTTGTTATTATTCAGAGTGCCTGCCTGCTGGGCTTTCTGTGGCTTTCGTGGGGCATTGCATTCTCGTGCAAAGTGTCCTAATTGTCCACAGTTGTAACACTCCTGTGGTTTCTGTGGGGGGATTTTCCTGCCTTCGTTCACCCATGCGGGGTTCTGGTGCATTTTGACTGCTTGGATATCTGCCTCTGCCTGCTGTTCTTCGGGTTTCCTAATTGCGGGTTTGTTTTGGACAGATTGTTCCCAGGAGCGGGACAACCTCTTTAAAACCCATTTTTCATTGTGCGCTTCTTCCGAGGGGGTCATAATTAGTATAGGCTTTTTGTCCTGCCTCTGTGGCAGGTCATTTGGCCATGTTGTCTTGGGACAAATGGGCGCGGTCTATGGTTCCAAAAACGGCTGTAAAATGGATCCACAGGCGTCCAGCAAACGCTGTGGGGTGTTCAGTTATGTTCTTCAGGTTTCTGTTATAGCCGATTGCATCTAGGATCGCCGTGTGCATCTCTGCAAGGGTGCCTCCTCCTACATTCTGTGGGTCGGGAAGGGCTGCTACAACCGAAAGGTCTAAGCTTAAAACTGTGAGCTTCACTTGCTCAGGCTCATCCAGGCCGTACATGGTCGCCTGCTGCTTCACTCTAGCAAAGAGGTGGTGGGGGTCTGAGGTGGGGAGGAACGGTGTGATCTTTTCGCATGCGTCCCGTAATTGGGTCACGGTTAAGGGGGTGGTGTAAAGGAATTCCGCGTCTCCTTCCGATGTGACTGTGCGGTGGGAGTGACTGGATTCATGGGAACCTGATCTATCTGCTCTGTGGGGGGTTGGGGTGCTTTTCCCTTTCGGGGCTTTCCTGCGAACATGTTCCCTGAACATACGTATGCGCGGTTTCATTTAATTCTTGCCACTCAGGGCCGTCTTCCTCATCTAATTGGGATCCAAAGGTGCTCTGAAACCCATTTTGCACTGAAAGCAAAGACTGCAGTTCCGCAATCAGCATCCTGCATTTCACATGATCTAATGAGCTTTGTCTGTGCTCCATGGTGGCAGCATGGAGTGCTCTTAACGCTGCCTTTAGATCGCTGCACTGCCTTTGCAATGCCTCTACCCGTTTCTCTGTCTCTTCTCTTACCAGGACTGCACGTTGCGTGTCCTGATAGGCCTTCTCATATTGGGTATGGGAGCTGCTCAGATGCAGTAAACAAGACTGGTGTGCCCACTTGGCATCATCCACCTCTCCGTCCTTTGCTGCCAACTTCCTTCTTAAATCTATATTCTCTCTCTCGATCTCACTAACATCGACCTTGCTCATTCGATGTTTCTCTTCTATCTCTTTGCGGAGCATCCGATCGACCTCCTCTGTGCCTCGCAATTGTGCCAGACAGGACACGATTGCCATTGGCTTGCAAGTTTTTCCTAAGCTTTTCTTATGGATTTCTGACAAGTTCTCCCACCAAGTATGTCCTATACTCCTGGGTCCTGTTTCCTCATTATCACAGAATTCACTCCAAAGGGGCCATCCTTGCCCTTTGAGATATTTCCTGATCTCTTCTTCCCAAACGGGACACTGTCCTACTGTATTGCTGGTCGCTGCGACCTCGAATTCCTGGGGGTTCATAAGGCGTTCCATTGCCTTCATTGCCATTTTCTCTATCTGAATGCTCTTTTAAAATTTGGAACGAGGGGTACTAAGGCGGTGCTGTAAACACGGGCACGGCGTTCGCTACTTTCCGGAATACAAACTCCCGACAGTTTTTCACAACAAAAATCTATCAGTTTTACCTAAGAGCCCTGTTAGTTACGCATACATTAACACGCTTCCGAATTATGAGGATTGATCAGAACTGTTTGAACACTTGTGGTTTTTCTGTTCGCAATTGGATTCTCAATTCAAATTTTGGGTTCTCCCGGAGTGGTTAGGCCACTTCTAAATCGGGTCCCATCAGGATGTCGCCAGTAAATGTTGCTAACTTTGGTTGGCTCTTAATTTGTTGCCCGTTGGGTCTTTACTGAATTTGCTCTGTTTTATAACCTTTGCTCTAGAGTCGCCAGGTATCTTTATGATACTGCCACGAGGTTCAAGTTCAAGTACTGATCAATAACTGACTACACCAGTTAGTAAGTTTCAAATCAAAACACATTTATTATACACAGTCAATCACTACTCGTGCATAAAACTCTACTTTCTAGACTATCTCTATCACTAAAAGGCCTATACTTAGCTTCTGAACTGGCCCACCACGCGCCGTTTGGGGCGGACCCCATATCTGGTTCCAAGTGATTGGACTACGTTCCGATCACTTGGATCGATTTCTCCAATACTGGAGTTGTTCCCTGGTCGCTGGGCGGTCCCTGAGTGTCCGTTAGCCTTCCTTTGTCTTGGCTCCTGCTGGCGCCGAGGAGTCTGGCTTGGCCTTATTCACCTTACATGTTTCAATTGTTCCCGGGGATCGCTCATTAGTATGCAGATGGCTGTGAGTTTCAGTGCTGTCTGGGCTTCTGCAAGTTCTAATACACAGGAGACTTTGCACTTGCTAGTTTTTCCTGGCTTGGCTGAATTTCCTTGCATTCTTTGCGGATATCCATTTTAAGTCGGGAAGTGGCCAACCCAGGTGGCTACACAGCCTCTCACCATTTAATAAATAATCTAATTTTTTTCCAACCAAAGTGGGTAACCTCATATTTCTCCACATTGTAGTTCACCTGGAAAATTTTGCCCAGTCACTTAACCTCTCTAAATATTCTTGAAGCATCTTTGCTTCCTCTTCATAACTCACAGTTCAACCTAGTTTTTTGTCATCTGTAAACTTGGAAATATTACATTTAATCCCTTCATCCAAATAATGTGTACCATCTACAAGATGCACTGCAGTAACTCACCAAGGTTCCTCAGACAGCACCTTCCAAACCCACGACCACTACCATCTAGAAGGACAAGAGCAGCGGATATCTGGGAACCCTACCCCTCCAAATCACTCACCACCCTGACTTGGAAATATATCGCCGTTCCTTCACTGTTGCTGCGGCAACATCCTGGAACTCCCTCCCTAACAGCATAGTGGGTGTACCTACACCTCACGGAAATATATTGTGAAGGCAACTCACCACCACCTTCTGAAGGGTAACTAGGGATGGGCAATAAATGCTGGCCTAACCAGCGACACCAACATCCCATAAATGAATTTTTAAAGATGTATATAGATTGTGAATATCTGGAGCCTAGATCTGATCCTTGTGCTGTTCCACTAGTCACAGTCTGCCAATCTGAAAATGATCTATTATTCCTATTCTGTTTTCTGTCCAGTACTTATTTTTCAATCCATGCCAGTATATTCCTCCCAATCCCAAGTGCTCTTATTTTGTTTACAAGCCTCGTCTGTGGGTCCTTAACAAAGCTTTCTCAAAACTCAAATATACCATATCCACTGGTTCTACCTTATCTACTCCGCTAATAGCATCCTCAGAAACTCTTACAAGTTTATTAAACATGACTTCTCTTCCATAAAAATTAATATTCACTCAGCCCAATCCTACCATTATTTTCTAAGTATCTTGTTATCACATTCTTTATTATTGACTCTCACATTTTCCCTACTACCAATGTTAGGCTAACATGTCTGCAGTACCCAGCTTTCTCTCTCTCTTTAATAGTGGGGTTATACTCCCCACCTTCCAATCTGCAGGAACCGTTCCAGAGTCTGTAGAATTTTGACAGATGACCAACAATGCATTCACTTGCTCTAAAGCCACCTCTTTCAACACTCTGGGATGGAGATTATCAGGTCCAAGTGAGTTATCTACTTTAAGTTCCATTAATTTTCCTAGTACTTATTTTTTTACCAATATTATTATCTTGCATTTCCTCATTATTTCTGGGAGTTTTGAAAAATTTTCCTCCGTGAAGCCAGACACAATGGGCTGGATTCTCCGACCCGCCGCACCACATTTCTGTCCTGACCACCGGCGGGATTCTCCGTTACGCCGGCCGGTCAATGAGGTTTCCCATTATGGGACAGCCCCACACCGTTGGGAAACTCCCGGGCGCCGGCAAAATGGAGAAACATGGAGGCGGAGTATCCCGTCCAATATTTGTTTAGTTTCGCTGCCATTTCCTTATTCCTCATTATAAATTCCCCTGACTCCATTTGCAATGGACCCGCATTTCTTTTTGCTAATCTTTTCCTTTTTACAAACCTTTTACTGTCTGTTTTTATATTTCTCATTAGTTTACTCTCATATTCTATTTTCCCTTTCTTAACCTTTTTCTTGGTTCTCCTTAGCAGAATTCTAAAATGTTTCTGATCCTCAGACCTATTATTTGTTTTGGCAACTTTAAACACCTCTTCCTTTGATCTAATACAATTCTTGAATTCTTTTGTTAGCCATGGTTGGAACAGTTTCCTTGTTGGGTTTCATGCATTAAAGAAATGTATTTTTGTAGCAAACTATGCATTAGTTCTTGAAATGTTAGCCATTACCTACCATCATATTATTTAATGTAGTTTCCCAACCCACCATAGTCAATTTGCCTCTCATACTATCATCATCTCCTTTGTTTAGATTTAACACCCGAGTTTCTGATTGAACTACATCACTTTCAAACTTAAGATAATATTCAAACATAATATGGTCACTCTTTCCTAAAAGCTCCTTTACAAAAATCTTGAATTTCAAATCTCTTGAGCGGAATACATTTTTAGGGCATTAATTCTTAGCAAGTAAGTTCTCTTTGTGATAGATTTTAAACCCACCCATTTTCTCATCATATCGTTCGATCACTATGTCTCTTGAGGCCCAGCACCAGCAACTCCTAACATTGCAGACAATATCCAGCAGATATTAGTGCCAAGTATTGGTTCAATTACAGCATTCTCACCTCTGAGTGGCATCAAGGAACCCAAATAAGTTTGAAGTCAATGAGATTTACAGAATCACAGGTTTTTTATACAAATATATGAATTAGGAGCAGGAGCAGACCATTTGGCCCTTCAATCCTGCCTTGCCATTCAATTAGATCATGGCTGATCTGACTGTGGCCTCATTTCCACTTTTCTTCCTACTCCCTATTCCTTTGACTACATTATCAATCAAGAATCTATCTAACTCAATCTTAAAATATGAACCTATCTCCTCTAGATCTCTGGAGAAGAGAGTTTCATAGACTTATGACCCCCTGAGTTATGGACAGAAGGAAGCAACTTGGCCCATCATGTCTGCACCAGCTTCTCGAATGGGTAGTGCTCCTACTGCTCCACACTCTCCCATAACCTGCACATTCTACCTTTTTAGATACGAATCCAATATCCAATTGAATGTTTTGATTGAACCTGCCTCCACCACACTCTCAGGTATCGCAATCCAGATTTTAACCACTCGCTGTGTGAAAAAGCTTCTTCTCATGGTCTCCATTGCTTTGTTTCCCAATTATCTTAAATCTGCACCCTTTCATTCTTGAGGGAGGCTCAGGGGGAAAAGTCCTCCCTGGCTAGAAATATTCCTAGCACAGAGGAAGTTGAGGGCCAATCATCTCAGTCTCAGGACAATGCTGCACATGATCCACAAGGCACTGTCCTAGGTTCAACCATCTTCAGCTGTTTCATCAAAGACCTTCACTCCATCATAAAGCCAGAATGGAGCGTATTCGCTAATGATTGCACCATGTTCAGTTCCAGTTGCAACTCCTCAGATAATAAAGAAATCTATATCTGCATGCAGAAAAAATGGGAAAACATTCTGGCTTGGGTTGATAAACGGCAAAAAAGACTTGTGTCACACAAGTGCCAGGCAACGGTCATAGGGTAATAGTGTAATAGCAGTCGATAGCACAGAAAAGGCCCTTCGGCCCATCACATCTAGCCCATGAAAAACAACCATGTAAGTATTCTAATCCCATTTTCCAACACTCGGCCCATAGCCTGTATACCCTGACATCGCAAGTGCACATCTAAATACTTCTCAAATGTTATGAGGGTCTCTGCCTCCACCATCCTTTCAGGCAGTGAGTTCCAGACTCCCACCATGCTCTGGGTGAAAATGTTTTTCCCCACATCTCCTCTAAACCTCCTTCCCCTTACCTTAAATCTATGCCACTCCCGGTCATTGATCCCTCCACCAAGAGAAACAGTTTCTTCCTGTCTATTCTATCTATGCCGCTCATAATTTTATACATCTCAATTAAGTCTCCCCTCAGTCTCCTCTGTTCCAAGGAAAACAACCCTAGTCTATCCAATCTCTATTCATAGCTAAAACTCTCCATCCCAAGCTACATCTTGGTATATTTCATTTGCACCCTTTCCAGTGCTATCGTCCCTTCTGGCATGTGGACTCCAGAACTGCACACAATACTCTAGCTGTGGTCTAACCAACATTTTATATAGTTCCAGCATAACCTCCCTGCTCTTAAATTCTATGCCTCGGCTAATAATGGCAAGTCCACCCTATGCCTTCTTAATCACTGTATCCACCCGCCCTACTACATACACACCAAGGTCTCTGATCCTCAGTGTTTCCTAGGGTCCTGCCGTTCATCACGTATTCCCTTGCCTTGTTTGTCCTGCCCAATTGCATCACCTCACACTTATCTGGATTGAATTCCATTTGCCACTGATCAGCCCATCCCATCTAAATTCTCTGTCTCAACTAAGATCTAATCTTCCCTTGACATTCAATGGCATTATATTGCTAAATCCCCCAGCATCATTATCTCAGGGGCCTTCAATTGACCAGAAATGGATAAGCTGTATATATACTGTGGCAACAAGAGCTGGTCAGGGGCTAGGGATTTTGCAGCAAGTAACTGAGCTTCTGACTCCCCAGAGTTTTTCCACTAACTTCAAGGCAAAAGCCAAGAGATTGATACAGTTCTCCACACTTACCTGGATGTGTTCAGCTCCAACCATATTCAGGAAACGTGACACCATTCTTCTATGGTAGTGGGGAAAGCAAAGATACACACTCATACCAGCTTCAGTGTGTAAAGCATAAGAGATTGTGGAATGATTGGAGAGTGGAATATGAGAAAGTGCATTAGGTAGGAACATACCGTTATCCTCTATGGTTTCAGCTCCGCCAATTGGCATGGCCTCAGTTGTGGCCACTCCAGTGATAACCATCCATGGGTATAAGAGAATGCAGCTCTGCCTGTCTGCCTGGTTAGTTCCTGCTGCCGCTGATTGGGGGCCATCTTAACCAGTAAGAGAATCATGACTGTTAGTGTGGTGCAATGCGTTTTTGTGATGTTCCTGTCATAGTTGAATAGCTGACACTAGGTCCAACCTGCGAGTTACAATTCCAGGTTTGCACCCATTCTACGTGTCTGAAGAATAGGTGAGGATATGAATGTCAGATACAAATCATGGTTGCCAGATTGTTGGTGGTTGAGTGAATGAGGTGGTTGTGGTGAATGTATAATTACTGATAATTCACCAGTGCATTGTGTTATGTTGTTAACCCTGTGGGCTCTACCTATGGGCCATTGTGTGGCTTCACCCACAGGGGATATGTTGGGGCATGTACGGGCTCCGCCCATAGCTCCACCCCCTTTACAGGAAGTAAAAGAGCTGCTGACCTGCGGGACCGCCTTTCAGTGTTGTACCGGTCACAGGCAGGCTCAGTTCTAAGCTGATTAAAACCACGGTTTACTTCTCCACGTGTCTTTGAGTGAATTGATGGTCGCATCAATTTAATCAGCTTAAAATACTACGATGGAATCAGCCCTCAAACCTGACAGACTGGAACTTGATCCACAGGCCGAGGAGGCGAAAGAAATTTTTTCACATTGGCTTCAATGCTTCAAGGCCTATCTCGCCGCGTCGTCTACGCCATCCGTGACTGACGAACAGAACAAAGAACAAAGAACAAAGAAATGTACAGCACAGGAACAGGCCCTTCGGCCCTCCAAGCCCGTGCCGACCATGCTGCCCGACTAAACTACAATCTTCTACACTTCCTGGGTCCGTATCCTTCTATTCCCATCCTATTCATATATTTGTCAAGATGCCCCTTAAATGTCCCTATTGTCCCTGCTTCCACTACCTCCTCCGGTAGCGAGTTCCAGGCACCCACTACCCTCTGCGTAAAAAACTTGCCTCGCACATCTACTCTAAACCTTGCCCCTCTCACCTTAAACCTATGCCCCCTAGTAATTGACCCCTCTACCCTGGGGAAAAGCCTCTGACTATCCACTCTGTCTATGCCCCTCATAATTTTGTATACCTCTATCAGGTCTCCCCTCAACCTCCTTCGTTCCAGTGAGAACAAACCGAGTTTATTCAATCGCTCCTCATAGCTAATGCCCTCCATACCAGGCAACATTCTGGTAAATCTCTTCTGCACCCTCTCTAAAGCCTCCACATCCTTCTGGTAGTGTGGCGACCAGAATTGAACACTATACCCCAAGTGTGGCCTAACTAAGGTTCTATACAGCTGCAACATGACTTGCCAATTCTTATACTCAATGCCCCGGCCAATGAAGGCAAGCATGCCGTATGCCTTCTTGACTACCTTCTCCACCTGTGTTGCCCCTTTCAATGACCTGTGGACCTGTACTCCTAGATCTCTTTGACTTTCAATACTCTGGAGGGTTCTACCATTCACTGTATATTCCCTACCTGCATTAGACCTTCCAAAATGCATTATGGAGCTGAGCCTCCTCCACGCACGGGCGAGCCATCGCATTTCTGTCCAGCTCGACGAAGCCGCTTCCTATACAGAGGCCCTCGCACTACTCGAACGCCTCTATGTGCGGCCTGTGAATGAGGTATACACGCGACACGTCTTCACCACTCACCGCCAGCACCCCGGGGAGTCACTAGATGATTACCCACGCGACCTCAAAGCCCTCGCGAGCAACTGTAACTACCAGGCCGTTATGGCCACTCAGCACATGGACCTCATCGTCCGAGACGTTTACGTGGCGGGGGTCCGATCGAACAATGTGAGACAGTGCCTGCTCGAAAAAGGGACCCAGGACCTGGACGACACGGTAAAACTGGCTACCTCTCTGGAGGCTGCTTGTCAGAGCCTTACTGCATTCCCGGCCGATCACGCGGCCCCCTCGTGGGCCCCCGACCCAAGACTATCCCAGGCCTGTGCTGCGCGGCCGCCCATCCACCATGGAGGGCTACCCTGCTACTTTTGCGGCCAGTCCCAACACCCCCGACTGCACTTCCCGGCCCGCAACGCGAACTGCAGCAGCTGCGGGTGAAAGGGACACTTCGCCAAGGTCTGCTTGGCCAGGTCTAAGAACTCAAACTCACAGACCCGATCCACAGACTCACAGGCCCGCAGACCCCGCAAGGTGGCAGCGTGTCTGCCGACTCCGCCTCCGCATAACATGTGCGACTCATGGGGGCCGCCATCCTGGCCATCCTCCCCCACGCGGCCAGCCACGTGCGATCCATGGGGGCCGCCATCTTGGACGCCATTTTCATCACCGCCCGCCACGCTCGACCAACGGGGGCCGCCATCTTGGGCGCCATCTGCTACGCCGCTTGATGCGTACAACCAATACGGACACACCTCAGCGTGGCCACCCTGGACCAGTTGCGACCGACGCACCTGCGGAGCTCCATGATGGCCATCCGGGTTAACGGGTACGAGACACCTTGCCTTTTCGACTCCGGGAGCACAGAGAGCTTCATTCACCCGGACATGGTAAGACGCTGCTCGCTCCCAATATTCCCGACGCAACAAACCATATCCCTCGCCTCTGGGTCGCACTCGGTGCAAATCCAAGGGTGCACTACTGCAACCCTAGCGATACAGGGCGCTGAGTATGCTAATTTTCAACTATATGTGCTCCCAGACCTCTGCGCTCCTCTCCTTTTGGGACTCGACTTCCAATGCAACTTCAGGAGCCTAACTCTTAAGTTCGGGGGGCCCCTGCCCCCGCTCACCGTATGCAGCCTCGCGACCCTAAAAATCGACCCCGCCCCCTTCACAAACCTCACCGCCGACTGCAAGCCAGTAGCCACCAGAAGCAGGCGGTATAGCATGCAGGACAGGACGTTAATTAGGTCCAAGGTCCAGCGTCTCTTGCGGGAGAGGGTCATAGAGGCCAGCAATAGCCCCTGGAGAGCTCAGGTGGTGGTCATCAAGACCGGGGAAAAGTTCCGGATGGTGGTTGATTACAGCCAGACCATTAACCGGTTTACGCAACTCGATGCGTACCCCCTTCCCCGGATTGCAGACATGGTAAATCAGATCGCTCACTACCGTGTGTTCTCCACGGTGGATCTGGAGTTTGCATACCACCAGCTCCCAATCCGCCTGGAGGACCGCCACTACACGGCGTTTGAGGCAGACGGCCGCCTTTTCCATTTCCTCCGGGTCCCCTTTGGTGTCAAAAAGGGGGTTTCGGTGTTCCAACAAGCAATGGACCGAATGGTGGACCAGTACGGGCTGCGGGCCACGTTTCCGTACTTGGACAATGTCACCATCTGCGGCCATGATCAGCATGCTCACGACGCCAACCTCCACCGATTTCTCGAAACCGCCCAAAAACTCAACCTCACATATAACAAGGAGAAATGCGTTTTACGCACAATCAGGCGAGCCATCCTCGTCTACGTCGTGGAAAACGGGGTCCAAGGGCTCGACCCTGACCGTATGTGCCCCCTCCTACAACTCCCTCGCTGTCCCAAGGCCCTGAAGAGGTGCCTTGGATTTTTCTCCTATTAAGCCCAGTGGGTCCTCCAGTATGCAGACAAAGCCCGCCCACTATTTAAGGCCACCCTCTTTCCACTGGCAGCCGAGGCCCGCCAGGCCTTCAACTGCATCAAGGCGGACATCGCCAAAACTGCGATGCGCGCGGTGGATGAGTCCGTCCCCTTCCAGGTGGAGAGCGACACCTCAGAGGTCGCCCTCGCCGCCACCCTCAACCAAGCAGGCAGACCGGTAGCGTTTTTTTCACGCACCCTCACCACCTCCGAAATTCTACACTCCTCGGTCGAAAAAGAAGCCCAAGCCATCGTGGAAGCCGTGCGGCACTGGAGGCACTACCTCGCTGGTAGGAGGTTTACCCTCGTCACCGACCAACGATCGGTTGCCTTAATGTATGACAATACGCAGCGGGGCAAGATCAAGAATGATAAGATCTTGAGGTGGAGAATCGAACTCTCCACCTATAACTATGATATAGCATATCGTCTTGGGAAGCTCAACAAGCCCCCAGATGCCCTGTCCCACGGCACATGCGCCAGCGCGCAAGATGACCGACTACGATCTATCCACGATGACCTCTGCCACCCGGGGGTCACCTGGCTCACCCATTACATCAAGGCCCGCAACCTGCCCTACTCCACCGAGGAGGTCAGAGCAATAACCAGAGACTGCCAAATCTGTGCGGAGTGCAAACCGCACTTCTATCGACCGGATAAGGCCCACCTGGTAAAGGCATCCCGGCCCTTTGAACGCCTCAGAATCGATTTCAAAGGGCCCCTCCCCTCCAATAACCGCGACACGTACTTCCTTAATATCATAGATGAGTTCTCCCACTTCCCATTTGCCATCCCCTGCCCTGATATGACCACCCCCACCGTCATTTAAGCCCTGCATAGTGTCTTCACCCTGTTTGGTTCCCCCAGTTATGTCCACAGCGACAGGGGCTCATCGTTCATGAGCGACGAACTGCGTCAGTACCTGTTCAGTAAGGGCATCGCCTTGAGCAGGACTACCAGTTATAACCCCAGGGGAAACAGGCAGGTGGAGAGGGAAATCTGGAAGTCTGGAAGACCGTCCTGCTGACCCTGCGGTCCAGGAAACTCCCAGTTTCTCACTGGCAGGAGATCCTCCCCGATGCGCTCCACTCTATTAGGCCCCTCCTTTGCACGGCCACAAACCAGACTCCTCATGACCGTTTGTTTGTTTTCCCGAGGGAAGCTACCTCAGGGGCCTCGCTTCCGCCCTGGCTGATGACACCGGGTCCAGTCCTCCTCCGAAAACATGTTCGGAGCCATAAGACCGACCCCCGAGTAGAGAGGGTCCAGCTCCTGCACTCTAACCCACACTATGCATGCGTCAAACACCCTGATGGCCGGCAAGAAACCGTCTCCCTCCGGGACCTGGCGCCCGCAGGCTCCAACACCACTCCCACGACTGCATCCCCCACACATTGTCCCATCCAACCTCCATGTTCAACGCCCCCACCACTATATGGTTCCCGTGCTCCCTCCCACCCGCTGCACCGGTCCACAGGAATGAAGCTCCAGAAGAGCCGCTCCCGGAGTCCACGCCTGTGCCTGCTCCGGACCCACTTCCACAGCCACCCGAAGCGGCTGCAACACCAGTGCTTCGGCGGTCGCAATGTATGATCCGGGCACCGGACCGACTGAATCTATGAGCCCGTCACCCCCGCCGGACTTCATTTTTAAACAGGGGGTGAATGTGGTGAATGTATAATTACTGATAATTCACCAGTGCACTGTGTTATGTTATTAACCCTGTGGGCTCTACCTATGGGCCATTGTGTAGCTTCACCCACAGGGGATATGTTGGGGCATGTACGGGCTCCGCCCATGGCTCCACCCCCTTTACAGGAAGTATAAGAGCTGCTGACCTGAGGGGCCGCCTTTCAGTGTTGTACCGGTCACAGGCAGGCTCAGTTCTAAGCTGTTTAAAACCACGGTTTACTTCTCCACGTGTCCTCAAGTGAATTGATGGTCGCATCAGTGGTGATGAAGTGTGAAGCTAATGGTTCATTTGTAAAGATGTCAAGATGTATTCGCTGACCCTAACATTCATGTGAGGCCATTGAACTCTTCGAGACACAGCAATGAAGTCGTTGGAGCTAGTCTGCTGCCATTGGCCACTGCAGCTTGCTGCTCCCAGTGCCTTCTCAGTAATTGTCTGGAAGGTCTCCTGAGGCAAGAGAACGTCTCTCTTCCAGTTCACCTCCAGCACCAATGACTCGAACACATAATCTGAAAAGCAGGGGATCCGCTCTCTTTCCTGGTGTGCAATTTTGGATTGTTCCTAAAAGTCTTCGACTGTTAGGAGAATAATTGCAGCCTCAGCTGCGGCAAGAATAAACCTTGCCTTTAAGAGGTACAATCTGGCTTTGAGTAGTGCAGGTTAGCTTTAAGTGGTTTAGCTTCACATTAATTTGGGTCCCTTGCTGAGGCATGCAGCCACTCAACAGCACATGCAGCACTGGGCTACAGGAAGCACAAAGCTTGCGAGCTGTCTGCATCACTTTGATTGGGCACGGGGTAATTGCACATTGCGATCTCTGTGCTTGAATTAAAGAGCTATCAAACATAGCCCCCTTTAAATTTATTCACTGTGCACAGGTCATTGAGCCACTTGAACTGTACAGGATGAAAGCAACAGTGATTCATTCCCTTTTACTTGGCTTGCATTGTACATGAATAACCCTGAGATATGTACAAGCCATATAATATCAAATATGTCAATAAAACTAAGTGCAACCATTTAGTAAAGTGAGATTGAACTGAAGAGAGATGGGTTGATTCTATTGCCTTCTTCCTGGGCAAACTGTTAAGGTACATTGACAGGGTGGGTGATCCTAATGATCAGATTGTGGACCCTTTTCAAAATTTCAAAATGACAAGGACAACAAATGAATTGCTGAGCCAGCTGTCAGTGAGAATCGTCTCGAAAGGATTCCTGCTGAATCCAGCCCACAGCAGCATTGTCACATTTTTCTTTTTAAATGCAATTCGATTTTTGTCCACAAAAGCTATTCCAGACAGAAGAAATGTTTAACGTGTAATGTTACCGTTGATTAGGGTGAGAGTTATTTGGTGCTGCTTCTGTTGATGGAGAACAGAGCAGTCCTCAAACAAGAAAAATAGAAGAAATCATTCTGGAATGTCACAGAAAGCCTGGCCCATGCTTCCCACCAGCGACTGTTAAGATCTCTGGTCTCTGTGAGCTTTGAACAAGCCTCATTACAAGCCCAGACTAGGTCTGATTAGTAGACTCACTTTATGTTCAATGAGAAACCTGTTTTATCAAAGCGGTGGATTTTTTTGTGGCGAATGACACTGTTTGTTCCCCCTCCGTTTTCTCTCCCTCTTCTGATCCTTGTGGGAGCATAGTTTTGCAGACGCCAGAAGTCTCCAGTGTGGCACCCAAATGTCTGTCCTTCAAGTGTGAGTCTAGACACTTGGGGTCATGTCAGGCTGGACCTAGTTGCTGTACTCTGGGCCAGGTTATTGTGCTCTGGCTCGAGCAGGCTTGCTGGCTGCTACAGTTGTGATACAAGTTCACAGACTGCTGCTCTTGGGGTAAGGTAGGGCGGGATTTGAAATGGACTTGGAGGGACGGTACACAGGATAGTTGACAATGGGAAGGAATGAATGATGCAGGGCTTAAAGCTGGAATACGTGGGGTTTGGAAGCACGTAAATGGAGCAGAGACGAAGCAGAGCAGGTTAAAATACCCGAGGAAGAAGGTTAATTGAGGGGAGGGGGGTAGAATTGATTGGGGAACTTTAGCAAATTGAAAATAATTTCTAACAATGGATTAGATTTGTTTATTGCCACATGCACCGAGGTACAGCGAAAAGTATTTTTCTGCGTGCCGCTCAAACAGATCATTCAGTACATGAAACGAAAATACGTAATAGGGCAACGCAAGGTACACAATGTAAATGCATAGACACCGGCATCGGGTCAAGCATACAGGAGTGTAGTATTAATCAGGTCAGTCCATAAGAGAGTCGTTTAGGAGTCTGGTAACAGTGGGGAAGAAGCTGTTTTTGAATCTGTTCGTGCGTGTTCTCAGACTTTTGTACCTCCTGCCCGGTGGAAGAAGTTGGAAGAGTGAGTAAGCAGGGTGGGAGGGGTCTTTGATAATGCTGCCCGCTTTCCCGTGGCAGCGGGAGTTGTAGAAAGTGTCAGTGGATGGGAAGCGCGTTCATGTAATGGACTGGGCTGTGTTCACTACGCTCTGAAGTTTTTTGTGATTGTTCTGTGGTACCATTTGATTAGCATGGATCAGCCTAAGCTCATAACTGTCGGACAATACAGACACAATTCATGACATTGATAAAGATGGGCCAGACTGCTCAAGCAGTTGGCTGCTGCATTCAAAGTAAGTACAGAGTTTGATAGGGTGGTGTAGAGGGAACTTTATTCTGCATCGCGCTCATACTGTCCCTGACCTCAGAGTGTTTGATGCTGACACAGGATGGAAAAATTCCCCGGCATTGACACCACTCAATTCATTGAGTATAATGCAAAATCGAGAAAGCAATTGGGTAAAGTATTTTCATGGTATTATGCGGTAGGTTTGATTATTTTTAAGTTTTACGTTACAAGTTATATGCAATGCAAATAAGAAGAGATACTGTCTCTCAAAAAGGAGAACTATTGAGAGGTCAGTAAAGTTAAGTAGTTTTTCAGAGACTAGCTTCCTTTCCCCAGAATTCCGTCCATTAAACATTCTTGGTTTGTTGATCCTGCGGATATAAAGAAACTCAGAGAAAAAAGATTGTTGACTTTGGTGCAAAGTTGCAGCCTGAAGTGCTGGAGCCTGTCAGCCAAGGCAAATAAATAAATCATATTTTAAACTAATTTACCCAAAGAAATGTTCACACAAGATGAAGATTTTTAAAAAAAATCTCACTGATTCCTGTGACCCTGAATCAGTCTGTTAGTTCCATCTTGTATATAATTGTTTCATATGGTGCTTTGTGTGTGTATATTCATGGCATCTCTGGTTGGCAATACACCAAAGTGAGTCTCAAGACAGTCTGCCTGTTGGCTCAAATTGTGGACAGTCCATTTATTGGACTGTCTAAAAATTTCCAAAATATAAGACAGCTAAAGATTGCTTTTAAAAGAGAAGTCTGATCAGAAGGTTTTCAGTGAAATTTCATCAGCAACAAAGCAAATCTCATAACATAAACATTGACATCTCACCCTGTCTGTACCAATGTAAACCCCGATCCAGTTTTGGACTTGACATCTGGTAGTCTTCTGCTAGGGGTCCTCGGACTGCACAGGGTAAATCTAATGAATACAGTTGGTGGCAGATTGCAAACCATGGCACCCATGTGGCAGTGAGTTATATTTTGAAATTGACAACCTTTGGATCCAACTGGAGACTGTGAACAAAAGTTTGGGAGAACCTCACTTCACGAGAATATTGATGATTATCAGGTCCCAGAGTTGAATTTTACAACTTAAGGCAAGGCTTTGTCCACAGTATGTTCCTTGCTCAGGTAAAATGGGCGCAAGACTGCTGGGACTGGGGTGCTGAGGACCCAGGTTCGAATCCCGGCCCTGGGTCACTGTCCATTTGGAGTTTGCACATTCTTCCCATGTCTGTGTGAGTTTCACCCCCACAACCCAATGATGTGCATGGTAGGTGGATTGGCCATGCTAAATTGCCCCTTAATTGGAACAAAAATAATTGGGTACTCTAAATTTAAAAAACAATGGGCACCAGATGGTTCATCTTGAAACAAAATTTCTTAGAGGATGAAATTTGGCATCAGTAGTGGTGTAAAATGAGTGATAGCTCTTGTAAGATGCCATGTGTCGTTCGGCAGGTCTCATGATGAGTCTTGTATACTTTAACAATGTGTTTAACTAGCTGTAACTATGCTATATGCTTACATATGGTATAAGATTTAAGCTGGAAGCTGTCTCCATGCTTGCTTCTACACGCTGCCAAGTACAAGACTGCCCGCTAAACTCCAGTCATGTCTTTCTTTACATTATAGTGTGGGCAATACTGTACCCAGTCACATGTTAACCCTTTCTATTCCATACCCTTATACTGCAAATTGGCAGGCAATTTTAAACCCCTTTTAGTTTGATTTTCCATTGATGCTGCTTGCCTTTTGCCAGGATGTTCTCTAGCTGAGGCTGCTCCTTATTGGTTGGGCCCCATTCCTCATTCAATGCTGCTGGTGTTTCCATGGAGTTGAGATCTGACATTTTCACGCATGTTACATTCTATCTCGTGGGTAACCAATGAGCAGTGAGAAAGGAAATGCACAGCAGTCACTCACACTGCTTTTTATCTTACCATTTTACAAACAAATATGCAAAGGAAGGTTAAATATGACGCTCCAGATGGCAGAGTCAGCTTAATTGATTAAGAACTGGTATTAAGCTTAGTGCACAGCCCTTGTAGCAGGGAATAATTTGCAGGGGGATTGGAAACTGAAATTGTAGATGTTTAAAGATTCCCTGAAGATGACAGGTGGGGGTGGGCACGGGGGTGGTGGGGGTGTGGATGGAGAGTGTGTGTGGGGTGGGGGGGGTGAATTCAGGGAAAAGGGTGGGGAATGTGGAGGTGGCGGGACCAGCTGTCATGTAGCTATCATTTTGTGGTTTAAAACAGATCATCAAGTTGAAGGCAAGGCAGATATACCCAGAGCATGTTGAAGCAGAAAACAAAAGTTCAGTACCTTTTTACCCCACGAATTGTTGTGGTCTGGAATCCAATGATTGAAAAGGTGTTGGAAATAGATTCAATAGCAACATACAAAAGAGAATCAGAATAATACTTGAAAAAGAGAAATTTAGAGGTTATGGGGTACGAGCGCAGGAGTGGGATTCATAGGTAGCTCTTCCAAAGGGTCAGTGCAGGCATGTTGGTTCAGTGCCACCTTTATAATAAAAATGCTCAGTTTTTGTCTGTGCAGACTATACTGATTAGTTAATTAAGGGGTGCAGCAGTTGATTGGTTTATTTATGCAGGGCCTACAGAATTCTTGGTATTGTTGGAGTAACACAAGGGGCAGTATTCTCCGTTAGCTGCCGCCGAAATCGGAAAAGGCGATTGGGTGGAGAATCAGTTTTAACGCCGAAATCATGGCAGGTGCCGATTTGACGCCAAATCCCAATTCTCCAGTACCTGAACAGCGGCGTCGAGACATTCCGGAATGTACATGCTGTAGACACCGTTTGCATATCATTAGCGGGCCCAACCCGGTATTCTCCAGCACCTCCGCAATCCTCCGCCTCTAATGGGCCGAATTCACGATGGCAGGGTTCACTGGTGCTTTTAAAAATCGTGAAACCGGCGTCGTGGCTAATGAAGGAGAGAGAGGAGGTAGGACATAGAGAGGCGTGACTGCTGCCAGACAGGACACTGGCTGGGTTGGCTGGAATGGGAGGGGGGCATCCCTGCCAGGGCCGGGGGTGGGTGATGGGAGAATGGGCTGTGTGGCCGTGGTGACCCCCCCCCACCCCATGGGACTGGGGCGGTGGGCTGAGTTCCGGACAGCGTGGTTCACTTGCACTTTTAAAAATTATGAAACCGGCGTGGCGGCTGCTGAAGGAGAGAGAGGGGGTACGGAAGGTGTGCAACATTGCCATATTGTGCTGACAGTTGTGCCGCTGACTGGGGGGCGTCTGCCAGGGCCAAGGGGAGTAGTGGGGAGGGGTGCCAGGAGGTGAGTGGTGGGATTAGGGTGGACGGGCATGGAACACCATTGCCGAGCCGGCAAGGCAGCCATGCAGCTGCGCAGACTGCTAAGAGCTCACTGTGAACTTAGTGCCATGGGTCATATAGGGGACCCCCCAGGGCACACCCCCCGAGGTGCCCTCTGGCTGCAGCCGACCAATCAGCTGTATGGGTGCACTCCAGCACAGCCAGTGTCATCTTGCTGGCTGGGATAAGTGTGTGTGGGGATTGTAATGTGTATGTGTGGCTGTAGCTTGTCAGCCCCCCCCCGAGTGTCAATCACAGACCCGTTGAATCCCGCACCATTTTTCATTGGAATCGATTGTGTTCCACGAGGCACCGGTGCTAGCCCCTCCATGGTAGCTGAATCGGTCCAGGTGTGGCTCCAGGTTTTCTGTCATGAAAGTCCATGAATTCTGCGTTGACGTCAATACTTAGGCTGGGATTTGGCGATTGGCTGGTGAATCCGTTTTTATGCCGAAATCGGGGGCGGGGCAGTTTTTCAGATGCTCCGCCCACTCAAAAATGGCATAATCACTGAGTATGCCGCGTGCGGTGCTCTGTCCCCGATCGGCTTGCTTCCCGGTGGCATTGGTCGCGTGTCCTCTCAGTTTTCGGGGACCTCACGTGGCGGCTGCAGATTGTGTCCAGCACCGTCATAGTCGGTGGGGGGGAGCCATTCCGCTGGCTGGGGGGGCTTCGACGGGGGCTGGGTGGACTGGTGGGGGGTGGCAAGCAGGTAACAGGGGGAGCACTATCTGGCAGGCCAGGTCTGCATGCGGCCGGCGCCATGTTGTAGGGAGCGGCTGCTGCAGGTCGCCGCCGTAGCTGCACATATAGCGGGGGGCTTTACGTGGCGTGGCTGCTTGCCCCCCATCAGGCTGAGCATTGGTGCGGGTGAGCTGCCGACTTTTTCATTGTAAAACTAGGCACTTTCTCCGCACCAAACCTCCAAATCGGAGAATCCAGCCCTCCAACTCAGAAACAGGTCCCGCCCAAAATGTTTAATGAGTCTGCAGAGGTCTATGAAACAGGAGTTTTGTGGAACACATCTTACTGCTCTGGTTTATATCTTCCATGAGTTTGCAACGTAGAACAAATTGAGTAAAATTGCATCACTTGCTGTGATGATGTATACAGTACATGATTCGGATATTAAACTATTACAATTAACCCATTAAAAACTCAGGGCTGGATTCTCCGTTTGGGAGACTATGGGTGGGATTCTCCATCCCACTGCACCCATTTTCTGGTGGACGCGCCCCCGCCGTCAGCAGGATTCTCCATCCCGGCAGCCGGCCAATGGGGTTTCCCATTGTGGGCACCCTGCCATCGGGAAATCCATGGGAATGAGTGCGCTGCCGGCGAAACGGGGGATCCCGCCAACAGAGAATCCAGCCTGATATTCTCCTGCTGGAGCTGAATTGCACCAGCTTTATGATCCCCTTGCGGTGTGGAGAATATAAACAGAAAAATAGCAAGAGGAGCCCCAAAACAAACACCTCCTCCTGGTATTTCGTGTCCAAGGCACTCACCATCCTGACTTGGAAATATATCACTGTTCCTTCACTGTTGCTGGGTCAACATTCTGGAACTCTTCTCTGCCCCCAAGCAGCACTGTGGGAGTACAGTAGCGATTCCAGAAAGCTGATTACCACCTTGTCAAGTGCAGTTAGGGATGGGCAATAAATATTGGCTTAACCAGCAATGCCCACATCCCATGAATAATTTTTAAAAAATCACCCTGCCCTTAGTTTCTGTGAGGAATGGGATGGGAATGATAGGAGTCACAGCGGTGGCAAGAACAGGGTAAAGATAACATTGGAGGTATTCAAGGAATAGGATCAGGATGACATGAGGAGGATGACCAGGGAAGGATGAAATGACATGGGATGAGTGAGATGTGGGGATTGGTAAAGTGTGCCAAGATGCCAGGGGTAACTATTTGATTCAACTTATTATTTGAAAAGTATTTGTGCTAAAAATGAAGAATCATTTGATTTGAAAAGATGAAAACATTCAGAAAAGTTGACAAGTAAATTAAAAGAATGCAACTGGATTCATTCTATAGATGAAAAAGATGACAGTCTATATTCTCCCAAGTTTCTCTTCAGTCTAACTCCAGCGGGCATGCGGGCACGCTCAATGTTAGACTCAAGAAAGAAGCACTTATAACGCTGCTATGAAACGTGAATCCTAAAGAAGAATTTTGCCCTGGAACAAGGTTTGTAGTTAGAAGGTTTTTTCTTTGATGACAGATGCTGAAATTATAATAGGCAGATTTCAAGGAGTCGCGTGTTTATTTCTTGAATAATATTGGAGTTTATCAGATGAAAACCTTCTTTTTCAACTCAGGAGAAAGCAGCTCCCAAATAGACTTTCATATTCTATGACTATAAACAAATCACGGGGTCAAACTCTTGATAACATTTGTATTTATATTCCTAGGCTTCTTTTTACACATGGACAGCTTTATCTAGCTTTTTTTCAAGAGTGAGGAATTATGATTCTGTAAAAGTCTTTGGTGAATTAGAAATACTTCTGTATTTGATAAAGTTACAATGCTACAATGAAAATACTAATTTGACTGCAAATGTATTCAGTTCTCTGCTTGTCATTCTATTTCTATTATTTTAATTATGCAGACGTACAAACCTTGCTAGCTGTCATGCAGGAAAGGAGGGAAAGATTGTTTGATGCCCACAAAAAGCTGTCTGATGTGCCACCAATTTCTACCAAAGTTTGATGACCTCATGACCGTTGAAATAACAGTCATTAACTACTAACCTTTCATAACCTCCTTTTACCTATATTACTCATTTCTGCTTGTTCTCATTTCCTGCATGTCCATTACACAAACAGGTCACAGAGGATGTGATGATAAGATGGAGGAGCAGCAGGGAGGCAGAAATACCTTCCTCATTAACTATGTGAGTGACAATGAGAAAAATACGTTAATTGATTTGGTGATGAGGAACAGGATACTGAGGAAAGAAGTACTGAGATATTTCTGAGGTAATAGTTTCTTGGAAATCTAATAGGATAAAGAAAAATGTGGGGCCCCTGAGAGATCCTGCTGCCTGCATTGGAAGAGTTGCAATTCCAGTGTCAATGGTCACCTCGCATGCACCCCGGTGCGCATTGCCTCTTATAAATATGGCAAAAACAACCCTGCATGTATGGTGCTGGCAGAACAACCCCAGACTTTCCAATCTATCCCTGTACCTGAAGTCCTTCAACCCTGAACCATTCTTGTCAACCTTTTCTGCACCTTCTCTAAAGTCTTTAGAATTTTCCGAAAGTGGACAAGAGTGGACGAGCTGAAGATGAACCAGTTTTTGATAAATATTCATCAGAACTTTTTTGTTTTTAATACTTTGATACCTTTATTTATAAAGCCCACAGCCCCATAGTCCTTATTATTAACCATTTTCTCAACTTCCTCTGCCATCCTTAACAACTTATAAACAGATATCCCAAAATTTCTGCATTGCAACGTCCTCTTTAGAATTGTGTCCTTCATTTTGTGTTGCCTCTCTTTGTTCTTCTTGCCAAAATACAACGCTCCACACTTCTCTGCATTTACTTCCATCTGTCACCTATCCAGCCATTCCACCATCCTGTCTGTTCCCTTCTGAAATCTATTACTATCCTCCTCAAAGTTCACAATACTTCCAAGTTTTGTGCCATCTGCAAATTCTGAAACTGTGCCCGGTTACACCCACGTTAACATATATCATTAACATTAACATATATCAAGAAAAGCCATGGATCCATTACCATGCCCTGGAGAATCCCAACGTTTACTTCCCTCCAGTCTGAAAACAGCCATTTACCAATTCTTTCTGTTTCCTGTCAATTAACTTCATATCCTTGCTGCTAGTTTCACTTTTATTCATGGGCTTCAACTTTGCCATCAAGTCTAACTCTTCAAACACCTTTCTGGACTTTCCTATACACAATATCAAACACAGAGGGTGGGATTCTCTGTCCCGCTGCATCCGTTTTCTGGTGGGGTGCTCCCTTGCTGGCAGCGGGATCTTTTGCCCCGGCAGACAGCCAAAGAATGGGATTTCCCATTGTGGGCACCCCCCACGCTGTCGGCAAATCTGCGGCCGTGAGTGTGCTGCTGGCAAAACGGAGGATCCCACTGACGGAGAAACCAGCCCAAAAACCTCATTGACCGTCTCTTTACCTCATCAAATTAATTAAGCCCAGTTTACAGTTGATAGTTCTGTGCTGGCTTTCCTTAATTACCTCACACTTGTCCAAAAGACTGTTAATGTTGTCTTGGGTTAACATTTCAAAAAGCTTTCCCACCACCAATATTAAACTGACTGGTCCCTGGTTGTTGTTATTGTCCCTTTATTCCATGGACTTCAACTTTGTAGGTAAACACATTGGGCGCGATTTAATGACCGTATTGCGCTTAAGCGAGAGCACGACGAGGCCATTAAATTGCAGGAGAGGCCGAAAATGAGAAACGCGCTGGGCGCCGATCTGTTTCCAATCTAAGCGGCCTGCTCCCGTTGGCGAAATCAGGATCCCGCGTGGCGAAAAACAATAATTACCACATAAGGCCAATCTCCATGTGATTAATCGGAGCTACCCCCTATCTAACAACTTCACATGATCTAACCACTTTCCCAGTAAGTGGTAATGTGGGCGCCGATTAGTACTCCTTTTCAAAAACATGAAGCTGTCAGAAAGGCTGCTGCAGGACCCGAGGAGGTGAGTAGTCAGATGAAGCCTGTCCACTATCTTCGCCACTGAGGTGTGTGTCTCTGCGCTGGTGGAGGGTGGGGATGATAGCTATGCCACGACTATTACGGGGGCATCCTTGGAGCTCTCCTCCGAGGTCTTCTCTAGGGTGGCACGGGGGCAGGGGACCACTCTGGATGGCCGATACTGTTGACTGCAGGTTCTATGGGAGAATGCACATGTGTTCAGTAGGAGGGATGGGTCAGTCTGTCAGTAACAACTCACGTTTGACTGGTCATCTGGGTGGGGCAGCTGGATCCTCACCTCTGAACCATGTGCCGACCTCTACAGTGGTCCCTGCTTGGTCCTCGTGCACTCCCCGCGTTCCTCATAGAGGGTGAGGACTCTGATGTCCAGTACCCCGCCACCCATCTGGGCCCTCTCCCATCTGTTGTGGGCCAACCTCTCCTGTGGAAACACAGAGGAGGCATCGTTAGCCAGACATGTGGTTACTCGTGGGAGATGAATGGGGGATAGGGAGATGGGCCATATGGGGGGATGGTGCGTATGTGGGGTGGGGGGTGGGGAATATGGGGAGAGGGATGGAGAGAATGGAGGGAATGGGGGAGAGTATTGAGGGGAGATTATGTCGGGGGGAGGGGTCGCGGGTTCGGTGCAAACTCACCTGAATGACTCGGTGGAGGTCGTTGACCTTCTTGCGACATTGGATGCCAGTCCCTCTGGTCACGCACCCCGAGCTGACTGCTGCTGCCACTTCCTCCCAGATGGCAGTGGCTGCCCTGTGGTTGGCCCTCCCTGACCCTCGGGGGGACAGGACATCACGTCTGGCCTCTACCGCTTCCAGTAGTCTGCCCAGGCCGGCATCACCAAATCGTGGGGCTGGCCCTCTCGGCAGCATGTGTGCGAGCTGGGTGGGGTTGGCTGTGCAGGACCAGGTTTATTGCTGCTCTCCCTTGTTAGCTAGGGGCTGGTGAGCACGCTCCCGGTGAATCAGCCAGCGGGAGCACGATTTGTGGTGAGAAGCCCACGGGGCCTTCTTAAGTGGATCAATTAACGTTTTATCACAGGGTTGGCCGAGCGTCAGGAAATTTGCGGCAGTTCTCGCTCGCTACCATACTTGGAAACATTTTGGTTAAACTGTGCCGATTATGTGGCACTTTATCAAATGCCTTTTTTAACTCCACGGGCGGGATTCTCCGATCCCCCGCTGGGTGGGAGAATCGCCGGGGGGGCGGTGTAAATCCCGCCCCGCCAGTCCGACGTCGCACGCGATATTCTCCGGCCCCCCCAAAATCCCATCAACGTGAATCGCGCCGCCCGCCTTGCAGAATGGCGAGGACTGGAGTGACGCAATGGGCCCCAGGGCCGCCCGGATAAGCCGAAGTCCCGCCGACGTGACCACGGTCACACCAGCATAAATCGGGAGGTGGGGGGGCGGGGGGCGTTTTGGGAGGGCGAGTGATGGGGAGGGTGCGTGCCGGGAGGAAGGGGGGGTTGAGGAGGGCAAGTGATGCGAAGGGTGTGTGCCGGGGAGGAGCGTGGGGTTAGGGAGGGTGCGTGCCGGGGAGGAGGGGGGTGGGATTGGGGAGGGCGAGCGATGGGGAGGAGAGGGGGGGGGGCTGGGGAGGGTGGGTGCCAGGGAGGACGGGGGGGTTGGGGAGGGCGAGTGATGGGGAGAGTGTGTGCCGAGGAGGAGAGGGGGGGGGTTGGGGAGGGTGCGTGATGGGGAGGGTGCGTGCCGGGGAGGAGGGGGGGGGTTGGGGAGGGTGCGTGATGGGGAGGGTGTGTGCCGGGGAGGAGGGGGGGGTTGGGGAGGGTGCGTGATGGGGAGGGTGCGTGCTGGGGAGGAGGGGGGGCTGGGGAGGGCGAGTGATGGGGAGGGTGTGTGCCGAGGAGGAGGGGTGGGGGGGTTGGGGAGGGTGTGTGCCGGGGAGGAGAGGGGGGTTTGTGGAGGGTGTGTGCCGGGGAGGAGAGTGGGGGGGGGTTGGGGAGGGTGCGTGCCGGGGAGGAGGGGGGAGGGTTGGGGAGGGCGAGTGATGGGGAGGGTATGTGCCGGGGAGGAGAGGGAGGGGTTGGGGAAGGTGTGTGCCGGGGGGGAGAGGGGGGTATTGGGGAGGGTACGTGCCGGGGAGGAGAGGGGGGGTTGGGGAGGGCGAGTGATGGGGAGGGTGCGTGCCGGGGAGGAGAGGGGAATGGGTTGGAGAGGGTGCGTGCCGGGGAGGAGACAGGAGGGGGGGGGCGTTGGGGAGGGCGAGTGATGGGGAGGGTGCGTGCCGGGGAGAAGGGGGGGTGGATTGGGAGAGTATGTGCCGGGGGGGAGGGGGGGGTTTGGGACGGCGAGTGATAGTTGGGGGGGGGGGGGGTTGAGGAGGATGCGTGCCGGGGAGGAGAGGGGGGGCCGGGGAGGGCGAGTGATGGGGATGGTGCGTGCCGGGGATGACAAGGGGGGAAGAGTGTTGGGGAGGGTGCCTGCCGGGGAGGAGAGGGGGGGGTGTTTGGGGAGAGTATGTGCCGGGGAGGAGGGGGGGAGGTTTGGGAGGGCGAGTGATGGGGAGGGTGCGTCCTGGGGAGTAGAGTGGGGGGGGGGGTTGAGGAGGATGCGTGCCGGGGAGGAGAGGGCGGGGCCGGGAAGGGCGAGTGATGGGGATGGTGCGTGCCGGGGAGGACAAGGAGAGAAGGGTGTTGGGGAGGGTGCGTGCCGGGGAGGAGAGGGGGAGGGGTTGGGGAGGGTGCGTGCCGGGGAGGAGAGGCGGAGGGGTTGGGGAGGATGCGTGCTGAGGTGGAGTTGGGGGGGAGGGATTGGGGAGGGCGAGGGATGGGGAGTAGGAGGGGGGGTGACGGTTGAGGAGTATTTATCTAAGATCTGCCTGAGTAGTCGAGGTTGTAAGCTATTAGACAATGTCTTGTGAATATCTAAAGTAAGACTTGCTATATGGGAGATCTAATTATAGTATACACAATGTATCTTGTGTTCACTACCTTCAGTGTACAGGAGAGACTGTGCCTTTGATGACTATCTTATCCTTAATGTGACAAAATATTTCTAACTCTTGAGAGCTAGGCATGGGCAAGTGAACCTCCAGAAATCCTCAAAGGGTGAGAATATGATGAGTCTTAGTTAAATGTCACTCTTATTTATTGAAATAGACACAAATCTGTATGGTAAAATATATACGCAATTTATTTAAAGAAAAAAGTGTAATACAAGTGTTTTGATAAATGATACAGTTTGACAGATACAGGATACATGATGAGTTAGCCTGTGACCTTCTTAACTGCATAATTGATTAAGCGGCAAACATTTCATACTCACAACGACTAGTTGTCTCGGAATTCGATGCTCAATCACAAGCAGAATTCGAGGAGTCGAGATTGCAGTTTAAACACCCAGTAATATCCGAAACTGCTCTCCAAGCGAAACTCTAACTTTCACAGCTTTTGCTTGAATATTTATATTGTTTTTACACTCAGGGAGAGCTACGGTGTTCGAGGGGAGTTTTAGCATAGCCCCTTCTTTTGAAAAACAAGTTAACGCCCCACAGTTATTTCGAGACAAAGAACATGTCTCTCTCATGGTTGTCAAGGCCTTAATTTCAGGGAGGCCTATCATGGCACCTGTTTCTAAAGATACGAGGTTGATACCGTGTTGCTAACTTTAGCCTTAGTTTAATTGCTCTTGTTCTATCACCTTTGCTCTTGAGTCGCCAGGTATCTTTATGATACCGCCACATGGTTCAAGTCCGAGTAATGATCAATAATCCAACACACCGCTTAGTAAGAGTTAAATCAACGCACATTTATTATATACAGTAATCAATACTTATACATTAATTCTACTTCTAAGCTACTTCCTACAACTAACAGGCCAATACTTAACTTTGGGAATGGCCCACCAGGTCAGGGAAATGAATGGCCTTTCGTATGGGTTCTGAGCCTACGGGATTCGAAGCTGGTACAGGTCGATAGCTAGGAGCGCCTATCTCGTAGCGAGCGTTGAAGTAAGACTTACGATTTGAGCGGTTGTTGCAGAAGGTCAGCAGAAGGTCTCGAAGGGTGCGGAAGGAAGAAGAAGGGTCGATTTGAACTTGGACTCTATTCTTATAGTCCCCAGGGGCTTCCCGCCTTTCGGGGATGACCCTGTACCTGGTTCCAAGTGCTTGGACTTCGTCCCAATCACTTGGTTCGATATTCTCCAATGCTGGAGCGATTCCTTGATCGATGGGCGGTTTTGGGGTGGTCGTTCACCTCTCTTTGTGTAGGCTCCTGCTGGCGCCGAAAAGTCTGCGTTGGCTTTGCGTCTAAAATGTTGCACATTGTTCCCGGGGATTGCTCATTAATAGTCAGATGGCTGGTGTTTTGTTGTGCTGATGGCTGCAGGTATCGATCTTGTCTGGCCTTCCTGGAGGCGAATACACAGTTTTACCTGCAGCTGCTTGTTTTAGTCCTGTTGGCTGATTTTCCCATCAGCCTTTTCCGTTCGCCATTTTAAATCGGGGTTGGCCATTCTAAATCGGGAGTTAGCCATTTTAACTGGCTACAACCTCCGGTAGCTAACTCCAGAAAAACACCAGTCTCCCTCCTTGGCAGGGTCTCTTGCCAAGCAGTAGCCTCCCTTCGTGGCAAGGCCACTAGACAAGCAATAACCTCCCTTAGTGGCAAGGCCACTAGACTTAATGAGTTCACTGCATCTGGACTCTTACAAAGATAATACATATTAAAAAACATTATTGTGATAAGTAAAGGTTTACATTGATAATGGACTCATCAATCATCAGCTTTTAATATAGGGTTAAATACATGATTTAATATAGCATTAGCTCTGATCAGCTTTTAATATAAAGTGAATATATGATTTAATATAAAATCAGTTCTGATCAGCCTTTCAAAGAGGTGGATACTGCCACATCCTCCTCTTGAACGAAATAAGTCTGGTGGCTAATATTTTCTTCGGATAGTTTTCATGATGAATGTGCTTGAGTTTCGCTTTTTATGGTCATGGTTCATATTGAATGAATGTCCATCTTTGTTGCATTCCTCTTTTCCTTCTAACTATTTGGAAAAGGGTTGATTCTGCCACCAGTCCTTCATGGGTGTTTTTCCCATAATATATGCTTTCGATTTCCGAATAGGCGGTTCAGTTCATCTTTTGAGGGTCCATAATAAGAGGAGATAACAACAGAATCCCAAGAGGAGTTTTACTTTGTAATTTGTCCTCATGCTGTGTGTGATTCTGGGATTAGTGTTATGGGCAGTTTTCTTTTAGCAAGACATGGACTGTGGGTATTTTGTTCAGGAAATCTATTTCTGTTTCGAAGGTACAGTAATCTAAGGTTAATGCATTCAATAATAATGTTACAGTTTCCTGTTATAAGGCAAGCTATTCCTCAGGTTTTCTATTGCTAATTAGAATTAAAATTGTAGATTATACAAGAGTAATAAGCATGATCTTTCTCCATAGGCTGAGTATCCTCCAAGTTTTTGGAGACATAGCTAGGTTGGTCAAACTGGAAAGCTAAGTCAGTTAGAGTTAGTGCCTAGGTGGGCTAGGTCCCATCTATCCTATCTCTGGTGGACATTACAACTTGCTTATCTTAGTGCGGCTTTCTGCAGCGCTCTAAATCCATTCGGCCAGTTCCTGGCAGCAGGTTTTCTTTGTTTTTTACTCAATCAGCAAAAGTCTGGGTTGATAGGTTCAGGTAAGTTTGGTAGGTACTCACATGGAGTGGAGAATGACCATGCATGGTTAATTTGGCTATTTCCATTTGGTGAATTTTTTGGGCATCCAATTGCCATGGTCCAAATCCAATTTTGTGACTTACTTCGTCACAGATGATTTTCAGCGTAAGGTTGGAAAATTTACCTTCCGTGTGCTCATCAGCCGGGGGGCATGGGGTTTGGTTGTGTCCCCATCAATGACAGAGGGAGAGAGGGGGGCTGGTTTAGCACACTGGGCTAAATGGCTGGCTTTTAAAGCAGACCAAGCAGGCCAGCAGCACGGTTCAATTCCCATACCAGCCTCCCCGAACAGGCGCCGGAATGTGGCGACTAGGGGCTTTTCACAGTAACTTCATTGAAGCCTACTTGTGACAATAAGCAATTTTCACTTCATTTTTCATTTCATTTCTCGGATCCTTTCTTAAATTGATCAATTAATCTGTTCTCATCTCGGGCGTTCTTGGCATAGAGGACATTTTGCCATTCTGAGAGAACTGAAAATATTTCAGGCCATACAAAAGGAGGCCCCCACAGCATCGGTAGCCAAATGGCAGGCAACGCTGCAAAACAAGCAGTGACCCTAGAAGTAGGGATAGAACATGTAAAGGTCCTGGTAATTACAAGACAAATGTACAGTGACAATCAGGATGATGAGTTACGCCTACTTATTTCCAGGAAAACCCCGCGCGGGTACCCATCCAACTATAACTATCATTGCGACAAAATGGGAAGAGTCTTGGTTACCATTCCAGGAAAGGAGGCTAAGGTTATCCCACTGACAAAGAAACGCCTAAGTTTAATACAGGAGGCCCACGTTAGCCATGGTTCCGGCCATCCTGGAGCCAAGGCAACAATGGCTAAACTACTGCTCACCTATTGGTGGCCTTATATATTAACTGATTGCAAAAAATTAGTGGCAAATTGTCCTCAGTGCCTCCAGACCTCGAAAGGAGGAGGAGTCACCAGATCTAAATTCATTTCAAGAGCAAAACCAGACGCCCCCCCCCCCCCCCCCCCCCCCCCCCCCACCGTGTGTGGCAGGCTGATTATGTGGGACCCTTTACGCCCTCTACTGGGCACCCTCCTTATACAGGACAAAACCAGTACATCTGAAGTAGTTGTTGACAGCTGTACCTCCTACACGTAGTTGCCGCCCACTACTCGCTGTACGGAAAGCGCAACTGTCAATGCATTCGAAAACATCATTTTTCTCTGCACTAGTTACCCCCTCCGTCTCCTCACAGATCGTGGATCTGCCTTTGTTGGAAAGGCGTTCCAGAAAATGTTTACTGACAGAGGTATTAGATGGTAACACAGCACTCCTTTGCACCCGTAATCAAGTGGGTAGGTGGAGCGACGTAACCAAGATGTACAGCTTTGCATGACTAAACTGCTAATGACACGAGGACGCAGTTGGGCCAAGTTGGTGCCGGAGGTACAGCTGGCAGTCAACAATCTACCCCTGAGTCACGTAGGACCTGAAAAACACATCACACCTTATTTTTTAATGTTTAAGGTTCAAATTAATACTGCCCAGCAGGCATCTGAAGGAGTAATTCCTCACCACAACACAGAATTAGCCCAAGAAATGATTGGCTTATTGTCTCAAATGCAGCCTCCTAAACCGCCAGAACCTAATGAGTGGTCACCACAAGAAGGTGACTGGGTACAAGAAAAGAAAAATCCTAAGAATACCTTACTTGGACCTAAGTGGAAACCCCCCGCTTGTGTCAAATAGGTCCACGTTCGGACGCTTCTAGTTGACCACGGGACGAACGGTACCAAACTAATATCCATTGATAACTGTCGACCCGTTCCCAAAGCCTTTGAACCACAGGTAACAACAAAATGACAAGTTGGTATGTGCGATTATGAGGTTAGGTCCCATAACGAGCCAGAATTAGATGAACATCCAGAGGAAATACCTCTGACTCAAGTTATTACTGCACCTGGGAAGATCTGTCTCAAAGGTCACCCTCAATTTCTAAAGTTTAAGGCCAAAGTACAAAAGATCATACGTTCCCAAAAGAGATGGTCCAAAAAGTAGAAATGCCAGTGCTGCTGCCTTACCGCACTCGGCATTACCTTTTCACTTATCCTTTTTAGCCTCATACTTGGCACTATTACGGTCTCCCTCACTGTGAGGCACACTTTTGACCTAAACACTATTATAGGCCAGGACCTTAACTATACAGAACTGAATAATAATGACAATAATAACTGGCGAAAACGACACCTTTTATCATTGGAAGAACCGAACTCCACGGTCTCTGTACCTTTAGAGACACTGGTTCAACGATCATGGGTCAAAGATGGTATTATTGCCTATACTGACCTCCATCCCACAGTAAGGGCAGCAGGAACTATCATGGTTCCACACACTTTAGTCCTAGACACAGATGTCATTTCAGCCCAACTCATGCTAAAAGAATATAGACATAAACTTGACCTCCAAAAGACAGTGGCATCTGCTATCAGACAGCTGAAATTGACCTCTCCCCAGCTGAAACTTGCTCAATTCACTGAGCCAGAAGAAGACATCCTTCAGTACGCACACTGTTATATCGTCACGCTGCCCGAAGCCCGACCACCGGTCACACTAAAAGCGGACCAATGTACTCCGCTACTACCCTTAGATGAATACGCATTTTCAGACAATGGACGACAATCAGTCGTAAATTTCTCCTCTCTCCACACAGAGAAGGTGCGGTGCCAAATGGCATATTTACGCAGTTTTGGAATTAATTCCTACTGTTCCTCTCCAGGCTCTAACAGGGCTCACATTCAAAATTTCATCAAGCACTCGACCCCTGACTACCATATGCCTCAACTCATGGCTGGTGAACATATTATTTGTTCCACTTCCTTCTACGGACCCTGGTACAAAGAATCCAGAGACCCCGTTAAAGATTCTATTAATTTCCTCAAGTCACTATCACGAAATTCGTCCAACAACAACCTTCCCGATACGTGCTTACATATCCTCCAAGGCACCAATCACTCAGGTTCATGCCAAGATTTCTTTCAACCTATCACTATTCGTGACATTTGCAGGCATCCCCTATGGGTTGCCCTCCTCAATCAATCCTTATCAAACCATACAATTGGCATGAGATTGAACAGAAAAGGTATGGGAGCTTGTCCACTAATAAACAGCACCATTACTAAACTCTATTGGCGTTGTACTAATAACCTCACAGCTTCTATCTCAATAGCTAACAGTAACCAGAATATCACCTTCAGATCTCTCTATCTTATCCTATTAGAAAATAAGACCCTCCTACACTCGCTTCACCAAGCGTTAATTCCTATTCCCTTTTGGAACACTACCCTGGCAGATAGCGCAGGAAATTCAACTGCAGCAATTGACTGTGCCTGGCTCCAACATGGCTCCTGAGCTTGATTGCCACCTCAGGAATAAACTTCCCTCTTTCATCTCTAACTTCAAACACGACGTTCATCTTCTTGAATTTCCCTCAGGCCTCGCACATACCGCATACAATCTCACCGCACCTCAGCCCATGGCCAGCCGTGAACGCAGATCTATTTCCACTCAAATAGTTAAGGGACAACAAATCTCAGTAGATCTTTTCTCCAGGTTTTTATCCTGGAATAAGGAACTGACGAACAACCAGCAGAATATTGCTCACCATATTATTTCCCTTGGAAAACATTCGGCCCAGAGACTTGCCCTCTCAGCAGAAGCTATGTTACATTTAGGGGCCAAACTATCGATCACTAAAACTTATACGCAACTACATCGAATTATTAGTGCTATCCAGATGGGCCATGTCCCCTGGGAAGAGTTAGAACAATCAATCGATGAATATATGTCTTTAGACAAACACCTGGCTGGTTTACAAAGAGGAGGAACAACTGAAAAACTTTATAACATCATTACTTCTAATCCTGAAGATCCTACTGGAGATATATTAGGTGGTATGGTAACTAGATATTACCAAAGACGTCGGTATATGATTCAGCCTGTATTCTCAATACCTATGTTTCATGAAAGTGGAGTGTCATTATTTACCTACTTTTTGGTGAACATTGGCATTCCCCACTGTAGGGCCAAACATTGTACCCTGATACAGATAAAACCCGACTGTAATGTTGGTTTAAGTGAGCTGCCCCTTAAAAACCAGACGGCCTGATTACACGCCTCAACTAACATTACCTGGCTCACGGCTAAATTACACCCTCAGGGATCCTTCTACACTGCTGATGACTGGACACCAGTTAACCTCTGTGATACCAGTGCACATGGTTGCCCTGTAATAGCCACGTCCATTACACAGGTGTTCCGCTCCTACACCTCCATGGCCAACGGCTCAACCATTATAGCCATGGCAAACTTTTGCGAGGATTGCTCATTTCCAGTCGGCACCTGGCTAATTACCCCATAACCATACCAGGTGTTGTGGCTATTTATTACTGCCAGTCACACAACATAAGCAGTCTACCTACTGCTCCCCAGCGGTAGATCCATTTCTAAGGCTGCTTATCTCACAAATACTGAACACCGCAATGGTCATCAAACAGGAGCCATTAGTCCTTACATATACTAATTGGGACATTGAGAAACAGATAAAACACCTCCAGGCTCACTTGGAGTCAATAGACACTTCCTATACGGGAGCCATGAGAGAATTCTTTACTGTATTAGGCGAGACCATGAAAAACGCCTTCCCGAAACTACCACATGTATTCTCCTCTATTATTGACTTTGTCGTCAACACGGCCTCCAGAATGCTCAACTGGTTTGGCGATATGTTAGGAATGGGAAAATACCTAAAATATGGTGTGATTGGGGTTGCAGGCATAGTACTGATACGTTTCCTTCGCCCCAGTAGATCATTGACAGTTATGGAACAATTATTACCATACCCCTTCACGCCTTTCACGCCACACGCCTCGCACGATGTGGCTTATACCTCTGTGTTATTGACAGATAATTGTGACTCTTCGCCGAGAGAAGAGCCTAGCATTGGACTTAGACTGGATGTACTTCCAGGACTAGAAGACCTTGATGTCAATACGTTCGACCGTAACTTTGATGAGTCTCTCTCTGACTAAAAAATATCCGATGAAAGAACAGTTATTCTGACCCTTCCGCTTGCCCTTTTTAGTTCCTTGGATACCAGTATTTCCACTGGCCTGCTCTGCGGCCTATGTCGCCAAGAGGAGGATATGACCAGCAACTTGTGAATTGTGACTTGCAGATTATGTCCCCCTAGTCTGCCTCACCTTTCTGTAACACTTTCCCAATATATAGTATTGACCTAACACTTTCCCAATCTTGTATTATCCATTGCCATATGAACAAAAAACTTTGATATTATTAAAGGAGGATATATTGTGGCATTTGCCTTTATACTTCTTACCCTGATTATAATGCGCCTTATTAATACTAGATCGGCCCAGATCACCTTGGAGCTCCAACTGCCAGCAACCTGCTTGCAGTAAAATACTTGTGTATTCCCTCTGCCCTTATGGCCTCATGCCCATTTTGTGACTTTTGTTGCCCATCTTTTGATCCTTTCTCTTGCCACTCATGCCATGTCCACTCTTGGTGCTACGCCCTGCGTTGCCAACTTCTGGATGACACTACGGTTATGGATTGGCTTCCTTATAAAATTCTCCTTAAGTCTTTTTATCAGGCCACATCCTACACCCTTCGAGCCCCACGTTAGGCGCCAGGAGTATTTATCTAAGATCTGCCTGAGTAGTCAAGGTTGTAAGCTACTAGACAAGGTATTGTGAATATCTAAAGTAAGACTCGCTATATGGGCGATCTAACTATAGTATACACAATGTGCCTTGCGTTCACTACCTTCAGTTTACAGGAGAGACTGTGCCTTAGATGACTATCTTATCCTTAACTTGACTAAATATTTCTTAATTTTTGAGAGCTAGGCATGGGCAAGTGACCCTCCAGATAGCCTCAAAGGGTGAGAATATGATGAGTCTTGGTTAAATGTCACTCTTATTTATTGAAATAGACATGGATCTGTATGGTAAAATATATACACAATTTATTTAGAGAAAAAAGGGTAATACAAGTGTTTTGATAAATGATACAGTTTGACAGATACAGGATAGGTGATGAGTTAGCCTGTGACCTTCTTCACTACATAATTGATTAAGCGGCAAACATTTCATACTCACAACGACTAGTTGTCTCGGAGTTCGATGCTCAATCACAAGCAGAATTCGAGGAGTCGAGATTGCAGTTTAAACACCCAGTAATATCCTGAACAGCTCTCCAAGCAAAACTCTAACTTTCGCACCTTTTGCTTGAATATTTATATTGTTTTTACACTCAGGGAGAGCTACGGAGTTCGAGGGGAGTTTTAGCATAGCCCCTTCTTTTGAAAAACAATGCCCCGCAGTTATTTCGAGACAAAGAACAGTCTCTCTCATGGTTGGCAAGGCCTTAATTTCAGGGAGGCCTATCAAGGCACCTGTTTCTAAAGATACAAAGTTGATACCTCCGGTAGCTATCTCCAGAAAAACACCAGCCTCCCTTCTTGACAGGGTCTCTTGCCAAGCAGTAGCCTCCCTTAGTGGCAAGGCCACTAGACAAGCAATAACCTCCCTTAGTGGCAAGGCCACTAGAGTTAATGAGTTCACTGCATCTGGACTCTTACAAAGATAATACATATTTTTAAAAATTATTGCGATAAGTAATAGTTTACATTGATAATGGACTCATCAATCATCAGTTTTTAATATAAGGTTAAATACATGATTTAATATAGCATTAGCTCTGATCAGCTTTTAATATAAAGTGAATATATGATTTAATATAAAATCAGTTCTGATCAGCCTTTAATAGAGGTGGATACCGCCACAGGAGGTTGTGAGGGTGCGTGCCGGGAAGGAGGGGGGGGTTGGGAGGGAGAGTGATGGGGAGGGTGCGTGCCGGGGAGGAGGGGGCAGGGGGTTGGGGAGGGAGAGTGATGGGGAGGGTGCGTGCCGGGGAGGAGGGGGCGGGGGGTTGGGGAGTGAGAGTGATGGGGAGGGTGCGTGCCGGGGAGGAGGGGGCGGGGGGTTGGGGAGGGAGAGTGATGGGGAGGCTGCGTGCCGGGGAGGAGGGAGGGGGGGTTGGGGAGGGAGAGTGATGAGCAGGGTGCATGCCGGGGAGGAGGGGGGGGGGGGGGTTGTCCACCTGGCCAGGTGCCAGCTTGCAACAGTCACGACCATGCAGCCCATGGAACCTGACTGCAGGGGGTTGGGGGGGGGGGGAAGGGGCAATAATGTCATGTCGTCTATCCCCCCAACCCCCACACCCTGCAGGCCGTCATCACCCAGCGATGTTTGTGCCGTGGCGGGAGCCATACTTCTACATGTTGCCCTGGGGGAGCTGGAGCAGGGGCGTGCCAGGGAGGCGGCAGAGGCTGCCGCAGAGGAGCACAGAGGCAGGTGGCAGCCGCCGAGGCTGGAGGGCCGCCCGCCCGACAGGACAAGCAGGAGGAGGAGGTGGTGGTGCCACGGCGATGGAGACGCCCGATGTGACCCCGTGTGTACCAGACCCGCTCGTCGTACCATTACCTCACGGACCGGGCATGCAGGCGAAGACTCAGGATGAGCGGGAGACTGTCGCCCATATCTGCCATCTCATGGCACACCTGGCACCGCGTGGCACTGGGGGAGGACACCCTCTCCCCATGGCCGCCAAGGTTACGGTGGCCCTGAACCTTTATGCCACGGGGTCATTCCAGTTGCCGAGTGGAGACCTGTCCGGCATCTCGCAGACATCGGTGCATCTGTGCAGTGACAGGACGCCCTGTTTGCCATTGCGGATCGCTACATCCAGTTCCCTGCGCACCGCGCCAGCCAGGATGCCCGGGCAGCGGGCTTCACTGCCATGGCCAGGATGCCCATGGTCCAGGGGGCGATCGATGGAATGCATGTCGCCGTGCGGCCAACTGCAGATAACAGGGTCGTGTTCACGAATAGGAAGGGGACCTATTCCATGAACGTGCAGTTGGTCTGTGACCACCGCATGAGGATCCTGCACGTCTGCGCCCGGTACCCGGGCTGTGTACATGACTCATTCGTATTGGCGCAACCTTTCATCCCCACCATGTTCGAGGGATGCCCCATCCCGGCTGAGGGGCTGGTTGCTGGGCGACAGGGGTTACCCATTGTGGTCGTGGCTGGTGACGCCTGTACGGAGGCGACAGACTGACGCGGAGGACCGCTACAACGATGCCCATGCAGTGACCAGGGGTGTGATCGAGAGGTGCTTCGGGCTGATGAAGATGCGCTTCCGGTGCCTGAACCGCTCTGGAGGGGCCCTCCAGTACCCGTCAGATAGGGTCAGCCGCATCGTTGTGGTCTGCTACGTCCAGCAGAGGGGCGATGGGCTGGAGGAGGAGGAGGGGGAGGAGAAGCAAGACTAGGTGCAGACCTCCCCAGATGAGGAGGATGGGGGCAATGTACGGGACAGACGGGCTTGACATGGACGGGAGGCTGCCCACCGTTACCGGCTGGGCCAGCGGGCACGGGACAGGCTGATAGCCACCCGGTTCACAGACTAGGGGGGCGTGGAATCACCGAGTATGGGCACAGACTGCACACTGCGGCACCAGCCTACCACCCTCACCCCACCCACCAACCACCCTCACCCCACCCACCCAACACCAAACACCCTCACCCCACCCACCCACCACCAACCTCCCTCACCCCACCCACCCAACACCAAACACACTCACCCCACCCACCCAACACCAACCACCCTCACCCCACCCGCATTCACACCACCCCTCCATTGCAGATCCACCTGTGGCACGACAGCTGGGCTCTCACTGGCACCGGTGGAAGCGTGTCTATTGCAGGCCATGGAAGATGATGACAACCCGCTCTGCAATGAGCGCCTGGCCCCACATCGTTGGACGATGTCTGACTCATGGCCACAGTACCACCATCCACCCAGACCATCCCTGCATGCGGCTGTGACACTGCAGCGCACGGTCGCGTCCTCTGCCCAGGGGAATGGTGAGGGCGGCCCAGGGGGAAGGGGGCAGACTCACCTGAGGCCGACGTAAGACCACCCCTCACACACATACTGGCGCTCAACGTACATTACACCCCGCACGCTTCGGACAGAACACAAAGGCAGCTTCTGTAGGTGTTAAAGTGATTTTAATAACAAACAGTGCATACACTTGCCCTAACCCCTATAACTAGTTTGTGCCCTGCACCCGTGCCAACTTACTCAGTGTCTAATTGTTTGGCCTTACGCCTAGGTAGTTCCCCAGACGGTATAGCAGAACTGGAGGTGGACTCCTGTGATTCCTGCCCTGTTACTAGGGACCCCTTTGGCGGCCGTTTCCTGGGGCGGTCCGGCCTACATGGGCCAGGCTGTGGCTCGGGCGACTGGGATGGCCAGCTGCCAGCCTATCCTGCCCATTGCCCACGAGGTGCACCTGGGACGGAAGGGGGGGGAGTCCGAGATGTCACGGTGTTCCGGGATCTCCCCTCCCGGGCCTCTACATGGGTCGGGGATGCGAATGGACCAAGCATCCGACGAGCCCCCGACATCTGCCGCTGCCAGTCCTGGAGGCCCGCCCTAGTATCAACAAGGGTCTGCAAGTTTGCAGCCATGGAGCTCAGGGAGCTGGCCATCCCTGTCTGTGTCTGGGCAACGCCGGCCAGCACCTGGGCAATGGCACCGATGCCCTCAGCGATGGCATTCTGAGACTGGGCCACGGCGTTGTGCGCCTCTGTGATCTGCTGATGGCTCATGGCTGCCTGTGAGAGGGCAGCATGTCCTGGGCCATGGACGCCACCTGCATTGAAAGCCCCAGGCCTTGCATACTGCGACCCATGTCTGACACCGTCGCACCCATTGCCTTCACCGCGGATGCCACCTGTGCGGTTTCGGCCTGGGTGACACGCATGACCGGCACCACTCCCTGTTCCTGCAAACTGGTGGACTCCTCCAACTGCGTATGTAGCTGCCACAAGCCGGCCGTCACCCCCTTCAATTGTCCCTTGGTCTGTGACTGCATCGGGTCTATGAGTGGGTGTGGTAACTCCAGGACCCGTCTGGGCGGCAGATGGTTGCCTCACCGGGCTGCCCTCCGACCGCCCGGCCCCTCGGCTGCTCCTGCCTCCACCTGCAGTACCGGGACGGCTGTGTTGTGCGCACCGGTTAGTGTCCCAGATGCCTCATCGCTAAATGGCCCAACCGAGGTGAGTGTCTCTGCGCTGGTGGAGGGTGTAGGAGATAGCAGTGGCGTCGTGTCGTGCTCCTCATCGGACCCGAAGACCGGGGTCCCCTGGAGTGGTGATTCCTGTGCATCCGTCCCCTGTGTGTGGGTGTCGTGTGCATCAGTGTCCTGGATGTCGGTGTCCTGTGTGTCGGTGTCCTGTGCATCAGTGTCCTGTGTGTTAGTGTCCTGTGTGTCGGTGTCCTGGGCGTCAGTGTCCAGGGCGTCAGTGTCCTGTGTGTCGGTGTCCTGTGCGTCAGTGTCCTGAGCGTCAGTGTCCTGTGTGTCGGTGTCCTGTGTGTCGGTGTCCTGTGTGTCGGTGTCCTGGGCGTCAGTGTCCTGAGCGTCAGTGTCCTGTGTGTCGGTGTCCTGTGTGTCGGTGTCCTGGGCGTCAGTGTCCTGGGCATCAGTGTCCTGTGTGTCGGTGTCCTGTGTGTCGGTGTCCTGGGCGTCAGTGTCCTGGGCATCAGTGTCCTGGGCGTCAGTGTCCTGGGCGTCAGTGTCCTGGGCGTCAGTGTCCTGTGTGTCGGTGTCCTGTGTGTCGGTGTCCTGGGCGTCAGTGTCCTGGGCGTCAGTGTCCTGGGCGTCAGTGTCCTGGGCGTCAGTGTCCTGTGTGTCGGTGTCCTGTGTGTTAGTGTCCTGTGTGTCGGTGTCCTGTGTGTCGGTGTCCTGTGCATCAGTGTCCTGTGTGTTAGTGTCCTGTGTGTCGGTGTCCTGTGTGTCGGTGTCCTGGGCGTCAGTGTCCTGGGCGTCAGTGTCCTGGGCGTCAGTGTCCTGGGCGTCAGTGTCCTGGGCGTCAGTGTCCTGTGTGTCGGTGTCCTGTGTGTCGGTGTCCTGTGCGTCGGTGTCCTGTGTGTCGGTGTCCTGGGCGTCAGTGTCCTGGGCGTCAGTGTCCTGGGCGTCAGTGTCCTGGGCGTCAGCGTCCTGGGCGTCAGCGTCCTGGGCGTCAGTGTCCTGTGTGTCGGTGTCCTGGGCGTCAGTGTCCTGGGCGTCAGTGTCCTGGGCGTCAGTGTCCTGTGTGTCGGTGTCCTGTGTGTCGGTGTCCTGTGTGTCGGTGTCCTGGGCGTCAGTGTCCTGGGCGTCAGTGTCCTGGGCGTCAGTGTCCTGGGCGTCAGTGTCCTGGGCGTCAGTGTCCTGTGTGTCGGTGTCCTGTGCGTCAGTGTCCTGTGCGTCGGTGTCCTGGGCATCAGTGTCCTGTGCGTCAGTGTCCTGTGCGTCAGTGTCCTGGGCGTCAGTGTCCTGGGCGTCAGTGTCCTGTGTGTCGGCGTCCTGTGCGTCAGTGTCCTGTGTGTCGGTGTCCTGGGCGTCAGTCTCCTGGGCATCAGTGTCCTGTGTGTCGGTGTCCTGTGTGTCGGTGTCCTGTGCATCAGTGTCCTGTGTGTTAGTGTCCTGTGCGTCAGTGTCCTGTGTGTCGGTGTCCTGTGTGTCGGTGTCCTGTGTGTCGGTGTCCTGTGTGTCAGTGTCCTGTGTGTCGGTGTCCTGTGCATCAGTGTCCTGTGTGTTAGTGTCCTGTGCATCAGTGTCCTGTGTGTCGGTGTCCTGTGTGTCGGTGTCCTGTGTGTCAGTGTCCTGGGCGTCAGTGTCCTGTGCGTCAGTGTCCTGTGTGTCGGTGTCCTGGGCGTCAGTGTCCTGGGCATCAGTGTCCTGTGTGTCGGTGTCCTGGACGTCAGTGTCCTGGGCGTCAGTGTCCTGGGCATCAGTGTCCTGGGCGTCAGTGTCCTGGGCGTCAGTGTCCTGGGCGTCAGTGTCCTGTGTGTCAGTGTCCTGGGCGTCAGTGTCCTGTGCGTCAGTGTCCTGTGTGTCGGTGTCCTGGGCGTCAGTGTCCTGGGCATCAGTGTCCTGTGTGTCGGTGTCCTGTGCGTCAGTGTCCTGTGTGTCGGTGTCCTGTGTGTCGGTGTCCTGTGCATCAGTGTCCTGTGTGTTAGTGTCCTGTGTGTCGGTGTCCTGTGTGTCGGTGTCCTGGGCGTCAGTGTCCTGGGCATCAGTGTCCTGGGCGTCAGTGTCCTGGGCGTCAGTGTCCTGTGTGTTAGTGTCCTGTGTGTCGGTGTCCTGGGCGTCAGTGTCCTGGGCATCAGTGTCCTGTGTGTTAGTGTCCTGTGTGTCGGTGTCCTGTGTGTCGGTGTCCTGGGCATCAGTGTCCTGTGTGTTAGTGTCCTGTGTGTCGGTGTCCTGTGTGTCGGTGTCCTGGGCGTCAGTGTCCTGGGCATCAGTGTCCTGGGCGTCAGTGTCCTGGGCGTCAGTGTCCTGGGCATCAGTGTCCTGGGCGTCAGTGTCCTGGGCGTCAGTGTCCTGGGCATCAGTGTCCTGGGCATCAGTGTCCTGTGCGTCAGTGTCCTGTGCGTCAGTGTCCTGGGCGTCAGTGTCCTGGGCATCAGTGTCCTGTGTGTCGGTGTCCTGGGCGTCAGTGTCCTGTGTGTTAGTGTCCTGTGTGTCGGTGTCCTGTGTGTCGGTGTCCTGGGCGTCACTGTCCTGGGCATCAGTGTCCTGGGCGTCAGTGTCCTGGGCGTCAGTGTCCTGGGCGTCAGTGTCCTGGGCGTCAGTGTCCTGTGTGTCGGTGTCCTGTGTGTCGGTGTCCTGGGCGTCAGTGTCCTGGGCGTCAGTGTCCTGGGCGTCAGTGTCCTGGGCATCAGTGTCCTGGGCGTCAGTGTCCTAGGCGTCAGTGTCCTGTGTGTTAGTGTCCTGTGTGTCGGTGTTCTGGGCGTCAGTGTCCTGGGCATCAGTGTCCTGTGTGTTAGTGTCCTGTGTGTCGGTGTCCTGTGTGTCGGTGTCCTGGGCATCAGTGTCCTGTGTGTTAGTGTCCTGTGTGTCGGTGTCCTGTGTGTCGGTGTCCTGGGCGTCAGTGTCCTGGGCATCAGTGTCCAGGGCGTCAGTGTCCTGGGCGTCAGTGTCCTGGGCATCAGTGTCCTGGGCGTCAGTGTCCTGGGCGTCAGTGTCCTGGGCATCAGTGTCCTGGGCATCAGTGTCCTGTGCGTCAGTGTCCTGTGCGTCAGTGTCCTGGGCGTCAGTGTCCTGGGCATCAGTGTCCTGTGTGTCGGTGTCCTGGGCGTCAGTGTCCTGGGCGTCAGTGTCCTGTGTGTCGGTGTCCTGTGTGTCGGTGTCCTGTGTGTCGGTGTCCTGTGCATCAGTGTCCTGTGTGTTAGTGTCCTGTGTGTCGGTGTCCTGTGTGTCGGTGTCCTGGGCGTCAGTGTCCTGGGCATCAGTGTCCTGGGCGTCAGTGTCCTGGGCGTCAATGTCCTGGGCGTCAGTGTCCTGGGCGTCAGTGTCCTGTGTGTCGGTGTCCTGTGTGTCGGTGTCCTGGGCGTCAGTGTCCTGGGCATCAGTGTCCTGGGCGTCAGTGTCCTGGGCGTCAGTGTCCTGGGCGTCAGTGTCCTGTGTGTCGGTGTCCTGTGTGTCGGTGTCCTGGGCGTCAGTGTCCTGGGCGTCAGTGTCCTGGGCGTCAGTGTCCTGGGCGTCAGTGTCCTGGGCGTCAGTGTCCTGGGCGTCAGTGTCTTGGACATCAGTGTCCAGGGCGTCAGTGTCCTGGGCGTCAGTGTCCTGGGCGTCAGTGTCCTGTGTGTAGGTGTCGTGTGCGTCAGTGTCCTGGGCGTCAGTGTCCTGGGCGTCAGTGTCCTGGGCGTCAGTGTCCTGTGTGTTGGTGTCCTGGGCGTCAGTGTCCTGGGCGTCAGTGTCCTGTGTGTCAGTGTCCTGGGCGTCAGTGTCCTGGGCGTCAATGTCCTGGGCGTCAATGTCCTGGGCGTCAGTGTCCTGTGTGTCGGTGTCCTGTGCGTCAGTGTCCTGGGCGTCAGTGTCCTGTGTGTCGGTGTCCTGTGCGTCAGTGTCCTGTGTGTCGGTGTCCTGTGTTTCAGTGTCCTGTGTGTCGGTGTCCTGTGTGTCGGTGTCCTGTGCGTCAGTGTCCTGTGTGTCGGTGTCCTGAGCGTCAGTGTCCTGGGCGTCAGTGTCCTGTGTGTCAGTGTCCTGTGTGTCAGTGTCCTGGGCGACAGTGTCCTGGGCGTCAGTGTCCTGTGTGTCGGTGTTCTTTGCGTCAGTGTCCTGTGTGTAGGTGTCGTGTGCGTCAGTGTCCTGTGCGTCAGTGTCCTGTGCGACAATGTCCTGGGCGTCAGTGTCCTGTGTGTCGGTGTCCTTTGCGTCAGTGTGCTGTGTGTCGGTGTCCTGGGCGTCAGTGTCCTGGGCGTCAGTGTCCTGGGCGTCAGTGTCCTGGGCGTCAGTGTCCTGGGCGTCAGTGTCCTGGATGTCAGTGTCCTGGGCGTCAGTGTCCTGGGCATCAGTTTCCTAGGCGTCAGTGTCCTGGACGTCAGTGTCCTGGGCGTCAGTGTCCTGGGCGTCAGTGTCCTGGGCGTCAGTGTCCTGTGTGTCAGTGTCCTGGGCGACAGTGTCCTGGGCGTCAGTGTCCTGTGTGTCGGTGTTCTTTGCGTCAGTGTCCTGTGTGTAGGTGTCGTGTGCGTCAGTGTCCTGTGCGTCAGTGTCCTGTGCGACAATGTCCTGGGCGTCAGTGTCCTGTGTGTCGGTGTCCTTTGCGTCAGTGTGCTGTGTGTCGGTGTCCTGGGCGTCAGTGTCCTGGGCGTCAGTGTCCTGGGCGTCAGTGTCCTGGGCGTCAGTGTCCTGGGCGTCAGTGTCCTGGGCGTCAGTGTCCTGGATGTCAGTGTCCTGGGCGTCAGTGTCCTGGGCATCAGTTTCCTAGGCGTCAGTGTCCTGGACGTCAGTGTCCTGGGCGTCAGTGTCCTGGGCGTCAGTGTCCTGGGTGTCGGTGTCCTGGGCATCAGTGTCCTGGGCATCAGTGTCCTGGGCGTCAGTGTCCTGTGTGTCGGTGTCCTGTGTGTCGGTGTCCTGGGCATCAGTGTCCTGTGTGTTAGTGTCCTGTGTGTCGGTGTCCTGTGTGTCGGTGTCCTGGGCGTCAGTGTCCTGGGCATCAGTGTCCTGGGCGTCAGTGTCCTGGGCGTCAGTGTCCTGGGCATCAGTGTCCTGGGCGTCAGTGTCCTGGGCGTCAGTGTCCTGGGCATCAGTGTCCTGGGCATCAGTGTCCTGTGCGTCAGTGTCCTGTGCGTCAGTGTCCTGGGCGTCAGTGTCCTGGGCATCAGTGTCCTGTGTGTCGGTGTCCTGGGCGTCAGTGTCCTGGGCGTCAGTGTCCTGTGTGTCGGTGTCCTGTGTGTCGGTGTCCTGTGTGTCGGTGTCCTGTGTGTCGGTGTCCTGTGCATCAGTGTCCTGTGTGTTAGTGTCCTGTGTGTCGGTGTCCTGTGTGTCGGTGTCCTGGGCGTCAGTGTCCTGGGCATCAGTGTCCTGGGCGTCAGTGTCCTGGGCGTCAGTGTCCTGGGCGTCAGTGTCCTGGGCGTCAGTGTCCTGTGTGTCGGTGTCCTGTGTGTCGGTGTCCTGGGCGTCAGTGTCCTGGGCATCAGTGTCCTGGGCGTCAGTGTCCTGGGCGTCAGTGTCCTGGGCGTCAGTGTCCTGTGTGTCGGTGTCCTGTGTGTCGGTGTCCTGGGCGTCAGTGTCCTGGGCGTCAGTGTCCTGGGCATCAGTGTCCTGGGCGTCAGTGTCCTGGGCGTCAGTGTCCTGGGCGTCAGTGTCCTGGGCGTCAGTGTCTTGGACATCAGTGTCCTGGGCGTCAGTGTCCTGGGCGTCAGTGTCCTGGGCGTCAGTGTCCTGTGTGTAGGTGTCGTGTGCGTCAGTGTCCTGGGCGTCAGTGTCCTGGGCGTCAGTGTCCTGGGCGTCAGTGTCCTGTGTGTTGGTGTCCTGGGCGTCAGTGTCCTGGGCGTCAGTGTCCTGTGTGTCAGTGTCCTGGGCGTCAGTGTCCTGGGCGTCAATGTCCTGGGCGTCAATGTCCTGGGCGTCAGTGTCCTGTGTGTCGGTGTCCTGTGCGTCAGTGTCCTGGGCGTCAGTGTCCTGTGTGTCGGTGTCCTGTGCGTCAGTGTCCTGTGTGTCGGTGTCCTGTGTTTCAGTGTCCTGTGTGTCGGTGTCCTGTGTGTCGGTGTCCTGTGCGTCAGTGTCCTGTGTGTCGGTGTCCTGAGCGTCAGTGTCCTGGGCGTCAGTGTCCTGTGTGTCAGTGTCCTGGGCGACAGTGTCCTGGGCGTCAGTGTCCTGTGTGTCGGTGTTCTTTGCGTCAGTGTCCTGTGTGTAGGTGTCGTGTGCGTCAGTGTCCTGTGCGTCAGTGTCCTGTGCGACAATGTCCTGGGCGTCAGTGTCCTGTGTGTCGGTGTCCTTTGCGTCAGTGTGCTGTGTGTCGGTGTCCTGGGCGTCAGTGTCCTGGGCGTCAGTGTCCTGGGCGTCAGTGTCCTGGGCGTCAGTGTCCTGGGCGTCAGTGTCCTGGGCATCAGTGTCCTGTGTGTCAGTGTCCTGGGCGACAGTGTCCTGGGCGTCAGTGTCCTGTGTGTCGGTGTTCTTTGCGTCAGTGTCCTGTGTGTAGGTGTCGTGTGCGTCAGTGTCCTGTGCGTCAGTGTCCTGTGCGACAATGTCCTGGGCGTCAGTGTCCTGTGTGTCGGTGTCCTTTGCGTCAGTGTGCTGTGTGTCGGTGTCCTGGGCGTCAGTGTCCTGGGCGTCAGTGTCCTGGGCGTCAGTGTCCTGGGCGTCAGTGTCCTGGGCGTCAGTGTCCTGGATGTCAGTGTCCTGGGCGTCAGTGTCCTGGGCATCAGTTTCCTAGGCGTCAGTGTCCTGGACGTCAGTGTCCTGGGCGTCAGTGTCCTGGGCGTCAGTGTCCTGGGTGTCGGTGTCCTGGGCATCAGTGTCCTGGGCATCAGTGTCCTGGGCGTCAGTGTCCTGTGTGTCGGTGTCCTGTGTGTCGGTGTCCTGGGCATCAGTGTCCTGTGTGTTAGTGTCCTGTGTGTCGGTGTCCTGTGTGTCGGTGTCCTGGGCGTCAGTGTCCTGGGCATCAGTGTCCTGGGCGTCAGTGTCCTGGGCGTCAGTGTCCTGGGCATCAGTGTCCTGGGCGTCAGTGTCCTGGGCGTCAGTGTCCTGGGCATCAGTGTCCTGGGCATCAGTGTCCTGTGCGTCAGTGTCCTGTGCGTCAGTGTCCTGGGCGTCAGTGTCCTGGGCATCGGTGTCCTGTGTGTCGGTGTCCTGGGCGTCAGTGTCCTGGGCGTCAGTGTCCTGTGTGTCGGTGTCCTGTGTGTCGGTGTCCTGTGTGTCGGTGTCCTGTGTGTCGGTGTCCTGTGCATCAGTGTCCTGTGTGTTAGTGTCCTGTGTGTCGGTGTCCTGTGTGTCGGTGTCCTGGGCGTCAGTGTCCTGGGCATCAGTGTCCTGGGCGTCAGTGTCCTGGGCGTCAGTGTCCTGGGCGTCAGTGTCCTGGGCGTCAGTGTCCTGTGTGTCGGTGTCCTGTGTGTCGGTGTCCTGGGCGTCAGTGTCCTGGGCATCAGTGTCCTGGGCGTCAGTGTCCTGGGCGTCAGTGTCCTGGGCGTCAGTGTCCTGTGTGTCGGTGTCCTGTGTGTCGGTGTCCTGGGCGTCAGTGTCCTGGGCGTCAGTGTCCTGGGCATCAGTGTCCTGGGCGTCAGTGTCCTGGGCGTCAGTGTCCTGGGCGTCAGTGTCCTGGGCGTCAGTGTCTTGGACATCAGTGTCCTGGGCGTCAGTGTCCTGGGCGTCAGTGTCCTGGGCGTCAGTGTCCTGTGTGTAGGTGTCGTGTGCGTCAGTGTCCTGGGCGTCAGTGTCCTGGGCGTCAGTGTCCTGGGCGTCAGTGTCCTGTGTGTTGGTGTCCTGGGCGTCAGTGTCCTGGGCGTCAGTGTCCTGTGTGTCAGTGTCCTGGGCGTCAGTGTCCTGGGCGTCAATGTCCTGGGCGTCAATGTCCTGGGCGTCAGTGTCCTGTGTGTCGGTGTCCTGTGCGTCAGTGTCCTGGGCGTCAGTGTCCTGTGTGTCGGTGTCCTGTGCGTCAGTGTCCTGTGTGTCGGTGTCCTGTGTTTCAGTGTCCTGTGTGTCGGTGTCCTGTGTGTCGGTGTCCTGTGCGTCAGTGTCCTGTGTGTCGGTGTCCTGAGCGTCAGTGTCCTGGGCGTCAGTGTCCTGTGTGTCAGTGTCCTGGGCGACAGTGTCCTGGGCGTCAGTGTCCTGTGTGTCGGTGTTCTTTGCGTCAGTGTCCTGTGTGTAGGTGTCGTGTGCGTCAGTGTCCTGTGCGTCAGTGTCCTGTGCGACAATGTCCTGGGCGTCAGTGTCCTGTGTGTCGGTGTCCTTTGCGTCAGTGTGCTGTGTGTCGGTGTCCTGGGCGTCAGTGTCCTGGGCGTCAGTGTCCTGGGCGTCAGTGTCCTGGGCGTCAGTGTCCTGGGCGTCAGTGTCCTGGGCGTCAGTGTCCTGGATGTCAGTGTCCTGGGCGTCAGTGTCCTGGGCATCAGTTTCCTAGGCGTCAGTGTCCTGGACGTCAGTGTCCTGGGCGTCAGTGTCCTGGGCGTCAGTGTCCTGGGTGTCGGTGTCCTGGGCATCAGTGTCCTGGGCATCAGTGTCCTGGGCGTCAGTGTCCTGGGCGTCAGTGTCCTGGGCATCAGTGTCCTGGGCGTCAGTGTCCTGGGCGTCAGTGTCCTGGGCGTCAGTGTCCTGGGCGTCAGTGTCCTGGGCATCAGTGTCCTGGGCGTCAGTGTCCTGGGCGTCAGTGTCCTGGGCGTCAGTGTCCTGGGCGTCAGTGTCCTGGGTGTCGGTGTCCTGGGCATCAGTGTCCTGGGCATCAGTGTCCTGGGCGTCAGTGTCCTGGGCGTCAGTGTCCTGGGCATCAGTGTCCTGGGCATCAGTGTCCTGGGCGTCAGTGTCCTGGGCGTCAGTGTCCTGGGCGTCAGCGTCCTGGGCGTCAGCGTCCTGGGCGTCAGTGTCCTGGGCGTCAGTGTCCTGGGCGTCAGTGTCCTGGGCGTCAGTGTCCTGGGCGTCAGTGTCCTGGACGTCAGTGTCCTGGACATCAGTGTCCTGGGCGTCAGTGTCCTGGGCGTCAGTGTCCTAGGTGTCAGTGTCCGGGGTGTCGGTGTCCTGGGTTGGTGTGTCCTGTGTAGGTGTGTCCTGGGTGGGTGTGTCCTGGGTGGGTGTGTCCTGGTGGGTGTGTCCTCGGTGGGCGTGTCCTGTATGTGGGTGTCCTGGGTGCTTTTGTCCCGTGCGTCAGTGTCCTGGGTCAGCTGCGACGGGGGCCTGTTGCTATGGTTGCCCTCCTCGTCACTGGGTGTGGCCCGCCGGCGTCGCCACACTCGCACTCGATGGGGGCAGCATCCGCCTGGTGCTCCGGGTCTGTCCCTGGCTCGTGGTTGCCCCGGAACGTCCTGGAGGTGTCATATACCTGATGGGCTGGGTCTGTCCCTGTCTCGTGGCCGCCCTGGAACATCCTGGGGGCGTCGTATGCCTGATGGGCTGGGTCTGTCCCTGTCTCGTGGCCACCCTAGAACACCTTGGGGGCGTCGTATGCCTGATGGGCCATGTCAGTCCCTGGCTCGTGGCCGCCCTGGAACGTCCTGGGTGCGTCGTATGCCTAATAGACCGGGTCTGTCCCTGTCTCGTGGCCGCCCTGGAACGTCCTGGGGGCGGTCGGCATCCGCGGGGACGGGTGGGTCGACGTTTGGTCCTGCAATACACGATACAACATACATGGTTAGACACGCAGACGGGGATAGGGCAAAGGGGGGAAATGGGGAAAGGGGGAGATGGAGGAAGGGGGCATATGGGGGAAGGGGGTATAAAAGGAGGAAGGGGGAAGAGGGAAAGGGGGGCAGGTAGTGGGTGGTCTCACTTGGTGGTGGGCCCCCGACCTCTGCATCCGCAACCTCCCGGTCCTCGGGTCCGCCTGCAATGTCCAGGGCCCTCTCTTCATAAATGGTGAGTTGTCGCAGTTCGGGTGGACCCCCTCCGGTCCCCTCACGCTCCCGGTTGTTGTGAGCACGCTTCTCCTGTGGAGGGCGGGAGGGTGGCAGTGATAAAGGGCAACAGTGTCAGTCAGACACATACATGCGGACCAGCGGTTGTGTGTATGTTGGCAGAGGTTCACAACCCATCTTGCCAATGCAACCTGCATGGGTGGGTTCAGCCATGTCGGTTGCACCTAGGGCTGTACCGCCCATTGGGGTTGGGGGGGTACTCACTCTGGCTGCCCTGACAAGGTCATTGACCTTCTTGTAACACTGGACGCCTGTCCTGGCTGTTACGGCCACGGCACTGACGGCCTCTGCCACCTCCCTCCACATGCGCCGGCTGAGGCGTGGTGTGACCCTGCGGCCGTGTCCGGGGTACAGGGCCTCCCTCCTCTGCTCCACTGTGTCCAGGAGCGCCTCAATGTCCCGCTCCTGGAACCTCGGCGCTGCGCGGCGGGCGGCCATTTTGCCAGGTCTCCGGGGGGGGGGGGGGGGGGGGGGCGTCTTTTGTGCAGCGATGCCACGCGGCGTCAATGACGCTGCGCGCGTTTGTGACGGGTGACGCCGTCGCGAATGGCGTCACGCCGCTGCTAGCCCATTCCCGGCCGGAGAATTCGCGATGTTCCGGGGGGGCCCGATTCCGGAGTGTTTCACGCCGTTTTTGGCGCTGGAGTCGGGCCATCACACCGTTTCACGGAGAATCCCATCTGCCACCTCAACCACATTACCCTCTTCGATCCTTTCTTTTGCCTTATAAAAGTTATTTGAAGGAGCTATGCCAGTGGTGTAACAAGCTAGTGTTAAATAAATGAAAACACTTTATAATGATAAAGATTATTATAATAATTATTAGAGAAGTGCCAGTATCTCTTGTGGCTATCGCTGAGAGACCACCAGATGTTTTATCTATTCATCTTCCAAAACAATATTGGCCACCTCCCCAGAACTCTCTAGGTTTTATTGGATGAAACAGATTTTCAGGTCATAGCAACCTACAGCTCTGGGGGATAATCAGGACAATATCTTTACTTGGCCTCCTTGCCTTGGGAAACCAAAAGCAAAAGCAAAGGAGCAAGATTTTTCTTTTATTATTTCATGCAATGTCGGCATGCTGGTGAGGCCAGCATTTGTTGCCCATCCCTAATTGCCCTTTAGGAGGTGATGGTGAGCCTTCTTCTTGAACTGCTATAGCCCATGTGGTTTGGGAACACACATAGTGCTGTTAGGGAAGGAATTCCATGATTTTGACCAAGTAACAGGGAAGGAACGGAGATATATTTCCTAACCAGGATGGTATGTGGCTTGGAGGGGACATGGTGAGCTTTGGAGGAGTGGGTGAATGTTTAGGATTGTGGACATGGTGCTGATCAAGCGTACTGCTTTGCCCAGGATGGCGTCAATCTTACATTTTATCCCTGGTCAATTGACTTCCAATGGAGGTAAGGCTATAAGATATTTTGTGTCAACTGTTTTACAACAAAGCCTGCACTGTATAGATTTAGAAATTGCTTACAGGATTATCATAAATAGATGATATTTACAGGTTGGTGGCACTATGCTTCAAGTCTCACCCTTGGGATTTAGAACAAAAAAGGCAAAGCCAAGTTCTTGAACCTTGTCAACTGTTTCAACACAAGTTATTCACCACCTCCCACAGTTCTCTCTTGATCGTTGTGGACAATCTTGCTCTGTTAGCACAGCATACCAGCAAAAGTGAGTCAGATTTATGATCGACCAGGGAGTCAAGGGTTGTGAGAGATAGGTTAGAAAGTGGAATTAAGGTGATAATCAGATCAGCCATAATCATACTGAATGACAGAGCAGGCCCGATGGGCCGAATTGCCTACAGCTGCCTATTTCTCATGATCTTATAAATCCCAGATGTGCATCAGCAACCCTATGTCCTGGGCATTTCCTGACCTATGCCAGGCATTTTCACATTAGATTGCTGGAGTATTTATCTGCCAGCTCTTTAGCAGTGATCTGTGAAATGCTATGTGACCGTATTATTGTTCACCAACTGTAATTATGCCATACAGCTTCTTCTAAATGAAGTGTTACAAAAAACTATAATCTGTGTATGTTCTGCAAAGTACCTCCATGAATATACAGCAGGCAATCATTTACATTGCATCCCAGTTTTGTATGAACTGCCTATATTTACTGTTAGAATCATGACCTAGTCATTCCTCAAACCTCATCTGAGTAAACATCTGGCATTATTTATCCCCAAGATGTACTAATGCCATCTTCCTTCCCTTGCGGTGCAATCAGGAAAGCAGCCCGGACCATCCTTGTACTCCCTGGAAACTACAGACCCGAGCAGCTCAGAATGGGACTTCTTAGACCTAACCATCGAGGAGGTACCACATCTGTCACCTGCATCTTTCACCAGCACAGATACTCACAGCTCGGTGGGATTAAGTAGTAGGCAGGCTTCTGGGTCACTCACTGGTGAGCACCTCACAATTGAAAATCCAGGAATGTCCCTGCTATCTGGTATTCGAAGGGATGCCAAAGCACAGAGCTCTGTTGAACCCCTGGCCGATGACGTGCCCCTGTGTCCGGTCATCCCAGAGCTAATGGAACTGTAAAGGCAGGATCGTGAAGGAAGGAAGGAGTGACAGAGTTCATCCTCAGACTGCAAAGCTGACTGAAGGAGTCCAATCGCCTTCTGACAAAGGAGATGGTACCATCAATGCAAAACAACGAGGCCAACATGTAAGGGGGTGACCGTAGTGGAGACCCTTGGCACAGGGCCTACACTCCATGGGAGTGGCCCTGGGGCACCTATATTTTTTATTCGTGCATGGGATGTGGCCATTGCCAGCTGGCATTTATCACCCATTCCTGGGTGTTGCAGGCTCTGAGAAATGCCTAGTTAAATGTGCCGTTCATCGGGCTTTAACTTAAGTCCGCTGAATCACGCCCCGGATATCCAACGTTGGAATACCCTTGGCCGGTACAGTCTCTAATGTTGGTCCACCTCTGTGGTGCTGCTCCAAGAAAAACAATGGGCCTAGCCTTCCCCTCCTCAACAAGGCGCTGGTCCCGGCTGCATGCAGTGGCATGTTTCTGTCTCTGCTGCTGCTCTACCGCAAGTACTAGAAACGCCAACCTGCCTGCCGGATTGCTTTCCATTTATCAGCCAGTCAGCAGTGGTAAATGCAGTCAATGAGACGTTCAGGACAGGAAAAGGCTAACAAATTAAATGAGACTGTCGCTCCCATCAATTTATCTGGCTGCTATTATGACCATGTTTTTGGTTGATGGGCCACAACTCTGGACGTCTCTCCCTACAGCATTCCACCTCTCTACCTTGCTTTCCTACTTTAAGTCAATACTTAAAATCTACCTCTTTGACCAAGTTTTTGATTATCTGACATAACCTAAAGTGGCCCGATGTCATACTTTGTTTTAAAATGTGCTGGTGAAGAACATTTTGTTATGTTAAAGGCACTACGTAAATATAGAACCATAAAAACATAGAAATAGGAGTAGGAGTAGCTCATTCGGCCCTTCGAGCCTGCTGTGCCATTCAATATGATCATGGCTGATCCTGTATGTTAACACTATACCCCAGCACTCTCCCCACACCCCTTTGATGGCTTTAGAATATGGAAATCAATCTATTTCCTTCTTAAATATATTCAGTGATTTGCCCTCCATAGCCTTCTATGGTAGAGAATCCCACAACTTCACCACCTTCTGAATGAAGATGTTTCTCCTCATCTCAATCCTAAATGTCCTATCCGGTATCCTGAGGCTGTGGCCCCTTGTTCAAGACTCCCCAGCGAGAGGAAACAACATCCCTGCATCCAGCTTTGACAAAGGGTCATCTGGACTCGAAACGTTAGCTCTTTTTCTCTCCCTACAGATGCTGCCAGACCTGCTGAGATTTCCCAGCATTTTCTCTTTGGGATCCCTGCATCCAGTATGTCCCACCCTGTCAGAATTTTATACCTTTCAATTAGATCTCCTCTCATTTTTCTAAATTCCAGTCAATGCAGGACTAGCTGACCCAACACCTCCTCATTCGACAATCCTGTCAGCCCAGGAATCAGTCGGGTGAACCGTTGCTTCCCTTGCTCTGTGGGAAACATGTATTTTCTCAGGTAAGGAGACCAAAACTGCACACAATTCCCCAGGTGTGGTCTCACTAAAACCCTGTACAGTTGCAGTAAGACATTCTTGCTCCCGAACTCAAGTGCTCTTGTAATGAAGGCCGACATGCCATTTGGCTTCTTAACTGCTTGCTGTACCTGCATGCTTACTTTCAGAGAATGGTGTACAATGATACCCAGGTCCCTTTGTGTGTCAACATTTCCCAAAACTATCACTATTTAAATAATAATCTGCTATTCTGATTTTCCTACTGAAGTGGGTAACTCCACATTTATTCATGAAATACTGCCTCAATCATATATTTGCTGACTCACGCAATCTGTTTAAATCACTGATGCACGATCAATGACCACTAAAGCGAGGCTGTAGTCCAACTGAAGGCTTTAATAAGCTAGATGTTTCCCCCAGCAACTCAGGTACAGAATGAAGGCTGCTGGGGCGGCACAGGCTCTTATACTCCGCCTTGCAGGACGGAGCTCCCATACAGCTTGACCAATAGGAAACATACAATATCTACCAATGGTGTTCCAGCATTACCAGGTACCGTAATACCCCTACACAGACTACCACATTCACCCCCTGTGAAAAAAGAGTCCGGCGGGGGTGGTGGCCTGATATTACAACATGGTAACGTGGTAGAAATTATAGCTATGGAGGTACCGTAATACTTCCATACAGCGTTTTGTAACTATTTATAATTCTATTTACTATTTACAATTTATGATTCATAATTAACTATCCACTTCAAAATTAAGCAATCAGTCGATCGGGGGCCCTGGTCGTTCTCTATGATCACAAAGCTTCGGTGGTGACTCCGGTGGAGGCTCGGGCATCTGTGACTCCGGGAGTGTGGCCTCGATCTCTGTGGCAGCTTCGACTCCCCTAGACGGCGCTGGCGGGGACAACGGTTGGCCTGGGAGCATCTGCGGGGTGCGTCTGTGGGTGGGGGGGCCTAGACGGGGCCGGCGGAAGGACCGATCCTCCTGTAAGGTGCACTGGTGGGAGGGAGGGTGGGACTGGTGGCTGGCATGTGCGTGGAACTCCGGCGGGCGCCAGGTCTCGTAGGGAGACCGTATCTTGTCGGCCGTAGGTGTACGCCACCTAGGCGTACTGGGGGTTAGCGTGGAGAAGATGAACCCTCTCGACCAACGGGTCCGACTTGTGTGCCCACACGTGTTTTCGGAGAAGGATGGGTCCGGGAGCGGCCAGCCAGGTCGGGAGCGAGGTCCCAGAGGAGGACTTCCTGGGGAAGACAAGGAGACATTCGTGCGGTGTTTGGGTGGTTGTGGTACAAAGCAATGACCGGATGGAGTGGAGGGCATCCGGGAGGACTTCCTGCCTGCGGGAGACTGGGAGATTCCTGGACCGTAGGGCCAGTAGGACGGTCTTCCAGCCCATCCCATTCTCTCTCTCTACCTGTCCTTTACCCCGGGGGTTGTAACTGGTCATCCTGCTCGAGGTGATGCCCTTGCTGAGCAGGAATTGACGCAGTTCGTCGCTCATAAAGGACGACCCGTTATCAATATGTATGTAAGCGGGGAACCTGAACAGAGCAAAGATGCTATGGAGGGCCTTGGTGACGGTGGTTGCGGCCATGTCGGGGCAGGGGATGGCGAATGGGAACCGTCAATCACGTTCAGGAAGTACGCGTTGCGGTCGGTGGAAGGGAGGAGGCCTTTGAAGTCCATGCTGAGGAGTTCAAAAAGATGGGCAGCCTTTATCAGGTGCGCTTTCTCTGGCCGGTAGAAGTGCGGTTTGCACTCCACGCAGATTTGGCAGTCCCTGGTGGCTGTCCTGACCTCCTCGATGGAGTAGAGCAGGTTGCGGGTCTTGATAAAGTGGAAAAAGTGAGTGATCCCCGGGTGGCAGAGGTCCTCATGGAGGGCTCGGAGGCGGTCCACTTGTGCGTTGGCACATGTGCCACGGGACAGGGCATCAGGAGGCTCATTTAGCTTCCCGGGATGATACAAGGTCTCGTAGGTGGAGAGTTCGATCCTCCACCGCAAGACCTTAGCGTTTTTTATCTTGCCCCGCTGTGCATTATCGAAGATGAAAGCAACTGACCGTTGATCAGTGAGGAGAGTGAATCTCCTGCCGGCCAGGTAATGCCTCCAATGTTGCACAGCTTCTACTATGGCCTGGGCCTCCTTTTCGACTGAGGAGTGGCGGATTTCGGAAGCATGGAGGGTACGTGAGAAGAAGGCCACGGGTCTGCCCGCTTGGTTGCGGGTGGCCGCCAGAGCTACGTCGACTCGTTGGGACTCATCGATGGCATGCATCGTGGCCTTTGCAATGTCTGCTTTTATGCGGTTGAAGGCCTGGCGGGCCTCTATTGACAGGGGAAAAGCTGTGGATTGGATCAGGGGATGGGCCTTGTCCGCATAGTTGGGGACCCACTGGGCATAGTAAGAGAAAAACCCTAGGCAGCGCTTCAGAGCCTTGGAGCAGTGAGGGAGGGGGAACTCCATAAGGGGGCGCATGCGTTCAGGGTCGGGGCCTATAACTCCATTTCGCACTACGTAGCTGAGGATAGCTAGGCGGTCGGTGCTAAACACGCATTTATCCTTGTTGTATGTAAGGTTAAGGATCTTTGCGGTCTGGAGGAATTTTCGGAGGATGGTGTCGTGGTCCTGCTGGTCGTGGCCACAGATGGTGACATTATCGAGATACGGGAATGTTGCCCGTAAACCATACCGGTCAACCATTCGGTCCATCTCGTGCTGGAAGACCGAGACCCCGTTGGTGACACTGTAGGGAACCCTTAAGAAGTGATAGAGCCGCCCGTCTGCCTCGAAGGCATTGTATGTGCGGTCACTAGTGCGGATGGGGAGCTGGTGGTAGGCGGACTTGCGATCCACCGTGGAGAAGACCTTGTAATGTGTGATCCTGTTTACCAGGTTGGATATGCGGGGGAGAGGGTAGGCGTCCAGCTGCGTAAACCTGTTGATGGTCTAACTGTAGTCGATGACCATCCTATGCTTCTCCCCGGTCTTCACCACCACTACTGAAACTCTCCAGGGACTGTTGCAAGCCTCAATGACACCTTCCCTCCGTAGCCTTTGGACCTCTGACCTAATAAAGATCCGATCCTGGGCACTGTACCGTCTGCTCCTGGTGGCGACGGGTTTGCAATCCGGGGTAAGGTTCGCAAACAGGGAAGGCGGATCGACCTTGAGGGTCGCGAGGCCGCAGACAGTGAGGGGGGGTATAGGGCCGCCGAATTTGAAAGTTAGACTTTGGAGATTACACTGGAAGTCTAAACCTAGGAATGTGGCCGCGCAGAGGTGGGGAAGGACGCAGAGCCGGTAATTTTTAAACTCCCTTCCCTGGACTGTGAGGTTTGCCACACAAAACCCCATTATCTCTACTGAGTGGGAACCGGAGGCCAGGGAGATTTTTTGATTAACGGGGCGGACGAGGAGAGAACAGCGCCTTACTGTGTTGGGGTGTATGAAGCTCTCCGTGCTCCCAGATTCGATTAAACAGGACGTCTCGTGCCCATTGATTAGTACTGTTGTTGTAGCAGTTGAGAGTGTTCGAGGCTGGGATTGGTCCAGGGTCACCGAGGCTAATCTCAGCAGTTGAGTGTTCTCTTCGGGCGGTGTGCGGTCAGCCGAGCTGTGGTCCTGGGAGTCCATCCACGATGGCGGCTCCCATTGGTCGCACATGGCTGGGGGTGCACAAAATGGCGGCGCCCGTCCATCGAATGTGGCGTCCGCGGGACAGGATGGCGGCGCCCGGGGGCCGCACGTGGCCCTGGAGTAGGAAGATGGCGGCGCCCGCTGGCCGCATGGGGACCGTGGAAAGGTTTGTGGTGGCGGTCTGCATTCGCCGTTGGAGACCGCGGCGACCGCACGGGCCTGGCATACCACCACGAAGTGGCCCTTTTTACTGCATCCCTTGCAGGTGGATGCGCGGGCCGGGCAGCACTGTGGGGGGTGCTTGGCCTGCCCGCAAAAGTAGCAGCGGGGTTGCCAGGCTGCTTTGCAGCACAAGCTTGTGGGGGAATGGTAGATGTCTCGAGGTCGGCTGCGGAGGGGTTCCACGATGCCCAGGGGGCTGCCGCGCGGTCGGGAACGTAAGCGCGGGCGTTTCTGGAGGCCACATCCAGGGAACCTGCAAGGGCCTGTGCCTCCTTGAGGCCTAGGGTATCTTTTTCCAGCAATCGCTGGCGAATTTGGGAGGACAGCATACCTGCCACGAAAGCGTCCCGGATCAAGAGTTCTGTTTGCTCGCTCGCCGAAACTTGCGGGCAGCGGCAGTTTCTCCCCAACACCAGGAGCGCACGGTAGAATTCTTCCAGCGATTCCCCAGGGATTTGTCGCCTCGTTGCTAGCAGATGTCGGGCGTTGACCTGGTTTACCGTGCAAATATAATGTCCTTTTAGCAGCTCTATTGCTGCATCGAAGTTTTCCGCGTCCTCTGTTGAGAACATTTTCTGTTCTCCGGTGGGTGTGTTTTCGGCCACTCCAAGATATCCTTTAAAACACGCCAGCCAGTGCTTGAAGATTGCTGCTGAGTTCGCCGCGTAGGGGCTGAGTTGCAGACACTCCAGCTTAATTTGGAGCTCCATCCTTTTAAATCAACTTATTAAATTGATGCACGATCAATGACCACTAAAGCGAGGTTGTAGTCCAACTAAAGGCTTTAATAAGCTAGATGTTTCCCCCAGCAGCTCAGGTACAGAATGAAGGCTGCTGGGGCGGCACGGGCTCTTATACCCCGCCTTGCAGGGCGGAGCTACCATACAGTTTGACCAATAGAAAACATACAATATATACCAATGTTCCAGCATTACCAGGTACCATAATACCTCTACACAGACTACTACAATCGCCCTGAAACCTTAACATCCTCCTCACCACTCACATTCTCACCAGGTTTTGTGTTGTAAGTAAACTTGGAAATATTGGGCGGAATTTTCCGACCCCCCACCGGGACGGAGAATCGCCGGGGGGGGGGGCGGGGGGGGGGGGGGGCGGCGTGAATCCTGCCCCGACGCGGCTGACGGATTCTCCGGTGCCGTTTTCTCGCAGGGGCGGGAATCACGTCGCGCCGGGTGCCGTTAGCAGCTGCCCCCCCTGCCGATTCTCCGCCCCACGATGGGCCGAGTGGCCACCCATTTCCGGCCAGTCCCGCAACGTATAGTACACCAGGCCCGTACCGGCGGGACCCGGCTCTGCGGGCGGCCTGCGGAGTCCTCGGGGGAGCGTGGGGGGATCTGGCCCCTGGGGGGGGTGGGGGGGTGCGCCCCCACGATGGCCTGGCCCGCGATCGGGGCACACCGATCCGCGGGCGGGCCTGTGCCGTGGGGGCACTCTTTCCATCTGCGCCGGCCGGTGTAACGGTCCACCTTGGCTGGTGCGGAGAAGAACCCCCCTGCTCATGCACTGGGATGACGCCAGTACATGCTGGCGCTCCCGCACATGTGCCAACTCGCGGGGCTGGAGGAGGCCCTTCGGCGCCGGTTGGCACGGTGCCAAGCCCTTCGGCGCCGTCCTGGCCCCTGAAGGTGCGGAGAATTCCACACCTTCCGGGCGGCCCGACGCCGGAGTGGTTTACGCCACTCCTCGGCGCCAGTACGGCCCACCCCACAGGATAGCGGAGAATCCTACCCATTACATTTGGTGCCCTCATCCAAATTATTGATGTATTTATTGTGAATAGCAGGGGCCATGCTGGCACTGATCCCTGAGGGATAAGCATTGTTTTTGTTGTTGCTCATTATGCTTTTCACATGGCTTTTTCTCGAAAAATATATTAAATCATTTCCTGAATCCATCAAAACATCTGCTTTGGAAAAAAAACTTTTGTTCGTATTTTATTTTACAATTTGATTACGCTTTGGATGAAAAGCTCTAACTGTTAACTATTGTGATCCCGGAACAGACCCCAATAGCAACTGGGATATTGGGCAGAAACCCCAATATTTTATTTTAATTTTCTAAGACTGTGAGGAAAGGATACCTCACTCTTGGAGTGATTTCACAAAGAAATAGGATATGGTACATTAAAACAAACATTTATTACTAACACAGTATTAAAATATTTAACATTACACAAGAAAATAGCTCATAAATATCCTTTAAACAATACTAATTGTTACAGTGACACAGTAACCCTTAACTGCTGTCTTTATTTCCACTCAAACAATAAAACCATCGTAGGTCCCAAACAACTTTAAAAATACAGTTAGCACACTCAGGAATACTTGCTGCAAAGAGATGTCTTTGACATTCCACTTTGAGAAAGAGAAATCTTCTGAGACTGCTTGAAAGAAAGAGACCTGACACCCTGTCAGAATAATGCAGAATATCTGGCTGTATTTCTTCAGAAACCTTCTCAGCTCAACCTTCCAGCCAAAAATTTACATTGAAACCCGCAACACCCGAATGCTTCAACCCCTGGCTCCTCATCATCGAACTACTTCATCTCGCTAAGCTGAACTCAAGGTCTCTAATTATCTGTGCTCCAAGGAACCCGCTTAATATAAAATGGAAGTCGATTCGTACAAACTTTTACGATGTGTTAATTGCACCTCTGATTCCACAAAGCCTAGCTGTCTTTCAAAGTAGGATTTTTAAAGATACGACTGCAGCAGTCACATACTAACACACACTAGCCCACGATTTTAACCCTTATTGCACCAAATAAATATAATATAATATGTCTGAAATTCCAACACACATTACATAACCTACTCAGCTTTAACTTTTTTTAAACAAAAAGTGTATTTTAATCGCCTAAGCCTAGGTAACACTGGAAACCGGATAAGAATTTGCTGCATTTCATTAGAAAATCTACCTACAAACCGAAAGGAAGTGAGAAAGGACGCAAGACAATATGGGGGAAAGAAAAAGAAAGAACAAGAGTTTTGCTATTAATATCTCATTCACAATAGTAGTGATTGTAAAGCAGAAATACCAGGAATTGTGTGAAACAGAACATGCTGCACAGATGTTCAGCGAGGGACCCTGCTTGAAACTCAAACTTGCCTTGACCCTTTCCAGGTAGATTCAACAAAACAAAACTAGACCTTCAGTCCAACTGGTTATTCTGATTTTTATATCTCACACAAGCCTCATCCCATTATAAGTACCTCTTTCCTCCTACCCATCATAAGCCTCTATTCTCTTCTCCAGTATCTCCTGCTTCAATTTCAGATTTCCGTAATTTTGTTTTACTCTCAGGTCAGACGTCTTCCTCCTCAGTTTCACCAGTGCAACAGGCTTCACTGTATGGGAAGCAATGTGAGAGCTGGGGTAATGAAGAACGTCAGCTTCAAGCAGACAGAACTATTGCATTTCTGTATTATTTAGCAGAAAGTGTTCATTGTTTCCAGACGTTCCTTGATGGTTTTTCGTTCCTGTGAGTATAAAGGAAAATTCTAATCATAGTCTGGGAATGTTACACCACCTAAGTGTCAATTAATATCCATGCTGCGTGTGTGTGGATCTGCCTATGCCACACAGGCACTGCCTCCAAGACTGTGATGCACAGGGTTGCACTCCACGAGAGATCCTGTCCGCTTCTACCCAATCTTTCACTGCATCGTGCTAACTCTAGGAGAACACTTTAGCCCTGACCCTTCCTTCAAAATAACATCAAAAGCTTTAGAGTGAGTTCAAAGGAATGACTTGTGATTCTAGGCCCCGGAGGACAAAGCATAAAGGTATTGTGCTGCAGGAATGAAGGTTGAAAAATGATAATGATTATATAATGAAAAGTATGAATAAGCATGCCATTTAACTTGAACAATGAAAACATTTTAGAAGCTTTCACAAGCTTTAAGCAGCAAGTGTTGGATGTTGCTGGACCTCAGAAGTAGCTGCGCTTGCAACCAGGGAATATGCTTAATTGAGCACTGAGTTGGCATATATTGGATGAATGGAACAAAGTTGGATGTATGTAGAGGTCCATAAATATAAGAGGGATGAGTTTATTTTCTCCAGCTGGATACGAGCCTCGTGTAATTTTAAACTGACCATAAATTTGTGGGTTCAAGTTACTACACTTGACTCGATGCTCCCTTGATGCATGCCTAACTCTTGGCTGTACCTATGTGAGGAAATTACATAGAATTACTTAGAATGTACGGTAGAGTAACAAACGATTCAGCACAACTGAATATACTCCACATGAGGCTCCTCCCATCCCCCCTTCCTCCATATCTATCAGCATTGCCTTCAAATCATTCATGTTGAGAAAATAAAAACTTGTTTCTCACTGGATAGGTATGTGTGGAACACACAAGACATTTGCTGTGCAGGCAATTAGTATATTTAACAGAGAATTAGGCCAATATCAATTATGAAGAGAAATTGGAGAATTAAAAGAAACAAAACAAAACTGCTCAATTTCTTTTCCGCAAATATTCAAAAGGAGCTAAAGGCCAACCTTAGCACTTGATAAGAATCATGTAGGTGGGAACCAAGGTCTGGGTTTTTAACTCATCCAGACTGGCCCCATGAACGTCCCTGTATGCCATAGTGTGGGGGAAGGGGTGGGTGGTGGGTTGGGTCAGGAGAGTCTAGTAATTGAGGAATGGGGAGGGAAGCAGAGGAGGACCAAGGCTTCCTTGCGGTGATCCGGCGAACGTTCTTGCTTCTCCTATCCCATAAAGAAACAAAAACTTTAATTAAAAACTATTTTTCTTTCTGAGCCTCTTCTGGTTGCAGATCAGCCTTCCCCCAGGTTAGCCTGTTGGGGAAAATCATGAGACCTTCCCCTCTCCAGAGCTGGGGTTAACGTTGCTGATGATATTATTTGAGACTGAACTGCATAGATAAGGAGCTGGATGCTCCGCAGTCCCGCGTCAAAATAGTGTTTGGCGTGGGGGCGGAGAATCCAATTTCATGCCGAAATCGGGCTCGGCGTCGGTCCGGCGATTCTCCGGGACCTGAAAATCGGCGTGTTCGTGGAGTACTCCGCGCGGCTGGGGGCTCATTGCCTGTGGCCCGCCCAGTGATCCTCCCCTCCCGACCGGCCGGGTTCCTGACGGCATGGTTCTAATCACCTATTGCCGGTCGGGACTCTCACGTGGCGGCTGCGGACCTGGTGGGGGCGGGGGGATCAGGCACCAGTGGGGGGGGGGGTTATGGGAGGCCGGGGGACATATCGGGCCAGTGGGATCTTTGGGCGCCTGGCCGATCAGGGTGGCCTTCATTTTTCAGCTGCCTCCGTGGTCTGAGTCCGCCATGGCGCTCGGCATGGCCGCTTGAGGCTACCGCCGTGCGCATGCATGGTTTTGAAACCGGAAGTGCGGGGCCCGTATCCGCAGCTAAAGCTGCGTGAATCACCCTGGGTCCCCTTGCAGGTAAGTGAATCAACGGATCATTGTTATAGGGAATTCCAGAGTGAAACGCCAGCGTTTGTACGCTGGTGTGGGGCCATAGCCCCATTCTGGGAGAATTCAGCCCAAGGACGTAGCTGTGCTTTGATTAGAGATAGTCAACACGGTTTTGTGAAGGGTAGGTCGTGCCTCACAAACCTTATAGAGTTCTTTGAGAAGGTGACCAAACAGGTGGATGAGGGTAAAGCAGTTGATATGGTGTATATGGATTTCAGTAAAGCGTTTGATAAGGTTCCCCATGGTAGGCTACTGCAGAAAATACGGAGGCATGGGATTCAGGGTGATTTAGTAATTGGCCAGCTGGAAGAAGACAAAGGGTGGTGGTTGATGGGAAATGTTCAGACTGGAGTCCAGTTACTAGTGGTGTACCACAAGCATCTGTTTTGGGGCCACTGCTGTTTGTCATTTTTATAAATGACCTGGAGGAGGGCGTAGAAGGATGGGTGAGTAAATTTTCAGATAACACTAAAGTCGGTGGAGTTGTGGACAGTGCGGAAGGATGTTACACGTTACAGAGGGACATAGATAAGCTGCAGCGCTGGGCTGAGAGGTGACAAATGGAGTTTAATGCAGAAAAGTGTGAGGTGATTCATTTTGGAAGGAATAACAGGAAGACTGAGTACTGGGCTAATGGTAAGATTCTTGGCAGTGTGGATGAGCAGAGAGATCTCGGTGTCCATGTACATAGATCCCTAAAAGTTGCCACCCAGGTTGAGAGGGTTGTTAAGAAGACGTACGGTGTGTTAGCTTTTATTGGCAGACGGATTGAGTTTAGGAGCCATGAGGTCATGTTGCAGCTATACAACACTCTGGTGCGGCCGCATTTGGAGTATTGCGTGCAATTCTGGTCGCCGCATTATAGGAAGGATGTGGAAGCATTGGAAAGGGTGCAGAGGAGATTTACCAGAATGTTGCCTGGTATGGAGGGAAGATCTTGTGGAGGAAAGGCTGAGGGACTTGAGGCTGTTTTCGTTCGAGAGAAGAAGGTTAAGAGGTGACTTAATTGAGGCATACAAGATGATCAGAGGATTGGATAGGGTGGACAGTGAGTGCCTTTTTCCTTGGATGGTGATGTCTAGCATGAGGGGACATAGCTTTAAATTGAGGGGAGATAGATATAAGACAGATGTCAGAGGTAGGTTCTTTACTCAGAGAGTAGTAAGGGTGTGGAATGCCCTGTCCGCAACAGTAGTGGACTCGCCAACACTAAGGACATTCAAATGGTCATTGGATAGACATATGGACAATAAGGGAATAGTGTAAATGGGCTTTAGAGTGGTTTCACAGGTCAGCGCAACATCGAGGGCCGAAGGGCCTGTACTGCGCTGTAATGTTCTATGTTCTATGTCTTCCACCTGGGGTCCTACTCACCTCCCGAAAAAGGTTAGTCAAAATTACTATCCACTGGAAGGTGTTGAAGTCACTGTGGCTTGTTCACTGCCATGCCTCCTAGTTTGTACCAGGTGTGAGAGAGGGGAACACATTCAGACAGACTGACAAGGACACAGAACTAATTAGAAAGTGAGACTCAAAGTGAATTAAAAAGCAGGGTACAGAAACAACTAGGGATACTGAAACAATTAAAAAGAAGGAATTAAAGAGAGGGACATAGAAAGAATTAAAGAGTGGGGCAAAAACAAAGACCCAGTTACAGGAAAGGAATCTTCTTTTTGCAAAGCACGGAACATCATTTAATTCATTGGGTTTTTTGAAAATGGCCGGACCAATCAAAAATGTTCCCCTAAACAGCTGGAAACTATTTTGAAGACAAATCCTTGTCGGAGAATTTTTTTCTTTCTTACCTCTCAAACAGAAGTTCCCATCGTAGTAATTTAGCCCTATCCATGGAGATCACAGAAGAAATGAAAAAATGTGTTTGACCCACGTTTTCGTTTATGTAGTTTACCAAAAGAAAGGGAAAAGAGGGCGTTTGATCTGATCCCTTGACATGCAGCACATTGACATGACTGACGAGCTGGAGGCTGAAGTGTGGTAGAGAAAAGAGTATCAGATCTTACTTGACACAGCTTTCTGTGTTGCAGCTTCAAAACAGTGCGGATTTTAATCCTAGTTATTCAAGTCGTGCCTCAAAATTCTGCCCCCCCCCCCCCCAACCCCCCACCATTAAAAAAACAGGTAGAAGCATTTCCTTCCAACAATTTTCCCTTTTCACAGAATCACACAAAACTACAGTGCAGAAAAGGCCCTTTTATTTACATTTCGCCCCCAAATCCTCCCTCACCCCCCCTTCTGAACCGTTGACTCCTTGTTGGAATATTATTAATATTATGCACCCACTGTTACCTTGCCTAAGTGACCATTTATCAAGCCTGAACTTGACAATGACTGCAGATCTCTTATTGAATTTTCCCTTCAGTAGACCAGATACACTGCCTGAGTCCACTCCTATTAATCCCTTAGGTAAGATCAAGTAACACAGTGCAGACCAGGACACACTGCGATGTTCCTGTTAGTGGTCAAGTCATTTTCATAAAATATGGAGAATTAAATGGTGTTCTGTGCGTCACAAAAAAATGTTCTTTCCTGTAACCGGGTCTTTGTTTTTGTCCCACTCTTTAATTCTTTCTATGTCCCTCTCTTTAATTCCTTCTTTATAATTGTTTCAGTCTCCCTCTCCCTAGTTGTTTCTGTACCATGCTTACTAATTGACTTTGAGTCGCACTTTCTAATTAGTTCTGTGTCCTTGTCCGTCTGTTTGTATGTGTTCCACTCTCTTTGATCTGGTACAATCTGGGAGACTGGGTACTTAATATGGCCACAGTGACTCCACACCTTCTAGTGGGTAGTAATTTTGACAGTATCACACAATAGGAAAATTTTGATGAATTTCCACTGACCACCCACCGAATAGAGAACATGCATTCCACTGGTGATTTTAAGGCACCGTCCTCATTTAAACATGGCTTGGTGTCCTGATAGGAGTCTCAATATTGGGCTGTTGCTGTCATGTTCGCCTCTAGAAATTGACACATTTCCAAGTAATTAGTTGGATGTCTTTGTCCTGTTTTAAAAGAGGTGATAAGGTGTTATAAGCTATTTATAATTTAGTCATTGCCTTATGCTAACGTGTTTTTGAGTTCTCCAACCATTTGAATGAAGCAAATTAATTGCAGCATTGTGGGAAGATAGTACTCAAAAACATTCAAATGATTAGATAACTCAAATTAAGTGAATTGGGATTAAGTGTAGACTGCAAATGCAAGTGTACTTTTTCTTCTGAGAATCATGCCGCTTCACCACTATTCAGAGGTTTAAAAGAGATAATCGGCAAAATGAAACATTCTGGCACAAAACACAGATAAAATCAATTAATCAAAATGTTCGTCATGACCTCTCCCCACTAAAAGCACTTGTGAACCTATGGCTTTTTCTCCACATCAGTTTGAATCCTGCTGGCCCTTTAGGAATGTTTTAAAATCTAACTGTATGAAACGTTTTAACGCAACAATGTGATGTTACATTAAAATGTCACATTTACATAGAGTCTGCCTGACTAAGGCACACAGTCATAACTCAGGCGGCAATCTAGGCAAAGGAAGGGAAATATGAAGCATTAATCCTCAGAAAGGGTGCTTGAAATCACATAAAAATCTGTTACACTTGTCAACCATTTGCTGATCCCCATCACTCACTGCACTTGGCAGAAATAATAATATTGTAGAGAAGAAAATGTCAGTCAAAAGAGCAGCTTTTGAAAGGACACCAAATATTAATGTTCTCGATTCTGGGTGTCTCTGTAGCTGCTGAGTGAAATGGTACTGGTGTGAGCAACCTTTCCTTCACCTTTGCCACTGCAGCATTGTGGCAGAGAGAAAGCACTGTAGAAAGAGGGAAGCCTCAGCCCATCCCTAGGCGGATGGCAAAGGAATCTGAGGGAACCTTTAAGACATTTAGGTATTTAACTAATAAGCATTAGTGGGGGAGTTCGTATTCCATGAACCCCACAGGGAGATCAATCAGGTCGTCCCCGTGGGTCTCGGGAGAGTTATTACACCCACCTAGGTCAAGGTGCACATCCACCTACACGCAAGGCTGCACCAAGGAAGTGGTCACAGAGCTGTTCCACCTTTTGGAATCAGACCTGCAGCCACAGATTAAGGGTGACCGTGGCCCTGAATGTTGGCACCAGTGGATTTTCTAAAGTAGAACAGGTGACGTTGCAAACATCTCCCAGTTTGCAATCCATCGCTGTATGAGGGATGTCACAGAGGCCTATACAACAGGAAAGGAAACTTCATTGTCTTCTCTCTAAATAGCGAAGCAGGAGTGGGCATGTGGCTTTGCCAGGAGTGCAGGCTTCACAAGGATGAAGGGAGCCATCAAATGCAAGCTTGCAGCCTTACATCACCACAACTCAGTGAAGTAATGTACCAAAAAATACAGGGGCACCACTCATTCACCGTGCAGTTGTTTTTTGACCATGCCAGGACCACCAGGCTGCTGAATGGGTGCTAGCGGTCATAATGTTTGCATCCTGAGCCAATTTTTAGTTCCAACAATCTATGAGCTACCATGTTGAAACAGATGGTGGCTGGTTAGCAACAAGGGTAATCCACTGGATGCCTGGCTGATGAATCACCTCTGCAACCTCACCACACGTGGACAGTACTTATACAATATGAGTCGTACTGCAACTAGGAATGTCATCGTTAGAAGATTGGCATCATGAAGCAACAATGAATTGTTCCAAGGGGAGCCCTTCCACAACCTGGCGGTCAGTCCTTGCAACAAGGGCTTTGGCAACCACCTCAGGAGGAGGAGGAAGGGTACACGAGGGAAAGGAGCAGGACCAGATAAGGCAATTGGTACATCCACAATCTGGATGGGTTGTCCATGAACACAGCATCAGGCTGTGGTGACCCAGAATGAAACTCCAGATGGCCAATGCTCCTTCACCACTTCAACTTATCATTCTTCTGTTACCCCAAAAGGAAAAAACTGTCAAACCTGGAAATGAAGGTTACCAGTGAAACTCTTCGGAACTGGCCTTGTCGACCTTAAAATGGAACTCCAGTGTTACTGATTTTGACCAGTGCTGATTTTACTGGGATTTGAACATTTCAAATTTTTTTCCTTCTGCAACAGGTCACCAAAGTGTCTATAATCCTGAAATAAAATAATAATCTTTATTATTGTCACAAGTAGACTCACATTAACACTACAAATGAAGTTACTGTAAAAATCCCCCAGTCGCCACACTCTGGTGCCTGTTTGGGTACACTGAGAGAGAATTCAGAATGTCCAAATTTTCTGTTTCTATGTCGGAAAATGTGAAGTTACGTACTTTAGCAGGAAGGCTAAAGGAGCAGAATATAAGTCAATGGAGGAACACTGCAGAAAACTGCAGCACAAAGGGGTGTGGGGGCCCTCATGCATAAATCACAAAATGCTTGCATGCAAGTTCAGCAGGTAATAGGAAAGGCAAATGGAATGTTGGTTTTTGTTTCAAAAGGAATGGAGTATAAAAATAAGGAAGTCTCACTAAAACTATACAAGGCACTAGTTAGACCACTCCTGGAATACTGTGAACAGTTTTGGTCCCCTTATCTAAGGACAGAGGTTGGCATTGGCGTTGGCATTGGCGGCAGTCCAGAGAAGGTTCACTAGGTCGATCTCGGGTTTTCTTATGAGAAGACGTTGAATAGGTTGGGTTTGTACTCATTGGAGTTTGGAAGAATGAGACGCAACCTTATTGAATTATAGACTCAAAGAATCCCTACAGTTCAGAAGGAGACCATTCAGCCCATCGAATCTGCACCAAATCTCTGAAAGAGCACCTTACCTCAACCCACTCACCCGCAACATCCCCGTAATCCCACCCAACACTTGGACACTAAGGGGAAATTTAGCATGGCCAATCCACCTAGCCTGCACATCCTTTGGACTATGGGAGGAAACTGGAGCACCCGGAGGAAACCCACACAGACACGGGGAGAACGTGCAGACTCCATACAGACAGCCACCCAAAGCCAGGCCGTATGTATTGAGACATGTAGGATCCTCAGGGTCTTGATAAGGTGGATGCTGAGAGGTGTTCCAATTTGAGGGAGAGTCCATCGCCAGAGGGCAATATCTCAGAGTAACAGGTCATCCATTTAAGACAGAGATGAGGAGGAATTTCGTCTTTCATTTAGTGAATCTGTGGATATTATTTACCACAGAGAGCTGTAGAAGTTGGGTGGTTAACAATGTTCAAGGCCCAGATGGGCATATTTTTAATCAGTAAGGGAATCAAGAGTTATGAAGATAAAGCGGGATATTGGAATTGAGGAAAATCAGATGCGTCATGATCTAATTGAATGGCGGAGCAGACTCAATGGGCCAAATGGCCTCCTTCTGCTCATACACCTTTGGGTCTTATGGGAACCGCCAGCAGCTCCATTAGTCCTGACAGTGCAAAAAGCACATTGGAGGACACTGCCAGGACTGCAATGAAGAAGCAAAAGGTGGCCCCATGGATCCCCAGAAACAGGTGAGTCCAGGTCTTGAGCAAGGAGGGCTTGGGCAACATGGGGAAGGGGTTGGCAGAGGGGGAGATTTGGGGGGATGGATTTAAAGCAGCAGGCAGGTAAGGAGGATTCTATCTCAGGGAGAGGGGGTTAAAGTTTCCCTTCGCCTCCGCACCCCCTCCCCCCCCCCCCCCCCCCCAGTACCCCTCTCCCCCACAAAGGACAGCCCTCAAAGAGAAAAATTGTCCCATCCTTCAAAAATATTGTCTTCAAAATTGGACTGCTCGCTCTCGCTCGACTGCCAATGCCAACCATTTTATGGTGTGGGCAGCATGTTATCAGGGTCAATTGGCTTGGTAATAAGTCTACTTGACCCTTGATTACCTGTTTAAGTATGATGGGCAGGACTTAAAGGGGTGGGTGGAAAGATAGTGGCATGGGCACTCAACCTATTTTATATGCCACCTACCGAAAACAACTTCTCCCTCTCCGCCAAATCAGGCTTGCAGCCACATTCAACAATGGATTGTGCAGAATTAAATGTGGAAATGAACAGACAGCATGAGGTTTGTATGATTCTTGCATCACTTCAGTTGGGTACAGGATAATCATGCATTGTGAGCCCTGTTCCTGTGCTTGGGGGCTATCTAAGTTAATAGCAATCAGTCCAGAAGTTCCTGCTGCTTTCCTCCTGGATTTCCAGTGGGAAGCCAGTGGAATGCCCCTGAAAACAATGTTTTCCAGAAGTTCCTGACTTACGTTGTAAAAGCTGAAATCTCAGTCTGTGCAAGGGCACCTTGAGTTCCTGCTTGATGAAACGAGAGTGCTTTTGGAGTTGGTTGGACACAGGACGTTAGGTGAAACCGGGAGAAGGTGAAGTTAAAAAAACTGATTGCAGAGGTCAGTCTCAGTCCGGGCAGGAGCGGAGCGCAGTTGAGCTTCATAAACACCAAGGTTGGATTCCTGTCCTCATTGACCTTGCAGTCAGCATCACAGTGAAGCAGTCATGAGTTTAAAAAGTGTTTTTTTTTTGAGGAAGGGATTAACTGAGAAACAGCACAAATAAGTGAAAGTCCGGATCATTATAATAAAGTTATATAAATAAGCAAAGTAGAGTAAAGGAAGTAAAGTTAGCTTAAGGAAGGTAAGTTAAAGTATTCTTATATCAACATAATGGGCTGGATTCTCTGCTGGCGGGATTCTCCATTGCGCTGGCAGTGCATCCATGCCCAGAGATTTCCCGATGGCGTGGAGCTGCCCACAATGGGAAGCTTCATTGGCCGGCTGGCGGGACGGAGAATCTCGCTCCAGCGGGGGCGCACCGCATCAGATAACTGGTCTGGTGGGACGGAGAATCCCGCCCAATATTTTGTTAAAAAGGGAGTAAAGAAGGGGCTTAAGGGTTGTCATGGCAGGAGAGCTTGCACCCGTTATATGCTGCTCCTGGCAAATCACAGAAGCTTCAGTTATCCCTGGTGGCCACGTGTACAGGAAGTGTGTCCAACTGCAGCTATTGGCTAACCGCATTTCGGAGCTGGAGCTGAGGGTGGATTCACTGTGGTGCATCTGTGATGCTGAGCAAGTCATGGATCGCACATTTCAGTGAGGTGGTCACACCGCAGGTAAAGATTGAACAGGCAGAAAGGGCATAGGTGACCACCAGGCAGAGTATAGAAAAGCAGGTAGTGCAGGAGTTCCCTGTGGCCATCCCCGTTTATAACAGATATACCGTGTTTGATACTGTTGGGGGAGATGATTGTGTAGGGGAAAGCAGTGGTAGCCAATTTCATGGCACCATGGGGAGGGGGGGGGGGTCTGCTGCACAACTTGATTGAATTTTTGGAAGAGGTGACCAAGTCTGTAAACGAGGGAAATGCATTGAAATAGTCTACTTGGACTTCAACAAGACTTTTGATGAGGTCCCACATGGAAGATTGATAGTGAAGGTAAGAGCCCATGGGATTCAAGGAAATTTGGCAAATTGGATCCAGAATTGGCTGAGTGACAGGAAACAGAGAATGATGGTCGAGGGGTGTTTTTTCCGACTGGAAGACTGTGTCCAACAAGGTCTTGCAGGGATCTGTTTTGGGGCCCTTACTGTTTGTGGTTCATAACAATCATTCACCCTTGCAATTATTTTGGCAACAATGTTCTTGATCAACACAGATGGGGGGCGGGATTCTCCGACCCCCTGCCGGGTTGGAGAATCACCGGGGGGCGGCGTGAATCCCGACCCCGCCAGCTGACGAATTCAGCCCATCGCGGGCCGGAGAATCGCCGGGGGGGCCGCTGCCAGCGGCCGCTGACCAGCGTGATTCCCGCCCCCGCCAAAACCCCAGCGCCGGAGAATTCGGCAGCTGGCAGGGCCGGGATTCTTGTTGCCCCCCGGCAATTCTCTGGCCCGGTGGAGGGACGGAGAATCCTGCCCCACAACAGGTCCTTACCGGCGGGTCCTGGCTCCACGGGCGGCCTGCAGAGTCTTCGGGTAGGGCGCGGGGGGTTCTAGCCCCGGGGGGTTGACGCCACGGTGGCCTGGCCCGCGATCGTGGCCCAGCGATCCGCAGGCGGGCCTGTGCCATGGGGGCACCCTTTCCCTCCACACCGGCCGCTGTCAACCTCCACCATGGCCGGTGCGGAGAAGAGCCCCCCTGCGCATGCACTGGGATGATGCCAGCACACGCTGGCGCTCCCACACATGCACCAACTCGCGCCGGCGCCGGCCTAGCCCCTGAAGGTGCGGAGGATTCCACACTTTTGGGGTGGCCTGACGCCGGAGTGGTTCACGCCACTCCTCAGCGCTGGAGTGGCACGCCCCGCTGGTTCGCGGAGAATCCCGCCCAATGGGATTGAATTTATTGAACCCAATGGCCTGTTTTTATGTTGAAATTTCTACGTAATTGTGTGAAATAGAGCCTGTCCCTGTTCTCACCTAATGGGCGGGCACACACATATTCAAACAGGGGATCTCCTTCTAGTGCAGCAATGCTAAGACAAATTGTAGCATCTGATGTGTTGGGTGTTCTGGATCATAAACAGGTCATCAACACTGGAAGTGGTGCAACTCTATTTTATTATAAGGTTAACTATATTAACATACTTGAACTGTGGGTAAATGCAATACCAGCTTTAACTGTTGACCCTTGCCTAGTCCTAACCAGGTGATGTACTCAGCACATGGTGAATGTCTGTGTTGCAGGCTGTGGGCTCTGTGCTCTGAGCTGGCTGCTACTAGAATGAGTGGGAACTCTCCTGTCCCCTGTCTTTATCGTGCGTGTGCTCTCACTGCTGATTGGCTGCGGTGTTGTGTATGCTGATTGGTCTCACTGCATGTACATCAGTGTGTGTGTGTGTGTGTCTGCAACATAATATACTGGTGTATATTATGACATCCCCCCTTTCATATAAAGAACATGTGCCTGCGTGACAATAAATATTGTGTAGTGAATGTACCTGACTATGTGCGTGCATGTTATTTACATGACTATGTACATGAGGTTAATCTATTTACACGGGAAGGTGCCTGGTGCAGAGAAATAGGGGGGCGAAATTCTCCTACCCGCCCCGCCACATTTCTGCGCCGACCGGCCGGCGGGAGTCTCCGTAACACCGGCCGGTCAATGGGGTTTCCCATTGTGGGGCAGCCCCACGCCGTCGGGAAACCCCCGGGCGCCAGCAAAACGGAGACTCCCGCCGGCGGTGAATGACGCCCAGGGTGTCACACCAACAACAAAATGAACATTGTATACAAACTACTGGAACGATGAAACAGGATAACAGAACAGATCAAAGAGTCCAACATTGTAAAACTCATAAGTCAAGTCACTGAGCTGGGCAACGAATTCTGGTTGACCGCCTCAAGGGTGGGTCAGGAGCCACCGGCTGAGGAACGGGCTGGGCCACGGCAGAGTGAGGAGGATGCAGAGTATTCGGAATCTCCACATAGTCCAGGTTGGGGACAACAGGGGGGCGTGGCACTGGTGGAGGATCACGTAGCGAGTGCGGAACGAGACGAAAGTCACGCTGATTGCGGCGGCGAATGGAACCATCTGGCAGACGAACCAGGAACGAGCGGGGAGACACCTGCCGAAGAACCACAGCAGTTGCAGACCAGCCACCCTCCGGAAGATGGATGCGGACGTTGTCATCTGGCGCCAGAGCAGGGAGATCAGTCGCCCGAGCGTCATGCGCCGCCTTGTGTTGTGCAGGAGACTGTTGCATCCGCTGAAGGACCGGAACGTGGTCGAGGTCTGGGACGTGGATGGACGGCACCGTGGTCCTGAGGGTGTGACCCATGAGCAGCTGGGCTGGCGATAGGCCCGTGGAGAGTGGGGCCGAACGATAGGCCAGCAAGGCAAGGTAGAAGTCGGATCCTGCATCGGCAGCCTTGCAGAGGAGCCGTTTGACGATGTCTACGCCCTTTTCCGCTTCGCCATTGGATTGGGGGTACAGGGGACTGGACGTCGCAAGCACAAAGTTGTACCTGCTGGCAAAGTTGGACCATTCCTGGCTCGCGAAGCTTGGGCCATTGTCCGACATCACAGTGAGTGGGATGCCGTGACGAGCAAAGGTCTCCTTGCAGGCACGGATGACCGCCGATGATATGGTGTCATGCAGGCGTACGACCTCCAGGTAGTTCGAAAAATAGTCTACAATCAGAACATAGTCCCTGCCGAGCGCATGGAACAGGTCAACGCCTACCTTAGACCAAGGGGATGTGACCAACTCATGGGGCTGTAGGGTCTCATGTGGTTGGTCCGGCTGGAACCGCTGACAGGTGGGGCAGTTGAGCACTGTGTTGGTGATGTCGTCATTGATACCGGGCCAGTACACTGCCTCTCGGGCCTGTCGGCGGCACTTCTCCACGCCAAGATGGCCCTCGTGTAGCTGTTCCTAAACGAGCTGGTGCATGCTGTGCGGGATCACGATGTGGTCCAGCTTCAGGAGGACACCATCGACTATTGTAGAACTGCGGGCATTGGCCCTTGAGCCACCCGTCCGTCATGTGGCGCATGACACGCTGTAGTAGGGGGTCAGTCGGAGTCTCGCGGCGAATGTGGATAAGGCGTTCATCCGTGGCCGGCAGATTGGAGGCCGTGAAGGCCACATGGGCGTCAACCTGGCAGACGAACCCCTCTGGGTCACACGGGGTGTTGACTGCCCTGGACAGAGCGTCGGCTATGATCAGGTCCTTGCCCGGGGTGTATAGGAGCTGGAAATCGTACCGCCGGAGATAATCAGAATGCGCTGGAGGCGAGGGGTCATATCTTTCAGTCTTTTTGTATAATGTTGACCAGCGGGTAATGGTCGGTCTCGACAGTGAATTGGGGGAGGCCGTACAGGTAATCATGAAATTTGTCGACCCCAGTCAACAGGCCCAGGCATTCCTTTTCGATCTTAGCGCTGTTCCGTTGGGTCCATGGCACGTGGCGCATATGCAACGGGGGCACATGATGAGGCCTCATCGCGTTGCAGGAGCACCGCCCCAATGCCGGATTGGCTGGCATCCATTGAAATTTTTGTTTCCTTCGTGGGATCAAAAAATGCCAATACCGGGGCCGTGGTAAGCTTGGTCTTAAGCTCCTCCCATTCGCGCTCGTTGGCGGGAAGCCATTGGAAGTCTGTCGTCTTCCTGACCAGGTTCCGGAGAGCTGTGGTATGGGAGGCGAGGTTGGGGATGAACTTCCCCAGGAAGTTGACCATGCCCAAAAATCGGAGGACCGCCTTCTTATCCGCTGGCTTCTGCATGGCCATGATGGCTGCCATCTTGTCCGCATCCGGCCGCACACCCAACCGGGAGATGTGGTCCCCGAGGAACTTGAGTTCCGTCTGGCCGAAGGAATATTTGGCTCTGCTGAGGCAAAGGCCTTGGTCCCGTATTCATTTCAAAACACGCTGGAAGCGACTGATATGCTCCTGCGGGGTGGTGGACCAAATGATGATGTCGTCAACATAGATGCGCACACCCTCAATGCCCTCCATCATTTGCTCCATGATCCGGTGGAAAACTTCTGATGCCGATATAATCCCAAACGGCATCCTGTTGTAGCAGTATCTGCCAAACGGGATATTAAAGGTACACAGCTTTCTGCCGGACCTGTCTAGTTGAATTTGCCAGAATCCTTTCGAGGAATCAAGTTTGGTGAAGAAGTTGGCCTGAGCCATCTCGCACGTGATCTCTTTGCGCTTGGGGATAGGGTAATGCTCCCTCATTATGTTGCGATTCAGATCCTTTGGGTCAATGCAGATCCGGAGCTCACCGGAAGGCTTCTTTACGCACACCATGGAATTGACCCAGTCGGTTGGTTCCGTCACTCTGGAGAGCACTCCTTGGTCCTGAAGGTCCTGCAGCTAATGCTTGAGGCGATCTTTGAGGGGTGCTGGGACTCTGCGAGGTGCATGAACCACAGGCAGGGTTTTGTAAGTGCATGGAAGCGTGCCCATGCCTTCGAAAATGTGATGTGTTGGGTGTTCTGGATCACAAACAGGTCACCAACACTTGAAGTGGTGCAACTCTATTTTATTATAAGGTTAACTATATTAACATACTTGAACTGTGGGTAAATGCAATACCAGCTTTAACTGTTGACCCTTGCCTAGTCCTAACCAGGTGATGTACTCAGCACATGGTGAATGTCTGTGTTGCAGGCTGTGAGCTCTGTGCTCCGAGCTGGCTGCTACTAGAATGAGCGGGAACTCTCCTGTCCCCTGTCTTTATAGTGCGTGTGCTCTCACTGGTGATTGGCTGCAGTGTTGTGTATGCTGATTGGTCCCACTGCATGTCCATCTGTGTGTGTGTGTCCGCACCATAATATACTGGTGTATATTATGACAGCATCCTAACTGCCGCCTTGTCAGAGTCCAGTTAATTTAACATGCTTCTGAAATCAACATTGCACTTTCCTTGTCCATGTATAGGTCAGAACCACACGACAAGCAATTCCTAGATCAACCAAGACCGACCGCCCTTCCCAAAAGACGTTTTCTATGTTGTTTTTCCTAAGATAAAACATAATTTTAGCTTCTAACATTTAAACTGTGCCTTTGTGGTCTAAGAATTCAGGTTTGAGGTAAATCTAAACAGTCAATAGCTGAACAAAACTCAACAACTCTGATTAGATTCCCCATCTTACTATTCTTCGCTTTCTACTTTGCATTTGTAAATCCACATTAATTATTTATTAGGAACATTTATACAAGTGACAATAAAACAAACTGAGTGATGCCACTGACCCATAAGAATGGTGCACATGACTTGACTAATTATTGACTGCTGAGGCTTCGGCAGAAAGAGGTTGGTAAATGCAACTCACTATTCATTTGGTTCTATGACACAAATCTTTTCATAAAGAATCTACATCTATTGTGGAAAAGGAATATTTGCCTCTATTATCTGTAATTTCTGACAGAACTGTTAACAGAAAGGTTACCATAGTTTCAGTACCTTAAGGGAAGCTACAATTTTCAGAGGACTGGTAGGGATAATGCAATGGTTTTTCCTTTACAGCTTTGTCCTTCGTTCCTGAAGGCACTGACTGACGCTTAAGTACATCATGTCGGTGAACTCCAAAAGTTGTTTATTCCTATTTGAAGCAAGAGTAGAAAGGGCACTGTGGCTAAACCATGGCTTACAAGGGAGATAGATACAAAGAAGAGGCATAAAAATTAGCAAGAAAAAGCAATCGACCTGAGGATGGGAACAGTTTAAAATTCAGCAAAGGAGACCAAGGGATTGATTGCGTAGGAGAAAATCGAATGTGAAAGAAAGCTGGTGGGGACATAAAAACTGACGGTAGAAGTTTGCATAGGTGTGTAAAGAGAAAATGATTGATAAAAATGAATGTAGGCCCCTTACAGTCAGAAACAGGGGAATTCATAACAGGGAACAAAGAAATGGCTCAGGAACTAAATTTGTACTTTGCTTCTGTCTTCACAAAGGAAGATATGAAATGTACTGGAAGTTCTGAGAAACACAAGCCTTATTGAGGAGCTGAAGGAAATTAGTATTAGTGGAGAAATGTTTGGGGGAAATGAATGGAATTGAATGCGGATAAATCCCCAGGGCCTGGTAATCTCCATCCCAGAACACTTAAGGAAATAGCCCTAGAAATAGTAGATCCACTGGTGGTCATTTTCCAAACTTTTTTGGACTCTTGAATGATTCCTACAGATTGGAGGGTAGCTAATTTAACCCTGCTATTCAAAAAGGGAGGTGGAGAGAAAACAAGGAATGATAGTCCAGTGAACCCAACGTCTATAGTGGGGAAGTTGCTAGAGTCCATTAGCAAAGATTTTACAGCACAGCATTTGGAAGCAGTGGTATAATCAGACAAAGTCGACATGGATTTATGAAAGGCAAATCACGCTTAACAAATCTACTGGAATTCTTTGAAGATGTAACCAGTAGTGTTGATCAGGGAGAACCGGTGGGTGTGGTTTATTTAGACTTTCATAAGGCTTTCAACAAGGTGCCACATACAGTTGACCATATAAAGGTAAAGTATATGGGATTGCGGGTTGTGGCCTGAGATGGATAGAAAGCTGGTTAGCAGACAGGAATCAAAAGGTTGGAATAAATGGTAACGGGATTCTCCGTTGGCGGGATCCTCCGCCCCGCTGGCAGTGCAGCCACGCCTGCAGGTTTTGACCACAATGGGAAATCACATTGGCCGGATGCGGGGGTGGAGAATCTTGCTGCTGGTGGGGGCGCGGACTGGAAAAGGGGGCTGGTGGGACAGAGAATTCCACTCTGGGTCTATTTTCGGTTTGCAGGGACCCTAACTGTTCATATTATATGTTAATGATTTGGGCGAGGGAACTAAATGTATTATCTCCAAATTTGTAGATCATACGAAGTTGGGTGGGAGGGTGAGCTGTGAGGACGATGTAGAAATTCTTCAGCGGGATTTGTGAGGCTGAGTGAGTGGGCTTATGCATGCTAAATGCAGTGTAGGATGCATGCATCATGCATGCCGCCTTGGGCGCAGATGTGCATAATGTGAAGCTGGCTGTCGCACACAAACTGCACACTCAGGGAGTGGATGCCCTTCCTAATGATGACGGGTACCCCCTGATGAGCTGGTGCTCATAGTAGAACATGTGTGCTATCAATCACCCTCTGGACCTGGGGCATGCCAGTGATGGCAGCAAATCATCTTGCCTAGGCATCCTAGTATGCCCGATCCAGAAACACGGTTATATTGTCCGCTGCCTGGTCGCATCGGGCATGCGTCACATCGCGGGTGCACCTGTGCACGGATGTCTGCGATATGCCAGACGCTGACGGTACACACATGTCCTGATGCGGCGCCTCCTTCACACCTCCTCCTATGGACAGCCATCACTCAAACCTCATGGGCTGGCCCCTGCTCTTCTGGGACAGGCTCCTATTGTACAGGGTCCTACCTTAGCAGACCTTGTTCCTCTGGCCTCCATGCATCAGCAACAGCAACTGTGGCCAGGTAGATAGCGAGCATTGCTGGTTGCACTCTGAAATTCAATCTCTGCAGGGGAGAAGAGATAAGACATGTTAGCATGATAAGTATTCCCTTGCCCATCCAAGGCCAACAGGTTACATGGTGACCCTGAGTTGTTCTTCAGTGCCACCCTCAACATGTCCCCCCCCAACCCCACCCCCAGCCCTCAGCCGATATGTTGCTGTCGGCGCTGCACCCCTGTCCCATCAGTGAGTGGCATCAGGCCTGTGATTTAGGGAGCCTCTATCCTCACCAGCCATCCCTATCAACAGAAGTATCTTTGGGTTCCGCAGTCCATGTCAGCGATAGACTTTGTGGCTCCTGTGCTATTTTCCACCATTGGGTCTACTGTGGGTATCCTCACTGAATGGGCTCTTTGCTATCCCATCAGCGAAGTGGCACCTGGTTATGAGTTTGAGAAGGTGGCCTTGTGCCACCAATTGCCCCCATGCTTAGAGGCTTTTGTGTATGCAGGTCCTACAGATAGAAGTGTGCATCTGCTGGGAGCTTAGCTGCAGTATAATGTGGATCCTGGGAGTGTTACACAGTCAATTCCAGCCCCACATGCTCCGGGGTCACAACACAAGTCAATTAACCAATAATTCTAATAAAAATTCCCAAAGTCTTTGACACCTTGGCTGCCCAATAATTGCAGTCACCAGGTTTGTAAGTTGAAACGTAATTAATGTTCATTGATACCAAGAACTATTGTGAAATATGCAGTAAATACAACTGGATAACAACAAGCTAATGCCAACCACCCCCTTTAACTGTTCCACCCTCTACCCACAGGCACAAGACAGACAAACACAGAGAGATGGTGAGGGGTAAAAATAATAAGGATGAAAGGCAAGAGATAAGAGTCTTTGCTTCAAATGGTGGTTCTTTAGCTCACTTTTCTCACAGCATGCTGGTTGATCAGAGTCTCTGGTTTAAAGCTGGTAGTGATATTCTTTGCAGGATCATTCATTCGGGGTCATCGCAGACTAGAAAATGCAGTATGTCCAGGCAGCTGGCTTTCTGGAGAAACACCTAATTTCATATCAAACTGGGCCTTTAGCTCGAGGCTCACATTCAGGTCTACATCAAACCTTGCTTTCAGCTCATGGTTTGACTTCAAGCCTTTGCAGTCTCAAGATAATGACTTCTGCACTTGATGGAGCAAGTGTCCACCTCTACAGTAGCCTTCTGAAGAGGATTAGAGTGATCTTTTTGGAGAGAATTAGTTATCTCCCTCCATCCAGGCTGCAGGATCAAAATTGAAACCAAACTGGAACATCGTGACTCTGAGAACATTCCAGTGGGATCAGATCCAATTGCCATCTGTTACTGGTCAGAGCACAGCCTTTTGGGCCAATTCATTGGTCACCAGCCAAATCAATCAAATCAAGTCATCACTGACACTGGTCAGTCTGTAATCACCAGTCTTAAACAGCACAGCCCTCTGGAATCTGCTGTTTGAATTCAAGTCACAAGCCACTGCTTCCTTCTGCTTGAATTAAAGAAACAGGTTGCCTTAAAGATCCATGTCCATAAATCATCCACAATTCAAGAATGTAACAGCTAAAATAAAAGAAATGGGAATGAAGAAATAAAGAGGGAATAAACAAGAACAAACAGGAAGGACCCTTACACGTGTGACACACAAGTTGTGACAATCTGACCGGGGTCAGGATGGATGGGAGCAGGGGCAAGGTGGACAAGCAGCGCTTTGAGACAACTGGTGGTCCTGAGGCTTGGCATAGGTGATATTATCACTGGTGAGGCCTCTGCCCAGAGAGTGGCAGTATGCCAGGGAGGGTGACAAATGCCATGGTGCATGTGTCCTTTGTTTAGAATGAGCGCTACTATTCCCCTGCTTCCCTTACAGTGGGGCTGTGCTTCTGATAAGTGCACTGAGGGGTGCCTGCGCCTAGTAGGCCACTGATTGAGCTTGGCCATGCCCATCCCATTGATGATACTGCTGGGTCTGAGGGTTTCCAGAGGGATGACCTGAGTGAGCTCCCAAAGGACCGGAGGCTCTCTGAACACTTACAAGACACAATGAACAGTCAGTAGAGTGAACAGCCACGTGCCTGTAAGTCACACCAAAGGGTGCATTTTAAACACAGACTGCAGCAATGGCAGTCTGAGTCATGCCACTCCAATCTAGAGGGGGACTCCCCGAGTCTACAGACATTTCACCAAGTTGCTATCCATTACTTCCCCCGACCCAGGCAGCCATGGCCCAGCAAGCCCAACAATTCTGAAGAATTTTTAAAACTTTCCTTACCTTCTCGCTCTCCCTTAGCAGCCTTGGCGCCCTGGACCCGTTTGTAAATACTTGCACTAAATCTCGCCCACGTGTCCTCTGCCTAAGAGGCGTGGGGAGCATCGCAGAAGGAGTGCACTGTGTCCAACTCGCTAATCAGATTTAAATCCATGGAAACTACAGTTTTGCAATGATCTGCCGGCACACGGTGCAAACTTCGATTTTGTCACCAGGGAAGGATCGGAGCATGAAGCCAGAATCATGTGTCGGGCACAAACCTCCATTTTTCCATTACGCGCGATTCTCCGCCCAATCGTGCTTCCGACATCACGAAATGGAGAATCAGGCCGAAGACTTTCAGATCTTTTTAGAAGTGGGGAGAAAAATACCAATGCACAGTGAACAGAGTATGCCAGAGTGCAGTGCATTATGCATGAAGTCTTTCTCCTCTATAGGGGTACAGAGAAGCCAAAATGAAGGGGCCGAAGATAGAGCTGGGGCATAGGCTTGTAGGATGTTGCAGAGGTACGGTGGGGTGAGCTTGTGCATGCTTTATAAATGAGAAAGTTGATTTTGAAATGAGTGAACTGGGGGCATGGGGAGCTCGTGAAATTGTTGTGGAAGTGTTTCTGCCTTCGAATCATAGAAATCATACAAACTTCCAGGAGAAAAGGAGGACTGTGCTGGCTTTTTGAATTCCCACATTCAGCTTTCGTGTCATCCAGATGACAACGGGATTCTCTGGGATGAAGTTGTGAGTGGGCACTGGAAGGGGTGGGTTGTGAGACACTGATCATTTGATGGAAACTAGGATGATAATTTCCCCCGTTGTAGAAGCACCATTGCTGCATTGGCTTTAATCAGTTCTCAGCACAGACTGGGGAAAACTTAATTTATGCCATGTTTTAGGATTGTAGAACTCATCAAAGATCGATTTGAGCACTGATAAATGCCATGTTTATATTATTGGTCAAGGAGATGCATTCAAAAGCTGGATAAACATTGCATTGAAAATCTTTGGTGGACAGGATCAATCTATACAGGTGTATGTGTTTCCATTTCATATTATTTTCTATATACTTTAAAACCAATGAATCTTTTAGTGCTAGAGTTTTGTCCCATAACCCTTTTTATTGTGTTCGGTGAAGTACAAAAGTTAGCTGATGTAGGTTGCTATGGTTGCTGCTTTCACTTGCTGAAGCTCAATATGAGGAAAGGTGATTTTTTTTTGGATGGTATTGATTTATAGGAAATCTTCACCCGAGCTCATTTGAGTAGCATGTGAGCTAACTATTATTTAGTGCATGGAGGATCAAAATTACTGATTTTAATATTGAATATTGATATTTTAATATTTTAATTTTGATTTTAATATTTAAGATTGATGTAAACTTTGGGCTAAAGCCATAAAATCATTGTCCAGTCCAATCCTGCTTGGGTAAAACTATTGTCTGATCCCTGTGCAACCTAGTTTAATAATTGTCATTAGTAGTCTTACATTAACACAGCAATGAAGTTACTGTGAAAAGTCCCTAGTCGCCACATTCCGGTACCTGTTCGGGTACACTGAGGGAGAATTCAGAATGTCCAATTCACCTAACAGCACTTCTTTCGAGACTTGTGGGGGGAAACTGGGACACCCGGAGGAAACCCACGCAGGCACAGGGAGAACATGCAGACTCCGCACAGACAGCGACCAAAGCCGGGAATTGAACCTAACGCCCTGGTGCTGTGAAGCAACAGTGCTAACCACTGTGCTACGAAGCCACTTAAGGATAATGAGTGGGATTTTCCTCCCCTCTGTGGCGTGTTCTGCAGTAGCGAAGGGCGGCTCACCAGTGGTGGGATCCTCTGGTTCCGCCATTATCAATGGGGTTTCCCGTTGAACCTACCCCTCGTTGACAGGACCGTAAGATCCCACCAGATAAATGGCCAGAAATTCCTGACCATGATCTGATATATGCCAAGCTAAGAGCTGTGATGGGATTAGAAATTGGTGGGATTTGTAATTAATGACCTGCCTGCGTGTTGATGTGGGGATTGCCTCCATATTTGAATGATTTCACAAACAAACGGGGGTTGAGTAGCATGGTCGGCTAACATTTGTTCCAGCTAATCAACATCTGCTGAAGGTAACCTGTCCCTCTTAAAGAAAAGCTATTTTTCAAAATTCATTTGCGGGATGTGGGCGTCGCTGGTTAGGCCAGCATTTATTGCCCATCCCTAGTTGCCCTTCAGAAGGTGGTGGTGAGTTACCTTCTTGAACCGGTAAGTCCTTGAGGTGTAGGTACACCCATTGTGCTGTTCGGGTGGAAGTTCCAGGAATTTGATCCAGGGACAGTGAAGGAACGGCGATATATTTCCAAGCCTGGGTGGTGAGTGACTTGGAAGGGAACCTCCAGGTGGTAGAATTCCAGGTATCTGCTGCTCTTCACCTTTTAGATGGTAGTGGTCATGGGTCTGGTAGGTGCTGCCTAAGGAACCTTGGCAAGTGACTGCAGTGCATCTTGTAGATGGTACACATGGCTGTCACTGTTCGCCGGTGGTGGAGGCATTGAAGGTTGTGGAAAGGCTGCCAATCAAGCGGGCTGCTTTGTCCTGCATGCTGTCGAGCTTCTTGAGAGTTGTTGGAATTGCACTCATCAAGGCAAGTGGAGAGTATTCCATTATACTCCTGACTTGTGCCTTGCAGATGGTAGACAGGCGTTGGGGGAAGGGGGTGGTGCAGGAGATGAGTTATTCGCCAAAGGATTCCTAGCCTTTGACCTGCCCTGGTAGCCTAGTAATAATATGGTCAGTCCAGTTCAGTTTCTGATCAACGGTGACCACCAAAATTTTGATTGTGGGGGATTCAGTGATGGTAACGCTATAAGACCATAAGACCGTAAGACATAGGAGCAGAATCAGGCCACTCGGCCCATCAAGTCTGCCCCGCCATTCAATCATGGCTGATATTTTTCTCAGCCCCATTCTCCTGCCTTCTCCCCATAACTCCTGATCTCCTTATTAATCATGAGCCTATCTATCTCTGTCTTAAAGACACTCAGTGATTTGGCCTCCACAGCCTTCTGCGGCAAAGAGTTCCACAGATTCACCACCCTCTGGCTGAAGAAATTCCTCATCTCTGTTTTAAAGGAAAGTCCCTTTCATCTGAGATTGTGTCCTCGGGTTCTAGTTTTTCCGACAAGTGGAAACATCCTTTCCACATCCACTCTATCCAGGCCTCGCAGTATCCTGTAAGTTTCAATAAGATTCCTCCGCTCATCCTTCTAAACTCCAACGAGTACAGACCCAGAGTTCTCGACTGTTCCTCATACAATAACCTCTTCATTCCAGGGATCATTCTTGTGAACCTCCTCTAGACCCTTTCCAAGGCCAACACATCCTTCCTTCGATATGGGGCCCAAAACTGCTCACAATACTCTAAATGGTGTCAGACCAGAGACTTATACAGCCTCAGAAGTACATCCCTGCTCTTGTATTCTAGTCCTCTCGACACGAATGCTAACATTGCATTTGCCTTCTGTCATGTGAATGTGCCTTTAAGAAAAGTGTGCTTTATCAAATGGCTGCAGTGATGTCATTGTGTGGGTGGAGCTGGAAGCTCTTTTTGGCTCTGTGTTTTAGTTTCGCTTTCAGTTGGAGAGCTGCATTCAAACCAAGCAGATGTATACTGGTGTCTCTCTGTTTGTTAACCAAGGTGTTCAGATCACTTGATGATTTCAAAGTAATACCTGTTTCTGTAGAGAATTCAAACCTACTGGGCTGGATTTTCCGACCCCCCGCCGGGTTGGAAAATCACCGGGGGTCAGCGTGAATCCTGCCTCCGCCGGCCGCCGAATTCTCCGGCACCGGAGATTCGGCGGGGAAGGGAATAGTGCCACGCCGGTCGGCAGCCCCCCCCCCGCCCCCCCCCGGAGATTCTCCGGCCCACGATGGGCCGAAGTCCCGCTGCTTCTATCCCAGTCCTGCCGGTGTAAATTGAACAAGGTCCCTTACTGGCGGGACCTGGCGTCGCAGGCAGGCTCCAGGGTCCTGGGGGTGGCGCGGGGCGATCTGGCCCCGGGGGGTGCCCCCATGGTGGCCTGTCCCGCGATCGGAGCCCACCAATCAGCAGGCGGGCCTGTGCCGTGGGGGCACTCTTTTCCTACGCGCCGACCATCAGCCTCCGCCATGGCCGACATGTAGGTGAAGCCCCCCTGCGCATGCGGGGGGAGGACGTCAACAGCCGCTGATGCTCCTGCACATGTGCGTACTCGCGCCGGCCAGCGGAGTCCCTTCGGCCCCGGCTGGCGTGCGCCAAAGGCCTTCCACGCCAGCCGGCGGGGTGCCAACCATTCTGGGGCGGGCCTAGCCCCTAAAGGTGCGGGCCTAGCCCCTAAAGGTGCGGAGGATTCCACACCTTTGGGGTGGCCCGGCACCGGAGTGGTTCACGCCGCTCCGTCCCGCCGGGACCCTCCGCCCCGCCAGGTAGGGGAGAATCCTGCCCACTGTCTTTGTTAAAATGTGTTTTGGCTTATGGATGTTGTTAAGAAAGTTACTGAGGGTTACCTATAGAGTACTGTATCTTTTTGGGGTTATCAGTGTTGGTAGTTGGTAAGATGTTTACTGTGGGTTTATAAAATGTTAACTGGATTCATAGAATAAAAATTGTTTTTGTTTAAAAATACATTTAGATCTCTGATGCATCACACTTGTAAAGTGGGCCCTTGTGCTCCCCATAACCAAAATCTGTTCAAAGCAGTGGGTCAGGTGATATACTTTGTTGTTCTCTAAACCCTGGCCCATCATACTTCCTAACTGCTGACTGAACCTGTACGTTAACCTTAAGAGAATCTTGAACAAGAACTCTCAAGTCCCTTTGTGCTTCTGATTTCCTTAGCATTTCCCCATTTAGAAAATAGTCTATGCCTCCATTATTCCTTCCAAAATGCATAACCTCACATTTTTCCACATTGTATTCCATCTGACACTTCTTTGCCCACTCTCCAAGCCTGGCCAGGTCCTTCTGCAGTACCCCTACTTCCTCAATACTGTCCCTCTGCAGATCTTTGTATCATCGGCAAACTCAGCAACAGTGCCTTCAGTACCTTCTTCCAGACATTAATGTATATTGTGAAAAGTTGTGGTCCCAGCACTGACCCCTGAGGCACACCACTAGGCATTGAATGTCAAGGGGCGATGGTTAGATCCTCTTGTGTAGGTGATGGTCATTGCATGGCACTTGTGTGGTGCGAATGTAACTTGCCAATTGTCAGCCCAAACCTGGGTATTGTCCAGGTTTTGCTGCATTTGGACATGGGCTGCTTCATTATCTGAGGAGTCGTAAATGGCACTGAACATTGTGTAGTAATCTGCGAACATCCCCACTTCTGACCGTATGAAAGAAGAAGTTATTAATGAAGCAGCTGAAGTTGGTTGGACCATGGACACTGCCCTGAGGGACCCTGCAGTGATGTCCTGGAGCTGAGATGATTGACCTCCAACCACTACAACCATCTTCCTTTGTGCCAGGTATGACTCCAACCAGTGGAGTTTTCCCCCAAGGCTGGAATGAGGTCAGGAGCTGAGTGACTCTGGCGGAACTCAAACTGAGCATCCATGAGCAGGTTATTGCTGAGTAAGTGCCACTTGATAGCACTTTTAATGATTCCTTCCATCTATTTGTTAATGATGGAGAATAGACTAAAATGGTGGTAGTTGGCTAGGTTGAATTCATCCTGATCATTGTGTAGCTGGGCAATTTTCCACATTGGCGGCTACAAGGCAGTGATGCAACTGTACTGAAACAGTTTGGGTAGGGGTGTGGCAAGTTCTGGAGCACAAATCTTCAGTAATATTGCCGTAATATTGTCAGGGACCATAACCTTTGCAGTATCTACTGCCTTCAGCATTTCTTGATATCCCGTGGAGTGAATTGTATTGGCTGAAGACTGACATCTGTGATGCTGGGACCTCCGGAGGAGACTGCGATGAATCATCCACTCGGCACTTCTGGCTACAGGTTGTTGCGAATGCTTCAGCTTTGCATTTTGCACAGATGTGCTGGGCTCCTCCGTGATTGAGGATGGGGATATTTGTGGAGCCTTCTCCTCTGGTGAGTTGTTTAATTGTCCGCCACCATTCACTGCTGGATGTGACAGGACTGCAGAGCTTAGATCTGATGCATTTGTTATGGAATCGCGTAGCTCCGCCTATTACTTCCTGCTTATGCTGCTTGGCACACAAGTAGTCCTGTGTTGTAACTTCACCAGGTTGACACCTCGGCTCTAGTGGGTTACACAGAATTATAATGGTGTAAATATGAGTGAGGAATACCAGAGCTGGGAGAGAACTCCGAGGTTCACCGATGTGGCAGTGGATGCATTAGTGACCGAGGTGAACAGAGGGGGAGGAGGCAGGAGTAGGACGAGCAGGATGCCATCAAGTCAGAAATTCCAGATAGTGGGAGCAGGTAACAAGGGAGGTCAATGCCTGGGGTCTGAAAGAGGCTTAATGACCTCACATGTGCCAGGTCAATGTCAATAATTGCACCTCCACAGGATATCTGATAGTCACCAATCCACCAGCTTCTCAAGCTGCTAAATGCACCACACCACCATCGCTCACCCAGTGACACTCCCTGGCACTCAGAATCACACCTACATGCACATACTATACCTCATCTACATACATGTTCTAGAAATGACATCCTCAAACCCACCTCTCCCTGCCTCTACATATTCCACTTTTCCACTTTATCAGCTAAAGCAGGAACATGACCCAAACGCAGTGAACACAATCACTGACATTCTGCCCTCTCTCTTGCAAAACAATGTTGGCCACAACAGGAAGGATCAAAGCTGAAGCACTGGGGGACAAGGATTCCTTCAGCTCCCCAGCTGGATAGAGGAGATCGTACTCTGCATAAGAGGACCATTTCCAACAGAGCCTTTTGCTATCCAGGATGATGGTAAGTTTGAGCCTTATCCCCTTTTCAGTTCTCTCCTCATCCTCATCTATCTAGCGTGAAGTGAAAGCTGCAGATGGTGTGGCCATGGACCACTTGCTTTCCTCCCCACCCTGCTTTCCTCACTCCAAACCAATCCGTCTGTTCTTATTCATTCAGATACAATAAGTACAGCTGCCCAGCCAGCCACAGCGCACACAGAAGGATGAGACAAGAAGAATAATTGCCGATCCTAGCTAGTGGAGCTGATCTCTCTATATATAGGAACATTATCTGATTCCTGCTGCTGCAAGGACATTGCCTGATCCCTTTTGGTGTAGGAGCAGTAACTTCTGTTGTAAGGACGTTGAAGTGGAAAATGTGTTTCTAATTCACCTCACAGTATCCACTTTTCTTCACTCCTCCAGCAACAAGCACCGTCACAGGTATACCTAATGCCGAAAGTCGGCTCGTGGTGTGTAGAGGACCAAAAATGGTGAATTACAGACTGAGAAAGGGCAAGTGAAACTAGAGGAGGTATAACCTGCTGCCAGAGGGCCAGCTCAGAGGGTCCTTCAGCTGCTAAACCTCAGATGTAATTGGGCCTGCTTAGTCCATGCTAATGCACGAACAGTGACCACCACTGCCGGTATAAGAATAGTTTCCGGTCATTGCTGGTGCATCAGCAGTATCCAATCCCTGCTTTGCTCTGTTCAGTCCACAAGTGTGATCCCGAGCGTCCAGTCCCTTGAAGTTTTAATTTTCCATCCCAGTCCCACCTTACCATCTTTACCCTCGGCCTCCTACATTGTCTTGATAAAGGTCAGCAGAAGCTAAAAGAACAGGCCCTCATCTTTTGATTAAGCAGCTTGCAGCCTCCATTGAGTCCACTAATTTCAGACAATAATCACTGCTGCCATTTCTTTTTGACAACAATTCCTGGTTAGGATTCTGCTGTTGCCATTTAGACCCTTTTTTTTGTTTCTTTATCTGTGCCATTATCATCTCCTTTTGCCTTGGATTTTCACCTCTCTTGTTGATTAATCTTTCCCGTCTTGAACACAATCGCAGACCTTTTTTGTTCTTTCCTCCCCTTCCCCCTTTCCCAGCTTCGATGATGGCCTGAAGCCTGTTCCATTCTCTACTTTTTGCAGTTTTGAAAGAAGGTAACCAATTTAAAGCATCAGCACTGTCTCTGAAAATGTGACAGGGCCTGCTAAACATTTCCTACATTTTGTATGTTTTTAAAAATAAATTTAGAGTACCCAATTCATTTTTTCCAATTAAGGGGCAATTTAGCGTGGCCAATCCACCTACCCTGCACATCTTTAGGTTGTGGGGGCAAAACCCACGCACACATAGGGAGAATGTGCAAACTCCACACGGACAGTGACCCAGAGCCGGTATCGAACCTGGGACCACGGCGCCGTGAGGCAGCAGTGCTAACCTACTGTGCCACCCTGCTGCCCTGACATTTTATATGTTGATCACAGAAGAGAGATATCAATGTTCATTGACAGTCAGGCGAGACTTGAAGTCCAAGGATGTTACAGGTTCTGAAGGCAAATAACAAAAAGCTTTGATTCTGAGTAGAAATTCCACCTACAGGAAACTAAGTAGCATCTGTTTGGCACCGTATCTCTCCTGTGTGCAGGTAAAGATCATTTGGTGCCTTAACCGCATAATTTATTCATACAGGGATGCGAGAATAATTTGCCAAGCTTCTTACAGTTCCACAGAAATGCTTCCGTCAATGCTTTATATGTCTACCTAAAGAATTTGTCACAAAACTAGCTTGCAGCTCATGCTGTAAATTTGAGGCTTAAGAAACTGAAGTAGGGAGCTTCTCCCTGTTCGAAGAACTTAGTGATGAGCTCTGTGCCAACATTTTGACTGTGTTTATTTAGTTAATTCCGGTGCCAGTGAATCCGGAAAAGAATATTTATCCAGCTCTTAGTTGGTGCAATATCTGCCAACTTGGTACAGTTGCTATTACTCTTGTCTTTTAAGTTGGAAGGTTGCAGGTTTGAGCTCCACAGCTGAATTTGAGCTCATAACCGAGGCTGACACTCTCAGACAGTACTAAAGAATGACTGCACTGCATTGTTGGAGAGGCCGTTATTTAGATGAGAGGTTTTCTCTGAAACCCTGGGTTCAAAACAAATGTTTTTGGGTATGTGGTGGCGGATAATCAACATGGAATTCAGTTACACTGATTTCTTTCTGGGGGGCATTTAGTCAGAATAAGGAGGTCATCATTGTCCCTTCAATGAAGCACAGATCAGGAATATGGGGGTGCAGCATTTAACTTAGAATTTACTGCATTAAACATTTGAGATGTTTCAACAAATTGATTAGGCATTATACAAATAGAAGTATTTTCTTTATTTCACTTTCTACCTAATTTTGCAAGGAGGATTTTCAAGGCAAGGAGGATTTTCAAGGCAAGCTGCAAAAGACCATAGGTGGGAGAGGAAGCTTCTCCATATTGAACAACAAAGGACTGACCCACATCCTATACCCGATACATTTCTAACAACCTGTATGTCAAATCTAATTGGTGCACTCTCTTTTCATGCTGCTATTTCCTTCTTTGCAGGTCTCCCCTCCCTTGGACAATACATCTGATGCAACCAAGATAACTGACCTTATATCATTGAATGTTTTCTAGCATCACTGTAGATGTCTTCTCTTGACTGAGCCCCATGGAGAGATATCTACCCTCTCAGCAGCTTCACACAACATGGTCATACTGCATGCTGCCACATATTGATTTGTCAGTGACCATTTTCAACATTCCGTTTCTACGATGGTTCAATGTTAGCCTATAGCAAACTAAACATTTCCAAATGTTGAGCATGTATACTTAGAATTCGCCCTGCAGCCTCACGGCACCGAGGTCGCAGGTTCGATCCCAGCTCTGGGTCACTGTCTGTATGGAGTTTTCACATTCACCCCGAGTTTGCGTGGGTTTCGCCCCCACAACCCAAAGATGTGCAGGCTAGGTGGATTGGCCACGCTAAATTGCCCCTTAATTGGAAAAAATGAATTGGGTTCTCTAAATTTATTTAAAAAAATATATACTTAGAATTCTATTCCGCCTTTCATGTCACATTAGTTGGAATGAAGCTTATAAAAGAAAAAAAACTTGCATTTACATAGCATCTTTCATGATCACTGAATGTTCCAAAGCACTTTGCAGCCGTGGAGTACTATTTATTGAGTGTGCACGATTGTAATGTAGCTCCCACAAACAGCAATGTGAAAATGACCAATTAACCTGTTCTTCTGACGTTGGTGATAGATAAATATTCACCAGGTCCCCAGGTATAATACCCTTGCTTTTCTTCAAAATACCCTCATGACATTTTCTATATCCATCTGAATAGGGTGAAAAGGGCCTCAGTTTAACATTTCATCGCAAAAACAGAACCTCAAACAACGCAGTGTTCTCACAGTACTGTATTGGAGTGTTAACCAAATTTTGGAACTCACGATCTGGGATGCGACTTGAACCCACAATGTTCTAACACAGAGGTGATCATGAGCTGCGTGAGGCGCTACCAGAAATGGTACCCAGTTTAAAGAATTAAAGTATGAAAACATGTTTGTGTTCCCTGGAGGTTAGAAGGTGGAGGGAGAGGAGGATCTAATTGAGATATTTCAAATGATCATCGGATTGACTAAAGCCTCTACAGAGAAACTGTTTTCTCCAGTCGGGAAATTCAGAATTGGGAGGCATTGGGTGCAATCTACTGGCCGTGTCACGTCCCACGTTGGGACACAATGCAGCCGGTAAATCTTGCGAAAGGCCTCTTGCAAGATTTACCCAGCTTGTTACACCTCACGAGTTTTAAGGATCTCACAAGGCTTCGCAAATCTGTGGGTGGGATCCAGATTTGCATATTCAAGTGAATAGTTAGTCTCACTTGAATATGTCTGCGCTGGATCTACCCGCTGCCAGGGATTGAATCCTCTCACCTCGGAGACCCCGGCTGGGCACCATTTAGCACTGGTCCCCACAAACGGGGACCAGGCTGAATGGCACTTTGGGAGGGGTGTCCCAGGCAATTGGAGGCCCCTGGGTGGTTGGCCTCTGGGCAGGGTGGTACCCTAGCACTGCTAACACCACCTGGGTGTCCTGGCACTGCCACCCTGGTACCCTCTCAGTGCCACCCTGACAGTGCTACCCTCTCAGTGCCACCCATTTCTACTCTGGCACTGCCAGGGTTCCAGGCTGGCAATGGCAAGGTGCCCAGGTGGCATCTTGCCCATGCCCGGGATCAGGCCCGGGGTGCCCTGCTCTAATGAGGTGGGGTGAGCTCGAGGATGCGCTAATCAGTAAGTCGGGGCATTGCGGGGGGGTTGAGAAATCAGGGCGGCATTTAAAAATGGCGGCCCAATCTCTTTGTGCATTGGCGAGCTAAGCTCCTCAGTACAGGAAATGAAGGTAAGTGTGGCCTCGGCAGGGCCTGCCTCACCGAGGCCCCCCAAAAGAACAGAGTCCCGTTTAATAGTGGGGTTATTCTCTGCACTGCAAGCGCCCGGAAACATCCCGCTAAACCCGCCCAAAATGGGACTCTTTTTTTTTTACGTTTAATTGTGCCCATTATCTTAAACTAGAGCTGGACCATCAAGAAATACTTTTCACTTAAATGGTAGTGAAAATTTGGCACTCACTCTCATAAAAGCAATCCATTCAAAGTCAATTATAGTTTTTAAGACTGATTTTGTTCAGTAATGACGTCACAGGATATGTAATGGAGTTGAGGTACATTTGTTAAATCATGGATCAGAACAGTGGGATAAATGATATAGTTCCCATGTTTTTAATGGGTTAAAGGCAATTTGTAAATGAAAGAAGGAAAGGAGAAAGGGGATGTAATTTATATACCGCCTTTCATGTCCTTAGAGCATCCCAACTGTTTCACTGTTTTGAAGTTTTGAAGTATAGCCATTGCTTTTTGTCGACAAATGTGGTATCAATGTGTGCAAGGCATGGTCCCACAGACAGCATTCAGATAATTAACCATTTACTGGCCTCAAGATTTAGTGGGTTGTGATCCCGTCACTGACACTG